>NC_134402.1:317664748-318945581 GCF_038048845.1 Mixophyes fleayi | reverse complement strand
CCTTTCCCACTCAAAGTCGCTCACATACTGTGTCCCATCAACAGCATTGACCCTATCATCAATGTGTCCTCTCTTGAACCCTTACTTGCTCCCATTTTTTCCTATCATGCCCCAACTCTGCTGTCTCTCTTTATAACACCACACTCTCTGTTGCCCTTGTTACTAAAGACCCAGCCATCCCACTTCGTCCCCACCAATCCAAACCCCAACCCTGGTACTTCCCTCTTACTTGTCTCCAAAAGTGCTCCCGCTACTCTGAACGCCAATGGAGGAAATCTTGCTCAGTTGCTGACTTCTTACATTTTAAATTCATCCATTCTTCCTACTATTGTGCCCTCTCTCTTCCCTGTCCAATAAATCCTGATGCCTTTTTGCTACCATTAATTCTCTACTGTGTCCACCCGCACCTCCTCCCCCTCGTCCATCACTTGACTTTGCAACCTACTTCAATAACAAAATTGACTATTCATAATGATATCTGTTTTCGTCAGACTTGCCTCCCCCCAACTGTTCTCTCTATCACTTACTCTGCCACCCTTGGTTCCTACCCTCCTGTAACTGTGCCTGAGATCCTCTCTCTTCTCTCCTCCTCCTTTTCTACAACCTGTCCTTTTGATCCTGTCCCATCCAAGTTCTTCGGCTCCCTATCTTCCAATGCCTGTTGTCACCTTTCTCACCTCTTTAACCTCTCTCTCTCCACTGGTATCTTTCTCTTGGCCTTCAAGCATGCTCTCATCTCTCCTATTCTCAAGAAACCTTCCCTTGACCCAACCTCTCTCTCTAACTATCGCCCCATATCTCTGCTTCCCTTGCTTCTAAAATTCTCAAGTGACTTGTCTTCAATCATCTGACCCACTTTTTCTCTTCCCACTCTCTTCATGACCCTCTCCATTTTGGCTTCCACTCACTTCACTCACCGGAAACTCCCCTCACTAAAGTAACAAATTACTTACTCTCAGCTAAGTCCAAAGGTCACTTCTCCCTTTTCGTAATCCTTGACCTCTCTGCTGCTTTTGACACCGTTGATCATTATCTTCTCCTCACCAACCTTTACTTCCTAGGTCTTGCAAAACAGCTCACTCCTGGTTTGCCTCCTACCTCTCTGGTCGTTTTTATACCGTGTCTGCTTCTGACTCCCCCCCTTCCCTTTTCTATTGGAGTCCCACAAGGCTCTGTCCTTGGTCCTCTGCTATTCTATCTCTAAACCACCTTTCTCTGAGAACTTGTTCAATCATTTGGCCTTCCCTGACCTCTCTACCACCATCCTAACCCAGATATCTAGCTGTCTCTGCAACTACCTGGGTGTCACAGCGCTTTCTGAAACTCAACATCTCCAAATCCGAGCTCATCATCTTTCCTCCTGCTAATGTTGCTATCCCTCCCAATATCTCCCTCTTGGTTGACAAAATCACTCTCTTGTTACCCAAGCCCGTTGCTTTGGAGTCACCCTTGATTCAGCCCTCAGCTTTACCCCTCATATCCAGTCCCTCACCAAAACTTGACACTTCTGCCTCCATAAAATTACGAAAATCCGTCCCTTCCTGTCACAAACGCCCAGCCTGTCCCAGATACAGCAATCTGAACAGCTGGCTGTGACTGGCATCACCATAGTCACTTTACAATGAATACACCTTTTCTGCCACCACAAAGGATTTATTATGGTGTCCTTACGTTCACCAAAACCACTTATTAGTGTTTCACACTTAAATCACATAGAAATGTAGCATGAGCCTCCCTGGGCTTTGTAGGTTCACAAAGAATCACGGAGAATACTCTAGATAAAATGTATTTAATCTGAAAAATGCTTCCAAGGCTTAGTTACAAAAAAATAATTACAAGACATACAACATATTGCACAAATAAGTTTCAGAAAATAAAATAGAAAATAAAACCAGAGTCACTACTTACTTAGTTAAGACTTGGTGTATGTGAGGGAACACAATTGAGTAATATGGATCATTTCAGTCTTGATAGACCCCCTCGTGAAAATGCACACTGTAATGTCTAAAGCAGGAGATTTTAAAGCTTTCTCCACATAGCTCTCACCCCCCACCTTTGGAATTTAGCTGTCAATAAGGACAGATTGATCTCCAAAATGTCACAGGGCTTTTGAAGTAAGCTAGGGATGTCCTGAGCTCTGGAATGCTTTACACCTCTGCTCGTTTGGCTTGGCTGGTCAGGTCCACATCCTCTACATACCAAAAAAAACTCAAACTCCTTATCTTTGGATAATTTTAAAAGATTATTGACACTTGCATAGGTAAAAGTCATGTCATTTAGCAAAGCACACTTTGAGATTACATTACAAGGTTACACAAAATATTCACATTGTCATACATGAATTCAACAGAAAATAACAATCAGTCATTAGATATACTACATAATCGTCACACTTTGTCTCTCAGGAAGCAACCAAAATCCTGGTCCATTCGCTCATCATTTCTCGTCTCGACTATTGCAACCTGCTCACTGGCCTTCCTCACTCTCGCACTTCTGACCTTTAATCCATATAGATTGCTGCGGCTAGCCTCATCTTCCCCACCGCACCTCTTCCGCTTCTCCTCTGAGTAAATCCCTTCATTGGCTCCCTATCCATTTCAGAATTCAGCTAAAGCTCCTTACTTTTACTTACCAACACTTCTCCACTTTACATCTCTACCTTGTCTTGAGGTACATACCTACCCGGCCACTCCGCTTCGCCTCTGACCTCCGCTGCAATCCACCTCTCTTGACCTCCTCCTGTGCTCGCCTCCAAGACTTCTGCCGTGCTGCCCCTAATCTTTGGAACTCCTTACGCAGTCTCACTTGAATATCCCCCAACCTTCTGTCCTTCAAATGCTCACTCAAAACTCACCTTTTCAAGCTCGACTATCCTACCATCTCCTAACCATTCTATCCATCACCTCCTCTTCCTCGTCTCCCACCTCTTTACTTTTTGTCCCACGTTTGTCTTCTGTCCCTCGTACGTCCTGTCATTTACTTTGCTGCACTCTGTGTGAGTCCCCATAGCATTACTCACACTCATCTGTACTACTTACAAGTATTGCCTCATCTGTTACTTGCTTCTGTATCCGACGCATCAGAATCTGTGGCGCCTTATAAACAAATAATAATAATAACAGGAGGTTTGAGTTTTTATCCTCTAAACTACTGGATAGTAAATCCTGCAGTTTACCGCCTACGATCTTTGGGGGTTTAAAAAAATGCAAAAAAATGCTGGCTTTTATATATATATATATATTTACCCCTAAGAGTCAGACATTTTCTGAGAGCAAATCTATGATGTTTGTATGGTTTTCTTATTTTTTGGCTGACATTTAATAAACACTCTCAATAATTTATGCTCCAGAACATAGTTGCCAAACATTTTTCGGTACAACACCCACCAACAGTAAGAAAATTTTATTTTATTTAGTAAAATGTGAGTCTGAATAAAAAAAATGTGTATATCAATAAATAGACAGTATCCCCTGCATTGGTTGCTGCCAGTGCTCTACAATAACTAAGAGGAATCTTTTACTCATCCCTCTAGTAGTGGTCGCTGAACTCAGACCAGCTCCCTGCTTCAGGCCAAGTAGCGGAAAAAAAATCACGTAGAGATTAACTCATTAAAGCAGTTATCTCAAGACATGGCCTGTATGCAGCCACCAAAGACTGAATTTGGGAACCCAGTTTAAAGCATATTGCCTTTGGGTGCCTATCAATGTAACACATGTGTATTAATGAAAATGTATTAATATCGCAATTAAAAAATTGCTCACATATGGAAAGTAGTCCGGCAACAGAAATCTGGCAAAAGAAAACACAATGGATAGCAAAATGATATATATTACCACCTAGTGGTTTGAATTGAGAATGCAACTTCAGGTGCTTTCCAGAAATGCTTCCTTTTTTATTTAGAATAGAAGTTTGTTTTTCAAGACAAGGGGCCTGATTCATTAAGGATCTTAAATGAAGAGGTATCTTATTTCAGTCTCCTGGACAAAACCATGTTACATTGCAAGGGGTGCAAACTAGTGTTCTGTTTTGCACATAAGTTAAATACTGACTGTTTTTTCATGTAGCACACAAATACTTGGTAGCTTATTTGTACACTGAAATTTAAAGTTGATATTTGTGTGCTATATGAAAAAACAGTCAGTATTTAACTTATGTGCAAAACAGAACACTAGTTTGCACCCCTTGCAATGTAACATAGTTTTGTCCAGGAGACTGAAATAAGATACCTCTTCATTTAAGATCCTTAATGAATCAGGCCCAAGATTTTCAGATATGTTTTCTCTTGTTCGGGGGCCAGCTGTGCTGAATTACAAATATGACAACATACAAGAATAGATGACAATCAGCCTTACAGGGAAAGTGGAATTGAATTGTTATGCATGGACTACTAACTTATCCACACTGGTCCTGATTCTGAGTTGGCTGAGAAATGCCTGTGCTTTATGCTATAAAAAAGCGTACTCAAAAGTAGCATATTTTTACATATGCAAGAGCTTTAGTTAACCATAATGCATAATAAATTAGGCAAATTAGCGAACACTACTCTCTATTACAAATTTAATCAAATTAAGCCTCAGTGACAATACTTTTCTTTTTTGCCAATGTTATGTAAGTGGCCTAATTGCAACTAATAAATATTTTGACAACTTCACTAGTAATACCTTAATAGGTACATATATAGCCTACTATCCCTGCAACACTTACACCTTAATCAAGATATTTACGAAAAATACATTCCCTTCATTGTAACTAAAACATACAAATTATTTGTAAGAAAATAGCCACATGTGATCTGCAAGATTTGATTTTTAGTGGAATAGCTTGTTTTTTTCTTTATTTATAAAAAAATAGAAATAGTCTCCTTAGTCAAATCATTTTACTGTACAATATTGAACAGGTGGGTGGGATATGAAATGTCGACATTGAAATGTTGAAATTCAGTCAAACTGTCGACACCATAACTGAATTGGAAAGGGAATAGGTTGCGCTTCCTCCAAATATGTATAGCAGCCAAGTAGGAACCTGAAAATGAATAGGGAGATCCCTAAAACTCCCAACCAAGAGATAGATAAATATAGAAATATACAGGTTCTGGGCGCTTGTTGGGAGGTATAAAAATAGTTTAATAGTAGTGAAGCTTTATAAACAGTGTGTTCCGGCCGGAACAAAACAGCATAAACTAATATTGTAAATGCAAATGAATATACACACATGTAATTGCAATAGCAACAAATAAAAACAAACGGTACGTCAAACTCCAATTAAATTGCACAACAGGCCTATAACTCACTAAGGAGCCGTGGGAGTATAAAGTGCAACAATGGATATGCCACCGTAATGTACAATGATATCAAATGAAATTGTCCAATAGTGTTGATTGTACAAACCAAAACCTTTCTAAAACCAGTAGACTGCAACTCGTATATTCCAGAATCCAGTGGACACCTAAAGAGATGGCTCACAAATATACCAAAAGGACAGTTATCTCGGATTAGACGCAACTGTTCCAATCTGGCACTCTATGAGGAACAATCTGAGATTCTGAAGAATAGATTCCTTGAAAGAGAATATAATGACGATGTAATACATACAGCATTTGAACAAGTCAGAGACACGGATAGAGCAACCTTACTTCTACCAAAAGCACATAAGGATATGGCAAATCCATTACCACCTGCCCTTATCACAAAATACAATTCCAATCATAAAGAACTTGAAAGAATTGTAAGGAAGCATTGGCATATATTACAAATGGATGACCATTTGAAGGACATCCTTCCTGAATGCCCAAGGATCATTTACAGAAAATCCGATTCGCTTAATACTAAACTTGTTAAGTGCTGCATTCCAAAAACAACTGCAGAAAAATGCCAACAAAGGTGGTTGAAAGAGAACAGTGGGGGCTTCTATTACTGTAACAGGTGTCATGCCTGTAAAGCAACCAATCACAAGGGAACAAAGCCCACCATCACTTTCCACTCCAACACTACAGGCGAGTCCTACCAGATCAAAACCAAAATCACCTGTGATACCACGGGTGTGGTTTATTTGCTGGAGTGCCCGTGTGGGCTACAATATGTAGGACGTACCATCCGTAAATTACATGTCAGAATCTCAGAGCATCTTCGCAACATCAACAACCAGTCAGATAGTCACACCGTATCTGCCCACTTCCTTAAGCATCATAACCACGATCACACCAAACTTCAGTTTATGGGAATCTGCAAAATCCACAAACCGTGGAGAGGTGGAGATTATATTTCCCTTATTTCAAAAAAAGAAGCCAGATGGATCTTTAATCTTAAGACCCTGACCCCAAAAGGACTGAATGTGGATTTCGATCTGGGCTATTTCCTTAACTCTTAGTATACCTATTATTACATGCATTTGGTATATTGGGATCATTATGTCAGTTACACCATATCCCTGCTTTGTTATATGCATTTTCATCTATCTCTGTTCAGTTCACCATTGGTGAATAATATCACTTATGTATGTTTATTTAATTATATGCATGTCCTCATCAATTTATGCTATATCCATTTGGTCTATTGATCATGCTGATGTATATTTTATTTGTGTTTTCATTCATTTGTTTATCATACTTTCCATTTTGCTCCTGCAATTTAACTATACAGTTGCCGGATTATCTGTACAATCACAAGTGCTCACCGTTTGATCTTTTGATTGTTCAATTATCCAATTGCCTAATTGGTTTATTGGCACATCCGGATCTCTTAAATATACTGGTCAGGAAGACCAGTTGGACTTTATTATCCCTGAGGAAGCCCACTGGCTATAGCCCCGGGCGAAACGCGTTGGTACCTGTCCCTCATCCACTTATCATCTTTAATACATCAGTGCTCTGTCGGCACCATCTAGCATGCTAGGACTTTCTATTGATTTATTACAGACACTGATCTACGGAGAACAGCTCGCAGCTTGTACACGCCCCTCTACAGTGGGACTATCTCCTTTCCTGTCCAGCTCCAATCTCTAATGAGAAGGAGAGAGGATTTCCCGGAAACCAGGAAGACCTAGAGTGGATCTATTCACTGGTACTCTGCCAGGCGCCTGCTTACCAACGGAGGTAAGCGTTCAGTTCGCACCCAACAATTGACATCACCACAACAGACTGCGGGACCGCTACCGAGTGCCCGTCTGAACAAAGACATTCAGACGTTCCCGCACTATGTGAGTAATCGTGCTATTTCAGACCCTTTTATTATGCCTGCACTGTATTTATCAGTCATTTCTGGATAATCCACAACACCGGACATTCCCACTTCATCATTGCTGATACTGGTCACATCATACTATCTTCAGCGCTCAGTACGCATTTACCAAATGACATTACTAAGGAATACTGCGGGACCACCACCGAGAAAATCATAGACAATCTAACACCCCCGCATCCCGGGAGTTACCATGTGTCTTTTAGACCTGTCCATTATGACCACATTGTACATGCCAATCGTTTTTGTACAATCAACACTATTGGACAATTTCATTTGACATCATTGTACATTGCGGTGGCATATCCATTGTTGCACTTTATACTCCCATGGCTCCTTAGTGACTTATAGGCCTGTTGTGCAATTTAATTGGAGTTTGACGTACCATTTGTTTATATTTGTTGCTATTGCAATTACATGCGTGTATATTCATTTGCATTTACAATATTAGTTTATGCTGTTTTGTTCCGGCTGGAACACACTGTTTATAAAGCTTCACTACTATTAAACTATTTTTATACCTCCCAACAAGCGCCCAGAACCTGTATATTTCTATATTTGTCTACACCATAATGTCGACAGCCACAATGCCTACAAGTTCACAATGTTGACAAGTAAAATGTATACAATGTTGTAATGTTGACATTCAAAATGTCAACATGGATGTCAACAAATTAAAACGACAATACATGGAAAAATAAAATTGGCATGCCCCCTCCCAAACAGCTTAACCAGCCTAGGTTGGTACTTGCAAAATCAGGGCAACAAAAAGTGTGGTGTCCCCCCGATTTTACTATTACCAGCACTAGGCTTTGCCAGCTTAGGTTGGTGGTACTGTAGCAGGGACACCCGCAGCGTGGGGTCCCCCTGCCATAATGCCAAAACAGCCTCAGACTGGTCAGCACAGGGTTGGATTCCCTAGGGAGATCAGGTCTGCAAAAACAAATGTGGACCCACCCTAGGTTTAACCAGCCCCGTTCTGATAAATCTAGGTCTCCTGTCACACCCCTGGGGCAGTGAGTGTGGGGTAATAATAATTGCTTCTATAAAACAAATATTTTTTTCCCTGGTGCAATACAGATCCCAGCATGCCCAGGCTGCCATTAAGTGTTTGGCATGCTGGTGTTTTTAAAACTACAAGCATACCTATGGCTGCCGGGGCATGCTGGCACTTAGAAAACCACAAGTGCTAACATGCCCTGGCACCCAGGGCCCGCTGGGACCTATAGTGCACCAAGGAAAAATGTAAATAAAACACAGACAGAAGGGTAAAAATGATTTTAATGGAAATAAAAAACACCCTAAAACATTTCTCATTCACTATCTTTATTTCTTACTTAGATCCAGGCTCTTTATCTATAATAAATCCAGGAATGCTTGGCAAAATAAAAAAACCCTCATACTTGACGCAATGCTAACCTCCCAGTGCAAATGATCTCTTAAGACAGATCAGTCATATAACATAGGGATTTCCCACGGCTTGATATCATAAGCAAACATTACTGTGATGTCTGGTTGTGCACATTGTCGGCAATTACGGTAGGAATCTTTGCTAATTTTTCCTCGTACCTCTATGAGGTGAGAGGAAAAATGACTGGAGATTCTAGCCATAACATTGCCGTAAGGTGTCTCTGCAGATGTTCCGGAGATACCTTGCACCAAATTGAATCTCCCCCCCTATGTGTTACAAAAATAAGACACAATTTTTTTAAAAGAAAAAAGAATATCACATTGATTAGCAAACAAACAAACAAAACTATCATATAGAGTGTCAAGGATAGCCGCCTCTTTCGGTTCCCCGATTTAATATCTTATCATATAGTCAAACAATATATCACCTCTATTTCGTCAGGAAATCTCTCATAACTACTTTTTACCTGTCACAAACCGCACTCTGTGCACTTGTGACTTGGAAGCTTACTGTAAGGGAACACACAGGATTCCAGTCTCACTCTCACTCTCACCAATCTGTTAGACTGCAGATTTATCTGGTTCCAACACAGGCACACGCTTCCACACCTCTGTGCAACTTCCACCAGCTACGTATAAGGCCCATAGCAACCCTATGACTTAATTACCCAATTGCGCACACTCAGCGCTCTGATAGCGAAAATAGTTAACACTTCACACAGTGGTATTTAAAGATTTACACAACCAAGCACTCCACCTCTTGTAAACAGGCAGTCAATTCGTTTAGAGCAATAAGGACAGCACTTATTACATTTTTAGATTTAATATACAAGCAGTACAATGCTTACAGGTTATAAAAACAATTAAGATGACATACATAAGCAAAACATGTAAAATGTAAAATAAAAGGATAAAATTCAGAGTATAACGTACATACGAGTTGTGTAATCTGCGTCAAGGGAAATTGACTTGGAAGATGGATATCCCAAAAGACTAACAATTTCTTGTAAGTGTTCTCATCTTTTTAAAGACACTTTGTCCATCTTCCCCCTCCTACTGTGATGTGGTCTCCAAGGAGGACCTGTGACACCTTTTACAACCACAATTGCATTGCTTCCCCGTTTTGATTCCCAATGCTAAAATGTAACATATCTTTCCTGGAGAGTGTCACTCAGAACTATTTCATTACTAATAAATCCAATGCCACTTTACAAATCTGTCAAGTAATACAAAAAGATTTGCCTTGGCGTCGGATTGTCATATGTCAGGATAATAACAACAAGCAGCTGATAATGTTCAAAGGTCATATATTAAACCAAAACATAGTAAAATCAGTGCACTGATATAGCAAATCTGTATCAACAAAAAGGATAAATACCCAATACATTAATTTGCAATCTTTCAAATCGATACAGGGCTAGAGATAAATTACAATAGTGAGAAATAGTTCTTATTCACTATAAAGTCTACAAATGTAGTTGTACCTCACCAGCTCCAATAGATATATATCATATAGTCTACTAAGAGCGATATTCTGTATCAGGGTGCTGACATGTATAATGACCAATAAGTCTATAATCAAGCAATATACTGGAGGTATATGCAAACTGAATCCTGTGCTTTAGACGATTGCAGGGCTGGCGCCTGACTTAATAATTTCAAAGCAATGTGTCAGGCCGTAGGCCTACTGAGGACTACAATGAGGCAGAACATTAACCGGTATTAGCACTACTGAGCTAGCAGGTGTGGAGTCTAATGTACCCCTGGTATTCACCAGGAACCCCCGCAAGGAGGTGTGGACTTCGCTGCAGGGGGCACGCAGGTCGCGTTCCTACTAGCCAGTTGCCGGTGTAGTGTAGAGGGGTCAGACGGTCCAGGTAAAGCCAATCGGGAATGCAAGGTACCAGAGAGAATCCAGAGGAATAGTCAACAAGCCAAGGTCGCAGGAACAATATGGGTCACACAGAGAAAGGAATGGTCCCCAAGACGGGTCACAACGAGAGAGCAGGAACACAGGGAGCATGGTCAGGGAAATAGAGGCAGGAGAACCAGGAACACTAGGAGCAAACCTGTTACTCTGGCACCCTAATGGCGCCAGAGCTAGTGTCACTCACCGGACCGTGAGTGCCTCTGCGCTGGTGCGTGGTTCCCTAGCCTTCCTGTCGGCGCCTGTCCTGAGCCGCGGCCGCCCGTCATCTTGATGCACTGCGCATGCGCAGCATCCAAGAACTTATGACCTTTGCTTTTAATCTCATTGGTGGATCAGGCACCTCTCCCTATTTAAGGCACCTGTGCTCATTACCTCGTTGCCTGATCTTGAGTCTCATTCCCTGTGAGTCTCTGAAGGTATCTCCTGTGTACTACTAGTGTCTTCAGCTTCCTGCTGATTTCCTGTGCTACTCATCGGTGGTTTCCATACCCGCTACTGATTCCTGTATCCTACTCGTGTCCTCAGCTGGCTCCTGGATTACCTGCTCTGCTCATCAGCGGTTCTCATACCCGCTACAGTCTCCTGTATCCTGCTCGTGTCCTCAGCTGGCATCTGATTACCTGCTCTGCTCACCTGTGGTTCCCATACCCGCTACAGCCGTTCAGCGTCCCTGCTGTGCCTGCATATTCTCGTGGACAAGCTTCTCTACTCATCAGTGGTATGCTTACTTGTTATTGACTATCAACTGTTACCTTGCATATCCGCCTAGGACAAGCTTCTTTACCCTGCAGCGGTATCCATACCCGCTATAGACTATTTGTTGTTACACTGCATATCTGTTTGGAACAAGCTTCTCTACTCAGCAGTGATATGCATACTTGTGATTGACCCTTGTTATTACTCAGTTATTATCCCGCATATCCACTCTGTGCAAGCCTCTCTACTCAGCAGCGGTATACATACCATTATAGACTATTAGCTGTAATCGCTGCATATCTGTTTGGAACAAGTTACTCTGTGCTCTCAGTGTCTTCATACCGTTATTGACTCTTTGCATGCCTCCACTCATCCGCACCTGAACTACTCCTCACCATAGCAGTGGTACAACTTGCTGTACGCAGACCACTGACTTCCCCGATACCTACCTGCACCTGGACAAGTCTTCTCACCAAAGCAGTGGTACAACTTGCTGTACGCAGACCACTGACTTCCCCGCTACCTACCTGCACCTGGACAAGTCTTCTCACCATAGCAGTGGTACAACTTGCTGTACGCAGACCACTGACTCCTCTGTTACCTTCCTTCACCTGCTCACGTCCAAACTGGTCTCCGTGGTTCAAACCTGTCTTTCCACTATAGATGCAAGTTGCTGACTCATCTACCAATATAGCTGCAAGTCACTGACTCATTTACCAGTATAGCTGCAAGTCACTGACTATCATCATTTCCATTGGCATCCTCTCTCCATCTGCTGTTATATATGTTCCACTATTCACCCTGCTGCCAGAGGACCGCTGTGCAAACTCCGCCTCTCTGGTAAGCATAGTCAACTGGTGAAATCCTGGGCAAGACTCCTAGTTCCCGTGACAGCTAGGTTTAAATAGCACAGGGATGCCAGGGATTGGAGGTGCCATGAGGCGGCACTAAGGGGGGGAAAGTAGCGTCCTGTTGCAGGCAGGCCAAGCGGAAGCCGCAGCGCATCAGTTGCTAGGCAACAGTGTGCTGCCGCCGGGAAGACAGGCGTCCGTCCCCATCAGACAGGAGGTCAGCGGGGACGGCGCCTGACACAATGCTTCTAGAAAATCACACGGCACTGTCCAAAGCGGCTGGTATCAGGGAGCAGGTAAAAAATGACTTACCCCACCATGGGAACTTCCCCGGAGTCTCCGATCCTAGTGTGTCCTCTTTATGCCATGTTCTGGGAGTGTCTCCAGATGTGTTCCTGTTCGCTGCCACGTGTCACGGGCACTAGGAGTCTTTACCCAGGGATCACCAGGTGATAAGCTTACCAGAGCAGTATAGATGGTAATATGGTACTCTGGTAGCAGGGTGATCACGGAACAGGAGATAGCAGATGATAGAGATGCTCAGGAAAGTCTATGACTAGCAGCACTGGTGATATATATGTAGTAATACACGAGGAACTGTATGGACAAAGGACACGTGAGGGTAGTCAGCGGTCTGAGGTTAGCAAGTTGTACCGCTGTCTGGGTGAAGGAATGGAATCCAAGTGGAGGTATCCGGGGAGTCAGTGGTCTGCGTTAGCAAGTTGTACCACTGCTATGTGAGAGGATACTGGAACAGGTGACACAGGAAACAGGGATCAGTGGTCTGTCTCTAGCAAGTTGTACCACTAAATATATATATGTGAGGAGGAGCACGGGGAGAGACTGCAATACAGAAGATACACGGGCACCTTGAACTTGATCCACAATGACATGCACAATATAGTAATGACTGAACAGCACTGCAATTATAGAAAGTCACAGAAACAATCCGGGCAAAAGATAACACAGTCAATGATGGCAATAGTCTCAGCGGATAGTAAACTCCAGAGGAGAACAACTCAGTCCAGCAAGATATGCAATACACCAGCACAGTCAATGAGAAGTATGCATACCATGGTTCAGGAGCAGGCTGTCAGACAGGAGTGCAGAGATACCTGAACGGCTGGAGGCCGGCAGGATGCGAAGTCCCTGGAGGGTGAAGCGGTAATCAAGTAGGTGCAGCGCACAGGTAGGTAGACCAGCAGGGGAACAAATACTCAGGAAGCAGTAGTATGTAGAACTGGACTCCTGGGGGACCCTGACGAGTAGCGATGGTCTAGACAAGATGAAAGCAGTGAGGCGCAGATCCGATGCAGACTGGCGAGTAGAGACCAGCAGGAACACTGAGAAGCACGGAGAGCGGATCAGCTGTTGTAGAGACGAGTAGAACTGAGGAGTAGCAGCCAGCAGGCCTCTGCAGGTACACGGAGGTAGCGGATAGCAATCAGCAGGTGCAGCCACGATGAAACACGGGAGAGCAGAGCTGAGCTGGAACTGTTGAGCACGGAGAGCAGCGGATAGGAATCAGTTGTAGCCGTCTCGAGGAAACACGGGAGAGATGAGATGAGCTGAAGACTGAAGCGCATGGAGGCAGCAGATAGGAATCAGCCAAACAGTCACGATGAAACACAGGCGGGTTGAAGTGGTCTGAGGACTGTAGTGCACGGAGGCAGCGGATAGGAATCAGCTAACAGTCACGATGAAACACAGGAGGGTTGAAGTGGTTTGAAGACTGTAGTGCACGGAGGCAGCGGATAGGAATCAGCTAACAGTCACGATGAAACACAGGAGGGTTGAAGTGGTTTGAAGACTGTAGTGCACGGAGGCAGCGGATAGGAATCAGCTAACAGTCACGATGAAACACAGGAGGGTTGAAGTGGTCTGGAAACCACAGGAGTAGAAGTGGTCTGGAAACCACAGGAATCAGCAGCGCTGAATACACGAGGAAACACAGGAACACCTTCAGAGGCTCATGGGGAATGAGACTCCAAGATCAGGCAACGTGGTATTGACCACAGGTGCTTAATATAGGGAGTGTTGCCTGATCAGCCAATTAAGTTAAAGGAACAGGTACTGAAGGGTTTGAAAGGGCTGCGCATGCGCAGACCCTCAGGATGGTAGACGGCCACGGTTCCTAAACATACGGGAAGAAGCACTCACAGTCCGGTGAGTGACACCACGTCTCCTTCCTTTTGCGCATTCGGCGGTATCGGACTCCGTGATTCTTCTGTCCTCACCAATGTATGGAAAGAGCAGTAGTGGCTTCCTCAGGGATAATTGAGTTATGAGGGCAAAGTCTCCTTTATAAAGCCAGGTAAAGCTCTTAGTAGGTTTTGATTGGTTGCACCTTGATGTGGGCTGGTGTACCGTTATCCTATCCATTTTTGTTCTCCAAGTTGAAAGTGGGTCGTTTGAAAATTCGAAGACCCCTTGGGACTATTTTGTTCTCTATGTATTTTGTTAAGGTAGTGGCTTCCCACCATTGTCTTAATTCACGGGTAAGCAGTTACGCGAATCTGTTTATAGCTCACTGGGAAAATCATCACATATGGGAAAATAATCTTTATCTTAAAAACATTCTCCTATAGACAACGTTATCTGTATCTGGACAGGCACCAGGCAGGATTTAGAATGATTCTTGAACCATATCAATGATAATGACCTCAATATCAGATTCACAGCCAATATCGGCAAAACTAGAGTAGAATTTCTCGATTTGGGTATTTACATTGAGAACAACAGGATTGAGACTAGAACATTTCTGAAAGAAGTGGACTGTAATTCATACATTCCATCCACTATCCTAGAAACTGGCTAAAAAATATTCCAAAAGGCCAGTTCATATAATTGCTCGACATTGGAACAATACAATGCACAAGCCTCAACTTTAAGGGAAAGGTTACTAGAATGAGATTATGACCCTATACTAATCAAACAAGCATACACTGAAGTTAGAAAGATGAACAAGGATACTTTGCTGGTGAGGAAAGAGAAACATTCCCAATCAGTCCCTAATAAACTGTTAGGAACCCCTCTAGCCAGTACAACACAACCCAGAGTCTGCTCTGCCAGTCTGGTGTTCACTGGAGCCCCTAGTGGTGGGGACAGACTTGACTGCAGACTAGCAGAGGGTCGTGAAGTGCGTACCGGCTGGGGAGAAGCTAGGAAAGCGAAGTGAAGTCCAGGCAAGGGTCGAGGGCCGGCAGCAGACAGCGAATCCAATAAACAAGCCGAGGTCAAGGGTCACGAGCAAACAGGAAATTCGGTAAACACGCCAGAGGTCGGGGTCACAAGATACACAGGCAGGGTCCAAATCCAGGCAAGGGGTCATACACAGGCAATCCAACAGAATATCCACAGGACAGGAACAAGGAGCAGAGCAGGTCAGCAGAACTGATAACAGAAAGCTATAACCGGCAGTGACCTCACTGCCTTAAGTACACAGATGGACCAATCAGGGCTTGCCCCTGGATTATGCACACTTGCAGGCTAATTGCCTGCTATACAGATAACCAATCAGGGCTTGGCCCTGGCATGCACACTTGCAGGCTAATGCCTGCTTATTCAGCCCACAGGCTGAATCTAATGAAATGGTTTTAAACAATGCGCATGCGCACCCGGCTTTCTATGCTGCCTGGACGCTGCGCTGAAGAAGCGTCAGACCGTTGCCTTGGCAACGGTCGGGCGCTGGGCGGAAGTGACGTCCCGGTCGTCAAGGTGACAGCCGGGACGCCAGAGGGCACAGGAAGCGAGCGCAGCTCGTGACATAAACTGCCCTTCATTACTTGATTCAGTGACGATTCGAGAAAGGTATAAAACATTTACAGGGGTCATCTACATGTTAGAGTGCCCCTTGTGGCAAGCAATACATTGGCAGAACCAGTAGGAATTTACATACTCATATTTCTGAACACCAAAGAAATATAAAAAGAGGTTTTGAGGCATATAGTGTCTCGAACCATTTCCTGAAGTCATAACAAAGACCCTTCACTTTTGAAATTTATGGGGATCTGCAAGGTCCAACAATTATGGAGAGGGGGGGACCTTATTGGGCGTATGTCCACAGAAGAAACCAAAATGATTTTTATGTTATCAACACTAACACTGAATGGTCTAAATATTGACTTTGAATTGTCCAAATTTGTATAATACTTAGTTTATTCAAGTTTTACATTCTTTATATATCAGACTGGCATATATCAATCTACATTTGTCTAATATCCTTCTGTGCTGTCTGTGGGATATTTATTTAGTTCAGCTACATTTAGGACTCTTCACCCGTCAATCAACTTCAAAGGAGGAGTACTATAGGATAACAGTACAGCAGCCCACATCAAGATGCAACCAATCAAAACCTCCTAAGAGCTTTACCTGGCTTTATAAAGGAAACTTTGCCCTCATAACTCAATTATCCCTGAGGAAGCCACTACTGGCGAAACACGTTGGTTACTTCTATTACAACACTTATCATTCACACTATTGCATATATCCTGCTTTTTCCGTACATTGGTGTGGACAGAAGAATCACGGACTCCGATACCGCTGAATGCACATGCGCAAAACGAAGGAGACGCAGCCGAGAACAGGAGCACATCTGGAGACACTCCCAGAACACGGCATGAAGAGGACACACTAGAATCAGAGACTGCGGGGAAGTTCCCACGGTGGTTATCTTTTACCAGCTTCCTGATACCAGCCGCTATGGACAGCGCAGTGTGATTTTATAGAAGCATTGCTTCTAAATTATTAAATCAGACGCCAGCCTTACAGTCGTCTAAAGCACAGGATTTTTGGATTCAGCTCACATATACCTCCAGTATATTGCTCGATTATAGACTTATTGGTCACTATACCTGTCAGCACCCTGATACAGGATTTCACTCTTAGTAGACTGTATGATATATATCTATCTATCTATTGGAGCTGGTGAGGTACAACTACATTTGTAGACTTTATAGTGAATAAGAACTATTTATCACTATTGTGATTTATCTCTAGCCGTGTATCGATTGAAAGATTGGGTTTTGCAGATTAATGTATTGGGAATTTATCCTTTTTGTTAATACAGACTTACTATATCAGTGCACTGATTTTACTATGTTTTGGTTTAATATATGACCTTTGAACATTATCAGCTGCCTGTTGTTATTATCCTGACATACGATACTCTGGGGAAATCTTTTTGTATTGCTTTATCAGGAGGGTTGGAGCCCACCCCTTCACTACACATCCCTTAGAGGCAGCCAAGCACTCACTTCTAAAGAAGGCGCAGATACCATATTTTTTGTATGATATGTCAAGTGTATTATTTGAGCATATGCCCATTTCCTCAACTTCTCTGTGAGACAGAATGTGTCACAAACCTACTTGCTTTCTGCTGCTGATTTCCTGTCTCTGTGTACAGCAGCACTTCCTGGTTTGGGTGGTCACATGATCGTGGCTGGGAGGCGGCTTTTACTATCCACAGACTATATTAAGCTCACCTGGACACTGCAGCCTTGTCAGAGCAACAAGTTCACTTCCTGTTCCTGGCTCCTGTGCTTCGTGGATTGATGTGTCTTCCAGTCTCCTGTGTCTTCCTGTGTGCTGATCTCTGCCTGTTAAACTATCCTGGCTCTCCAACCCCTGTGTACCGACCCGGCTTGCTGACCATCCCTCTGTTCTTGTGACCCGTGTACCGACTCCGGCTTGTTTGACTCCGAGTTGCCTCCTGATTCTGCCTGACTCCATTCCTGTGCACCGAACCGGCTTGTCTGATTCCGCATCTTCCGCTCCACTCCGCTGCACTACATCTTGGGGCGAACCTGAGGTCCGCGACCTGCGACTCCTGGCAGCGAAGCCCACCCCGCCTTGCGGCGGTTCTTGGTGAACACCGGGGAGATCGTTAGACTCCGCGCCTTAGGTAAGCCAGCGCTAATCAAGATTAGTAGTAGTAGAATTCAGTATCTGTTACAGTTTGCTCTGACCATGGATTCCGCAGCAAAAGACCTGTTGGAGCACTTAGTGGGAAGGATGGATAAGCAAGAGGCTAACCAAGAGCAACTTTTAAAATTTCTCAATAGTTTATCCACCCGGTTGGATGTTGTCCAGAACACCCTAGTGGCTAGCGGACCACCTGCATCGGCAGTGGCTGCCCCAGAACCCCAGCCCATAGCGGCAGCTCCTTCCTCGCAGTTACGGATACCTAACTCACCTAAGTTCGATGGGGACCCCAAATATTGCAGAGGATTTTTAAATCAATGCTCCATACAATTCGAGCTATTACCCGGGAACTTCCCTTCCGAAAAAACAAAAGTGGCCTATGTGATTTCTCTGTTGTCCGGTCAAGCCTTAGCATGGGCTTCCTCTTTATGGAAGAGGGATGATCCCATTCTATATAACTTCAACACCTTTTTGTCCACTTTCAAGAAGATATTCGATGAGCCAGGAAGGGTATCTAATGCCGCTACCGGCTTATTACGTCTTCGCCAGGGAAACCAGTCTGTGGGACAGTATGCGGTCCACTTCAGAACAATGGCCTCTGAATTTCGCTGGAACGACGAGGCTCTAGTAGCTACGTTCTCGCAGGGCCTTTCAGACCGGATAAAAGACAAGCTGGTATCTCAGGAACTCCCTACGTCTCTGGATGATATAATCTCTCTCTGTGTTAAGGTTGATTTGCGTTTTAAGGAGCGTAATTCCGAGAAGGAACAATCTCGGGGCAGTATGATTCGCTTGGCCCCCAACTTCCAAACCTCTGTTCTTCCTCCCGAAGAGCCTATGCAACTGGGGAGGACCCGCCTGTCGGCTGAAGAAAGGGAGAGGAGATTTCGGAACAAGTTGTGTCTATATTGTGGTGAGTGTGGCCATCTTCTGAGTTCTTGTCCTAAACGCCCGGGAAACGACAGGACCTAACGAGTTCGGGAGCTGTATCGTTGGGCCTCTTCTCTCAGTCTCAGTCAGTTCCTTGTACTAATGATTGCCTGTCTATCCCCATTTTCCTTCAGTTAGGACAGAAGACTTTCTCGCAGTCTGCACTTCTTGACTCCGGAGCCGCAGGAAATTTAATCTCTGCCGCAGTAGTTAAACAATTCGCTATTCCCACACAAGCCTTGGAACAACCCATCTCATTGCTGGCCATTGATGGGGAAAGAATTCCTGAGGGGTCCATTCTGGTACGCACTATTCCCCTCCCTCTCCAGATCGGAGCGCTTCATCGGGAAAAGATCTCTTTTCTAGTAATTCAGAAATCTACCAACCCAGTAATCTTAGGACTTCCATGGCTTTGTCTCCATTCTCCCACCTTAGACTGGAAATCAGGTCACATATTGTCCTGGGGACAGTCCTGCTTCTCTCACTGCCTTCAGAAAGTGGTCCCTCCAGATATTCCCAGACGTTCCCAAAAATTGGTACTGGAGCCGTACTGTCACAACGGAGCCCTTCTGGCAAACTTCCTCCTTGCGGATTCTTTTCCCGTCGCTTGTTACCTGCTGAGAAGAATTATGGGATTGGCGACAAAGAGCTCCTGGCCATCAAGTTGGCTCTCTCCGAATGGAGACATCTACTAGAAGGGGCACAATTTCCAATCACCATATATAAAGATCACAAGAATTTGTTTTACTTACGTACTGCCCGATGTCTAAACCCTCGGCAAGCAAGGTGGTCCTTATTCTTCTCACGCTTTGATTTCAACATCACCTTCCACTCGGGATCCAAGAATACGAAGGCAGACGCCTTATCTCGCTCTTTTGATTCAGCTGATATGGAACCTTTGGAGGACAATAAATTCATTGTAGACCCCTGTCGAGTATTGGCAACTACACGCCTGAACAAGGGTTGCCCTCCGGGCAAAACATTTATCCTGCCACGTCTGCGCACTCAACTCCTTAGCTGGGCTCATCACTCGCTCTTCTCTGGGCATGCCGGCATCCGCAAGACCTGGGACTTGTTGTCCCGAAGTTACTGATGGCCTTCTTTACGGGAGGATGTGAAGAAATTTGTTTCTGCTTGTTCCAAATGTGCTCAACACAAGACCTCTTGGAAAAGACCTTATGGATGTTTGCTCCCTTTACCCATTCCTGAATACCCGTGGTCACAGATTTCAATGGACTTTATCACAGAACTTCCACCTTCCAAATCCTGTACTGTGGTGCTAGTGGTCACAGATCGCTTCTCTAAGACAGCCCACTTTATTGCTCTTAAAGGCCTTTCATCTTCCTCCTCCTTAGCCAATATTTTTATTAAAGAAATATTTAGCCTCCATGGCTGTCCTCAACATATTGTTTCCGATCGTGGATCACAGTTCATATCAAAGTTTTGGAGGTCCTTCTGCAGTAAGTCCGGAATTAAGCTTGATTTTTCCTCCGCATATCATCCCCAGTCCAATGGGTCTACGGAGAGAACCAACCAAGAATTAAAAAAATTCTTAAGAATATTTATCTCAAGTAATCAAGATAACTGGGTGGATCTTCTCCCTTGGGCCGAGTTCGCCCATAACAATCATTTTCATGAGGCCATCTCTAACTCCCCCTTTTTTGTTCTTTATGGCTGCCATCCTAGACTACCCACCTTCTCTCAAATTACACCTTCCGAAGTTCCGGCAGTGGACTCATTGTTTCGTAACTTCTCTTCTATTTGGGAACAAACCAAGAGGAATTTAAAGAGTGCAACCATTCGTTCCATGAAATCTTATGATAAGAGGAGGAGAGTAAGCCCAAGCTTTTCTATCGGTGACAGGGTATGGCTATCCACTCAAAACATTCGTTTAAAGGTTCCCAGTCAGAAATTTGCTCCCTAGTTCATTGGCCCGTTTGCTATTTCTGAGGTCATCAATCCGGTAGTTTTCCGATTGAGTCTGCCTATTTCCCTACGCATTCCAAATGTCTTTCATGTCTCCTTGTTAAAAACAATGGTAACCAACAAATTCTCTTCTCCATCAAGAGTTCCTCCTCCTATTGTGGACCAGGATCAAGTGGAATATGAGATTAAGACTATTCTGGATTCTCGCAAAGTTCAAGGTTCCATACAGTTCTTGGTGGATTGGAAGGGTTATGGCCCCGAGGAGCGCTCCTGGGTAAAAGCCACTGATCTGCATGCTCCCCGTCTACTCAAACTGTTCTATAAAAAATTTCCCCTAAAACCCTGTTAGGTGTCCGGAGTCCACCCTTAAGGGAGGAGGTACTGTCACAAACTTACTTGCTTTCTGCTGCTGATTTCCTGTCTCTGTGTACAGCAGCACTTCCTGGTTTGGGTGGTCACATGATCGTGGCTGGGAGGCGGCTTTTACTATCCACAGACTATATTAAGCTCACCTGGACACTGCAGCCTTGTCAGAGCAACAAGTTCACTTCCTGTTCCTGGCCCCTGTGCTTCGTGGATTGATGTGTCTTCCAGTCCCCTGTGTCTTCCTGTGTGCTGATCTCTGCCTGTTAGACTATCCTGGCTCTCCAACCTCTGTGTACTGACCCAGCTTGCTGACTATCCCTCTGTTCTTGTGACCCGTGTACCGACCCCGGCTTGTTTGACTCCGAGTTGCCTCCTGATTCTGCCTGACTCCATTCCTGTGCACCGAACCGGCTTGTCTGACTCCGCATCTTCCGCTCCACTCCGCTGCACTACATCTTGGGGCGAACCTGAGGTCCGCGACCTGCGACTCCTGGCAGCGAAGCCCACCCCGCCTTGCGGCGGTTCTTGGTGAACACCGGGGAGATCGTTAGACTCCGCGCCTCAGGTAAGCCAGTGTCAAAAAAGCTAGATGTCACGGGCACTAGGAGTTTTTGCCCAGGATATCACCAGATGATGGACTTACCAGAGTAATATAGCTGGTATTATGGTTCTCTGGTAGCAGGGTGACAACGGAACAGGAGAAACAGCAGATGGTGAGAGAATGCTCAAGGAAAGTCTATGACTAGCAGCAACTGGTAATGAGTAGATGAATGTACACGAGGATCCAGATGGACAAGGAAACGTGAGGAGAGTCAGTGGTCTGCGTATAGCAAGTTGTACCACTGCTATAGTGAGGAGGAATGTCCAGGAGTAGCGAGGAGGTAGTGAGAGTCAGCGGTCTGCGTATAGCAAGTTGTACCGCTGTCTATAGTGAAGGAATGGAATCCAGGTGAAGGTAGGTAACGGGGAAGTCAGTGGTCTGCGTGTAGCAAGTTGTACCACTGCTATGTGAGAGGATACTTGAAACAGGTGTCACAGGGAACAGGAGTCAGTGGTCTGCGTCAGCAAGTTGTACCACTGCTATATATATGTGAGGAGGGGCATGAGGAGATGAATGTAAAGCAGAGTATACACGGGGCACACAGAACTTGATCCCACGATGATATCCACAATATAACAATAACTGACCAGCGCTGCTTGAAGTATACAAAGTCTCAATAGCAATCCAGGCAATAGAAAACAAAGTCAATGGTAACAATAGCTTCAGTGGATAGGAGGCTCCGGAGAAGAACACAACTCAGTCCAGATGGATATGCAATACAAAAGCAAAGTCAATGGAAAGTATGCATACCGCGGTTCAGGAGAGCAGGCTGTCAGAGCGACGTGCAGGGATACCTGAAGGCTGAAGGCCGGCAGGAGGAGAGACCACTGGAGGGTGGAAGCGGTAATCAGGTTGGTGCAGCGCACGGCAGGTAATCCAGAATCAAAGAAGCAATACTCAGGAAGCAGTAGTAAGTGAAACTGGAAACATGATGAACACGGGAGAGTTGAGGCGGTCTGGTATCCAGTAGTAGTGGTAACGGAGGCAGCGGAGAGCTGACACGATAAACACAGGAGAGTTGCGACAATCAGGAACTCTGAAGTAGTAACGGAGGCAGCGGATAGGAATCAGCTGAGTGCAGGCACGATGAACACAGGAGAGTTCAAGTGGTATAAATAGCAGTAAACAGGAATCAGCAGAAGCTGAATACACGAGGAACACAGGAACACCTTCAGAGGCTCATGGGGAATGAGACTCCAAGATCATGCAACCAGGTAATGATCACAGGTGGTTTAAATAGGGAGGGTTGCCTGATCATCCAATCAATTAAAAGCAACAGGTATTGAAGGCTTGATAAGGGCTGGACATGCGCAGACCCTCAGGATGGCGGACGGCCACGGTTCCTGAACACACGGGAAATGGCACTCACAGTCCGGTGAGTGACACTAGAACTTCTAACAGGCTTTTGCACAAAACTGCTGGTCTGCTGTATTTGCATGAATATGCCCTTACTATACTCAACCTATGTTAGACTGTACCTTACCTCTCTGTTCAACCTGTCCAGATGTAAGGAGTTGGAAGTGCCAGATTCACATAATTTATGCTATTCAAACTGACGTAGTACTTTCTGTGCATTAGCCCCCTTATGTTTAAAGTGTAGGGATTAATGCAACTAACTGTTAACTTGCCAGTCACTTTGTCACATGTTACTGCACACAATTAGCCTGTCAACCACGAGAATTCTGGGAGATGCCCGAGTGGTTTGCCCGGTTTGACGCTACCCTCAGAGAGACGCGGAGTCTAACGGAGAGGGAGGTTTTCACCAGGGACTCCTGCAAGGGAGTATGGGCTTAGTGGTTCCCTAACTAGAGGTCACAGTCTTCTCAGAAGGTAATGGGCGAAACCACGAGAATTTGGTACACTAGAACAAGAAAAAAATAGAAGGTAGCAGGAGTGTGGTTCAGTAGCAGTAGTTGCCACAGAGATCCTGTGGAGCTAGGAAGTACCCAGAGTCAGAAAAGTAGCGGAGCGAGGTTCTGCAGCAGCTGTTGCCATAGAGATCCTGTGGAGCTGGAAAGCCCCTAGAATCAGGAAAGTAGCGGAGCGAGGTTCTGCAGCAGCTGTTGCCATAGAGATCCTGTGGAGCTGGAAAGCCCCTAGAATCAGGAAGGTAGTGGAGCGAGGTTCTGCAGCAGCTGTTGCCATGGAGATCCTGTGGAGCTGGGAAGCCCCTAGAATCAGGATGGTAGCGGAGCGAGGTTTTGCAGCAACTGTTGCCATGAAGATCGTGTGGAGCTGGGAGGCCCCTAGAGTCAGGAAGGTAGCGGAGCGAGATTTTGCAGCAGTTGTTAACAAGAAGCCCAGGAATGAAAGTATGGACCATACAGCAAAGAACTGGAGACTGTTCAGGCGAGAATCACTGCAGGAAGCTGGAAAAGGTAGGAGCCAGAACTGGGACGTCTAACCTGGAGGAGAGACTTTAAGATCTGACACCTTACTACAGCATGAGGTGCCTTTTATAGTAAGAGCTAGCAGCTTATTGGCTGCAATGAATGAATGCTGGGTCTGCACGTGTGCTGAACTCGGAAAGATGGCTCTGGCACTGGAGAGCCACGGTGTCTGTCCGGAGAAGTGTGGAGTTAGAGAAGACAAAGTAAGTGAAGTCAGGGCGCTCGTCTGGATAAACGGGTCTGAGTGGTGACATAGCCACACTTCATCTCAGTGCCACTTAAACACAAATAAATAAGCTACCACAAACAGTACCTAAGAGTTTGTACAAATATTCAGCCTTAATTACTCTCAAGAGACTTTTGGGTGTTTTTTTGCATTAAATTTTTATTGAGTTTATACCAGAGATAGCAAGTAGAAAACAAAAAGGGAAGTGGGTAGGTAAAGTGGACCAGGTAAAAAATATAAGATTATTGAAGAGTATCATGTTTCTATGAAAAACAATAAATGGCCTCTTGCAATGTGGGTGGGGTGCCTGTTCTTCCAAATAAAATATTTCAGGGTGAAATAACCTTTTTTCAGATCATGTATTAAACACTTGTGTAAGAGTTGGATTTGTTTCATTTGGAAAGCAGAATAAAACTTGTTTAAAACATCATCTGACCCTTGGTAAAGAAGTTTTATTATTGCCTTAACTTCTCCCCAGCCTATTAAATTTTGTCATTGTACTCAGAGGACCGGCAAATTAAAAAAATAATTAAGGACTGTACAGTACCTGACGTGATGTGACACATTAAGGAGGGGGGAACTTTCTTCAACCTGTATAACATAGAGTAAGATGTGGCGCACATATTGGCAATCTATAGTTAGGTAGAGATATATAGATATATAGAGTTAAGAGTGAATCCAGCTACTGGGTGTATAATTTGCATCTGGAAAAAAAATTGTGCTTTGGAGGTGTGGGGAGGGGGGGGGGTTATAAAATGTAGAAAGTGATTTAGAATTGTGAGGGTGGCAAAACCTGGCTCAAAAATGTTCAGCATACACTATTTGCCATGAATTGAAAACTATGCTTACATCTGCACCCTTTCATGGCAGCATAGTTTGCTTGACTGGAAATTATGCTCTTGTGCCAAGTTTTAAACTAAATCATCCCCTTTGTGTCATTTATCATTAATTAGCTTCTGAGTCTTGGTGCTAGACAATTGGCCTCTGAGTGTATGGGTTATACATTAATATGCTGTATTATTAGGTCTGGGGTAGGCAACTTAAGGCCATCAGAACCTGTACCAGGGACAGAGATTTAAGTTGTTCTCTGAGAACTCTTATTTCCTCCTTGCTGGTATCTGAAAATCAAAGTATTTTTCTGCTTTTTCAATTAGGTTTCCGTTCCACGGTAACAAACTGGAATGGGCCGCAAAGGCAATCCACAGTACCGCAATAAGGTGGATTTTTGTGCGCACCCCACACAGTTGCGAAGTAAAATCCACTTTATTGCGGTACCGTATTACCGCGCTGTGAGACAGAAGTGCTAACCACTTAGCCACCGTGCTGCCCACAACTATTGGATGGCATTCTTGTTGTATGAATGTATTCCTCAGTGATAGCAGGTGTTGTTTTCTGTCTTCACTCTCTGAACAAATCCAAATGTATTTCAGAGCTTGACTTGTAAATGATGGACTTTTTTATGTGTCCTGGGTGAAAGCTGTTCCATCTCAGATATGCTGGGCGGCCTGTGGGTCTATGATAGACTGATGCTTGTATAGTATTATTTTTATTGTATAGGGTCATGTCCAGGAAATGTATCTGAGATTGTGAGTAGTTAAGAGTGAATCTGATGGCTGGGTGATACTTGTTGAAGTTTTTATGGAAAGTCAGTAACTCATCTTCAGAGCCAGTCCAGATTGGTAGCAAATCATCAATATAACGGAAGTATGCTAGAGGTTTCATTGTGCAAGTTGATAGGAATTCCTCCTCTATTTTGTTTGGCTAAACTAGTACACTTGAGTCAAAAGGCAGCAAAATATTAATTGCAACTGTTGGTGGGGATAAATGTTAATGGACAAAGGTAATGTGCTTGTTCCTGGCTCTAGATAATTGAGAATTACAAATGTGCGGATTCCTGGTTCTGGACAGTTAGTGATCATAGAACTGCACCACTACCTGGCTCCAAGAATTTGATAACTCAAGGCTCAGAGCTAGCTCTTGAATTCAGGGAGCTGATGAATACAGGTACTGCACCAGTTCCTTGTTCCAGGCAGTTGATAATTACACATATAGCACTAGCTCCTGGTTCTGAGCAGTTGGTGGTTATAGGCAATGTGCCAGTTCCTGGCTCCCACAGCTGGTGGACACAGGTAGAGTGCTAGCTCCTGGCTGTGGACTGTTGATGACCATAGGCACCATGTCAGTTTCTGGCTCCAGGAAGCTGATGACAGCAGGCAAAGCACCAGTTCCCCGCTTTATTGGTGATTAAAGTGGAAAGTGCATCTTCTTTAGCAACTACATCAGCTTTATTCTGAAACTCTGAAAAAGCTCTAAGGCCATTTTGCATTTATTTGGAGAATTTAGTCCTGATTGATTTTCAGACAGGAAGATAGTCGTTATTCTATCCTAGATGGTCTATTATAGCCATATTTAGAATAAGAAAGCTAGTGTTTTTAGTATGCAATCTCTCAGCTGAATACCACAGCAGAACCTCTGGTGCAACATCTGGTAAATGAAAATTAGCACATTCAAAATATATTTGATTTGAAAACATTCGAGGGAAAGGATGATCTAGGGAAAACTGAATTAAACACCATAAGAGGCCTAGCAGTATTGTCACAAAAAAGGCTAGGCGATAATGGAAAAAAGAACATGGTCTCATATACCAACTCAATTTAACATTAACATTAAATCCATAAACTATATGTATCGATGCAGGCAAAACATAACAAACATTCAGTTTTGAAAATAACTCATTAACAAATATAACTCACTTCTCGACCCAGAAGCAGTGGAGATCAAGGGTGCCAAGTAAACTCCTTAGTAAACCAGGGTGAAAAACATGATCCCAGAGGTCTAGCATAACAGGATCACCTGTCACCCACAGGCAAGTCCAAGGACCTCACCCATACTGGACAGGACTCGGTGGAGCTCTATTTCAGGATATCACCACACTCCAATGTCAGTACAGTCATTCTGGAGAGGTGAAAGTGTGTGGATGGATTCTGTGTCCCTGTTTTACAAATTTCAGGCCTGCTTCTGGAAAAAGAAAGGTGGAAATGGATCCCTTTTTCTGTACTAGGAGATTTACTGTAATTTCTCATCTATACTTGATTCTAACTTTCCCGAGAGCTAAATTTAACAGAATAGTCTTGTCTTTGTCAGGGAGGAAAGATTTTGATATGCCATAGAGAACTATTTGTGTCTTGCCACTTTAAGGATCCAGTCTTCATGTGAAAATAATGTACCTTAAACAGCACACCACAAGTGGAATTTTCTGTGAGATGTTTGGATCTCTGCAGTTTGTGTATTCTGTCATTGGTAAGGTCATGATCTGATGGTTAAGGCAGCCAGTGGTTAAGGCAGCTCAGACTTTAGCACAGATTCAGGAAGGTCTAGCTTGATATTGTTGTGATGTAACCCCTTTTCAGGGTCTGTCAAATTTTCTCTCAGATCTGATTCCAATGCCTCACAGGCAGCACCCAAGTCAAATTCCTACATCTTGGTTTCTTCATGATTGCCCAATTCCGCAATATTTGCCTTCAACTGGATATGCACAAATACATTAATATCCACATATAGGGCAGTTTTGCATTTCTTTACCTTGAATGGACGATCTGGGTCAGAAGGATCTGGGTGACTTGCCAGTACTGGAGCATACGGCTGGGGCGCTGTTCTGCACTCTTGGGTTCTGCTGTTAAGAGTCCCTGGCCATCACAAAGCATGGTCTGGAGAATTAAAACTGCAGGAATTACTTGCTAGTTTTTGGGTTTTTTTGAACCCATGAAGGTATGTTTGTCATTTAGCCTATGGAAAATTTATTGTAAAGGTGTGTGTCGTTTATTTTTACTTTTGCAACTTATTCTTTTATTGCAAAAGGTAAACAAATTTACAACAGGAGTCAAATTTATTATAACAACTGTAGATGGTTTGGACTGTTTGCATTCTGCTGTGGTGAGTTGTTAGTTGCTGCCTACGGAAATGGTAGGATTTCTGGATCCTTTTTCTTTAGGATTGTAAAATAACAATACAATGAAGAAAGGTAGAGGACAAACAAGGTTTTGTGCACAGCATCACATAGCAGATATTACATCTTTGGTACAGATTGAGCAGATATACAGCTAAGATACATAGGAAATCTGAACCGAGTCATGCAGAGAATAACTATGCAATAGTCTGTAATGCAGCAATTTAAAGAACAATGAACTATTTGAACTTGTGTACCCTGTTGGTGCCCTTATTCAAAGTGCTAGAACTTAAGCAAACTAAAACAAGGAGGAGCCCTTACGTAATCAGAGTCCTACCCCAACCACACAAGACAGCAGAATGCAATTGGCTGTCATCGAATGAACTGTATTCATAAACTCTAAATTGTGCAAAAATGCAAATTGCCAAATAAAGCACAGAATGACATTCTGCAGAAAAGCAAAGCACTTCAGAAGATTGTATTACTAGAACTTTGCAAAGTGGTCTGTCCTGCTGCAAACCCTATTTTGCTAATCTCTACAAGCATACCTGATTAAGTTTAAGATTTTATGCCTTCTATTGTCACGAGCCGCGGCGGTACTCACAGCCGCCGCGGCTCGCTTCCTGTAGGTCCCAACGTCCCGGCCGTCACCATGACGACCGGGACGTCATTTCCTTCCAACTCCCGACCGTTGCCAAGGCAACGGTCGGACGCTTCCTCAGCGCCGTGTCCTGGCAGCCAGGCGCGCATGCGCTCTAGGGACAATCAGGCAGATTTAGCCTGTGGCTGAATTAGCAGGCATTAGCCTGCAGGTGTGGATTTCAGTGCTAAGCCCTGATTGGTCTTGCTAGGTGCTGGCAATTAGCCTACAAGTGTGACCTTGTCTAGGGGCAGGTTCTGATTGGTTATGGGTTGTATTTAAGGCAATGAGGTCTGCTGCCTCATTGCCGGTTATAGCTTCTGTGCTCCAGTCTGCTGACCTGCTTGCTCCAGTTCCTGTTCCTGTATCTACGTTTTGACTTCCCGTGTATGACCCTTGGCTTCGTATTTGACTTTGCTTGTGTTTCCTGTGACCCTGATCCTTGGCTCGTTTACCCGTTCTGCTACTTTGCCTGTGACCTCTGACCTCAGCTTGCTCATCGTTTCTGTTACCTGCTGCCTACCTTTTGACCTCTGCGTGGACCTGACTCTTCTTGCCTGGGTTCTCCCCAGCCGGTACACACTTCACGACCCTCTGTCAGTCTGCAGCCCAGTCTGTCCCCACCATCAGGGGCTCCAGTGAACACCTGACTGGCAGAGTAGACTCCGGGTTGTGTTGTGCCGGCTGGAGGGGTTCCTAACATTATAACCGGCCCACTCACGGAGACAAGATTAGGATGGATACAAGTGGATCCACACCGTCTCCAGCACAAACCCTAGCAGGCCACGTTGAGTCCTTGTATCAGATGATGCAGGGATTGGCTGAGCGTATGTCTGTTCAAGAAGAAGCCACAAAAGCTTCACAACCGACTCCAGGTCCCATCTGTGAACCCAAAATGAACTTACCAGATCGGTTCTCCGGAAATAGAACCCTGTTTCGGAACTTCAGGGAGAGCTGCAAGCTCTATTTTCGGATGAGACCTCGCTCCTCCGGTTCAGAGCAGCAAAGAGTTGGGATTATTATTTCCCTTCTACAGGGTGACCCCCAGTCCTGGGCGTTTTCTTTGCCGCAGACCAGTCCGGCCATGCAGTCCGTAGACTCCTTCTTCGAGGCACTGGGTCTACTGTATGATGACCCGGATCGAGTGGCCTCCGCGGAAGCTCATCTACGGTCCTTGAAACAAGGCCGACGGTCGGCAGAAGAATACTGCGCTGAATTCCGTAGATGGTCACCTGATAGTGGATGGAACGACCCTGCCTTACGGAGTCAGTTCCGTCTCGGCCTATCTGAACAGATTAAAGATTCTTTGGTGCAATACCCGTCTCCTAGTTCTCTGGAGGATCTGATGCACCTCTCCATTAAAATTGACAGGAGATATAAGGAGCGGAAAACTGAAAAGGAAGCATCATCACCTCCATTCGCCTTCGTTCCTGTTTCCCAGGATGGTGAGGAGCCTATGCAATTAGGAGCATATCGTCTCTCTTCGGAAGAGAGAGACAGGAGACGTTCGCAAGGTCTATGTCTATACTGTGGCATAAAAGGCCACTTCTCCCGTTCTTGCCCAAATAAGTCGGGAAAAGACCATGCCTAGGGAATGAGGGGAAAGTTCACCTAGGTCTGCAAATTATCTCCCCGAAAAATGCTGTATTAATCCCTGCACAGCTCACCTTCCGGGCCCGCTCTGTGGGCCTGTCGGCCTTCATTGATAGCGGAGCTGCAGGCAACTTCCTTGATATTGGGTTTGCCCGCTCTGCCGGAATTCCGATGGTAAAACTCAACTCTGCCATTACTGTCTGTGGCTTAGACGGAGGTCCGTTGCCTGGTGGCAAGATTTCCTGGGAGACCCCGCCACTACAGTTGAAGATCGGAGCTCTCCATTCTGAGTCAATCACCTTCTTCCTGATCGATTGTTCGTCGGTTCCTATGATCTTGGGCCACCCATGGCTTTCCTGTCATAACCCTGTCATAGACTGGGTAAAAGGAAAGATTGTCAAGTGGAGTACTTATTGTACACAGTCTTGTTTGTCACTGTCTCTGCGTATGATTCAGCCTATTCCGGAGCGGCTTCCCTCACAGTATCATGAATTCTGGGACGTGTTCTCCAAGAACGCTGCTGATACCTTACCGCCACATCGTGACTTTGACTGTGCCATCGAACTTATTCCTGGTTCCAAGTTACCTAAGGGGCGTTTGTATTCCCTTTCTGCTCCAGAAACAAAATCCATGCAGGAGTATATCGATGAAAACCTGGAGAGAGGCTTCATCAGGCCATCTAAGTCTCCCGTAGGAGCGGGATGCTTCTTTGTATCAAAAAAGACGGAGGCTTAAGACCTTGTATTGACTACCGGGGATTGAATCATATCACAGTCAAGAACACCTATACCCTTCCGCTCATCTCGGTTTTGTTTGATCAGCTAAGAGGGGCCACTGTCTTCACTAAAATCGACCTTCGCGGAGCATATAATCTCATCCGTATCAAAGAAGGAGATGAGTGGAAGACGGCATTCAATTCGCACTCTGGCCACTACGAGTATCTGGTCATGCCGTTTGGCCTTAGTAATGCACCTGCAGTGTTCCAGGACTTGATCAATGAAGTTCTTCGGGAATTCCTTGGTTGTTTCGTGGTCGTTTATTTAGATGATATCCTCATCTATTCCAGATCTTTGCCCGTCCATCAGACTCACGTCAAACAAGTTCTACAGAAATTACGAGAGAACCACCTGTACGCTAAGCTGGAAAAGTGTGAGTTCGAGGTACAGAGAGTATCCTTTTTAGGCTATGTAATCTCTTCTGAGGGATTCTCCATGGATCCAGCTAAGGTCCAGGCTATTCTGGATTGGGTGCAACCCAACAATCTTAAGGCGGTGCAGAGGTTCCTGGGCTTCTCCAATTATTATAGGAGATTCATTCACAACTTTGCCGACATTGTGGCTCCCATTGTCGCTCTGACCCGTAAAGGAATGGATCCAACTAATTGGTCGTCCCAAGCAGTAGCCTCATTCGAAAGCCTGAAAAAGGCCTTTGTCTCCGCTCAGGTCCTCAGACATCCGGATCCAGCTAGGACATTTATTCTTGAGGTCGACGCCTCTGACATCGGTGCCGGTGCCATCCTATCGCAGAAGGATCCTCATACTAATCGTCTGCACCCATGTGCTTATTTCTCCCGTCAGTTCTCTTCAGCGGAGGCCAACTATGATGTCGGTAATAGAGAACTATTGGCAATCAAATGGGCCTTCGAGGAGTGGCGGCATTGGTTGGAGGGTGCTTCACATCAGATCTCTGTCATTACCGATCACAAGAATTTACAATATATACAGTCAGCCAAACGTTTAAATCCCAGACAGGCCCGGTGGGCGTTATTCTTTACCCGGTTTAACTTCCTGATCACCTACCGACCAGGCTCCAAAAATGTCCGGGCAGATGCCCTTTCCAGAAGTTTCTCGGCACACCACATTCCAGTCACTATCCCAGAGCCGATTATTCCCCCTTCTGTAATCCATGCCGGGTTGACCCAAGATCTGAGTATCACACTTCAGAGATTCCAGAAATTAGCCCCTGATACTACTCCGGAGCGACGTCTCTTTGTTCCAGTCCATCTAAGGAAGGCGGTTATTGCAGAGGCGCATAACAGTAGGGTTGCAGGGCATCCTGGAATTTTCAAGACGTTAGAAATCCTTTCCCGTACAGTCTGGTGGCCATCTATGTCTGCTGACGTCAGGAGTCATATCCTCTCATGTGAGGTTTGTGCCAGAAACAAAGTTCCTAGGATCCGCCCAATAGGCCAGTTAGTTCCTTTGGCACCACCTGCAAAACCATGGACCCACTTGTCCATGGACTTTATAGTGGATCTACCACCTTCTGCAGGACACAATACCATTTGGGTCGTGGTAGACCGGTTCAGTAAGATGTCCCATTTCGTTCCCTTACCCAGACTGCCTACAGCTCGGGATTTGGCCGTCTTATTCATTCAACATATTTTCCGGCTCCATGGACTCCCTACTGACATAGTTTCCGATCGGGGTTCCCAGTTCATAGCGCAATTCTGGAGATCTTTCTGTACCCTCCTCGGAATCAAGGTTAGTTTATCATCCGCATATCACCCTCAGTCCAATGGGCAGACCGAAAGAGTTAACCAGTCCTTGGAAAAATTTTTGCGATGCTACACGTCAGAGTTCCATGATAATTGGTCTTCCTTGTTACCCTGGGCAGAATTCGCCTGTAACAATTCCTGTCATTCATCTACTAAAACTTCTCCGTTTTTCTGCAATTATGGTTTTCACCCCAGATCTAACTCCCTGTATTCACTTAACCCAGTTGGTGTCCAGGAGATCCGTTCCACTGCAAGAGATCTCAGAGTTATCTGGAGGAAAGTACAGGCATCTCTGAAACAGGCTTCAGTTGTCGCAAAAATTTTTTCGGATCGCCACTGTACCATCTGCTCCTTCAAGGTGGGCCAGAGAGTGTGGCTGTCTACAAAAAACATTAAACTCAGACAGCCTTGCAAAAAGTTAGGTCCCAAGTTCATCGGCCCGTTCCTTATCATCAAGCAGGTTAATTCTGTTGCATTTAGGTTAAGAATTCCGGGCTCATTGAGAATTCCCAACACATTTCACTGTTCTCTGTTGAAGCCGGTATTATATCCTACTCAAATCCAGTCTTCAAATTTGCCTGAGAGAAAATCAAACAGATCACCAAGATACGTTGTTCAGAAGATCTTGGATTCCAAAAAAGTGCAAGGTCAGGTGCACTTCCTAGTGCAGTGGAGGAATCGTGGGTTAGAAGAACGGTCTTGGATCCCACGGAGACAACTCAATGCTCCTAAACAGTTGAAGGACTTCTTTAAAAAATTTCCAAGGAAACCGGGATGTCGGGGTTCCTTAACCCCTCCTCAAGGGGGGGGTACTGTCACGAGCCGCGGCGGTACTCACAGCCGCCGCGGCTCGCTTCCTGTAGGTCCCAACGTCCCGGCCGTCACCATGACGACCGGGACGTCATTTCCTTCCAACTCCCGACCGTTGCCAAGGCAACGGTCGGACGCTTCCTCAGCGCCGTGTCCTGGCAGCCAGGCGCGCATGCGCTCTAGGGACAATCAGGCAGATTTAGCCTGTGGCTGAATTAGCAGGCATTAGCCTGCAGGTGTGGATTTCAGTGCTAAGCCCTGATTGGTCTTGCTAGGTGCTGGCAATTAGCCTACAAGTGTGGCCTTGTCTAGGGGCAGGTTCTGATTGGTTATGGGTTGTATTTAAGGCAATGAGGTCTGCTGCCTCATTGCCGGTTATAGCTTCTGTGCTCCAGTCTGCTGACCTGCTTGCTCCAGTTCCTGTTCCTGTATCTACGTTTTGACTTCCCGTGTATGACCCTTGGCTTCGTATTTGACTTTGCTTGTGTTTCCTGTGACCCTGATCCTTGGCTCGTTTACCCGTTCTGCTACTTTGCCTGTGACCTCTGACCTCAGCTTGCTCATCGTTTCTGTTACCTGCTGCCTACCTTTTGACCTCTGCGTGGACCTGACTCTTCTTGCCTGGGTTCTCCCCAGCCGGTACACACTTCACGACCCTCTGTCAGTCTGCAGCCCAGTCTGTCCCCACCATCAGGGGCTCCAGTGAACACCTGACTGGCAGAGTAGACTCCGGGTTGTGTTGTGCCGGCTGGAGGGGTTCCTAACATCTATAAACTTAGCTGCAAATAGAGTCCAACAGAAGTTTAGACAACTGGGATTTAACAACTCGTTCTTTCTGTAGCTTTCTTTTTTTAATAATTGTTCGTAGTTAACTTGGATAATGAGTGGAAGCAGAGTTCAAGATGTCACTCTGTGCACAATGTGTCATATGCATGCATAATTGGAACACGAGTTCCATCCAGGGTGCATACCTCTGTGGCAGATGTGAGCATATTGTTCTCAAGCCTGTGTACCGTTCCAAAATGTTTCTTCTGAGCTTTTGTTTTAAGAGGACTATCACATTGCAGCTTTATTATTTCTTCCTTTAAATGTGACGCATTCATAGAGTACATAGAGGACTGTCATATGCAAGCGAATTACTAGTCATATGAAATTACAGGAAGGTGGCTGTGGCCACCTGCAGCATGTTAAAATGTCCTCTGAACCGAACAAACTTTGCCATTTCATGGGAGCCACTTTCATATTGAGAAGTGTCTTTTTTATTTCTACTTATAGCAGGAAAACAGAAAATGGTTTATTCGTAAGCTAAAAGAAACAATTGCATTATATATTTGTATGTGATTTGTTAATTGTTTTATCTTAAGTATTGTGGATTTATTTTTCATATTAAATTACATTTAATAAGTTCAGATCTCTTTGTTGTTACAAGATCACGCGTCAGACTTAGCTTGGTTTTGAAATGCAACATAATTGAAACAGTACAGATCATTCGGTTTATGATAACTCTGATGAAAGTAAATTGTGATAGATTACTTTATAGGGAGAACCGAAGGCTTTCTGAGTAAGAGTTTCAGCGCTTTATGAAAAAACTTCGTGGTGGCGTAATGGGTGAGCCAAAGTTTGTGTGTGGCATAAAAATGGAAAATTTTAATCTTTTTAAACAGACTATGTGCTTGTTTTTGATTAACCCTTTGGCACACACGTCATGCAAGCACAGTTCAGTGCTGGATCGTGACAAGGACATAGTTGCAGAAATTTTTTCAATGTCAGCATGAACAAATGGAATTGACATGAAAACTAAGATTGACTCAGACTGCATAATATCCTGAAGTTTAATATACTCTCTAGTTCTTGCCAAATATTTTGTTCTTCAGTACAGAATGTATCATATGTGCAGCAGCTTTCATCATATTTTCTACAACATCTAGGGAGTTCCTAAAAATTCCCTTTTCGAGCTGTGAGTTTAGAAACTGCAATTTTGATTTGAAAATATTTAACAAACTAACTAATTGGGTAATATTTTTTATCCTTCCCCTGCAGTTCAAGGTTAAAGACATTGCAGTAAGCTGTTAAATCTGTCAATAATAGCTACGTTTTTGATACATCATGCATCCGAGATGATATTTCGCCAAGTGATTCTAAAAAGTGAGTTATTTCAGATAACATGGACTGGAATCTTTTTAAGGACTGAGCCATCTCACGCCTAATTTAATCAAGCTAAGTTCGGAAATGTCATCTTCCTAAATTCCTTGATTAAACTGTCTTATTAGTAATGTCCATAGCATCTGTAATGGTTTAAAGTTTAGCACACAGTGCATTCCAATGTATAACACTATGGATTGTTGCAAAATCTAGGAACAAATATTTTTTGGGCAGAGTGCAAGATGCCCATTGTTCTTACCAACCATGGCTGGGGCCCCATCAGTAACAATGTACACCAGTTTTCAAAGAGGAAGGCTTGATTCCTTAGCAATACTAACAAATTGTTGGTAAATGTCTTCACCTCTAGTTTTTCGATTCATAGTGATCGTAACTCAAACAATACCATTCTTATGAACACAATCAATTGAGAAATATTCACTATAGATCTGTAAATCCATCCATCCAACTGAAAGGAAAAATAGCAACAGTTAACTATGTTCATTTTCACTTTGTTATGCAAGTCATCACCCATTGCCACGACCCATCTCATTATAGTTTGGCGAGTTAAAGTCATGTCTTTACTTGCTTGCATGATTTCATTTTTGTCTTTTAGTTTATGAAATAAAATATTTTTTAGCATCAAATAAAGCTTGCTTCAACATTTCTCCATCTTGAAAAGGTTTCTTATGCTTCGATAAAACAAAAAGATGTTTTAGTAACTTGTTTTACAATGCAAAATAAGTTTAAATGTAAGTCATTGCGCTCCTAATTAACCTTTCAAAGATTTGACTTTCAACTTCCGTATTTCACTATTAGATGGAAAGTCATGATCATCATTTTTTTATGTAGGCTTGAAAAATGTCTCTCTTAAGTTTCCATTCTTAAATATAGCAACACTAGAACGGCATATTAAACATATTCATTTGTCTATAAACATGGTAAAAAAAACATGCACCCACTCTTCATGAAAGTAGTAGGGTATAATTAATCCAAAATGTATATATTGTGGCAAGAGCCCGCTACTGCTGAAGCACACGTGAACAACTTCTTCCTTTTTATGTAGTTTTATTGTCAGGATGGTAAATGTTTTGACACTGTATACTTTCACAGCAATTATGGAGACCCTAAACGCTAGCTATACATAGACCAGCTCTCTCTCAAGACCAGCCAGCTTCCCCAGCGTTGGTCTCCGTGCACAAATGATATAAACAAGCTTTTATGCATGATACTCCTCCCCCAGCCCTAGCTTGATGGGCAGGTGACACACCCACCTTCTCTTTAAGAGAAAACGCCCATCACTGGCTCTGGTTTGCACTAACAGACACACCTTGTCTGTTTGCTGAGAGGGTATCATGTAAGTTAACAAACTTATTATACTTATGTAAATTATACATAAGTCTTTACTTGGTTTAACCTGAATCTAGGTGCATAACTGCGCCAATGTCTTACTCTGCTTGTATGTTTTCTCTGCATCTTTTCAGATAAATGCCTCCCTTTGTTACAATATATATATATATATATATATATATATATATATATTGTGACAGAGTCACTGGAAGGAGGCTAAATGGCAGAGGTATGTGTCCCAGGCTTTCAGCATTGTGTACGATAAAACACCAGGAAGAATGTGTAGATGTGTGGGTAAAGCTTCCCATATGGTGTTTGCGCTAACAAAACATGGTAAATGTCCATGGGGTTATGTATGGAGAAAGCGAAGGGTGGGCTCCATACATAAGGCCCAGTCCTGGTCTTCTGGCCTGCCGGTGTATAAACAGACTGATCTATGAGGTGCCTGTGAAAAGGCAGCTAGGATATGAAACCATTATCTCAGACCTGGGGAGGAGGTGAGTTGCCTCCTGAGACACTCTGCTGTGGTGGGCAATGATATGTTGAGTGTGTGTTTGGGCACAAGGTCCAATACCCGAGAAAGGGTATCGCTAAAAATGTATTAGCTAGTAGCCAGTCAGTTAGGATTTTGTTTATGTTTTGTTTCGTTTGCAAACTGGTGAATAAACTAACCGTGGTTTTTAACCTGAAGCCTCTGGACCTGTTTACTGCTGTTCGTCAATATCTTCACCCAGGAGATGGTACCTGTTCCCCTGATTATGCCACAATATATATATATATATATATATATATATATATAACACAAATAGATACAAGTGGTGCTATGACACTGCACCAGTAGAGTAATATTAGAGTCCAATGTCTTGAAATGATTCCTTTCTTAAGTAACACTTCCCCTGTGCGGGCGGCTGCCAATCCTCTGTAGCAAGCGGTGTAGCAGGGATAAATCTAAAAATAAAATGAGAGGAGGCGCACAATAGTGTAGTATGGCAGGTTAATTAAGCCAAGTGGAAAAATCCAAAGAAGGAACCAAACCACCAGAAATGGATAAGCCAGAGCTTCCCACCATGTGGATATCGACAGTGTCTAGAGTAAATATGATTAGTTCATAAGATGAAAGATCACACAAGGCCAAATAGCATTCAGGAAGGTATAAACACAAACAGGTCACACCAATGAAGATGTATGCGTACCAGAAGCCAAAAGTTAAATGGCTTATCTGTAGGATTATCCTGTGGACTGTGAGGGTGTAATCAATCTTCAGCCAACCTTGATTATCCAATTGGTTACCTGTTAATCATCATCGTCATCATCTTCTGGAACAAAAATATCATGCTCTTCTAGTAGAGCAGCAAAGTTCTTGCTGATAAGAGTTCCTATGTATAGGAAGGGCATCACAACACTGAAGACCCTTAGCAAGCCAAACGTTACCTTCTCTGGCTTAGGATAAATTGCACCTGTGCTAGAGGTTATAGCAGTTCGCCAGGGGACAATGGTGGTTGATGATTCTCTCAGGAACCCTCTTGCTCTGGCTGCTTCTCGGACCCTCAGCAGTGAAAGGACAGTAACGGTATATATATATATATATATATATATATATATATATATTTTTTTTTTATTTATTTATAAATACAATTGTACACAATGGTACACAAATATGACATAATTTCTACACTGTATAACACAAGGGAAAAGGGTGTTAATTCAAGTGCAGGACTCAATATATCATTAATGTAAAAACTTCAAACATTCTTGTTTTTTGATTAAAATATATTTCATTATTCCTGATTAGGAATATATAGCCATTAAAATATTTAGATAGATATAGAAAATAGTGAAAAAGAAAATAGTGATGTTATTGTCGTTTTTTTTAAAAGAAGATATACTTATTATTATTTGCTTTAAGACTGTTATTTTGTGCATACCACTTGATTCCATCCAAAATATTCATTATGTTCAGTAATCAATGAGTAATTGTTAGGAGCCGCGGCGGCCTTGGGCACCGCCGCGACTCACTTACTGCCCCGACGAATGTCCCGGTTGTCATGGAGACGGCCGGGACGTCATTTCCTGTTACTCGGGCCCGGCCGTTATCAAGGCAACGGCTGGACGCCGAGTGTATGAAGCGGTGCGCCCCGGCAAGTGCTGAAGCCGGGCATATGCGCTAAATGTCTAGCCTGCGGGTTAATAAATCAAGACTTGCTTATTTGGCCCCACTCTGTCAATCATTACAGGACTAAGCCCTGATTGGCCCATGTCAGTATATAAGGCAGAGAGGGCTTAGCCTCCCTGCCAGTCATAGCATTTGTGTAGTGCACTAGGGCTGATCTGCTCTCAGTTTGTGTTGGATTGCCGTTGTGACCTTTTGCCTGCTTACTGGATTTTGCCTTCTTGCCTGTGTCCCTGATCTTTTGGCCTGTACCTCGGATTCTGCTGACCTGCTCGTGACCCTGACCCTTTGACGTGCTTTTGACTATTCTTTTCTGCAAGTGACCCCTGACCTCGGCTCATTCTCTGGATACGCGGTTTGCCATAACTCTCCATTCCTGGGTTCTCCGCAGCCGGTACACATCTCACGACCCTCCGTTTGTCTGCAGCCAAGTCTGTCCCCACCACTAGGGGCAACAGTGAACACCAGACTTTCGGAGTAGACTCCAGGTTTTGTGGTACTGGCTGCTGGGGTTCCTAACAGTAATATCAACAATATCTAAACATGGATGCAAAAACACCTTCTCTATCAAGCACTGTCATCAGTCTAACTCACTCCTTAGTTGAATCCTGAATTATTATTATTATCATTTATTTGTTAGGCGCCACAAGGTATCCGCAGCGCCGCACACAGTACTAACAGTAGACTATACAGGGTAAAACCATACAGAACAATGAACAAAAAGTACCAATACTTCAGAAACTCCGACTAGTCATATGCAGTAAAGACGGAGCGGAAGAACAGGTATGGAGACAGGAGGGGAGGGGGCCCTGCTCATACGAGCTTACATCCTAAGGGAGGGTAAACAGACCAGGCACAAGAGGAGCCAGTTGAGGCAAGAGGAGAGAAGGGAGTACGAGCTAAAGGGAGGAGATGGGGGTTAAGTAGATGGTTGGTAGGCTTTGAGGAAGAGGTGAGTTTTGAGTGCATGTTTGAAGGAGCACAGAGTAGGAGAGAGACGGATGTAACGAGGGAGGCCGTTCCAGAGAAGGAGGGTTGCACGGGAAGTCTTGGATTCTGGAGTGGGAAGAGGTAAGAATGGAAGAGAGGCGGCGGTCATTGGCCGAGCGCAGGGAGCGGGCAGGAGTGTGAATGGAGAGGAGGTTAGAGGTATAAGGGGCAGTAGAGTTGGAGAGAGCCTTGTAAGTGGTGGTGAGGAGTTTGAAAAGGATTCGGTAGGGGAAGGGGAGCCATTGTAAGGCAAGGCAGAGAGGTGAGGCAGAGGAGCGGCGTGAGAGGAAGATGAGTCTTGCGGCCGCATTCAGTATAGAGCGGAGGGGAGAGACGGGAGTGGGGGAGGCCAGTGAGGAGGAGGTTACAATAATCGAGGCGGGAGATGATGAGTGCGTGGATGATAGTTTTGGTGGCATCCTGAGAGAGAAAAGGACAGATGCGGGCGATGTTGCGAATTACAGTGAAAATGAATGTAGAAAAGGTTTTCATTAAACTGAGATCATTGTGGGATCTTCAGCAATATCCTGGGAACAGGTAGGTAGCGTGGTGGTTTAGTGGTTAGCACATCTGCCTCACGGCACTGGGGTCATGAGTTTGACTCCCAACCATGGCATTATCTGTGTGAAGTTTGTATGTTCTTCCTGTGTTTGCATGGGTTTCCTCCGGGTGCTCCGTTTTCCTCCCACACTCCAAAAACATACTGGTAAGTTAATTGGCTGCTGTCAAAATGACCCTAATCTCTCTCTCTCTCTGTGTATGTTAGGGAATTTTGACTGTAAGCTCCAATGGGGCAGGGACTGATAGTGTGTTCTCTGTACAGCGCTGCGAAATTAGTGGTGCTATATAATTAGATGATGATGATAGATGTAGGGAACTTCTGCAAACTCAGTGGTATCTCTTTTAAAGCTTGGAAATTCCAGCAGATTTACTAATTCTATAAAAAATAAAATAAAATACAAGTTGCTTACCGAAGATGATTCTCATAATTGAAGTATATTTTATGTTTATTCATGACTATGCAGTAGATAAGCAACACTTTGCAAATGTAGTGCTATAAAAGTGGGTGGGACACTTCCATTGGGTGGGCCATCAATAGTGGACACATTTTATTGAGCTCCCCAACCTCCCTGGTAAATCCATCGCCATCCATGACCATTGTGCAGAGGGAGTGCTAGTTACTATTTGGAGATAGCTGAAGGCAAGCAAGACACCAACTAATCCAGCTCCCTGCAACAAAACTGAAGAGCAGGTTGATATCCTCGGTGGCCATATTGAGCACATGTAGCTGGGTCTGGGTGTTTAGTTATTGTAAACTGGGCTTCCCCTTGATCACAAATCTGGAGTGGACAGCATAGCAATGGGTATGCTAGGAACAGGCACATGGGAATGCTTTTGCAGCCATGATAAACTTTCTATTTCCTTTCTCTCCCTCCAGCTGCCTTACGTGATCTACAGTATATTGGCTATCAAAAAGCATACCAGTCTAATCCACATATTTAAGAGCTGTGTGGGGACTAAAGCCCTTCCATTTACCCTCCCTTTACAGTCTTTTTTATTTTTTGCCTGGAGTTTGACAATGCTGAATATTATTCAAAGTGATATACCCACATTTATAGCATCTACACTCACTTTTTGAGAATATTTCTACAGTCTCTCATGAGGATCTTACTAACAAACCTCTAATTGAACTTCTGCATATTGTAAGATGTGCAGTGGCCTAAAATACATACTCATACGTAAGGTTACTATTTTTCTATACCGAACTGCTATCTGTAATATTGTGTGGTTCACTAACCTGCTAGTTGACTGAGAAACCCACTGCTAAGCCATCTTCTTAAAAAAGTCTCCCTGAATCCCATTCCTTTTCCCCTGTTGCATCTTGCTTGACCGCAACTTCAGAATCTTTTTTAATTCCGCTGCCAATACAGCTAGGGAAATGTTACTTTTGATAATGGCAACTAGATAGCATCCAAGCATCAATAGCCTCAATTGTGGTGCAATTAAAGCTCTTTTGCCCAATGTACAGAGAAAGGTGGATTACTTCAAACACAGATTCTACAGATGGGGTAACAAATTAGGTAGATTATTAGCCAATCTAACTAAATCACAGAAAAGGAAACAACTTATATTGTGTCAGCAGCCGTTGCGGCTGCGGGCACCTCCGCAACTTTCCGTCCACTTCTGGTTTGAGTCCCGATCGTCTCCATGACGACCAGGGCGTTACTTCCAGCTCCCTTGTCCCGGTTACCTAAACAACAACCGGGACGCTTCTGGCTCCCTGCCGCCGCGCCCGATCAGCTGTCAAACAGCTGGGCGCACGCAGGGATGTTTAGGCTCAGCCAATTATGGCTGATTAGATTAATACGCAGCTGGGTACTCTGCTCTTTTCATTGACCCGCAGTGCCAGTAATTAGTTAAGCAAGTTCTGGGAGCGCTTGCAGGGCTTTGCCCTGATTGGCTCTCAGAATTAAGGCAGTGAGGACTGAGCCTCACTGCCGGTTATAGCGTTCTGTTTGAGTATTAATGCCTGCTTCTGTGCTGTGTTGGTGTTAAACTTAGATTGCTTTCCCGTGTATGACCTCTGAAATCTTGCCTGTGACCCTGACCTTCTGCCTGTACCCGAACTCTGAACCTTTGCCTGTGACCCTGATCTTCTACCTGAACCCGGACTCTGAACCTTTGCCTGTGGCCCTGACCCAGCTTGTACCTGACGTCTCCACCTGTGCTCTGTCCAGTCTGCAGATCTCTGGCCTGTCCCCACTCCGTGTATTACCTCCTGTACCTGTGTGCTGCCGTGTGAACATAAACTTGTACTACACTGAGTGTAAGTCCTGGGGGCATCCGAGTACATGTGAGCATAACCAGTCTTTACGGGAAAGGCGGCAGCTATAGGTGAAGACCTCTTCTGCTTAAGTTCTACAAGTTTATGCCTTACTGGTTACTATAACATTATACCCGGCCAGTGAAGATTGGAGGTAATTCTGTTATGGATGACAGCGAGCCGAACCTTTCTCCAGCCCAGGTCCTGGCGAATTAGATCCAAGCCTTGTCACTAGTTGTACAGTTTATCTCATCGCTTGTCAGCACAAGAAGAGTCCTCCAGAAACCCTTAGGTTCAACAGGCCTCCTCTGGCATCTTCACAGAGCCAAAATTGAACTTGCCTGATCAATTCTCTGGAAGCAGATCCTCCTTTAGCAACTTCAAGAAGAGTTGCAAGTTATATTTTCGTCTGAGACCACGCTCCTCTGGATCCTAGGCCTTTACCCTTCAACCAGCGAGTCCCTCCTTACAATCCGTGGATGCCTTCTTCCAGGCCCTAGGCCTGCTATATGATGACCCAAACAGATTGGCCTCAGCTGAGATTTAGCTTCGGGCATTGAGGCAAGGACATTGCACTGCTGAAGGATATTGTGCTGAATTCAGAGGGTGGTCAACCGATAGTGAGTGGAACGATCCGGCGCTTCAGTCAGTACCACTTAGGCCTTACGGAACAAATCAAGGACTCCTTAGTACATTATCCTATGCCAACTTCACTTGAAAGTTTGATGCAACTTGTTATCAAAGTTGATCGCAGAATCAAGTAGAGGAAAAACCGAGAGAGGGTCAATAATAACACCAAAGTCTTGTACTGCCTTTCCGGACACCCCTGTGCCCATGCAGTTGGGCGCCTACCGTCTGCCTCCTGAAGAACATTCCAGACGGCGCTCCCTGGGCCTCTGCATGTATTGTGGTCAATCAGGCCACCTAGTCTGTTCCTGCCCTATCAAGTCGGGAAACGCCTAGACCTAAGCGCTGGTGAAGAGGTGCGCTTAGGTTTGCAAGTAATCTCTTCAGAAAACTCCTTGTTAGTCCCTGCACGCCTAATCTTCAGAGATCATTCTACTGATGTGTCAGCTTTCCTCGACAGTAGTGCAGCAGGTAACTTTCTGGATATCCACTTGGCTCAGAAGCTTGGTATTCCTGATATTAAATTGGGTTTGAGCATTACCACCTGCGGCTTGAATGGTAACCAAGCCATTGTTACCTGCACCCTACCAGGACTTTGGTGATGTGTTCTGTAAAAAGACAGCGGACTCTACTGCCTCATCAGGACTACGACTGTGCTATTGACCTTGTAACATTCTAAATTGCCCAAAGGGTGTCTGTATTTGTTATCTGTCCCAGAGACTCAGCTATGGAACAGTACATAGAGGAGAACCTAAAAAAAGGATTCATCCACCCCCCAAATCTCCACTAGGAGCTGGATGTTTCTTCGTGGCCAAATAAGATGGCAGCCTGAGACCCTGCATAGATTATCGTGGCATGAACAAAATCACGGTCAAGAACACATATCCTCTGCCATTAATTTCCGTTTTATTCGACCAGCTCAAATCAGCAACCATCTTCTCCAAGATCGACCTCTGAGGTGCCTATAACCTTATACGTATAAGTGAAGGAGACGAATGTAAGATGGCCTTCAATACCCACTCCGGACATTATGAGTATCTGGTGATGCCGTTCGGGTTGTGCAACGCTCCGACCTCATCAACGATGTCCTACATGAATTCCTGGGAAAAACAGTGGTGGTTTATCTGGATGACATTTTAATTTACTCTCAATCCTTGCCTCAGCACCGCCAAGAAGTTCGGGAGAAACTACGCCAACACCATCTCTATGCAAAACTGGAAAAATGCGAGTTCGAAGTCTCTAGGGTGGCCTTCTTAGGATACATTATCCCATCATCTGGTTTCTCCATGGACCCTAGGAAAGTTCAATCAATATAGGACTTGGTTCTCCCTACTAACTTGAAAGAAATCCAAAGATTCCTTGGCTTCGCTAACTACTATCACAGATTTATACTTTCATTTTCTTCGCTGGTGGCTCCTACCACTGCCCTCATCCGGAAGGGTGGTAACACGGCTAATTGGTCTCCAGAGGCATTGGCATGCATTTCAGCCCTTAAAACCGCCTTCAGAACTCCCGTTTGTAGTGGATGCCTCGGATGTAGAAGGAGGCGTCATTCTTTCTCAAGAGATCCTCAGAGTAAGAAATTGCATGCCTGTGCATATCTGTCCAGGAAATTCTCATCCGCTGAGATCAACTATGATGTCGGAAAACGTGAGTTGCTGGCCATCAAGTGGGCCCTTGAAAAGTGGCGGCATTGGTTAGAAGGAGCAACTCATGTTACTACAATCTTCACTGACCACAAAAACATCCAGTATATCCAGACTGCCAAAACCCTGAATCCCCGGCAGGCCCGCTGGGCTTTGTTTTTTTTTTATCTGGTTCAACTTCATCATCACCTTTTCTCCAAGTTCAAAGAACACCAAAGCGGACTCTGTCTCGGAGCTTCATGGCATGCCACTCTCAGCCTCCTGACCCGCAACCTATTATACCCTCGTCCTCCATCCATATCGGTCTAACTCAAGATCTTGGGGCCACACTCCACCAGTTCCAAAAGATTGTTCCAGCTCAGAATCCTACTAAAAAAATTGTTTGTTCCAGTTCATCTGAGGAAGTCAGTCCTTATTCAATGCCACGACAAACGCTCAGCAAGTTATCCTTGAATCCATAGGACCATCGAAGTACTATCCCGCTGGGTTTGGTGGCCCACCTTGTCTTCAGACGTGGAGAAGTATGTCCGCGCCTGCCCGTAATGTGCCAGAAACAAATCCTCTAGGAACCGTCCTCCTGGTCAACAGCTACCCTTGCCTACTCCGAGTAGGCCTTTGACACATCTTTCAATGGACTTTATTGTCGATCTCCCATGGTCCTCTGGTCATAACACCATTTGGGTGGTTGTTGACCGTCTCAGCAAATTGGCACACTTTGTACCATTACCCAAGCTACCGGATGCTAGAGACTTGGCCACATTACTCATTACACATATCTTCCGCCTCCATAGTCTTCCGGAAGACATCGTCTCGGACCGAGGGTCCCAGTTTATAGCAGTTCTGGAGGTCCTTTTGCAACTCTCTCGCGATCAAAATCAGTTTGTCTTCAGCTTACCACCCACAATCAAATGGTCAGACGGAAAGAACCAATCAATCCCTGGAACAATTCCTGCGCATCTATGTATCCAAGTTCCATGACAACTGGTCCTCTATCTTACCTTGGGCGGAGTTTGCATATAACTCTTGCCATTCTGCAACTCGTACATCCCCGTTCTCCTGTAACCTCGGGTTCCACCCGAAAGCGAACTCTTTCTCCTCTGTTGCTACTATTGGTGATTCCGGGACTCCTGCCTTTACATCTCGGTTAAAGTCAATCTGGAAAAAAAGTGCACTTCGCACTACGTCAAGCTTCTTGCAGGTCTAAATCCTTCGCTGATCGTCATCGTGGTCCGTGTTTATTGAAAGTGGGGGATCGAGTCTGTTTGTCTACACGAAACTTCAGATTAAGGTAACCCTGTAGGAAACTAGGATCTCGATTCATTGGACCCTTTACGATTGAGAAAAAGATTAACCCAGTGGCATTCAGACTTAAACTGTCACCTTCTTTAAAAACTCCCTGCATCTTCCATTGCTCTCCTCTAAAAAAAGCTGTTCCTACTAGCTAGCTCAATCAGCCTCCTTTAAATAGGCCTCTGCTTGTGAATGGAGATCATGAGTTCATCATGGAAAGAATTCTGGACTCAAGAAAAGTTCAAGGTCAGGTCCAGTTCTTAATGCACTGGAAGGGTTATGGCCCAGAAGAGCAATGTTGGGTACCGCAGAGGCGTCTCCACGCTGAGAGACTTATTAAGGTATTTTTTAAGAAATATCCCACGAATCCCGTTGATCGGGGTCCCTTGACCCCTCCTCAAGGGGAGGGGTACTGTCAGCAGCCGCGGCGACTCTCGGTCCTCTGCTGGTGTCACTTCCGGCTCCCTCGTCCCAGTTGCCTCGCAACAACCGGGATGCTTCAGGCTCCCTGCCGCCGCGCCAGGCCAGCTGTCAAACAGCCGGGCGCACGCACGCAGGGCTGTTTAGGATCAGCCAATTATGGCTGATTGGATTCATATGCAGCTGGGTACTCTGCTCTTTTCATTGGCCCGCAGTGCCAGTAATTAATTAAGCAAGTTCTGGGAGCGCTTGCAGCGCTTTGCCCTGATTGGCTCTCAGTACTATTTGAGGCAGTGAGGACTGAGCCTCACTGCCGGTTATAGAGTTCTGTTTCAGTATTGCTGTCTGCTTCTGTGCTGTGTTGGTGTTAACCTTAGATTGCTTTCCCGTGTATGACCTCTGCCCGTTCCTGGACTCTGAATCTTGCCTGTGACCCTGATCTTCTGCCTGAACCCGGACTCTGAACCTTTGCCTGTGGCCCTGACCCAGCTATCGCCACCTGTGCTCTGTCCAGTCCACATATCTCTGGCCTGTCCCTACTCCGTGTATTTTCTCCTGAACCTGTGCGCTGCCATGTGAACATAAACTTGTACTACACTGAGTGTAAGTCCTGGGGGCATCCGAGTACCTGTGAGCATAACCAGTCTTTACGGGAAAGGCAGCTGCTATAGGTGAAGACCTCTTCTGCCAAAGTTCTACAAGTTTATGCTGCACTGGTTGCCATATGTGAAGATACCGGGTTTATCTGGCCCAATGTTACCCACTTAACTCTGGCTGGCCACCCACGGGTGCCTTCCTATGCCAGGAAAGTCTACCCAGTACCTTCTAGGATTCGTATGGTCACTCAGGCAAAATGCAGTTATAAAAATACAACAGTATCTTTATTGTCATACAAACAACACTAGAATATTGGGTGCCTTCCTATGCCAGGGAAGTCTACCCAGTACCTTCTAGGATTCGTATGGTCACTCAGGCAAAATGCAGTTATAAAAATACAACAGTATATTGTCATACAAACAACACTAGAATATTATGTACACACAGTAAATAAATGCCAGGCCTGTTTACCACATTATCTGTCCCTTACCCGAATAGCTTAAGGAGATATAGCCACCTGGCTGTCCAGACTTCACGGCCCATGGATCTCTCTCAGCTGCATATATAGACTTTAGTAGAGAACGACAACTCAAAACGAAATCTTGCAGTCTTCATGAATGAAATCCCAGAATGGACACCCTTCCGCCTTGGAGTGACTCCTTATATCTCGGGTCTAATTTCCACAGTCTTTCCCCTCCCTCTGCAAACCCCTGGGTCTATTCTCCTTAACCATTTGTCAGTGCTGGACTAGGGAGGTTTGGAGAGGGGCGTGAAGATGAGCTGTCCTTCCACAAAACCTCCCCTGTTAGATGGCCTGTCTGGACTAGCCTGGTGAGAACAATGGACACTAATTAGTTTTCCCACTCCAACATCTTACAACCTTATCCCTACCCATAATCCCCCTGGCTTCACTTTAAAGACAATGAATAGCAACCTTACTGCAAGTCATCAATATACAATACACAATATACATATGTACACTGAACTACAATGTCCCCTTAGCCACGTTACTGGACAATGCAGTTGTAGTCTGGTGAGCTGGGGAACAAAGCATGGGCTATAAAAAGTACTTGCTATAATCTACATTATGTGAGAAATGAGAAACCGAATGCTCACAGGATTATCAAACTCATTTCGTCACACCATAACATATTGGTGGTTAAAGCCCGGGAACTTAATACTAGGGTCACTTCAACTTTTGACATGTTTGCTAAATTTTAGTCTTACTATGAGGCAAAACTAACTAAGCAATCATGCTCCAGAGGGACGTCCTCAACCAAGACATTTCTGAATTAGAATTGTCTAAGGCAGTTGCGGCCCTCAGTAATACTAAATCTCCGAGCCCTGATGGCCTTAAAATACCACAAAATTCCACTGTTCTAGATGTTAAATCATCCATCTCTAACTATTTTCTGGAGAACTCTACCCCTTTTTTACCCTCAGGTGTTCTCTGGGAGGCCCATAAGGCCACTATTCGGGGTCAGCTGATCAGTCTGACTGTATCTTCCAAGAATAAGGAAGCAGTGGAGATATCATCTCTCAAGTGCCAAATCGCCGCTCTCCTTTTCCTCCATCACTCCCAACAAGACTCACTCTTACTCCCTCAGATTAACTCTTTGAAGGGCCAGCTGCTCAACACCCTTCTTTCTCGCAGAGCAGCTATCACAATGCAGAAGCTCCAACGTTATTATGACAAAGCCGACTCAGTACTTGCTAGAAAACTTCGCAAAAAGTTGGCCCTTAACCACATTAACAAAATACAACAATCCCTTGCGGGAAACATCACCTATGACCCTTTGACAATAGTCTGTGAGTTTTGGGAATTCGATTCCTCCCTCTATAGCTTCCCCAGTTCCTCACCTTGGACCGGATTCATTAAGGATCTTAAATGAAGAGGTATCTTATTTCAGTCTCCTGGACAAAACCATGCTATAATGCAAGGGGTGCAAACTAGTTTTCTGTTTTGCACATAAGTTAAATTGTGACTTTTTTTTCATGTAGCACACAAATACTTGATAGCTTATTTGTACACTGAAATTTAAAGTTGATATTTGTGTTATATGTGCTAGAGACGAGCGCTTAATTGCTTGACTGTTACGATAACCAGTGCCGCATAAACTTATAGAACGGGTATAGGAGGTCTTCACCTATAGCAACCGCCTTTCCTGGTTACGCTCACAGGTACTCAGATGCCCCCAGGTCTTAAACTCAAAGTAGTATACGTTTATACTCACACAGCTGCGTACGGGTCCCGGAAGTGACGCCCCTGTCGTCAAACTGACGGCCGTGAGGCAGGCGAGAGGGTCGCGGCGGCTGGGCACCGCCGTGGCTCGTAACATTGACTTACCTTTTTTTTTTTTTTTAATACATGTGATTTAGAGGATTGTTGGTGGAATCCTCACAGTTATAGTATTAGCTGCTATCTTTGTCTAGCGCGGCTAGTACCTTTCAATATTCTTTTCATCTTGGGAAACCTGTCCACAACCACCTACACAGTGGTAAACTTCTTACTGGGTGGAAGAACTGTAATGAAGTCCATTGAAATGAGTGACTAGGATCTAGTTGGTAAAGGAAGGGGTAGTAGAGTAACAGCTGGACAGTGTTTTATGTTGGGCAAAGATGTTACAGGCAGCAACAAATTGTTTGACATCTTCACAAAGAGTATTCCACCAATAATTCCGGGAAATGATCCCAGTGGTTTTGCGTGTCCGAGCTTGACTTGTGAAACGGGGGGAGTGGTACCACTAAAGCATTCTTTTCCGAAGATTTGCTGGAACAAAAACTATTTCCAGGAGGTGGAGATGGAAATGCTGTTAAGGAGGTGGTGAGTAGGAACTTAGAATCCAAGATGGGATGGTTTGTTGGTTCTGATTCAGGTTTGTGGGTGAATATCCAGGAGAGGGCATCTGCGTTCTTAGAACCGGGTCGAAAAACATTGTCCCAGATTCAGACATTGAACGGACTGGAGGTACAATAGAGTTTTACGATTGATGAAAATGTAATCGGGAATCGTGACCCTTCCAAGAGATATCTCCATTCAGAGAGCGCTAGCTTCATTGCTAAAAGTTCCTTTGTCCCCAATAGAATAGTTCTTTACAGCTGGAAGAAACTTACGAAAGTAAGCAAGCACACGGAATGAACCTTTTCCCAGGAACGATGTTCTGTGACAAGACTGCACATACCCAAACTAAAGAGGCATCCACTTCTACAATGAATGGCCAAGAGGTATCAGGCTGTCTAAGAACAGGAGCCGTAGACAAGGCTTTCTTGAGTGTTAAAGGCAATAACGGCCTCTGGAATTATTTGTGGATGAACTGCCTATAATAATTGGCGAACCAGAGAAAGCGTTGGGTGGCTTTGAGGCCGCGTGGAAGAGGCCAGTCTAGGATGGCACGGACTTTCCCGAGATCCATTTGCAAACCTGTGCCGGATACTATGTAACCTAGGAAGAATGTTTGGTTGATTTAGAATGAACACTTCTTGAGTTTGCAAAACAGCTGGTTCTGATGAAGTCTGGACAAGACCTCAGTAACCCGCTGATGATGAGAGGGAAGGTCTCTGGAGAAAATTAAATGTCATCAAGATACACAACTATTGAGGAATAAAGGAGATCTCTAAACCCTTCATTCACAAAGCTCTGAAAGGTATTCATAGTGGCTATCTCTGGTGTTGAAAGCGGTCTTCCACTCGTCACGAAGGTCCAGCTTGGTGAAAACCCGGGTGCCCTTGATACGGTCAAAAAGTTTGGTTACCAGAGGGATAGGATTTAAGGGTGATAGTATTTAGGCCCCGGGTAATCAATACAAGGACATAACGACCCGTCCTTCTTTACAAATGACCTCGCTCCAGCATGAGAAGTCGAAGTGAAGCATCGTTGGAGGTTCTCTCGGACATATTCCGCCATTGCCTGGGTCTCTGGCAGAAAGAGAGGATACATACGTCCCCTGGGCGCTGTCTCGCCAGGAAGGTCTATACGACAATCCCAGGGACAATGTGGAGGCAGAAGCTCAGAGCGGCGTTTGTCAAACACGTCAGTGAGAGATGCATATTGAGGAGGAACAGATGGATCAGATTCTTTGACCGAGGATGATGAGGCCTGTAACAGTTTCACTTGTGCCAGACAACAGGATTGGCAGGTACTACCCCAGGTGAATATTTCAGAGTCTAGTCCAATCTGGGGAAAATGAAATTGGAGCCATGGAAGACCCAAAATGACAGGACAAGTGGTGTTAGCAAGAAAAAAAAAAGAAATCTCGAAACACAAGACTCCTACTTGGAGAATTAGCGGCCGAGTTAGTCTCTGTACAGTGCCATTAGCAATGCAGTTATCGTCTATGACTGTCATGACAAATCGGATGAGGCAGAGGGACCATAAGCAAAGACAACTGTTCCACCAAGGAGGAACGAATGAAATTCCTGGCGGCACAGGAGTCTAGAAAGGCAGAGGCGGTCTGAGGACCAGTAAGTCCATGAATGAGGACTGGAATGGGACAAATAGGAGATTTGTTTGATTCTGGAGAGGATTTAAATGTCCCCAGCCTGACCTGCCCGGAGCAGGTTAGGGTTTGGCATTTCCCTGGTGCCTAAGACAGGATGCTAGGAGATGCCCAGGTTCTGCGCAGTAAATACATAAATTTGTCATCCTTCTGTGACGTTCTTCCATTATAATTGAAGTTGCACAACAACTTCTATATTAATTGTTATTTGATTTGGTTTTGTATATATACTATACAAGATATAGACTGCTATAGTCAGCGCCAGGTTTTTCTGCCCATATGGGTTTAAAATTGTAAAAATTTTCTGGAGTGAGTCTAGGCTGTCTAAGTTGCATAGGTTCCTCTGGAGAATTAGGAGTTCGTAAATGAGGTGCCAACTTGAAAGAAGATAGTCGGGGAGGCTCTTTTTCAGAAGACCTTTCCCGAAATCGGGTGTCGACGCGATGGCAGAGAGAGATCAAAGTATCGAGGGTCATAGGTAGCTCCTAAGAAGCCAGGATATCTTTAATTCAATCCGAAAGGCCCTGCCAAAAGGCAGCAAGCAGGGCCTCATTGTTCGATTGAGGTTCGGAGGAGAGTCTGGAACTGGATTACATACTGGGAAACGGATCTGGAGCCCTGATGTAGTATGAGTAAGATAGAGGCCGCTGAGGAGACGCAGGCAGGCTCATCAAATATTTTTTGGAAGACCGAAATGAAGGCAGCAGTATCATGGAGAATAGGGTCATCCAGCTCCCAGAGTGGAAATGTCCAAGCCAATGCTTGTCAAGAGAGTAAGAAGACTATATAGGCAACCTTAGAACGGTCTGTGGCAAAACTTTGCAGAAGCAACACAAACTACACTGAGCATTGGTTGAGAAACCCACAACAGGTTTTAGGGTCGCTGTCAAACTTCTGCGGAGAGGACAGCCGCAGAGTAGAAGTAGTGGCTGCTGACGCTGGATGTTCGGGTGCTGTCGCAGCTGGAGGCCTAAGAAGTGCTACTTGAAGAGTTTCAAAGCAGGTGGCGAAAGCTTGTAAGCACTGGAGAAGTTGAATCTGTGTAGTATATTGCTGTTCTACTCGTCCTAGTAGGCTTTGCAACATATCTTCTGCTGAAGGTTTTCGGTCGCCATCCATTCTTTATGGCCAGATCTTACAGTCACGCTCTGCGGTCTGGAAGGATCCGTATAGTCTGCTTGAGTTGATGCTACCCACCAAGAGTTGGAGTGTAACGGAGAGAGGGCGGTATTCATCGGAGACCCCTGCAAGGGAGTTTGGACTTAGTAACTCCCTCACCGCAGGTCTGGATCTTAAGAAGGGTCACAAGCGAGACAGAGAGAACCAGGTTGCTGGAGCAAGATGGTTGCTGATAGAGGTAATAATGAGGAGTATATTCTACAAGTGGATGAGGCAGAGGTACTGTGGAGCTAGGAGGCCTCTAGGGTCAGGATCATGAGGAAGTGCGATGGTCTGCAGGTAGATAGAGAACAGAAATACAGATATGCAAGAGATGGAGACTGGTAGAAATACCCTGCACCAAGGTGATGCTGTAACACCGGAGAGCTGAGAACAGGTATTGGTAGCAACAGTCTGCGGCTGGATGTTCGCTGTAACACCGAAGAGCTGAGAACAGGTATTGATGATAGCATTCAGCAGCAGCAGGAGAACAGGAGCTAGACTGGAATACGTCTTTACAGAAGAGAAGACCTGAAGATCTGGCACTCAGGTGAGAAAATAGGTGTTTTAAATAGACAGAGCTGACAGGCAATCAGGTGAATGGAAGGAGTTTTGAAAAGGGCTGGTTTTGCACATGCGCAGTTCAGACAGGCAAAATGGCGCCTGCCAATGCAAGCCACGGTAGGATCCGGTGCCTGACACAAGCGTGAGTCACCAAGGTGATAATGGAGGGCCCAAACAACTCAACTGACTGCTAGGCACTCCTTCTCTTCCACTGAATATTGTGTTTTCCAAGAATACAACTTCCAGGTGAAATATAAAACCAGATGCTATACCCCATCAAAATCTGACACAAGACTGCCCTTAGTCCCACATCTGAGACGTCTATCTGTAATACAAATTGTTTTGTAAAGTCCGGAGACCATAAAACAAGACCCTCACAAAGAATCCAAGCGGCCTGAGACTCAGACCTTGCTAACCTATTTGGAACCAAAATTTTTAGCCGGTCTGTTAATTTTGGTGAGGCTGTAGGACTTGGTCCATGAGGCACTGAAAAGATGGTGGTGCACTATGAAGTCAGAAGTGCAGTCACAAATTGATGAAAACCTAGGGGTGTAGAAAATACTATCTTGCGCTTGGACTCATCAGTCAGCTTTTTCTACCAATAACGTTTTGTAAGCTTGAAGGTAGAAATATACTTGGCTGATCCAAGCGGAACAAGGAGTTTATCCATCCATGGCATGGGATAAATGTCAAATTTCTAAACTGCATTAACATTTGTGTGGATTTCCACACAAAAGTGTGAACTGCCATCAGATTTAGGGACAAGAATAGGGCTACATCATTCACTAGTGGACTTCTCTATAAAATCTATGTATAGCATGCTACATACTTCCTTTATCACCTGTTCTATTTTTGCCCTAAGGAGTCTGTATAGCCTTTGATGGAGCACCACACTAAGTGGAGTCACAATATCATGCCAAACCAAGTTTGTCCTCCCCAGCATATCTGAAAACACGTCTGGAAATGCCACCAGGAAAATTAAGGAGCACTTTTGCCTCAAAATTAAAGTTGGGTCACAGGAATCCTCATGCACCAACTGGGGTCTGGAGGTATAGATGTACCTGAGGACCAAGATCAAAGGCAGCATCACAAGGGTGTATGAATAACGCTTCCTGCTCTTTCCAGTTTTTTTAACAAATTTATGTGATAAATCTGTTTCTCTTTCCAAGTGTCACATTGACATATTTCATAATTAATATTCCCTGCCTGCCATATCACAGTAAAGGGTCTTTTCCATTTAGCCAATAGTTAACTCCCGAGTGGGTATCAACAGGAAACCTCATCACCTGGCACAAATAGACTAGCGCGGGCGCTGCAATTATACAGCCGCTCTCCTTGCCTATTTTGTTTTTATGAAATATTTCTAATTGAGTAACTAAATCCATACGCAAATGTACAACATACTGTAAGATGTTCTTTTCTACCAGCTGTTGCTCCCATGACTCTCGAAGGATATCGAGGATACCATGAGATACTCTCCGATATAAGAGCTCAAGTGGTCAAAATCATTATCTCAAGGCAACTTAAATTCCACATCCCTAAGCTGCAATGAGGAGGGGATCAGAGGCTCTTGCTGCATTGAAAGTTTTTCTGGATCCCTGAACAACAATCTTTTGCAACTGCAGAGCCTAAAACATGTATATTTATTTTTTTTACAATTTTCACTGTCCGGTTATACTACCAGAACTTGTACATATGTATATTATTTTTTTAGCTCAATCTTAAATCCTGTCCATTTTGCACATGCATATACTTTGTACACAAATCACATGTAATTGGTCTACATGTAGTTATGGTAACAAGTAACATGATGAACTGTAGAGTCATTAGTGAGGAAATTCCAAAGTATGATTTTTATTGGCAGAGGTGCAGGGATTACACAACAGGTACAATTCAATCAGGAACACCACAACATGTGCAAAGTAATTAAGAACACAGCAAAGAGTTATCTCAGATGTTGAGAGTAGTGTGGATATTTAGGTCCCCTCCTTCCCAATGGTAGTTCTGGAGAACCTTAACCGCCCATCATACTGCAGAATATTTTACCTTCCTAGTGTAAGGACTGTTATTTTGAATTATATCTGCAGTACAACTGTTCTACAAGAGGTGCTGCTGTTGTGAACTTTATACATTTGCACCTTACCTGTAGGAATTAACCTGACTCCCTGACTTCATATTCCCACCTCTCACTTTGTACCTTACTAGTTACTATTACCAAAGAACAATGTTCTATGTTCCAGCCTCCAGCTATTCTTTGTGTTTTGAACACTCTGCAATCTAGTCTTCTGCTCCCTAGTGTCCTTGCTCCAGATTGATTACCATTATCACAAGATCAGTTTGTTTGCATCTTCCAGCATTATGGTCTTATCAGTCACCTGTGTCTACAAACTTATTGCAAGTGTTCAGCTCCTCCTGTGAATTAGCCTGCTGCTCAGTGTTTAATCTGCTATTCAGAGACTGATTTCATGCATATTGTGCCATACCCGTATTGTTTTTTGTTGTTATCCTGCCCAGACTTTAGCCTGGCCTACACCATTTTTGATTACGCTATGCTCCACTCTTCAGCCTCAGGGCTCCACCATTTCCTTTGAAATGCGAGTTTGTGCAGAAATGAAATATATAATAAATGAATACACCTGCACATAAAAACCAAAAGCTGCCTATGGCTCTTTAAAGCACCACCCAATTTGTGCAAACAATGTTGTGATGAACTGTGTTTGTAATGAATGCTTAGGATTCAGGAGTGAGAGATTATGAGGATCATTTCTGCACAATAAACAATGAGAAAAGAACCAACTGGCGCTATTGGTAATACTTATATAAGGAAAAACAACAAATACGTCCCACAAAAGTCCAATCCAAATTGTCGGTTATATTCGAAACGCGTTGACATGGAGTAGGTGACGTCAGTGATTTTCGAGTGGGAGTTCCCTTCCGTCTAGTTGCAGCGGGACTTGTGTTTTGTGACATCCGGCAACCCGATTGTATTTTCCGGATAACGATATCGTTTTCACATACCTGGCACTTTTCCACCGAGGGTGAAGTTGGAGATTTCGAAGTGGAAGTTCTCCTCCATATGAAGGCAGCATGACTTGTGTGTAATCCGATAGTCTGAGCGCGGTTTCTGGACAGTGATTATATTTTATGTGCCCGTTTCCTTCGGATTGGGGGTAAAAGTGCACCTTGTCTACAAACTCCGATTTAATGTTTTTAATATTTTTGTATATATATTATTTACAAGTGTACACCAATAAATGTTTTAAGGATCTTACACTATGAGAGATCTTTTCTTCATATGTATTCTGAATTGGATCAAGTGGACTACCATCATTAAAAAAGAGGTTCGACAGTTATATGATATTCTACATGGAATTTTTATTGTTCATTTGTGTAAGTGCATACCGAAAGGGGATAAGAAGTGTGCAAAGTGGTGTTTGAGTATATTATCAATCAGTGCACTGGTTATAGTGTATTCTTCCCTATATGAAGCACAGTTGCCTATACAGGTCGCACTATATTTGTTTGATTTCTCCTGTTTTTATACAGCGTTTTGATGACTGGATTGCCAACCAATTGACAAAGGAAAATAAGTATCTGCTGAACAGATAATTTGGATTGGACTTTTGTGGGACTTATTTGTTTTGTCCTTATATAAGTATTACCAATAGCTTCTGTTGGTTCTTTTCTCATTGATTATTGTGCAGAAATTAACCTCATCATCTTTTACCTACTCCTGAATCCTAAGCATTCATTACAAACACACAGTTCCTTATAACAGAATGACCAGTAAAACTATAAAGGAGTCCACTGGAGATTGTTCTATTTTTGCCTCAGCTCTGCCCTTTCAAAATAACAAGTCAGACTCTATATTTGAGTGTGTTGAAACCATGACGGAGTCTCTTGAACCAGATTCATCACTACTTCAGGCGTTACAGTTGGAAATAATTTTCTTTGGTCAAAAATCATTCAGCTGCACAATGTGGTACAGACTTGTTGAAATGTTTCAAGGCTCCGCCTGAATCCAGCTTGAGTATCTATAGACTGATGTCCAGTCTGGGCTCCTGTAGATCAATTTCGCCCTTTAAGGTTATAGGTCCATCCATACAGCTCCTAAATTGCATCAGATTGACGGTCACTGCTCTAAATAATTCAGATTATAATTTTGTTATTATACAAATCCCTAGGTCAGGAAATGGGGAAGATGTTATTTTGTTTTTTGCCGAGCCTGCCTGAACTGTGGGTTAGTTGTTAGTATGCTCATAGCTATTGCTTTCTTTCATGCTAACATAATACTGTCTGCCCCTTCATTCCAGTTAACAGTGGTTCTGCAATCCCCCACCTATACTGATTTTCTAAGTCTGTCGTCACTTTGTGCGTAAACAAGTGGATTTCCTTTACTTCTCTATCCACAGCACCATGATATCTTAGGAGTCATTTGTGTCAACTGCTGTTAGTTTGTCAAGGTTCCAATTATTCATTTCATTTTAGAACTGTGAACTTCTTTTGATTTCACTTAATTCCGATGAGTATTCACTGCTTTAATTAGGAGGGTCATATTTTTGTTTCAAATATTTCCACTGTATTTCCAATGCATTTTTATCATTAAGCTTATTGTGTGCTGGAAGCAGCTATGTGTGAACATCCTTTTGTATTCAATGTACTTGCACGAATATACCGTATAATTCCCATAAAACATCTGGCTTTTTGCTCCTACTACTTATATTTAGAGGTCTACGCCTACCAGATGTTCTCTCAATGTATGACAAATTTTCTTGTATATGTGAGTGGCATAACTAACACCCTAAGCTACAGGTAGGGAAAATTCACACTTAGCTCATAAGGAAATGGAGCTCACACTGTATTCCTACCTTACTAGTTTTCTCTACTAAACATCTTCCACAGATGTGTACAGAGATGAGAAAATATAATTCAGAAAGATGAAACAGTCACTGCTATTGATATGAACTATGTATGCATATGATTCAGTGTGGCTAGAGCCTTTAATGACTATGCTAGTCTTTTATGTTTATAAAAAATTAACTAGCTAAAAAGAGTCAAGATTACAAAAAGGACATTAGCACACAAACATACACTTTGGTACACTACTGCCATGAAAGTAACTTTGCTCATTTCAAGAAAACCACTGTATGCCACGAAAATATATCCTAGACCAGTGATCCACAACCATCACATTTTGTTGTTGACACAAGGCCAGAAGGTTCATTGAACTTTTCATATCTGGTCTGTCCACTATCATAGAACAGCAGGGGCTGAGATTCATCAGTAATGCAATATTATTCCAATGCTGCAGGAACCAACATGTGTGTTGCCCCTTTGAAAATACATTGTCTTTCTTTTTCAGTGACAGGAGTGAAACTATGTTGATATAATATAATATATATATATATATATATATATATATATACATATATATATATACATATATATATATACATATATATATATACATATATACACATATATATACCATCCGAGACAATGTATAAGGGAATTGTGCCCCTTTCAGCACCTCTACTATAGCCAAATTGTAGTAGTGCGCCTCCGGGCTGTTTGCTACGCTGTACAAGGCATATTAGTCTCCATCAATCGCTTGATTTAAGCATTGGTAAGATATTTGTAAAGTTGGTGGCATCTTCTTGATAAACTGTATTCATGGTTGCACATGCAAACTCCAACCGTGCTGGTATTCCATATTTAAATTTGCACCTCAGTGCCAACTACCAAGTCATATTCAAAATAACAAATGTTTAGTAATCCATGGATATCAAGTTGCTTTAAAAACCATGGTTTGCACATACAATGCTTCAGTCTAATAAGTGAGATAGGTAGGACTATATAACAAACTGAACACCCCCCCCAATGCTATTTAAGACTGAAAAATGATCTAAGTCACAGTTCATTCTTGTGTATGAATTCTCTATTCTGGGAAGATTAAAGAAAATTGTTGAATGTTGAAAAGATGTGATTTGGAAATATTTTTTTCTGCACAGAGAGGAACATGTCTAAATTAGTTATATTTTATATGGTTTAGGGTCATTTGCAGAGATGTGCAATTCTTTTTTTCAGATAACTGAAAACAACAGTGGCTACACTGTCCAGCTGACACTAACCATTAACATATGATGAAACCCCACATAAAGAAAAACGTCTCATGGATTCTTTTCACTCACATGTTGGAAATTCATTAGCCATCTTGTTAGGTCTGAAGGAGCCAATATTAATTTGGCTAACATTTTTTATATGACCTGATAAACAGATGAGCAAATTTCAGTGATGGCATGCTTAATTCAATATTGCCGGCAGAAAGCCAAACTCTGCAGCCACGCCTCAACAGAGGTAGCTCACGACAGCCTTGATCTGTTGCCGTTTTTTTTATGGTAGAATACCTTGCAAATAGCTCCTTGAAGACAGTTTAGAGAGGAATTGCAACAGGATTGGTTGCAGCACCTCCCCCCCATAAATAGAACGATGGATCAGGGAGTTTAGCATTAATAGAGAGCCAATGATGAAAAATGGTTTGTTAGTGTAAGGACAAGATTGGTATGGGCCATCGCTAACAGTATAAAACGTACAAAAGATTTCTATGGTCAGTGTAAGTTATGATGCTAACAGATGTCCCACGTCCTTCAAAGCAAGATCACTGCAAAAGTATTCACGATTATCTATAAAATAATTTTTCCCTTCTGGAAAGTGTTTTTTGGCACAAAAACTCAAAAGGATACATTTTTCTAGATTCCAATCATTAAGTAAGCATCTAGGTCCACAAAGAAAGGATATAGCTGAGTAAAGCTAGGTACACACTACAGAAATTTCAACCAACTTTTTATGCCAAATGATTTTACATGCGATCGATGGTCCGATCACTAGGTCCATGGACTGCATACACACTAGCCTTGTTTAGGACGATAAAGGGAAGAGCGGACGTCCCTTTAGTGACTTTTTACAGCCATGTTGTCGTGAGCAATGACTAATTTCGTACTCACTGTTGTGGATCGGTCGGAAGTTTATACACACTACACAACGGAAACGCAATTGGAACGAAAATATTAAACGGTACGACCAACCAAATGAGGCGACAATCGTCCATTTGGGCAGACTCTCGACCATCGTGTCACTGCACATACTGACCCGACTTTTGAACGAGCGGTCGTATGTCGGCTGATTTAGCCGATTATTGGACGAAAACTGTGTAGTGTGCACCCAGCTTAAGCCTGTAGCAGAGATAAAATCTTGGGTTGTTGAATTAGTGAGAAAGCATCCAAAGGATACTTGCTGGGGGTTGTTTAATTCTTTATAAGGGAAGATAGTGGGCCTACAACAGAAGAATAGTTCCTGGTTGAAAATTGTATTCAGAAATACAAAACTCGTGGATAGCTTAAAAATGCTATAAATTTAGGCCAGTTCACGAGTTAAAACATTCTCTGGATCCGGCTGCAGCAGAAATGATGAAGCCCGAGACTAAGATTTGTGACTGTTCACATAATCATTGTGGGATCCTTGTAGTGGCCATTTTCAATATTAAAAGAAGATTTCTGCTAATCCCGACTATATGCAAACGAAGGTATAAACGGCAGAGCACAAGATTTACAAAAAATAGAAAAAAAAATAAAAAATGGAGGCACAAATACAATCAATAAATTTCAGACAGCAGGGGATTTTTTTTCCTCTCAAAAATAAAAGTAGCCATACATTGCTAGCAGATGCAGATTATGCCTCTGGCTATCATTTACAACGTGCACTGAATTTCCGCAACAAAACCAAGGAATCTATTTGGTCTTCACAGACCACATTCAACGCGCATGCTTACTCTGGAGAGGCCTCTGTAAACTAAGTCGTTAGCTGTGCAGGCAAGCTGAAAAATATTTTAAAAAAAACGCATTATGCAAATCTCACAAAGTCCAATCTCCTACAAATTTGGAACCACCCATTTGTTTCCTTTTTATATCCTGCAATACTGTTCAGTTTAGCCTAATTTAGGATTTATAATAAAGAATAGTGAAGGAACAATTTGTTTTCATTAGGGGTCATATTATACACACACACACACACACACACACAAACCACAACATTAAAACCACTGACATTGACAACCATTAACAAGTTAAATGAATAACATTATTTTGTAACAATGGCACCTGACAAAGGGTGGGATATGATAGGCAAGCATCTCCAAAATGGCAGGTCTTGTGGGGGTTTCCTGTGACCAGTGGTTAATACCTATCAAATGTGATCCAAGGCCTATTGATGCTCATAGAGAGCAAATGCTAACAAGTCTGGTTCAATCCCACATCAGAGGTACTGTAGCACAAATTTCCTGAAAAAGTTTAATGCAGGTTATGATAGCAAGGTGTCAGAACACACTGTGCATCGCAGCTAACGGCGTAGGCACAGAATGCTCAGAGTTCCCATGCTGACCCCTGACCAGCGCCTACAGAGGGCAAGTGAGTGCCAGAACTGGACCATGGCGCAACAGAAGGGGGCTTGGGCTGATAAATCATGTTTTCTTTTACATCATGTGAACGGCTGGGTGCGTGGGTATTGTTTCCCAGGGAAAAAGATGGCACCAGGATACACAGCAGAGGTATTACAATGATCTGGGCTTCATGGCAATGATATTTCCTCATGGCAGTGGCCTCTTTCAGTAGTATAATGTGCCTTGCTACACTGCAAAAATGGTTCAGGAATGGTTTGAAGCAGATGACAGAGTTCAAAGATGGTGATTTGGCATCTAAACTCCCCAGATCTCAAAGGATCTGTTGCTAGCATCTTTGTGCCAGTTACCACAGGGCACCTTCTGAGATCTTGTGAAGTCCATGCCACGATGGGTTAGAGCTGTCTTGGCGGCAAGTGATTTTAATGTTGGGGCTAATCAGTGTATATAGACAGAAAGATTTTCAGTACATTGCTTAGAGTGCACTTCTCCAGCAAAGTGCAACAAAGCGTCAAACTGTTTCCAATTAAATAAAATACTAACAATTGACTGCACTGAGCTAGTGCAAGTATTTTAGCAAAGTTAAATCAGCACAAACACCCCCCAAAGCAAATATGTCCATAGAAATAGACCCTTTATTCTCATTTTAATACCTCTCCAAATGAAATATAATTGTTTGACATCTCTCTGTCCCTAGCCACACCAGTGCACCTACTCTGTACTTGACAAGCAACAAACTTAATCTAACAAGTCTTCCTTAACATTTGTATACATTCAAACATGCTACCATCTTGCTCTACAAACCAATGCCCCTTCGTAGAAATCGTCAGACTTGCGCAAATCCAAAGCAGAGTTTGTGCTACTCCTTGGCCATTTTATGCACCACTAATGACCTCCTCAGTCTTGATTCTAATATATTCAGGGATGTGAAGCAGGTAGACCTTTGGAAAGAGTGGTACCTGATATCAAGCCAATGGCACCATCAGATGGTCAATAAGGTGGTAAAGTTCCCTGAAAAACTTTCAGAGGTGGAGAAAGAAATTTCCCAGCAACAGTTGAACCTTAAACAAAATGGACCAATGAAAGGTTCCCTCTGGATTTCAGTCCAATTAAGGTCAGCATTTCTGAAGCATGGCAAAGTCAAGTAAATCTAGATTAAGCACTCTGGGAGTCACAATATTTGAGCAAGAGTTCATAATAAATCAAATACAAAAAGACTCCATTAATCCACTGACAGTCACGACTAGGAGAAGCAGTCACTAAATTTAGTTAAAAATAAACCTTTCAGGCATGGTATTCGATGCAGTAATTCATAATCTGCGATATATATATTTTATCACAGTAGCTTTAGATGCTTTTAAATTCTTAGAGTAAAATTAATTTGCCCTGTCCAAAATTGTGCACTGTAGTTCAACTTGCTGTCTGAAGTCCGCATGGAATTGGATCTTCACTCCTCTATATGAGTTACATTTTACCTTCAGGATTGCATGTTTTTTTTTTTTTTTACAGGATTAGCACTAGATTATGGGTCCCAACTCATTGCCAGGTAACGCAATCTTTCATTTTCAGCCATCCATTGTCAGGTTCGTTCCGGAGCCCGGATACACACAGAATCAACATGCTTTTACAATTGCATCCTTGACTTCTAGCTGTACTTTACACATCCTGTTCTTGCTTAGGCCTTGCACTTTAATTCAGTATAGTCTTCTGTCTACAATCTGTATTCACCACTTTATTCTTCTTTTATAATTCAGTATAGTCTTCTGTCTACAATCTGTATTCACCACTTTATTCTTCTTTTATCTGCTTTGATGGAGTCTTGAGGGTTCCAGCCATTACAAACTAAGCTGCAGGGTTGCATGTAGTGCAATTTAACCTGTCAAAGACGGTATATCCAAGTAGTGAGCTTTGTTGGTTTAGAAAGTCCTGAGGAAGACCTGATGAAAATACTTGCTGCGAAGCATTCTCTTTAGATTGATATATATTTTGAACTTTTTGCAAATTTATTTTCCGATTGCAGACATCCAACTATCACAACCTGATTTTCTAAAATGTACAGCTGGGTGTCCTATTAGGAAAGTACAGATCAGCCTCCTATACGTTCTTTGATGCATTGAGTCTCTTTCAATCAGTATAATCTTGAGAAAGACAACATTTTGTGTATTTTACTAGACAAATCAACCAAAACCCATTCTTTAAAGTGGCCAATTTTTAGTATTAAAGGTATACTGGCACCCACAACACACTGTTGCGTGCATGCGTGTAGACCATAAAGCACTTCTCAGACACACTTTTCTTCAATAATAACTTGCACATTTATTCTCCTTTGGATCATAGCAGGATACTTACTTTGTATTAAATGTTGGTACACTAGTACTTCTTGCCTTTCTAGATTTACTTGCCCAAACAAAATATGAAAGATTAATATACCCGCTAGTAACATATAACATGGACATTTGTTCTCATTAGTATTATTGTGCCTGAGAAACCACTACTTGCTTAACATATTCTAATTGCATATTACCATTACTCATGATTGCCATTTATGAAGTATGTAAATGGGGGAAAAAATGTGACAATAATTTTGAGTATGCTATTGTATTTTGTGTTTAAATTCAGCTTTCAGCATACAATTCCTGCAGAAGGTCAACTTTTTTATTTTATACCCAATGCAGTTGCCTGCAACTGCTCCCAAAATGGTGTCCACTAGCAAAAAGCCACAATTGCAGACACATGTAAAGCTGCAACTATCACAACATGATATTCTAGACAGAAAGTAGCATGAGTTTCAACTTGCATGTCACAGTCTGAAGCATTTACAGTCATGTTCTGGTCTAACTACCTGAACATGAGATTTGAAGCAAAGTATTTTGTTTGGCTTTTGCAAAAAAGGCCCTCTTACAAATAGCATACGGTAAGCCTTCTAAAGTTCAAAAACAACATTTACACAAATAAACTAAAATCTTGGGGAGGATTAAATTCCCAATGATGTGCCACAAAGGGACTCCAGAACGGTCGCAAAAGTGATGTGCAAAGTTGCAACATTGAGGCGAGCAGGAAAATCCATGCTGTTTAGGTAGTGCAATACCCGTAAATTATCTCAACTGGAAATTTTGGATGTGGGGATGTCCAGCAGCTCATTGTTTGGAATTTCCCCTAGATTTCTTAGAAGTGAAAACTGTTCTTCCACAGCAGAATCAAAACTAGCAAGGCAAATGGTGCAAATCTGATGCAAGTTGGAATGAATATATATATATATATATATATATATATATATATATATATATACATATATACATATACACACACACACACACACACACACACACAACCCCTCTACTCTTACAGACGATAAAGCCCCCCTTCCACCACGGCCAAATATGTTTTGTTTACCACTCATGTAATCATTCCAATCACACAGTGAGAAAACAAGGTGTTAAGTAAATCGAGCAAAAAAAATAAAAAAACAAAATAAGCTGCCGCTGACTATCAATTACCTCACCAATGACTTTACGCGTTCAATTTAGAAAAAGTCGATTTACATATAACAACGTTTCAAGCACCCACTGCTAGACGTTGGTAACGACAGATGTGTACCGAGCCGATTTGGAAACGCCGCCGAATCCGTTTATGTTCAGGGAAACGCCGCTACAAAGATAACAGCCAATCTTCCTCTATTGGGACCTGCCAAAACCGCGCGAACCAACAACGGGATCTTTGTCTTGTGGGCGCGTTCTCGCCCCGCCCTTCTGAGCGCGTACTTAGCGCTACACTCTGGCTATTGCGCTAATCAGGCACCTACAGTGCGCGTCACGTGTACAGTCAGGACGGGCGGGGCTCCTGTGACGCAGATACAGGATTCGCAACCCGATCTTTCCAGCCTGGGATTGCTCAGCCACGCTGCTCGGTGAGGCTGGTTCGAAAAACAGCTCAATAGATTACACATATCCATTGTACTGCGGAACACTGACTCTAGTAGATATTGAAACAAGCCGCCGAGATTTCCGGTCTTTGTACGAGCCGTACGCTTCTGCACCAGACCACAGCGTCTCTCCTCCTGAAGGAAGCGCGTTCACAAACATCTGGGCGGTAGCTAGAAGCCTTTGCGCACTGCGGAAGGGGCGGAGAACTGCACCGGAAACTGAGTCGTGGGGAATGCGAGAATCTTGAGAAATACGAGTTAAGAGAGAACGATCCAATGGATTACGGTCCGAGCTGTTAGGAAAGTAGGAGTCGGAATATATCTGTTGGGCTGCTGATTTGTAGCAACGTTGTCCTCTGAAAGGTGGGAAACCAGAGTGTGTATGCTGAACACGCAGGAGCCTGCATTCTGCTCTATCAGGCGGCAGCCCCAACGTGATTGATGAAGTAAAATCTTCACTTACAAATTTGAGAACAAATCTGTGATGTTATACAAGTATCAATTACAGGTTTAGTTAATTGATACTTAGGCATAAGGGTTACTGCTATTTAGGCATTATTTATGTTTCAGTATAGTTTAAAATAAGATTTGCATTCTTCAGAATATTTAGAAAATAGATTAACATAGAATGTTTTTTTCTCTTGCAGATATCAACCAGTAAAGAATACTGAAGTATACTGTTACCTAATGTGCAAGGCATCACTGTAAAAACTAGCGAAAACTGAAGACAGAGCCGTTATTAGTTAATGCTTTGCGGATATTTCTAAACACATGGCTTCAAGAAAAACATTTTGCGAGCCGTCAAAATAAGTCTTTGTAAGCCTTTTTCATATATGGTTTACAAAAAACAAAACAATATCTAGAGGTTTTTTTTAACATCTTGGTGGAAATCGCTGGAATCATGGCATTTACAAATTATAGTAGCTTAAATCGTGCACAGTTGACCTTCGAATATCTACACACTAATTCGTGAGTATTCTTCATGTCAAGAAATGTATTCTTTTTTTGTGGTGGTATATTTTTTATATTCTGGTTGTGAAAACGTCTTATACTCTATATATACAGCTATATCAAATGGGTTATCTCACTAGTCAGCTAAGTAGAGTCAGGAAAAGAAACACTGCTGGAATGTATATATGTGTGTATATATATATATATATATATATATATGATTACCCGTGCATGATACTCATGCATTCTAGAAAATGTTTGTTCCCCGGGGGGATGTTAGGGCAGGGCGATTTAGGCCCCACCCGCTTTCCGACTTCTGAGGCTGCCGGGGGCTGCACAGTATGTGCAGGTCCGCTCGGCAGTGACAGGCAGGGACAGTGTGCTGCCCGGCTGCTCTGATTGTGTTTAAAACACAATCAGAGCAGCCGGGCAGCACACTGTCACTGCCAAACGGACCTGCACATAATGTGCAGCCGTCGGCAGCAAACCCCTGCTGGGGGGGGGGGGCGGCGGCGATTCCCCCGATCGCACCCCCTGGATCCGCCACTGTACACATGTGTGTTCATGAGGTAAAATTACCTCACGAAAATGAGTTTGACCCCTCAACTCGTCATTAATGTCAGTATACCAAATTTCAGCCCTTTTTGAGTTTTTTTTCCACACACTAAGAATTTAGTAGGTCAGTTAACCCGTGCATGATACTCATGCATTCTAGTCAAATCAAGCTACTTAAGGTGTTAAAAACTCCCCACTGTCACCCCCGGCAACCGCCAACCACTCCCAACTGTCACTTCTCCTTCAAGAAATATATAGGTCAGTGTATAACTCTGCCCAGCAGGTGGCACTGCAGCTTGGTTTTTTTTTCCCCCACACACGCCACTAGGCATTTATATAGTAGAGATATATATATATATATATATATATATATATATATATATATATATATATATATATATATATATATATATAGTGACTTATCCTTTCTGTTTGTGTCTTTTTCCTGTCTCTTAGCTAAATAAGGAGGTTTTGGTGAGTGTAGTGAGCTTAATGTTTGTGCTACTGTGGCTTTGTTTCGGAGAGTCCTGGCGTCTCGTCTTCTAATTACGAGCAGGTATGAGGGTAGTTTCCTAGGTTCCCTAGTTACTTCATTGTGGTAGCAAACATAGGGCCTAGATTTCTGGAGCTATTTTTTTTTTACAAGTGTTGCACATCTGCACACAGTGTAGGTGTGTGTAACGCCACTTATGGGTTGCCTAGGTTCAAAAGGCATGTGAAAGACAGTGTTTGTCAGTTCCACAGAGGTACATGGGCCTGCTGTGATCTTCCCTGCATCTGTTCAGAAGTGTGCCAGTGTATTGGACATTTTAAATATTATGGAACCAATGCAATATCTAGCATGCAAATTGCAATCTCAACTACTCACTCTTGATACGAACCAGTATTCATGTCCGGGGAATGTTCACCTTCACCATCAACATTCTTCCATGGATTAGATGACATTACACTATATGGATAAAAGTATTTGGCCACACCTGTTAATTATTGAATTGAGGTGTTTCAATCACACCCATTGCCAGAGGTGTATAAAATCAAGCACCTAGCTATGCAAACTTCATTTGCAAACATTTTTGATACAGAATGGGTCGTTCTGAAAAGCTCAATGACGTCAAGCATGGTACTATGATAGAATCCTTTGCAATAAGACGGTTTGTGAAATTTCATCCCTGCTGGATATTCCACATTCAACTGTAAGTGATTTTATTAGAAAGTGGAAGCGTTTAAGAACAACAGCAACTCGGCCACGAAGAGGAAGACCACGTAAAATAACAGAGCAGGGTCTACGACTGCTAAGGCGCATGGTGAGTAAAGGTCTCCAACGCTCTGCTGATTCCATAACTGAAGAGTTCCGAACTTCGACTGGCATTAATGTAAGCACAAAAACTGTGCCGCGGTAGCTTAATTGAATAGTTTTCCATGGCCGAGCAGCTGCATGCAAGCCTTTCATCACCAAGACCAATGCCAAGCGTCAGATGGAGTGGGGTAAAGCACACAGACACTGGACTGTGGAGCAGTGGAAACGGATGCCAGTTTGGCGAATGCCAGGAGAACGTTGGCTGCCTGACTGCATTATGTCAACTGTGAAATTTTGTGGAGGGATAATGGTATGGGGCTGTTTTTCAGGTTTTGAACTAGGCCCCTTATCTCCAGTAAAGGGCAATCTTAGTGCTTCAGCATACCAAGTCATTTTGGAAAATGCTATGCTTCCAACTTTGTGGCAACAGTTTGGAGATGGCCCTTTTTTTATTCCAACATGACTGTGCCCTAGTTCACAAAGCAAGGACTGCACAGAGCTCTTACCTCAACCCCATCGAACACCTTTGTGATCAACTTAAATGGAATTTGTGAGCCAGGCCTTCTCGTTCCAACAGCAGTGCCTGACCTCATAAATGCTCTACAGAATGAATGGGCACAAATTCTCACAGAAACACTCCAACATCTTGTGGAAAGCCTTCCAAGAAGAGTGGAAGCTGTTATCGCTGCGAAAGGGGGACCAACTCCATATTAAAGTATATGTATTTGAATACAATTTCACTACAGCTCTTGTTGGTGTAATGGTCAAGTGTCCGAATACTTTTGTCCATATATTGCATTTAAGATTTTCAACTCGGGACCTGATTCGTTTTCCAATGCAATGTGCATGGAAGTTGCATTTTTAAAACGAGCATGGAACTTGAGTGTTCTTGCGGCCGTATTCAAATCCAAGTGGATCTCAAGATACGTTTCCATTTGAATCTGCGTATAAGTACACCCTGCTTAAATGGTACTTGTATGTTAACAGACAGAACAGACTGCAGGATACGCATATGCATAAGCGCAATATAAAGTCCCGTCAGAATGCATAAAAAAAATTATAAAAGAAATTATAAACTCTTAATACTATAATCATTAATAAAAATATTTGTAAAATTATTTTGTTTCCATTTTTCTTCACATTAAATCAGGATGTTCTTGGTGCGTACTGTACATACAACCTGTTTTTATAGTTTCTTATACTTGCATACAAATGTTCTGTGCTATCTAGTGGAATGCATACGTGTAGTTTTTAATAGAGATAATGCCGTGGCAGTCATCACTATCAGCCGGCATTTACACCTGCCCTGGAGCTGATTCAAATACAGATAAAAAAACGCGTATATAAGAGAAACTCAGAACTTGAACTGGCAACATCTGCGTTGGAGCGCCCTTACTGTACATTGCACACATTCATCCACCCCCTTCTCTACCCTGTTCCTTCCTTCAAGTCGTAGGTAGTCGAAAACTGTCATTTGCATTCAGGCATGAAATGCATGCTGTTGTGTGCTTTGGCGTAAAGTCATTTTATGAACATGCATAGAGCGATTTTACGCAAGATACAGCACACAAAGGGACTTGCGTAAAAGATGAATCGGAATCTCGGTGAGATCGCAAGTCGTTTTCTCTGGATGAACTCACAATGGTCATCAAGTACTCTCTCAACTGGTGACAGGATCCGAGACTAAGAAATCAAAGAATGCCTCTTACAGAACCATAATGAATTGTGCTCTCAAGAAATTTCAGCTCCATAGGTTGGAGATCTCATCTGCTTACAGAAGTGATCCTGGGCACATTGCGAAAGCCATCTGCATGTTTTCTAAGACACAAACATCTCAGGATTTTTTCTGACAACAGAATAGTAATTGCTTTTGTAAACTGACAAGGAGGCATCCAGAGCAAGACAATGATGTCAGAATTGAAGGCATTGGCAGAGAACATTGTAAATTCTCTTTCTGCACTTCATATGGTAAGCAAAGACAATACCATAGTAGATTATTTCAGCAGCTCAGAGCACCAAGGTGGTTTGATTCTATTCCCCTCACAGGAACATCATAGCAGAAAGAGTGTGCCATAGAGCTTTTAGCTGGGGTAAGTATTCCTACCATTCCCTCTCATTGCTCGCATCCTTCAGGAAAGAAGGAGTGTGGAGGTCGTAGAGATCCTTCCATTTTGGCCCTGTCAGTCGTAGTTTGCAGCTCTTTGGAGAATGCTTCAAGAATAACTTTGGCCTCTTGATGCAGAGCAGATCTTTTGCACCAGAGACCAATTATCCATCCAAATCCAGGTGCCCTCTTTTTGATGGGGTGGAGATTGAGTGGTAACTTTTGAGACACTAGGGAATTTTTGATAATGTTATTGTTGTGTTTCTTTAAGCACCAAAAATACATTCTTACACTTTTTACTATAGAATCTAGAAAAGACTCATCCTGTGATGAAAACCCAAACTAGATGACCCCCACCCCCCTTCTTCTATTATTTTAGTTATTCTGTATTTTCTTAAATATTGTTTTGATAGAGGTCTTACTCCTTGTCGAACATTTTGTGGCACCTTTGTTGTCTTGGCCACTAAAATGTGATCCTTTTGACTCTTTAGAAGATGTCTCCCGTTAGTGGCTCACACTTAGAGGCATATACATCTGCCAGTCAAATTTTGAATTGGATAACTTATGTTGTAAGTGTTTTGTGAATCTAAACAGACCTATAAGAACTATAAACCGGCTTTGCTACCTACTTTTCGTATAAATTCAGAGATGACACTTCCATCTTTCTGTCCACAACCAACTAATGGTAAAGAAAATTGATTACATGTCAAGGTAATTTCTATTCACATTTCCATACTGAGAGAACTTAGAAATTCTCTTGCTTGTAGGTTCCCACAATGGGTATGTTCCATCCAAACCTACTTTTGCAACTAGGGAGTTAACTTATTTGTTATGGCTGCCATGTAATAATTCAAGAAAATTGAATTAACTGTTACCTATAATTCTATTGTTTTTCAATTTTTGCCACGTTTTAAATCACTTGCTATCCACTAAGAAGATGGTATTTTGTTATGTTTTTGTTTTTTAACTGCTGTTGAAATCAGAAGATTAGGCAATGAAGAAAAAAAAAAATATAATAATGTTGTCAGGAGCCGCGGCGGCCTCGGGCCGCGACTCACTTCCTGTTCCTAGTGAACGTCCCGGCCGTCTCCATGACGACCGGGGCGTCACTTCCGGTTCTCGGGCCTGACCGTTGCCAAGGCAACGGCTGGACGCCGAGTGTAACAAGCAGTGCGCCCCGGCAAGTATGGCAGCCGGGCGCATGCGCTAAGATAGCCTATGGGCTAATAATTGTCGGGGCATGGGCTGTGATGTGTTGCAGGGCTAATCCCTGATTGGCCAAAGTCTGTATATAAGGCTTAGCCTCCCTGCCGGTTATAGCGTCCATTCTGCCTGTCAGCTAACCTGCTCCTGTTAGTATTGGTGAAAACCTGTTTGGACTGATTACCTGTGTATGACCCCTTGCCTGGATTTGACCCTGCCTGTGTATCCTGTGACCCTGACCTTCTTGCCTGTATCTGGACCTTGCTACCGTGCTTGTGACCCTTGACCCTGGGTCGTGTATTGGATTCCCTGTCTGCTGCCGGCCCTTGACCCTTGCCTGGACTTCACTCCGCTTACCTGGGTTCCCCCTAGTCGGTACACACTTCACGACCCTCTGCTAGTCTGCGGCCAAGTCTGTTCCCACCACTAGGGGCTCCAGTGAACACCTGACTGGCAGAGCAGACTCCGGGTTGTGCTGTACCGGCTAGAGGGGTTCCTAACATTATAACCGGCCTATACGTTTCGGAGACGAAGTTGGTATGGAAGGAAGCGGAACCAAATCGTCTCCTCTTCAAGCTCTGGCGGGTCATGTTGAGACCCTCTACCAGATGATCCGGGAACTGTCCCAGCGGTTGTCCTCCCCAGACGAGGTCCCCCGGACTACACTGCTCAGTTCTGGTTCAGTTGATGAACCCAAGTTAAATTTGCCGGACCGGTTCTCCAGAAATAGAGCACTGTTCCGGAATTTTAAAGAAAGCTGCAAACTCTACTTTCGGCTGAAGCCTCGGTCTTCTGGTTCAGAACAGCAGCGAGTTGGAATTGTCATCTCCCTCCTGCAGGGTGACCCCCAGTCCTGGGCCTTCACCCTACCACAGTCGAGTCCTATCATGCAATCGTTGGAAGCTTTCTTTAATGCACTAGGCCTCCTTTACGATGATCCCAATCGAGTTGCCTCTGCTGAGGCTCATCTACGGGCCTTAAAGCAAGGCCTGCGCTCGGCAGAAGAATACTGCGCTGAATTCCGCAGATGGTCGCCTGACAGTGAGTGGAATGATCCAGCGTTACGCAGCCAGTTTTGCTTAGGACTGTCAGGGGAGATTAAGGATTCACTTGTGCAGTATCCTTCCCCCACCTCGTTGGAGAGCCTTATGCAACTCGCCATTAAAATTAACAGAAGGATTGAGGAGAGGAGGACAGAGAAAGAGGCGTCTTCTTGTTTGTCTGCAATTATTTCAGCCTTCACGGATGTTGAGAAGCCTACGCAGTCAGGGGCTTTTCACATCCCTCCGGAGGAAAGAGACAAGAGACGGTCACAAGGCCTATGTCTTTATTGTGGCAATAAGGGCCACTTTTCCTGTTCTTGTCCATACAAACCTGAAAAGGGAGCATGTCTGGGAAAAGTCCACTTGGGGTTGCAAATCGTTTCCCAAAAGAATGCTGTCCTGATTCCTGCACAAGTTACTTTCGGTGCCAGTTCCGTGGCCCTGTCTGCCTTCATTGCTAGTGGAGCGGCAGGCAACTTCCTCGACATCGGGTTTGCCCATTCTGCTGGGATTCCTATGGTGAAGCTTCGTTCTGCAGTTACAGTTTGTGGTCTAGATGGGAGTCCATTGCCTGGAGGTTAAATTGTTTGCGAGACTCCATCACTACAACTGAACATAGGAGCTCTTCATTCCGAGGCCATAACCCTCCTCCTTATCGACTGTCCATCAGTCCCGCTGATCCTGGGCCATCCGTGGCTTTCCTGTCACAATCCTGCTGTGGATTGGGAAAAAGGTGAAATTGTCCAGTGGAGCTCGTATTGTACACAGTCCTGCTTGACTGCCTCTGCGTGTAATCCAGTCTATTCCGGAGCAACTTCCCGCACAATATCATGAGTACTGGGATGTGTTCTCCAAAAAGGCTGCTGACACCTTACCGCCTCATCGAGACTTCGACTGTGCTATTGAGCTGATTCCTGGTTCCAAGTTACCTAAGGGGCGCTTATATTCTCTCTCTGGTCCCGAGACCAAGTCCATGCAAGCTTATATTGAGGAGAATCTTGAAAAGCGGTTCATCAGGCCATCTAAATCTCCTGTAGGTGCCGGATGCTTCTTTGTGTCAAAAAAAGATGGTGGACTGCGGCCCTGCATTGACTACCGGGGTCTCAATCAAATTACAGTCAAGAACACCTATCCGCTCCCTCTCATCTCGGTGTTATTTGATCAGTTAAGAGGTGCCACTGTCTTCACCAAAATCGATCTCCGTGGCGCATACAACCTCATCCGCATCAGAGAGGGAGATGAATGGAAGACTGCATTCAATACACACTCCGGCCACTACCAGTATCTGGTACTGCCGTTTGGCCTCAGTAATGCACCTGCTGTGTTTCAAGATCTGATTAACGAAGTGCTACGAGAGTTCCTTGATTGTTTCGTGGTCGTCTATTTAGACGACATTCTCATCTATTCCAAGTCATTAACTATACATCGGGGCCACGTCAAACAGGTCCTACAGAAATTGCGAGAACACCACCTTTATGCCAAACTAGAAAAATGCGAGTTTGAGGTGCAGAAGGTATCCTTCCTAGGCTACGTAATTTCTTCGGAAGGGTTCTCCATGGATCCAACCAAGGTCCAAGCTATCCTGGATTGGGTGCAACCAAATAATCTCAAAGCGGTGCAGAGGTTCCTGGGCTTCGCCAATTATTATAGAAGGTTCATTTGTGGCTTTGGTGATATTGTGGCTCCTATTGTCACCCTGACTCACAAAGGAATGGATTCCACTAATTGGTCGCCTCAAGCAATAGCTGCATTTGAAAGCCTGAAAAAAGCCTTTGTATCCGCTCAGGTCCTTAGACACCCAGATCCTAAAAAAAATTTGTTCTTGAGGTTGACGCCTCTGATGTCGGTGCTGGTGCTATATTGTCTCAGAAGGACTCTCATACTCACCGTCTGCACCCATGTGCCTACTTTTATCTTAAATTCTCTTTGTGACATGGGGAACCGAGAACTATTGGCAATTAAGTGGGCCTTTGAGGAGTGGCGTCATTGGCTGGAGGGTGCCACGCATCAGATTTCCGTTATTACGGATCATAAAAACCTACAATATATTCAGTCGGCCAAACGTCTGAACCTCAGACAGGCCCGTTGATCGCTATTTTTCACTCGATTCGATTTTTTAATCACCTACCGACCAGGTTCTAAGAATGTCCGAGCAGATGCTCTGTCTAGAAGCTTCCTGGCAAATCATGTTCCTATTATGAATCCGGAACCTATCATTCTCCCTTCCATAATCCACGCTGGGCTGACCCAAGACCTGAGCATTACACTCCAAAGGTTTCAAAGGATAGCCCCGGATAATACCCCGGACGGATGTTTATTTGTGCCGGTTCATTTAAGGAAGGCGGTTCTTGCAGAAGCTCACAATAGTAAGACTGCTGGACATCCTGGAATCCAGAAAACGTTGGAAATCTTATCCCGTACTGTATGGTGGCCATCGTTACCTACTGATGTCAGGAGTTATGTTCTCTCTTGTGAGGGTTGTGCCAGGAATAAAGTTCCCAGGAATCGTCCGGTAGGTCAATTGATTCCATTGCCCGTTCCTGCAAAACCCTGGACTCATTTGTCCATGGACTTTATCGTCGATCTGCCACTCTCTGCAGGACACAACACCATATGGGTTGTAGTAGATCGATTCAGCAAGATGTCTCACTTCATACCACTAACCAGTCTCCCTAGTGCTCAAAATCTGGCTGTCCTGTTCATCCAGCACATATTCCGCCTCCATGGACTTCCTGTTGACATTGTTTCTGATCGTGGGTCACAATTTATAGCACAATTTTGGAAATCCTTTTGTACCCTGCTTGGAATCAAGATTAGCCTGTCGTCTGCATACCACCCCCAGTCTAATGGACAGACTGAAAGGGTTAATCAGTCCTTGGTGCAGTTCTTACGATGCTACATTTCCGAATTTCACGACAACTGGTCGTCCTTATTGCCCTGGGCAGAATTCGCCTATAACAATTCATATCATTCATCTACGCAAATCTCGCCATTCTATTGCTTTGGTTTCCATCCCAGATCCAATTCCTTGTATTCCCTCAGATCCGCTGGTATTCCGGAGATTCGTTCCACAGCTGCTGACATCCAGGTCATTTGGAAAAAAGTGCAATTTGCTTTAAGACGGGCCTCATTTTCTGCGAAAAAATTTTCTGATCGCCACCGTACCACCTGCTCCCTTAAAGTGGGCCAGAAAGTGTGGCTTTCTACACGAAATATTAGGCTCAGACAGCCTTGCAGGAAATTGGGTCCTAAATTCATCGGTCCGTTTCTCGTTATTAAGCAGATCAATGCCGTGGCATTCAGGTTGAAAATTCCTGGGTCATTAAGGATACCAAACACATTTCATTGCTCTTTGCTTAAGCCTGTACTATACCCAAGTCAATCCCAGCTTCCAAGTCCACATGTACAGAATTGGAATAAGCCTCAAAAATACATAATTCAGAAGATTCTCGATTCTAAGAACGTGCAGGGCCAGGTGCACTTCCTGGTACAGTGGAGGAGTCGCGGCTTGGAGGAGCGGTCCTGGGTCCCCCGGAGAAAACTTAATGCTACAAAACTTTTAAGAGAATTTTTAAAAAAATTCCCTAAAAAACCTGGGTGTCGGGGTTCCTTAACCCCTCAAGGGGGGGCTACTGTCAGGAGCCGCGGCGGCCTCGGGCACCGCCGCGACTCACTTCCTGTTCCTAGTGAACGTCTCGGCCATCTCCATGACGAACGGGGCGTCACTTCCGGTTCTCGGGCCCGGCCGGACGCCGAGTGTAACAAGCGGTGCGCCCCAGCAAGTGAGGCAGCCGGGCGCATGCGCTAAGATAGCCTGTGGGCTAATTATTGTCGGGGCATGGGCTGTGATGTGTTGCAGGGCTAAGCCCTGATTGGCCAAAGTCTGTATATAAGGCGGGGAGGGCTTAGCCTCCCTGCCGGTTATAGCGTCCAGTCTGCCTGTCGGCTAACCTGCTCCTGTTAGTATTGGTGAAAACCTGTTTGGACTGATTACCTGTGTATGACCCCTTGCCTGGATTTGACCCTGCCTGTGTATCCTGTGACCCTGACCTTCTTGCCTGTATCTGGACCTTGCTACCGTGCTTGTGACCCTTGACCCTGGGTTGTGTATTGGATTCCCTGTCTGCTGCCGGCCCTTGACCCTTGCCTGGACTTCACTCCGCTTACCTGGGTTCCCCCTAGTCGGTACACACTTCACGAACCTCTGCTAGTCTGCGGCCAAGTCTGTCCCCACCACTAGGGGCTCCAGTGAACACCTGACTGGCAGAGCAGACTCCGGGTTGTGCTGTACCGGCTAGAGGGGTTCCTAACAATTCTACAATGTAAATCAACTATTTTATTCAAATAAACCTCAAAAGTACTATAGCTGTATAAACGCAGGAATTATTTCAACGTTTAATTTCAAATTCCTTTCTGTAATTGTATAGTCTGATAACCTGTGGCAAGAGGAGTTAATGTGCAGAGAGATATTGTTACTTCCTAAATTAACTACAAAAATACACTAGCCTCAGAAACTGCTAAAAGTGATACAAAAAGATCATTTATTTAGTACTTGAATAAATAGTAATTTTGGTATAAAACCAATACAAACTTTAAAAACAAACTGATTAAATATCACAGCTATATCATTAAGACAGAAATATTGAATAATATATTAGCAGCAGATAAAAGGACTAAAATATTCTTAGTACTTAATAAGCAAACGAAGCCTCGCTTAATAAATTTAAGAAACTGTCCGTGTGCAACTGCAATATGTCCCAATTAAATAAGTACTCAGACACAAAGGTCAAGTCCACTGTTTCTTCTATGTAAACAGACAAGAACAATCCTGATACATCATATCTTGGGGAGAGTGTGATGAATTCCTCTTCGGAACGCTATCAAACCTGTAGGTGTTTCTGATAATCTCGCTCCTTCCAAGCTAAATTAAGGATTTCAACTTCATCAGAAGCTATAAAAACAGTGGTAAAAGACAACGGCGCTCAGTGCATTAACACAGTCACGTGAATATATTGTGCTTATATATAAAAAGATTCACATACAGTAGGCCGCTTCACTTTATACATCAATTGCGGATGTGGCACCTAGATATATACAAAAAAGGAGCGCCAGACATAGTGTGATAACGTCAATTAACAACAAAGTGACCATATATTCCAAATTGGTCTCGTACCAAGGACAGAAGATAAAATCGCTTATCTGGATAATAGTATCCCTTGGAACTCCCACAAGTTTCTTCTCAAGTAACTTAGACCTTATCACACTATGCCTGGCGCTCCTTTTTTGTATTTATTCATCAGAAGCTAGTTAATATGTTAGATCAATTAGATCAATTAGTGAGCAGTTAGTCACAAGTGGGTTAGATAACAGGTTAAAAATAAAACTTCTCAGCATGTTGTAAGAAATGAAAAGTTTTTTGGGAAAGTGGTCAGCTTGCTTTCAGATGAAATATTTAAACCTTTCACTGTCTCCTGTAGTGTTGTGTGTATATACCCGCTTTCACTGTTGTTAGACTCCACTTCTGCTCTCATAATCGCGATCATGTGAGAAGCGTCAGAGCATGTTATGCCAATAGAGTCTTCAGATACTGCTGCAGGCTGAATTATTTTATTATGAGTTTTTATTGGTTTTATACTAAATGACTATTTAGTCGAGTACTAAAATTGTTTTCTTTTTCATATCCCGTTTTCTGATTGTGTTTTTATAATGACTTGTTCAAGCTCAGATGGGGATGGAAAATTAAAGACAATTCTTGAATTTTGAGCCACAAAATGTATAATACATTCTCCACTTCAATTTTAATAAATGTAGTCAACGTGGAAGATTTCATATTTCTAATGGATAGAATATCTACATACATCCTTGTCAGGCGCCATCCTGCTGTCTCTCCGGGACGGTCATCTGCACTTCCTCCCCGTGCGTCTGGTTGCCAGGCAGCCAGACGCGGAACTTCCGGCCGCCCGGCCCGACTATCTGTGCATGCGCGTTCCGTTGCTAGGGATACTACCTCCGGCGGCGGCTGATGACAGCACCGACGCCCCCTCTCCATCCATTGGCTGCCCAGCCTTTATAAGGCATATCCTGTCTGTCCTCTAGTGCCAGAGTATCGGGTCCATTTACCTGCCTCCAGCGTTCCATATATCCTGTATATGTCTTGACTATCCTGCCTGCCAGTGCCCTTTCTACCCAGACCGTTTGACCACTCTTCTGGATTTTCCTGTTGTACTGCATTGCCAGACTGTTACCAACCCGGCTTGTCTCACCATTCTTCTGGATACTCCTAATGCACCTTGGTTGCCAGCATTGTTACCGACCTGGCTTGTCTGACCATTCTTCTCACGTGCCTCACTATCCGACTTTGGGAGGGGCCGCGACCTGCGTGTCTCCTGCGGCAGAGTCCATACCTCCTTCTGGGGGTCTCTGGTGAATACCAGGGGCACGTTAGATTCCGCACCTTCATCAAAGAAGTGCCAACGCTAGCAGGTACGCAACATACAGTGTTGACAGTATACTCTGGCCATGACTACGGAGGGGTCTGGTGAACCATCTGCTCGAGACCTCCTTCACCTTTCCCAGCGGGTTGAACAACAAGAGGCGGCCCAGGCACACCTGCTTCAGTGTGTCCAAGGAATCGCCACCTGCTTTGATGCCTTACAAGGCTCCCTGCCTGCTACCCCAGCTATAACCTACTCAGCGTCAGCATCCTCCTGCGTGGTCACTGTCTCCATGGCCGCTTCCAGCCTGCACATTCGGACCTCAGAAAAGTTTGATGGAGATTCCAAATGATGCAGGGGTTTCCTGAACCAATGTGCCATACAGTTCGAGTGTAACCCCGGTGCATTTCCCTCCAAACGGACCAAAGTGGCTTTCATAATATCTTTCTTGAGCGGTCAAGCCCTTGCCTGGTCCTCTCCCCTATGGGAACAGAATGATTCCCTACTTAGTAATACGGTATCCTTCATTGAAGCCTTCAGGAGGGTCTTTGACGTCCCGGGGAGAGTAGCTTGTGCGGCTGCAAGTCTACTGAATCTTCGTCAAGGTAACCTGTCCGTGGGTCAATACGCGGTTCAGTTCCGGACCTTGGCGTCTGAATTTTAAAGTGGAACAACGAAGCACTGGTGGCAATATTTTGGCAAGGTCTGGTCGACTGAATTAAATCTGATTTCCAGGTACCTCCCTGCGGATCTCGATACCCTCGTCTCCCTCTGTATCAAGGTGGACCTGTGTTATCAAGAACGCACGCAGGAACGCTTTAATACTAGGCGGGTTGAGCCAGAGACATTTCAAGCAACGGGAAACCCTCCTAAACGGTGGCAGGGAGGCCGCTTTAGGAGAATCCACAGTTGCTCCCTACTCCAAAAACACTCCAGAACTCCTCATGGCTGTCACCCTGAGCTCCCTTAAAGGTCCCTTTTCCACCATGGCCTTTGTGGACTTCGGCTCCTATGGGAACTTCATTTCTGCAACTCTTGCTTCACGGCTCCAAATTCCTTTAATACCTTTGCCTCAACCGTTGTCATTAACGGCAGTAGATGGTGATCGTGTCGTCAACGATTCCATCTCCTACGTCACCTCTCCTGTCCGGTTGATGGTAGGAGCTCTTCATAGTGAGATGATTCAGTTCCTGGTTTTGCCTAAGTCCATTAACTCTCTCATCTTGGGACTACCCTGGCTCCGGATGCATTCACCACAAAAAGATTGGGACCATGCTCAGGTTACCGTATGGGGTTCAGAATGTCCTCATAGATGCATGTCCGGGGTTCCTTTCCCCAGATCTCAGGTCACAGCCCATTCCACATTAACAGACTCTATCCTTCCTGCTGCATATGCAGAGTTCCAGGATGTCTTTCGTAAGATTGAAGTGGAGATCCTGCCACCTCATCGTCCCTGGGATTGTTCCATTGTACTATCCCCTGGTCAACCCATTCCCAAGGGACGGACTTATCCATTATCCCATCTTGAGACATTGGCTATGTCCCAATATATTACTGAGAACCTGAAACGGGTTTATCTGCAAGTCTACTTCTCCTGATGGGGCAGGATTCTTCTTTGTTAATAAAAAAAGACTGTTCACTCTGCCCATGCATTGATTACCGTCCCCTTAACCGCATCGCCATCAAGAATCGCTATCCACTACCCCTTATCTCCGATCTCTTTGACAGAATTAGTGGGTCCCGATTTTTCACCAAACTCGACCTTCGAGGGGCTTACAACCTGAGTCGTATTAAGAAGGGTGATGAGTGGAAAACGGCCTTCAATACCAGGGATGGGCAATTTAAGTATCTGGTGATGCCCTTCGACCTCTGTAATCCTCCCACCATCTTCCAATCATTCGTCAACGACATCGTTCAGGACTTATACACCACCGTGGTTGTCTACTTGGATGACATATTGGTGTTTTCTAAAGATTTGATTTCCTATCGGGAACAAGTCAAAGAGGTCTTACTCAGATTACGTAAATACCATCTTTACTGCAAATTAGAGAAATGTGTCTTCGAAATGACTCAAGTACCTTTTCTTGGTTTTATCGTGTCTGGCCATGGACTACTAATGGATCCCACCAAGGTATCTACTATGCTTTGCAAACTTTTGTCGACAACATTCAAGACTTTTCCTCCATCAATGCTCCTATCACGGCATTAACCAGAAAATCCGTTAACCCCAAGATCTGGTCTCCGGAAACCATTACTGCCTTCGTTGCTCTAAAAAAGGCATTTTCCTTGCCTTCAGTCCTTTCTCAGCCAGATCAGGAACAACCGTTCTTCTTAGAAGTCGATACTTCTTCTGTGGGCATCGGAGCCGTGCTGTTCCAAAAATCTTCTTCCGGCACTCGCACTCTGTGGGTTTTTCTCCAGACTGTTCCTTCCTAGCGACAGCAACTATGGAATCGGGGATAAGGAGCTCCTTGCCGTCAAAGCCACACTCGAGGAATGGCGTCATTTACTGGAAGGTGCTCTATATCCCGTTACTGTATTCACGGATCATCGGAATCTGGTGTTTATCCGAGAGGCTCGTTGCCTTAACCCCCGGAAAGCCTGCTGTGAGCCCTTCTTTGCTCTGTTCAACATGACTCTTACATTCTGTCCTGGTGCCAAGAACGGGCGAACGGACGCCTTATCTCGCTCCCTTGACGACTCGGATTGCCTAACCCCGTTGGTGGCTCAGTGTATCATCGACCCCCTCTAATATCGTGGCGCTCACCAGAACCGACACTTCAACTCCTCCACCCGGACGATCCTTCGTGGAACCCCATCTACGGCTCAAAACCTTTACATTGGGCTCATTCCTCCCGCATTGCCGGCCATGCCGGGGTAAAGACCACAGCATTACTTTGTCGCTGCTTCTGGTGGCCTACTGTGCGCACAGACATATGTAAGTTTATCGCAGCTTGCACTACCTGTGCCCAACACAAGACCTCCAGGAGAGCTCACGCTGGACAACTTCGTCCAGTTCCATCCCCAACGCCCCCTGGGAGAGCGTTGCCATGGACTTTATTACCAATCTTCCCTCCAGTGCCGGGTTCAACAACATCTGGGTTGTCATCGATCGGTTTTCCAAGATGACCCACTTCGTCCCCCCTCACCGGTTTGCCTACTGCCAGTCGCTTAGCTGACATTTTTATCAAGGAGATTTTTAAGTTACATGGCTGTCCCAAGGAGATCATCTCTAACCGAGGGGTCCAGTTTACCTCCAGATTGTGGAGAACCTTCTGTGAAACCCTGGGTACAGATCTAAAATTCTCCTCGTATCATCCCCAGACCAACGGCCAGACCAAGCGAGACAATCAGGTCCTAGAGACCTTCCAACGGTGCTTTACTTCCGACACCCAAAGTAAATGGTCTCAATTCCTTCCCTGGGCAGAGTTTTCTCACAACCAGCATGTCCATGAATCCACAGGGTTCTCCCCATTCTTTATCTTATTTGGAGCACACCCTACCTTTCCGGATCCGGCGGTGGATGCTCTCTGTCAGGAATTTGCTCTCATTTGGGCCAGACCCAAGGCAGCTCTAGGGAAAGCCACCCAGCATCACAAAACCTTTGCAGATCGTCATCTGAGACCTACTCCTCCTAAAGGTAAGTCCACCAAGGTCTTAAAACTGAAGGTCCCCTATACCATCTTGCAAGTCCTCAACCATGTTTGCTTCAAATTAAAACTACCTTCTTCGCTTAGATGCCACAATACATTCCACGTATCGTTACTACGTCCTCTAGTGCTCAACAAATTCTTTCAACCTCCCTCCCGACCTCCTCCGGTCCAATCTGAGATCAGCCAGATTCTGGACTCTCATGTTCTTTTTTGGCCGGCAGCAATTCCTCGTCCATTGGAAAGGATTCGGTCTAGAAGAGAGGTCCTGGGTGGACAAACAAGATCTTTATGCCCCCCTTCTACTTAAAAGATTTCTTCAACAGGGAGGAAGAAGAGGAGGGTATACTGTCAGGCGCCGTCCCGCTGTCTTTCCGGGACGGTCGCCTGCACTTCCTCCCCGTGCGTTTGGTTGCCAGGCAACCAGGCGCGGAACTTCCGGCCGCCCGGTCATATGTGTGTCCCGTTGCTAGGCAACGGACTGCTACTCATAACCTGCGGCGGCTGATGACAGTGCCGCCGCCCCCTCTCCATCCATTGACTGCCCAGCCTTTATAAGGCATAGCCTGTCTGTCCTCTAGTGCCAGAGTATCAGGTCCATTTACCTGCCTCCACTGTTCCTGTATATTTGCCTTGTCTTGACTATCCTGCCTGCCAGTGCCCTTTCTACCCAGACAGTTTGACCAATCTTTTGGATTTCCCTGTTGTAACGCATTGCCAGACTGTTACTGACCCGGCTTGTCTCGCCATTCTTCTCATGTGCCTCACTATCCGACTTGGGGAAGGACCGCGACCTGCGTGTCTCCTGCGGTCCATACCTCCTTGCGGGGGTTCCTGGTGAAGACCAGTGGCACGTTAGATTCCGCAACTTCCTCCACGTAGTGCCAACGCTACCAGGTACGCAACATACAGTTGTGACAATCCGCATACGATAAGGCAATCCTCTTTTCTCTTTCTTTTTTTTTTTTTTTTTTAAAGCACGTGTAAATTTAAGTTTAATGGTCGCCAAATGTAAATACATAAAACAATATGATGGAATATATATGGGCTCACTATTCCATTTTCCAGCCTGTTTTTTGTGTAAATAAAATAAAACTAGTTTGGTTGCATGCTTTTGAAGATGACCTTGTATATTATTTTCAATTGATGCTTTTTTTCTGATTCATCATCAAAAAGACCAGTGTTATTTGGAAGTTGTGAAAGTTGTTATGACTGTTCCAAGTAATGTTTCTTTTACTGAATATAAGATAAACTCCAAAGGACCGGCTCTAGGAAGAATAATAACAATACATATGAAAAGAATCCTGGGCACAGTATCTACCATTAGTTATCTTCCTTGGTGAAAGGCAATAACTTAAAATCTTTACAGCGAGAGTTAAACAAGTGCATTCAGTTTCACATATAACTGCTAATCCAAAAAAATGAAGTAATGTAATATAAATTACCACAAACAATAACTTCAGTGTGAAATAATTCCTAATTTCTAAATCCCTGAAAATAGCTTTTTTTTTTTTTGGCCCCCCCCCATAATATATATTCTCCATAAGAACATCTTGAATACAACAGTAAAAGTGGAGTGGATGGTACCTCCATGCATTTTTAGACTACTTGAATGTGATGGTTTCCTTAAATTGTTACTACTGTTACTCACAATGGGTCTGATTCAAGTCCGACCATTATGTTTTTAAAAAAAAAAAAAAAGGCACAGAATTTGAGTGTAGTTCCAACCATATTAAAATCTCAAGACACTTTTTGATTTAAATCTGAGTGAAAGTACTTACTGTCTAAACAGTACTTGCCGTACATGGACACACAAAACAGACTGCAGTATCCATACATGCGTATGTACAAAAAAAAAAGTCACATCAGAATGCATAAAAGCTTTGCAACAACCCTTAACAATGTAATTATAGAAATATTTATATTAAAATTGTAATTTTTACTTTTTTTTGTTATTACATTAAATAGATAAAGTTGCTTGCAATTTGTACTGTACATGTATCCTTTTTATATCCTATCTTGCTTGCATTTGCATGTTCTGTGCTAGTTGGTGGCATCCATAAGTGTACTTTTTAAATCAAACACTATGTTGTATCAGGTATCACTATTGGTCGGCATTTACACTTGACCTGTAGTCGGTAGAAATGGTTTAGCTAGTACTTGTTGAAACCTAGGACTTGAAATGGTCGCATCTGAATGCCCTTACTGTACATTACCTATGATGGTCCGCCCCTTCTCTCCTCTGCTCCGCCTCTCAAGTCGTAGACAGTAGTAAGTGTCATTTCTCTTCGGACATGAATTACAAGTCCATTTTTGAGCATGTGCAGAGCTATTTCATGCAAGATATGCAACGCAAATGGATGTGTGTCCTAACATTGTTCAGGCCCATATAAATTTCAGTGTATAAAACAATAATAAAGACATTCTAATGTAGCTGAACTTTCCACATATATTTTTTTTGTGTCTGACGTCAAGTTGAGCAAAAAGCTTGCTTGAGTGTGGAAATTTTTTTTTTTCAGACAGGGTTCTTTATTTCACATTGTACGATCATTTAACATGTAGATGTATGTGGTTTTTGTTTGTTTTGTTTAATAAGTAATTTTTGTAAGGTCATGTTTCTGTTTTGTTTCTTTTTTTTATGTTTTTATTTCTTCATTTTTACGCAATTTTTTTTTTTTTTTTAAATAGCACAACGCATGAGTTCCTGTTTGGGGCTTTGGCTGAATTAGTTGATAATGCAAGGTATGTAATGTTTGTCAGTTATTGCTAGAGTGTTACAGTGTTTAAGGACTATGAATTCTTGGTTTTGTGTAGCTATAATTTTAGCTTTAAAATAGCATAGTTAATAACACTAACATTCTCAGATTGTTCTTGCAGTATTATTTCCCTCCCAAATAATTGAGGAGTGGTTATGTAGATACAGATTCCAGATATGTTTGCTTACTGAGAAATGGATTTTTTGCTAACATATGTAATTTTTTATCCGGCATTTCATTTTACTGTCAGTGATATTTCACATTAATCCAAGCATGTTGGGACAATAAAAAAATCAGTTGGATAACACTGATAGGAATAGTATTTCCAAAATTGGAGCTGAGCCCTATATTTGTTATTTTTGCGATGAGCTCAAATCCATTTTATTGTGTGGTTTTTTGTTTTTTTTTAGATTGCATATTTTTCATGGTAGGAATGTCTATATATTTGATTACTAGAATACTTATTGGTGAATGTATTTCATTTTTGTAGAGACGCTGATGCTACAAGAATTGATATTTTTGCAGGTATGTTTGGGTAAAACAAAGCTGTCTTGTTGATATTTAAGTATAGATTATTTTTATGATGCCATTATATTTAGTTGAGTAATTGCAATTTAACTTTTTAGACCACTGATAAAACAATGTGTTGAAAAGGCATATTTATCACATGTGTGCTTGGTTGGGTATGTCTTGATTATGCAATCCTTTTTCCTGTAAAAATCATTTTGCCTAATTTTGTGGAATTTTGGGTCAAACTGTTAATGTACATGGGGAAAAAGTAAAAAGATCACTACAAAGTCATGCCTCTTATTACTTTAGAAACATCCTTTCATTATGTATAACGTTTCCTGTTTTTCTCTTAAAATGCAGGTTGGTCAAGCCTCATTTTATGTCTTTAAATTAATTGTAGTGAATGTTGGGGCTATCCATGCATGTAAATGGTTTTATTGCATAACTTTTGTACAACTGTGCCTGAAAATGTAGTTTCCCATATAAAGCCCACCTGGAAGGTATAAAAGGCATATCGTGGAAAAGTATAGGCTGATTAAATACTTTTGGACAAAAATGCTCTAGTCCACTGCCCACATTAACCAGAAAATCTTGTTATGTGTGTATTTCAAGGTGCACAAGTGTGCCTAACCTACAATCAACACAGAACTTCTTGATCTGTTCAATTCCCACCCATCAGAAGTTACACATTTTTGCAACCAATACATTTGCGAAATACAAAAACCGTGCATGTTACAAAATTACATTTGGACTGCAGGCCTGAAACTGTATTGAGTGGTTTTAATGCTGAAATATCAGGGTATTTTATTCCTGTGGGGGGAATGAAAGCCGTCCTTATTACAGCTAATTGTTTTGCTGCATTTCTAAACTTATTATATGCAGACTAACTTTTTTTCTTTTTAATGTATCACCTGCAGTGCCAAGAGAGGATTTGAGAGGTGGTTTTATGCTTTGCTTTCTTGATGATGGTGCAGGAATGGATCCAAGTGAGTAATACAAAACATTTCCTTTTGTTTTAGAATTTTTTTCGATGGGTGATGTATTGTGGAATTATTCAAAAGCATTTGAGATTTTAAGATGGCTTTAGATTTCAGTCATGGGAACACATGAGAAATAAAATAACATGTCTGCAACTTACAATTTGCCCTGAAATCCATAGAATAGTTGGTATATTGTAAAATTATTTGAATACTTTTATGTCTAGCAGTGCACTTAAGGGACATAATCCTGTTATGTTTTGTCATGTTACTTTGTTTTAATAGGTGAAGCTGCAAGCGTTATCCAGTTTGGTCGTTCTGCTAAAAGAACTCCTGAGTCTATTCAAATTGGGCAGTATGGTAATGGTTTGAAATCGTAAGTGCCTGGATCGAATTGCTGTTTGCTAATGGTGTTCTATTAAACAAAAAATCAATGTACTAACTTAAAATTCTTCCCTGTATTTTAATAGGTAATGTACTAAAGCAACATTTATGCTGCACCATTGCGTGTCTTAAAAACCAATGGTAATTCCAGTACGTGAAATTATATTTTTTGGAATACCTGCCAGTTCTCACAGGGATGCTTACATTGTTATCTCTTTTCTGAGGTGACCATATGAGTCTACCACTGACAATATGGAGACAGTACATTAAAAAAAAAGCAGCATAGCCCTTGGAGGACTACGTTTCCCAATAGGGCATTGCACTACTATGTAATAGCCCTCTTCCGGGTATACCCCTTTCGTACAGCACTGCCTTTGTGCTTTCTCTAAACGCCTTAAGGAGGTCAGCCATTTTAAGATGACAGACTATTAGTTTGCACAATGTAATTTTGTGTAGGAGATGGTTTGTTTAAAATGTTTTTACTTGGTACAGCTAACCAAATATGGATATAACATGTTAATGATGTTCATATAAATTATAAACTTTTGAAAACCACTTTTTTATTTCTTCTCTCCCTCCAATTGTTTCCATGCTTTGCTCCATTGTCCACTCACCAGTGGTTCTATGAGAATTGGAAAAGATTTCATCCTTTTCACCAAGAAAGAAGATTCAATGACATGTCTCTTTATGTCACGTACATTTCATGAAGAAGAAGGAATCGATGAGGTTAGTAAACTTTACTGCTCTATGATTTAGACCAAAAATGCTTGCCAATCTTTTTTGTTTTTCACTTTTTAGCAATTTTAAGGGAAAGACTGATTTGTTCTTATTAATTAATAGAAGGACTTCCATTACATTGTGGTTATAAACACTGGGGAATTTGAAGCATTAACAAATTTGCTGCATATTAATGCACTTTCTATTTGCTCATGTGTAACGTATATTTAACTGTAAGAGTTCTATAAACCATCTATTCTACTCTGAAGGAGTGCCCATTTCTTTTTCATCCTATCTGGGGGACACTGCTACCATGTGGTTGTGTGAGGGGAGTGCAGTTTGGCACTTAACTAGTTAACTTGTTAATGTATCATGTTGACAAACCCCTCCCCTCTGCAACCCCTCTGTAGCCTCTTCAGTTTTAGTTGAGTGCACAAGCGAATTGGGCTTACTTATGCAAGGTGGCTATTTCTTATACTTATAACTATTTTATTTAACTATTTTTATTTTTTATTTATTTTTATTCCTTACATGAGTGTGCTCTGTCCTATACAGAGCAAACTAGTTCTGTGAAAGGGGGCAGCTGTCAGACAGTGAGAGCCGGACGGCTCTCAGAATTTTGTTTCATCATCCCTTTCTCAGTGTGATAGATGGCTTATAAGTCGCTGTCACACTGATCTCTACCCAATTACCGGCGCTACCTCGAGTGGTAGAGAGCGCCAGTAATTGGCGTCGGAGGCTGCCATTATGGAAGATACCAAGTCCCCTCCTCAGAAAAAGGAGGGGGGGAACTTGGTTAACGATTACAGCAGCCACAACAGTGACCAGAGCAATAAAGAATTTAGCAATTACTGCCTATTGAAGCAGCAGTAAATCTCCTGTGCCGGCATTATAAAAAAAAAAGGGGCAGACAGCAGAGGTGCAGGACGGAGAGAGCCAAGTAATAGAGCTCCCCTGCCTGCAGAGGCATTTTGGACTCCCCTAAAGGTGCCAAAAGCATCTTGCTGGGAAAGACAGCAGCTACTTCTGAGAAAACACACAGAGCTGCTGACAGACCTCTCCTGCTCCAGACATCTTAGCCTTATGGAAGGCTAAGTACCACTAAAATCTTTTTCTATACTGACTATAATTAGATAGGGGTGTATTAGAAAAACTTGTTTCATGCAAATTGATTAATAGATAGAATACTACTTGCATAGATATTTTTTTGTGTCCCACACAGCTTTAACAAGGATACTATCTTTTGACTTCTGTCATAGATTAGTTAGTATCTTCTGTCTATTTCTTGTGTGATTGCCTGTATTACATTTTATTACTATGACACTGTTACTTATAAAATGTCTGACAAGGGTAAAGGACCTCGGTCAAAGTATTATATTTGCTTCAAGTGTAAAGTTAAATTACCCATTGAACAACAGGGGACGCTTTGTACTGACTGCAGTGGGGTTCCCATAGTAGCGTAGGCACAGACTAACGCATCACCAATAATGGGGACACCAGCATGGGCTGCTGCTGTGACGCAAGGGATTTCCACATTGGTACAACTGCTTTCTAAACCGGCAGAGATTCCGGCGGTTGCTGCGTTACTCCCTTCAACCTCTGGAACATTAGAACCCCTTAATTCAGGTAGGACCCACGTGGATCACAGATTCCGTTGTCTCAGGACAGGCGGAGGATCTATCCGTACTCTCCTCCCAAGCTCCTCTTACTGGAGAACTGGCTTTGTCTACATCATTGGTCAGGAGCCTAGATCGGTTAAACCACTTCTTGGAGGCGCCCAAGAAAAAGCGACACAGGTCCGCTAACCCCCTTTTGTCCCTCTCTGATTTGGAGAGATCTTCAGAAGAGGAGGGCGAGGTTTTAGAGGATTCTGATTCCACACAGGTTACGGACCCAGAGGAATCTTCCAGATATAAGGGGATTGATGACCTAGTGGTAGCAGTGCGGCAGACACTTGGACTGCTAGACTTAGAGGAGACTAGAACTACAGATCGGAGTCTCTTTAAAAAGGTCAGGAGACAGGTGATCCGTTTTCCTCCATCAGTGGAGTTGAAAGAGATCGCAGAAGCATCCTGGAAGCAACCTGATCGCAGGTTTGTTATTCCACAAAGGTACTTTGCTCTATACCCATTGCAGGAGGATGATCTAAACCGTTGGGAACAGGTCCCAAGGGTTGATATGCCAGTGGCACGCTTAGTTCGCCAGACCACACTCCCTGTTTCAGGGACAGCCCCTGAAGGATACCACTGAGCGTAAAGTAGAGGCTTTCTTAAAGTCCATCTACATTGCAACAGGCACTTCATTTAGACCCGTGTTTTCATCAGCATGGGTTGCCAGCGCTATGGACACATGGGCTGACCAGTTGGCAACAAGTCTGCAGCATTCAGACTTGCTTCCCCTGGTCCTTCACCTCAAGGAGGCTTCAGGAAACGTATATGAAGCTGCCCAGAATGAAGCTTCCATCTCCTCCTCTGTTTCCGCAACGGCAGTTACAGCCAGGAGGACCCTATTGCTGAAGTCCTGGGATGCAGACACAGAATCAAAGAAATCTTTGGAGTCTCTCTCTTATTCAGGTGGAGTACTATTTGGGCCTGAATTGGACAGCATAATTTGCCATTGAAATCCAGTTGGACAACACCATTACTATGACATATATAAATTGAGGGGTACCAGGAGTTCATTGGTGATGAAGGAAACTGCCAAGATATTGCGATGGGTGTAAAATTACGTCTTTGCCATCTTAGTGGCATTTATCCCAGTAGTGGACATTTTGGAGTCTGACTTCTTGAGCTGGCATACCATTATTCCCAGAGAATGTTCCCTCTATCCAGTGGTTTTTCAACTAGTTTGCGGAGTGGTGGGGTCAATTGTAAGTGGACATGATGGCCTCTCGGCTGAACCACAAAGTAGTTTGGTGCTGTGCAAAAACCAGGAGATTCCAACTAGTATATCTTTTCCTCCCAATCCCAATGCATTCTCATGTTCTAAAGAAAGGCAAGAGAGAGGGTGTCCCAGTAATTCTGGTAGCACAAAACAGAGGCGATGATGGTATACCAACATTCCAAGCAGGTCAATTGAACCACCAAGTAGGCTGCCTCAAAATTCTTCAGTCAATTGCCATTTAACAACGAAGACTTGTCTCGGCTGGCTTTAAAGGCATACCTGTTGATGTCATGATTCTTCAAGCTAAGGGGCTTTCAAAAAGGTAATTCATACAATGATCAGGAACAGGAAACCAGCCTCCTTGAAAAATTACCATAGTGTGAAAAACATACATAGGCCTGTGTGAAAGAGAGTTCACACTTCATCTTTCAACTTGGCACACCTCTGGTCACTCTTACAGGATGGCCTAGACAGTGACTGAGTTTGGCCAGTTTTCACCGTATCTGTCAGAGAAAACTGGCTACTATTCCTGAGTCTAGACCTTTCATCATGGGGTTTTTCTCATCCAGCTGGATTGTTCCACTTGTATTTTTGGTAAGAACCAAAACTTGATCCTTTCATTGCTACTGGAGCTGCCATTCAAGCATCTAGGGGTAAAGGTATGAAGCTAAGAGTTTTCCGGCGGGTTTGAAAAGTGGAGATGTTGACTATAGCAACCAATCAGATTCTAGCTTTCATTTTGTAGAATGTATTAAATAAATTATAGCTGGAATCTGATTGGTCTTTCAAACACACCAGAAAACTCTCAGCTTGATACATTGACCCCCTAGACTCTTAAATTCCTTTTTACTGGCTATTTCTGAATTGGGTGTCCTAGCTTATCCTCTGTAGCCTTCTGATGAAACTGCCTACTTCCAGGCAAAATATTTCAACTTGTATTAACAAGTCCGTGGATGATATTCATTACACCCTGGCTGTGCACATTTCAAATGCACTACTAATGGTAGGATAATTTGCAACCAAGTGACAAATAATATACAAGAGGATTTTTTACTCACCGGAAAATCCATTTATCTTAGTTTATTAGGGGACACTGCAACAATGGGTTATAGTAGGTTGTCCTGAAGTAAGGGGCACGTCAATCTGAAAATGGCGAGAGGACAGCTCCAGCCCTATTATGCTTCTTTCATCCTCATTTTTTTTTTTAATAGCTAAGCTCAGATGAGAGGGGCTAACGAGGTAACACTGTTAGTGTTAAGTCTCTTCCATTGTTTTGTACCTGGCTGCAGTACCTCTTTGCCACCAGAGCTGCTGCTGTTCTACCATTGAACGTTTTTCCTCACTGGCAGGAGTTAATCTTCTGTTAATTATCTGCACCTGCCTCACTGATTATTTATTTAGGTACTTGTACATATCTGTTTTTCTTGGAAACAACTTTTGTTTTGATTCACATATTATGTCAACTTCCTACTCTTTGTTATTCACCTGGAAAAATGTAATAAAATGTTTATTAAAAAAAAAAAGTTCAGTAACCACTTGCTACTTACCTGTACCCAGTCATCTGGATGTTTACCTGAAAACTGTCTTGTGCTTTGGACATACTGCAAATTTACAGTTCCTTTGAATTCTTGATCCCAGCTGTTAATCCCTGTTCAATTAAATTACCTGGACCTACTGTGTTGTATTCATTACCATTTACTTGTAATCCAGCCACACCCGATGTTTGTTTATATACCCAGCTTCACCTGGTCTGTTTCCTTGCATTTACCTGAATTGAGTTCTCACTGCAATAAAATAGTTTGATGTTTTCATCCTACTCCTGGCTCCATGGCTAGTTTTTAGAACAGAATTGTAATTAAAACAAGTTGCACGAAAAGATGAAAGCAGGCAATAAGCAAACAAGCAGAGTAAAGTGAGTGAGCACAGTGTCCCCCAAAGGACTAAAAGTAGTGAATTTTAAGGTGAGTAAAATATCCTCTTTCTCTGGCTTACCAATGGGGGACACTGCGGGATAATCCAAAACTGCCCCTAAGGGAGGGAGGGATTGCTCTGAAATGGCTATGCGTAAAACCTTGTGTCCAAAACTAGTATCCTGAGATGCAAAGCCCTGCAACTTGTAAAATTTGGAAAGTGTGGACATTCGACCACATTGCAGCCTGGCACAACTATTTGGCCGGAGCATCGTGACGCTCTTCCCAAGATGCACAGCCAATTTGAGCACAAGGCAACCGACAAGACGAACTGATCCAATGAGCAAGAGACAGCCTAGAGGCTGGCCAACCATACTTGTATACGTCGTCCACATCCAGAAGCAGCAAAGTCGCATCAGAAAAGTATAGTTCTGGCATTTTCTCCTCTGTTTCAATATCCTGGTTTAAGTGAAAACATGAAAGCACTTAAGGTACAAAGCAGGGATTCCTGGGAACCACTGCCTGGGCCAAAAATGAAACCGTAGCGAGCAAAAGAGATAGCGAGTAAGAACACAAACCTTCCAGGTGACTTAACGGAGATCCACTGACTCCAATGGCTCAAATGGCTCTCTGGTAAGAGCCCGGAGCACCAAATTAAGAACCCATGGCTTAACAGGGTGCACAAAGGCGGGTTGAGCATGGAGAATCACTTGTAAGAAAGTCTGCACATCTTTCATAACTGCCATCTTGCACAGAAAAAAGAAAGAGGGCGCAGATTCAATGAAAATAGATTGAGACCTTTGTCGAGACCTGCCTGAGGGAAGGCGAGCAAGCAAGAAATGTTAAACCGACAAGTGTGAAAGCTGATTCTCACACCAGAGAAGGCGGTTTCCTAGCCTCTGTACAACTGTGTGGGAGAAACCATTGATCCTAAGAATCCGGGTTTCCATAGCTATGTCATTAAAGCCATATGACCTAAAGAGAGGCAACGAAGATAGCCTTGAATGAAAAGATCAAGATCAGAAGGGTGATCATAAGGCCATCCCATGGATTTTGGTGTGGCGCGCCTAGTCTGGAGACACCAGAATAATGTCAGTAACCCTTCTCTTTTCAGTATCTTGAGCACCCACTGGAGCATGAGAATCGGAGGACACAAGTACAACTGAGGAAGCTACCACGGAATTGGTGTACCTAGCTTTAGGATCTCTGGACTTCACGCAAAAAAGGGGACCTTGAAGTTCAGATGGGGTGCCATAAGCTCTATCTCTGGGTGACCACAATGGTGAGCCTGTACACGCGCCCTGTAGATCTTCCTGGATTTCCAGCACATTAATTGCCAGCAGTGCCTCTTGGGGGCCCCAGAGACCCTTAAACCGGAGAGCAACGATGATGTTGCCCCACCTGGTCAGACTGGTGTCTGTAGTAATCAGGGTCCACACCCACGACTGGAATGACCAAACCTTAATGAGATGCGACCTGATCAACCACCACATGAAGGACTGGCGAATGGTCACAGACAACTGGATGAACTGCTTGTCCGGATGAAGGGGAGATTTGGACCACTTCCAGAGAATCTCCCTCTGGAGTGTACGAGAATGAAACTGAGCAAAGTGTGCTGCTTCAAACAGTGATACCGTGACCCCAAGCAGCTTCATGCAGTGGAGAAGGGACACCTTCAGCCTGGCCAGGAGGGACCTCGTCTTTGACAGAACCTTGTCCTCCAGAAGAAATACCCGCTGACGCCTTGTGTCAAGGCCAAGAAATAAGATCCTTTGTACGGGAATTAAGGAAGACTTGGGCAGGTTTACTACCCAGCTGTGTGCTTCCAGAATTATTACCCTCAAATGAAGATGGTGTAGAAGAACAGAATGTAATGGGGACTTTAACAGGTTGTCTATATTAGGAGCAACAGTGACGCCCTGAGAACACAGGAGACCTTCTATGACGGCCATAGCCATTGTGAAAACCCTTGGGGAGGTAGCTAGGCCAAAGGGCAAAGCCAGAACTGATAATGGGCCTTTATAGGCTGTAAAGCGAAGAAGACACTGATGCCTTTCCCGGATGGGGACATGGAGGTAAGCATCTTTTATCCATAGAAGCAAGTAACTCTCCCTATTCCATGCCCACAATGACTGTCTGCAGCGACTCCATCTTGAAGAGCAGAACATGAACCCATTTGAGGTTCAACATTGGGCGGAACGAGCCGTCCGGCTACGGGATTGGAGAGTCAAACCCCATTCAAGAGGAGGAAAGTGAATAATCACACTCGAAACCAGAATTTTATGCATTGCCTCTCGGAGTGCCAGACAACGGGACTGCTGCACATCAGACCCGTGGTGAAGAATCTGCGACGAGGAAAGTGTACAAGATCGATAACTTAACACCCTACGGAAACGTCCCCAGAGGAGGTGGGCTGTCCCCTGGTGGGAGCCCCCCTTGACCTACTGCAGGGATGAAAGGACCGAATCCTGGGTTATTTAGGTTTAGTTTGGATGATGGGCAGAAACGAGCCACCCGAATAATCTCTTCCAGCTGGGATCCAAAAAGTGTCACCACTTCAAAAGGTAAAGTCTCTAGTGTACGTTTTGATTCAGCTTCCTTGACGACGCCAAACCTGCCTCAGCCTGGGACACCCCATTAGTCAATGGTACTGGCTGCAAAAGTGTAATGCTATCTCTGCACTAGCAGAACTAGTCATTGCTAAGGGGGAATTGTACGTGAACTCACTGCGCCTTCCTCCCCACTCAGAGCCACGGCTTTCACACCGGCCAGACGCACAATGTAATCGGGCTGCAGCTTGCAGCTTGGAGGACTTTCTGAATGGCAGTAGCATGTTGGGTGTGAACGAAGCCCGCAGCCTACTTATCCCGAAGGTCCCAAAGTGGAGGAGGCCTGCAAGTAATCCACTCCTTGGGAAGCGTCATTGTGCCCAACATAAAGTAAAAAATAGAAATGAAAGAAAAATATTAAGGAAAAAAAAAAAAAAAATCAAGGGCAGCAGTCCTAAAGAACTCCCTACTCCAAAGGTCACTTACAAAAAACTGAGGATGGCTTCCCCTCGGAGGGGAATAGTACAGGTGGAGCTGTCCTATCAATACATTTAAATTGAAGTGCCCCTTACTCCAGGACCACCTACTATACTCCATTGTCGCAGGGTTCCCCAGTGCTATGCCAGAGGAATACATGAACACTGATCAGCCACAACATTTAAACCACCTGCCCAACACTGTGTAGGTTCCCCTTGTGCTGCATGGACTCCACGAGACCTCTGAAGGTGTCCTGTGGTATCTGGCACCAAGACATTAGCACCAGATCCTTTAAGTCTTGTTAGTTGCAAGGTGGGGGCCTCCATGGCTCTGACTTACCACATCCCAGAGATGCTCAATCAAATTGAGATCTGGGGAATTTGGAGGCTAAGTAAATACTTTGAACTCTGTCATGTTCCTCGAACAATTTTTGCAGTGTGGCAGGGCGCATTATCCTGCTGAAAGAGGCCCTGCCATGGAAATACTGTTGCCATGAAGAGGTGTACTTGGTCTGCAACAATGTTTAGGTAGGTGGTGTGTGTCAAAGTAACATCCACATGGATGCCAGGCCCCAAGGCTTCCAAGCAGAACATTGCCCAGAGCTTCACACTGCCTCTGCCAGCTTGCCTTCTTCTCATATTGCACCCAAGTTCCATCTCTTCCCCAAGTAAACGACGCACAATCACCTGGCCGTTCGCATTATGTAAAAGGAAAACGTGTTTCATCTGATCAAACCACCTTCTTTCATTGCTCCATTGTGCAGGTATGGCGCTCACATGCTCACTGTATGCTCTTTCGGCAGTGGACAGGGGTCAACATGGGCACTCTAACCAATCTGCGGCGATGCATCCCCAGATGCAGCAAGCTGCACTGCGCTGTATGTTCCGACACCTTTATATAATAGTCAGCTTTAACTTTTTCAGCTATTTGTGTTACACTAACTCTTCTGTGGGATTGGACCAGATGGGCTATCCTTTGCTCCCCATGCTCATCAGTGAGCCTTGGGCGCCCGTAACCCTTTTAGCTGCTTCACCGGTTGTCCTTTTTTGGACCACTTTTGGTAGTTACTAGCAACTGCATACCAGGAACACCCCTTAAGACTTTCTGTTTTGGAGATTCTCTGATCTAGTTGTCTAGACTTCACAGTTTGGCCCTTGTCAAAGTCACTCAGAACTTTACGTTTCCACATATTTCCTGCTTCCAACACATCAATTTCAAGAACTGACTGTTCACTTGCTCAGCACCCATTCAGAGGTGCCATTGTAACGAGACAATGTTATTCACTTCATTTGTGAATGATTTAATGTTGTCGCCGATCAGTGAGAATATACTGTGTTCAAGACACATATCGACTGATTAATGTTACCTTCCTTTTCTCCATTTAGAGCGTCAAATAAAGTTCTATATGTATGCATTTCTTTTTTTTCCTGAAAAAATGATTTCCCTACAACTGTCTGTCAATTGTTTTATCATGGAGGTACTTTCAATAATGAACAGTTCAAACTCCTTGCTCTTTTTCCTTGTTTAATAATAAATAAAAATAAAACAAAGGAAAGTGTTGCCCAGTCTTTTCCATAAGCTAGCTCTTTACTGAGTTATTGTTGGCTGAATAGGCGAATCCAGAGAGATGCTTTTGTGCCACTGTTTTTTTTTTAGCCATTTATCTTCGCCCGAGCACCTGAAAACTAGATCCTGGCCGCTGTCATAGGGACACTTGCAGCCGCTAGGCCACATGGAGAGTTTATTGCATTTGCAGTGGATGGAGAGTTTTGTTCAGTGACTTACATTCTTGATGTGGACAATTTGAATTTGATTCTTGAGTCACATTCACTTTGAGTTATCTCTCTATCCCGAAGTCTTTTGGAACCACGTGCAGATCTGAGGGACACTGGTTATAGATATTGGTGTCTAAATCACAAGCTTTCCCCCAGTGGGAGGAGGAGGGATCATGTCTATCCCCTTTAGCATTCAAATGTTCTTTCATCCAATCTGGGGGACACTGCTACCATGGGGTTGCATGTAGGCAGCAGGAGTTGGCACTTAACTAGTTAACGTTTAACTACACTTGCTGACTCTTCCCCTCTGCAACTTCCTGCAGCCTCAGTGTTTAAGTGCCCAAGGAGTTGGGCTTGTTTGTCATTGCTGCTCCTATATGTTTTATTCCTTAACTGTTTATTTATTAGGAATTTTTTCAGAATGACAGGGGGCTCCTGTGCAGAAAATAGCTACAGAGGACACACAGGAGCCGACAGAAACAACAAGTTCTTTTAGAGCAGGACGGCTCTCACTGCCAGCTGCCACTGTGACTGTCCATTGTCACACCAGAGCCCCTTCTGTGCATAGGAGGACCGCCAGTTCACTGCAGTTAAGAGTACTGGCGCTGCCATTATGGGCAGAGAACGCCGACACTGTATTCATTCGACGCCATTTTGATGGATTGTATCAAGTCTCCTGCTATTCAGAGTATTTGGAAGACTAGAGTACACACTTTTCCTGCAATTTGTGTTGGGAAAGAGGCATATGTGGCGGCATGTGCATTGACTGTGACACGCTTAGACAAATAGAAGCAGCGTGACAGCCAGCAGCTACCAAGGTCGACTGTACAACTTGTAGAAGATGGAAATGGAAAAGGAGCTTACTCTGACCACCTCAGACACGTGATTTGGTATGGCAGTACTCCCAGGACTGGTACTCCACTTCTTCGAGTGGGTTACTTCCGAGTGAGGTCTGTTGCCCCTGTGGACATGGAAAATGATGCCAACCTATGGGACTGGTGCAGTAATCTTTCGCCAGAGGGGGGCTCTGTAACTGACTTCAGGTACCTGATCATTGAGACTGTCCTACAGATATAGATGGACAATAAGGTCATGTTACTGCCCCAGCAGGGTGCTCGATCACTTCTTCAAGGGTGCCAGTCCTCCTTCAGTCTAAAAATGCTATGGTCGTGACATATGTAAACTGATAGGGCGGGACCAGGAATGCCAGTGAGCATTAAAATACAGCTTTAGTTCATTGGGTGGACTTCTGTCGCAGCAGTCCCGCTGGGAAAGGGATCTCTCCTTGCAGTTCTTCAGATGCTGTGTCAGCAGTGGTTTTACTTGATACACATCTTGGCGCGGTCACTAGGCCTCTGATTATGTTCAGAAGTGGGGTTCCTACTGTTGAGATGACTGTCCTTTCCATCCAGTGGAAGTCCCAAAATGGACACCCGTTCCTTCCACTGTGCAGGTTCCTTGAATCTTCAGAGGGTCCATGGAGGAGGCCTTAGAATTCTGCTGCATCCGGACCCGATTGGGCCAATCGGGTCCAGATGCAGTATATTTCATGCTGGATCCAGGGAGGAGGGCGTTGTCTGCTTGCGCATGCCAGCCGGTAAGAAACTCCAACGGCCCCCCTTGCTCAGGACTGTAATGGCTGGCTTCCGACAGTTCAGGGGATTCTATTTCAGAATAGTGGCTACCCTTTTGGTAGGCCAGGATACCTGTGGCTACCACCATTCTACAAGGCATAGAGTAATTTTGTGTGGAAGTGTGAGCTTTAGTCCATCATCCAACTACATTTCTTTTTTTCTTTTTTTTTTTTTTTTCCCCACTGTTCCTTGCTTTTCACGGATGACTAAAGACAAGTCTCCTGCTCAGTTCCTGACCTGGCGTCAGCTATCCCTCTTGGACTTGCACTGTGCAATGCAGAGGCTTGTGAGTGCGCAAGAAGTGCAGACCTCCACGGTTCCCTCCCGACACCTGGGGGAGGCCTAAGACATTAGGTCCTTATTCCTTACCACTTTCATTGACAGCTTGCGTCAGCTGAAGTGCGATTGCCACATAGTAATGGAGTTCCTTGACTAAGGACCTTGGTATGTAGGGTATCAGGCCAGTGGCTTCTTGGCGGTATACCATATTCTCCATTTTTTATGTTACGTCAGGGCTGGTTCACACAATACAAATTGATTCTGGAGGTTCTGATTACGGTCCTTTGAGAACTTGCTGCCTCTTTGGACCTTATCTCAGTGGGTTTTCTTTAACATATGGTTCGTGCCCTCCATCTTATGGGGTGTGGCTGTCCAAAATTAGGAGGACTGGTTTCTGCTCGTATAGTTCCATAGGAGATTGGGAAAGGCTGGCTGCTAAGCAGACCATCGCCAGTTGTATTCTGTCCTCTGTCCGACAAGCCTTCTCGGTTAAGTCTGCTTATGTCGAATCATCTTGGCACCCATTCCACCCACTCCGTGGGAGTAATCTGGGCTGCAACACAATTGTATGTCAGCGGATCAACTGGGCCAAGGAGTTTTATAGTCCTCTGGCTGTAATTTTCCAAAAATAATCTAGTTACTGTTGTGGCTACGGCCGCTGGGTTTTGGCTGCAATGTTTTTTGCCGGATTATAAGAGCATTCCCTCCGTTCAAGGGACTGGTTTAGAATGTCCCCATGGTAGCAGTGTCCTGCAGATTGGATAAAAGAAAAAAGAGGATTCTTATACTTCTGGTAAATCCATTTCTCGGATGCCATCTTGGGGAACACTGCATTCTCTTCCTTCTGCTAATTGGTTTTCACTGGCGGTCTCCCCTTCCTTTGGGCTTTTAATACACTGACGCGGCAGGGGGTTGCAGAGGGGAGTCAGAAAGTTTAAAGTTAACTAGTTAAGTACCATCTCTTGCTCCCCACATACAACCCCATGGTAGCAGTGTCCCCCAGTGCTGTGAATAGTCAAAGTATCTTTGGAGCAGTCCACTAAAATTAATAATAATACATTTGTCCAGTAGTCCCAAATATCATATACGGTTAAAATGTTAAAATACAAGTTATTTTCTATGTGTATGGCATTACACATGTTGTTATCCATACCTATAAGTTCATCGGCTTAAACTGTAATTGTACAGTTAAAACAGCTGAATTCCTCATTTCTCCTTTTGATTGCAGAGTTATGCCACCTAATATTGTTACTCTACTCAATCCCTGAAAAGTGATGCTGGACAAGTTACCAGTGTTCCCAGCTTCCGTTTGTTTCCCTTTCCCTACATGGAACACTTGAGAGGTCATGAAATTAACCATTTGCTGTCAAGCACAATATGTAGAATGTTTAGCTTTTATTGTACTTTGAATGTATCCGTTTATTACATATTGCTGTACTTAACATGCTGAATTGCTGAATTTTTTTTGTCCTGCAACTCTATTGAAGGTTATAGTTCCGCTTCCCACATGGAATTCCAGAACATGTGAGCCACTGACAGACAATATGGAAAAATTTGCTATTGAGACAGAGCTAATCTACAAGTATTCTCCATTTCGTTCTCAAAAGGAGGTTATGGAACAATTCAGAAAAATTACTGGAGATTCGGGTAAAATCCATAGTAAATTTAATATTCTGTTTTTGAAGTTCGTAAGTGATTGTATATAATGTAGTTATCATCATAAATTACTATTAAAACGAACATATTTCTCATTCATCTGTGGAGGACACTGGAACACTGGGGTATGTGTTAAGTGTGAGACGCAAGCTTGAGTAGTTTAAATTTACTGACAAAAGCTCAAGCTCTTCTCCCTCTATCTCCATTGGCTGCCTGGTACACTTTCTTTTTTAAGTACCTGCTGGAGCTGGGCAAATTTTTTATGGCTTTTGTTGTGAACTTAGAGAACTTAGTTATTTATAAGGGTTAACCCATCACATAATTGTGGGAATAAGGCCTAAATCATAACTGCAGTGTAAATATGGTATATCAAATTAATCCATTGATAAATAGAGATACTAAAGTGTAAAATGTGAAGTCCGAAAATCTGCTGTGTGTGTATTCGGTGACTCTGCACATCCCAATGTTAGAAGATAGCAGTGTCACCTATAGCAGCTTCAAAAGGCCCCAGCGGTGAAATATATCCTGTCCTGGGATGAAGTTTTGACACCTGAATAGAATTTTAGGAACCGCTCAGCATGATGTTTGGCTCAGAGACCATGGACTGACTTGGCTACAATTTTATATAGACAAAAGAAGTCCGTTTTAAAATATACCACTTAAAATCAATAAAAGTAGTGATCAACCACATATTCCTCCATAGTATGATGAAGGGCAGTGCATATGTCAAATTAGGAATTCTGCCACACAGAGAAGTTATGGAAATGAGTAGAAGCTCAACTGATACCGTATAGCTAGGCTTGTTTGATATCAATAGATGGGTAAATTCCTAGGGGATCTATTAATAATAAAATTGGGTCTGTGTGACGCTCCACAGAAAAGTTAGATCACATAGTAGAATTGGTTAGTAAATCAGGCAACATTCACATGTTTATTGAAAAAAGTGTCACAGACTACAACCCCTGGGGGTGGGGACAGGTGTGAAAGTGTCTTTATACAACTCCTATAAGTTATACTCTGAATGTAATACCTTTTATTTTAAACTGTTTTGCTTGTGTATATTATATCAATTGTTTATTAATTGTTTTTTATATCTGTATGCCCTGTACCTTTGTATATTAAATCTATAAATTTAGTAAGTGACGTCCTTAATACTCTAACGAATCCATTTGCCTGTTAAGAAGAGTATAGCTCGACCAAGTTAACCCTGTGAATGCCGGTGTGTGATTTGTTAATGCGTTTGACTAACAAGCCTAGTGTGTGCTTGCATTTACACTGGTGTAATAGTCTGGAGGTGTGACCAGTTAACCCTTTGATTGCTGGTGTGGGCTTTGCTAGCGTGTGGGTAGCGAGAAGCCTTGTGTGCAAGTGTGGGATAGTATATTGGGGTCCTATTGCCCGTATACAATAGGTGGTGGCAAAACCTGAATTGTATAGGGGTGTGAGAGCGCTGTGTGTGGGTGATTCAGTAGGTCTATAACCTGTGTGATAGGCAGAGAGAGACTGCGGGCTGGAATCGTGTGTAACCTCTTACAGTAAACACCCAAAGTCACGGCAGCTGAGAATTTGTTTGTGATAGCTTTATTATTTTTTTTAGCTGCAATCTGCATCCCTCAGTGGCACCTGTGAAAGCCTGTAGTGGGTTGCAGAGGTGCTGCGATCGGCTCCTCCTCCAGCCGAAAGCCTGTTCTCAGCTTTGAAATAACTGGGGGTGGGGGGGGGTGTCAATTCACCACTTCATCCAGTTCCAATGAGCCTGGACTGGCAACAGACAGCTCACCAGAGGCGGGGCATTAAGGAGAGTGATTCCCCACTCTTACTGGAGCAGGGTTCTGGACTTTATTTGCATTTTCCCCTCAGCACCACAACTTGCAGAGGAGTTGTGGATGCAGTGTTAACAGTGCCACGAAGGGATGGGTCAGATGGGGTCTGCCTGTCATCGCAGCCTCGCACTGGGCCACCCAGCAGCCATTGCAGTCATCCTTGCTAGGTCCTGGGGGTAGGTGACATCCCTTCAGCACCTCCTCATTAATCTCATCACTTGACTAGTCAGACTTTCAAGCTGTCTCCAGTGGTGCATCTATCTCTCACCTGGATGCTTCGTAATGACAACCTTCGTATAGGTCGCTCATTCGCTGTCTGGGACTGTGAGATGGTGATATCTGATGTAAGCCTTCAAGGCTGGGGGTGCCGTTATGCTTCAGCTCCAGGAATTAATATAGTTAATTTTCCTGACCTGAAAGACTACTTTCATATTAGCTGTCTCCTCAGGCAGGGGACTTTCGAAGATGAGGACTCTGGGGTATATTTACTAAACTGCGGGTTTGAAAAAGTGGAAATGTTGCACATAACAACCAATTAGATTCTAGTTATCATTTATTTAGTACATTCTACAAAATGACAGCTAGAATCTGATTGGTTGCTATAGGCAACATCCCCACTTTTTCAAAACCGCTGTTTAGTAAATATACCCCTCTGTCTTGTGGGTCTCCATTTCTCATCTTCCATGAGATAAGGGCCTGTGTTTAGGTTTAAACCATCCTTTAGGACTAAGGTGGTCTCCCAAGTTCCATCTAAACTGCGATGTTTCTGGCCTTAGACTGAAATTCTGGAGTCTCCAGAGAAAGAAGACTTTTTTTTTGGATGTTAGAGGATTGAGGACCTACATCCATTGTATTAGACCAGTAAATTACACAGGAGGGAGGACATGTTTTCCTTTACAAAATCCACAAGAGAGGTTGTCCAGCTTCTTATCAGACCATTGCCAGATGGATTGCTGTGGTAATTCGCCAGGCTTACATTGGTGCAGGGTAGTCTGTCACTTAAAATGTAAGGGTGCATACTATCAGATCGATGGATGTCTCTTGGACGCAGTAGCATGGAACATTGGCTGAGCAGCGATGCTGAACAGCCACCTAGGGGTAAATGTATCAATGTCCGGATTCTTCAACTCCGGCGAGATCGGCGTCTTCAGCGCTTAAATTTAAAGCGGCGCTGCCTTGTAAAGGGAAGTTTCCCTTTACAAGGCAGCGCCGCTTTAAATTTAAGCGCTGAAGACGCCGATCTCGCTGAAGTTGAAGAATCCGGACATTGATACATTTACCCCCTAGTCTTTGTTGCATACTTTCATAGAGCTCTACAGATTCAATATGTTTATGTCAAAATATGCCAGTTTTGGATGTTGCACTGTAACTTCTAGGTGTTCATGGCCAGTGTTCGTGTCTCCCATGGATGAATGAGAAAATGTTTTTTTTTGTACTTGTATTAAATCTTTGTCTCTGAATCCAGTGAAGACACTAGACTCTTCATTAATGTTCTTTCCTCTTGTCTCTGTTCTTGATATTTGTGGTTTCACTGTTATACTTGTTAAGATTCTTGCTCTTGCTGGAGAACATTGTTTTTATCCAGTCCATCTTGTTTTAAAGTCCTGGTCCTGTCCTTTGGGGCTCTGTTAGTAAAATACTAAAGTTCCTAGGCAGCCAATGGAGGTATAGAGGGGAGGAGGCTGAGCTTTTGATGGTAAATTTAAAGTGTCTGCTTCTGCCTCAGCACTCTGTATGAACCAACCCCAATGTTTGCGTTTCTCCTTATTGGATTCAGGGAAAAAAGGATTTAACGGAATGATTTTTTTAAATTTTATTTAATGTGCTGAAGACCAAGCAGAAAGTTAAAATGTACCCTTGTGCTTTTTTAGGTACTATTGTTGTCATTTTTAACTTGAAGTTAATGGATGCTGGAGAACCAGAGCTTGATGTAGTGTCTGACCCAAAAGACATTCAAATGGCTGGGACCCCTCCAGACGGAACGTGAGTGACCAGTTAGATATAAGTTAAACAAATACGTGTAGAAAGACTTTTTTGGGCACACCTTTTGTAATTGAGTTCTATCATACTAACATATTGCTTTCCCAAGTATCATTAGGTCTCATGTAGAGCTTGGAGGAAGTGTTTGTAGTGAATGTGATTGACAATGTAATTATTTAATGAAGTGATAATACTAGAGAGAATAGTGTCTGGACAGTTTATAATAAATGTGGACATTGCATGTTCCACATAACTTTGTATCTAATTGCATTTTAACTTTCTTTAAAAAAATGTAATTAAGTAATGTGAGTAAACGTCTGCAACATCATATAATAAAGCAATCACACTAATGATTTAAGTAAAGTCAGTCAACTGTAAAGTCACTTCGCAATCAGAAGTGGCAAGCTAATGCTGTCGTTATTGTTGCGTGTTGCAACCGCAAGAGATGCCTCGCTTGACAGGTCTATCTTTGTTCAGGTCTAGTTATGTGAAGAAGCCGTTGCTGTTCGCTGCCAGCTATAGCCCTCCCACCCCCCCCATTCTAACTTTCTAATTGTAAGTGTAATGTGACAAGAATTTATGCACATGTGCAGTTACAGAATTGCATATTTTATGCAGATAAAACACATACGTCCATCTGTACACAAGACCCTAGTTTCGTCTCTCCAGTCATAATGATTTATAAGTTTATGATGCGTCAATATCTGCATGTAGACGTATGCATGTATTTTGGTGGTCTTTGTTTTTGTACGCATACAAAGTAAGAAAATGCATATCTCACATGAATAAAACAGACAAGAGTCCACCTCTACATGAGCCCCATTATATTTTTTGTAATGTTAAGTTCTTGTGTAGCGCTATGTCACATGATGGTTAGTGTGCATACATTTTATGTTTGTCATTATTATTTAGGAAGCCAGAGCGACTGTCATTTAGAGCCTATGCTGCCGTTCTTTATATTGACCCAAGAATGAGAATTTTTATTCATGGCCACAAGGTGCAAACAAAACGACTATCTTGTTGTCTCTACAAGCCCAGGTAACAGTTTAATTGATGATTTTATGTATTCAATTTTATTAACTGAGAAAGGGATTAGATCAAATAATCCAGAGTTGTGTAATTTTTTATTTATATAGCTCAGTTCATAGGTTACATATTTTACTTTTTTTTTTGTATGGGTGGTTATGTTAATATCTGAAAAGACAGGTCATAATTACAAGCGGGGATGTCTGATAACCATTTTGTGATGCTGTGTTGCTTATTTTTATTGCAATGTATTTTTATTTTTAGAATGTACAAATACACCTCAAATCGATTCAAAACACGAGCTGAGCAGGAGGTGAAGAAGGCAGAGCACATGGCCAAAATCGGTATTGTGGGGGAAGAAGGGATACTTTGTTTAAAAATGAAATTACTCCTTCAGTCAGTGTTGATATTTGTAATTGGACATCTAGTTATAAAATTGTTTGAAATACTAATCTTATTTATGCACACAATGTTAATTAAGCTTTGCGTGGAAGTGTAATTTGGTTGAAAATAACTTTTGGTGCATTTTAAGTTATACTTGTACATTACAATAATTAAGCTTAGTTAATTTTGACCACAACTGGATGCTAAATTCAACTTCCATCTTCTGGTAGCGGAGGAAAAGGCACATGAAGCAGAGAGCAAAGCACGAGCCGTGGAATCTCGCCTTGGAGAAGACTTATCTCGAGAATCCAGGGTAAGGATAAGATTCTGCTTATTGGGAAATGCAAGCAATGTACCTCCATAAACCACATCTTTTAACACTGGGAATCAATGTTATTCCAGACATGATGTGCACTCTTATACATTATTTTAAGTGGTTTTGATATTATTGTGGGCAAATAACACTGGTCAGTTTATTAAATACCCTTATTGTTTACATGGAATAGACCTCTCAGAATCCTATTTGCAGACAATACTGTTTTAAAGCTGTTTTGGCAGGCTTCCTTAGATCTATATGTGCACTTCACAGGAAGACTGAGCATGGCAGAGTATTTACTTTTAATGCAGGATTGTAGTGGGGACCAAATGAGCACATGAAGTTATTAGGATCGGCAACACTGCTGTGGCTTTCATGCACATTTTGCAGGTGCACCAAGAATGGTCCAACACACACACATCATCCTGCCAATGGAAGTCTCCTGCTTAGAAACATACAGTTGTTGAAAGCGGATAGCTTAGGTTATTGCTAATTATACATCGTAATAGACAGGCTACAGTCTACCACTCTTAAGAATACCAGTGATGCTGAGTTAAACATAATAGAATGTACAACCTGTCCGTAGCTGTATAGTGCTGCTTGTAGTCCATTGCTGTGGTGTTGTACCATTCTACCAGGGCTATAATCCATAGGAGATAGGTGTGGGTATGTGGTTAGATCTGGTTGGTTCTTTGTTTCCAGAGCTAGGGGTTAGAGAGGTAAAATCATAAATTAAGAGTGAAGTTGTTATCAGGGTTCAAAGACCAGTGTAGCTCGAAATGGTGTAAGTTGTGCTTCCAGTTTCATGTGTGATATGCAGTCTCATGAGTGTTTTAGGTGCTTGGTATTGTCATGTGGAGGAAGAAGGGGGCGGCGATACCGGTGGAAGTGGAGCCGTAGGGTAGGGAGTGTAGAGGATAAGGGGGGCGGATGTGCGAATTTTGGAGGAGGTAAGCGGGAGAGGGATTGACAGATTGGAAGAAGTGGGGTAGGTTGAAGTATACGTAATAGGGACAAGGTAGGGATAGCTCTATGATAATGGCTGGGAGAATATTTAGGATATGTAGTGACTTGAAATAGGGTGGGGGTATTACAGGGTGAATGCAGTTTTGCATTCACCCTGTAATACAATGGTGAATAAGAATAGATTACAATATAGATTACAATATGTAATAGTAGTAGGTCAGTTGGTAGATAGCTATTTGGAAGAGTAAAAAAATGTACACAAAAAATACAAAACCATTACTACTAAAAAGATAACAACATGAAAAATTAGTAAATGAATACATCATTACATCCGTAGTGTAATGATTGTATTCATTGGAGTGTAGTTAATACTAACGAGTTTCATCATGGTAGTGGCATCCTTATTGGGTTCTGTTTCCAGAGTGTGATTGTACAACTTATCTTGACATGGATAAGGATATATGACTGATTGATTGATTTATTATAATTAGCATACTCTGCAGTATTTTACAATTGGGAAAAACGCTGTTATTAAACAAAACTGGGTGTAAACAAACAGGCAAAGGGGTTAATGAGTCTTGCTATCAAGCTTACAGTCCATAGTAAAATAGAAGCTTGATATGAATAAAGTTCCACATATTGTATACTGGTGGAGTCAGATTTTAATGGGAAAGGTACTTAGTGAAGCTATATGATCCGTTCATGCAACAATGTATGTTTTGGGGGTTCGAAAGTGATTGAGCATTGAAAGAGAATAAATGTAAGTGGTAATCCAGAAAAATAACCTAACTAGTCTAAGAAGGTGGTTTGGGACTAGTAGAAAGCTCACCTAAAGAGGTGACTTCTCAGGAAACACTTGGAAGTTTTGCAAGCTATCTGTAGGGGCTGCACTTCTGCAACATAGTGTTCACTGTTTGAGTCCAACTGTACCAGATTCCTCCTGGGCATTAGTGGTTTCAGATGGCATAAGAAACACTGCGTTACAGCAGAGAGGTAACTGCAACATTTTGGAAAAATATTGAGACTTATTGAGACAGCCTGCAGTCTCTGCACACATATAAAAACGGCTTGGATGGTTCATGAAACACCTGGCAAGGCTTTTTGGAAACCTTTAGACAGGAACTGAATTATTAGTGTCCCTGATAGTTTCCTGCAAACCGTTACAGTACAAGAATCCTGTGATCTCCGTTGCACCCTGATTTTTGTTTGTTGTTCTTAATCTTGCCATAATATAAATACAATAGTATAAGAAAAGTTTGCTATACCTTTTTAATGTATTTCATGTTTTGTGCAACAACATATCCTGTATTTTATGAACATTTATGTTCCTTCTATCTAAACTGCTTTGATTTTGATAACAAAAACAATACACACCATTTGCATCACCAATGCACACCTTCTCCCCACCGTCCTTCCCCACTCCCACCTCGCCCCACTTTGCTCAACACGACAGCGAAACGTCTCTTCCTTCCGCGCCGCACTTCTTCTGCCCTGCCTTACACTGGCTCTCCTTCCCTTACAGAATCCTTTTCAAACTCCTCGCCCTCACCTACTAGGCCATCTCCGTCTCCACCTGCCCCTTATATCTCCAACCTCCTCTCCATTCACACTCCCTCCCGCTCCCTGCGATCAGCCAATAGCCGTTGACTCTCCTCCAGTATGATCACCTCATACGACGCCAGAATCCAAGATTTCTCCCGGGCTGTCACACTTTACTGGAACGACATGTTTCAACCGACTGTCCTCTAATCTGTCCTCTTTCAAATGGGCACTTAATACTCATCTGTTCCTCAAAGCCTACCAGCCTTCCACCTAACCATCTCCGTGCTCGATCTCCTCTCACTTCTCCTGTCCCTGTACTTGCTCCTCTTGCGTGTCATCCCCTCCACTGACTGCCTGTGTGCCTACAGTCTGTTGCCATCCTTTTAGTATGTAAGTTCTTACGACCAGGGCCCTCTTCCCTCCTGTCTCTATATCATTTATTCTCCTCCAATTTCATTATATTAGCTATGCTTGGAGCTATTGGAGTCTTGGTTTTACTTGTTTATTGTTCTGTACCGTCTTACCCTGTATTGTACTCTGTTTTGTACTCTGTATGGCGCTGCAGAAATCTTGTGGTGACCTATAATTAAAGAATATAATAATCTGTTTTACAATGGATTTGTCTTGAAACTGCATGTGAAACAAATTGATTTGTACTGTACCTCCTGTGTTGCTCATGTAGGAGAGTAATTTCTCTAGGTGTACCAGTGTACACGGTCGTGCATCACTTTGTAACTTCATCTTCTATTAAACGCTTTAAAAACTGGAACTATTTTACATCTGTTTACTTTTTAATATTTTTGTTTTGTGATATTTTTTAAGATTTCTTTTTACCTGACCACATATAACTCTTGTATTGCCTTTTTGTTAAACTCAGGGCTACAGAGTAGCCAGTGGTTCAAATTAATCTTTTTTTTTTAAAGCATTATTATTATTTTTTTATGTTCTGGTCAGATGATTCTTACATAGACTTTTAGCATTCGTTTTTTTTCCCCCTCATGCTATCTGGGGTACACTGTTAGCTTGGGTTTGAGGTGACTGTGTAGGAGCTTGGCACTGAATGGATAAACTTCTGAAAAATGAGGCTCCTCCCATCTCCCAACCTTACACATCCGCTGTTTTCATTTAGTGCCCAAGAAGATAAGCAGGTTTTTCATGGGGCTGCCTAGTTTCATAAGTGTTTATTTGTTTTTGCAGTTATTCTCTGGCAAATTACTCCCTGCTGCAGATGTTGTTCTGCAACGGCAAGGACCCTGTTTGGCGCTGTGGAGCACCAGTGTTTTCAAAATTGCCACCACCACCAGAGCAGGCTCATACCATGGAGGTTCTTGGGGCTATTTTTATTGTCAAGTGGTACCCCCTGCTTGGGTCAATGCCACTTGAGACATAAAAGTTAGCAGGGGAAAACAGGAGGCTCCATTGCACTTGTCCAAGGGGGCAGCAGGAGGGGAATACACCCCATTCAGATGGCCCCTCCCTTTGGCTAGCTTCCCTTCTTGTGAACGCCCATCAGAAGATCACTCCCTGGAAGAGCTGTAGCTGTGCAGTGACGTCACTCTGGCTGTGCTGCCTTCCAGCTGTTGGAAGAGTAGACTTGAACATGAAAGCTTGTATCTTTTGGGATTTTCATCAAATTCTTCGGCTGTCTTGGAAACCTGGGGGGCTAAGTACCTCCTTTTACTAAATTGTGTGTATGGGTGAAATTGTTACAGGCACTGTCCCTCTGGGGTTTTTGTTTTTATTAATTTTATTTTATATCTGAGGGTCTTTTGTTGTAGGATCTACACCAGCATTATAGATAATCTAGATCTGATTCTGTCACTGTATGTTTTGACTCACTATATCTGTAAAAAGGTCCAATTCTAAGGCCAATGCTGGAGGAGGGAAAGCTGTTATGTATTTCACCTGTTCCAGGCGCCATCAAAATGATCAAACAGAAGGCAGGATCCAGATGCCTGGTGTGCAGCCTGCAAAACAGAAGACTGACTTATGCACGCCTGGGGGGAGGGGGGTTGCAGCTGAGATGGGGGAACCTACTTGGCCAAGATCCTTGGCTCAATCCAATGTTGAGTAGACTAGACTTGCTGTGGTTTCTAGAGAAGTTAATGTTAATCCTTCAATACCTTTTTCTGTGGGTCCGCCTGGACCAGACACTCTCCCATGGGAGACGATCACCCCCGTCATAACAGGTTCAGTGGCTATGGCTCAGGCTGAACCTGCGTGGGTCAGGACATGGGAGAGATTTGTTTTGGGTTTGACACGAGTGTCTCTGAAGATTGGAAACTGCAAAGAGTCTCTACAATGACAGAGTCCACTCACATGCAGGTTATTCAAGTATTCCTAGGTGAGAATTCAGATTCAGAATTCTCTTAGCATAAAGAAGGTGGCTTGTGGGTGACTTAGACCCAGAAGTCTCGGCTAGTTTTGAAGGTGAATTCTTTAAAGGCCAGGGCATTGACTAACTGGTTATGGACAGTCCATCAGGCTTTAGACCTGTTCGATGTGGGTAATTCACCAGTTATAGAGGCAGCATTATTAAATAGAAAGAAGTAAAGGGTGTTTTTTTTTTTTCTTACTTGCTTAATTACTCACTCACTCCTGGGAGAGGTATGGGCTAAGCAGGGGCGGATCTAGACAAATGCTCTACCCGGGGCGATTTTAGGGGGGGGGGGGGGGCGATTTAGGCCCCGCACCCTTTCTGATTTTTATGGCTGCCGTCGGCTGCACAGTATGTGCAGGTCCGTTCGACAGTGGCAGTGTGCTGCCCGGCTGCTCTGATTGTGTTTAAAACAGTGTGCAGCTGTCGGCAGCAAGCCCCTGCTGGGAAGGGGGGGGGGGGCGATTGCCCTGATCGCCGCCACTGGGGCTACGCCAGATAAACTTTTCTTATTTCGTGTAAGTTGCCTGTGGCGTACCCCTTAACAACTGAGGACATAGCTAAGTGGGAACACCCGCTAAGTGTGGACACTCCAATGGCTCGGGTCGCCTCTCTGTGTCTACCACCATTCCCATTGGGCAGCTTCTCTCAAGGATGACACTGACAGAAAATGTGAAAAACTTTTTGAATTGCATTCAGGGGTGGATTGGGAACTTATAGTGGCCCTAGAAAAAAGTCTGAAAGTGTCCTTATGTACGCAGGGACAAATAAATGGTAGGCGTGGCCCAGTATGTGTGCGTACCCAGTGTGTGTGTACGTGTGTGTACCTGTATACATGTGTCCTGTTCTTGTCACTTTCAATTCCTGTGGCTGCTGGTGTCTTTAGATCAGTTGCTGTTAGTCTGGATCCTGGAATGTTGGAGGCCCTGTTTGGCTAGCATATACATTTACTAAATAACCACCTTCTCCCCAAACTCAGCATCACATCCAATTAATAAACCCCAAGCTACCCCATCTTATATTAATAGGCCCTACCAATAAATTAAATTGCTCCACCATCACCCCACAAATAAAATATTACCGATTAAATAATTAGCCCCCACCTAAACACCACCATTAATTTAATAGCCTACCTCCCACAAACATTGTACTAAGAACCCCCCCCAAACCACCAGGGGCAGGCTGGGCTGGGGGGCAGCTGGGCTGGGGGGCAGAGGGGCAGAGGGGCATCTGCCCCCCAGAACCCCCCCTCTCTTCCATCCCTCGCACTTAATATTAAGAACCACACACCCACACACACACACACACACACACACACACACACAATTTTTTAAGAACCCCCATCACACTTACACACTATATTAACTTACCCCTCCTTTCCTCATACACTATCTATATATTAAAAACCCACCCAATCACACACTGTATTAACATAACCCCACCCTCCCAACTTGCACTTACCTTGTAACATCCGCTGTCCGAGAGATACAGACAGCTTCTCCTGCTGCTCTGCATGTGTGGCTGCTTCCGCCTATCGGTGCTGTAGATAGGAGTCACATGGGACGCGCATCACGTCACAGGTGCCTTCCCATGTGACTCCTGTATATAGCTCTGATAGGAGGAAGCAGCCAGACACAGGGATCCGCGCCACGGCCACCTTAAGGAAGGTGGCTGGTCCCAAAGGAGGGGCCAGCCACCCACTACCACACTGATCCCCTCCGCTAGCAGCCGTTCGGCGGCCTACCGGGAAAAGCCCCGGTGGGTTGTATGGCCAATCCACCCCTGATTACATTTATGTGGCTGCTGGTGCAATGCTAAAGATGAAAAGAATTGCGCTCAGCTATGTGTGAGCGTTCCCTCCCCAAGGGGCAGCTTTAGAATGTCCCAAAAGTGTGTTTGGTTATTATTCTTGTGTGTTACCCTTTTTGTTTTTGATTTTTCAATATGAACGGAGGATGGGAGAGGGGAGGAGCTTCAGTTTGCAGAAGTTCCACTATTCAGTGCCCATCACCTACTCCTTCATTTCAACTCTAATGTAGCAGTATCCCCAGATGGATTTGTAGAAATTGATATAACGAAATTCCTAAAATCATTTTTTTCTTTTTTCTTTTGTGTTTTTACACTTTTAATAATGCAGTTTCTTATTTTTCAGGCCTCTCTCAGACAGGTACAGAATGTTGCAATTACTACTCGTCGAGAGGCAGATGTGAAGAGGCGAATTAAGGAAGCAAAGCAGAGGTAAGGATAGACCATAAGATCACTGGGGATGGATTGTTTCATTATTCTTAACATACCATCGAAGAAAACACAAATTTAATTATTTGGACTTGACATTTGTAAAATGAACACTGTTTTTTTTTTATGAATTCAGTTTTCTACACATCCCATGGTATTATTTGTAACCCTGACTCTTGGAACATGTTAAAATTAAGAATTACTGTTGTGAATAATTAAATGCTCTGTAAAGTGTTGTTTAAAATGTAGATGAATTGTAAATAGATATTAATAAATTGGCAGCGATGACAACATGAAAGCTCTTTCTGGATAACTCACAAAAAAAAAAAAAAACTAAGATGGCGTAGACTAGTTTAGCCAATTTGTTATATTTTTTTTTATCAAAAGGTTATAAACAAGAAACATTAAGTATAAATATTTTGCATATATTTTTTTTTTTTTTTTTTAATAAATAAAGGTGGGCATATTAAGTGCATTCATGCTAAACTCCATGAAACTATTAAATGTGTTGCACCATTGGGTCAAGGTTAACTATTATTGTTGTTTACAGACAGTGTGTGCTGTATCTTTTTATAATCTGTATAAATAGTATGTGAAATACATTTAGTTTATTACATAGCAAATTTAAACTGTTTGGTATACTTAAGAGACAAATGTTGGCTATGGTCTAACATACCCAGCCATCTGGTTTTTCATAAATCTGAAAGGATAAGTTCACATCAAAATGGGTCTATTTTGCAAATATAACACATTTTATTTTAGGCATTTGCTAAATATATTTAGTAAGTATGTCTAGGTTGACCAGTTCTGCAGCTCTTCTGATCTTCGATGAGCCGGCTGTACTGAGCCCTGTAGGTATGGCAGACTGCCCCCACTGCTTTGTCAACTTGCTGACGTCAGCTGTTTGCACTACTCTGTTTAAACCAGAAGACACACTTTGTGAGCGTGACAAAGCAGTGTAGCCTAGAGGGCATAGTACAGCCAGCCCACTGAAAATCAGAACAGCTGCAGAAGAAGTAGGGTCCTCATACACACTAAAATATATTTAGCAAATTATTAAATATAGGATATAGTCTCTCTTGCGCATTTAAAAGTAAGCAAAGGAGTCCTAATGATTACTGTCCCCCAACACGTGTGCAGGACCAAAACATATGAAAAACAAATTGCAATTATAACACGAGTCTGACAATTCTGGACAGAATCTAGCCAGCTCTACATAGGTCTGATATGTTCTGTGCAAAATGTAAAGTTGTTCTCTGTAGTCTTGCAGAGAGGAGAAGCTCTTTGTTGGGCCACATATGGCTTCTAGCCTATCTTCATTAGAAAAATAACCCTACATATTGGATCCATTGCTTCCAGCATTGGACAGTAACTGCAAGTAAATGTTGATAGGAAGTAGTAATATGCATATGTGAAAATATTTTTTCCTCCTTCCTACTCCATGGCAGCCTAATGGTTTACTAATGGTTTATCCATTATTCAGGTAGGTTGAGACAGGAAAAAGGTTGACACACAGGAAGGTATTTAATGTGACTCCTCCTTCCACCACTTGTTTTTTTTTCTTGTCTCTTATAGCTGAGTAAGGCAGGAGTCGTGCAGGTATTATTTTTTTTTTTTATTTGATTTCATTGAAATATTCCTGGTGAAAACCGCAGGGTCCCTGTGTTCCACCAGGCATAGCAGGCACAACAAGTACAGGGTTTGTCCTCGGGCAGCATCTCTACAGTCTTTTTGTCTGGAAGTGGAGATGGGTTCTAGTCACATAATAGGGCTCCTGAGCAGTGCAAACCGGAGTGGCTGACTTCACTTCTGGGGCACAGGTATTAGGGATGCTGCCAGCACTATTTGAAATCTGTGTCAGCCTGACTGGGAACACAGAACACTGAGAACAGTCTGCATCAGGGATCCCGAACCTGCCCCAAAGAAGCCTGAGCCACTTTTTCTAAGTAAGCCCTTAGCTAGGGGTGTTTCAACATATTGTGAATTAGAATTGAATAGAATTCTTATACATTCCCCATTTTGAGTTCTCTTCTAAAGCCTGTAGAGGGGAAGAAGACCAGTAAAACTCATACAGAATATGTGAAGCCTGTCACAAAGATCTGCCTAACTATTATAAATAAAACCGATGTATAAATTGTATGCCACATAGAGAGAATACAGACAACCCCACTGAATTAATTGAAAGGCTGAAGTAGTTTTTGTCACAGGAGCAGTTGTAGACTAACCAAGGGGGTTAAAAGGTCCAGGTCCAAATTTTTATGGAAATGGACAGCATGCAGGAGGTCTCCTCAATTGACTGTGTATTCTTATGGCGAGGAATATTCTGATAGCTAAGAGGGAGAGATCAAGGAGAAAGCAAGATCATTTGTCCCCGAAATAGCACATACATTAATTAAACATATTAATAGGATTATGGGAATACAAGACATATCTGCCCCAGCAATCTTACAAGACATCTTGAAGCTGAACATCACAGATACAGAGTATTTATAGTACATAGAGTGATTAATGAAATCCTAAATAAAGAATGGGAGCAATTGGAAAAGAAAGAAACAAATGTCAAAAGATTATATAGCACGTATCCATTTCAGGAGGAAATCACTAGGTAGAACTGTTCTGAATGTTGATTCTTCAGTAGTTTGCCTATTAACTGAAATGGCTATACCTTTGGAAGAAGGGGACCTCTAAGAGACCTGGACAGAACGATAGAGAACTGTTTCATGCATCTTCAGGAACAGTGCTTAAAGCAGGAATAGTGATGGTTTCAGTAGCAAGAAGTTAAATATAATTAAATTACGTCGCCTTCCAATGGATAACTGAAGATCTTTTTTCTTCAAGGCAACTGTTCAAAGAAGCCAGGACATATCGCCTGGGTAAGCAATATTTGAGACCATTTGGAGGGGCCACAAACATTTTTTCATTTTTTCAGAGGTAAAGAAAGAAGATGTCACAGAAATCTAAAATTAGTAATGAACAATGCAGACCTCAGCAAGCTTGCTGAGAGCAAGAATTGCAAGGTATGCAGACATTTGGATCAAGACTACTCAAGATCAGTTGGTCATTTCCACATGGAATCAGTCAACTCTATTTGAAAGATGATTTTCTGACATCTACAAGATGGATATCTGCACATCCTCATAGTTCAACTACATCACCGTTTCAGGTTCTTCTACTTGGGCCTATCTACAGCCCACAGGACATTTACTAGGTATTGGTAGTATTGTTGCTGCTTCTCGAGGGGAAAAAAGTATGCAGTATTCCCATACTTAGATGACATCTTGGTAATAATAATAATAGGGAAGTCAGAACACAGCAACCAAACCAGCACGGACAGAGTAGTCTGCCTGTTACAGAAGCATTGGTTAAATAATAAACTGGGACATGAGTCCTTTAATACCATAGTAAGCACTAAAATTTGATGCTATAGAAGAAAGGACAAAGTCTCTATATCAAAGGACAGACAGCAGAAGTTACAGCAGTTGACATCAACAGCAGTCATCAGTCAATAGTCTCAGGCCTTTGCGAATGGTTTCATCAACTATAAGTGTCCGGCCATGGACAGGATTACACCTGAGAAGTATCCATCGAGAAGTGCTTGACAAATGAGATTACAGGAAAGTCACTGAAGCAATTGATTAGAATAACAATTGAGAGAAGGAAGTCTCTCATTTAGTGGTTAAGTCCCACATTGACAAGCAAGGGAATTTCACTCAGATCCCTAATGGACAGTAATGACCATAGGTTCAAGCTCCAGTTGATGGGGAGTTCATCTTTAAATCGAAATAATATAATGGCATGGTCACAAAAGAAATAAGGTTGCATACCAACATTTTAAAAGCAAGAGCTGTATGGTGAACAATTCAACAATTTCAGCTGCAATTAAGGAACAAACAAAACAAACCTCTTTTGACAAATGTGCAGTGGTGGCCTTTCTAAACTAATAAGGTGGCACCAAGAGTATGACTATGACAGTAGAAGTAACAGTAACAATGTTCCTTGTATCGGCAGAAAACAACCTAAAATCCCTAGCAACCCTGTACAAAGTGGGCATAGACAACTGCATCAGATTCACTCAGGCAAATGGAGCCTAAACAAAGAAGTGTTACTACAGGTAACAGAAATATTTGTACTGCAAATAGACCAATGGCAACAAATTAAAATGTCAGAGTAACACAATGGTACTCTCATGTCTAGGATCCCAAATCAATGGGAATAGATGCATTGATAAAACCTTGGAATTACAATCTAAGATATGTTTTTCCTCCAATACCCCTCATACTCGCAAATTGAGGAAAATAGAGAAATAGTGGAAGTGATAGCAATACTTCCATACTGGCCTCTTCTAGAATAACCAAGGCTGCCTCATACAGATGTGCTGAAGGACGTGAAGGACCGATCTGCCTTCCAATACCCAAGAATCTTTCCTTGAGGGTCTGGAGATTGAATGGTCAAACTTGAAGATAAAGGGAGTCTCAGACAAGGTAGCGAAAGTATTACTATAAGAATAATTCTTCAATAGTGTATTAGAGTCTGGGCACATTTATGTATGCCAGACTCTAATGGAGTAAATGACCAATGGAGTAAATGATTAATCCTTTAGATGTAAATATAATCTTAGTACTGGACTTCCTTTTGGAGGATTTAGCATGCAATACATTAAAGGTGGAGAATACAGCACCATGTGTGTTTGTGAATAAAAGATCAGAAGCACATGATTTAATGGGAAAATTTCTCCAAGCCACTAAAATGATTCATCCCTGCATTAAATCACTTGTTGCACCATGGGTCTCTAGTATCAGAACAGTGTGAACATCTGCAGAAGTCACCCCCATATGTATATTTCAAAGACCGGGAAATATAGGAATCATCTATTAAGAATTCCAGAAGGTTCATTTCAAGGAACAAAAACCATAAAAAGACACACTAGCATTATGGACATAGCAAGTGATGTTACAGGTCTATAAGAAGAACGAGGATGTGGTGCCACAGTTATTGAGTCCACGTTCAACAAGGGCAATGTCCACTTCATGTGCACGTAGAGGTCAGGCTTCAGTAAATGACTTATGCAGAGCTGCATTCTGGACTTTCCGGACATCATCTCCTGTATGTGCGCCAAAGGAAGACACACAATTTGGAAGCAACACTGCTCTGAATATTTAGCTTTTTTTCTGGTGATTTTGAGTTTTGACATGCAGAGAAAATAGCAGCTTTCCATGTGGCAGAGTATTTGTCAGATTTCATGATTTCAATTGTGCTTCATTTTCCAGTAGCATTTTATCTTCTGGGTGGAATTACTTCCAGCAGATTACTAGTGGAAAATCCTATAACCTTTTTTAAAAAATATATAATCCATCAGCACAAATTTTAGCGTTGACAGTTTATTTTTCATAGCATTGATGTCTGTAAATTCAATGTGACACTTAACTGTGACAGTGCAACGTGTCTTAGCTGCAGACAGTGGAGTGTAAGTTCTCATCAGGCCAGATTTGTTCTTTCAGTCTTTATTTAAGTACAACATTGTTCCATTATTGATTCTGTTATGATACTAGGGTGGCCAGTTTTCCTACCTGAATTACATTTACTTTTCACTTAGTAGAGATATATGAAAAAAGACGTTCTGGAAATTATAAAGATATTTTTCAGAAGAATTAATATTTGCTTTTTTAGACACTTCTATTTAAATTTTACATTGGAGCAATTTTCTTTTCTTGTTGCCAAATGGAATAAAGGTTTTTTTTGTTGTTGTTTGTTTTTTGATTTTGCTTTTTATTTTATTTGTGGGCCATTGGCATGTTGAAAATCATAAACCATTTTCTCAATCATCCACTCTGGGGGACACTACTACTACTATGGGGTTGTATGAGGGCGCATGGAGTTGGCACTTAAATAGTTAAAAGCTAAACTTGCTGCTGACTCCTCCCCTCTGCAACCCTTACAAAGTGGCCAAGGAGTTGGGCTGCACATGGTACTGCTCTGCAGTATTTGCTGTTTTAGATACTTTTTTTTTCTTGTTTTAAATTTTGATTTTATTTGTAGCTTTGCAGGAGATATAAGTGCTGCTAGGCTAAACGAAGCAGAGCACTGTTTTTCTTCACAAGAGTCAGCTGCTGCTGACATTGAAGTGGGAAATGTATGCGATGTAGGAGAATTGAATGACAGTGACAACCACGCGGGTCACGGCTGTCCTTACTGCTCCCATCGGGTCTGCGCTGCCATGGGCATAGAGCGCCAAGTCCTAGTCAGGTTAAGCGGCCATGTTGGGAGATACCAAGTGCCCCGCTGATACATAGGAGTGACTTGGACCCCATGCGGCCATTCTAACGTAAAGGAGGAGCGGTGGTTACTGAGTGTATTTTGTGGAGACACCCTGAGCAGCAGCAGTTTTGACCTATAAGGGTCAGTAAAGAGGTGATCCAGAGAAGACGGTGCTGGGGGCAAGGTACTAAATAGACTTCCACCACACACATTGTTATCGTTCTGGAGCTGGAGAATTTGCGCCAAAATCACCCTGCAGTGCAATAAAGATTTGGCGCAGAAGCTCAGGCTTTCCGGGAGACTGTCAGACTGGCAGTTGTGGGCTATTGTGTGTCTATTTCATTTTATTAGCACTTAGAGTTTTACTGTTAGAATTCTCTAACTACTTTTAGGATAGTTTTATTACTGAGTGCTCAGTCCTAAATCTTCTAAGTAACAGAGTTTGGTATATTCCTGTCTTGGGGCTACTGGCCAGGGCCATATCTAGCAATTGTACTGCTGTTCTTATTCTCCTTGTTGTGTGATTGAACTATTCTCTGTTTCCTTCCTCATTATTGTTTTTATAATGTCTGACAAAGGGAAAAGTGCACAGGTATAAATATTATACCTGTTCAGTGTGTGCTGCAAAACTTCCTTTGGGTCAGAAGACCAGGGGCTGTTTGCGCACAGTGTGAGGCGGGTACTCGTGGCATGCAAACGTGGTGTCTAAAAGGTCCAGTGGAGTGCCTCGGTAACGGTGGAGGAACCAGCATGGATATCCTCACTATCTCAGTCAATATTCATACTCCGCTAATTACCAGACAGGTAGAGACTACAGCTATGACTGCGGGCCCTTTTACAAGTTCATCCCAATGGCTTCTTTTGAGGCGGGGACGACAGATTCACATGGAAATGGAGACCTGACTCAGTCCGGTTCTCCCTTCTCTCAACCCAAACTGGCAGTACCCATTTGGTCATCTTCCCTAGGGAAGCTCTTACACCGCTTAAATAGGTTCCTGGGTTCCCCTAGAGGGATGTCACCTAGGGCTAAACGGCCACGGACCTCTCACCCATTGCTGGCCCTGTCTGATTCAGAGGGTTTCTCTGAAGAAGAAGTGGTGGAAGACTCGAACTCTACCCAGTTAGAGGTGGTAGCGACTGGGATAAAACAAAAAGAAATAGGGTATTCAGTATCTGCTCATGGCAGTCAGACAGACCCTGAAGTTGTTTGAGACTGAGGATCAGGAATTTTTGGATCAAGGGCTATTTTAAATGGAAAAAGTCCAGATGATTTTTTTTTTCCCTCCTGCGGAACTCCCAGATATTGCAGAGATGGCTTGGAAACAACAGTACAAAAGGTTCTCTGTTCCTCTCAGGTTTGTTGGTTGGTATCCCCTGCAGGAACAGGAGGCAGCACGCTGGGAACAGGTGCCCAGAGTGGACACTCCAGTAGCTAGACTGGCCCATAAGTCCACTTGCAGGTACCTAGTTCGGCGGTATTGCAGGACCCCACTGATAGTTTTGATTAAACTCTCAATCTTTCTATCTTTTCTGCGTCTGATAATTATTTTAGACCCTTCTTTTCTTCAGAATGGGTTGCCAGAGCTATTGAATCTTGGGCAGATCAATTGCAGCTGGGCTATAAGATTCAGAGCTACTGCCATCAGTGTTGGACTTGAAAAAAGCTGCTGGCTATTTATATGAAGCCGCTCTAAATGTGGCGCCTATTTCTTCTACTGTTTCGGCATCAGCAGTAGCTGCTAGAAGAACTCTATGGCTTTGTTCTTGGGACGCGGACGTGGAGTCTAAAAAGTCTTTGGAGGCCCTACCTTATTTCAGGGTCTGTTCTATTTGGACCAGAATTGGATACTATTATTAATCAGGCCACCAGCAGTCCTTTCGTAGAAACCCACCCTTCACGGAAAAGCCACCTGATAGAAGCAGGCCTATAGAAGCAGAGGGTCTCACTCCAGGAGGCGTCGGACAAACGGTCAGCATGAAGTTAGCCCCTCTGCTCCGCGTGGGGGTAGGGAGTCACTGACTACTGTTCCGAGAACAGTGGACGGCATCCTCTCAGGACCCATGGATCCTGGGGATCATGACCAGGGGGGTGCATCATAGATTTGGCAGGACCCGTTCCTCATCGGTCCTTCGCCTCCCTTTGACCGCAAAATCGGGAGAAAAAGCAGGCAATGCTTCAGTCAGTCGCTTCCCTTCTCTCAGCAGGTGTGATATGCAATGTTCCAGGGATTTTACCTAAATCTCCTCTTCTTGGTTCCCAAACAGTAAAGGTATTTTCAGCCTAACCTCTGAATCTCAAGGGACGAGAACAATACCTCAGAGTGTACAAAATCCGGGTGGAGTCAGTCAATTCAGCAATCAATGGTCTGGACCCCCGAGAGTTTATGGCGTGGTTAGATATCAGGGACGCTTATCTATATGTTCCCATCTGGGAGAGTTATCAACGCCTTCTGTTCACAATGGGCAGCGCTCTTTTTTTTTCAGTTCAGAACCTTGCCTTTTGGACTGTCAACTGCTCCAAGAGTTTTTCCGAAATATGGCGGTGATGGCTGCACTCCTGAGGAGCAAGGAAATAAACATTATTTCTTACTTTGACGACCTTCTTCTCAAGGCCTCGTCAAATGGCAGGCTGTAACAGCATCTGTTTTTGACCATTCAGATCCTGGAGAGACACGGATGCATTATCTTAGGTCTCCTTAGGTCACTGATGATCTTCTTAGGTCTCCTAATGGACACCATTCGTCAGAGGGTTTTGCTTCTGGAACTCAGGGCTCACTACCTGTGGGAGGTGGTAAGGAGAATGCTGCAATACTCTTGTCCTTCCGTCCACCTAGGCATGAGGCTTCCGGGACTCATGGTGTTAACCTGCTAAACCTTTCCATTCAGTCAGTTTAATTCTCGTGCTTTCCAGAGGGAACTACTTTGGCAGTGGTTATGGTCCCATCTCCATTTCAAATCCAAAAGGATAAGGCTGTCTATAGAGACCCGCCTTTCCCTTTGTTGGTGGCTGGATCAGACTCCTCTAACAATGGGTCATTCCTTCGTTCCTTGGTAACAATGGATGCCAGCCTTCAGGGATGGGGAGTAGTGGCTCTAAATCTGCTTCTTAAGGTCTTTGGACAAGCAGGGACACATTGCTGCCATTCAACGTTCTCAAACTGAAGGCAATGCTGCTGGCCCTTCAGGGGGCGCAAACTTTACTTCAGGGATGGCTGGTGCGTCCTCAAGCCGTCAATGCTACGGCGGTGGCATACGGGAATCAGCAGGGAGGATCAAAAGTGTAAGAGCTTTGAGGTGAGAAACCAGATCTTCACTTGGGCGGAGAATTTCGTTGCTGTCATATTAGCAGTGTTCGTCCCAGGAGTTGACAACTGGGAAGCGGATTACCTTAGTAGACACAGAATGCTTCTGGGAGAGTGGTCACTGCATCCACAGGTGTTTCAGAATCTGATTCGGGAAGTGAGGCAAGTCAGATTTGGAATTGATGACTTCCAGGTACAACAGACAGGTACCCAGGTTTTGTTCAAGAATCAGGGACCCACTGGAAATGATCAGGGTTTTTCAACTGGATTAACTATTTACACTAATCCCAAGAGTTCTCAGGTGAATTCATCTGGGAGGACTTCCGGTCATTCTAGTGGCACCAAATTGACCCAGGCGAGTTTGGTATGCCAACATTCTCCAGGTGGCAGACAGACCGGTTTGGGCTCTGCCCCTTCAACCCGACATGCTCAGGCAAGGACTGTTTTATTTCTCGGACTTACCTTGTCTAGTGTAAATGGCGTGGCTGTTGAAGCCGGCCTCTGGCGATTCAAGGGACTTCTCTCGAAGTAGTGGAGACGCTGATGCGGGCATGGAAGCCATCTTCAGCGCGGATCTATAACCGGGTTTGGTGAGCTTATGTTAGCTGGTGTGAAAGTCGCTCGATCAGGGCAGAATCCTTCAAGCTTCTTGATTTTTTGCATTCTTGCAAACAGGTTTGGAAGCAGGACTTGGCTTAAGTTCAATGAAGGTTCAGGTATCTGCTCTCTCTGTGTTTTTTTTCCATCGTAAGCTATCTATTTTACCTGATGCTTTTAATTTTCTCCAGGGAGTATTGAGGGTTCTACCTCCTTATGCCCCACCTTGGACTCCCTGGGACCTCAATCTGGTTCTAAATGTTTTGAAGAATCCTCGTTTAGAACCGTTTGGTTCAGCAGAACTATGCCCTTTGACGTGGAAAGTGTTTTTTCCGCTGCCCATTGCGTCAGCACACAAGATGTCAGAGCTTTGAGCCTTGTCATGCAGATCACTGTACTGATGTTCCATGAAGATAGAGCGGTCCTTAGGATGGTCCCTTCCTTCTTCCTAAGGTGGTCTCCGATTTCCACATAAATCGGGAAATTGTGTTTCCAGCCTATAGGGAACAGGGGTCCTCAGTGAAACTTCCTCCTCCGCTTCCTTGGATGTAGTTAGAGCGCTATGAATTTATGTGGTTAGGACATTGTCTTGTAGAAGGACAAATTCCCTTTTTGTCCTTTATGACTGTCAGAAAAGGGGCTTGCCGGCCACCAGGCAATCTACTGCTCGTTGGATTAGGGCTATGGTAAGACACGCTTGTTTGAGTTCTAACCACCCTGTGCCAGGGAGGATTACTGCTCACTCCACTCGTTCAGTTGCGGCCTTTTGGGCTGCGCTCCATGGCGCTTCTGCGGATCAGATTTGCCGGGCGGCCACCTGGTCCTCAGTTCATACATTTACCAAGTTCTATCAATTTAATGTTTTGCGTCTTCTGACACAGGGTTTGGCCGCAGTGTCTTGCGGGCCGAGCTATCAGAGTGGTCCCTCCCTTACAGGGCTGCTTTTAGAAAGTTCTCAAAGTAGCCCTGTCCTTCAGAGTGGATGATTGAGAAAAGAAGATTTATGCGCTTACGTTAAATCTTTCTCTGAATCCATTTGGGGGACACTGCGTTCTCTCCATTCTGCTCTTCTGCTGTGTGGTCTTGGTTCTTTTGCTCTCTTCCTTGGGACCTGAACTTAAACGTAAGTACATAAATCTTCTTTTTTTTTTTTTTTTAATCTATCATCGAATTTGAGGGGCACTGAATCCATGAGAATATAGGGGAGTATGCTGGTGCTGAACACATAGTAGTTAACAACTCAGAAACAAAGTTCCTCCCCACTGTATCTCCTCACCATATTCTGCTCTGTTTTAAACAAGTGTGCTACAGTTTGATGACTTTATCACAGAGCGGCCTTTTGCAGCAAATTTTAATGTTTTTTCATTGGTGTGGTAACTGCAGTTACAGTCTCCCAAGCGGGATTATTGGACACTAGCTTGGGGCTGAGGTAGCCATCTGTTTCCCCCCCTCCTCTAGCTTCAGAGGGGTTCTCACCCATTGCAACAGCGAGGACACAGGGACCTATTTTCTATAAGCGCAGCTGGTGCTAGCCTGTAAATCTCTCTGCCCGCACTCCGGAGCCTCTTGGAGGTTTTTTCCTCCAGCTCCTGCTGTCTCTTTAAATGGGTAATGTGGACCACCTCAGCAGTCAGTCCCGGCCCAGAATTTGGCAATAAGCAGGAATTAACTTTTGGGTTGCAACAGGTCAGGTGGCAACTCCTATATTAAGGGTTTGTTCTTTCTAGGGATCGCTTTAGTGTTGGCTGGACTGCGGAGGAAACACATCCCCTTCTTGTAGCACCTCCTCTTCAGTGGCCTCACATAGGAAAAGCACCACCACACAACTCTTCTAAAAGCACCTCTCTTTAATATCTCTCTATCTGAAGGCTCATGAGGCTTCTTCTTGCTGGTGGATTCTATAAAGGACTGAGTACCCTTTTGGATTTGCTACGTGTCCTAGGGTAGTCGCCAAAGTCATGGCCACTTTGCTCAGATCAATAAAGGCGACTCTTCCCTTCTTCTCAACCACCTTTACATAACAGCTCATTATCTCACTGGTGGATAATTACTAAAGTTCATCTTTGTTCTGGTTCAAAGAATTTTATTTTTTGGCCTTCTCTAGTGAGGTCTGTTCTGGCTCACAAGAAAACTTTTGTCCTCAAGTGCATGAAACTGTTAAGAATTTTGGTGTCAACATTCGAGGTTATGTAATATGCACGCTTCCATTCTCTGACTTTTCAGAATGACATTTTGAGAAAGTGGCCCAAGTCCAACCTTTGCTTAGCCACTCAATTAATAGGACTGTCGTCTCAGACATGTCAGTCGCTCCTGTGGTGGCTGAGGGTGGACAAATTGAACAGGGGCTGTTTGTTTTTCCATCTTGGACTAGACCTTGATAACAGTGGATGCCAGCCTTCAGAGTCTTGAGAGATGGGCCATGACATTACATCTTAAGCTCCAAAGTCTTTGGTCCAATGAGGAGTCAGTTTCCCATTAATGTACTAGAGCTCAGAGCTGTTACAAATGTAATGATAAGGACTAAATATATCTTGAAAGGCAAACTGATTTGCATTCAATCAGATAACGCCACAGCTGTGGCATGTATAAATCTTCAGAGGGTACCGGCATCCCCTTATCATTATCAGTGGTGTACATTTCGAGGGTAGAGAAAATGGTCTCTCCACCCAGAAGTTTTCCGTCAGTGGTGTAAAGGTGGAGTCAGACGGAATTTGACATAATGGCCTCTCGTCTGAACAATAAGGGGGTTCTTTTTGAGAACCAGGGTTCCACAAGTCCTCCCGGTGGGCGCCATGACAGTACTGTGGGATTAACGCTTGATATACTTTTTTAGTGCAATAGCCATGCTTCCTTACGTCCTCAAAAAGGTCAAGAGGGAAGGCACTCCAGTGATCTTAGTGGCTTCAAATTGGCCACAAATATTGTGGTACACCTACATACTAAAGATGGTGTCTGGTCCAGGATATCTGCTTCCACTAAGGGAGGGTCTTCTAAATTCTAGGGCCATTTCTACACCAGGACCAAGCTCTTCAGACTATTGCAAAGTGGCTGTTGAAGCTTGCATTTATTTAAATTTTTTTGGAGTAAACCTTTTTATTGAGTTTTACAAAAAGCATACAGAGCGTTACAGGGTATAATGTGGAGGGCTTACCAAGCATACATATAAGAGGTATCAATTCTAAAAACAGGACATATAAAATATATATCTGAATGCAAGGCCTCAAGATATACACATCACGTTATGTTTGAATAATACTGCGAATTGAAGCAGAGCAAATTAGGGTGAAAGAAAAGGAGAAAGTAGTAAAGGAAAAGACAATGCATAAAAGAAGTCACTGACCATAATAAAGAGTAGTGGTGAAGCTAAGTATTATGAGCGGATTATTAACTAAGTAGAGGATTAAGAAAGTTCTAAATGCCAAGCGTGGGGGAGAGCCATGGTATTTGAAGCTTGGATATTGAGAGCTAAAGGTCTATCCAAAAAGTAGTCCAGTCTATATCGGGGAAACCTTTTTTTTTTTGATAAACATTCACCACAGTGTGGAAGACTTACATTCATTAGTGCGAACAGAAAGGGTACCATACATCGTCATTCAAGCTGTCATGCCTCCTTTCTTTTCTACAAGATGGTCTTGACCGTGATATGAGACTCTGTACACTAAAAATCCAGGTCACAGCACTGTATATATTTTCAACAGAAGCCCACCCTCATCTCAGAGGTCCACACATTTTTTCAGGGAGTTCTCCATGTTCAGGTTTTTTTCCTTGGCTCCATGAGACCCTACTTTTGTTCTTATTGGATTTACAGCTCTCACCATTTGAGACCCTGGAGACAGTTGTGCTACAATTTCTTCTGATTTTTCAAGATCTCAGCAGTGCTACGCAAGAAGCCATTAGCTCAAGGTCGTGCAGGATTTCACTTTAGCAGGATATCGTTATTTCTTCTTTAAAACAGGCTCGGCCCTCAGATGTTCAGTATCCACGCTTATTGTTTGCTGTGGTCAGGTTGTAACAGTCTACCTAGACAGGTCTTTTTAATTTACAGAATAATGATTCTCTTCTAGTCCTTTAAGACACACAGAAGGGAGGTTGGTCAGCGACAAAACAAACAATTGCTAGGTGGATTATAGTTATACATAAGACTTAGATCAGTTCAGGGAGACCAGTGCTGGAAAATTTCTCCACTCAATCTACCAAATCAGTGAGCAATTCTTTGGGGGCAAGGCATGGAGGGAACTTCAGTCGAGCAGCCATGGGATTCTCTGTCAAAAATCTACAGTTTAACAATATTTTGCATCCACAGATGCTAGCTTTTGGACGAAAGGTTTTGCAGACCGCTATGTCAGAGTGTACTCTTCCCCAGGGACATCTTTGTAAATTCCCCGTGGTTGCAGTGTTCCCCCAAATTGAATGAAGGAGAAAACAGGATTTTTATACTTAAGTTAAATACATTTCTCTGATTCCATTTGGGGGATACTGCACTTTCCACTCATTTGTTCGGTTACATTGTTCCTGACGTTATGTTTGTGGAGAGTGAGTTTCTCTTGTTCTTTATTTTGCCCTATCATTTGGGCTTTGTTAGTTATTAACTGACAAGCAGTTGGTGAGGGGTTATAGAGGGATGAACTTTTATTTGGGAATTGCTAACTCCTAACATCGACCACTATATCCCATGGTTGCAGTGTCCCCCAAATGTAATTAGAAAACTGGCTTTAACATGAGCACAAAGCATTTTACCTGCTACTGTTACTAAATTATCTAGGTATATGACTTTTTTTTTTAAATGTAAATTCTTAATATTTTACTTTGCAGAGCCCTGAAAGAACCAAAGGAGCTCAACTTTATCTTCGGTGTGAATATTGAGCAGCGGGAGCTTGATGGCATGTTTGTGTATAACTGCAGTCGGTTAATAAAAATGTATGAGAAGGTTGGACCTCAGCTAGAAGGAGGAATGTAAGTAACACTTTTCATTTTCAGAAACGAGATTGTGACGTGTCTGTTTGCTCATAGTCTGTTCACCTGTAGATGAAGGTTCTGAGAAAGATTGTGACTACCTTTTCAAGTGGTGCAGTGTGCATAGTTTTATTCATCTAGCTTGAGTTCATCTCGAAGGGAAACAAGTCTCACGAACTCAATAGGCGTTCTCTCTGTCGCTGGAGGCGAGAGTTCCACTCTGCTGGTGACCGCTACGGGGCAACCTCTTCAAGTTCGTCCATTCACCATCTGGGACTGGAAATTGGTGACAACCAATGCCAGTCTTCCAGGCTGGGAGGTAGTGGTGCTCCATCAGGGTCAGGGGATTTGGACTTGGGAGGAGTCCAAACTTCCCATGTGTTGGAGCTCAGAACAGATCTTAATGTTCTCAATACGCAGACCAACAATTTCTGCAAGGAAAGGCCATAAAGGTGCAATCCAACAACTCCACGGTGGTGGCAAACATAAGTCACTAGGGGGGCACCAAGAGTGCTCTAGCCATAAGGGGGAGGCCAAAATTTTCTATAGGGAGGAACAGTATGTTCCAGCCATCTTGTTGGTCTGCACCCCAGGCTTAGAGAACTGGGATGCCGGCTTTCTCAGCAGGTAGGCCCTGTAAATAGTCTTTTTACCCGGAGGTTTTCTGGCAGTTGGTGTTAAGGTAGGCTCAGTTAGATGTCTACATGATGGCGTCCTTGTTGAACCACAAGGTGGAGCACTTCTTCAGGACGAGTGATCCGTAGCCATGTATAGTGGTCGCATGTCTGTTCCATGGGCCTTCAATCTCCTATACCTGTTCCTAGTGGTAGCCATACTTCCACGGGTACTAAAATGGTTAAAGAGAGGGCATTCTGGTGTCACTAGACTGGCCCAGGAGGAATTGGTACACAAACATCCTCACCATGGCAGAAGGCCCATCTGCCTTTTAAGTCAGGGTCCCTTCCACCACTAGAGTTTACCTTGGCTCGCCTTACCAAGCATAGCTGTTGAAGCCATGATCCTTAAGTTCAGGGTATTCTCTGAGAGGGTGGTTCAGACCATGATGAAGGTTAGCAAACCAGTATCTTCTCGAACTTACCACAAACTCTGGAAGATTAACATCTTCCAGAGTTTTCCTGGTTTGAATTAAAGGTGTTTCCTACCTGTTCTTTCAGGCTGGACCATTCGCTGTAAATTCTGCAGAACGGTTTGGAGGGTTCCAGTCTTTAGTTTTTCTCTTTTGACTGAGTTACAGATCTTTTTACGGGGAGTGATGTATGTGAAGCCTCCTTACACCCCTCCAGGGGCTCCGTGAGATCTCAATTTGGTGCAGATTGCCTTGCAGTACCCTCCTTTTGAACCAATTTGTTCGGTGGAGCTGAAATTCCTCACCTGCAAGACTGGTTTTCTGTTGGCTGTATCTTCAAGCAGGAGAGTTTCAGAGCTTGGGGGCTTTGTCTTGTAGGTCTTCATTCCTAATTTTTTACAAGGACAGATCAGTGCTTATGACCAAGCCTTTGCTTCAACCCAAGGTGGTTTTCTGTTCTGAAATTTCTGAGTTTTGGACTCTGGGAAAAGTCGCAGAGAAAGAAGGCTCTCTAATATCTAGATGTGATTTGGAGCCTGAGAACTTGTTGGTCTTTTATGACATTCATAAAATAGGCTAGCCATTGCCCTGTGGATTACTTCAGTAGTTTGACAGGAATACATTGGAGTGGGACAGCCTGTTCTTAAAAATATGAGGGCACTAGGTCAGTGGGTGCCTCTTTTGCAGAGTGGGGTCTCCTCTGAGCAGCTGTGTTGGAAGCCACCTGACCTTCTATGTATATCTTCATAAACTTCTACAGGTTTAATACGTATAAGCCCAAGTATGGCAGTTTTGAGCATTGGGTGATTCTCTCCAAAACTACTGAGCATATTCCCTCCCTTAGGGACTGCTTTGAGACATCTCCACAGCTCCAGTGTCTCCCATGGAGGTCAGAAAAAATGGGATTTTTGTACTTGCGTTAATTTTCTCTAGATCCCAAGGGTAGTTGCTGGATGCCTTCCTTTTGCCCTCTCTTGTTTTTGTTCAGCTGAGGTTCCTATTCTTCCACTGTTGTCCTTGTTTCGGATTTGTGTTTTTGTGTGAGAATGTTTTCTCCTCTTCTTTTTGTGTTGTAGTTTGTGGGGGCTTTGTTAGACAATTACTGAGGATTGGTATCGCGAGCTGCGGCTGTGCTTCAAGCCACCGCGACTCCTTTTTCCTGGCTGATGTGTCCCGGCCGTCTCCATGACGACCGATTTTTGCCTCTGTGCTCAGACGTCGTGTCCCGGCATTAGGGGCAACCGGACGCCTGCGCAACTGCGATTAATTAACAGCCGTATGGGCTGATTTACCCTAGTGTACTTCCCTATTACTGATTGGCCCATTGATATATATAAGGCAGGGAGGGCTTAGCCTCCCTGTCGGTTATTGCGTTTAGTCCCTGGCTGCTGACCTGCTCCTGTCCTGTTGTGCTTATCCCTGGATTGTTTCTTGCGTTTGATCTTTGGCTTGTTTCCTGGACTTCGGATATTTGCTTGTGTCCCTGACCTTTGCTTGTGATTCAGATATTCTCATGTTCTGCCAGCCCTGATCTTTGCCTGATCCTGACCTCTCGAACTTCTTTTGCTCTTGGATCCTGGCCTATTCTTGACCATTGTTACCTTCTGTCATCACCTTCTATTTCCGTGCTGCAGCGTTACTCATAAGCTTGCACTACGTTGAGTTAAAGTATCCAAAAAACAAATAAAGTGTACTGTGCGCTATTGGTACATTATACAACAGCAATAGAATTTCATTAATTATACTTTAGCCTACAGCACTTGGTATCCCCAGGTGGCCTTCCATCCAAGTACTAACCCAGCCCAATCCTGCTTAGCTTCCAAGATCAGACAAGATTGGGCTTGATCAGCTTGGTGCAGCTGTAGGCATATCTTAACACAATGTCCTTTTAAATTAATATGTGCCTTCTTAATAGAAGTGTGTCGCTTACTTTTTTTTAATGTGAATCATTTAAACATTTTTGCAAATTCCATATGTATGGTATAACCCATACATGCCAACTTTTTAAGATTTCGGAGGGAGAAGTCATGTGACATGGGGTAGGAGGAGGGCATGGTGACATTGTAGCGTCACCATAGCTTTAATGAGCAGATTAAGCCCCGCTCCCTCCATTCAATGCCATGAATTTCGGCAAATGCGGGAGCTTTGCCTACTCTTCTGGGAGTCCGTGAGGACTCCCCGAAATTCGGGAATTTCGGGAGAGTAGGCAAGTATGGTATAACCTACCTTAGCACACTCACCATAACTTTGCCATTGAAAGCTATCAATGTGGTAACAGCCATTTTAGTTCTCGCCTCATAATTCAGTTTGGTGTATCGAAACTTAACAATAGTCGCAAGCAGAGAGGAGACAGATGCTGTCTCTAAAGCGAAACTTCAATCATAAATTTCTTATCTTAGGATCGGCGGGTGGTGCAAGAGTTTGACTCTAGGCAGTCCACTGCCCTGCTTCTGCTCCACTTCGGCAGTTTGCCTCTCACTGCTTACACCAAAAAATTGTAGAAAAATTTTTTGTCACTGTAGTCTAATTGATTGTTGCAAATCAGAAGAGAACTTTTTTTTTAGTCAAGCAATCGCAAGGAGAATCTCAACTGATAAAAGTTCTCCTTAGTTGTAAAAATGGTTTCTTTGTAAGAATCAAATATCATCTAATATATAAAAGCCTAGCGGCGTGTGTGTGTGTGGAAAAAACTACCGGGTGACAGAGTGCTCAAGCTGCAGCGCCACCTGCTGGGCGGAGTTATATACTACACTGACCTACTAAATTCTTAGCATTATCTAATATATAAAAGCCTAGCGGCATGTGTGTGTGTGGCGATGAAGATGACAAGAACCTTTTTAACACCTTAAGTAGCTTGATTTGACTAGAATGCATGAGTATCATGCACGGGTTAACTTGTAATTTTATATGAGTATACAGTTACAAGGGTAGAGTCTCGAGGGACAATGATTGTACAAAGAACAATATGTCACTTTGAGTTTATAGTTCTTGAAATGTTTAGCACCTTTTTTGTTACAAATTTCTTATCAAAAACTTATTGGCGTAAATAATTTGTTATTTAACTGAAATGGGGGGGATGAACTCCCAATAAAATTACTATCAAATTTGTCCTATTAGGCTGAGCAAAACGATATTCCAGTATGTGTGCTTTACTACATGTGCTAATTAACATGTACAAATATTTAAAAGGTCAATTCAACATGGTCTCTAGTGAATATTTCCTAGACTGCACAAATGGCATGGGCTCATCCTCTGTTGTTGGATTTATCTCCCGTTAAATTCCACTCACCAGATGAATCGGTCTCTACTAAATTCAATTGCTGGCGATGTGCAGTGCAGATATCACCACAATATTCGGTTACACACATTGCCAGCCATTACAGTAGGATTCTTCGCTTGTTTTTCTGCGCACCTCTATGGGTGATGCAAGGGGAAAATGAGCGGAGATTCCTGAATAACATTGGCAAGATGTATCTCCGTGGATGGTCCGGAGACACTTCATGCAGAATTGAATCTGCCCCTATGGGTTTACACCCACAGACAGTCATATCACCCTCACTTTGTTGAGCATGGCAAGGATGACACAGTCTATAGTGAGATATGATTCGGCTCTACCTAATTTTAATTTGTGGAGTACAAATACTTAATACAGGCAGCTTATTTCAAAAATGGGTGATTTTTGTTGTATCCTTTAAACTTTTCTGTTTGAGAATGTGTGAGTTTGATAGGAAAATAATTATTAGAAAATGTGTAAAATAAAATAACTTTTAATCCAGCAATACCAAAGGAAATGAATACTTTTGCAGGTCCTTACTGTTTTGCTAAAGTATATAAAATATGGGACAATTCTTTACTGCTGACTTATTGTTTCTCTGTTAGAGACACTTATTACTTTCAAGGTAAAAATTAAATCATATCTAAGGTATACAGTAGGACAATGTCCATTGTTCTAAAATTAAATAATGTTTTAGTGTAATGCCTCTTTTCAATGCATTCACTCCTTTTCTAGACCACGTTTGCTTCAGATGTTGTTTTCAGACTATTCAAAATACTTTTATTTTGCTTATACTTGCTGGGCCCTACTTGTGATTTTTAAATTTATATCAACTAATCAACAGTAGAATTTGTTAGAACCTTTAATGTATTATCTCTCTTAGAGCTTCAACTCTTGGGTGATTTTCTATTTGCCTGCGGTGGGTTACAATGGGTTAGCAAACCTCATAATAGTGATCTCTTGATGGAACACGGTCTATATCCACTGACCAGGTGGACAGACAAAAATTAAAACAAGTTGCATTAATGGTCAGTCCAGTGTCTTTACACTATAAAGATCACTAGATCACTGTTTTGAGTTCAGTGAACACAGTAATATACATGAAATAACTGGAGTGTTTAAACTTAATGAAGTGTGTCCACCATGTTTTCTTTCACTCTTGTGCAGTAGTTTGCTGTGTTAGGAAGGAAATGTTTCTCTAACTAGTCAAGCAGAAAGTTACTGACAACTAGGCAAAAAATGAACAGTATAGATTGGTTGATTCATAGATTTTTGACCTGTGAGACATTGTCCTAAAGATGTAGGAGGAATTGCTGTTTGTAATAGTTGGGAGGCAATAGTGTTTAACAGAGCTGCAGTTGAAAATTAGTGATGTTAACGGTGAACAAAGTATTTTACCTTCATGTTTATCTCAAATTTCCAGTTTTAATCATAGTTGCTGACTTTTTCTATCATGAAACCATATATCTGTGAATAGTGAAGAATAAAATAAATTTTAATCCGTTGCGCAATAACTTTCACTTACATAAATTAAATAATTTTCCTAGTCTAATTGCAGTTTTTCATCAGTTATTGTGTGAATTTTGACTCCCTATTTCTTTCTTTTTAGGGCATGTGGAGGAGTAGTAGGGGTGGTTGATGTTCCCTACCTTGTGCTTGAACCTACGCACAACAAACAGGACTTTGCAGATGCCAAGGAGTACCGACATCTTCTGAAAGCCATGGGAGAGCACTTAGCTCAGTACTGGAAAGATATTGGCATAGGTGAATTTTTTTTCTGTAATAGTGCAAATAAAGTTGATGCCAACTATTGTAGGTCCAGGTTACAAGAGATATGATAGTGATATTGTGCTTGCTTCAGCTGCAGAAAGAGCCTGCAGATAAAATAGAATGTCTCTTTTGGTGAATGATTTAATACGGCTCGCATGCCAATCAGACTTTGTGACCACTTCAACATGAGAGTTCAGCTATATCATTTCTCATCTATAAAAGAACTATTGGGTTTATTTGCGCTTAAACTGTTTAGAGGTGAGAGGCACTACTATTTTACTGTTTATTGTGACGCTTCTGAAACGGAGTGGTGTTTTACAAGAAATGTATTAATCGTTAAGCAGACAGTGTGAGTGTTTCCATTTGCTTTTACCCATATAGCTCAGAAGGGCATTGTAAAATTCTGGGATGAATTTGGTTACATCTCTGCAAACTGGAATCAACCACCATCTACTGAGCTGAGGTTTAAAAGAAGGCGTGCAATGGAGATTCCAACTACTATTCAATGTGGTGAGTACAGCAACTTTTGAACCTTCCAAAAGGCATAAAAGTTATGGATAAAGTAGCTTGGTTGTTTGTGTTTTTAAAGAAAGTATTTTTATTGAGATTTTTTTGTTATAACATACAAATCACATACCTAATATCCTATCTAACTAACCCCTATCCCTACCTATGTCGCTATAAACATTATACAGTGATATCTTGTGAACTTTTAGGCCAATCATACTTTTAGACTATCATAGCACTTTCAGTCAGCAATACATTTACGAGTTAAATAGCATAAATCCAACAGATTGTCTCCAATCCTATTTGATACGAGAAACTGCACTCCAGGTCAGACCTATTGAAGCTGGACAGGGCTTAGAACTAACTACTCACCCTGTGACTCCCAAACCCACCATATCATCCTGATGAGGGTGGATAACATAACTTGATTCATAGCAGTGGTGCCATACCTTATGGTATTTATGCATGGCCTTCCTACATTCATACATGAACCGCTCATTCCTCCAGACTTCAGTAACTAGATTGATCCAATGAGGCACACTAGGTTGCTCAGCCGCCATCCACCCCCTAGCTATAATAACCTTAGCCAGGGAGGCCAAGGTAAATATATATTTGAAGAGTGGTTTACTCGGATTCTCTTCTAGTGGAGTAGTTTGTTTTTTAATTCAACAATTCATTTCATGGAGCTTGAGTTGTTCGCTCTGAAGACTATGATTAGACTCATTTGGATACCAAGGGCCTAACTGTTTAAATGTTCTGGATTTTGCTGACTATTTGATCTTATTGATAACTATCTCTAAATATTTCTTCCTATTTTCTTTAGTATTATGGAATATTTTAGGTTACTTGTGGAATAATTTTATCCTCACACCTATGTAATCCTGTTAACTGCAATTGGCTTTTGTCCAGTCATGCTGACAAATTGCTGTTCTTGAGGCTTAATCCTATAAGCAGCAGCTAGTCAGGAAGGATTTGGTTGGGGCCCTGTCTTGTGGGTATAAAGATAAAATGCAAGATTCAGGGGGGAATTTAATTAGCCATATTGCGGCCACAAAATTTTTACAGAAATCTCCGCTTATTTTTTTACTTGTGCCCCATAGAGGTGCGAGGAAAAATGGGTTTTTACCGCAGTAATGGTAAAAATGCGCAGCGGCTAATTGAATTCTCCCCTCAGTGTTAACCTCACTTTTCACTGCAGCTCTATTGAAAAATCTTTCCTCCCAATTCCTCTCACTACAGAGATTAATAGTCTCTTGGCCCTCAAATGTACATTGATTCTGTTATGCATGAATGTCTTGGGTAAAATGGTATTCACCTTCGAGGTGGTGGAATTTGCTCGATTTACCAGAGCTCATTTTGAAATGGAACAAGCCAAACCACCACTTGTCAAACCAGATCATCTGGCCAGATCATCTGGCAGATCATCACAGACATGTCAATTACTTCTCTGGTTGCTGAGGGTCGACAGCCTCACCATGTGTCCTGCAGGGATGGGAAACTGTAGCAAAACAGCATCATCTGCAGGAGTGGGGTCTGGAGGAGTAAAAACTCCCCATCAACATACCAGAACGAAGAACAGTGTTAAACTGTGTAGTAAAGAGACAGGCACTTCTACAAGAGAAGGCCATAAAGATTCAATTGGACAATGCCACGGCGGCGGCATACATGAAACATCAGGATGTGCCAAAATAGCTCCCTGGCAATAAAAGAAACCACAAAGCTAATGCACTAGGGTGTAAGACAATGTTCCAGCCGTGCTCATTACAGAGGTTGAGCATTAGAAAGAAAATCTCTTCAGCGGGCATGCCTGCACCTGGTGAAGGTCCCTTCTCACTGATGTCCTTTTACAGATTGTTAAAAAATAGGGTCAGCCAGTTGTTGACATAATATCTCGACTGAACCACAAGGTAGAGTGCTACTGAGGGCAAGGGATCTGCAGGTATTTTTGGTCAATGCCATGGTATTCCTATGGTATTATCAGTTAATTCAACTGTTCCCTTCAATAGCTATGCTTTCACTGGTTATAAAAAAAAAAGTAAAAAGAGTGGACTGGTCAAGAAGACATTCTCAGGATGGCAGAAGGCCATTGTGGCTGCTACCGCTATGCCAGGGTCGAAATTTTTTTTTTTTTTTTTAGTTGCTAACGATATCGAAACGAATTTAGGGTATTTTGTGATAGCTGAATTAAAAAATGAAAGTATTTGTTTGAATTTGCTCTAGTTCTTAAGATAATGGATACCCTCAATGAATAGGGAACTTAGCCATAACACATGCATATGAGAATCCACCAGAACATTCTAGTAGGCGCGACACAAATATTCTAGGTGTTCACTTATATACGAAGGGGGAATATTTTAGAATGATCGAGACGTGATTGGTCATCAAATCGGCAGTCAGTTGGCAGTTGAGCGTTTTGTGTTGTCTATTGTGTTTTTATTGTTTCTCGTCCGTGTAAAGTGTGTCTCAGTTGTCAAGAACTTCTTGCAGACAATTATGAAGAACTGTTGCAAAAAATGTTCCCAAACTTAAAAAATTGGGTACTAATTTGAGCATAATGGTACTCTTTCTCCATAGCCACTTACACAGATTTCCAGATAATCTTGGTGATTTTAGTGAGGAACAAGGGGAGTGGTTTCATCAAGATATAAAGTTGATGGAGGAAAGGTATCAGATAGGACAGACACATGATGACTGACTATTGCTGGAGCCCCCAATGTGATTGTCCTGATAACCTACATAAAAGAAAATCATACAGCATTTTACTATGCATTAATTGTAATTATCCAAATCGGCTTACAATGTTTATCTGTTACTATACCGAATAAAATGCCATGTGTTTACTTCTGTACGATTTGAGACAATTTCATTGCGATTTGCAAGTTGGCCTAACCATTACATTTTTTCAGTTTTTAAATCAAATATTTTTATTAAGATTTTAACAAAAACCGTACAAGAAAAAGAAATACATGACACAGTTCCAAAGAAAAGAAAATATTCCAAAGAAAATATATTAACAACTCCAAATATCGTATTTACTAGTAAAATACAGCTGTGGCACATGATTAGTTATAGAAACTGACAGTTTGTTAGATTGTATATGGTACCCCATACTACTTCCATACTGGGTAGATAGCGATATTGATTACAACCAGCTAGATACATCTGTTGGTGGAATCTGTTAATGATGTCTAAAGTGCTTAGAGAGGTTTAGATGGAGCAATCCCCAGAACCGACCAGGGATTATTTAATATTCAAATAGGATCAAAGTCTGCAGCAAGAGAACGAACCGCATACCTTGACTTCGCCCATCTCGACCATACTTTGTAATATTTTAGCATGTTGAATCACTCGTCCCCCACAGCTACATTAACCAGGGCCACCCAGGCACCGAAGTCTGACCCTTTCTGTGCTATCCACACTCTAGCAATTGCAACCTTAGCTAGGTTGAAAAGATTAAGGACATATCTGGTCGCAGACCTCCCCAGCAGCAAATCAACTCCCAAACCAAATATGCAGGTCTTGCGGTACAACAGTGGAATTTCAATACTTGTGTCTTGAATACACTCCACCACCTGTGCGCAAAAGTCTCCTACTAGTTAGTCGGATCAGGCACCCATCTGGAGCAACCTGTGGGAAAAGCAATACACTCTATGTAAAATGTACAGCTGAACCTGTCTGTACCTGTTACAGGAGGTGGCCTCACAGGCCCTGTCGAGCATGCAAGTCCAGTCCTCGTCAGTCAATGGTTCCAGGTCCAGTTCACAACCCCGTCGTAGTCGAGCCAGGTCATCAGGAGTTAGTATGGAGAGTACATTGGCATATAACATTAAGATGGTCTTTGTGGAACCCACTCGTTTAAGGAGTACACAGAGGATCCGTAGCAAAGGTGACATGGGTGCTACCAAGAACCTAGGACCAATACCGAATCTGTTATGACTGTCAACAAGTACTCCCATTCTACAGAGTCAAATGCTTTAGCTGCGTCTAGGGATACAATTACTACCCTACTCCTGTGACCGCCAGGCCTCTGTAGATGGATAAAAAAATACGGCGAAGGTTGATGGCCATAGACTTCCCCAGCATAAACCCTGTCTGGTCTGGGTGGATCAGCTGAGCAATAACCGTGTTTAGTCTTATAACAAGTATTTTGATTACATTTTTTACGTTCGTTGTTAGAGGGGAAATGGGCCAATAAGATTCAAGCAGCAATGGGTCCTTGCCTGGCTTAGGGATGACCACTATTACTGCCTCAGACATGGATGGCTGCAGATTGGCTGCCTCGTAGAATTCGTTATAATGCCTCAATAACGTAGGGACAAAGAAGGTGCAAAATTTTTTTTATAGCTCCATGGGCAATTCATTCACCCCCGAGGCCTTGTTACACGGAGACGCTATGGCCGCCTCTATTTCCTCCACACTAACAGGGGCCTCCAGGGAATTCACAGCCTCCAACAAGAGCCTAGGGAGATGCGCCTGGGACAGAAAGTCGTACAACTTGGGTGGGGAATAGTCCGCCCTAAAGGTGTACAAATCCTCATAGTAGGCTTGGAATACTATAGCAATATTTTCAGTCTGAGTTTGAGTAGTCCCTGTCCAGTCAGAAATGGGAGTTATAGTTTGGGTTTGTAATTCCGTTCTGGCCAAATGTGCCGTGAGGCTTCCACTCTTATGCTCATTTGCATACATAGTGTGTTTAAAAAAGAGGAGCCTACGTGCAGATTTTTCTAGCAGATAGTCCGCCCAATTCTTCTGCGCATGTAACAAAGTCAGCCGATTAGCGGGGAGCCTTGTTGACAAATTACCCGCTCCAAATCTCGGCAGGCCTGATCCAGTCTTGATTCCTCTGCCCTGGAGGACCTCTTTTGCCCCTCAACCTGATTTACCAGCATGCCACGGAGGAATGCTTTAAAGGCATCCCAGAGGACCGGCAGACTAATTCTGTTGGTATTGTGTGAAAAGAACCCCTCCCAGTACGCTACCAGGTCACCACCCATTCCCATAAGTGTGAGCCAAGTTAAGTTTCCAGAATCTAATTCCAGGGCCAGGGCAACAACTAGCAGCATCGTCGAGTGGTCAGATATGCCCCTAGAAAGGTACTCAATCTCTCGAGCCAGTGGGGCCAATTTGTTGGATATCTATACAGGAAAAAACATGGTGGGATAATGAGTAACAGGAGAATAGACTTTAGGCGGGATATGGAGACCTACAAATATCTATTAGTCCCATTTCCGTTACTAGTTTAGCAAATAAAGAAGGACCACCACTAACCTCAGGGGGGCGTCTCCCACCACCTATGAAGACCCTCATCCTTAACTGCATTAAAGTCTTAAAGGCAGATTACTGTTACATGTGGGGAAAGAGGAATAAACTTAGAAGCCTTCCTGAGTACTTCAGAATTAAAAGGTGGGGGGACGTACACGACAAGGAGTATGATAGAACCGTTATCTATCAGGGCTCGTAGAAATACATAACGATCAAGACTATCCAGCTATACCTCCTATAGCACAGATCTTATTTTTACCAGCACTGATACCCACCGTGAGTGCGAAGAGTGCATAGAATGTTATGCCCAACTCACCCAGGATTTTTTCAAGGCCACGACCATACCTCCCACCAGATGGGTCTCAACCAGACATGCGACATCTGGATTGTATTTTTTTAATTGTGTAAGGAACAGAGACCTTTTTATGCGGTCAATAAGCCCCCATACATTCCACGAGAGGAGCCGAAGTCCCCCATTCCTCAACTTAGGAGACCCCATCATCTATCTTCAGACCCCTGTCAGACTTTCCCATATCCGCACAATAGCTGGATATATATTGTATTTGAGAATAGTAAAAAGCAGCATATTTAAAAGAGTTGCATTGAAGGAACTTAGAGTATAACAACATACAACATTGCTGGAACACAGCGTTTTGCAATGAATTTTTCCAAGTGTAAATAACACTGTAATGAATTAGTTAAACATATTAGTGGAACTACGTCAAACATCCAAACCCCCCTCCCCCCACATACCTAGACAAAAATATTGGTATACTTATTCCCTTAAACATCTCCTATCTAAACTAAGAAAAAACTCAAAACAATCCCTGCTAAAACTAAAGGCATTTTTTGCAGCTTTGTTTTTCAATGGGGTGCCAATTATTTAAAAAATTAGAGCCAGTCTAGTAAAATCAATGTCATATTTGGCATCAGAACCACAAAACCGAAAAATAACTCTACTATAATTGGCCATAGATTGAGTGTTGACCATTGTTATCCTAGAGTATGGAAACTTGATGTATCTTCTTGCAAAAAAGAAAGGGTTTAATAACTCTCCTTATACATTGGCCAGACTTTTGTTGTCGTTTCAGAAGGGTCTTTACAGCAGTCTGAAGCTTGGTTTTTTTAAAGGTTCCAATCTCTTGTCAACCTGTGCCAGAAATAGAGTTTTTTTGGAGGGAGTATTGCATGTGTAGGCTCCATACATTCCTCCTAATAGCTCCGTGTGACCTTACCTTGCTCATCTGTGGAGTTAAAATGTCTTACGTGGAAGTTTTTTTTTTCTTCTGTTTATTTATTTTTAATCTTCTGGTAATCTCTATGATGTTTCATGCAGATCTTAAGTTCTATTTCACGAGGACACAACTGTCCTTTGGACAAGCCCTCTTTTCTACCTTAGGTGCAAAAATTCCACCTAACTTTGTCAGGGTCATTCCTCTGAAGTTGAGGGGTACCTTCTTTTGTAAGTTTTTGGGGATCTGGAAATTTTACCTAGATAGGGCAGATAGAAATTTGAAAAAACAGATGACCTGTTGGTCTTATATGATGCGAAAAACAGAGGTTTTTCTGTGACTAAGCACTGTGGCAGTCATTAGCATTACTTCCTCACATCACTGGAGACATGAGTTTGATTCCTGACCAGGGCACTATCTTGTGGAATCTGTGGGTGGGTTTTCTCTGTGCTGTCTGATTTCCTCCCACACACCAAAAACATAATTTTTTTTTTTAATCATTTGTTTTTTATTAGAAGCTTTTTATAATAGAAACAAATTAAAACAAAAACAAAAAAAAAACATTTGTTATGCTAACAAGCATTTGCTAATCTAATCACTGAATTGACATATTAGTTTATCCAGGCTATAAATATAGTAACAAGTTAGGTAATGGTTAACTATAGGATATAAACAATTATTAATGAAAGGGCTGACATAATAGCAGTTGTCCCAATAGATAGATTTGTAATATATATAGCTTTGTCAGTTGATAAACTAACAAAGCATATAAAACAGAATTATCTGTACATTTAATAATATAGCTCAGGATAGCCCATAAATAGGTTGATGCGCAGGAAAATGTTAACCAGAGACCCAGAAAAAAAATCTGTAAATATACTAGTCAGGATGCACATAAACTTCCCCGTCTCCAGAATGTATTTTATACTTGGAGTTGTACCAGTAAAACCATATCTGATAATACTTATGACTGGCATTTCTAACCTTGTACATGTAGCATTCATGGGCCATAATATTTACTAGAGCTCGTCATTTTTGGAAGTCAGGGGAAATACTGAAATATTTAAAACATTTGTGATAATTTTATGTCTCACATATTTAAAGAAAGCTTACTACAGATCATTACCATTTGGTGCTGTTGCTCTGGATGGATGTTACTTGATGGGTTGACACTGGCTGAAGGCTTCATTTGTTTTTAGTATTTCCATTTCAGAAAGGGTCTACATTCGACCTTTTGGAGTTAACGGATTCAACTTGCACAGAATATCTACTATAATAATCCATAAATCATCCGGCTTTCTTTGGTATGAAAAAGATGGTGATGGATCAGCTGGATGGAGGAAAGTCACTTTCACTTCATCTATGTTTTAATCTTTTTCCAGAGCAGTTACATACCCTCTGATGTCTGCAAGAGGGAGCTTTTCTTGGAATGTTGTCACTATCTGTTCCAATGAATATTGTGAGAAAGAAAACCTCTTCACAAAGATGTTTATTGTGGATGCTGCATTTATGAAAGCATGGGAGTTTGATGGTCCCAGGAATTGTTATACCCCATTCATACTGCACCAAAATCCCGGGTTTTTGCCGGGGCGAGCTCAAACGACCCGGGTCTTGGTGCAGTATGAATGGTACAAGTCAAACATCCCGGGTCTAGAAACCCGGGTTTCAACCCGGGATTTATCGAGGAGTAGTTCCCGGGCCGGACCCGGGTTGCCTGCACTATGAATGGTGCAACCCGGGTTTTTCAACTCGGGTTGCACAGAAAACAAGCTGATTGGCTGTCTTGCCTGTCTCTGGAGGATGATGTCATCAGTGGGAGCCTGTGGAAGATTCAAGAAGGAGTTTAGGAGAAATGGTGGATGGTGGAGTGCAGATCAAGCTGAAGCAGAATCGGAGTTTGTTGGAGAAAATTGCTTTTATTTCATTGAAAAAGTGTGTATTAACAGCAATTATGACACACTGGGTGGAGGAAGAGGTGCGTGAGCTGCTTTTCACCACCCACTTTTACATCATCTTTATGCGTCAAAAAACCAGTCACCTTTCAATGACATCACCATTTTTCAGCCAATGAAAACTGCTCTGGTGATGACTCCCACAAATTGCCAGGGCACAGACTTGTGCAGTATGAATGGGGTCAACCCGGGAAATTCCCGGGTCTGAGGTGCAGTATGAATGGTGTTTCTGAGCTGGGACGCTCCGAGCCCCGGCAAAAACCCGGCTTGGAAAACCCGGGATATTGCCGGGGCGGCAGTATGAAAGTGGTATTACTGTGTTTTTGAAGTGATCATTGTAGCTGGATCACGTAGAAATAATTTATTGTAGAAATATATTTGAATTAGTGGCGCAGGCGCCAATTTATATAATTGCAAATGTACTGATTTTGATACTGTATTAACAATGTACTGATTTCTGAGGGAAAAGGCATATGCCAGGGGAGGAAATGTGTTTTCTGTAATTGTCTGAAGTCAGGTAATCTCATGTTAATTAGACCTTTTTATCTCAGTGGCCAACACGTCTGTTTAGCCTGACTGGCTATCTCTCTAATGCAGGATCCAAGTAATATAGGAAACTTAACACAAAGTTTCAGGAAATCAGTAGATTGATGTAAATTTTGTTAAAGCTGAAATTGTGTTAGCTCCACGGTTAAAGGATATATTACATCCTAATGGTAATTATTGAATGTGATTTATCAGTCTTTGCAGAGCCATCTCGGATCAAGGGGATGGTTTACCCCAACTGCCAGGATTTGTGTCAGAATCTGTATAAAAAGTATTCCATCTGTACCTATCTGGATGCCACTAGTACCTTCAACTAGTGGATGTAACTGTCCTTTTCAGGACTTCCTGAGCTAATAAACATCAACTGCTTAAGGAACCTGCTTTAACGCATACTTACCTGCTGTAATTTCTGTGACCACAGATTAGACCAATCTATTCCGGTATCCAGCTGTTCTGAGGTTGTAACCCAGCACTCCAGTACCAACACTTTGCCTGCTACCGTCAACTCTGGCCAGTGTGATACGTCAGAGGGAACCATCCACAGCAACCCTCATTCCTTAGTTTTCCTCTGCCCAGTCAAAAAGTTGGTTTTGTGGTGTAAGAATGATTATCATATGAGCGTTGCAGGCTTTCTCGGGATGCTAACCTCTTCACTGTGCCATCTACACCATCGCAAGGCACTTTGCCGTGAGCATTCGCTGAAAAATGCCACTGATTCTATACCAAAATCATCTTTGAGAGTATAAGTTGGCAAAGGTTTTTTCTTTTTCTTAAATTGTGCGGCTGACCCATCAAAGAAGTAGAAAATCTTTTATGGTTCTCAAATTTTGTTTTCAACAGGCTTGAGTTTAATCTGGAAGCAGTAGTCTGCCACTGTGTTGTGTACCCTTCTGCAAGTTGCTGTTCCTTTCTGCTCCCAGCAAACTTTCTCCCAGTATGATCCTCCACTGTAATTAAACACTCCGCTTTTTCAAATGTGATACCAATGGGTCCTGAGTTGGGTATGCTTAAATTAATGATCTAGGGGCTTTTCTTCACTAATTAAAGCCCACCCAAACCTAACCTGTCCCTGTAAAAGGCGGGCCTATTCAACACAAATGACGTTTCTTCCCACTTAAGTTTGCACGCCTGCGCAGAAGTAGCAGGCGCTGTCTGTAGAATTTCATTCCCAAACACCCCTGAAGAAGAACTTGTATTCCTCTAATGAAATGAACTGGAAAAATTATTGTTTTGTTGATTTACTCAGATGTATAGTGCCTCTATAATTACAATTTTAATGAATCGCTCAAAAATGAAAGCTCCTGTAGCAGATGATCCCATCATGATCCCAAAATAAAGCTTTGGGAATTTATTAACAGTGTGACCAATTTTTGAAATGTTTTTTTCAAAAAATAAAAAATATGGGCGTTTGAGAAAATCAAAATTTAGATTTTGAAAATGTTACAATTTTTATTTTTATTGAAACATACAGCTGCCTATATGTCATATGAAAGCCCATAAAAAGAAGTTTAAAATGAGACCTTGCCCAACTCTCTAGCTCAATTATGTGAGCTACAAATGCAATTGAAAACATATTAAAATCCTCTTATTTGTTAAATTGCAGGTTTAATGGCATATAACTTCAAAAGCCCATGGCAACATTTATTATGCGAAATTTCACTGAAATTAGAGAATTGAAGGTAGAATATTTTCTAAAATTGTATTGATTTGATGTGGAATGACCCTCATCCAATATTTGTATTGGGATATCTTTTGCATCTTCCAGGTGCACTTTAAACTGTAGACTGCGTTTATATGCTCATTTCAACTAACATAATAAACACATTAATTTAAACATGTGAAACAGTTAATGCAAACAGTCCCAATACTCCTTCATAATTCGTTTAAGACCTACATAAGGCTATACTGAGCAAAAAGTTGAAATTGTGAAAAGAGTGGTCAGAATGACATTAGGTAGAACTCTAAAGTGGCAACTTCTCTTTCCATCATGGGATCATGCATTTCCAGTCCGGCCCCTACATCTACAAAATTAGGTGCAGATTGATATTCTGATGGCCGACCCAGAAACTGGAATGTGTGTGTACAAATAGAAAATCTTTGCGTGCCTGTATATTTTGCACTTTGGTAAATGAGTTTGTTTCCTAATGGGGTCTGATACAGGTCTAAAGGCTGAGATTCCGTTATTTTTGGTAATATGATATCACTAACCCTGCTCCAGACCAGTTTGGTTTAATTTACCAGCAAAATCACAAATTTGCGTGGTCAGTTTAAAGGGCATAAGGCCTAGGTTTGTGAACTAGTGTATGTATCGCATGAAACGGGTACATGAGTCCGTCATTCATTACAAACCAGGGAGATAATGTTGGTGCCTCCCTTCCCATAAGTTTGTTTTATCATTTCCTAGTATCTAAAAAATGTAACTTTTTATGAAAAATGAAATAAGCTAAAACACAGATGGTCTGTACTGCTCCAGGTTTTTTAACCCTAATAAAATATTGACATTTTTTTAAATGAACTTTGAAGGTAGAATTTATCGTCCATTCCACTTTTATCTTTTAAAAAAGAAAAGTACCTCCTACTTGTAACAGACATCCGAAGCTCCTCACATATCTTTAGAACAGTATCCTAATGGGCTCTCATAGATGTTAACATGCTGAGACAGCAGACATTTCATTTGCAATATCTGACGAGACAGGCGCCAAAGCTCTCATTCACTCTTTGCCTGCACAGGGTTAGAAATGCCCCCTTCCTCCTAACAAGGCACTTGGCTGAAGAGGAGTTTAAGAGCAGGGTGGGCATATTTAGTTAGTTGTATACATCACAGTCGTTTCCAGGCGTTTCATGTATATTATTCAACTCATTAATACACGGCCTTTGATACATTTTAATGTGAAAAAAAGGAAAATCGCATAGCCAGTTAAGGAAAGAGACTCAAAGGCTAAATGAACAGTCTTGTTTTTTGTTTTGATTGGTTTTGTTTTGTTTATCTAAACAATTTATTGTACATCAAAAGAATGAGAATGCATTACATATGTAAAGTTATGTGGTGTTTCTTAGGAGATGGGTGTGAAATATCTGTATGATGGCAGATTAAATAATCTTGTATTTCTGTTGAAAGCCTCTTTACTTAAATTTACACATTTGACTGCAAATACATCAGAAGCTATACTGGTCTTACTTTTTCTATTTATTCTCAGTGCTAAGTATTCAGAATCCTCTGTTTTCATAAGAAATATCTTTTGTGCTTTGCAGATCTGTGTTTGAAATGGCGGACACTTCCATTCCAACTGAGTGCTGTGGAGAAAGAGTACCCGGATACATGGGTCTGCTCCATGAATCCTGACGTAGAACAGGATAGGTTTGTAGTTTTAAGACAAATACAACTCTTCTAAATCTGCCAATGTTTTTATTATGTTTTGTTTTTAGGAGCATTTCACTGGGGTAAAAGTGCCTATTGATTTTAACAAAAACAAATAACAGCGCTGAGTACAGATATGAATGATCTCTGCAATAGAAACATAAAACTGCGTATGTTGAAAAGCACAATTTATTATACAATGCGACAAATTAAAATCACAATAGATGAATAACCAGCTGATCGCAATCTCAATCAGATCCAACCCAATATATATTGGTAAATATCATAAGCAACTGTTAGCGTTGTTGCTAAAAAGCATTCCCAATTGGGGATAATAAATGATTGTGTCCAATCCAATGATATATCCTTGATTAAATAATCCTCCACTAATATATCCTTGAATAAATAATGAAACACAATATCTGGAAGTGCTCAGTAAATGTGCTGGTAATTGAGAGTAGTGTGTATCAGCTTATAAGTTGTTCCAATAAGGGGGTGTACAATGTCAATGATCCTGATATTAAATAAATTGACTCTCTGTCCAGCGGGGCTCAGTGTATGTCAACCGGCAGTTCAACACTGCTTCAGACTGTCAACACTCTTGGTGGTATTAGCAGATGAATCTGTCTGCGGGACTCAATACAAATCATCCGGTCTTTAGCAAACATGCAAATGATTACCGTGTACAAGTAGACTCCACAATGTCAATCCCGCTCCACCCGATAAGTGTGGCCACACTTCAGGAGTCAGAGATAGGTATCCATATGATGAACAGCCACGATGGATGTAATAATAAGGGAATCACAGTCCCAATAAGCTGTCTGCTAAATCTCGTGAAAGACTTGGAGCTGCAGAAACAGTGTAACAATGTCGGAAAGCACACACGCTGGATATCGGAGAAGCGTGCTGGGTGTATTTACTCTAGAGCGAGGATTATTTATTCAAGGATATATCATTGGATTGGACACAATCATTTATTATCCCCAATTGGGAATGCTTTTTAGCAACAACCCTAACAGTTGCTTATGATATTTACCAATATATATTGGGTTGGATCTGATTGAGATTGCGATCAGCTGGTTATTCATCTATTGTGATTTTTAATTTATTTGTCGCATTGTATAATAAATTGTGCTTTTCAACACACACAGTTTTATGTTTCTTTGCAGATATATCTGTACTCAGCACTGTTATTTGTTTTTGTTTCTATTGTTCTTTGAGACCCCACAGGTCTTACAACTGCGGGTGCAGATTTGTTTTTTTCTCTCTGATAATTTTATATATGTGGTGTTTGTAGAGTCGTATTTCATTGCGCTAGGATTGTTTGCCTATTCATTTTTGTTTGTTTTCTCCATGGCTTCCCTATGAGAGTTTGAGTTGGGAGGGGCTAGAGCCAACCTTAAGCCAATAAAAGTTTTAGAAGGTACACATGGGTAGGTGAACCTATAGCCAATCAGCACTTTGCAATGTTCTCAACACAGACACTAACAGATCACACTGTTAATGTAAAAGAAATGTGTGAAATGAGTCTCTGTATGAAACAAAGTTTATTTATGGAACATTTTTTTTTTTTCTTACATTTCATTATAATTTTAACAGCTATGCAAGGAAAAAAAGAATTGACAATACATAATAATTTACACTATTTTATCCACAGCTTTTGCAGAAATGTCCATATTCAGAGTCAACCTATAATCCTAATTAAAATGTGGATGAAACCCTTGTTTACATGCCCTACATATAACAAGGATTTCATCCAAGTTCTAGCTCATTTAAATAACCTCAATTCTGCCTTATAGCAACCATAGCCTCAAAATACATGCAAAATGCATTTTAGTAAGAAAACCATGAAAAGGAATAATTGTAGCAAGCCACTTAATAGCGACAATGAAAATGTTGACATTCAGAATGTCGACACAGTTTAAAGTTCGACAATCAGAATGTCGACATGTTCATAATGTTGCCACAACTAACATGTCGACGGGGTTGAAAGTTCAACAGTCACAATGTTGACATAATGCATTAAATTTAAAGCGTAACTACCGCCGTCAATATACAGTAGTGAAAAATAAATAAAACCGAACACAATGTTACCAAACACAAATTTGTGCCCCTCCCCCTACCAGCTTAAGACACCGGTATAGTAAAGAAAGAGATAAATAAAACGGAGCAGCTTACCCCTAGTGCTGCCAGCCTGGTACCAGCAAAAAGTGTGGGGTCCCCTCGATTTCACTAGTACCACCACTAGGCTTTGCCAGCCAGAGATGGTGGCTTTATAGCAGGAAAACCCAGAGTGGGGTCCCCGTGCCATAGTGACAAACCGGGCCCAAGCTGGTCAGCATGGGGCTGGACTCCCTAGGGAGATCTGGTCCACAAAAAAAATGGAGACTCCCTACCAGCCTGTCCTTAAGGGTAGCCAGCCCCATGCTGAAATCACTAGGCTCTTCTCACACCCCTGGGCAAACATTACTTTAATTGAAATGAAAAAACACATTATTTTTCTGCAAATCTACAGACAAAGACCTTTACTGGTATAATATGTGCCCTGCTCAGACACCTGCATCATAGAAATAAGTCACTCATAAAAGTCGTACTTATGCTATTAATATATAGATACAAAGTCTATGTACTCAGATTAGTTGCAAAAAATATTTTGAAGAGCTACAATAACATTTTTTACCAAAAACTGGCTTCATAGCCAAAGCAAATAAAAAGGACAATAAGGGGCATCCTTACTGAGTTTCTGTAGAAATGAGGGTTGGATAATTATAATTGTATTTTAGCAACTATCTCATGAAAGAAAGCAGGAAGGGCATTGACAAAAGGGCCCATAAATCTAAAATGGTGCAGGACAGCATTACGATATAGCCAACTGACCGTATCAAATACTTTTCCTCTTACTTCCTATGGGGATACTGGAGCATAGAGTGCAATTATATGGAGATTTTGCACTTTAAATTAACTGGCAAAAAGCTCAACTCCCCACTCTCTGGCTGTTAGTACTTTAGTTTCTTTTAAGTGTTCTGTGGAAGCAGGGATGTGCAAATTCTTTACTATTATTACAACCAGAAAAATCTGAGTATGAACCACAATCTCAAATTTCAAGCAAGAGCAAAGTCCCTACTTTCTTGTGTGGGTCTTTGAAAGCTGTCGAAGTGACACATACAGAAAAACACCTAAGAACAATGGTGAAATTTTGAGAGACAGAGCCACCGTGGAAGCAGTAGGCTTTTTTTGAGTGCAGCTTTATCTCCTGTCGCCTCTTCAAACCTATTCCAGAGGGGGAATTTTAGTTTGGGGTGGTAAGCTTGTTAGAGGGCTGTGTTTTCTGATATCTCTCCTCCTAATTATTATCTACTCTCTCTGGCCTGTCTGTACATTACAGATCCACAACCTTTATAGGTTGTGCACTGCAAAGGAAAGGTTTTTCTTTTCTTTGTTTTTTTTTACTTCCCTCACGCTCTTATATTTCCAGGGCTCAAGCTGGAGGAGTAACAGTAGAAAAGGTTTTTGCCTGCTCCAAGTGCCATTCTAAATTACTCTGTGCACAGTCTGGCAGGGATGCGCTATGTGCAGTGTGCATGGCAGAGGACCAGTGGGAGCTCCTACTGAAGTGGCAGAGCCAGCCTCGGGAAGGTCCATGACTCTGGTGGTCATTGAGCTCTCTCAGCTGTTCGTTGCCAGTAGTTAGTGAGTAACAATTTACCCTCCTCTACTTCTCTTTCTGGGTCCACTGAAGATGCTTCTATTCTTTCTGGTTCTCAGGGACAGGCAAAATTTGGTCCTCCCCCAGTTGCATCTGACATGTCAGCGTGGACTCAGGACCTGGCTAAATCAGTGCAGGATCAGGTGCACGTCGTATCATCCCTAGAAAGGATTTTGGATTCAAAGTCCCAATCAAAAAATCAGAAGTGTGTTATGACTACAGGCTACCAAGATAAACTTTTAGAACAATTGGTAATGAGATCTTCACCTTTAGCAGCTGCCTTTCCCGTAGAGCTGAGTGTGCTCACAAGTATTTGGATGCCTCCAGGTCTTAAGCTCAGCGTAGTAAAAGGTTTATCTATGGCGGGCGTAGCGCAGTTGGAACAGGAGGCAGTGGCCACGATAATGGAGCGGGTGGTCAGTGGTAGGCCAGGATCAGGGGTCCGAAGCAGGCAGAGTAGTCAGGAAAACAGGCCAAAGGATCAGGGTAACAAGCGAAACAGCAAATTCCAATGTTCAGGCAGTGGTCAGGGCTACAGACAAACAGGCAAAGTCCAGTTCCAGGGAAGGGTCACAACAGGAGGTCAATCAGAAGCCAGGAGACAATGAGCAGGTCAACAACACAGGTAGGGAGGCTAAACCCTCCCTGTCTTAAATACATAGAGTGCCCAATCAGAATTGAGGAGGTGCTGGAGATCTAATCAGCCACCTGAGGCTGTAAACACATTAATCTAATCTGCACCTGTGCCCAGCTGTGTGACATGTCGGGACGCGGCGCTGTCAGTGATAGCGTCCCGGTGACGGCCGGGACCTGGAAGCCGGAAGTGACGTCCTGGCTGTTGCCATGGTAGCCGGGATACAAGCAGGTGAGGAGAGCCGCGGATCGCTGCAGGTCTTAACAAAGTGTCAGATTTTGCAGTTCTGAGAGGAGTCTGGGGCAGAACTTTCCTCCCAGGACAGTGCGTGCAGTACTAAATATTCAAGACGTGAGGAGTCTGTCTCTTTACCCTCGTGAATTGTCCAGTTATACAAATTGTTTCTTTTCCCCTCAACTCCTCTGTTGGAAGATCTTTTGTGTGAGGCATTGATAAACCAGATCGCCGGTTCAAGATTTGAACCTGCTGCTTAAAGACCCTCTATCCACATTCTATTGCAGACATGGTGAAATGGGAATCTCTCCCTCACGTAGCTTGTCTGTCCAAGTCCACCACCATCCCTATCCCTGCTACCCTTAAGGATAGCACATGCAGGCAGCTTGAGGTTTCACTGAAATATTCTCTGCTGCCGGGGCCTCCCTAAATTAACTGTCACCTGGGTAAATTAAAGCAATAGAGTGATGGTTAGAGCAGCTTGCTGAGGGCCTACAATTGGGGACACCAGGGGCGGACTTGCTCACCTTAGTGGAACATATTGGTGAGACTTTGATATAGCTAGAGCAAGCCACCATTGACTCTGGCCTTCTGGTGGCCCATCCTCAACTTAAAATCTCTGACTGATAGAGAAAAAAATCCTTGGCGCTAGGTTGAATATGCAATAGATATAAAGATCGGTATTTTATTGTACCATATTCTTAAATAGTAAAAACTTCAAGTTCTGGACAGACCGATGGACATGAACAAACAAACAAGTGTGTCCCATAGATACACAGTTCTTAGCATATAGCTGTGAAATGTGATACACAAAACAGCCTTGATAGTCCTAGCACCAAGGATTTTTTTTCTCTATCAACCAATTTTATATAGGGAAGGGGGTTACCTATTTTTTCTTTTGGCAGCTACATGAACACTAAGGGAGCGCTGTACTCTATCTATTGTTCTTAAAATCTCTGACTGTCCATCTGAGGGTGGACAGTCAGAAGATGGAAGGTGGAATCACTCCGGTCTGTATTCAACAGCATGAATTGTGAGAAGTTTATGGTATCCATGAATATCAAGGATGTCTACCTACATGTCCCGATCTGGTAGGTGCATCGGTGCCTCCACAGGTTTCTGCACAGTCCCATCACTTCCAATTCCAGCCCCTACCTGTCTGTCTATCCAAAGGTCTTTACCAAGGTCATGGCAGTTCTGCTGAGAACCAAGGTGGCGACTATCATCCCCTATCAAGACAACCTTACGATCAAGGCACCTTCTCAGACCATGTCTTTGGAATGTCATGGTTGGATAATTAATTTTAAAAAATCCAACCTTCCTAGCAGATGGTCTTTTTGGGGCTGTTCTTTAACTCCAGCCTTCAGAGAATTCTCTTGCCAGAGTATAGAATCAGTGTCGGACTGGGGCATGAAGGGCCCACCGGGGGACTGCAACGCTAGGGGCCCACCAGAGGGGGTGTGGCCAGCCATCATAGAGGCGGGACCAGACACTAGAGGGGGAGTGGTCAGCATACGAAGGACAGCTTGCACTATAGTGTAATATATAAAGAATGCAGTGTGTATATAAAGAGCACACAGTCTTGACCTGCCCCTTAGATTGGGCAGAACAGTCACCATGTAGTTTTACTTTAGCACAGGTCATAAAGCAAAGCACAAATTCTTTTCAACCAGAACATTTCATTGTAGAAATTAATGCTATTATTATTAGGGAATGATAGTTATGCTTTAATAAACAACTTCAAAAAAACAATATTGTATTTTTCACATTTGCAGGATCCAATGTGTAATAATAACAGGCTTACTGTCATGAGGTAATTATATTGAAACTATAACTGTTCCATTCCAAGAGCAGTTTCATAGTGTTAAAAGCGCAGAGTCTTGTAGCCACCCTCCTAATAGGAAAGACAGCCTTTTGGAAAAGTGGTTGCAGACTTGAAACAGAGGGACATGAGGACCAAGCATTGAGACTTATTTTATTTTATGTTCAAATAAACGTCTTCTGCGTTATGATATGAGCTTTTATTGTACTTACGCATGTGCGTATACCACAGTCTGTTCTGTGCGTCTACGTACGGCAAGTACTGTATAGGCACAGCGTACTTACAACCGGATTCAAATCGAAGAGTATCTTGAGATACGCTTGTATTTGAATATGGCCGGAACTACAGTAAAGACGCATGCTCTTTTTTAAAAAATGCAACTTAAATTCGGACATGAATCTGGCCCTTTATGTATAACAATACTGCCACAACCTTAAAATACTTTTGTTTAATGAAAGTTATACTGTCACCGCAAGGGATAGGGGGTCATGTTTTTAGGTGTGGCAGCCCCTAAAGTTTCAGATGATAGCCCTTAAACCAGAAACATCATTGCCATTATTGCCTGGGTACTTTATAGTGAGAGTATACAGGAGGTGTGCAGTGACTTACTGTGGTTAAGTGTGAAGGAGCTTTCTAAACTGCTGAGATGTTTTGAAAAATGAACATATAAACACAGTATGATGATGATGACAAGTTAAATGTCACACATAAAGCATAGTACAGAACATCCAAGATTTATATTATTAGGACACACAGGTGAATGAGGTGGGAGTGGACAAGAGGAGTAGAGAACCCTACTATTGAGAGTTTTTGTAATAAAATAAAATTGAAATTTACCTGCATCTGTGTTGTAATGATGGTGCAGGGGCAAACGCAGGATTTTTAAGGGGGGGTTTCCAAAGAGTTGAATGAAAACAATAAAAAAATTAAAAACTATAATTAATATATATATAGATAGATAGATAGATAGATAAAATCAGTGTTGTTGGGTGAAGCCAGATACTGGACATTTCTGGTGAGTCTGCAGGGTTGAGATGCAGCTCTGCATCTCAAACACTATACAAGAATGCTTCTTGTGGGTATTATCTGAGACCTATGTACCGATCTGTGTATATATATTTATATATATATTTTGCCATATATGCAAGCCCTCACCGTTCTCCAGGCCAGCAAGCGATGTAATGTCTGAGACCCAGCCGGAAGGGTGTTTAGTTCTCCGCAGCCCTGTTTTACACATGGATGATTTGTAGATTCTGTGCGATCCAGCATCTGGCTCAAAGCATGTCACCCCCATGTCAAAGCGGAGAAACAGATTTATTGCTGGTGATAGGGAACGCGTGCAACAGAGCTGCAGTTCATTACCAGGATTGTTACACAGAGGGTCACTGTAGGGTCACTGTAGGTCACATTAACAAAACAAAAGCACAGATATTTCCCGCTGGTCCCCCTTGCACGATGATCTTGTTCTCTGACTTTCTGTGTAAAAGCAGCCATGTTCGGTAAGCTCCGCCCTAACAATGGAGTGGGCGGAGCTTCACCCCAGCGGGGCCTACCGGTGGTTAGTCCGGCTGCCCGGCAGGCCAGTCCGAGGCTGGATAGAATCCTCTACATACAGGGACTGGTAAAGCCCCAATTGGCTCGAAGACTTGTGTCTGTGCACTTCTGTATGAGGGTGTTACACAAGATGGTCTTCACCTTTGAAGCTGTACAGTTTGTGAAGGGAGTATATAAACTCAAAGTGGAACAAATTACACTTGTAAATGACCACTCAGTGCATCAGACTGTCTCCACAGTTTTGCCACTTTTTTAGTGATTAAGGAGAGACCACCCCAACAGGGGTTTCCTGTCCATCATATGAGATTGGACCCTGGATCCATGGATGCTTGCCTCAGAGAGTGGGGGTTTGTCACCCTTCAATACATTTTCAGGGACTTTGGACTCCGGACAAGGCAAAGATCTTGATAAATGTACTGGAGTCAGGGCAATTTTTACTGCCCCTGTCAGGGCTCAACCCCTCCTGTGAGGACAAAGTCACGACTGTTGCATTTCTGAATCACAAGGGTGACACACAGTACCCAGGCCATTAAGGAAACTAGTCACATCGTGCACTGAGCGGAACAAAATATTATGGACACTGCAGAGGTGTTCATCCCAGGGGTAGACTTTCTCAACAGACAAGCCTTTATCTGGGGGTGTGGTCTCTACAAGCAGATAACTTGCAGCAGTTGGTGGACAGGTGGGGTTGGCCTTACGTTGACTTGATGGCGTCCCAGTTGAACCACAAGATTGAGATCTGTTGTACCAGTGCAAGGGACCCCCAGGCGTTTTTATCAAGCTCAGTGTTGGTTCCCTGGGATTTTCCCTTCATTTTCTGTTCTCTCCAATAGCCTTGCCAACAAGGATTTTCAAGAAGGCAAAGAGGGAGGGTATGTGTGATCTCCAGATTGGCCAAGAGTGTTGGGGTATTCCGACCTTCTCTCCATATCCCTGCTCCTTAAAGACAAGGGGTTTATGGATGGTGTAGTGCAGACCATGCTAAGGGTTCTCACACTGGTTTCAGATTGAAACTATCGTTGAGTCTGGAAGACCTACATTTTCTGGTATGAGCGTCAAGGGTATTCTTTTGGTTAGCTTGGTTGCTATGTTTCCTACAGGGTGGGCTAGATGGGCACTTAAAGCATAGGTCCCTGAAGGTTCAGGTATCTACCTTGTCAACTTTCTTCTAGAGAAAACTAGCGCTCCTACCAAAGTTGCAGACTTTTGTAACAAGGAGTGCTGCATGTGCAGCTTCCATGCATTCCTCCGGTGGCTCATTGGGACTGAAACCTGGTGCTCAATGCCTTGTAGCATCCTTCTTTTAAGCCTTTGGTTTAAGTGAGTTGCAAGTTCCTAACATAGAAGATGGTTTTTCTCTTTTCTGTCTCTACAGCTAGGCAAGTTCCAGAGCTTGGTCTCTGTCCTTTGAGTCCCCTTTGAGTAGCCTTCTATCCAGCCAAAAGCCGTTTCCAGGTTCCATCTGAACCAGGATATAATGGATCAAGGTAGATTCCAGGATGATGATGGCTCTCTTCTTTCTGTGGACGTGGTCTTGGCTCTAAGAGCATATGTCAACAGGACCAAGGATGTGTTCCAGACAGAGGACCTTCTGTTTCTCCATGACGCCCAGAAGAGAGCTGGCCAGCCTCCAAGCAGATAATTAGCAGGCGGATTACATTGGTTATCCGCCAGGCTTACATAGGGGAAGGTCTAGCAGTCACAGAAAATGTGAGGGCTCATCCAGCTAGGTCTGTTGGTGCCTCCTCGAAGGCGTGCCACAGTGCTTCTGCTGAGCATCTACCTGTTCTTCAGTGCACACATTTACGAAATTTTACAGAGCTGCTTCCAAAGATGATAGTTTTGAACGCAAGGTGCTGCGCACTGCATCCGGGGTGTACTCACCTGTAGGGACAGCTTTGGGATGTTTTCAGTGTCTTTCCAGGATGTAGGATAAAATGGGATTTTTGGACTTGCTTTAAATCCTTTAAATCCTTTTCTCTTTCATCCTGTTTGGGGGACACTACTACCATGGGGGTTGTATGAGGGGAGCTAGGAGTTGGCACTCAAACAGTTAATTATCTGTTTAACTTACAGACAGACGCCTCCCCTCTGCAAATCCTTGCATCCTCTGTGTAATTTGAGTCCCCAAGGGGTTGGGCTTACTCTCTGCTCAGAAGGGAGGACTTATACGATAAATCCTTTTTTTCTCTTAATCCATGGAGCACACTGGACGCCCTGCCTTTCCCTCCTTGTTCTCGTTCTGGATTTTTCCTTTTTTTTTAAGTTTATAAGGTAGATGGTTTATTTTTTACTCTTCTTTCTTCTCTAATCATTTGGGTCTTTATTGGTAAAAAAAAAAAACAACAAAAACAAAAAACCCTTATGTACTAGCTGCCAATGGGTGTATATAGGGGCAGGAGCTTGAGCTTTTTGCTGGTTAATTTAAAGTGCCCAAGCTACATATCACTGAACTCTATTCCCCTGTGTCCCCCATGTATTAAAAGAAAAGGATTCCACGCAAGTTAAAGAAAATCCTGTTTTCTTTATCTAAGAAAATCGCTAAAGGCATTCTAGTGAATAAATAAAAATTTAATCTCTTTAGGATTGACCTGTCAGGGAACTTAATTGGCTAAAACATCCTGCTAAATATTTGGAGAGGATTTGTATTGGTTTGGTCTGTAATTATTAACAAACATATGAACACACCCTGGCTTTGGAATAACAAAATTTGTGGGGGTATTATGACACAAAAATCAATAAACAGTGAAATCATATGCTTTCTATTAGCATCTTTAATCATGCTGCTCAATCAGAGCATATCTTAGCTGTATGTAAACATATGTTTTCTGTTACTGATTAACCTCTCGAGATTTTATAATGTTTTTTACTGGTAAAGGATGTTTCTAATAAAAAGTTTAACAAAAAAAAAAAAGAAATGTCTTAAGGGCTGCTGACCAGTAGTAATAGCTACTATGCACCGTTAAAGGACTGCTGGGAGACTCGTTAGCATGTATAATCTGTGTGTCCTGATGTCCGAACTGGTTGATAATGCCAGTTTTATTTGCAAAGAATAAAGTTATAAACTTAAATACCTGAAACTGTAACTGTAAACTAGCTTGTACTAAAGCTAAAGACGTGACTTTCTCTTAAACCATGTACATGCAATTTAGACGCACAGGATCATTTGTTTTGCTTCGAATATAACATGAGGAAGTGTCTTGGGTTTTTTTGGGTTGTTTTTTTTTGTTTGTTTGTTTGTTTTTTACTTTGCATTCGCTCTTCCAGGTGTGATGCTCCAGAGCAAAAGCAGAAGGTTCCTGCTGGAGTGCTTAAGAAACAAATTGTATCCCAAGATGAGAAAAAAAAGCAATTGGTTGATAAGATACAACAACAGCAGGAAAAGCTGGAAGCTCTGCAGGTAGGATGATGCAGATTATGAAAAGGGGGACACACTTTTGAAAACAATTTTTTTTCTATGTGTGGGTATAAAATCCTTTTGTTAACTTACTTTAAAAAAAAAAAAAGCATTTATTTACACCAGTAGCAGATACGTTAAAGCAATGGAGTGAAAGAAACTGAACACAAAGATATCAACAATAGCGGTACTGCAAATAAGGATATACTTGATTTACATTTTTAATTATGGTTTTCCCCTGTAACAATTTTTCCTAAACATGATTGATTTCAGTAGCTGTGTGCCAGTTACTTAAAGACCTATTCAAAATTCCAGTTGTGTACACCAATAAAAATGGTTCCAGAATTGAAGAACTTAAATTTTTCATTCTAAATATGAACTAATTGCAGAAAGTGTCCACTGTGCGTTCCATTACTGACCTGAAGAAGCTCCCTTTGGATGTTAGCACTCGCCCAGTAGAGGTTAGTAATGCTTTGTTTTGATCTTTTATTTCTTTATCAACTATTGAACAATGGCTGACTTCTCCCTGTCTAATTTTCTTGTGCAGGACCCTGTACCATTAATTCGTCCATTGCGGCCAAGGTCACCACCTCTGCCTGCAGCATTGAAAGAAGTAATAAAACATCCAGCTCCACGCAATACAGTAAAAAAGACTGTTTCACAACAAAGTCTGACATTGAATTGTGAGCAGGCAAGCACATCAAAAGTTATGCCTCGGTCCACCACTCCTGTCAAACTAAACAACACTTCCAAGACTGTTAACAAAATTATACCAATTGTGAAATCTTCACCACCCATTTCAAAATCGACTCTGTTGCAAACTTTTCGATCCTCCAAACCAAACCCAATATCACTGAGCTTGAAGAACGCCAAGACACTGCCAGCAAAGAAACCAGCTCCAAGCAAAAGCCCCGTGGTGAGTGATCTTTGACTTATGCTTTTGAAATTTGTGTCTTGGGGTGTGTACCAAATTGCCTATTTTCTAGATAGTCGAATATGGATAAAAGTGATTTAGTGTAGGTTCATTGTAAGCCCTTAGTAAATGTTTTTCATCATGCAATCAGTATTTCAACATTTTTACGGATATCTTTGTTTCATCCCTCAAAATGCACTTGATGTCATTATTTATTTATTTGTTTTATTCCCTCTATTGACTCTGTCAGTATGACAGACAGGGTTGCATTTAAAAGTCTCCAGTGGATGCAAGAGAACATGCAATTGAAAGCTCATGTACGTTCTTCTAGGGAGCTCTCAGCCCATCACTAGCTGAGCCAGTGCCGTAACTAGACATTTTAGTGGGCCGAGACGGCACCAGCGCCCCCGATCTATGTGGGAGTGACAATCATCGAGTGGGCGTGGTCAACCTACTGTGGGAGCGTTGCTAGCGCTTTACAAGTTCTAGACCGCACTGAAACCCCCTCTCTTACCCATTCTTCACGTTCTGGCTTCGTAAGGATCTTTATGTAATGAGCCGCCATAGAATCAAAGTACTTCAAATGCAGCTATCACATGCTAGCTGTATAAAAAAATGAATTGGTTATTGAAATAAAACTCACTAAAACAAATTGAAACATAATTGTAATGGTACCATCTGTATCACACTGTCCTCCATCACAGTTTCCCCTTTATCACACTGTGCCATGGAGCCATCTTTATCACACTGTGCCCCCTTATCACCATCACACACCATATATATATATATATATATATATATATATATATATACTCACTATAAAGAGCATCCTAGTGTCCGCCATACCATACAGTGAGCATTCCTATGACCGCCATAAAATACAGGGAGCATTCCTATGACCGACATACAATACAGAGAGCATTCTTGTGGCCGCAATACAGATACCATCCTAGTGACCCCATATAATATAAAGAGCATTTTTGTGACTGCCTTACAATACCACCCCCTCATCATGAATGAACCCCTCTTCAATATTGTTAACTCCAGGATCATCATAAATTAATTTAATTAATATTCATTAAACTCCCTCATTATCTTCTTCAGTCTCATAAAAAGACTGTATGTGTGTGTGCCCAGAGTGTCTGTCCCTGTATGTGTGTGTCCAGTGCATGTATGCCCAGTATCTGTATCTGTGTGTGCGTGCTCAGTGTGTGTAAACTGTAGTTTTTGAAAAATTACTTACCATAAGATGTCCAGGGACAGCACAGCATAGCTTCAGTGCATAGGAAGTATATGGATCCTGGAATGTTGGGGGCCCTATTTTGAAAAAAAAATTGGTGCATGAAATTTAGAAAGCTAATAATTAGTCCCAACATTAAAATAATAGTATTCCTATCTAATAAATAAACCTATTTCCCTCCCTTCAAACAGCCCCAGTAAATAAATTAAATAGCATTTACGTTTAATAAATATAACCATTTCCAACAACCATCTCTGGAATTAAATAATTCATATTCACATTTAATAAATAGCCCTCCTCACCAAACTCAGCCCCACAGTTAATTAATAGCCCCAAACCACCCCAGCGTTAAATTAAAGGTCCCGTCACCTCACCTTAAATTAATAGACCCCAATATTAAATTAAAAAGTCCCATCAATAAATTAAATTGACCCACCAGCACACCACAAATAAAATAGTGCCCACTAAATAATTAGCCCTCACCTAAACGTCACCATTAAATTAATAGCCTACCTCCCACCCATGTGCTAAGGCACCCAATCTCCCTACTCTCATATCACACATTATATTAATACACCCCCTTTCCTCATAAAACATAGCAACATGCAGCACACATCCCCACCCTCAACAATAGCAGCATGCAGCACACATCCCCCCCCCCCTCCATAATGGCAGCACACATCCCCACCCTCCACAATAGCAGCATGCAGCACACACCCCCCCTCCATAATAGCAGCACACATCCCCACCCCTCTCCATAATAAAAGCACACATCTCCCCCCCCCTCCATAATAGCAGCACACATCCCCCCCTCCATATTAGCAGCACACATCCCCCCCTCCAGAATAGCAGCACACATCCCCCCCCTCCATAATAGCAGCACACATCCCCCCCTCCATAATAGCAGCACACATCCCCCCTCCATAATAGCAGCACACATCCCCCCCTCCATAATAGCAGCACACATCCCCCCCTCCATAATAGCGGCACACATCCCCCCCTCCATAATAGCGGCACACATCCCCCCCTCCATAATAGCAGCACACATCCCCCCCTCCATAATAGCAGCACACATCCCCCCTCCATAATAGCAGCACACATCCCCCCTCCATAATAGCAGCACACATCCCCCCTCCATAATAGCAGCACACATCCCCCTCTCCATAATAGCAGCACACCCCCCCCTCCATAATAGCAGCACACATCCCCCCCTCCATAATAGGAGCACACATCCCCCTCTCCATAATAGCAGCACACATCCCCCCTCCCCTCCATAATAGCAGCACACATCCCCCCTCCCCTCCATAATAGCAGCACACATCCCCCCCTCTCCATAATAGCAGCACACATCCCCCCCTCTCCATAATAGCAGCACACATCCCCCCTCCATAATAGCAGCACACATCCCCCCTCCATAATAGCAGCACACATCCCCCCCCTCCATAATGGCGGCACACATCCCCCCCTCCATAATAGCAGCACACATCCCCCCCTCCATAATAGCAGCACACATCCCCCCCTCCATAATAGCAGCATACATCCCCCCTCCATAATAGCAGCACACATCCCCCCTCCATAATAGCAGCACACATCCCCCCCTCCATAATAGCGGCACACATCCCCCCCTCCATAATAGCGGCACACATCCCCCCCTCCATAATAGCGGCACACATCCCCCCCTCCATAATAGCGGCACACATCCCCCCCTCCATAATAGCAGCACACATCCCCCCCTCCATAATAGCAGCATACATCCCCCCTCCATAATAGCAGCAAACATCCCCCCCTCCATAATAGCAGCACACATCCCCCCTCCATAATAGCAGCACACATCCCCCCTCCATAATAGCAGCACACATCCCCCCTCCATAATAGCAGCACACATCCCCCCTCCATAATAGCAGCACACATCCCCCTCTCCATAATAGCAGCACACACCCCCCCCCCTCCATAATAGCAGCACACATCCCCCCCCTCCATAATAGCAGCACACATCCCCCCTCCATAATAGCAGCACACATCCCCCCTCCATAATAGCAGCACACATCCCCCTCCATAATAGCAGCACACATCCCCCTCTCCATAATAGCAGCACACATCCCCCCCTCCATAATAGGAGCACACATCCCCCCCCCCCTCCATAATAGGAGCACACATCCCCCCCCCCTCCATAATAGCAGCACACATCCCCCCTCCCCTCCATAATAGCAGCACACATCCCCCCCTCCCCTCCATAATAGCAGCACACATCCCCCCCTCCCCTCCATAATAGCAGCACACATCCCCCCCTCCCCTCCATAATAGCAGCACACATCCCCCCCTCCCCTCCATAATAGCAGCACACATCCCCCCTCACCTCAATAATAGCAGGCTTCCGTTCTGGAGAGCAGAGCTCTCCACAATTGATGGCCCAGCATTGCCGGGCCCCCCTCAGGTAGTTTCTCCTCTGTCCACATGGCAGACATGTTAAGATATGTGTTCGCCATACAAACGTTCTAGAAGAATGATTCAAATTCTAATTACCTACATTTCAATTTGTGCCACATGCATGAAAATGTCAGCTTATTGACCCGATGGCCTTTCTGTTCTTAGACTTGTTATTTGAGTATATTACTCACTTTTTGGGTTTTGTTTTGTTTTTATAGGTCTTTGTTGCTATACTCCTTTCTTGTTGCTTCCTTAATTTCCATGGATGTATTCGGTTAACTTGGATCATGCATACAGCATTAAATTTATGTAAAGAAAAACCCTTAACATTATATTAAAAATGGTCGTAGGTGGTCATCACTGTTGAAAAATAGAATATGAGTATATCTCTTTCATCCATGGGAGACCTATGATATGCTGGGGTATAGAGTGCAGTGAAGGGAGCTTGGGCAATTTTAAAAATTACCTCCAAATACTCAAGCCCTTCTGGCTCTAAACCCCAGGATCCTATCAGGAACTTCAGATTGTTTGTTTTTTAAAGTGCACCACTGACGCAGTCACTTAGTTAATGAGTGACACAGGCAGCCTGGTAATTCTCTCCAGCGCCAGCACATGCTTAGCTTCGGTTGCTGTAGAATGCCTGGAGCTAGTTAAGGGGCTTCCAAGCACAGCCCTCCGTACTGGGGCAGGCATGGGAGGAGTGTGTGTTTTCTGTGCTTAGGGGGGGTTCAGGTGGGAGCTGCCTGTCAGGGCAGCTCTACACTAGGTACATGGAGGCAGAGGCGGCTGTCCCTACACATCACCTCACTAGGCTAAGTCCGCCAAAAGAAAGAGACAGCTGCTTCTTTTCCATCCCTTCTACCCTCTCCAGCTGCATGGAAGTAGTGTATAAATGGTGGGTGTTTCTGTGCTCTGGACTTTGTGTCTGTGTTACAGTTCCACATCCATCTTGGGATTGTGCACTTAAGCGGTCATCTCTCTCATGTCTGGTAAAGGGAATGCATCTAGGGCTAGGCCTGGAGAGGGAGCATCAGCTAAGGCAGTGGATCCCAAACTTTCTCAGCTCGAGGCACCCTTAGGGTCTTCATAATTTTTTCAAGGCACCCAAAATAATTACCAAATACTCCCCCTAATTGCTAACCACCAGCCCTGACCGCGGCACCCCTGTGAGATTGCTGCGGCACCCCAAGGAGCCGTGGCGCACAGTTTGGGAACCACTGGGCTAAGGTGTTTGCCTGTTCCAAGTACCACTCCAATTGACCTTGTGCCCAATCTAGGGCTGATGACCAGTGCCCAGCATGTGAGGCAGAGGGCCAGCACGCATGTGCCCCTGTTGGGGATCCCTCTGATATAGCAGAGCCAGCCTGGACAAAATCTTTGGCCCTGGCCTAGAGCTCTCTCAGCTTGTCGAAATTCTAGTAAGCTGAGCAGGGATCCTTCTTCCTTAGTAGCGTTGAGGAGTAAACCTGCCTTTGGGACCTTCCTAATTTCTCTGAACGTGTAGCTTTTGGTGGAAAAGTTCATGATGGTTTCTGATTGTCTGAATGGAACTGAGCGAGTTCATGGTTTCCATTGACTACTTGCATGTTTCTTTGCCTACTTGCATGTTCCAATCTGGTAGGGACACCAGCTCCTCAGATTTGGTGTACAGTCCCAGCATTTTCAAGTTTTGTCTCTACCTTTCAGCCTGTTTACAATGCTGACGGTGTTAACCAAGCTCATCGCAGTCTTGACTGCTCTTCTGAGGGGGTTGACTCTAATTCCCCATTTAGATGATCTTATAAAGGCAGGCTCTCCAACCTTTCCTCTGGCCCAAGTGCAAGAGATGGCCCAGACCTTGAAATCTCCTGCTTGAGATCTATTTCAAGCAATGCAACCTGATTCCTTCCCAGCAGAGGGTCATTTTGAGGCTGCTGTTCAGCACCCTCCAGCAGAGGGTGTTCCTCCAATAGGACAATATATTTTCTTTACTGGGACTGGCGAAGCTACTCTTAGCTTGCAGACTAGTCTGTTCACATCTGCATGAAAGTGCTAGACAAGATGGCCTCCACCTTCAGTTGCTTCTTTGTCAACTAAGGACCAACAATTTCAACAGGGGTCACCCATTCTCCATTTAGGACTAGTTAATGGTGATCACGGACGGCAGCCTTTGAAGCTGGGTGCAGTCACATTTTAGTACCATTTTCTGCACCTTTGGAGGAGTCAAAGCTTCGATAAATGTGTTGGATCTCCGAGTGGTTTTCAAAGCCTTGGCCAGAGCTCGCCCGTTCCTGCGAAGAATGTTATAAAAATTTAGTGAGTCATGGTGATGGTATACCTCAATTATTAGGGAGGCACCAAGTCTGCCCTGGCCATGAGAGAGCACAATAGAATTATGTATTCGGTGGAGCTAAACGTTCTGCCCATTGCTGCGGTGCTAATGCCAGGGGTAGAGACCTAGGGAGCCAACTTCCTAAGCATGCAGGCCCTTCAACCTAGGGAATGGTCCCTTCAACCAGATATATTCCAACAGCTCGTGACCAGGTAAGGTCAACCACGTGTCAACATGATAGCATCTTGGCTGATCCACAAGGTGGAGCATTAGTTGAGACCTACAGGAGTTGTTCGTAGATGCCATATCAGTAGCCTGGGAATTTCGCCTGATTCACCTCTTCCTTTTGGTAGCAATGCTTCCACAGGTTCTCAATAAGGTAAAAAGAGACAGTGTATGAGTGATTTTGGTGGTGCCAGATTGACAGAGAAGTTTGTGGTACACATATATTCTCAGAGGCAGACACCATGATAGGCACTCTGCCAACATGGTTCAGATCATACTCCGTGCTAGAAAGCTGGTTTCAGCCAGGAATTATGACAGGGTCTTGAAGACTTACATTTCCTGATACCAAATTAATGGGATTCCTACCGCCTTATTTTTGGTTGACATCTTTTCTATTTTTAACAGGAGGGTCTGGATGAGGGTTTGAGACTTGAAAGTCCAGGTGTCTGTTAGTTTTCTCTGAAAGAGGCACTTTTTCCGGCAGACATTCTTACAGGGAGTGATGCATGTGCAGTTTTCATACATTATTTCCCCTTTCCCCTTTTCCCTTCTCCATCTCCACAGGTGGGACAGTGTCAGAGCTGGGGGCTTGTCTGTTTTGGAAGTCTCCTTTTCTCATCTTTTAGGAAAACAGTTGTGTCCTTTGGAATAAGCCTTTCTTTCAGGTTAAGCTGGTTTCCAAATTCCATGTGAATCAGAAGTTTGTGATTCTGCCTTATATCAGGGTAGGTCTCCAGATCAAGAGTGCTGTCTTCACTCTCTGGATGTGGTCAGGGAGTTGAGGACCTATGTCCATGAGACCTTTAAAGTGACTAGGACATATGACCTATGATGACCACAGGAGAGGCTGGTTGGCCTCTAAGCAAATCATTACCAGGTGGATTACTTTGGTAATTCGCCAACCTTACATTGGGGCAGATAAGTCTGTTCCCTAACATGTGCCGTCATATTCTAGCAGGTTGGTGAGTGTTTTCTGGACAACATGATATGGCCCCTCAGCTGAGCAGCGGTGTAGGGCAGACACCTTGACTTTGTTACATATTTTCACTAAGTTCTACATTTTTACATCCAAAGATGGCAGCTTTGAACGTAAGGTTCTGCACACCACTACTTCTGAGCATACTCACCCTTAGGGGCTGATGTGGGACATCCCCATCGTATCCATTGTCCCCCATGGATGAAAGAGAAAATGGGATTTTTGTACTTTGTCCTTTTCTCTGAGTCCATTGGGGGATACTGGGTCTTCCTTTACTCCTTACTTAGTTTCTTTTTCTTGTTTTTCTTGAAAAACATCATTCTCTCCTCTCCTTCTTGTTCTGTACTTCTGATTTTGTCCTCTGGGCTTTGTTAGAAAAATACTGAAGTTCCCCTCAGGCTTCTGGGGTATAGAGGGGGAGGAGATTGCATTTTTGGAGGTAATTTTAAAAGTACCCAAACTCTTGTCACCGTGCTCCAGAGCCCCCCATTGGACTCAGAGAAAAGGATTTAACATAAGTACAAACTTTTTACCTACAAATGACCACATCCATCCACCTCCAATAAGGTCACACCAGATTTGGAAACAATAATTACTTTTCAAACTAAATTTCATTAGACATTTCACCAGTTTTAATTACTTTTTCATTTTTTACTTCATCCAGATTTAAATTGTGTTTTATTTGGGACATATAGCGATTTGTTTTTTCAGCATATTGAAATGTATAGCTTTTCATTTTATGTCCATTAGTAAAAAACAGATACTATATTACATACATTTATGTCCACAAATTTTAATGAAGGCAGAGCAGGAATATATATTTATTTATTTTTATTTTTACTCCTTTTTGTTTTGGATGCCAGAAGGAAATCCATAGTGATGTCACATGGTAATATCACCGAGATCTGTCAATATATAAGCACTCTGACTACTGTATTGTACAAACGTCATTCAATTGTGACTGCTGTTTCTTCACATTGAGTGACATCAACAAATTTGATGTTTGTAAACATTTGCATGCAGGAGTTAATGAATATTTTTTCTACAGAACTAGTTTTCTCTTAGTGTCAGACTCCTAGCAGGATGAGTTATATCCATGGTCCTGTGTTGCCCAATATACCATGTTAGAAAAGCATTTTTGTGCAAGTGCAAAAATCCAATTATTTGTAGGTGGGAATATGCTTTATCTATTAATTTGTACTGTAACTCCATCTGCAGTGCTGACTGTACAAGCCTACTAAAAAATCAGCTAAATGATAAGAGATAATTTCCTCTTTTCTCTTACTCATTTCTTTGTCATGTTTGCTCACTGTTTGTCTGTTCCTCCAAACTTAGATAAGCAGTGTGAAGAAGAGAAGTTCTCAGCAAATAGTGGTAGTTGAAGATGATGAAGATGATGAAGAGCCGGTTTCCTCTCGGAGACAAGAAAAGGCAAAACGGTCAAGGCTTGTGGAAGTGAAACGGGAGAAGAAAGATTTTAATGAAGTAGAAGTGAGGGTAAGGAATAAGTTGCATTTTTATCATTTGAGATCATACCCTTAGGGTCTGATCCAATTGGCTGCGGTGTTCCTTAGAACATTGCAGCCACGCATTTTTTCCATTACTACGGTAAAAAGTAACGCTCATTTTTGCTCGCACCTCTATGGGTGCAAGCAAAAATTAGCACTACTTCTGTAAGAACAAATCAGTGCGAGGTGTCTAGTGGCCCTTCCGGTGGCACCTCACTCAGATTTTTTTTTTTGCAATTGAATTTTCCCCTTAGTCTCTAATCCACCTAGATTGGTCTATAATTTCTTCTTTGACTTTAAAGTAATGGATCATCCCAAAATGCTTTCCATTTGCCATTAAGGGAATTAAAGAAGGACAATATTACACTGTTATGTTTGTAGTAACATCTGAAAAATTTGTTATTCTAAATCTTGATTTACACAATAATGTTTTGGATTTACCCAATTAGGGGGCACAAGTATCATGGTAGATATAGGATCCTCCAGGACTTTGGCACTTGAAGAAAATCATGAACAAGTCTTTGGTCCTCACTCCTCTATAGAGCCCAGCAGGACAGGGTGTTTTTTTTTGCTGGGCTGCCTCGGCAGCCTGCAGTATTTACCTTGTTTTCAATTTGCTGCTCAAGCAGTCAGTGAAGATAGGAGAGGGCTGAGGAGGCGCAGTTCCTGGTGCCTGCTCCCTACGTCTTTTAGGGGTGGTTCTATGCACTGCCGACATAGCTGGTGTAAAAGGGCTCCTGCACTGCCACCCTGCCATCCGTGTACATCAGAGGATGCAGCCACTGGAGTGACCCTGGGGGAGGTGCATCCCCGGGCAACATAGCACCTCCTCCTTGCCGGGATTTGATTTTCTGTGATTGTTCACTCTCATCTTACTGAGTTTCTGTGTCTACTACCTACAGTGTTTATATATTGTGTACTCTGTATCTGCCCTATTTCTCCTCCCTATCTGTTATGTCTGATATGCAGAGGAATTCCAGATCTAACGTTTACACTTGTGTGAAATGCTTTCCTAAAGTACCCAGCGGTCAGTAGGGCACAAATGCCTTATGTGCAGCATGTGAGGTTGACGGGCGACTGTTGCTTGCACCTGTGGTTTGTGGCAGTAATCTGGCAGACCAGCTTGGCCTAGATTTCTGCCCCAATCTTTCTCTGAGTTTACGCAGCTTGCAGACGACAAGTGAAGGGATCTGTACCTCCACCTCTGTCGCTGATGCTTCAACTGCTGACGCTAAGCAACTGGGTGCACTTGACCAGTGGTCATCTGGACCCTCAGCAGCACAACTAGATGTTGCTGTTTGGGTGTAAGCCCTGGCTAAGTCTGTGCAGGGTCTGGTAAAGTTATCACCTCTTTAGAAAGGTTCTTGAAGAGCTCTTTCGTGGCTAGGCCCCGGAAGCTTCAGTGTTTTGCCTTAGTCACGCAATGAGACTGGGCGGATTCCAAGCATTCTGCCCAGGATGAGGACAAAGTAGCGGAGAAGTCACACATTGAGGACTTCTCATCCTACAAAACAGTATGGAGTGGATGATTTAGTGCGTATGGTGCAGTAGACACGCCACATCCTGGACAGTGAGGAGTCAGCCAAGTCTGACAACATACTGTTAAAATGAAGAAGAAATTCCTTTTCTTCATCTCCCCAGTTGGATAACTTACTCTATGAGGCATGGACTAAACCTGAACAGAAGTTTCAGGTTACCTGCAGATTGCAGACATTTATCCACTGCCCAAAGGGTAAATGAATACATGGGTAAGTCCACCTAATGTGGATGTCCCCATAGCATGATTGACCAAGACCACCACTTCCGATTCGGAATGCTGCAGCCCTTAAGGATGTCCATATAGGAAAATAATAGACTAGTCTTAAGTCTGTTTAATTAGTGACTGGGGCTTTCCTTAGACTCATCTTAGCTTCTGCTTGTGTCAACAAGGCTGTGGGAAAGCGGTCAGAGCAACTCCTGGAGGGTTTGCGGTCAGGGAGGCTTAAGTTCGAATAGTGATTTTGGTTGAGCACATCTGAGAAACATCTGAATATTTTGGGGAAATGGCTCTGGATGCTTCAGCCTAGAGCCGGAAAATATCCATTAGCCAGGCAACAGGTAGGAAGAGCTCCTTCCTGCAGGTAAATTTTCCTAAGACATGAAGCTCATTCTTGTTCTTCTTATTATTATTCTTGTTCTTCTTATTATTATTCTTGTTCTTCTTAATATTATTCTTGTTCTTCTATTTTGTTTTTCTCGCACTGCCAGAGGAAAGACCACTTGAGGTGAGGTCTGTGACCTTTAAGGGTCGTGCTCTTCCTTTTGCTCTGAAGACTGCAAAGATTATGGCAGTCATAGCCTGTGGTCCAAAGGGCAATGATTATCCCTTACTTGGACAATCTTTTAATCAAAGCGTAGTCCCAATCTCTGTTTCAGGCACATTACTGGGAAACAACATAGGTGTGGGAGTTCTAAAGGTGGATTAGAAATTATGAGAAATCCATCTTGGTTACTTCAGTGGCTGTTTTTTTTGGGTATATTGGATACCCAAGAGCAGAGTGTTTATTCCAGGAGACAAGATCATTATATTTAGGGGTCTATTGGTTCATAGGCAGACATCTATCCTGTTCTGTAGGAAGATTCTAGTGAAGATGGTCTCATTTTTCAAGGCTGTGCAATTTGAGTGGTTTCTTTCAAGTGCATTCCAGTTCTAACTCATTTCAAAATGGGACTGATCTCAATTTCATCTGAACACATAGCTTAACATAGACTGCCCACAAGAGATTAGTCAGATAACGCCACCGCAGTGGTGTACATACACAACCAAGGAGGCACAAAGATCTCCCTTGCAAAAAAAAAAAAATATCAGCAGTGTTCATACAAGGGGTGAAAAACTGGGTGGCTAATTATCTCAGCAGGCACATTCTGTATTCAGGAGAATGGTTTCAATCAAGACATCTTTAAACAGATTGTGCACAGAAGGGGTCTGCCTGATATCAACATGATGGCCTCTTGTCCTTTTTTGCTCAAGGACCAAAGATCCACAAGTGTTTTTTTAGTAGATGATATCACACTGCCATTGGATTTTGATCTAATCTATCTATTCCCACAGACAGCGAAGCTGACAAACTTTTGGAAAAAAAAAAAGAGAGAGAAAGGGACTGGGTGCTGTTGGTGGCCATGGTACACGGACATTCTTAGGTTGTCAATTGGCCCTTAGTGGCTTCTTTTCCTATAGAATAATCTGATAACCCAGGGACTGTTTTACCATCAAGGCTCAGCGCATCTGGATTTAATGTTGTGACAGTTGAAGCCATGATTCTTTAGAAGAAGGTTTTTTTTTCTGAGTTATTGAAGCCATGTTCAGGGCTAGGAAATCTGTTTAGGCAGAAAAAAATTATAACAAGATATGGAGGACCTATGTTTCTTCTTGTAATAATAGAAGTTTCCAACAACTTCTTTCCAGTTGGCTGGTTTTCTGTTGTTCATACAGGATGGCTTGGATAATGGTTTGGATCTGAATTTGATCCAGGTTCAGATCATGCAATCCCTGTTCTCTTCCAGAAGAGGCTAGCACTCATCATTTGCAGACTTTCTTACAGGGTGTGATGCACTTGAGACCGCCATTCAGTCTGCCTTTAGAACTTGGAACTTGGATGTAGTGTTGAAGGTGTTACATCAAGCTCCTGGAATCCGTGGATTTCAAGTTTCTCACATGGAAGAAATGTGTATTTCCTTTTGGTCATTTCCACAGGCCGGAGGGTGTCTGAACTGGAGCCTCTGTCTTGTAGATATGCCTGTATGGTTTTTCCATGAAAATAGGTCTGTTCTCCATACAATACACCACTTTTTCAGCCTAGAGTGCTTTCAAAATTCCACTTAAATAACAGCAGTCTTAAGAGGAAGAGGGATCTTCCCCCCACTTCATTTTGTTAGGGCATTCAAAATATATATTAGAAAAACAAGAAAGACTGATGATCTGATCCTGTACAGTGCTACAAAAAGAGGTTGGCTGATGCTAAACAGACATTTGCCAAATGGATGACTTCTGTGATTCGACACGCTTACATTCGAGTAGTGAAACCTATTCCTTATAAAGTGAAGGCTCATTCTACCAGATCTGTGAGCACTTCATGGCAGCATGGCATTAAGTTTTACCTGAGCAGCTGTGTCAGGTGGCACATGGACCTCTGTATATACTTTTATGACATTTTTAGGTTCATTGTTATTGCATTCAAGGGTACCAGTTTAGTAGGAAGGTGCTGCACACCGCTACACGTCTAGTTCTCCTGATACGTTTTAGCAAAGTTAAATTTAATGGTTATATTCCCTTTCGTGGTTTTGTTTTTCTTGTGGAGCTTTGTTAGAAAAATAACTAAGTTCCCTGCATGGTGGGCATATAGAGGAAGTATGAGCAAATACTTGTTTAACATTTTTGTTAATATGTACTGGATGATCCTCTATTTCCAATGTAACCAGTATGCCCCAGTGGATTCAGAGAAAAGGATTTAACGTAAGTATAAAAATCCATTTTTTTTACCTCTGAAGCTAGAGCTTTCTTTCAAATTGAATGTCTTTGACTTTTTTTAAGCAGGCTCTCCATTCAGTCTGATTCTCATGTGTCATTGCAGTTGACAGACAGTCCAGATGAGGATGACCTTGCATCTGCTAAAACTGCGCAAAAAGGTAAATAAGCTATATATGAGACTTTAAATCACTCTAAAGCTATTTTTCTCTTTGTCTACTGTATATATGCAGATAATTAATGCTATTCAGCAGAATTCACTTCTTGGAAATACCACTTACATGGCAGTCCTTTAGGGTTGTGGATATTCTGAGCATGAAAGGGACCAGTGATGAGACTGAAGCTAGCCTACAGAGAAAACAATTTGCCCTTCATGAGATTTAACAGCATAGGGTGGTCATTTTATGCTCCGCATGTGAAACACTTATATGAAGGTGCTTATTTGCATAATGTCACAAGAGGATGCTCTAACTCTTGTTTCGTTAAAATGTTTTTCTCTTCAATCCCCCATGGCAACCATTACAATGGGTTAGTTTTTTTTAGCCTTATGTAGAGACAGGAGAATATAAATTCCCCCAATAGTATATAGTGCAGTTCCTCATCCTTCCCCTGTGTCTATTTCATGTCTCTAGTGGAGGATAGAGAGGACAGGTAGTAATTTTCTGTATGTGTAGGGGCTTACCTGCTGCTAGGGTGCCGGTGACACACCATTGGTGGTGCACCCCGAGGATCAAGGCTAGCTATCCAGGGACCACTAGTTGCTTCCTTTGGTAGCTAAAGCGGAGAAGCTTAGAACTTTAAATTGAAAATGGAATGTGCGCGTCGAATGATGAATTCCCAGTCCAAAGCAAATAATCCTCACCCCCCTAAACAATATAAGAAATTGATAGTTTTGATGATAAAATCATTTATGACCATAGAGGATTTATGTGCTATGCAGGGGTGAAGGCAGCAAGGATAGCGTTGAAATTCTACTCAATCACATATATAAATCTACAGGAATGAATGAAACATCAACCTCTACAGGAGTTCAGAAGTCCAGCTTTGACGATCGTAGTAAGAGAAATAGAGTTTTTACTGTGCATCAGGTAGTAAAGAATTTAATTCATGAAGCACTTAGACTGGACAGATATTCTTTAATGCTTTTCTGCAAATATTGTCTATTAATATATTCCTGGACATTTGTAGGAAGTTATGCAGAGATTAATAGAGATCTTTTAGTGAGGCATTGTTGGATACTATTCATTTAAATTCTCCCCAAAAACAAAGAGGAGACACTTCAGGCACAGAATGGAGTGTTGGTAGTACACAAAATCAAAAATTAAACAATATAAATATAACATATGTAACCTATAACCAATAGGCTCAGGCTGCTGCATACAGAGATTGCCTGCACATCCCTAGAAGAAAAAAAAGAATACAGCGCTCTGCATGCTCTGAGTAAATACAAGTCTCAAATGGCAAAATAATAATGAACTGCAAGCAGACAAGTAGTAAAAATAATATTTAATAAACTACATATTATAAAAATAAACACATAAAAAACACATAAGTACACAAACAATACCTAATAATAGGGTTTGAATACTTTTTGAAATAACCACATGGAAATTGGCATGGAAAAATATACAATAGGATACCCCCTACAAAAAAGCATAAATAATACTAAAAGAAATACATCTATAGGATTATTAAGCCTATATCGGGCACCAATAGAAATTATTCTCCAATTAAAAGATGTTTATAATTGCTGCAGACAAACAGTATCCACGTTTAGAAGTCTCTCAGTCTAGTCGATATATATCCAAACGCTCTTACCCAATTCCTGGGAACTGCAATGCAAGTGTAACAGATAATCTGACCCAGCAGGTTTAGACCATGAAACTTACAGTAGGATCACTCGTTAATAATACAGACACACGGGCTCCACATATAATAGTCTCTCAATTCGGCAGAAAAATATGTCGATCTTACCCGAATCCTGCAATGTAAATAAAACGGGTTTGAAACATGAGGCATACATACGTGTGGCCACCCATAGAGTTCATGAGCTTCTGTTCTAACCGCCAGGCTCCGAATTATGAAGGTCACACACCAGGAATCTTTAATAGATCTTTTAAAGATCCCTAAGGACTCCAGAGACGTGTTTCCAGTAGTGGGGTATCCCAGACAAAAGACACAGTTCCTGCCACGCCTGACGCGTTTTGTTCAAACGTGAACTTTTTCAAAGATTTGGAAAAGTTCACGTTTAAACAAAACGCGTCCAGCAGTGGCAGGAACTCAATTGTACTTCCCTATGTTTGTTATATTTAACTAAGAGATATGACTTTAAAGAGGCTCAGACCACAAACTAACAGAAATCTTCCACCATAGCTGCTTTATTGCAAACAAACGGTCTCTGTGCTTCTGCAATATTTAGTTAGTTAGTTGAAGCATATTCTAATGTTTTCAAACAAGTTCTTCGTGCTACACTTTACAGTGTATCACATAGACATAAGATGCTGGTAATAATATCCATTTTACATAAAATGTCACATACTACGTTCCTGAAACGTCTTCACTTTAAGGTGCAGTATATATAAGCATGTTTATTACTCTGCAGACAAAGGCTTACATGTGGAAGTGCGTGTAAACAAGGAGTGGTTCACAGGACGTGTAACTACTGTAGAAGTCGGAAAGCAGGGTGTTCGCTGGAAAGTGAAGTTTGATTATGTGCCTACAGACACCACTCCACGTGATCGATGGTAAAGTATCCTGTGTGACCTTCTAGTCTCTGAACACTTTGGGATCTATATACTGTGGCACATAGAGCTGCAGTGCTCTATTTTGGAGGAGAGCTGTGCCATGTGTAATATTTAGTTTTCTTGATCATCCTACGGGAGACCTTGTGAATATAGTCTCCTATAGTACATTCGCACTTTAAACATTCTAAAGGTGTTGCCTCATAGTTCCATATCCACATATTGATGGACATTCGGTCGATTATTTATTTTTAAAGATTGCCCGTAGGATATGGTGCGAGCTAGGCTGCTGCCGAGGGTATAGTACCTATTATCAGTACTGACTACCCGACAGAGAAGACAACGACATGAGGAGTCCGATTCAATAGTACACCGACCTGCAAAAAAAACTACTTACCAGAATGCAGATTACTTCATATCACGACAACAGAGCGAGTCGTGATATGAAGTAATTGTAATTCCAGCAGTCGCTTAGAATTCGTCTAGATCTATGTCACATAGAAGATCTATGTCACTGGATGTCAGATAATGTGATAATCTTTTGGTCCCCTATGGTGCCTACAAAAGGGTTTGGCCTGCGTCCAACTAAAAAAATGCTAAATGAATGATTGCAGTGATTCACCATGCTTACATTGCAGCAGGAATACGTGAATGTGAATTGTTCCCCATGGGCATCATGAGGCTTCCATTGAGCAGTTTTGACACTGGTGCATACTTTTACCACATTTTACAAATTCAATGTATTCCCATCCGATTGGGATGTCCCCAAGGTCCAGTGTCCCCATAGCATCATAGAGAAAACAGTATTTTCTACTTATTAAATCCTTTTCTCTGAATCCATTGGGGAACACTGCACTCTGCAAACTTAACTTTTTTTTTTCAGGCAAATGTTGTTTATCTCTCCTTTTCTTTCCTTCTTTTTTTTATGTCTGGTTCTGTCCTGCGGACAATAGAAAAATAACTAACAGTGTTCAGCAGGATGGGGATTCAGAAATGGCATGAGTTAAAACTTTTTTAGAATAAAGTGCCAACGTCCTATAGGAGAATATATCCCCAGGGTCCAGTGTCCTTAATAGAAAAGGATTTAATGTATGTATAAAAATAGTGTTATTACATATAACGCAGCTCTACTCAAATATGGATTGTGGTGTGCATGACAATGCTAATGATCTCATTACATGCATGCGCGCCCTAGCTCCTACCCAACTCTAACTCCATAAAGTTTATGTATGAAAGACTGCTGCTTTTCCTTCATATTTGCAATACAAAAAAAGTGGACAGACCTGCTTTTAATCTGACAAAGAACATGCAAAGTATGTATGTATGTTTGTTGTTTTTTTTTTCATTTATGGTTATAATCAATTCTTTAATATCCCATGCTGATTTCCATATTCATTAGTGTGCACACACGAGGTCTTGCAACTGAAAACTCCTAATGCAAGTATTTAACAATATGCAGCAGGTTCCTTGAAGTAAATAGAAAGCCCCCTCACAATAAACTCACATGCACGTGTGAATGTCATGCTTGCAGCACTGAGTTTACCTGGTCTGTGGCCCAAACGTCTCTATAATCCACCACTATGTTAAAGTGAATAATTTGTACAGAATAAATAAATTTGATCTGAAGCAGAAATTATACATGTACAGTGACTTTTTTACTTAGTTATATTGGTGATTTCAGGGTAGAGAAAGGTAGCGATGATGTGAGAATCATGAGGCCACCATCACCAGAATACCAGACACCTGATACACAGCTGGCGGAACCCTCTACCTCTGAAAACACCCGAATAGAGCCGGATACGACAGAACCTAGTGCTAGCCTTGCTCCCGTGGAACAACTTGCACAAATCCTGCGGTAACCTTAATTCTCATTATTTAAGTCTGCATATAGGTATAATAAATTTATATACTGTAGCTCATCTGGCATTTTCTCCTCTCTGATTCAGGAACTGCTTGCGGTATTTCTTACCACCCAACTTTCCTATATCTAAAAATGAACTGAGTACAATGAATGCTGAGGATCTGATAGCATTTCCACTGGTAAGTGAGAATATTACCTTAATTTAAATAGGACTCTTTGGATTCCTGTTTTTTTCAGCTTTTTATGTGCAATAAATTATATCTTGTGTGTATGTGTATGCATACTTTCCGACTTGTAATTTCTCCTCTCTGGGAGATCCCAGAGCTCAGGTCAGTTGGTAAGTGTGGGAGGGAACACTTTGATTCCATCACACCTCTATAGCTCTGCCTACTGTTATTCGAGGCATTGCAGGACAGGGCTCTAATTACACGTAATTAAGCCTCGGGACCCAGGTGCGTACTCTTCCGGGAGTCCAGGAGAACTCCCCAAAATTCAGGAGCATCTGAGCAATTCTGGGATAGTAGGCAAGAATGTGTGTATAGGCAAGTGGCACATTTTATAGGTGCATCACTGCTTTTGTAAGTGTAACTGGTGCAGAATATAAGTGTTAATGAAGATAACAATGCCCCTAAAGGTCTACCCTTTCCCTTTTTCTTTTCTCATTTTAATAAACTTAATCCACAAAATTAAATCTCGTTTTTGCACTGCTGTGCAAACCTGGACGCACCTGGTGCACTTACTTACTACCTTCACACCACCCAACTCCTGTCATCTTACCAGTGCAACCTTCCGCTCCTTCGCAAACGTCACTCTTTTGCTTCATAAACCCATGGACTTTAACATAAATCTTGGTGCACTAGAGCAAATAGAAATGTATTCTATAACCAAGAGGATTTTGCACTGTGACTTTTATGTGAATTGCACATTGCTCTGTTAAACAGCAGAGGGAGCAGGAATACATTTATCATAAAATAGAAAAATATGTAAAGAATTTCTGCAGCGCACCAGCTTTCATAGCAGCTCAATAACCATCTAAAAAAACAATAATGAAAATAGGTACTCAAATGCTGAAGAGTTCTTTCATAAATATATGTTTTGATAAATTTGAGAATCAAAAAATAATCATAAATGTATACTTATAGTCAATGTGACGTAATCTTGAGTAACAGTCTTCCTTGTATCTTCCAAAAGTGAATATCCAAAATCATAAAAAGAAAAAAAAATCATCATAGTGTAATTCTATAAATATACTGTAAGATAAACTCTCAAACTATAAAAGATATTAATAACAAAGTGAGTAAATCTGTGATAAAAATTCATTATATTTCGCCTTGTTGTGACATTCATGCAGAACTTCAGTGATGTCACCCCCTAGTGATAGAAAACCTTCCAGAAGTAATTCAATGTGCCTGTATGTGTGTATATGTGTGTACTGTGTATATGTGGACAGTTATGGGCAAAAGTCTTTTTATGATTGCAATTTGCATATACTCCAGAATGTCATGAAGAGTGATCAGATAAATTGCAATTAATTTCTTTACCGTGACAATGAACTTTATGCCAATATCAACATTTACACTGCATTTCAGCCCTGCCACAAAAGGACCAGCTGACATCAGGTCAGTGATTCTTTTGTTAACACAGGTGAGAGTGTTGATGAGGACAAGGCTGGAGATCACTCTGTCATGCTTATTGAGTTAGAATAACAGACTGGAAGCTTTAAAAGGAGGGTGGTGCTTGAAATCATTGTTCTTCCCTCTGTTAACCGTGGTTATCTGCAAGAAAACACGTGCAGTCATCATTGCTTTGCACAAAAAGGGCTTCACATGTAAGGATATTGCTGCTAGTAAGATTGCACCTAAATCAACCATTTATCAAATCCTCAAGAACTTTAAGGAGAGAGGTTCAATAGTTGTGAAGAAGGCTTCAGGGCGTCCAAGAACGTCCAGCAAGCACCAGTACCATCTCATACAGTTGATTCAGTTGTGGGATCGGGGCACCACCAGTGCAGAGCTTGCTCAGGAATGGCAGCAGGCAGATGTGAGTGCATCTGCATGCACAGTGAGGCGAAGACTTTTGGAGGATGGCCTGGTGTCAAGAAGGCCAGCAAAGGAGCCAATTTTCTCCAGGAAAAACATCAGGGACAGACTCATATTCTGCAAAATTACAGGGATTGGATTGGGGTAAAGACATTTTCTCTGATGAATCCCCTTTCAGATTGTTTGGGGCATCTGGAAAAATGCTTGTCCGGAGATGGAAAGGTGAGCGCTGCCATCAGTCCTGTGTCATGCCAACAGTAAAGCATCCTGAGACCATTCATGTGTGGGGTTGCTTCTCAGCCAAGGGAGTGGGCTCACTCACAATTTTCTCACAAAATCTCTGGCACTAAAATATTCAAATGTTGATAGTCAGTATAAGAAGTAAATTGCAGCAATTCATTGGCGATAGTGTCAAATCTCCTTTAAATACAATATAAAGAAAAAAAAGAGAACAATGCGCAAATTCACTTCTTATTAAACATATAATTAAAATTTAATAGTAGTAAATCATTAGACCATAATGATCTCACATATACATAGGTATAAAAATACACAAATCTCTTCATATGCCCCCTTCATTGGTTTAAAATATATAAACAGCATCCAATTAGTGCTCCTTAAGAACTGCAATTGGCAGATTCTGAAATCTTAGCTTCACATCATGATATGTAAGAAAGCTTTCTCATTCCATATAACCAAATATGGTGAAATCCTGTATTAATATGGATGTATATAGCATCAATATGTCTCCTTGGTAAATAAGAGATCCAGATAACTCCACAGTTAGTATATGCTTTATATCCGGCAGTATGAATCTCAGTATGGGTCAATTTATACAGACAGTATTCCTCCGTGTAAGAGGTATATAGAGTACCACTTGTTTAGCAGTCCTAGCGGTAATAGCCCACGGTGTATTTTAGGCATAAATGGCTTACCCGCTTATGGGAGAAGAGAAGAATATCACTCGCCTCTTTACCGCACCAGCGGCTCTTGAATCGGCTGTTCCTTTGGGTGGTGCGCATCAAACTAATCTGTCCGGACAGAAAATCACTCCCAGTTACGTTGGTTCCTCTTATTAGAAAAGTCAGAAAATAGCTTTGTGCACAAAAGCTATAATCATCCTCACTATCTTCTCGCTGAATAGAAATACAGGCACTTAGCAATAAGAAAGTCTCTGCAATGCGTTTCGTCTGCCTCTGCAGACTTTTTCAAGCAGTGTAAATGAGACTTCCTCTAGCTTGTCCTTATATAAGAAAACTCTCCATTGTAATCGATTGGTAACACCTGTTTAATTTATTGGATCATGATATTCCAGTCTTCGTTTATTAATAGGAGCAACCCAGTCTTAATTTATAGATAGGAGCAACCCATGTTGACAATGTTAAATAAAAATAAATATATAATATGTGTTGATTATGAAAATAAAGAAAAAACAAATGAAAATAAAATTAAAAATAAATATAAAATAAAAATGAAAATAAAAATATATGTCCATAAACGTTCAAGAGAATCATAATGAGAGTGCATATATATATACATATAAGTAGAATTCTACCTATCTAAGATGGAAATAATATTATGAATAATTCTGTATATTTATATGTATAAAAATATTATATAATATAGATAGAGTATATAATAAAATTAGATCTAACAAAAACCACATATGTACATCTGTGAGCCCAGATATAGGTTAACATCCATGTGGATAGAGGACACACACACACACACACACACACACACACACACACACACACACACATACATAAATATATATGTGTGTGTGTCAACATATATCCATCCCCAATTAAAGATCCACCTCATCAAGTCGTACAGATCCACAAAAAACCTTTAACTAAAAAGGATTTGAAATAACCCCCCCCAATATTATAAAAAGCCCACAAGGACATACACACGTATACAAATGAACATATATACGCGCATTTCTTAAATTAACATAGCAACAGAAAGCTCTCCAAAAATGTGGTATTTTTCCAGGTTACTAGTAGTGTGAGGCTTCGGTCTATTATGAGTACTGATATTTGTGTCTACAGCTTTCACAGTTTTCAGAAGGAGGTTTTTGCTCTATGCTCTCTCTTTAATACATTTTGAAATTTCTATCCACCATACTCCCTCCTGAATGTATTTTGAACACAAGAATGTCATAGTGGAAAGGGGAGAGGCTAGTCTGCCAATCTTTTTCTATGTAGGAGAGTGCTAAACCCTGTAAACTAGACACTGACATACATTTGTTCTAATAATGCAACATTCTATTCTTTTTGTTTTGGTTTTGTTTGTTTTTTTTCACTAATGACTAATCTCCAAATTCTTCTAAAATCCAGAAGGATTACTTTAAGCAATATGAGGTGGGCCTACAAAACCTGTGCAACTCTTACCAGAGCCGTGCTGATCTCCGGGCTAAAGCCAGTGAAGAGACCCAGCGAAGCACAGAAAAAAAATTTAGAGAAACAGAGGAGAAGCTGCAGAGATTAAGGACCAACATTGTGTCACTGTTGCAGAAGGTCCAAGAGGTGAGAGTTCACTTTCTTAAACATGTTGTTCTACAATAATGGTTTGAGAAATGGATTTCCTCCTAAAATGCTACTTAAAAATATCATACAGTAAAAGTGATGAATTGGATTTTTTAGGTTATTGTTACTTTTTTTGTATTTTTTAGACCAACATGCATCCATGTAAATCTGTTATGTTAGTTGCTATGTAATTTGGGTTATCATTTACTAATTTTTACATTTGGACATTAAAAAGACACTAACTTAAAATGACAGCAGCTCCTTATTGGACAAGCTTGGGGCATCAGGTCGGGAGCTGGCTGTCTTTACAGCTCGTCCATAAGATCCTCCGTTGCTCACACATCTTTATTGAAGCCGAGTGGAAAAAGTCCCAGGTGATGGCAAATTATGTTATCCTGGTTTGTATATCTACTGCAGTACTAGTTTAAAAAAAAAAAAAAAAAAAAAGTTTGAATTAAATTTAATGTCCTACATTTGACCTAAAAATTTCTGTTCAAGTCTGATATTGTTGCTACATGTCTCTCTCCAGCATGGGCATGAATTCATCATCAACATCATCATTTATTTATATAGCGCCAACATATTCCGTAGCGCTTTACAATTGGGGACAAACATAGTAAACTAATAAACAAACTGGGTAAAACGGACAAAGAGGTGAGAAGGCCCTGCTCGCAAGCTTACAATCTATGGGACAATGGGAGTTTGACACATGAGGTTAAGTCTACATTTTGCATTTCGGCCCAGCCAGACTGCAAAGGTAAAAGTGACTCATAAGCTAAATGATCCTGTCACACAACAATGTTGGTCATGGGGTAGTTGTCTTGTGTGAAATTGTGTAACGGGTGGTAATAGGGTAATGTAGTGAGCTTAAGAGGGTGGTTGAGGAATATTATAAGCTTGTCTGAAGAGGTGGGTTTTCAGAGAACGCTTGAAAGTTTGTAGACCAGAGGAGAGTCTTGTTGTGCGAGGGAGAGAATTCCATAGAGTGGGTGCCGCCCGAAAAAAAGTCCCGTAACCAGGAATGAGAGGATGTAATGAGTGTGGTTGAGAGACGCAGATCTAGTGCAGAACCGAGTTGGGAGAAATTTTAAGACGAGAGAGGAGATGTATGTTGGTGCAGCTTTGAAGAATTTTCATCATAACACATCTTCAACCCATGTACATCATGAGAATACATAAATTACATGAATCATGAGAATACATAAATTTGTAATGGTCATGAATTCTTGTGTGTTATGATTTAGATCCTACAAAAGTGATACATGTCAATACAGATATGTCAATATGTGCAAACAGGTCCAGTTTCCCAATTTTTTGACAACTTTACGGCCTGACTCACTTATTTCCTATTCTTTTGACCTGCCTAATTCTCATTCTAGGCGACTTTAACATTCCCATTGATAATCCCACTTTCTCTTCTTTGACTTGCTACCACCTTTGGTCTCTCCCAGAGGACCTCATCTCCCACCCACTGTGATGGACACTTCCTTTATCTTGTCTTCTGCTACTGCTCAATCTCTAGTTTCACCAATTTAGAATTCCCACTCTCCGACCACAACCTCCTTTCCTTCAGCCTCACCTTAACTCATGCCCTCCCCCCTGCACCAAAATCCACACGTACACAATAACATCTAAGTACTCTTGGTGAATATGAGAAATGAATTGGGATAAAACAACTATTTTCTCCTATGTTTTGCCCTAATTAGGCCGCCTCTTTCTACAACAAAATACTCACTTCAGCCCTAGCCAGTGCAGCTTCAGCTACCACATACAGTCTTCGACGATTCATACCCCAACCATGGCACACCAAATTGACTTGCTACCTGCAAAAGTGCTCCCGCATTGCAGAGCGCCACTGAAGGAAATCTCGTTCCTATCCCGATTTCCTCCACTATAAATTTATCCTTTTATCTTAAAGCACTGACCTTTCAATTGCTAAACAAACATTCTTCAAATCTCTTAATATCCACCAAGTCTTCTAACCCTCGTCGCCTCTTTGTGACCTTCAACTCACTTCCCTGCCCACCTGCACCTCTTCTCCCTTCCTCCCTCACAGCCCATGATTTTGTCACCTACTTCAAAAACAAAATCAACCCAATTTGATAAGATATTTCCTCATACTAAATTCCACACACTTCATCCACTCTACCCACCTTCACCTACACCCCTCAATCCACCCTTAATTCATCCTTTCCAGTAACTGAAGACAAATTCACTACACTCATCTCAACATCTCACCCTACAATCTGTCCCCTTTGACCCTATTCCCTCCCAACTTCTCCACTCCCTCACTTCCACTGCATGCCCACCTCTACCTAATCTCTTCAACCTGTCTCTTTCCACTGGCACATTTCCATTTTCCTTTTAAACATGCGTTCATCTTACCAATTCTAAAGAAAGCATCTCTCGATCTAGCCTCTTTCTTCAACTACCAGCCTATTTTTCTCTTCCCCCTTTGCCTCCAAATTACCTAAGCGATTAGTGTACAAACACCTGTCTCACTTTCTCTTCTCTCAATCCATTCTCGACTCGCTGCAATCAGGCTTCCGTCCCCAACATTCCACTGAAACTGCTCTCGCAAAAGTGATCGATCATCTGCTTACTGCAAAATCTTAAGGGTCATTTCTCCATACTCATTCTCCTGGACCTCTCTGCTGCTTTTGACACTGTTGATCACCCTCTTCTCCTACACACCCTTCACTTCATTGGCCTTCGTGACACACTTCTTTCCGGGTTAACTTCCTACCTATCGAACCACTCCTTTAGCATTTCTACCTCTGGCACATCTTCTTCTCCACTCCCACTATCTGTTGGGGTCCCACAAGGCTCTTCTCTTGGCCCTTTACATTTTTCATTGTACACATCTTCTCTTGGGGCACTAATTCTTTCATTTGACCTCTAGTACCACCTCTGCGTTGATGACAGCCAAATCTATATATCTGACCTCTAACCTTCTGTACTATCTTATGTAACCAACTGTCTTTCAGCTATCTTCACATGGATGTCTCAGTGCTACCTAAAGATAAACATATTCAACACTACCAGAATTACCACCTCCCCTCAAATCTCTCTCTCTATCAATTACAGCACAATTTCCTCAGTCTCCCAAACCCGCTGCCTTTGTGTCACACTTGACTCCACTCTGCTTTATTCCTCACATCCAGATTCTCTCCCATTCCTGTCAATTCCACCTTGAAAACATAGCCAGAATACGCCCTTTTCTTACTCCTCAAAAATCTTATCCATTCTCTCATAATCTCCTGTCTTGACTAATGCAACCTCCTGCTATCTGGCATTCCAGACACCCATATATCTACAGTTCAATCTGTCAAAAACAACTGCAAGACTCTCTTCCTCTCTTACCGCTCCACATTTGCTGCACCACTATGCAAATCCCTACACTAGCTCCCTGTGTCCTTTATAATCCATTTCAAATTACTCACCCTTGCATACAAAGCCCTCATCAACTCCACTCCTTCATACATCTCAAATGTAATATCAAAATACAGTCTCTCCTGCCCTTTTAGATCTTCTGACCTCTTCTCGTTTCTGGTAACCACCTCTCACTCGCGCCTAAAATAATTCTTCCGTGCTGCTCCCCACTTATGGAATTCCCTACCACGCCCTTTAGATGTTTTCTAAAAACACATCACATTTTGTAAAGCTTACCTTATCCCTGATGATACTATTCACACTAATACACTGTCACATCTGTCCAAATCTCCACTCTAAGCCACACTCGCTTCTCTTATTTCAGCTGTGTCCTCTTCCACTTAGAATGTAAGCTCTCTAAAGAGCATGGTCCTCCCTACCCTTTGTTTTCACGTCTGCATTTATTTTGTCTGCCTTGTATGTACTGTTTTCCTTACTGTACAGCGCTGTGGAGCACTGTGGCGCCTTACAAATCTACAATAATAATAATTTTTTTCTTTTATTCCTCTTCTTAGGACATTGATATAAATACGGATGATGAGTTGGATGCTTACATTGAGGACCTCATCGCAAGAGGAGACTAATCATGACTGTTTGCAACTTGTTACATTTGTTGATGGACAATAGAAGACGGTGCTTTACCCCTCCAGTTGAATGCAACTACTAAGGGGGCTAGCAGCACATTACATGACAGACGCACGTTATGACGTCACTGTTTCCTTGTAATATGTTTCATGGTTTTTACATAACAGGCATGTGCTTTTCTGACAGTTTTAAACATTGTAGTTCTTGAACTCATTTCTTTGTTTATAAATATTTATTTTTTATTGGAAACCAAAGCACTGCCTGAGTAGTTTATAAAGAAAATCTTAGCAAGATCCAGCTGACTCAACCTGTTGATTTTAAATCCATTATACAATGTTAGAATATATGTAGACTACTCTGTTGCTAAAATCACCAACTTTACTGTAATCCACAAACACATGTATAACGTGTTAGACTGGGGTGGAGAGGAGACTTAATAACACTTATAACAAGTTCCAATAATGGGTTACTTTTAGAGACAATAAATGTTTTTGCACTCACAATCAAACAGAATGGATTAAAAAAAAAAAAGGTTGGCTTTGTTAATTTTCAGGCGAGGTTTGTAAATTTTCAGCAATCTCTAAACCACAGTAATTGCTTTTTTAAGCTAAAGTTAAATGGAGACCCTAAAAGGCTAACAATACAAAGCAAAACAGTGTCACTACACTAGGCAACTATAACAGTTCATAGCCAAAAATCGGCTATAAGTTACCAGCATGACACACAGGAAAAAAATGTTTTTAATAGAGATGCTCAGGCTTGGTTCCTCGGGAACCGAACACACCCGAACTTAGGGGGCGCACCCTCGGAATAAAAAACAAGGCAAAACATCATTGTGACGTCGCCGGATCTCGCGAGTTTTGAATTCCTTTTTAAGATCCAACATAGCGAGGGGTGGGAGGGAGGACGGACCCCCATTTTTCTTTTCTGCCACTGATGTGTGCCAATGTGTCCTATATGTGCTAGGAACTGCAGTGTGTTTGTGTCATTGCTCTGTCGCTTAGCATTCAGCCAGGTCGCTGCAGTATTTGTCCAAAAGTGTATGAAATTAATATTGTGACCTGTGAGGTGGTCAAAATTGACTGCAAATGACTTGAAATTACTGTTATTGAGGTTAATAATAATGTAGGAACAAAAAAGAGCAAAATGATGTGATTTTAGCATATTTTAGGTTTTTTTTTCTAAAAAATCCAAAACACACGAGGGCGGTTTTGTCAAAACCAAAACACTAAGCTAATCCAGATCCAAAACCAAAACTAGTTCATGGGTGTCAGTGAGCATCTCTAGTTTTTAATGATACAATGTTAGAAGCAATAAAAGGTTATACTCGCTACAGTGTTAATTTAGGGACTCCTGAGATGATATCCCATTATTTTTGTAGGTTTTCCCATGATATCCATAGGACTATTGCACAATGTATCATTGAAAATGCATACAATCCAAAAAACTATAATTCGACAACCCCCTTAACAAATGACCAAGTAATTATCAACGTTACAAGAATATAAACAGCCGCAAGGCACTGGATAAATACCCATGTCAAGTACAACTCATTCAGTATCAACAAAACATCCAAAGCTCAGTGCAGAATCTTCTTTGGTGGTTGTGTGTGCCTTGATTTGCATGGGTTTGTGGAACAAGATAGCTGCGTTTGCAGAGGAGCATAAGTTTGCAGCAGCTGGGGGCAGTGAGTACGTTCCTTGCCAAGTACAGCGTACGTACACCTACTTTTCCAGAGCAGTGTAATCATTCATTTAGTGGAGTAAGATTATAAAAATGAGATGGTGTGGAGAAGGGTGTATTTTTATAGTCTTAAATTTCTTAGGGGAAGGATGCACAGCCTTTTTCAGTCCGCGAAAACACTTGAGATTTGCAACAGTACTGAGCTCTGAGATTTGGTCTAATACTATACTTTTATTTTTGCACTATTCATTTACATAGTGACAGATGTGCTAGGAACTGCAGTCATAGGAAGTTGGACTTGGCACCAACGTGACATTTACACTTTTGCATAGTGCACCTCTTCAGATTTTTCTGACTCCCTGCTCATTTCCTGGGTATAAAGAGTACATATGTTCCTTGAAATGTGCTGGGCAGACCATATAGGTGCACCAATGCAAAACCAGGGGGTTGTCCTTCCTTGGACCACTTTTGGTAGGTACTAACCATTTTACACCCAGAACATCCCACAAGACCTGCCGTTTTGGAGATGCTCTGACCGAGACATCTAGCCATCACAGTTTTAGCCCTTGTCAAAGTCGGCCAGATCCTTACACTTGCCCATCTTTCCTTCTTCCGACACATCATCTTTAAGAACTGACTGTTCTCTTGCTGCCTAATATACCCCAAACCTTGACAGGTGGCATTGTAAAAAAATAATGTTATACACTTCACTTGTCAGTGGTTTTAATGTTGTGTCTGATCGGTGTGTGCGTGTACTTGGTTTCCTATACCTGTGGGGATAGTGACCTGTTTACACACAAACACTGGGGACCACGGTTGCATTGGGGACAAAATATGAGGTCCCCACAAAGCTTACTAAGGCTAGTAAATGTAGGGGAGCTTGCTGATATATGCGGTATAAAAATCTGGCATGTCCCTGCGATTCACTTTTGTCGGACCAAAGGTTTGCGTGTTTGACGTGAAGGGGAGAGTGTGTGCACGCCACCACTAGCGGCCAGTGGACCATCTATATGTATGTCCCACTATGAGCAGGAAGAGGAGATTGCAGCTTTCCTGGCCTTTTTACACCAAACTGGTATAAGACACTGTCACATCCGCCCTCTGCTGAAAGTAGAGTGGTGACAGTGGAGTATGACACAGCTCATTGCTGGCTCCGGCCCCGGAGAGCAGTGGAGACAAGTATGCCCCTGATACTTCAGAGGAGGGTGGCTCAGACACCAGCGGTGATGCCCTGTTGCCCGGCAGTGGAACAAAGTGCAGGTACCCAGAGATGGGTTCTACGCGCAACCGTTCTTGACTTGATGGCAGAGATGTTTAAACTAGAGATGTTCACAGACTCCCGTGTTTTGGTTTTGGACCTGTATTTTTTTTAAAAAAAAATATGCTAAAATCACATAATTTGGCTCTTTTTCTGTTACTACATTATTATTAACCTCAATAACACTAATTTCAGACCATTTTAACACCCTCAAAGCTTACAATATTTTTTTCATCCAGTTTCGGCCTAAGACTGCAGCGAGCTGGCTGGATGCTAGGCGACAGAGCAACGGCACAAACACACGGCAGTTCATAGCACATCTAGGGAACATTGCCACACAGCAGTGGCAGAAAAGAAAAGTGGTGCAAGATGGAATTGTCCTTCGGTCCTTCCATCCACCCTTATGTTGGATTGACATAGTATGATTGATGGGCAGCAGACTAGACAAGGTTATAAACTCGACAATATGATGACATCGACAGTATTAGGATAACAATTGCAATGTAGACCGTATTTATTAGGTTGACAATTCAAATGTAGATAGTATTATCCCTAATTCTAACCCTGTCCTTAGACCTAGACTTATCCCTGTCCCTATCCCTAGATATGTTCCTAACCCTGCCACAAGCTGATAGACCAAGGCCTATATGTCAAACCATGCAAGATGGTATTGTTCTTGGAAATATGTTAAAATGGACATGTACAGTTTAACAAATCAAGCACTTCAGTGACCAGGACTGCCACTTTTGTGGCTAAAGTGCTTGGTATCACAAAGTTGACTGTGCGAGCAAAACCGGGAATGTGATGGAACTCACCCAGCTGTAATGTTCTTACAATATTGGTGGCGTTGTCAGAAATCACATATCCTGAGGAGAGTCCAAGCGGGATAAGCTATGTTGCAAGGACATCCCTTAATTTTTCTAACAGTTTGTTAGTGGTGTGCCTCTTAGTGAAGCTGGTGATTCACAGAGTAGCCTACCTATGAAAATTTGTCGTTGTTTAGTAGATGTTGCTGCTGTTCCTGCTGCTGAAGGCGATTCACCAACCCAATGGGCTGTCACAGTCCTATTACCTTTAGTTTGCTCAGTTCTGCTTGTCCACATATCTGTAGTTAAGTGTACAGTGGGCAGAATGGCATTTTGTAGGCCAATAATTACATTTTCTCTTTCATTCTATCTGGGGGACACTGCTACCATGGGTTTGTATGATGGGAGCTAGGATTTGACAAACAGTTAATTATTTGTTTAACCTACAGTCGGACGCCTCCCCTCTGCAGCCTCAATATAATTTGAGTGCCCAAGGAGTTGGGCTGACTCTGTGCTGCTCTTGCAGCATTTTCTTACAGATTTAGAGAAATTTATTTTATTTTCATTTATTTTAAATTTATTTTATTTTCATTTATTTTATCTTTACTTAAGATTAGGTGCAGGTACAGCAGCTGCTACTTACTGGGGCTGCTACTACAGATCACTATACCAGGAGACAGGAGGGTGATCAGTGCTGCTAGTCTGCATAGAGCGCCGCAATCCCGATGCAGGCCACCATTTTTAGTGGTACTGAGAGAGGGACACTTGGGAATATATTTACTAAACTGCGGGTTTGAAAAAGTAGAGATGTTGCCTATAGCAACCAATCAGAATCCAACAGTAATTTTGTAGAATGTACTAAATAAATGACAGCTAACATCTGATTGGTTGCTATAAGCAACATCTCTACCTTTTCAAACCCACAGCTTAGTAAATATACCCTTTGGATCGCACACTGTCATGGATGGGCGAAAGGGCACTGCAGGCTTATATATAAAAGCCAGCGCATCCGGCAGAGCCAGAGAGACCTAGGCTGCTTGATAATAAGAGAAGCTTGCCATAACGGATATTGGAGGAAAAAGTTGCAGCATAAAGAGAAGACACCCCTACAGAAAGTGGTGACTTGGTGAGTCCCTGAAAAGTGTGGGAAAATGGCAGCTGCCTGTAATCAGATGAAGGCAAACTACATTCTGCATGATCCTCACGCTGCTCAGAGGGTCCTTGGCCATACAGGAGGGCTAAGTACCTTTGTCATCCTAAAAGACTTTTGTTTTTGTGACAGCCATGTATATATTATTTTAGAGATGTATGTGCTGCTAGATTATAGGGGTTTAAAAACGTTACATACAGGTCAGAGACCTACTATTTCCTAAGGTTACTTACTCATAGTATACGCTGGAACTTTACACTGTATATAATAAATATATATATATATATTATATATATATATATATAAACAAACAGGGACACTCTGCACTCTACACATACATGATTAGTGCTGTACTAAATACTGTTCTATATTAAAAACAGGGAATGTTAGTTCCACATATTGCAATATATGTTAAGCTGACCAACTCACGCCAAAGTCTTCCCAATCTGGTCAGTCCTAACATGATCAAATGCTATGCTATTTTAGCTGGGCTTAAGGCTTCCCTGCACACAGCTTTTAAGTCTTTCCCAAGCACTAGCAGCCATGGGAGACCTGGAACTCGCCTGACACAAGTTGGAATACATTAATGTAGAGAATGGGGTGCAAGAGTGATGGGATTTACATTGTATAAACAAAAACAGACATAGATGGTGAGTGCAGAGGATAACAGTATTTAACGGTCATTAAGAAAAAAAACAATTATTTTTTTTTTAGCTTGGGTGACTGGGTCAGGTTAGGGTCACTAAGATGATGAGCCCTGCTAGGCACTGGATTGGTTGAGGGGGTTATTCAGTTGGACGCTTGCCAATTCAGTGCTGGGCCCTGGGGGAGAGGTGTGTTCCTTTATTGCACTTTCTCCTTGGTGGTCTCACTCCTTTGTGTGCAGACACCAGAATAGGCAGCCATTTTACGGCTCCAGCTTCTCCCCTTTTCTGTCCTGACTCCTGTAAGGTAAAGGGTTGAGGGTTGTTGTTTTCCAGGGTTTTGTCTTTTAGTCTGTGGGGCTGTTTTGCAGGTTCACTTTCTGTTTTAGATTTGTGCGCTGCTTGTCGTCTATACTGTGTTTATTACACTGTTATCTGTGTGTTTTGTCCCATCTGTTAACATGTTAGATAAGGGAAAGTCCCTGCTTGTTAAGGCTGGTGTTACTTCTATGTTGAGTTTCACATGTGCTGCCTGTAATGTTAAGTTGCCATCTGGACAGGCAGGCAGGCTCTGTGCGCAGTCTGTCAGTCTTCAGAGAGCACACCATGTGAAACAGCAGCTGCTGGTTCAGATACGGCAGAACCTGCCTGGGCTCGGTCTCTTTCCAATACTGTGGCTGAACTTGCCCAGTTGGTGCGGTCAAAGGCTGTGGGCACTCCTTCTAATTTCGCTTCCACTGTGGCGAATGAGATGGATTCTGGTTCGCTAAGTCAGGGTTTGCCTGTTTCTACCCCGGCTGAGTCTGTAGAACCAGCTTGAACAGGGGGACTTGCATCCTCAGTACAAGGTTTGGTTTCGGTCTCTGCCTCTTTAGAGAGGATGTTGCAATCTGCTACACCGTCTTTCTCACGTAAGCTCAAGCAGGTGGTGGCACCCCTACAGGGAAATGAGGCAGATTCTGACTGTTGTTCCCAGGAGGAGGGTGAATTAGTGGTGAATTCTGACATGGATGCTCCTTCTGTGGTAGAGGAGGTTCATTCTGATCGTCAGAGTGTGGAGGAGTTAATACAGACTGTGCATCAGGTACTTGATATTTCTGAGGAAGAGATTCCTGACGCTGCAGAGGCTTCTCATTTTGCGCGCCGGAAAAATAAATCTCTTTCCCCACTTCTACCCAATTGGAAGATTTGTTGGCTGAGCCTTGGGCTTCCCCAGATAGGAAGTTCCAAGTATCTTGGTGACTGCAGTCATGTTATCCTTTTCCTCCTGAAGTTTTTGTTAAATGGAAGGCACCTCCACGTGTGGATGGTCCTGTTGCAAGGTTGGCAAAGGTAACTACTATTCCTCTTCCTAACGCAGCCACTCTTAAAGATGGTACAGACTGTAGGGCCATCCTTAAGTGCATTTTCGTGGCAGCAGGTGCCTCTCTGAGGCCTACCATGTCGTCGGAGTGGGTGAACAAGGGTGTAGAACACTGGTTAGAACAGCTGTCTGAAAGTTTGTTGGCAGGCAGGCCGTCCTCTGAACTGCTTCCCTTAGTACAGCAGATTCAGAGGGTTAGGGTTCAGAGGGTTATTTATGCGAAGCGGCTCTGTATACGGGACTGATTTAGACACGGATCTCTGCTTCTGCGGGTTTGGCTCTTTGGACTCTGGCTTAAGTCCTGGGAGGCTGATGTTGAGTCTAAAAAGGCTCTTGAGATCATTCCTTTTTCTGGGAGTGTTTTGTTTGGCCCTCAGCTTGACTCTATTATCAGTCAAGCAACGGGAGTAAAGAGCACTTTTCTTCCTGTTAATGCTTGCAAACAAAGAATGTCCAGGCTTCGGTCTTCAGACAGGTTTTGGGGTCAATATTCCTCGGGCCAATCTTCCAGGGGACAATCATCCGCCCCCAGGGGTGGCTTGCAGCGTGGCCACCAGGCCTGGTCTGCTCGACGTCCAGCAGCGAAGCTTGCAGACAAGCAGTCCGCATGACAAGCATTTTGCTCCTCCGCTGTCGCCAGTGGTGGGATCCCGTCTTCTCTTGTTCATGGATCGGTGGTTTCAGTCTGCCACCGATGTGTGGGTAAAGGGAGTGGTGGACCGGGGAAACAAAGATCGATCTGCTCTGTCTTCCTTCCAGGCGGTTCTTTTCCACAGGGCTTCCCACTTGTCCACGAAAGTGATTGGCTTTAGGAGAAGCGATCCCTCCTCTCTTCCAGAGTGATTATTCCAGTGCCAGAATCTCAAAAAGTTTGGGTTTTTATTCCAACCTCGCGCCAAAACCAGACAGCTCATTCATACCCATTCTGAATCTAAAATCATTGAACATTCAGGTCAGAGTGCCCAAGTTAAAGATGGAGTCTTTGCACTCAGTCATTCACGGCATGGAACAGGGAGAGATCATGGTGTTTCAAGGATGTCTATCTCCATGCTTCTATCTGGGAGGGTCATCAGTCCCTTTTGAGATTTGCAGTTCGGTCAGAGCACTTCCAATTTCAAATCAGATCATGGCTGCTCTGCTAAGGTCCAAGGGGATTACAACCATCCCTTACCTGGACGATCTTCTTTTAAAGGCAGAATCTCCAGAAGTACTTCGGTCACATATCCAAGTGGTGATCCATACTCTAGAACTGGGGTCGGCAACCTTTTTCTATCAGTGCGCCGGCAAAAATGTCTTCAAGTCCAGGTGTGCCAGTAGTGTGTGTGTGTGTGTATGTGTATATGTATGTGTATATATGTATATATATAATATATATATATATATATATATATATATATATATATATATATATATATATATATATATATATATATAAAATATGTGTTTGTGTTGAAGTGTTCTGTATACGGTGGAAAGCCATAACGTCAATTCTTCTACTGCTTTGATTGTAAGATCATAAAATTCCATCCACTTACATTTTTGGTACCGCCACTACTAAATTTCCACTTCAACCACTGTGTGTGTGTGTATAAATATATATATTTAATTATTTCTTATTTTATCACTGTAATATCATTATAATATTAATAGTAATGGGACCAACAAATAAACGTTCATGTTATGCCATACAATAGTGCCCCCAGTTCATATTATGCCACAGTAATACTCCCAATTAATTTTATGCCACACATAAATCACCACAATCCATGTTATGCTACATAGTTGTGCCCCCAATCCTTATTATGCCACATAGTTGTGCCCCCAATTTAAAGTATGCCACACAGTTGCCTCCAATTCAAAATAGGCCACAGTTGCCCCAAATCAAAATATTCCACACAATTGCCCCCCAATTCCTTTTATGCCTAACATAAGTGCCCACAGTTAATTTAATGCCACAGTAATGCCCCAATACCTTTTATGCCACAGTAATGGCCCCAATACCTTTTATGCCACAGTAATGTCCCCAATACTTTTTATGCATCACATAAGTGTCCCCAATACCTTTTATGCCTCAATAATGCCCCCAATACCATTTATGCCTCAATGCCCCCAATACCTTATATATGCCACAGTAATGCCCCCAATACCTTTTATGCTACAGTAATGCCCCCTTCTCTTCACACTTCAAAGTGCTTCAAAATATTTTTTGGATATAGGGGGCCCCTGCTCTAGAATCTCAATATTGGATTCTCAACTTCAAAAAGTCCAAGTTGATCCCATTCCAGCGGATGATCTTTTTGGGTCTTTTATTTGACACTCGACAACGATGGGTGTTCTTACCTCAGGACAAAATTCTAGCCTTGCAGAAGATGGTGAAATCTCTGTTGGCGGCAAAACAGCCCTCTGTGCATTTCAGCATGAGAGTTCTGGGCAAGATGGTATCGACCTTTCAAGGCGGTCCAGTTTGCTCAGTTTCATGCACGGCAGTTCCAGTTGGAACTTCTGTCACAATCGAACAAATCCCATCTGAATCTGGTGGCTCAGGTATTCCGCCTGTCACCGTAAACGCGTCAGTCGCTTCTTTGGTGGTTGCAGAGACAAAATCTCTGCAGGGGACTCATTCTCAATTTGGAATTGGACCTTGATCACAACAGATGCCAGCCTTCGAGGTTGGGGAGCCGTCTGTCTTCACGCTTGTTTTCAGGGTCTTTGGAATCTGAAGGAATCCAAGCTTCCAAGCAATGTCTTGGAACTGCTGGCAGTGTTTCATGCTCTTATGAGCGTGCAACGCTTGCTGCAGGGAAGGCCAGTGAAGATTCAGTCAGACAATGCCACGGCGGTGGCATACCACAATCATCAGAGCGGCACCAAGAGTCCCTTTGCCATGCAAGAGACGCGCAACAATTTTCAGTGGGAGGAAGCTCACGTTCCGGCGCTCATGGCCATCTTTATTCCCGGAATAGAAAATTGGGAAGCAGATTTCCTAAGAAGGCAGTCTCTGCATCCGGAGGTGTTTCGTCAGTTGATGGGACGGTGGGGTCAGCTGGATGTCGACATGATGGCATCTCAGTTGAACCACAAGGTCCCCTTCTTCTGCTCCCGCACAAGAGATCCTATGTTTGTCGCAGTAGAAGCCATGTCTGTCCCTTGGAGGTACCGCTTATTATACCTTTTCCCACCGGTAGCCATGCTTCCAAGGGTGTTAAGAAAGGTAAAGAGAGAGGGTGTTCCAGTTCTTCTAGTAGTGCCAGATTGGCTGCGGAGGGCCTGGTACACCGACATGCTCTCCATAGCAGGAGCTCGGTCGTGGCGTTTGCTGCTACGCCCAGACCTATTAACTCAAGGTTCCTTTTGTCATCTTGGTTTACAACGTCTGGCTTTAGCAGTGTGGCTGTTGAAGCCATGATCCTGCGAGCTAAGGGTTTTTCCAAATGTGTGGGCTTGTAAACTGGGTTCTGCAAAGATCTATCATCAAGTCTGGAAGACCTATATTGGCTGGTGTGAAAAGAAGGGGTATCCTGCTTCCTCTTTTTGCTTGGCCAGGTTACTTAGGTTCTTGCAAGACAGGTTGGATGCTGCTTTGCGCCTTAGTTCTCTTAAGGGTCAGGTGTCAGCCCTTTCGGTCTTCTTTCAAAGAAGACTTGCTGTCATACCTGATGTGCACACTTTCATCATAGCATCTTTCATCTTTACAGCATCCGCCCTTTGAACCTTTGAATACAGTGGAATTCAAATTTTTGACCTGGAAGACAGCCTTCATTTTGGCCATATCTATAGCACGAAGAGTGTCAGAGCTTGCTGCTTTATTTTGCAAGTCTCCTCTTCTTGTTTTTCATGAAGATGTTGTGTCTAGATTTCATTTAAGTCAATACGTTGTCATTCCTGCTCTGACTAATTCTAGGCGGAAAACGATGATTCTATTTGTTATCTCGATGTTGTCCGAGTCTTACTCATTTATTTATGTATGTATCAGAATGTGCACAAGACTGAGGATCTTTTGATTTTCTATGATGCTCACAAGAGAGGCTGGCCAGCTTCTAAGGTGACTATTGCTAGCTGGATTACGGCTGTTATCCGTTAGGCTTATAGTGGGGCTGGGAAGCCTGTCCCAGATAATCTGCAGGTGCACTCTACAAGATCTGTAAGTGCTTCCTGGGCGGCTCGCCATGGTGCCTCCAGTGAACAGCTGTGTAGGGCGGCCACGTGGTCTTCTGTACACACATTCACTAGGTTTTACAAGTTTAATGTCTTTGCACCCAAGGATGCAAGTTTTAGAAGAAAAGTGCTTTGTGCCATTTCTTCTGAGCGTTCCCTCCTGTGAGGCAGCTTTGGGATGTCTCCGGTGTCCTCCAATGGACTCCGGGCGCCCACCCTTAACGCTCTTGTTTCTCCTACTGTTTAACATGTTGTCTTATTGTTAAGAGAATGTTGTTGTTTTGTTACTTTTCTTTTCTTTTCTTGTTTTCTCCGCCTTCTGTGGGCTTAGTTAAACATAAACTGAGGCTAAGAGGAAGTGGGGTATATAGGGGGAGGAGCAAGGGCTTAGTTAAACAGAAGTTTAAAGTGCCAGTGCGTGTGTGTATGTATGTGTATATATATATGTGTGTATATATATATATGTGTGTATATATATATATATATATATATATATATATATATATATATGTGTGTATATATATATATATATATATATATATATATATATATATATATATATATATATATATAAAATGTATATATTCTTGTATATAAGTGCCTGTAGCTAATATGTTTTATACTGTAAAATGCTAAATGTGAGGTACTGTTTTGGGCTATTGGCCAGAGACAAACAATCCCCTCCATTTCTGTCCCATTCTGGGAACTTTATGCTGTGTGATTTATTCTTCTGCCTGTATTTTAATTCTTGGTAAAATCCAGGCGGTTTCCAGGGGAGGCGTTCCCGAAACTAACAAAAAATATCAGACATGGGAAAATTTTGTCTCAAGTATTTTACTTGCTAAAAATTTGGGCATACATCTTCACAGTGTACAGCAGGATCCGGAGTCGGTTTGTGCGGGCTTTGAGGTGGGAGAACAGTCCCAGGGTAGCACTATGCCCCAAATAGAGGAACCTGCGTGTGCTAGTACGCTGGGGTCATATGTCAGGTCCCGGAGGGACAGAGAGGCAAGGGGTTCTATTCCAATCTCTTCCTATTACCCAAACCAGATGGGTCCTTCCGTCCAATTCTAAATATACACCTTCGGGTGCACAAATTCTACATGGAATCCATCAGATCAGTGATCAAGGGATTGGAACCACTGGAGTTCCTGGCATCCATCGACATTTGGGTTGCCTATCTACACGTACCCATTGGGAATGCCACCAGTCCCTGCTCACGGTGGAGGACACACATTATCAGTTCGGGGCTCTTCCCGTTTTAGCCTCTCCACGGCTCCAAGGGTGTTCGCCAAGATTGTTGTGATAAGGTCCGCACTGCTGAGCTCCAAAGGAGTCTGCATAGTTTTTTACTTGGACGATCTGCTGATCAAGGCAGATTAAGATGACCTACTGAGAAAACATCTCTTACCATTTGAATCTTCCAAAATGGAGACACAGGCCCTCAATTAACTGTCTACAACCAGCTGCATTAATTGTGGATATTGGACGCAGATCTAATACTAGTATAGTCGCCATGGCGTCTGTGATCCGCTGTACGACTGGGCGACAGCTGTCATATTTGCATTCTCTTGCAAAGGATTGTTTAACAGTCATTTGTTGTAAACTACTAGTTGTCTTCTTGATCTGCTTCTGGGATGAAGATCCACCCCCAGTAGCAGCAGCGGGCCTAACGCTCAAGAATTCTTCAGAGGAATCCTGGATAGTGTAGGATTAATCTAGCCTTTGCAACTTGGATGCAGGACTAACTCCGATCACTAGTGATGATATTGATGAGGAAGGTATTGTCGTCTAGATTGCAGGTGTCGGGATCTAGCTGAGAGAAAGGACCTAGCTGATGCAGGACTGCTTGTTGTTATTTTTTTAGCATAAGTTTCTGATTTTCCCAACAGCTTGCCATGAACTCTCTCCAAATGGCATAACATAGATGAGGTTCCTAGATGGTTAAGGTCCCTACCTCTGACTGTGGCTTTTCAAATGGTTAGACAACTGTTGTCATAATTTGGGTAAAAATAATTCCACACATAAGAGGTGTTTTTTTGGTCTTATGCCCAGACATGATAATAGCCTTCTTATCACTGGCAAGAACTGATTCCATTGCAAGACTTACACAAACAACATCATCGTCATCAACATCCTCATTAGCGCCGTCATCAGCTACACAAATATTTCCCTCATCCTGTTCCAAATCCAAAGTGGCATCCCCAGTTTCTATATCACCAGCTACACTTGGGCTGCTCATCCACACATTTGAAGAATTACGGAAAGGAGGCTTCTTTATGGGTACAGTATCAGAAAGGTCAAGCTTAAACGTAGCATTCGTGGATAGACTTTCCTCAGCGATTTGTGTCATTTCCGAACACACAGTTTCTTCTACTGTCTTACTGGGTTTTTCCAGCTCGGCTTTTACACATGAAATTTTTCTGTGTGAGCAATGGCACTGGAGAGTGACAAGAACACTGCTACTCCTTCTGTTTCTGTGTGAGCAATGGCACTCGGCAATGAGACTGGAGAGTGCCAACAACACTGCCACCCTTGTTTCTGTATAAGCAATGGCACACCGCTATATCACTGGAGACTGATAAGAACACTGCCACTCTTCCTGTTTCTCTATGAGCAATGACTCTGAGCAATGGCACTGGAGACTGCCAAGAACGCTGCTATCCTTCCTGTGTCTGTCTGAGAAATGGCGGATCTCCGTGGAGGGAGATACATATGGAATCCAAAACTCGCTAGATTCGGTGACACGTCTTGCGTCAATTTCAGTTCTGAGGACGTGAGAACGTACCAAGCTGGCTCAGTACTCAGATTGGTGAAGTTCAGGGGGGCTCGGTTTTTTAAAAACAAAGCATGCGCATCCCTAGTTTGCACACAGGAGGTTGGAAAAACAGCGCTGTGTCCGTCCAAATGCTATCCAAAAACAGTGCTGGCTCCAGGACATATAACAAAAAGCAGACTGGTTTGTGGAGTATGTTCACTGTAATGAGACTGAAGTAGCCTGGGCCATGAAATTCCCCAAGCATTCGAAATAAAGGTGCATGCAATTGGCACATTTTCGCAATAGAGACAACTGCTTAAAGTGCTGAGGCCAGTCTCTGTACGCCTTTGCTCAGCTGGTTCCAACTGACATCAGTGGTGGCTTCTGTAAGCTTGTGAGCGAGATTAAATTTTACTCCCAGTCAAAAATGACCGATGCATCATGCAGTTGGAAGCATATCTTCAACCAGGTCAGTTCACATGTTGGCAGGCATAATTACATCCATCAGCAGCATAATGAAATGGGCAGGCCATCCTCTTCTTTGGAGAGGATGGAAGACTTTATTATCACATCGCCCTTTCTGCACATAGTAGACGCTGTGAAGCTTGTAGCTGGCTAGGACGAGGAGACTGGTACATTTAAGACACCCTCACTGGCACTGAGGGTCGGTCACGGCTTGCAAAAGATATTGAGCATTGTAGAGAGCTGAAAGCACACGCAACTTCAGGAAGATCTATGAGGCAAGTTGGAATGAGTTGATCTCATCAGCTGCCTTAAGAACTCTTAAGGAGACAAAGTGGATTATGCCTCAAATCTTACCTTTTCACTGAAGATGTGAAAAAGATGCACTTGAATCTCGAGAAGCGGCAAGCCTACCGAGCCTATGCTTAACAACTGGGCATTGCTTGCAAAAGTCGTCCTGGTTCAGGTGACCTTGTTCAATCAAAGAAGGGAAGGGGAAGTTTCCAAAATGTTGCTGATTACCTTCTCCTCAAGAGATACTTCAGATCTCTACCAAGATGTAGCCCTAGCGCTTTTTGAGTTTGAGAGGAAGCTCTGCCTGCACTTCACACGGATTGAAATTCCCCCTACTGCTGACACCAGCCATGCAAGGGGCAAAGGAAACTTCTCACAGAGAAGCGTGAAGAATGTGCAGTGACTATCCAAAATGTCTATATCTTTGCCAGACCAAATGCCTTGTCACACTTCAGAGCCAATTGTATTCGCCTGTTTGCCGAGCGTGTGGGGTCAAACATCCTCACACGCTGTCTTCCACGAAGCTTCGAAGGCACGATGCTTTTTCAAAGGACCTCAATTTAAATGACACAGAATTGGATCATTTGGCAGACTTTCTTGGCAAAAATTCAGGGTGCACCAGCAGTATTACAGCCTTCCAGAAGGTACCCTCCAACTTGCCAAGATCAGCAAACTTTTAATGGCTCTCAAGAGTGACAGACTAACTGAATTCAAAAGCAAGAATTTGGACAAAATGGACATTGATCCAGATAGTAAGTTGGAAATCTTGTGTCTAATGTATGGTTTTGACTTTTCCCTCGGCCATTTACATATATATTTCTTTTCAAAATCAGTCCAGCTCCAGCGTGACACATCAGATGATGAGCAGTCCCCTGTGACAGAGGGACAAGTGGTCAAACATTCGGTCAATACTTCCATGCCAGAATAGAGATGGTGTAGGGACCTGGCAACACAGGACCAGTGCCCAGCTAAGACTTCCACAGATTAGTGTAGCATACAGTTTCGTTCTGCAGAAGCGCTTTGCCTTCTCTGTATTTTGCATTATCGCAATGGACGGCTCTACTTCCTTTCAGGCTGTAAAAAAGTGTGGATAAAAACATGTGACAGAGATGAGAGCCAAGCCATGGAGAAGCAAGTGATTAAGTTATCCAAACATGCAGGGTGTCTAGAAAGCGTGACTGCGTCGCATGCCTCATGGCTGAACAATCGGCACTGAAAGATCAGAACTGGTCGGGGGAGAAATTCTACATAGAGAACCACATAACCACTCTCAAGAGAGACCAAACTTGTTCAAACAATATGCAGTGGGTGACCAGGACTGTAACCTCAATGGCTAGGTGTCTGTATGCGGGCGAGTGAATGTCCTCAGACAACCAAAATTCATGAAACTTTCCCCACTACGCAGTCTATGTCAGTACTTTGAGAAAAGTCAACTGTAAATCTCAAGTGGTAACTCCTACACATACATGTATGTGTAGGAGCTGTTTTTCACCAAAGTATGTCTATACATATGTATGTATACACATACATAATATGATCCTATGGCCTGGGCAGTAGAAAAGGGGGTGTTTCTATTCACCATGTTCCACACATGGGTCTTCACAATGGGTCATCATTTGTCTGTGTATAAATATATATAAAAATAATATTTTTAGTCGCATTTGCAAGGTATTTTTTTACGCATTTGTGATCTTTCTACTGAAGTGCTCTCAGTGATGTGAAAAAAAATGGAAAAAAAAGTGTCTATGGCTTAAAATGTGTTACTGTGTTTTATTTATAAAGTAACCAATGTGTCTGCACTTGGATTTTTCAGTAGATACCTTGGTAAAAAAATAAATATCCAGAGGTGAAAAAGCTTTGCAGTGTTGCGTAGGTGTCAAAGAAATCAATATTCTAGAAAAGCTAGGCTTTTTTTTTTCTACCTCTCTACTAGACAAGAGTGTTTATACAGTGATGATATTTTTCTTACTATTTAAAGCAGCAATCCCAGAGGTGTGTGGCTAAGCTGTCATTGTGAGTGAAGTGGACAGGTAGCTCTGGCTGTACTTCAGCAAAATCCACAGTCATCGAGGCATTCCCCACCTCTCATCTGATACAATTACAGTGCATCACCTGTTAGAGCGCCCTGATGCTTATTAAGATCCGGATTCCAGCCGATATACTGGAGAGCTGCCCACTGCAACATCTTGGGCCTAGCCCATTTATTAGGCTGCATTAGTCCTGGCTCTCTCAACCAATTCATCTACCTGCCACCCATCCACAGAAGGGGACTATGCCCCCTAGCCCACGCTGCTAAGGGTTCACACAATTGCCCTTCAGAGCGGTACCCTTCTCCTTGCAGGCTGTGTCAGAGAACTGCTGGATGCACCTGAGTAGTACCCTACAAGCAAAATAGAGGCCCAAATTAATGTGGCTTGGGTGCCCTAGAGCCATATACCTGTTAGGCTGACGGTCTGATCACCAGCCCACAGAACTATATGGTGGAGGTCTTCACCTATAGCAGCTGCCTTTCGCTTAGAGCTTAATGTGCTCACCGGTACTCAGATGCCCCCAGGACTTTACTCCAGGTGTAGTGTGGGTTGGTAATGCAGGTCCGTAGTGGCAGGCCAGGAGGCAGCGGATAGTCAGGTAGTATCCGAGGTCAAGGGTCACAGGCAAGCAGAGTAGTCAGTAAACACGCCAAGGGTCAGGGTCACAGGCAAAGTAGCAGAGTCCAAGGTACAGGCCAAAGGGTCAGGGTCACGAACAAACAGGCAGAGTCCAAAGTCCAGGCAGGGGTCATACACAGAAAATCCGACAGGCAAAGTATCCACAGGACAGGGATCTTAACAACAGACAGCAGGTCAGCAAAACTGGGTCAGAAGCACTCTAACCGGCAGGGAGGCTAAGCCCTCCCTGACTTAAATACCAATGCTGGCCAATCAGGGCTTTGCCCTGTAATAACCCTCAGGGCCAGACTTATGAGCGCCACATTAATTAATCAGCCTGTAGGCTGGGACACTTTAGCGCGTGCGCCCGGCTGCACCACCTGCCGGGGGACGCTGTTTGAGATGCACTGTGTCTGACCGTTGCCTTGGCAACGGTCGGACCTGCTGCAGGAAATGACGTCCTGGTCGTCAAGGAGACGGCCGGGACGCCAGTCGAGGCCAGAACTGAGTCGTGGCGGTGCCCGTGCCCGCCACGGCTCCTAACAATAGCACTCTGCAACAGCAATGATTGAGGAGACATCTGTTATTACTTATTCTTGCACAACTGTAACTGGCCTGACATTGCAACTAGAGAAGATTTCATCCTTCACTTTATATACACTTGGTGGAGACTTTGTTAAGTACATTTGTACGTCTGTTCATGTGTATACACACACACTCACTCAGTGGCCACTTTATTTTTTTAGATACACCTGATTGTTAACCAAATATCTAATCAGCCAGTCATGTGGCAGTAAATCAATGCATAAAGCATGCAGACATGGTCAATAAGTTCAGTTGTTATTCAGACAAAACACCAGAAAGGAGAAGAAAAGTGATCAAAGTGACTTTGACCATGGTATGATTGTTGATGCCAGGCAGGCTGGTTTCAGTATCTCATGATCTTCTGGGATTTCCATGCTTAAGTCTAGAGTAAACAGAGAATGGTGCACAAAATAAAAAATATCCAGTGAGCGGCAGTTCTGTGGACAAAAACACCTTGTTAATGAGGGATCGGCTACAGCAGCAGAAGCCAACACTGGATTGCACTCCTGTCGGCTAAGAAAAGGAAAGAGACTACAATGGCCACAGACTGAACAAAATTGGACAGTTGATATGATAGCATTACACAGTTGCTGCAGATTAGTCAGTTCTAAGGAATGTTTCCACCACCTTGTTTAACCTATGAGGAAAGCAGGCTCTTCTGATGGCAAAGTACTAGAAAGGTGTACCTAATAAAGTGACTATCGAGTGTATATTTTAAATCCGTCTCATCAGAACCAAAATATAAAACCTGGTGGCATACCATAATGAGTTGATAGCAGCACATGAAAATTTCCAAGACGAGGTAAGCGCTATGAGAAATAAGCTGATAAACTTAGAAGACAGATCAAGAGGGAACAACATCAAATGCCAAGCTTCAATGTTTTACTGTAGAGACGTTTTTTTTTCTCTTTTTTTCATCATCTTCCTCTCTTTGCTTCTTATCTTTCTATTACAAGATCTATTCGACACTCAAGAATTTAAAACTGACCTGCCCAAATGGCGTAAAAAATTAAAGAAGCGATCCCACAAAAAATTATCTTAACCTGCTATTCAAAGAAAAAAAATCTGTGAGATTGCTGCTTTAAATTGTAATGTGTGAAACATTTTATAACTATGCCAGTAATGTTCAAGAATTTTTTATAATTCCTTACAACAGTGGTTCCCAAACTTTCTCAGTTCAAGGCACCCTTAGGGTCACCATAATTTTTCCAAGGCACCCCTAAGCAAAAATAATTACCAGGTTGTCCCGTTTTTTAAGTAGTTGGGTCAAAATGACATAAGATGTATTTAGACCCCTTCACCATCACATTGTGCCCCTTTATCACTGCGCCTTCGCCATCTCACACCCTGTGTCCCCCTCTTCGCCATCTCACACTCTGTGTCCCCCTCTTCGCCATCTCACATACTGTGTCCCCCTCTTCTCCATCTCACACCGTGTCCCCTCCTTCAGCGTCTCTCTCTGCCCCCATCCTTCAGCGTTTCTCTCTCCGCCCCCCTCCTTCAGCGTGTCTCTCTCTGTCCCCCTCCTTTAGCATGTCTCTCTCTCTCTCTGTCCCCCTCTTTCAGCGTCTCTCTCTCTCTGTCCCCCTCCTTCAGCGTCTCTTTCTCTCTCTGTCCCCCTCCTTCAGCATGTCTCTCTCTCTCTCTGTACCCCTCGTTCAGTGTGTGTCTCTCTCTCTCTCTGTCCCCCTCCTTCAGCGTGTCTCTCTCTCTCTCTCTGTCCCCCTCCTTCAGCGTGTCTCTCTCTCTCTCTCCCCTCCTTCAGCGTCTCTCTCTGTCCCCCTCTTTCAGCGTGTCTCTCTCTCTGCCCCCTCATTCAGCGTGTCTCTCTCTCTCTGTACCCCTCCTTCAGCATCTCTCTGTCCCCCTTTCAGTGTGTGTCTCTCTGCCCCCCTCATTCAGCGTTTCTCTCTCTCTGTCCCCTTCCTTCAGCGTCTCTTTCCGTCTGCCTCCTTCAGCGTCTCTATCTCTCTCTCTCTGTCCCCCTCCTTCAGCGTGTCTCTCTCTCTGTCCCCCTTCTTCAGCGTCTCTTTCTCTCTGTCCCCCTCCTTCAGCGTCTCTCTCTCTCTCTCCCCCTCCTTCAGCATGTCTCTCTCTCTGTCCCCCTCCTTCAGCATGTCTCTCTCGCTCTGTCCCCCTCCTTCAGCGTGTCTCTCTCTCTCTCTGTCCCCCTCTTTCAGCGTCTCTCTCTCTGTTCCCCTCCTTGAGCGTGTCTCTCTCTGTCCCCCCCCTCCTTGAGTGTGTCTCTCTCTGTCCCCCCCCCCTCTTTGAGCGTGTCTCTCTCTCTGTTCCCCCCCCCCCCCTCTCTTCTCTGTCCCCCTTCACTCTCCGTTCCTTTACTTACCTTCATTCTTCATGTTCCGCTGTCTTCTGTCCTCTCTGCTGCCGCTCCTCACTGACGCTGTTGGACGTGATGATGACGTCACGCCCGGCAGTCAGTGAGGGCAAGAATCCGGCGCTGGATGGGTACGTTTTTTTTTTTGTTTTTTTATTCTTTTTTTGGGGGGGCGATCGCGGCACCCCTGTGACAGTGCCCAGGGAGCCGCGGCGCACACTTTTGGAACCACTGCCTTACAGGATATGTAGTATACAATTTCTGGGTGTTTTTTTATACATTACTGTATATTATAGAATAATTTACTCCCTCATCCAATTGGGGGACATTTGGGTATAGTGTAGGTGAGATAGGCATGTGGGACTTTAAGAAAGTTGTTAGCTAGCCCTAGCTCCTCCCCCTCAATACCCAACTTCTTGCTTAATCCTCATTTTAGTTGAAGTGCCTAATTGTGTAGGACGTATAGAGCTGCTGGGTGGCCCCTGTGGTTTGCTTTTATTTATTAATTTCTTTGCTCTTTTTCCTGGCTGCCAGCTGGTCTGCAGTGGGGGGTCGAATCCATGGCTGCGGAGGTTGGCGGCAGGTAAGTGAAATCCCTTCACAGCATATTGCAGGGAAGAGCAGGGTAGAAGACACAATGAGTCCCCTCGGTGGCTGCCTTTTACTAGAGCCAGATATTAGCATACTTAGTGGACTGGGTGAGGTAGCAGTTTCACCATAGTGTAAGCCCCTGCTAGCACTGCTTTGCACTGTTTATCTAAGTGTTTCCATTCGTAACAGCAGCTTTGGGATGTCCCCGGTCCCCCCCAATTGAATTTGGAACTCCGATTCCTCTATTTCTCTTTATTATTTCTTTTCATTAAGACTTTGTTAATCATAAACTGAGGTTTAAGCAGGAAGTGGGGCATAGAGGGGGAAGACTTAGGCTACCTAACAACTTTAGTGTTACGCCTATCACACCTACACTATATCCCAATGTATAAAAATCCTATTTTATATTGTGTTGCTTTTAAAATGAGTGAGCTAATTTATACAAAAAATACACAATTACATTAGCAGCACTGGTTTCAGAAATGGTGCTCTGTGTGTGTATTTTCACACATATATATGAATGTTGAAACGTGTGTGTGTATAAATCTGTAGTAGTATATAACCAATATAATTGGCTTGAATTGAAATCCGGTACATCCTATTGTGCACAAAAGAGTTAATGTGCAATGTTGTCGAGCTACAAATTATTTAATTTATGGAAGAAAAATATTGATCTTATCTGACATAAGCCCTGTTAACATATTTTTAATTATACTGTAATTTAAAGGAATTGGGCCTTGACTGAAAACTGGTTTTGGGTGTCTCTCTACATGTGTACCTGGTCATTGTATGTCAGGCTACGCCTTGAGTGGCTAGTTATAAAAAGCTGGAATTTCAGGCATATATTTGAAAAGCCCATGCTGTAATATTAGTTAATGACCTAGCTCTTCAATTTTGGTACAACAAATCCAAGTTCGCACTGTTCTACCATGTTCCCTATGTGTAGGTTGCAGAACAATCATGTGACAGACTCTGCTCTGACGACAAAAGCACACCGTTACATTTGGGTGCCATAACTTATCTACAGTCATGGCCAAAAGTTTTGAGAATGACACAAGTATTGGTTTTCAAAAACTTTGCTGCTTCAGTGTTTTTTGTCAGATGTTGTAATTTAACTTCAGTATACCATAGCAAGTATTTAATAAGTGTCAAAGGCTTTTATTGACCATTACATTAAGATTATGAAAAGTCAATATTTGCAGTGTTGACCCTTCTTTTTGAAGACCTCTGCAATTCGCCCTGGCATGCTGTCAATCAACTTCTGGGCCACATACTGACTGATAGCCACCCATTTCTGCCTAATCAATGCTTGGAGTTTGTCAGAAGATGTGGGGTTTTGTTTGTCCACCCGCCTCTTGAGGATTGACCACAAGTTCTCAATGGGATTAAGGTCTGGGGAGTTTCCTGGCCATGGACCCAAAATTTTGATGTTTTGATCCCCGAGCCACTTATTTATCACTTTTGCCTTGTGGGAAGGTGCTCCATCATGCTGGAAAAGGCATTGTTCATCACCAAACTGTTCTTGGATGGTTGGGAGAAGTTGCTCTTGGAGGATGTTTTGGTACCATTCTTTATTCATGGCTGTGTTCTTAGGCAAAACTGTAAGTGAGCCCATTCCCTTGGCTGAGAAGCAACCCCACAATGGTCTCCTGATGCTTTACTGTTGGCATGACACAGGACTGATGGTAGCGCTCACTTTTCCTTCTCTGGACAAGAGTTTTTTCCAGATGCCCCAAACAATCTGAAAATATGCAAGGGGATTCTGAAAGGGGATTCATCAGAGAAAATGACTTTACCCCAGTCCTCAGCAGTCCAATCCCTGTATCTTTTGCAGATTATCAGTCTGTCCCTGATGTTTTTCCTGGAGAAAAGTGGCTCCTTTTCTGGTCTTCTTGACACCAGGCCATCCTCCAAAAGTCTTCGCCTCACTGTGCATGCATATACGCTCACACCTGCCTGCTGCCATTCCTGAGCAAGCTCTGCTCTGGTGGTGCCCCGATCCCGCAGCTGAATCAACTTTAGGAGCCAGTCTTGGCACTTGCTGGACGTTCTTGGGCGCCCTAAAGCCTTCACAACTATTGAACCCCCCCTCTCCTTGAAATTCTTGATGATTCCTATAAATGGTTGATTTAGGTACACTCTTACTAGCAGCAATATCCTTGCTTGTGAAGCCCTTTTTCTGCAAAGCAATGACTGCACATGTTTCCTTGCAGATAACCATGGTTAATAGAGGAAGAACAATGATTTCAAGCACCACCCTCCATTTAATGTTTCCAGTCTGTTATTCTAACTCAATAAGCATGACAGAGTGATCTCCAGACTTGTCTCTGTCAACATGCTCACCTGTATGAACGAGAGAATCACTGACCTGGTATCAGCTGGTCCTTTTGTGGCAGGGCTGACATGCAGTGGAAATGTTGTTTTGGGAATGAAGTTCACTGTCATGGCAAAGAGGGACTTTGAAATTAATTGCATTTCATCTGATCACTCTTCATGACATTCTGGAGTATATGCAAATTGCCATCATGAAAACTGAGGCAGCAGACTTTGTGAAAAATAATATTTATATAATTCTCAAAACTTTTGACCATGACTGTTTATGCTATTAATAGATATATAAATTGTTTATTAATCTAAATGTAACAGGAATCAACTTGATGAAAAAATAAGCATTGCAATTTAAACATTTCCAGTGGCAAAAGCCACAATATTTCAGGATAAATTAGTCATAAAATATCTTATTTTGTGCTGCATATAAAAGAGTATAATAAATATATTAAACAACTAAGTTTTTTGGAAACGGATATAATCCACTCTCTTTGGATAATGTTAAATACAGTGAATTTACCTTGGGAGAGCCGCAATGCACATATAGGGCCTCATTTACAGCTTCCGAACAAAGCAAATAAAGTGTACACATTATTTTGTGGCACACAAATACTAGACAGCTGCATTTTTACACTGCAGTTTAGAGTTCAACTAGGACACTCCTCCCACCCAACTCTAAATCTGTCAATGTCCCGTAACCCTGCAGTGCAACATGATTTTGCCAAATTGCACAATTGTGCCTTCTACAACGAAGTCTAAATGAGGTCTATAATTGTTAAGAATAGGTGGAGGTTGATTTTATTTGAATCTATACGACTCTGTATTTCTGTAAAACTAAAATTTTATTTGGGTGGAATTCACCAAGTTCTGATAACATATAAAAAGCATGTGCAATGTTCCTCTGATCCAGTAGTACACCTGATGGTCCAGGGTTGCTCCTCTTTTCTCAGATTGCATGCAAATGGAAACGTCATGAGGGAGAGGTGTCAACAACATGGGATGTAGTCAATCTGTTGACGCTTAAGCTATCAACAGTCAGACTGTCAACACCAAAATTTTGACAGTCCAACTCTCGACATGTTTAAAATGGTGACATTGTGACATGGCTTTTCTATTAGGTTCAAGCTGCCAGATCGAGGGATATCATTTTATGGACATGGAGAATCATGGATTACAGATGAAGAACCTGCATATTTGCGAGTCTTACAGGGGTGGGTGCTTTATTTATTTATTTCAAATAAAATGATGTTTAGAACGAAGTCTGTGGTTTATTTACATTTTAATTTGGTGCCCTACAGGTCACTGCTTTTTTTTTTTTGCGGACACCATTTTCCTAGGAAACCCTAGGGGTAGTTTGTCATTATGGCAGGGAGATGCCATGCTGTGGGTTTCCCTGCTATATATGCTGGTATTGGTAAACTCGGGGGGAGGGGGCACACTCTTTTTGTCCCCCTGCCTTTACCAGTACCATCCTAGGCTGGCAGCACTAGGATTAATTTGTTTATGTTTATCTGTTTTTAATGTACTAACGTTGGCTTATTATGTGTATTGTGCCGGATGGTCCTCCGGCTGTGTTTCATCGTTTGAATGTCTACATTGTGTCTGTCGACTTTAGCAAACGACAATTTGGTGTCAACAATCTGATTGTTGACAGATAGTACCCAACCCAACTGTGTGTTTGAAACAGGTCACTTCAGAGGCAGAGAAGAGAGTAGTGCAGCATGATTGGAGTCTTCAGATGGCACTGCAGGTTAGAGGATTTCCACACCACTGGCAAGTAGAACTTTGAACTTCATCATAATTTAGGTAACTCCACCCACAGCACTGTGTTTTGGATGGAGTCGTCTTTTATAATGGTAAACTCAAACTACCAATAGTTCCTGCTGCTGGAGTGAATATTCATTTGAAAATACATTCAAAATATATTTTATTTTACTTTAAGAAAGCCGGGATTATCTATGTTGATTATCTGGATTATGTTGACATTATGAACATTTAATTTAGTGTCTATAAATTTGTATGTAATTTAAATGAGGGCTTAAATTGTGACTTTAATAGTAAAACAAAAAATATTTTTTTTAAATGCATTTTTGCTGTTCTAGTATCATTGCATAAACTATTTTAGTACCACAATGACGGCAGTCACATAATTAGAATAATATGAGAAATGTAATAAATGGTTTAAGACATATCCTTCATCAATAACTCACATTGAAGCAGGTCTATAGCAGCTTAGAATGTCTCTAGAACCCGTCCACACTTCCATCACGCACAATGTATAAATAGATATATATCAAACACAGCTTTTTGTTTAAGTTTGTTTAGTTTCCAAAGGAAACCTGCGGATAATTTCCTGGACTTCTCCCTGTACAGACAAAGGCCAGGCCTTCACCTCTCTTCCCAGACACTCTGCCTTTTGGATCAGAATATCCTGTCGGTGCCGCAATGCTGCCAGAAGTTTCTTGTTCCGGTGTATTTGCTGCATAGTACTCTGTCCAATGTTTGAAATAAACGTGTTTACTTCTGAATCCTGCTGCTGCATTAAACGATTAAACTCTTCCTGCGTGAGACCAAGAGATGTGGCATCCAGGGTCTCAATGAAAGAAGCCGCACAACACTAGAAAGGAGAAACAAAACAAACTATTGTCAATAAGGAATGTAAATATTGCCAGTTCTTTTATTGAGTTGTATAATTCTACATTTGTCACATGATGTCATTGGGCAGTTTGGCCAAGGAAAAAAACCTCCAGATTTACAATATATAGACTTAGGTACATCCATTACTGTCATTTATGAATGTTACAAATCATTTCAATCCAAGAAAACATAATAGTAGGGCATAGGATTACTTCATTTAAGGCCATTATGTGTGTCCCTCAAGTCTGTGCAGATGATGTATGGATATCCCTCGAGATCAAAAGCAAGGAGATTCCATCTGCAATCTGGGAAATTAATATTCATGTGTATAAAGGACATTTGTTCAAAAATTAAAAATTAATGCTTTTAAGGTCATTACGTTTCTGGGTGACAATTTTGTATTGGCTGGAAAAAAAAACAGTTTAGAAAGGAATCAATATTATCTCTCCGTTTGCTCCCAGCAAACAAAAAGAAAATGTTTTGTGTGCAGAATAACTTCTGTTTATAACATTATGGACAATAATCTGGAAATAAAACAGAAAAGAGAAATAGGGTAAATATTCCCCATTATGGCAGAAAGAATGTTGAATACAGTCCCAAAATATAAACGTTCATGTGGGAATGAGAGAACCTCGCTCACGTTATTCAGCAACTGTAGACCCTCTAACTATAAACACATGCACTATCAGCAATTTCATTTTCAGGATATAGTTTTTCTTTACTTTCATTGTGAAGTCCACGGCACAGAAGCACATTTGTATAACAATGAGGACACTGTCAAAGCAGGCACAATGTCAAATCTGGAATCTTACATGTAGTGAGATACCTGATCATACATTGTTCTGGGATCACAAAGTTAAAGTAGTGTTTATAATGAAAGGAGAGAAGCTCAGCAACTCTGAAATATGGAGCAACAATTTACTCATTTTCTTCCATGAAGGTAGAATTCGCATCCTTGTTTTGTGAGAAAAAAAACCATACAAGTTAGGAAGGTAGTGTGACAGCATTATGACTATCGTACCCAAATAGAGCATGTTCCTTCTGAAATAAGGAGTAACGCTAGATATAAGGGTTACATATATATCCAGACATGTTATACTCACAAGGTTGGTGAAGCAGTAGCCACACTCCCCTGTTGTCAGACGCTTGGGATTGCAGAATCTAGTGATGTACTGCAAGTTGGACAACAGGCGGGGTGGGTTTGCCTTAAGCATCGTATAAATTAGGCAAGATAGGAAGTCATCAGCTGTGGCTGGCTCCTTCTTACAACTTTGTATGGCTTTGAAAAGGTAGATACAAGCCCTAGACACACAGGAGAGCTTATCCTGAGGAGCTCTCTTGGAATCCACTTCTACCAGAGCTGCAACAAAGGATATATAGGGTATATTACTCTGAATGTTTAGGAGAGGTTAACCGAAAATAAAAATCAGAATTTATATTTGTCAAGTATAGAAAAAGGAAAAACACCAGACATGCATTGCCAAAACAAATAGTATTATTAATCAATAAAAATGAAAATAAGTTTAAATTGTTTAAAAGAGGTCACATGAAGGCTGGGCAGACAATGGGCCCAACCTCCTGTGCTGAGGAGAAACTTCTTATTGGGTGAAATCCATTCTGCCCAGGTACAGATGTCACAAGTGTCAATCAATTTTTTTTAATGCTGGGCAAATCTCCTGCCATCTTATATAGTCCATGCAGTAGGATACTCCACGTGCAACGTTAACATTAAATACCAAACCACTTATAAGTCTGACCTTGCTGTGGCATCATTATAAATATATATCACTGGGAAAACCATAGCATACATTGAGTGACAAATACTGGCGACAATAAATAAATAATTTTATTAATTTGCTGAATAGCAGAGAGACTGCACTGCATAATGAATAATAATCATTAAAAAACAGGCAGTATACCAAAAGACCCCCATCCTTGGAAATTTTCACCAGTCTCAGCACTAGACATCCTGGGCTGTTTTCCACTATAAGACTACGCGTGCAGGGCTGGTGCCTCTATGGGACAAGGGTTGCCTCTCAAAAAACTGCATGAAACCTCTCTCAGAGGCTACTAGCCCGGTGCTGGGGCACATTCCAGTCCCCTGTGTTGTGACAGAAGTGAAGCCGTTCATAGCGATTCATGGTGTGTATGTCTGTAGGCCTGAGACATTAAGGACAGCAAGGCAAAAAAAAAAAGAGAGACTAAATTTGATCCTGGACAAATCACGTTACAAAGCAAGGGGTGCACATTAGTTCATTATTTTGCACATAAGGAAAGATACTAGCTGCTTTTTCATGTAGCACACAAATACTTGATAGCTTTATTTTTAAACTGCAATTTAAAGTTGATCTAGGACATGCTCTACCGCAACTACAAATTTGTCCCCACGTTTTAAATTACCTCCCCCTCCAATGGAACATGGTTTTGCCAAGGTGCAAAGTTACTCCTTTTTTTTTTTCTTTTCTCCTTAATGACTCAGGCATTGTGTGTTTAACACGCACGTCAGGCACAATATTAGCCTTGAGGTTGCTTATCTTGGCATAGACTATGTACAGTTCTAGACATTGACTTACTATTGTCCAGGTTGGGCATTTAAGAGATAAGAATAAATATCATTATAGGCTATGCACTGAATTACTTACCATGCCATTAGTGAGAAAAGTAACATGCATACAGGGTAGGGAAGCCCTTGGATGGCTTGGTGGCACAATGGTAAGCATTGCTGCCACAAAGCTAACGAGTGATGTAAATCCCTAAACATTCTCTGTAAAACACTGCATACAATGTAGGCATCTTTAAAATAAAGGATAATAAACACATAACTTTCTGAGGATATCTTGTGTGTGTCTAAGCCTGGATGGTGTGAAACAGTTGCTGATCATTCCAGATGGGAGTTCCCTGCATTTGATGCTGCTGGTTCCTATTCTTACCTGTTTATTTTGTGCCCAATGCTAAGAAAAACTTTTATCTAATGTGCTGGTGATGTGTCCTTTCGATGGCTTTGCCTGAGGTGTAACGAAGACACAAGGGGTATAATGAACTGGTGTCTCAAAAAGAGTAATAGTAGGAGTACAAAGATATATAACATACACGAATGTAAAATAAACTTTAGTCGAATAAAGGACTCTCCTGAACCCTCATTCACACCTTTATTAAATAAAATACTCTTTTTCGGATCTGCTGTAGTCTAAATTGGAAAAAAAAACCCCAGATATAGTGATAAGAGAAATGACCAAACACTCCCTACTGATACAAAATGGTTATGACCAAGAGGCAGGGATCTTAGGGACCATGGTTCATTATATTGGGACCACTGGGGTGGCCAAGACTTGCTACTTACTCCAGCTTCCAAAGTACAGGTGAATCAGGAAGAGCCACATTGCACTTTTAAGTGTAAGGCTGGGAGGGGGCATGGGGTTTTTTGCCCACGGAGGCACTGTTTTCACTATAGCAGGGAGTCCCTATACTGATGGTCTAGCCTTGGAACTGGTTGAGGAATTGGAGGGGGGGTGCTGCTTTTTTTTATTTATTATTTCTTTTAAACTTAACAGTGCCCTGTGTGGCGGGTGTATTTTGTCTTATTACAAGTATTTTAACCTTTTCAAGGTCGGTTAAAGCTGTGTGAAGGGGCATATGGCCATTTCTACTCCACGAAAGGACTTGATTTTTGAGCTAGTGGAGATTGGATCTAGTCCTTTACTTCCCACACATCATAAGTGCACAATATTTACAGAAACAATAAATTACAAAAAAATAAGCCCCAAACTGGACAGTGTGGGTTTCCCCTACTAAAATTACAACCTGCTCCAGCATAGTCAGGATAGGACTGATATTTCAATGGTAGTAAGGAAGAGGGGCAAGTTGTGCCCCCCTCCCTGTAGGGGCTAGGGTAATTAACAAGACTGGAATCACTGCAAAATGATCAATGCCCTGGGACACCCCTTTATCATCAGCCAATCACATCTGGTCAGCAAAACACACAGCTGGCGAGTGGCTTACAGTGAATGGGAGCCCCCATTACTCTCAATCACATCTGCCATTCTTCATAAGCGGATGGGTAATATTCATGGTTTTATAATTGAGTTGGTCAGTAAATTACACTTTATCAAAAAATCGTGTGTGTGTAATTTATCTATACTTTTTTGGTACAATGGGCAGGGACCTTGCCCATTTTACTATGACCACAGGTGTGGAAAAGATACCAATCTTAATTACCACAATGCAGCATCAGTGGATGGTTCTCTTCTGCTCAGTCATGTGTGACTGACAATTACCTCTGCTTAGATCACAGATGCTGCAGATTAATTCATTTTAGCTGGAACAGGAACATTTGATTCACACAGCACAGTATGGATGTGCTACATAGTTTTCAATCATCGGACATGCATAGCACAATTCTATCAAGTGTCATCTGGTGGTAGAAAAATGTACTGCAGCAAATTTTTAATATGCTTTTGGTAATACACTTAATGCAATGCGTTTTATCGTCAACATTTATTTATATAGCGCCAGCAGATTGCTTAGCGCTCTACAATTGGGACCAAACACAGTAATAAAACAATACTGGGTAATAGGTAAGAAGCCCCTTGTCGCAAGCTTATAATCTATGGGACAATGGGAGTTTGATGCATGAGGTTAAGTGCTACATATTGCGTACAACTTGTTAAAGGGTGAAGGCATGTTCCATGAATGTATCATGTCAAATGTTAGTTTAACGCTTGCCAAATCTATACATTGGGGGACACAGACTAAGATGTAGGACACTTCAAGAAAGAAAAACTCAGCCTACTTTATACAACAGTTGCCAACACAATAATAGAAACAGAACCATCTAACAAGCGGAGATCCACCAGGCAATTGCAAGGCAGGCCTCACATGTAATCCTGCTGACTCCATCACAATTCTCATGTCAGATACAGCTGGAAGTGAAAAGAGGGATCCATCTTGGTAAGACAAAGGTTGTACTTACACACCTTGAAGAATACAGATCACTGCTGGCAATTAGAGCAATGGTAATGGTAATGCACATCGTCTGCACAGAACTGGAGACAGGCTGAATTCACATTGCTGTTGGGGGAAAAAAATTGCCCACAAAAGAGCAAATTTTCAGCCCATGAACCCCTTACAGGGGACAAGTAATATTTATATAGGTGATAATGTAGTTATCTGTCTACTTTGCCGACTAAGCAACCGCTGGTCAGGATCGTTTTAAGATTTTTAAAAGTTGTGTATTTAGGAGTGGTAGTGTTTTCTGGTCTCAGTACTGTATGTATTTTATTATGTTTTTGGTCCAACGTTCCTCATACAGCAGCGGGATCAGTAACTGACCGCTCTTATTGGGCTATATTCATTCTGGCCACGAGGAGTTCTTTAATATCATTGTTTAGTTTACACTGCTTTATGTCCTGGCTTCCGTCTGTGCTTTTTAATCTTATCTCCATACTGTTATTAACATTTATTAATATAGCGCCAGTATATTCCATAGCTCTTTACCACTCACCTAAAACACACACATTTTGCTCTTACCAGTGACAGCACAAGCGATCCCCTCTTTGACGTCCTCATGTTCCTCAACCAGCGGGAGCTGAAGCATCTTGGATGTGACCCAACTCAGTGACCTAAAGAAGAGACAGTGGTCACATGGAACACATATCAAATGAGCTGGATATTCATAACAACCAGAGGTTTCGTAGGCTTTCCAAAATGAAATATGATCTCTGCTAATTACTTTATTCCACAGACACTTGCAGTAAATCATAGGAAGTCTCAAGTTACCGCTTCTTGCTCACTTTTTACATAAAGATCTCTATTTAAACATCTCTCATTGCACCATCTGTTTTTCTCTTCATCATCCAGCAAAAACAAAATAAAATCAATACCCATTAGGTTCAGCATTTGGATAAAAATAGAATTAGATTTATAGTGCCAAGGGCATTAAATGCAGAATGATGATTACTTACTTGATACGCTTCTGAAAAGAGAGATCTTTCTCTTCATCTTGTGAACCATCCAAACAAAATACCGACTTATACAGTCGCGTCATCACCAGTTTCTCAATGTTATCCAGTAATTTGTCTTTTGCCTCTGACATGTGATCTACAAGAGGAAAGGAAACTGTAATTTTCCTAGAGCTGACCAATCAACACATGAGTGAAGGGCTATGTGAACTGAAGGTAAATACAAGGTGATAGATGCTTTAAATGCCAAATGCCCAGAGCCTACATATGCTGAAGGCAGGAATTCTGTTAGATAAACCAATACTTCAAGCAATCATTTAGCTAGCAATTTGGGATATTACTTGGGCACACAAACAATGGATGCCTCCACTGTGTGCAGCCGAATAACACCCTTTCACTGCGACAGCAACTTTGGCAACAGGAGACAAACTAGATTTGGAAGTGTTAGAATAATGTTAACCCTCTCACCAGGGTAGTGGTCCACAATTTGTTGGTAGAAAGTCTGTACTTCTTCTGTCTTCTCATCCACAGTTAATTTCTGCAAGACATACATGACTGATTTGTAAATTCTCAAACTGATCTTAACATCACAGGGACACTGCTGGCCCTTTAAGTAGTGATTAGAGCAACACTAAAAGTGTGATACCACGGATTAAAGGATGACAAATATCAGTGTAAAGACACTAAAACAATCTGGAGTCTAGTTGCAACATATTCCTAAATCCACATAACTGGTGATTGTTTGCATTCCTCATAAAATTACATTTGAAAATGCCATATCCGCCAGCGATATAGCACACAATGAAGGTTCGTTAATATCATAATGATGGTGTTTCTGCATGAACCACCCACCCCTGGTGCCAATCTGGGGCCACAATACTAACGGTAAGATTAGTTCAGCATAATTACCATTATTACTAAATTAAGCATGCATAGGTCTGTCTCATATGTTCAACCAATTATAACCTGTGAAATCAAGATATTCTGCCAGAAGGTGTAGCCTTATATTGTTTATGAACAATGTACTTTCTGTGGCCTTTCCTGATTAGTTTTCCATCTGCTCCATTAAAAAGTTCCCTGTGTTGATTTCAGTTCTCTTAATTTATACTAGGAAAAGTTAAAAAGCACGTCCTTGTAGTTCACTTCCTGCAGCATTTTCACCTTCAACTAACCCACCTTCCTAGTAATGCACACAATCAGATGTTATACATACATTTCACACTTGTACACTAAGATAACACATGGGTGTTCTGGAAGACAGCTTCCATACTTGAGCAATATTACATTTCAAGTCATCATTGCTTCCAATTTACATCCCCAAGTTCTTCCTGCCCATGCAAACAGCTTTATTCTGTCAAATACCCGTTAACGGTTTTAGCTAATGACCGATACTGAAACTGATATGTCTATCTTGGTGGCTATTATTGTCAGTGTCTGGCTTAATCTATTCAATTGTCTCTATAGCAGGCCTGGTCACCTGTGGCTCTCCCGATGTTGTAAAGATACAAGCCCCAGCATGCTTTGCCAGCAAATAGCCATCCGATAGCTGGCAAGGCAAGCTGGGAATTGTAGTTTCACAACACCAGGAGAACCACTGGTTGGCCAGGCCTGCTCTATAGAGTTGGATAAACAACTAAATATAGTCTTTACAAATGCCATTATGAGAAGAACAATGTATACAGACACTTGCATAGATTTATTTTTGAGCAAATCTCTACATTTTGATACCATCTTTGCAGACTAACTTCAGCCTCTTGTATCCTTTGAATGAAATTGGTGCAGTGAGTCAATAACAGTTGTGCATCAGGTCTGCGCAGAGCTTTGAGGAAGTCTGAAAAATCTCCTTCAGTCAGTGAGAGAAGGCAGGTCCGGGAGAGGTGACAGACAGGGTCTGTAGCATAACAATGACACTACATGTGAGCCTTGCTGTTACTTACATTACAATGCTATTCATGTAGTATATCACAATGCAACAGTATGTTATTCCTCATAAAGCATATATCTTACTACAGTTCTTGCTCTTCTTAGGTGTCTTAGGAATGTAGTGAACAACAGATTACATGTCTGGTTTTTAAGTTTATTGTATATAGAATAAGATCAGCCCATGTATGCTTGCAAATGTTGCCCAAATAAGAAGGAATTTACTTACTGGTTACCGTTTGGTATGTATTTGATGCTTGGGTATTCTGCTGCTCACTCTTGACATTATTGTCGTTGGTACCCTCTTGAGAAGTATCTTTTCTGCTCCAATGCGCCGTATTCACCTTCACGCCTGGTTTACTTTGTAGATTTTCTGTGTGATTCCTAATATTAAAGTGAAGACCAGATTAGACTACAAGAGGCCCTTGGTAAAATGCTCCAGTTTTTCTAATAAAGCAAAAAAGTAAATATAAAAATAAACTATATTTACATTATAAGAGCACAGTTGTACAGGTCATCATGCGCTTCCTTGATATGGGCAGAATTCTCCATAAAGGGATTACACACATTTCTCCTGACACACCTGCTTATAATGCAGACTATTGTTATTTTTATTTTGTTCAAAACATTTTTATAGTAAGTTTAAATATTACACTGACATGACATGACTTCATGTGAACATTCAGAGGTCAAATTTTGGAATTCAAGCCAGGCTGACCCTGTCAAAAGCACTCTCAAACAATGACAGATGGTATATTATTGTGTCAGATGGGTTGAAAGGTATTTATACAGCAAGTCTATGTGTATTGCCTGGTGATTAGGGATGAGGATCACTGACACAAGGCTTGTAACAAAGCTTAGGACAGTTTTCACCATTCACAACGGTATAAGTTAAACGATATAGATAAATAAAGTACAATAAAATGTGAGAATTTTTTGTAGTGTAGGCGCTTTACTGGGTGTAGTTTTAACCACTTCCTCCGTTTCTATTGGGTCTTCCAGTCTAGCCTCACTGCATCTGAAGCTTGGGAGAGTGTGATCGGCAATATATTCCTCCACATTTTGCAGCATTGCAGAAGTTGGATCATTCCCGGGGGCATATTCAATTGTTGGCGTTACTGCCTAAAGTAACGCAGCGTGCGCACTATTACCGTCATTACGGTAATAGTGCGCGTAAATACTGTTATTACGGTACATTTCACGCTGGATTTCAGCTCGCGTTTTAGGGAGCTGCGAACTGAAATCCGGCTGAGTATTACCGTAATAACGGTAATACTTTTTCTGCGGCGGAAAACGCCAACAATTGAATATGCCCCCCAGAGTGTAAAGTAAATAGGTTGCTATGCAAATTGGCAAATTTATCACAGATAATATTAGGGAAGAGCCATACCTTAGAATTTTAGCGCCTGGAGAGAAACAAAAATGCCGCCCCCCCCAGTCCTCAATTTTAACCAAATAAATCTATAATATTCATAAACTGTGCCCTCCTTCAGAGTTGTGCCCTGGGCAGTTGCCCCTACCGCACAGCCCTAGTTATGGCCCTGTATTAGGGCTTTACAATTATTCATATTCTGAAAAACTAAACTATGACTCAAACTTTCTCTCAGTCCCATCTCTCAGCTCCCATGCCCCTCAAAACTTCTCAGAAGAAATACCTACACTTGCCTCACACAATCTCTTGGTCCCCCTTCAGTCAGGCTCTCGTTCCCAACACTCCACAGAGACTGCACTGACAAAGGTTGTCAATGATTTGACTGCTAATTCTAAAGGCCATTACTCGCGTCTTATGCTCCTGGATCTCTCAGCTGCATTTGACAATGTTGACCACTCTCTCCTCCTACAAACACTACAATTCCTAGGACTCAAAGACACAGTCTTATAGTGGTTCTCATCCTACCTATCTCAGTCCTATGTCCTCTGCTCTTCTCTATACATCTTCTTCTACTTCAGCATCGTGGATTGTAAATCGCTTCTCTGGGTTTAGGACCAACAGACAGCAGGAGAAATGAAACCTCCCTTGTACTTGATACTCAGGCGCGGGCTGGCAGATTACAGCCCAGGGGGCACAGACGGCCGCATCCCATGGCACGCGATGTGGCCGCGTCATTGATGATGTGGCCGCATCGCGTGTCATGTGATGCGACCGCCTGTGCGCTGACGCGGCCGCAATCACACCCCGACTGTTTTTTTCAATGCTGTTTTTGACAGCAATCAGCCAGAAGAAGGCTTTGCATTTAGAAACATTTATATGCTGTCCTTTACAGTGCAAAATACTATCTTACATTTAAATGTCATACTTTTGTTTATCTAGTTATATTTAAGTCAACCTTCTCTGATGTTTTTTAATACACAAAAAAACACTAAATATGCATATTATGTGAATGTGACCAGTCAAAAAAGTTAAATTATAAGAACAACACATATAATGTGGGAAAAAAAGCATATAAATGTATAGCCCTCTTTAAAGTTATTTGCGAGCCAAATACACCAACATTGCTATTTTCCTATTCTCATAGTAATCAAAAGCATACTACTGGCAAGGATGGCAGTGATCATTTCCAGACAGCAAGACAAAAGGCAAACAGTCACCTAAAAATGAACACTGTTGATAGCCACAATAAAGCCATATGCCATTGAACAGTTTCTGCAAGTTTGTTTAATTGACTGCGCAGCTATGGAATGTAAAGATGACATTTCTGTAAAACCTCCAGGGAAAGTTACATGGCCAGGGCTGATAAAATGATATCCAAATAGATGCTCTGAAATAGGACTTTTTATCAACCAACTACATAAAATAAGCAATGCCTTCAATTCAGCAAATTTAAGAGTAGATAAAATACCCCTCAAAATCTGTCACCCAAACACTCAACAAAATACTTTTGTAAATGAAAAATGTGGTTGCAAATATTGTAAAAATAAAAATCACAAATGATGTATTACTTTTAAACCTGATGAGCACCAATCATTATTTAAAAGTTATAATCAAAATTGAATTGTGCATTTTACATTTTATTTGCAGAACATGTCCAAAAGTAAGAAGCAAATTTCAAAATGTATTACAAGCCATCGCCAAGACCTCATTAGTTTCCCCGAATCATGCTTACAGATGAACTTCCACCTGCAGTGCTGTATTTGCCAACTTGTCTCAGTTGTCAAATGCACATTTCAAAAACAGAAGTTAGGAGCTTACTATTGCTGTTTCTCCTGTATCCCATAGTTTTTAACCAATTCACTATGGACCCAATTCATTAAAGCACACAAAATGAATGTATTGTGCATTTTTTTTTAAAAAAACAACCAATCAAAACGCACGTAAATCAGGCAAACGCACATCCGTATTCAACTACAAGCTGAACTGAAGAACATCTCTTCTTGAATATGGGTGTAGGTACACTATGCTTATACGGCACTTGTAGTAGAGAAACAGACAGAAAACACTGTTGGATACGTACAGTACATATGTGGATTATAAAGTCACAGGAGAATGCACAGAAACTGTTAGTAATATAGTCATTAATGAAAAAAACACATATAAAAGATTTTTTCCATTTCAACCCCCCCCCCCCCCCATAAAATACATTTGAGGATGTTATTAATATCTACTGTACATAAAATACATTTTTACAGTTAGCATGCATACACAACCACTATCACTAGGCACTTATACCTGACCTGTAGCTGGTGCAAGTGATACGACAGAAAACTGTACCTTAGAAATGCCCGAAGCTTGAATCAGAGGGGCTGCGTGTGCTCAAGTGTCATGCCCTTACTGTACATTGACTACATGCATACACCTCTTCCCTACCCTATTCCCCCAATGAAATCGTAGGCTGTAGTTCTTTGTGCTCGAAGACGAATTTGTTGGGCAGGTAAAAACATTAATTGGTCTCCTACTCACAAGTAAACATTACATCATTACTTACTGGTGAATTTACTTAAAACTCAAGTTTGCCTAATATATACTTGGATTGTGTATGTCCCGGAATGAATACAAGTTTTAACAGAAGTCAATCGGGTGATCCTATCCAAGTTCTTTAACTGGGAAGACTAATGGTATGGTATTATATTACCTACCCGTTTGTTAGAGACTGAGCCTTCTGTCTCTGCTGGATCCAGCACCTGGAGCAATACCCATGCCATGCTGGGTTTCCATAGAATCCACAGCTCTTCCTGCACACCTCTGGGTGGTAGAGAAATCCTTGGAGTTGGAAGGATGCATTATCAGGATGAAAATGGGTAAGATTCTGTCCATGGTGAAATGATATCGGGTCCTGACCTGGCAAAGCAAAGTTCATAATCTGTATGGATGAGAAAATGTAGATGACATATGTGTCACATTTACATTTTATTTATGGAACACCAACAATTTCAAATATACTGTACAGTGGGTAGATAAAAAAAATTATGTATTGGTTACAAAACACCAAAGATTCCCAACTGTTTTTCACACAGAACCCACATAGCGTCATGACCTCTGGTTCATTTTTCATTTAATAATACTTCCTTTTACTTTACTGTTGTCTACCTAGTAATATAACTAATATAACAAGTAGGGAATTGATATCTACAAATAACATGAAAATATGAAAAGATTTTGTACGTCCTCCGGATATTAAACCCAATGACATTTAAAAAGAAAGTGGCATTTCAGTCCAAGAAGTCAGCAGTGATTCTCGGCTAACCTATAATCTATGTATCCTGTCCAATCACATTAAATGTTCCACCCAAGTTCATTCTGTGTCAATTATTATAAAACACAGCAATCGGATATAACATTGGGAGATGGTCTAACCCTGTTAACGTGTGATAGTACACAATCATTTTTAAAACAGATTCACGGTGAGACATGTTTTTGTGTCCCAACCTAAGGTTAAGAACTTCTACAACACACCACGGGGACTTAACCAGACACAAGTAGTGTGACAGCTCTGCTTATTTATGACATAGCTAGTAACATTCAGAAACGTAAGTGTATAAGTTTTCTTCATTGAAAGAACTTTACATTTTTCACGTGCTGTTGATCAAATAGTGGGTAAATCTACATTAAAGCACGTACTAATGTCTCCCACTGGTTCTAACAATAGTCTTCCATTGTATACAATTTTAAAACTCAGTGTGGGGTTGCTCTGTGGGACTACAAAGGGAAATGTCATGCATGAGAATTCAAACTGTTAAAAATACCCACTTTCCAATAGACATATTCATCTTTCCCAAGCAACCTATTTCTACATCCCAACACTCTGTGACCCACATATGTGATGAAGTCTCTAATAATAATAATTGCCACCGTCACTTGTAATCAGAGGGAAACAGTTTCTGCTATTTAAGAGAACTTAGAGGTCTTACATCCGAGCAGCAGACAGTGACACCACCCTCAGTAATTTATAACCGGTAATAAGAGGATGTACGAGAGGTGAGGTGACATCACCCCTCTCAGACACTTGGAGGTCAGGTTTCCCACCCGGCCCCGTTAGTGGAGATCACCCGGATAGATACGCTGCGGGTTACTGTATGTGCTTGTCCCCGAAATGTCACATGCCCCAGGTCGCAGCTGATCGGCCGTTTCCGGGTTCGCAGCGACCAATGAGGGAGACTCGGGGACGGAAGTGTTCAGCTGTCACCATGGAGACCAAAGCAGGGCGGCGGAAGTCAGGTTTTCTCTCTCGCTTCGTCTAATGTACAGCGATACGGTGGTGGCGGTAAACGGAAGACGGGGCCTAGCCACAAATTTGTATTCGATCAGCACATATGGGCAATGATATATATATATATACATACATATATATATATATATATATATATATATATATATATATACATATATATATATATATATATATATACATATATATATATATACATATATATATATATATACATATATATATATATACATACATACATATATACATATATATATATATATATATATATATATATATATTAGAACTGGTACGCCCATCTTTGGATCTGATTATGGCACCCTGTGTCCTAGTCTAGTGCGGCACCTTAGCACCACAATCATCATCAACATTTATTTATATAGCGCCAATTGGGAACAAACAGTAGTAAAACTGTACTGGGTTATACAAACAGAGAGGTAAGAGGGCCCTGTTCACAAGCTTACAATCAATCTGGGTTATGTGAATCACTCAAGTATGTAGCAAAGGGGGATTCCAATTATTGCTCTTTTAATTTAGGAGACAAGCCCCTATAGCCAGTGCCACATACAGACAGTGCACTTTTTCTGCAGATGAACAGACGTCCCACCAGGTAGACTAAGGATACCACTCTCCTAGGACCTTCGGAAAGTCACACACACTTTTGTTTATGTCTCTGATGTTATTGTTTTTTTGTCAGAATCCACAAGGACACAATTTTCCCTGCAGCATCTATTTTTAAAGAGTATCTATCTTCAGGTTACGTATTAACATTTTATTGTTATTATTAATCTTTATTTTTAAGGATTGACATATTATGGAGCATTGTACATTGAGGGGATTGTGACACATATTGGTGGATAATATAACAGACTGAAGTACTCCTTGAATAGATAAAGAAAGCTTATATGTACTATTCCATGTCATATCCAGATTGTACAATAATAAGCATAAAAGACGATATTATATTAGAATTTGTACTGTAATACCGTAGAGTAGAGGTGGCCAAACAGTGAAAAGCAAAATACCAGTAGATTGCGGCTAGTTTGCTGGTAGATTACAGCATTAGTTTCCAACTTGCAAAAATTTGTGCAATTTCCCTCACCATTTGTATCAGACGCATTAAGCCTGTGTTCTGCTTAAGGACTATGTTTTATCCTCCTGCATTGATGAGGAAATCCAACTCATAACCCAGCAAAATCAGCTCCCTCATCTCCAGAGCTTTCAGTGGAGATTCCTATTTTGTGTCCTAGATGCTTACTGCCAGAGATTCAGGGTCCAGCCTTCTCTCCCCCACCATACCTGTCCTCGTAGTGAGGCAACCTGCGTGCCCATACTGCAGGGCTCCTGGGTTTTTGCTTGCTCCATTTATCATCTTCCTCGCAGCGAGGAGCAAGTGGAGAAGGGGAGGTTGTGCTGCATGTTTCCGCAAGAACTATAGGAGGAACCGCTTCCCCAGACTTGTACACTCACCCTGCACTCCAGGCAACCAGTCATTACTGGCTGTCAGGGCCGGACTGGGACTAAAAATCAGCCCTGGCATTTAAAGCACACGGGCCCACCTCTGTTGATGAGCAGGAAAAAAAACACGTGCCACAGCGCATTTGGTGCGCCGCCAAGGGCGTGGCTACATTATGTTGAGGGCGTGGTCAAAATGGTGCATTGATACATACATTATAATAAAACATTACATTTATCAGGCCCTCCCCATCCACATTACGTCACCCCCCCAGACACATTTTGACACCCACTGTACTTATCTATGCTTCTAATGCTGCTGACATTCCTGTAGAGTGAGCAGGGAAGCTCTTAGTCTCATGAGATTAATAAAGCTCATGCAACTTAGAGCTCCTCGGCTTGCTCTGCAGGCTGTGTCCTGCCCTGGACTGGGAGCACAGATTCCTCCTGCTGACCAGAACTGGATTAAGGCTCGGGGGGCCCGGGTACTTAAGTCAGGGGGGCTCCTATGATGTAATTTGGCTATTAGACACATTTTTGACAAATACACAGGCAATACTGTGTGCACTACTGTTAGTTGCACGCAGTTCTGCCTTAACAAGCAGTACAGTGTGAAGCAGGACATATCTCCCAACTGTTCTTGTAGTCAGAAGAAATCCTGACTAAGCGGGACAGTCACCCACCAAATTCAGTACAGTTGGCAGACTGTCCTGGTCTCTCCTACCTGTCTTGTCATTGTCACCACCTGTGGCTGCTGGTGTCTTTAGATCAGTTGCTGCTTGTCTGGATCCAGGAATGTTGGATGCCCTATTTAAAAAAAAAATTGAGTACATGAAATTTAGCCCCGGTGTTAAATCAATATAGCATCCACGTTTTAAAATTAGGCCTCACTCCTGCCCCAATATTAAAATACTAGTATTCACATTTGATAAATACATCAATTTCTCTCCAACTAGCCCTGACATTAAATAGTATTCCAATTTAATAAATAAAACTATTTACCTCTCTCCAAACAACTCCAGCAAGAAATTAAATAGCATTTACGTTTAATAAATATATCCATTTCCCACAACCCCCCCAGGCATTAACTCATAATCACATTTAATAAATAGACCTCATTTTCCCCAAACAGCCCCACATTCAATTAATAGCTCCCAAACCACCCCAGCATTAAATTAAAAATCCAATCACTCCATCTTAAATTGTTAGGCCCCATTATTAAATAGCCCCACCATCACCTCACAAAAAAAATAGCACCCAATAATTAGCCCCTACCTGCAATTCACCATTAGATTAATAGCCTACCTCCCACATTATATTAAGACCCTCCCCCCTCACACATTATAGTCATACACCGGCCCCCACACACATACAGTAGTCATACCCTGTCACACACATACACACTCTATAGTCATACCCTGTCACACACAAAACATACTATAGTTACACTGTAACACACACATTCTAGTCATACACTGACCCAAACACACACATACTATAGATCCCCTGTCGCACACATACTATAGATCCCCTGTCGCACACATACTATAGATCCCCTGTCGCACACAAAACCTACCATAGATCCCCTGTCACACACACAAAACCTGTCATAGATCCCCTGTCACACTCACAAAACCTGTCATAGATCCCCTGTCACACTCACAAAACCTGTCATAGATCCCCTGTCACACTCACAAAACCTGTCATAGATCCCCTGTCACACTCACAAAACCAGTCATAGATCCCCTGTCACACTCACAAAACCTGTCATAGATCCCCTGTCACACTCACAAAACCTGTCATAGATCCCCTGTCACACTCACAAAATCTGTCATAGATCCCCTGTCACACTCACAAAACCTTTCATAGATCCCCTGTCACACTCACAAAATCTGTCATAGATCCCCTGTCACACTCACAAAACCTTTCATAGATCCCCTGTCACACTCACAAAATCTGTCATAGATCCCCTGTCACACTCACAAAACCTGTCATAGATCCCCTGTCACACTCACAAAACCTGTCATAGATCCCCTGTCACACTCACAAAATCTGTCATAGATCCCCTGTCACACTCACAAAACCTTTCATAGATCCCCTGTCACACTCACAAAATCTGTCATAGATCCCCTGTCACACTCACAAAACCTTTCATAGATCCCCTGTCACACTCACAAAACCTGTCATAGATCCCCTGTCACACTCACAAAACCTGTCATAGATCCCCTGTCACACTCACAAAACCTGTCATAGATCCCCTGTCACACTCACAAAATCTGTCATAGATCCCCTGTACACAAACTACCCCCCCTTACCTTGTGCGCTCCGCGGCGCGCTCTGTAGTGTCTTCTATCACATGGGACGGCACTTATCACATGGTGCACGTCCCATGTGACAGTCTTCGGCAGATCCATTCATTTCATCGGAGGGGAGGAGGGGACGCGCGGCAATCAGTAAGTGTAGTGCTGGCCACATTGCTCAGCGCACAGACTGTCATGCCGAATTCCGGCATGACAGTCTGTGCGCTGAGCAATGGGGCCGGCCAGCTAGCAAACGGCCCATCTAGCCATCGGCCCTTCTGGCATTTGCCAGAAGTGCCAGATGGCCAGTCCGGCCCTGCTGGCTGTGCAGTTTCCAGATCATCATGCATGGTAAGTCCTATTGGGGAAACACTCTCCTAACGATACAGAGGACTCCTTGCTCTGGACCCTCAGCCCCCTGATTGCTGGCACTACAGGGCTGTAGCCTGCATCTCCCACCAAGTGCCATATCTACTAAACACCATATACTGCTGCTCATGAGGTCTGAGCAGTTGCCCAGCAATTACCAATTACGCAAAGCACTCACTTTGGGGCCCCCAGCGCACCACCCATTGGTAGCAATTGGGAACCTAAGATGTCACTGGCATACTATACTACACTGCTCATGCTGAAAGGTGAGCTTTTCTCCTGTGCCCTCCCCTGACATGCATACCCACATACCTGTGCCCTATCTTGACTTGTGTACCCACATTCCTGTGCCCTCACCTGACTTGCACGCCCACATTCCTATGCCCTTCCCTGACTTGCGCCCCCACCAGCCTGTGATCTCCCCTGACTTGTAAGAAAACAAAGGAGTTTCACTGAAAATGCATATTTTTTTGCATTTGTTGCCCTGGACCCTCAGAATCATCCATATTAATGAAACAAACACAGATGTGTGCATGGCCTGTCCGCTTATTATCACACTGATGAAGACTGCAAGATTAAGTGTAACATGGGCTGTTTAAAGGTATGATTTAATACCTTTTGCAAGGGATTTACTAGCATCGCCTTGGACTATTTCATATACTTCCGAGGCGTGTTTGGTTTGCAAAAATGGCTATTTGACATATGAACTGTACCAAATAGTGCCTGGGCAGATGTCTGCTCTAATTTTTGTTCCCACTAAGTAAAGGGGTCTTTCTATTTTGTTTAGCAGGAATACCTATAAATTTGATTCAGTAATGAATTGGAATGCTATATGTTTTTAGTTCATATTGCATATTTATTAATTGAACTATTTATGTATTTTTCCTATATTTTTATTGGATCATGCTTAGTTTTTTACATTTCCTATCGTTAGTAAAATATAATTTAAACTTAACAAGCAGATCATTGAATCTAGTAAGTGCATATTAAGCATTAAATATATGTATTTTTTAAATCAAATAAATGTTCCTCCTACTATGCGAAAGGTATGCCAACAATGTAGCCACAGTATCCTAGGTAACTGGACCATGGTTTCGGTGTTAGATCTGTACATCGCAAATTATTTTCAGTTTTTAGAGTAGATAATCGAATCCAAAAAGTCTGCTAAAGAGTTTCAACAAAATAGTTGAAAATCTGTGTACCACCTTCATCTATGAGTATTGGTACAAAAGTATAATGGACGTAAATAAAGATCAGGGTTTTTCTTGAGAATGCTGTATAATTAAAGAGAGATTAGGATTTTGCTGTAACTCACTAATGCCCATGAATTTCACAAGCTCAGCATATTTGAGGCTGTGTGTTGTTTTCCCCACACCAGACTGAACAGGATGAAAGCGAACTCAGGCCGGTTGTGTTGGTTAAGGTTACATACTTTAGAAAATCACTCCCTTACTTTAAATAAACAGTAGTGAATCATACTGAATGGAACTCAAATATAATTGAAAACTAATATATCCTTTGACCATTACCAAGTAATTTAAGTTAAACTAATAATGTGGATCTTATAACATATTTCTAACTGAATCTAGTTTTAAAACTGCCCAGTGCTTTTCCAATGTTTTCATAATCTCTTGATTAGCTATATTATAAGTGGTAGTAAAAGAGCAGTCAAATGTATTAGAATAAACCTCTTGTTTCTTTTCTTTATACATTAACAATTTTGTCCTATCGTATTGTCTAACCTTTGCCAAACTGTCTGCCAAGATATTTTCTGGATAGCCTCGTTCTAGAAATTTTTTAATAAGTAATGAAGCTTGTATTTCAAAAGTTTCCATATCCTCACAGTTCCGTCTTATCCTCGTCAGCTGGAAAACAGGTATATCATCTTTCCATTGTCTCAAGTGGCAACTCTTAGGAGCATTTTCAGTTCTCGGCGGAAACGCCGAAAATCCCGCGGTCCGCGCACTATTACCGTTATTACGGTAATAGTGCGCGGAAAAACAGTTAATACGGTAATTTGCTCGCTGGATTTCAGGGAGCTGCGAGCTGAAATCCAGCTTACTAATACCATATTAATGGTAATAGTTTTAACGCCGCGGGACTTTCGGAGAATTGAATACGCCCCTTATAGTCAATATAACTATTGCTATCCACTTTTTTTTAAAAAAAAAGTATAATTATTGATGGTATGCCTTTCTTCAAATGAATTGGTATCTAAAACTAAATCCAGGAATTCCATCCTATCTTTATTAATAACAGATGTAAATTTCAGGTCAAACTCATTGACATTAATTTCCTGAACAAATGAGTGAAATTCCAATTCAGTACCTCTCCAAATCAATAGTATGTCGTCTATATACCGTTTTGTATTGTGTGTTTTATATATATATATATATATATATATATATATATATATATATATATATATGATGAATGTGCATTTGCTCCGATAATCGGAACTTATACTGACAGTCTCATGATGTTGATATCACGCACATGCACACTAAGCTCTAACGAGTGGGTATGCGCAAAATGGTGCTCCCCAACGATATATAAAGTAATCTCGGTAAGTAATTATCCTCCTGACGAAATCTTGACCATATGAAACGCGTTGGCGGTACAAGCAGGCGGCTAGCGGTATCTCCACCAGACCACCACTGATTCCGGGACTATTTTGATGATTGTTATCACAAGGAATCTAAGGACTCGGTCTATAGGCACTGCTGTATATATATGAACTACTGAATGGGGACAATATAACAACAGATAAGTCCTGATTTTATGTTTGTTTGTGAGTGTATTTGTAATTGTTTTTTTTATTAAAACGTTATTTCTACATACTACACAATATGGTCCTTATTTTAATATACAATTTAGCTGATGCCATCCAGAAGTGTCTGGGGATTCCAGGATCCTGCAGAAACAGATAAGCCTCCATATATTTATCTATCTGGTACGCACATAAGCTTTTGGTGTTATATCACTGAGTCACCTTGATTATTAAGTACTACACTATCTCTGGTGCTTCTGTTTATTTCACATGTTACTCCAAATTGGTTCCTGTCATTTGGTGATATGAGTCGTTCATCTGCTGATGTGTCTATCTTGCACCTTTCTCGGGTACGCAGAATATTTACCATGATTGATTATTGATATATTCCCAATAATACTGCACTATCAGGCGCCTCTTTCTCCATTTTTCATATATATATAGTCTGCTTATCCTTTAACAATGTAGGACGAATGAAAATCAATGAGCCAATAATATAATGCCAAACTATAGTCCTAGAAATAATTTGTTGCTCTATACAAACCTACAAATAATTTATTTCAAATGTAGAAAATTACTTAAATTGTAAGCTTAAAACCTGTTCTATTCACATCAAACACAGCAAAATAGTAACACAATTGCTAATAGCACCTGGTAAAAACCGACATACATAATTAGCAATCATTTCCAGATCAAGGCTATTTGAATTTGCTAGTAGGGTATGACATTTGAGTGCCGATCACCAAATACTCTGCTCTATTTCATTTATTGTGGATTGGTGTTTACTGTAGAAAAACAACACTAAGGGGTATATTTACTAAACTACGAGTTTGAAAAAGTGGAGATGTTGCCTATATTAACCAATCAGATTCTAATATGCATTTATTTAGTACATTCTTCAAAATGACAGCTAGAATCTGATTGGTTGCTATAGGAAACATCTCCACTTTTTCAAACCCGCAGTTTAGTAAATATACCCCTCAAAGTTGATTTATTTACCTAGTATATGATATTAATATAACTATCTGACCAGCTTCACAAAGGATGTTGTCATTCATGGAGAGTGGAAGAAATTTCGTAAAGGTCTAGTACCCACCATGTTTGACCTGAGAGTTATGCAACAGGAAATGTATTGAATTGTTCTGTGTGGAAGAATCTGATCCAGTTGTTTGTTGGAGTTAGGAATACATTTTTCCTCAATTGTGGTGATAGATACAGGTTAAAACTATTTTTTTGTTTATCGAAATGAAATAAAAGGTATACTTATTATGAGTAGTAAACCATTGTTCGTGATGGAATTAATGCACTCTTTCAACTTAATAAATACGTTACTTGCAACACTGGCTACCATTTTGGATGCTACCTTCTAGTCAGAGTTGTCAATGTAAAATAAACAAGGAGTAATTGTTTTCTGAAGCAAGGTCAGTCCATCAAAATAAAAGATATAGAAGCTAGGGAATATGGTTCTAGCGATTTGTTTACAGTTGTAAAATATTGTAGACAACCACAGTGTTGTTTTCAATGAGCTCGCTTGCATTTTTTCTTTTTGCAGAGAACAAGAGACTGTGTGATGTGTAAGAGACTTCACTGTACAAACAGAGATACCCTTGGTGACAATGCAGTCATCGTCTTTGTGTATCTGATAAGCACCCACTATCCTCCCAGCTGAGCTTTTCCCTTTCCTGCCAGAGAATCTATGCAGCTGTCTCAGAATAACATTCATTTCCTTCCTGGATATTAGCCTAGAGCTGCCATAATGCCATGTAGGGTAGAAGGGAACACAAGGTTAACCACAGCAGGCTGCAAACACAATTTATTATTTATTTGACTAATATTGCTGCTTCCCAAACCACCACAAATCTTCCACATCCACGATATCATCCTGTTCTGTTAATGTAAAGAAGCTGATTATCCAGCATTATCAACAAGTTGTTAATGCATTTATTTTTGCACATAATAAGCACAATTGTTAGTTGTTCCATAACATTATATACATTATAGAAGTTCTATTGTAAAATAACTGAAAACGTTTCCTCATGTTTATAAACCAAATTGTATTAGACAATAATAGAAATAGAGTTGTATTTGTTTGGATGAGTTAGACTACTATCCACTGAAACTCTTAAACCTTTCCCCACACTTCTAACTCAAGAAAGCTTCCATGGAAATAGCACAACATAGAGAGAGCACACGTGGACAATGTTTGGAAAAGACCACAAGAAAATGGTGTCCATAACATTTGAGCCACTTGTGACATCGGTGTCTGTATGGACAAAATAGGCAGCACACCATGGAGATCAGTGCTGACCTAATTTCCCCATAGGGTTTTTTGAGTTATGTTCAGAATTACCACATTGGCAGACTCGAGCATTAGCCTACACACACACACACACACACACACACACACACACACACACACACACACACACACACACATATATATAATATATACCTTTTTTTCTAGCTCCTTGTATATGTCTGAGGGGTGCTGCAGTCTTGTTCTTTCACAGCAGAAGATGAGGAAAGTTTGTGTAGGGTAATTGTGTACCCTAACACAGTTTCTCAGTGTAGCCCTGCATAACCAAATGAGCATGGACTGGAGTAAGTTTATTCTTTGTTAAATAATTTAAATAATTTTTGCCTTAACTAGCCCCTCCAGCTCTAACAGCATATGCACATGGGCTTTTTTGTTTTCATTACATAAAACGCCTCTTAAAACACATTTTTTTCAGATTTATTTATTGATACATTTAATAAAAAAAATAATAAATTAGAAAAAAAATACTTATGAGGGGCTGCTACATACCTTGGCAAACGATGTGGCAAACGATGTGCCATTTTTTGTGCAACATGTGAATCTGTTTTCCTTTTAAAGAGAGAGTTGGGATTGCCTGGTTGTTGTTGTGTTTTTTATTAGGGAAGACTATGTTAAAAATAATATGTTGTGTAATAAATGAGTGCCTTAACTAAATAAGAATTCTCTTGTTAAAAGAAGTTGTAATTACCCTTTCATTTGTCTAACTCAAACTACAATGCAGTAGGCCTGCAGGCATCACTCATGACTGTCTTACACATTTTACTTGCTTTATGGCCATAGCTCGGAGCACACTTCATTTTGAGTGGCGCTAAAACTGCAATGGCAGGGGCCATAAATCTAATGTAATCTACTAGCATGGCCATTTAATCTATCTCCTCTCTTTTATATAACCTTCAAGATAATGTCCACAGCACTCCACAAAATTATAACTCTGGAGCACTAGTCTAGCTCTGCCCATAATTTAGCAATCTCACATACACTTTAAAGACGAATTACACCCACAAGTAAGATTAGACAGTAATACACCCCCTCCGGCCAACTGGCACAACTGCAGGTGTCCAGGACTCCTACCGTTTTCATGATACACAACCCCGCCTCTAGAAACACCAGTCATGTCTGTGAGTGTGTGTTCTGTTCAATCACTGTATGTGCATAATTTGCCTTCTGTATGTACATGTGTATTTGTATTTACTGTTACGAGCCGCGGCGGTATCCAAAGCCGCCGCGGCTTGCTTCCTGTGCCCTCTGACGTCCCGCCCGTCACCTTGACGACCGGGACGTCACTGCCGCCCAGCGCCCAACCGTTGCCAAGGCAACGGCCGGACGCTTCTTCAGCACGGCGTCCCAGCAGCCGGGCGCGCACGCGCATATTGTTAAAACAATTAGATCCAGCCTGTGGGCTGAATTAGCAGGCATTAGCCTGCAAGTGTGTATGCCAGGGCCAAGCCCTGATTGGTGCTTGGTATAGCAGGCAATTAGCCTGCAAATGTGCACAATCCAGGGGCAATCCCTGATTGGTCCATCTGGGTACTTAAGGCAGTGAGGTCTGCTGCCTCACTGCCGGTTATAGCTTCTGTTACCAGTCTGCTGACCTGCTCTGCTCCTTGCTCCTGTCCTTTGGATATTGTGTTGGATTGCCCGTGTATGACCCCTTGCCTGGATTTGGACCCTGCCTGTGTTTCTTGTGACCCCGACCTCTGGCGTGTTTACCAACCTTCCTGTTTGCTCGTGACCCTTGACCTCGGCTTGTGTATTGGATTCCCTGTCTGCTGCCGGCCCTGGACCCTTGCTTGGACTTCACTCCGCTTTCCTGGGTTTTCCCTAGTCGGTACGCACTTCATGACCCTCTGCTAGTCTGCGACCAAGTCTGTCCCCACCACTAGGGGCTCAAGTGAACACCTGACTGGCAGAGCAGACTCCGGGTTGTGCTGTACCGGCTAGAGGGGTTCCTAACATTTACTCCACATTTTAAGCTTTATTTTATTTGTAACAAAGGAAATGAATGAAATTATTGGTAGGTATGCACCCACCTTCCTGAACCCTCCGAAGCACCTCTATGGAGAGGGACTGAAGGCTCAAAGGCTCTGTAGAAGCACTGTGAATCGCAGGTTAAAGGGACCACCACATAGCATTTCAGCAAGACCATTGCTTCTTTACAGGCTTATGGTGGCTTCAGCAATTGTGGATAATTCTTCTTTTGAAGAGGACTGCCCCCATAGTGCACTTTTTTGTGTTTCTACATTTCTTTTTGTACTTGGTGGGCACCAAAGCACCGATTCCTGGATTTTGATTAAAAAATCAGTGCAGAGAAATTGAGTTATTTTGAACCATCCAACTGTAGGCTTCAGGTAAACGGAGATGGTTGAGGTCCCGAGGTCAGCAAATAAATAAGGCAGGTCCTGTTCAGTCAGTTTCCAACAGTAGAGGGCACTCTGTGTTTGTTAGAACGTGTCAAGGATGTCTAACATCTGCAATTAAAAGTGCTGTATAAATTTAAGTAAAATAAGTGTATACAAATCTTTAATACAATACTAAATGTAGGTATAGCTGTGTATATATATATATATATATATATATATATATATATATATATATATATATATATATATATATATATATATAGTGCCGTTTTACATAGAAGTATTTTTTAGAAACAGCTGTGAAATGTTCACCTCCCACAACTATTTACACATTATATATATATATATATATATATATATATATGTCACTCACTGAAAAAAAATAATAATTATATATATATATATTCAGTGAGTGGCAGTTCTGTGGATGTAAACGTCTTTTGAATGAGAGGGGTCAGAGGAGAAGGCTGGTTCAAGCTAACTGGAAGGTGATAGTAACTCAAATAACCATGTATTACAAAAATGCAGAACAGCAACTCTCAAAATACAGCAAGTCAAACTATGAAATGGATGGGCTCCAACAACAGAAGACCACATAGACAGGGCCATCTTTTCCATTGGGCACAATGGGCAGGTGCCCGGGGGCCCCAAGGGCAAGGGGGCCCCAGAGGCAGGGCTCTTAACTAGAATAAATAATCCTGCAAAAGAAAAAACCTGCAAAAAAAACCTTTAAGGGTCACTGAGCAAGTACATCTTTCTATTTCTATATATCTATATCTGTATCTCTATACATAGATATATATATCTAGGGGCACCGGTGCACTGCTTTGCCCGGGGGCCCATAATGTTGTTAAGATGGCCCTGCACACCGAGTTCCACTGCTGTCGGCTAAGAACAGGAAACTGAGGCTACAGTGGGCACAAACTCCAAAATTGGACTGTTAAAAATGGAAAGCAGTCGCCTGATTTGACGAATCTTGATTTCTTCTACGACATGCAGATTGCAGTGTTCCTATTTGGTGTCAACAGCTTGAATCCAAGGATCCATCCTGCCTTGTGTCAGGAATGTTTTCATGGGACACATTAGGCACCTTAATACCAATTGAGCATTGTTTAAATGCAAAGCCTACCTGAGTATAGTTGCTTACCATGTGCACCCCTTTATGGCCACAATATACATACTTTATAATGGCTACTTCCAGCAGGCTAATGCGCCATGTCACAATGCATACACCTTTTAAGCTGATTCCATGAACATGGCAATGAGTTTAGTGTACTCCAATGACCTTCACAGTCATCACATCTCCAATAGAGCACCTATGGGAAGTGGTGGAACAGGAGATTTGCACCAGAATGTGCACCCAACAAATCTACAGTAACTGTGTGATGCTATCTTGTCAAAACATGGACCAGAACTTCTTAAAGTGTGTTTGCAGGACCTTGTTGAATCCGTGTCTCAAAGTGTATATGTGTGTGTGTATATATATATATATATATATATATATATATATATATATATATATATATATATATATATATATATATATATATATATATATATATATATATATATATATATATATATATATATATAATGTCTCCCGGAAAAGCAGGTCACTCTCCCACATCCTACCCACTTCCTAGTAAAGTTGGTAGGATGGGAGCCTCCATGCTGTGATTCAGGGCCAAAATGCTGCAATTCGCCCTGCCCCCTAATGTTCTACTTTATGGATAATCCTGACTCCTCCCATTTATAATCCAGACTCCTCCCATTTATCATCTTAACGCTTGTAGACCCTGCACCCTGTGTCACAGGAATGTATTTAAGAAAGCAAGTCGGTTAAGTTTGTTAGCTTTATTTTTAGTAGTACATTATATAGCAACAATATCAGAAACAAATAATGAAGTAAACAAAATATTCAACAGTAACAAGAAATAGCAAAAAAATCTGCACTGTCATGGTCGTGGCTCCTAATTCTGGTCTATTACTAAAGGACGCAGAAATTAGTTTCTTACTATTTATCTCTCAAGCAACCTGTCTTGTTAAAAGGTGCAGCCATTGACTTAGAGCTTGTAATATAAAGTACTGTACACACAAGTTAATGAGACGCAATGCTGATTAATGGACGGGTTTTACTAGCTTGTGCAATCTCTGGGGATTCCCAATTAAAACTATCACTCTTTCCTAGATTTTGTCACAGTTATAAACAGAAGTACAGCTAGGAGTCACGGATATGGTGAAAACACTCTGTGTTTATTTGCAGACAAGTATAAATAACAGGTAGTCAGGAGTAGTGGTAATTACCAGGTGCAGGCTGATGCAGGAAATAATATAAATGTCCAGAAACAAGCAGGTACACAGCTAATGCAGGGGTATGAACCGATTCCAGGCAGCATGAACCAGAGGAGCAAGGCAGGAGGAAGAATCCACAGGTAACACAGGATATGACATCAGAATAGGACAACAATAACCAGCCATGTGTGCTGGGAGTGACAGGGTATATAAAGGGAAGACCACACCCAGGTGCATGGGATAATTGGAACATGAAGGTTAACCCCTAATGCACACAAGGCACAATAGCAGCACCTCTGGTGAATGAAGGTACTGCCAATACAAATACAATGATAAAGGCAAAAAGGCAGGAGCTGCCATGCAAAGCAGCATGTAATGCATAAGCTGTAGGCAGATCGTGACAGTACCCCCTCCCTTAAGGGCGGATTCCAGACACCCAATTACCAAAAATGTCTGAATTCATCGGAATCATAGTCCAGAATTGGGGGCCCGGCAGAAAAGTCCTCGTCCATGGATGGACGGGCAAAGGAGACTATGCCAGTTGTCAGTTCAAGCTCCGTAGACCTTCCTTTCTTTTTCCGTCCTCCCCTTTTACGGGACTTCCTTGGAGTTGAGACCTGAACCAAGTGGGTGAAACACAAAGGTAGCTCTTGACCAGGTGAGATGGGTGGTACAGCTGACAATGCAGAGGCCCCGCAAGATGGCATAGCGGAGGTGTTATAAATTTGCTGAGAACTGCCTCAATAAAGGATTGAAAGTCCGATTAAGATGGGGTGATCCATCTCAATAAATGGGTTTGCCCAATCTAATGCCTCTCCCCTAAAATAGGATATTAGGAATAATACCTGTCTCTTAGGGCTACTAACAAGGCTTGGTGTGAAGGGGATCTGTGAAGCAAATAACCTCATAAGGGCATTAAATTGGGAAGGATGCCCCTCAAAGAAAGGTGATGGTTCAGGCTTGGCATCCTCGGTAACAGATGGCTCGGACTTGGCAGACGACTTGGCAGCCGACCCGGACTGGGCGGCAGACTTGGCAGCAGACCCGGACTGGGCGGCAGATTTGGCAGCAGGCCCGGACTGGGCGGCAGACTTGGAGGGAACAGTGCTGTGAGAAGCCTGAGGGCAGACAGCACTTTGAGAAGCCTGAGGGCAGACAGCACTTTGAGAAGCCTGAGGGCAGACAGCACTTTGAGAAGCCTGAGGGCAGACAGCACTTTGAGAAGCCTGAGGGCAGACAGCACTTTGAGAAGCCTGAGGGCAGACAGCACCAAGTGGTAACTCGGGCTGAACCGCATGGACTGGCAACTTGGGCTGGACCGCATGGACTGGCAACTCGGGCTGGACCGCATGGACTGGCAACTCGGGCTGGACCGCATAGACTGGCAACTCGGGCTGGACCGCATGGACTGGCAACTCGGGCTGGACCGCATGGACTGGCAACTCGGGCTGGACCGCATGGACTGGCAACTCGGGCTGGACCGCATGGACTGGCAACTCGGGCTGGACCGCATGGACTGGCAACTCGGGCTGGACCGCATGGACTGGCAACTCTTCTGGAGCAGACTGGAGGGACAAGACCCCCTCTGGAGAAGACCGAAAGGGCAGCGCCCCCTCTGGAGAAGACCGTAAGGGCAGCGCCCCCTCTGGAGAAGGCTTTAAGGGCAGCGCCCCCATTGGAGCAGACCGTAAGGGCAGCAGCCCCATTGGAGCAGACCGTAAGGGCAGCGCCCCCCATTGGAGCAGACCGTAAGGGCAGCGCCCCCTCTGGAGAAGGCTTTAAGGGCAGCGCCCCCATTGGAGCAGACCGTAAGGGCAGCGCCCCCATTGGAGCAGACCGTAAGGGCAGCGCCCCCCATTGGAGCAGACCGTAAGGGCAGCGCCCCCATTGGAGCAGACCGTAAGGGCAGCGCCCCCATTGGAGCATACCATAAGGGCAGCGCCCCCATTGGAGCAGACCGTAAGGGCAGCGCCCCCATTGGAGCAGACCGTAAGAGCAGCGCCCCCATTGGAGCAGACCGTAAGGGCAGCGCCCCCTCTGGAAAAGACCGTAAGGGCAGCGCCCCCTCTGGAAAAGACCGTAAGGGCAGCGCCCCCTCTGGAGAGGACCGTAAGGGCAGCGCCCCCCTCTGGAGAGGACCGGAAGGGCAGCGCCCCCTCTGGAGAGGACCGGAAGGGCAGCGCCCCCTCTGGAGCAGACCGGAAGGGCAGCGCCCCCTCTGGAGCGGACCGGAAGGGCAGCGCCCCCTCTGGAGCGGACCGGAAGGGCAGCGCCCCCTCTGGAGACGACTGGAAGGGCAGCGCCCCCCTCTGGAAGAGCCTTTAAGGGCACGCCCCCTCTGGAAGAGCCTTTAGGGGCAGCGCCCCCTCTGGAGCAGGCTGAAGCTCAGGAACAGAGACAGCGGCTGAAGACTCGGAACCGGACACTGAGGCAGCAGGCTCCAAGCTGGAGGCAGATGATGTGACCTCAGAGCTGAAGGCAGATGATGTGACCTCAGAGCTGGAGGCAGATGATGTGACCTCAGAGCTGGAGGCAGATGATGTGACCTCAGAGCTGGAGGCAGATGATGTGACCTCATAGCTGGAGGCAGATGATGTGACCTCAGAGCTGGAGGCAGATGATGTGACCTCAGAGCTGGAGGCAGAGGCTGGCACCTCGCAACAGGAGGCAGAGGCTGGCACCTCGCAACAGGAGGCAGAGGCTGGCACCTCGCAACAGGAGGCAGAGGCTGGCACCTCGCAACAGGAGGCAGAGGCTGGCACCTCGCAACAGGAGGCAGAGGCTGGCACCTCGCAACAGGAGGCAGAGGCTGGCACCTCGCAACAGGAGACAGAGGGAGTTGGGGCCTCAGGACAGGCGGCTGGAGCTGGCGCCTCAGGACAGGCGGCTGGAGCTGGCGCCTCAGGACAGGCGGCTGGAGCTGGCGCCTCAGGACAGGCGGCTGGAGCTGGCACCTCAGGACAGGCGGCTGGAGCTGGCAGATTGGGTCTCTTCGCAGAGAACAGGAATGCTGGAGCATAAACAGATTTGGAGTGCAGAGAGGAAACAACAGGAGATGGTTCAGTAAGCTGACGTGGTCTACGGACAGGACAGTCCTGCAAGAAATGTGCATTGCTGGCACAGTAGAGACACAACTTGTATGTTATCCTGCGCCGCCGTTCCTCTTCGGTCAGACGGGGGCTGAAGACTTGGAACCGGAGACAGCGGCTGAAGACTCGGGACCGGAGACGGCGGCTGAAGACTCGGGACCGGAGACGGCGGCTGAAGACTCGGGACCGGAGACGGCGGCTGAAGACTCGGGACCGGACACAGCGGCTGGAGACTCGGGACCGGACACAGCGGCTGGAGACTCGGGACCGGACACAGCGGCTGGAGACTCGGGACCGGACACAGCGGCTGGAGACTCGGGACCGGACACAGCGGCTGGAGACTCGGGACCGGACACAGCGGCTGGAGACTCGGGACCGGACACAGCGGCTGGAGACTCGGGACCGGACACAGCGGCTGGAGACTCGGGACCGGACACAGCGGCTGGAGACTCGGGACCGGACACAGCGGCAGGAGACTCGGGACCGGACACAGCGGCAGGAGACTCGGGACCGGACACAGCGGCAGGAGACTCGGGACCGGACACAGCGGCAGGAGACTCGGGACCGGACACAGCGGCAGGAGACTCGGGACCGGACACAGCGGCAGGAGACTCGGGACCGGACACAGCGGCAGGAGACTCGGGACCGGAGACAGCGGCTGGAGACTCGGGACCGGAGACAGCGGCTGAAGACTCGGGACCGGACACAGCGGCTGAAGACTCGGGACCGGAGACAGCGGCTGGAGACTCGGGACCGGAGACAGCGGCAGGAGACTCGGGACCGGACACAGCGGCAGGAGACTCGGGACCGGACACAGCGGCAGGAGACTCGGGACCGGACACTGAGGCAGCAGGCTCCAAGCTGGAGGCAGATAATGTGACCTCAGAGCTGGAGGCAGATGATGTGACCTCAGAGCTGGAGGCAGATGATGTGACCTCAGAGCTGGAGGCAGATGATGTGACCTCAGAGCTGGAGGCAGATGATGTGACCTCAGAGCTGGAGGCAGATGATGTGACCTCAGAGCTGGAGGCAGATGATGTGACCTCAGAGCTGGAGGCAGATGATGTGACCTCGCAACAGGAAGCAGAGGCTGGCACCTCGCAACAGGAGGCAGAGGCTGGCACCTCGCAACAGGAGGCAGAGGCTGACACCTCGCAACAGGAGGCAGAGGCTGGCACCTCGCAACAGGAGGCAGAGGCTGGCACCTCGCAACAGGAGGCAGAGGCTGGCACCTCGCAACAGGAGGCAGAGGCTGGCACCTCGCAACAGGAGGCAGAGGCTGGCACCTCGCAACAGGAGACAGAGGGAATTGGTGCCTCAGGACAGGCGGCTGGAACTGGCGCCTCAGGACCGGCGGCTGGAGCTGGCGCCTCAGGACAGGCGGCTGGAGCTGGCGCCTCAGGACAGGCGGCTGGAGCTGGCGCCTCAGGACAGGCGGCTGGAGCTGGCAGATTGGGTCTCTTCGCAGAGAACAGGAATGCTGGAGCATAAACAGATTTGGAGTGCAGAGAGGAAACAACAGGAGATGGTTCAGTAAGCTGACGTGGTCTACGGACAGGACAGTCCTGCAAGAAATGTGCATTGCTGGCACAGTAGAGACACAACTTGTATGTTATCCTGCGCCGCCGTTCCTCTTCGGTCAGATGGGGGCGTGGACCACCTGTGTACTGGGAATTTGTTACCCCATACTTCATAGAAAACAGCAAATTTGTAGAAGTACTTTTAAGAGGTGCTGTTTGCACAGGTTCATCAGCAGAGAAGGTGGATTTAGACAGATCAGCAGCTTCTGAATTAGGAGAGACAGAATCTGACAGTCTCCTGAGCGGGTCCAAAAGCAAAGTGGAAAATTTAGCCAGCTGGGAACGTAGCAATATAATGTTCATCTGTAAAGTTTGTAGCAGTGGCAATTCCAAGACTGGTGAAACAGACATGTTGCAAACACAAATGAAAACTTGATTGCAAAAAGGGTCCCAGAAATAAAACAAAACTTTCACCTGACTCCAAAGCCGTTTTGTGGGCTGGTTATACTGTCACAGTTACAAACAGAAGTACAGCTAGGAGTCACGGATATGGTGCAAACACTCTGTGTTTATTTGCAGACAAGTATAAATAACAGGTAGTCAGGAGTAGTGGTAATTACCAGGTGCAGGCTTATGCAGGAAATAATATAAATGTCCAGAAACAAGCAGGTACACAGCTAATGCAGGGAAGCAGGGGTATAAACAGATTCCAGGCAGCATGAACCAGAGGAGCAAGGCAGGAGGAAGAATCCACAGGTAACACAGGATATGACATCAGAATAGGACAACAATAACCAGCCATGTGTGCTGGGAGTGACAGGGTATATAAAGGGAAGACCACACCCAGGTGCATGGGATAATTGGAACATGAAGGTTAACCCCTAATGCACACAATAAGGCACAATAGCAGCATCTCTGGTGAATGGAGGTACTGCCAATACAAATACAATGATAAAGGCAAAAAGGCAGGAGCTGCCATGCAAAGCAGCATGTAATGCATAAGCTGTAGGCAGATCGTGACAGATTTTAGGGTAGTTGTAGAAATTTACATTGTGCTTTTGGAGTTAATTCTATAATACAAAGTTATTATAGAACAATAATTTCTGCTTTCTCAATGGAATGTTTATAGCTATTACTATATCAGCCAGTACCTATTATACCAGCAACAAGAGAATGTTGATAGGTGTCATATATACTATATGGACAAAAGTATTCAGACACTTGACCATTCTGTAGAGCATTTATGAGGTCAGGCACTGATGTTAGGCGAGAAGGCCTGGCTCGCAATCTCCATTCCAGTTCATCCCAAAGGTGTTTGATGGGGTTGAGGGCAGGGCCAGTCAAGTTCTTCCACACTGAACTTATCAAACCATGTCTTTGTAGTCCTTGCTTTGTGCACTGGGGCACAGTCATGTTGGGATAGAAAAGGGCCTTCTCCAAACTGTTTCCACAACGTTGGAAGCATATCATTGTCCAAATTGACTTGGTATGCTGAAGCGTTAAGATTGCCCTTCACTAGAGATAAGGGGCCTAGCCCAAACCCTGAAAAGCACCCCATATTATTATCCTTCCTCCACAAAACTTCCCATGTTCTCCCGGCATCCGCCAAACCCAGACTCTTCGGAAATGTGCTGTAATGCTTTTTAGGAAAGTCTCTATGTTTTTTTTGGAGGTGTCTTCCTTGTTGGTGATTTGCCAAACAGAGTGTTACAGGATCAGATTTTAGACTAGACCTTGAACCCTGCTCAGGTGATGACTAACCTCAAAGAGGTGCGGAGTCTAACTGAGAGTGAGGTGTTCACCGGGGAACCCTGCAAGGGATATGGGCTTGGCTGCTCTCTAACCACAGGTCGCGGTCCTCTAGGAGTCACAGAGAGGGTACGACAACCTGGACACAGATTAGATGAGAAGCTGTGTTGGAGCACCGGAAGGTAAGTACATAGATCTGAGGAACGAGATGGAATGGCAGCCAGCAGAGCACTGAAGCGCAGAGATCCTAGTAGGTAGTAGAGCAGAGGATCAATGGAGATGTGCAGTGTTCTGCGGAACAGACCACAAACAGGATTGAAAGGTAGATGACCCAAACTAGACGGTGAGGGGATGAGCTGCAGAGTACAGGATCAATGGTGATCTGCAATGCTCTGTAGATTAGCCACATATCTTGATCGTGGAACAGGTAACACGAGAACAGCTGCAGGTAACTAAAGCATTGAGGTCCTGAGAGGCAGTGTGACCTGGAAGCAGGATCGATGATGATGCGCAATGTTCTGCAGGTAGCCACAGGTCTTGATCGGGGAACAAGTAACACGAATACAACGGAGAGTTGAAAGCTGCAAGTAACTGAAGCATTGAGGTCCTGATAGGCAGTGTGACCTGGAAGCAGGATCGATGATGATGCGCAATGTTCTGCAGGTAGCCACAGGTCTTGATCGTGGAACAGGTAACACGAGAACAGCTGCAGGTAACTAAAGCATTGAGGTCCTGATAGGCAGTGTGACCTGGAAGCAGGATCGATGATGATGCGCAATGTTCTGCAAGTAGCCACAGGTCTTTATTGTGCAACAGGTAACGCAAATACAAATGATACCAATAGAAGATGACAGGAGTCAGAGAGAACAACGTCCTCACAGGAGGTGAGACCTGAAGATCTGGTCACAGAAGGTAGAAGCCAATGTGAAACCAGGAGAAGTTTGAAAGTATCAGGCACATGCGCAGCCACTACCGGACAAATGCCCTCAGAAGGAACGCTGAGCAAGCCAAACAGAAGCGGTAGTCAATGGAAACAATGATATCAGTAATCCTGGACAGAATAGCAGGCGAGATGTGTGATACAGAGAAGTGTGATTCGTCACTTCACAGAACACGTTTCCACTGCTCCACAGTCCAGTGTTGGTGTGCTTTACACCACTCCATCCGACGCTCTGCACTGATTTTGGTGATGTGAGGCTTACATGCAGCTGCTTGGGCTATGTAAGCCAAATCCATTAAGCTCCCGCCGCACTGTTTTTGTGCTTACATTAATGCCAATGGAAGTTCAGAACACTTCAGCTATGGATTCAGCAGAGCGTTGGCGACTTTTACACACCATGCACCTTAGCAGTTCTTGACTCAACTTTGTGATTTTATATGGTCTACCACTTCATGGCTGAGTTGCTGTTGTTCCTAAATGCTTCCACTTTCTAATGATATCACTTACAGTTGACCATGGAATATCCTGCAGGGATGAAATTTATCGAACTTATTGCAAATGTCAGGACCCCGCAATACACTGTACATTAAAGTTTGTAGTTGCGGGGTCCTGACATTGCTGCTTTAAATAGAGATTTCATCTATGTCGCTCTGTTAAGTGAAGTGAAACTGAAGTGCCGGGAAGCAGAGTGTTCACAATTAGTAGCTGTCAACATGCCGCTGTCTTTGGAAATGTGCTGTATCGCTTTCTAGGTAAGTCTCTATTATATTTATGTCTGTTTTATAGTTTTTGGTTTTTTTTGTAGGTGTCTTCCTTGTCTGTGAGTCGGGAAAACACACCCAACCCAAGATGCTACGGTACTCTTCAAAGTCGGATGTTGGGGAAAACAGAGCATACATAAAATAAAACTGCCTGGTCCTTGCACCTTTGGAAATAGAATGACACAATTTTACAGTGTTTCTATCTTTATTGCAGCTTTCTGCAAAGTCTTTGATGATCCTGGTTGAGACTCCTTTGTTTCTGCTTGTCTGTTACGTTGGTCCATACACCATTTGCTTTTGCACTATAACTTTCAAACTTGGATAAAATAAAGAAGTACTTTTGGCAAGGCCTGTTAGACATAATCAAAGATGATTTGGCAGATGAGGAACATTCCGGCTTCCCTACATTAAATCAATTCCCTTTCTAATAAAGGGGACATCAGCTTTAGGGAGCTTAATTTGCAAGCTTCTTTGCTAGGCCCACAATTTCCACAAACCATTTCTTGCTGCCCCTGAAGAACTCGTATGTATCAGATGATCCGAGGGTGTATCTTTGTAAAGTGTCACCTAGGGCAGCCTTGGCAAACAAGTGGCACTTGAGGTGTTTTGGAACTACAAGACCCAGCATGCCCTGTCAGCCATCGACTAACTACTGGCAAACATGCTGGGGCTTGTAGTTTCACCACACCTGTAGACTCACAGGTTGGCCTGGCCTGACCTATGGCATTTTTGTTAGCTAATGCCCTCAAACTGGGAAACAATAAAGCCTAGCTGGTTCTGAGGAAGCCATCAATGACCAATGTTAACAGCTATCCAGTCAATAAAGTTTCATCTAAATGGACATTGTTTTAATCTCATACTCTGAGGTTAAGGGATGCTGGTAATTTCATTGAGTAAGATCTTGTTCAAAAGTTCTGAAAATCTGACGTTCATTACTGTTGTTGATAGAAGTATGACTCTGGGAGGGTCAATCTATTTTAAAATTGTTCCATTGTTCCAAAGTAATAAAACCCAATGGCTAAATCAACAACTTCCAGTCATAAATTGTGTGTTAAGTCAATTTATTTTTTGCAGTACTTCATGGTTTGATGCCAGTTTAAAGAAGGTTAACTCTGTTCTATCCCCCTTTTGGTGACTTTGGCTGCCTGGTTCTCTCTTCCTTTGCAGGTTTCACAGTTTGCAGATCTTTACTGTAAATGCAACACTTTTGACTGTGTCATTAATATAATTCCTGAAATTATTCCTCCAATTGGTTTTGTGTGTCCTCGTTCTATACCTGAAACCAAAACCATTTTAGAAAGCATTAAGGGATAATTTATAAAAATCCACTTCTCTTGCTGGAGCTGGATTATTTTTGCTGACTACAGGGGCTAAGCAAATAAAGAACTAATGTCCTTTTACTCTGATCTTGGAGTTATTTGACCAAACTCTGTTTACATGGCACATACAATCTTATCCATATTAAACTTGATGATTGTTAGACCATGTTCAACATGTGTGAAAGACACTGCGAATATGTTGAATTTTCAACATTTTGTTCAGACTATCCTCATTAATTTGCTATAGTCTATTTTGTCTGTATCTTGATTTAATCCCGATGTAATTTAATTCTGCTCTCTGGTCAAGTATGTTCTCCAACGCCTTGAAAAACGTGTTTTTGAGCTATCATAAGTTCCAGTCTTAGGTTATATTATTTTTGAATCTGGTCTACAAATTAAAACATCTTTCGAGATTTGCTAATTACTACAATTCATCAAAAACTAGTAGTGACTGGGTCACCTCATTCCTCCCCTACGCACATGCAACGGGAAATGTATTACTGTATTTAACATGTATAAGTTAAAATGTATTTAAAAAGAGAACCACTCAACAAGGGGTTTGTGGGATCCGGCAAAGCTGTAATGCTGCTCCTCTGGTCCGCAGCGTTGGTGATCCTAAGCTCCAGGTAGTCCAGTGGGAGGGATCAGTGCTGTTTTGCTGTCACACTCAGATCCCCAAGTCAAGGACCAGAGGATCTGTGTCGGGTGGCGTCTCCGCACTGAGACAGTGCAGGAGACGGGTGCCTGCCTTTCCCCGACAGCCGCGTCCCGTTTCCTAGCAACTGGGCGCTTTATTGTTATCTTTGCACACAGTGCGCACGCATGTGCGGAGGACCTTGTGTCCTGTTGTTAGTCAACGGGAAGCTACATTTACTCACCTGTCGGCGGTCAGTTGTGTCTGACCACCAATATCCTCTCGCCCTATCAGGGCTCAACTTGCTGCATAAATAGGAGCCTCCGGCACCACTAGGGTGCCAAAGTATTTGTTCACTACCTGCTCCAGCACTTACCTGTGGTTCCTGACTCCTGCTTATATGTGTTCTGACTCGACTTGTTCCTTCTACTGTTCACCTGATTTACAATTCGGTACCTTATTGCTCAGTTTGGTTTTGACAATTGGCTTGTCCTGACTATTCTCTGGATCCTCCCTGTGTATTATCCTGCCTGGCTGGTTCTGAACCGGATTGTTTGAATACATCTGTCTACTCCTGTTGCTATGCTGGTGACTGTCTCTGAGAACCGCAACCTGCTCACCCTTTTGCAGCGAAGTTCAAACTCCATTGCAGGGGTCCCTGCTGAATACCGTGGGGGCGTTATACTCCGCTCCTCCCTGTTCAGTTGTGCCAATACCAGCTAGTGGCCATCTCTGCTAATTCTGTGACAATCTGAATGCATAAACATAGTAAAAGTTTTAAGTAAATGACCAGAATGATCCTTGCATACTGATTAAACTAGTTCCATGTGCAATAATGTAGAAAAGAAGTGCTAGTAGGCTATGTAAAGTGTTTAACATCAATACCTTCAAGTGTGTGTAAAGGAACAACTCTTATAAGAGCTATATGAGCAATAACGTCTATACTGAAGCTCAGATGAACAAATAAACAGCACTGTAGTACTGTGGTCTCTTAAATAAATAATAGTAATTAAAAATGGTCTTGTTAATGTCACAAAAGTGTGAGCCCTATGGGCACAGGTAGACTGTGCTTAGACATGACTTTGTACCCTTGAACCTAGTGTACACACTTATTGGGCTTGCAAAGGTGTTGCTCAGATGGTATGAAAATATTGGGCGCATTTATTTCACTTGTAGGTGACTTTATACAGAAAATGTGTAGCAAGCGTACTGTCAAGTGATAGTGCCAAAATAGATGTGCACATTTTGCAGGTATGGCTTATTTTATCTGTAAACCCAGAAAGCTTTGAAGAACAGTTAGGAAATAATTGCTGCTATTCTGTGATGTTAAAATCAAATGTCTCCTCCTACTACTGTCACCTTGAGGAGCAATCAACAATTTTATGAGGCAGGGCCTGATTAAGGGTTCAGGCCACCCTAGACTAATACTTCCTTAACCCCACTGTCACGGCTATGAATAATTATGGATCCCCAGCCTCTACTTAGATGGTGATAGTAGAGAGTGGTGGAGACAGAACACCATGGAATTGAAGTTCTTAACTTGAAAGCATCACAGGGAACAATAACACAAACAATGATGGTAGTGTTGCAACTTGGTATATTAATAGATGGTACAACAGCAGTAGTAATAAAAGGTATGTACAACTCAGCAAAGCTGAGCACACGGAAGTTCATAAAATACAGTAATAATCACAGAAGTACTTCAGTTGGTAACCAATGGCAACAGCAGATTAAGGTGAACCACTGATACAGCTAAAAGTCCAAGAAGAGTAGTATGTAGACTTGGCTGATCCAAACAGATAATATGATTCACTTTAGCAGGTGGTTATAGGTATCACAATAGTTCATATTAGCGGAACAGCAAACGTTATATGTTGTCCAAGAACTTGGATATAACTGGTAACATGCAATAAGGTGTTGCCTAGAAGTAACAGCGTCATAAACGAAATCCAAACTGAGCGTTTAACTACAGGTCACAGATGATCCGGTTAACAGGTAAGTGTGAGTTCATCACCAATAGACAACAGCTGATAATGCACACAACTTGAGTTGAGGAAATGGCTCCCGGCTTGGCAATATATTCATATTAACAGTCCAGCAATAATAATCAGCAGAGTAATAATAGCCGTGCCAGACATAGAACCACAGATGACAAAAAAACTTGATTGTAGTTCAACATAGAATACCGCAACATAAACAGCCGAGTAGAATGGTACTTGAGCCAATCAATATGAGCGCAGGTGTAGCAGACAACAAACGAATAGTTCTGTGTGCAGATGAACAACGACAAGTAACTTCAGCTTGTAGATGAACCACCAACTGGCATACAGCGGAGCCGATGGAGAGCAATGATGACAGGTAACTTCGGCAACCAATAGCATGCAGGAGATAAACAGAAAGTCAGATATGCAGCCAGAACCCACAGCAGTGTGAGTAACACGAAGATCAGGCAATGAGTCCATGATCACGGGAGATTGAAATAGTCCTCTAGGACCAATGGGCTTCGGAAGGAGGTCCCAATCAATATAACAAGGAACACCTATGGAAAGGTAGTGACTCTGAAGCAAAAGCAAGCACCAACATAGTTCTTAAAGGGCAAGTCACAACGCCAGCACCTAGCTATGGGACCGGTGTGTGACACCCACCCAACCTATTTATGTCCCCATGTTTTTAAAACTCCACTTATCTTTTTAAAGGGCCCCCTTCACGCTGAAGATGTGAAGGGGGAGGGGGCTGTTAGCCGCCGCCTGATGTCATGGTTGTCTCTCCTATTCATTTATCCTCCTATGCCCGCCCAAGGATGACTCATTGTCTTCAGCCTTTACCATGGGAATTTGTCAAGTTTAATACCTTACTACATTTTTGTTTCATGTTTTATTTTGGATAACAACTATTCTCTTATATTTTACTATTATTTTAAGTTTATACCTCTCCCTGTTACAGTTTTTCATGTCACAAAGGATTCATCAACGTGAACAATAGATCATTATTTTCAGGTAGGGTGAATGCAGAGCAGTACAGTGCACTGTGGATGAATGTACTGCTGCCCTACACCTGTTATAAATGACCCCAACATATTTAGAACATAATCTTGAAAACAAAGGACATTTTCTGTACTACTTAAAGAATGCCGTATTAAATTCCAATGCATTTTTTAATAAAAAAAGAAAGACAGCCCTGTATTCACACACATGACGAGTCATGTATTGTTTACAGTTAATGTGTTGATAGAAGTGGTAACAGCCCTTAAATGAAAGGTAGACAAACACAGGGAATTTTAATCTCAATACTGAATACAATGATCGCTATTCTACTGCACCTGTTTTCTTTATGTTCAGCAGAGTGCTTGTGTATTCTAAGAATTATAATGGTCTGTCTGGATTGAGGATAACAGGTCTAATGTCTCTTTAGTTGTTTCCTAAACTCTCTGTTTCCTATTCAAACTGATGCTGTTCCTTTTACTTTCAAGAGACAATTGTTCTCTGAATTGATGTGCAAATGTATGATCCTATCTGCTTTCTCCTGCTGCAAGTTTTGGTTATTGTTACAACACATTTTATTTTACTGCTATTTCCCTTCCATTTCATGTTAAGGCATGTCTCTTTGTCTTATGATAAAACAAAGAAGAGAGACAGATTTGTTAGTGGTCCTTGGGTTGTTTTTTTTTTCTTTTTTCTTTTTTTTTTATGATTAAAAACATGTTACACGTTACAGGAATATAATTGAATGACACAAATTTTAGCAATAAACTTTGGAGAACAAACTAGCCTGCTTTTACCTCCAGAGAGGATGCCTCAGATTGTGAGAGTTAAACTGGGTACACACTACAGAATTTTCCACCAACTTTTTATGCCGATCGATTTTACATGCGCTCGATGGTCCGATCGCTCGGTCCATGGACTGCATACACACTAGCCTTGATTTAGACGATAAAGGGAAGAGCGAACGTCCCTTTAGCGACTTTTTACAGCCACGTTGTCGTGAGCAATAATTTTAATTTCGTACACACTGAAGCATCATTTGCGGAGCATGTAACAATATACCAAAGACATTAGCCTAAAGGGGCAGAGCTTTCACTATAGCTAACACCCAAAGCCGCATAAAAAGAGAAGGCAACACTGTCTCTTCATTCATTCATATAAAATAGAAGTTTAGTAACATACATAAAATTTACAAAACCATTTAAGTGGTAAAGTGCAATGCAATAAATATTCCCTAATAATAAAATCCCTTCGTATGTAATGGAATGCTCCATTCTCTGCGGGCATCATCACTGATTGGTCCACAGCAGAAACGAACGCCCATGTCTGAGTGTATAAAATGACAGAGGAACCTGTCTAGCGCCGAGGAGCCTGAGAAGATGGCGAGTGAGAAAGTGTCAGTGGGTGTTAAGGTTGAGGAGAAGGTGTCAGTGGGGGTTGCAGGTGAGGAGAAGGTGTCAGTGGGGGTTGCAGCTATGGAGACGGAGACTAAGTCAGAGATGGTGCTGGAAGGGCCAAAAAAATTTGAAAAAGTTAAGGTGGGGGATGGAGATACTCAAAAAGAGCAAATCCAATGAGCCCAAGAGCAGTGGAGATGATTGTCAAAGTACTGGACCAGGACGACAACGACATTAAAAAAGGTCAGTAGCAGATGTAGTGTACCTGCTTGAAGGACTTTATTTCATTCTAGTGTCACACGAAGATACCACTGATACCACTAATGTTACATCTGTTATCAAACAAGAAAAAATTGAAAAAGAAAAATAGATAAAAGAAGTTCGACACAAAGGTATTTCAGTGAACATGTGTAGACAGCTAAATGCTTTGGCCACATACCTGTACCTTTATAATAACCAAAATGGCGCCTGTTTTCCAGAATATATGGAGGTTAAGTCCGCTATTATGGTGATTGCGCCACAGGGACCAAAACATAAACTGATCTCGAGCAGTGTGCAAGGTGAGAAAATTAGAGTATTTCTATCGAATACAGATACAGTAACAGATATAGAAGTTTAATGGTAAACATTTTTTATTTCCTTGTTTCGTAGGTAAAGAAATCAAAGGGAATAGAAACCCAAGCGACATCAAGACCTGTTCTGCCACAAACCAGTAGCACCTTTAAAGTGTAATACTATTATTTTCACTTGTCGTATTGCAAAAAATTTTCTACTTTTTTTCCTGCAATAAAACTGTTGCATGAACACTGTGTGGTTTATTCTGGGTATTTCACAAATATTAGTTAATAAAGGTTAATATGACTTTATAACTTTAATAGTTTATAAAGGTTAAAGTTTATAAAGGGTAAATATGAATACATTGCCAACATAGACGCAAAGGGTAATAACACACGTGCTTTATACAAGTGTAATGGTCTGCAGCCAGACAGGTGCAATATACATCTATACAAAACACAAGCCTGTGATGTGCGGATACCGCACCACGTGGGACTGGGACAGACATCAAAAATTACCATACACACGCCCCCCAGGTCGAGGAAGTATCGGAGGATTGCCATGGATCGGACGGAAGTTTATACACACTACACAACGGAAACGAGATTGTAACGAAAATATTTAACATTACGACCAACCAAATGAGGTGACAATCGTCCATTTGGCCAGACTTTTGACCATCAAGTCACTACACACACTGACCCGACTTTTGAACGAGCGGTCTTATGTCGGCTGGTTGAGCCGATTATTGGACGAAAACCGTGTAGTATGTACCTAGCTTTAGGGAGTGCCAAAGTACAGGAGTACCGTGAAAAAAAAAAAAAGGATGAGATCGAAGGGATTTTAGGTAATCTAGCTGCCTAGAGATGGAAGACAACGTGTGGTGACATCAGGTACTAAAAGTCTTTGTAAATAGAACTTTAAAGGTTAATTGGCCATTCTTTAAAATAGGATTACATGTCTGCTATGTTCATTTTGAAAAATATTTCGCATGGACATTTCTCTTAAATATAAGTAAATATGTTTGCCACCAGTACATTTCTTATGGTACTTTTTGTTGTTTGTTATTACATTGTGGGGATACTCTTTCTAAGTAATCTACATTAAGGTATAATTTTTGCAGTAATTATTTGCAAAAATACATTTCTGGGAAAGCATTAAAATGTAAAGATAAGGTCCGCTTATTTATATTTAGCTATTACATATACTGCTCCTCTACTCAAAAACAGCAAACCTCTACCACTTCAAAGGAGGAGAGGAGACAGCAGTGCACATACCACCTGGTAATGATTAATCTCATTATTCTGTATACACTCTTAGCTCCGCCCAATTCCTCCTTCAAGGGGGCCAGCCAGTGTATGGCCATGCAAAGCTGCTGGGAGGAGGCAGATTTGGAGGAGATAGTGGAAATACTCTTTCCTTCATATGTGTCTCGGTACATAAAACCCTATGTAGCTATCAAATAATCCCCCCAAAAAAGGGGATTGCCATTTTTTTTTATTAAGTCTGCTGTTCATGTGCTGTGCTCTTGCCCACCTTTCTCCAGACTGCACACCAGTAGTGTAGTGAGCTCTCATTACACACCTGACTCACCTTCAGGGTTGTGCTTTCAGACTGCACTATGCTCACACCAAAGTTGACTTCTATACCCAGAGCTGGATTAACCTAATGGTCTTTGTGGGCTATAGCCCAGGGGCCTCCGGCAGCTGGGGGGCCCTAACAATACCTTTATTCATAGTTGCCTACTCTCCCGGAATGTCCGGGAGACTCCCGAATTTTTCTCAGTTCTCCCGGACTCCCGAGAGAGCAGGCAAAAATCCCGGATCCAGCGTCTCCCCGTTGTTGTAGATGGTGGGGGCGGGGCTAACCGCGGCATCGTGGTCCCGCCCCCTGCTGCGATTGGCCAGAATGTCTCATGATTGACAGGGGGCGGAGCCAAACGGCGCATCCCCGCGTGGCCACGCCCCCTCAACGGACCCCCTCCCGGACGGCTGTCTTTAAAAGTTGGTAAGTATGCCTTTATTTAATACTGCCGGCGAACAGGTCGGGGGCGGCCTCCCGTTCATTCTAGGCAGGCGCAGCTAACAGCAAATCTGATGCTGTTAGCTGCCCTGCTGTCAGTGCGGCCGCGGTGCACATCGCGCCACTCGAGAAAAGGTCTCGTGAGACTCTGCCCACCGTGTCTGCACAGACAGCAGGACAAGAAGAAAGTAAAGGAGGCTGCAGCGAGAAAAGAGGACCAGGTAAATGCTGAATATATATCGGAGAGGGGGGGGGGGCTCATAGCAGGGGCGGATCTAGACAATAATTTTACCCGGGGCGATTTAGGCCCCACCCCCTTTCTGATTTCTATGGCTGCCGGCGGCTGCACACTATGTGCAGGTCCGCTAGGCAGTGACAGTGTGCTGCCCGGCTGCTCTGATTGTGTTTAAAACACAATCAGAGCAGCCGGGCAGCACACTGTCACTGCTGAACGGACCTACACAGTGTGCAGCTGTCGGCAACAAGCCCCTGCTCATAGTACCCTTAGCCTGGGGGCCATCATTGCCTTAATCCGGCCCTGTCTATATCTCACATTGTTGTGCGATCTGGAGGAGAGCATAGCGAATAAAGAGAACATTAAATTAAAAGCTCTAGCCTGGACTGACAGGCACTGTTTATTAAACAAAACAGAAAAAAAATCAGGGTACTTAGTGACAAGTCCTATTCAGTTTATTGAGTAACTAAAGTTAAGCTAATTTTTGGACTACTTATCAGGAAAGAAAATACTATTGCATGTTGTTTGTTTTGTTTTTTACTTATTAAGGAATCAAAAATAAATACATTTCACTTATAATGGTAAATCTAGACATGTTGAAATTGAAACTACTATATTTGAACAGTACTAAATTGCAGTGTACATTTCCAATCGTTCTGTTTGTTTCTATTGCAGCCCTGAATATTTTGTTTCATTATTTTTTTTATATGTATCCATGGGCAAAGAGGAGAAAGTATATTCTGCCACATTTAAAATATTTCATTATCCCTGTCACCACTTTTCTGGTCCCAAATCCCCATGTTCTCCTTTCATCATCATCATCGTCCTTTGTATAGCGCCACTAATTCCGCAGCGCTGTACAGAGGACTGACTCACATCAGTCCCTGCCCATTGGAGGTTACAGCCTAAATTTCCTAACACACACACACACACACACACACACACACACACACACGTCAATTTAATTGCAGTCAATTAACCTACTACTATATTTTTGGAATGTGGGAGGAAACCGGAGCACTTGGAGGAAACCCACGCAAACATGGGGAGAACATACAAACTCCGCACAGATAGGGCCGTGGTCGGGAATTCAACTCATGACACCAGCGCTGTGAAGCAGAAGTGCTAACCACTAGGCCACCATGTTGCCCCTTTTCCGGATAGGGTGTATATTTTTAGTTTGTGCTGTCTGCGAATTAATCTTTTACCTCGTATTCCGTATCGCACAGTGCCTCCACCTTGGTCTGGGTATTGTAGGGTGTTCATTGGGAAGTGTCTAGGCTGTAGCAAAACCAGAGGGAGACCAAGAAACCATCTGCCCCCCTACTCTGGACCACAGGCACACACAAATTATATATTATCACACCAGATTGGTCTTTAGAAGCCAAACTGACACGTTTATTAGTAAGGCGTGAACTCCTAAAGTTTTTGTATATTTTGTATCAAAAATATATCTCTCTGAACAGGATAAATGTCACTAATAACATACACTAAACTCTATCAGTTACTTTAACTTTGCTAAAACATATCACACAAATACAATTTAATATACAAATATATACAATCATGCAGTCTTTGTTAATTGGCCGTTCAAATAGTTTTAGGCTTTTCAACAGATAGGTAATGCCAAAGAGTTTGGTGCAGTTTTTCTCAGTTTTAAATTCAGTCTCTGTCCCCTGTCTGTCCCTACACTTCATCCTTTCCCTTCAAATTGACCGTATTTTGGGTTTGGTGTATGATGTTGACTGAATTACATCTTCCATTGGCTTCCACAAGTAATTGTTTGACTAATACATTTATAAAAGCATTCATCCTGTATATTAGTGTTGGTTTAACTACATTGTGGTGTTATTATAACTGTGTATAGTAACTAATGTTGCATGCAAATTTATATCCAATAAGTTGCTGGTATTGTGGCTGGGTATATTTGAAATGTTGAACAGTATACAAGTCTGTTTAGTGCCTAAAGAATTTGTCCCATACATCTCATTAAAAAAAGGAAAGCTATTCAATTAACTGGTGTTAGCTGGGTGGCTGTGTTGAATAAACACTTGTTAAGTGGCTCTTCCCCTCTCCACCCCAAAGAATTAAAAGGAACCTGGATAGGACTGAAAACTGCTTACCTGTGAAAAGCACATCAGGAAGGAGGGGTGTGAAGTCCAATGTGTTTGTCACAGGGGATATGAGCAGAAATGTCACTGCTTTGAATTTGCAGTAATTGGGAGAAGTTTATTTAACTGATCTTAGGTGAAGAGAAGGGAATTAATTTGCTAATAGGGATCAGCAAGTACCAGAGATGTACAAAGAATTCTCTAGACTTTTAATGAATGCACAAATCACAGAAGAGAGATCAGTCCAGAGGTGTGAAAGCTAATATTTACTATACCTGCTCTACATTTCATTGCCCTACTTCCATTAGTGGCATATTTAACATCTCTCTAGCTGAGGCTTGGAGAATTCCTGCCATAGCCCAAATGAGAGGTGATAAAACAGTGATCATTAGATCATCAGTTGGTTTTAGGCAGATCAGCAGAATATATATATATATATATATATATATATATATATATATATATATATATATATATATATATATATACACTAAATGGACAAAAGTATTCGGACGCTTGGCCATTACACCAACACGGACGTAATGGCGTATTCAACTACATACACTTTTTTAAAAAAACAAAACTTTATCAACGGTCAGAAAACAGAACACAACAAAGACTGAATACAGTGGTTCATAACATTAAAGTGCACAGGTATAAGAAAGCTCTCTTGGAAGGGGTAAACAGTATTCAGGGGCAATGTAAGTATCACAGCAAAAAGACCAGGGGGTAAATGTATCAAGCTGAGAGTTTTCCAGCGGGTTTGAAAAGTGGAGATGTTGCCTATAGCAACCAATCAGATTCTAGCTGTCATTTTGTAGAATGTACTAAATAAATGATAGCTAGAATCTGATTGGTTTTTCAAACCCGCCAGAAAACTCTCAGCTTGATACATTTACCCCCAGGGGTTTTCCATATTGTAAGAAAAGAGCAGAGTGAGAGAAAGAAGCTAATGGAGGAAAAAAGAGCTGGAGTAGGATAGAAAGAGAAGAGAGGGGGAACAAGGAGAAGAGTAGAGAGAGCAAAGGAAAAGAGAGCGACATGTTGAAAACCGCCAAGGGAATAAAGGGAGAGAGAGGAGAAATAGTGGGAAAAGGTGGTGTGTAATTTAAGTGAAGGGGGAGTGGTATTGATGGTAGGACAACCAGGGATCCCAAACTATGTTGAAGGTTTTAGAAGTGTTATTAATAAGGCTAGTCATGAATTCCATGTGGTGGACATTCCAAATCTTGGCAACTATGGTATGAAGAGAAAGGGTGGGCAGTGTGCTTCCAATCAGAAGTGATTTAACAAATGGCAGCAGATATAATATGGTGGGCCAACTTGTTCTAGTGTTTAGTGGCTGTGGGGAATCGAAGGGACAGAAGGAAAAATTTTGGTTCAAGTGGAGCATTGATCTGAATAATGGATTATATCAGGTCTCTTATTTCCCACAAAAAAAGAGTTAATTTCAGACAATCCCACCATATATGAAAATATGAGCCTACGCCAGAGCATAAATTCCAGAGGAGAAGTAGAACAAAGATTTGTGTTTTCAGGGCACTCTTTTGTTTATTTACTGAGTATAATAAACAAATATTAAAAAATATATCCTTTTTTGGTATGCTTTAAAAACAATTATAGCGAAATATTAAAAGAAAAGAAAAATTTGTAATAACATTGAGAAAAATACTTAATACTGTTAAAAAGGTAGAAAAACTAACCTGCTGTCTCGCTGTCCTAGTAATTATATATTGTGATAATTAGCTGAGTCATAAATGGAATCTCAAGCCTTCATGAGAAATTATTCTTAAATTGATATCCAAATAGTAATCTCATTAGAATATTAAGGGTATCCCAGATTATTAGACCCAGGTGCAGTATTACAATGTAACCAAATAAATTCAGCTAGTTAGATCAGCCTCATTATGCTTTGCTAGTACCTTTCAGAATAGTTGTTATATCTGTAGTGTGGTTACTTGCACTATTTCACAGGAGAAAAATATCCACACTATATATCATAGAATATATATGTACAGTCTATTAATTAGCCACATTGTTACTTTCGATATGCAAGATAAAAGCATCCCCTAAGGATCCCTATTAACAATTACAGGATCACTAGGAGACAGGAGTATGTCCCTCCAATTATAATCAGGCAGGAGTGTAATACGCCGCAGATTGGCAACTAATATAAGCCAAAGCTTGTCCAGATCTGATAAATTGTCTAAAATCTAACTGCTGGTATTGCACCCCGTCTAAGAGTCAGCTAACTGTATTAAAATAATATAAGAGATGACAGCGAGCCCAGCGAACGCCGACGCGCAAAATTTTATGGAGGCGAGTAGGGACGTATTAACAGCGGAACAAGAGTTTGTATACATTTTCTTTTATTCAAACACAGATTGAGCTAGAGGTGGCGTTGTCTCGAATTTCAGTCCAGTCTTCATCGTCGTGGGGGTCTCCCAGGTCACATTCCCAGGGTATTTTGTGGGGGTCGCGAGGAGAGGTGGACTGGGAGGTCAGGTTGGAAAAGATAGTGGAGATCAGACCAGCCTCAATGGTAGTAGGGGGGTGAGAAGGCGGGATTTGGAGGTTGCGGTTTTGCAAATATTGATAGAAGTATTGTGTGGATAGTCCAACTGCCGCTTGGATGCCGGAGAATTGGGGGGAAAAGGAGGTGCTGGTGATGTAATTGAGATAACGAACACCTAGGGAGTACCAGGGAGAGAAGGCATAGGGTTGTAAGCCTCAAATACATATACTTTAATATGGAGTTGGTCCCCCTTTTGCAGCGATAAGAGCTTCCACTCTTCTTGATAGGCTTTCCACAAGATAACATAGTAACATAGTAACATAGTTGATGAGGTTGAATAAAGACACCAGTCCATCAAGTTCAACCTATTTTGGATCTCCTGCGATCCTGCACTTATATTTGAAATTAATCCAGAGTAAGCAACCGCCAATCTGTTTCAATTGTGAAAATCCCCCCAGACTCAATATTGCAGTTCTATTTTTACCCTATATCCACTACTATCCTTCATTTTAAATTAACGGTCGTATCCCTGGATACACCTTTCCGCTAAAAATTTGTCTAACCCTTTCTTAAACATATCTATTGAATCTGCCATCACAACCTTCCCTGGCAATGAATTCCATATCTTGACTGCCCTTACTGTAAAGAACCCCTTCCTTTGCTGGTTGTGAAATTTCCTCTCCTCTAACCTTAGGGGATGACCATGTGTCCTGTGTATGGTCCTTGGGGTAAAAAGTTCCCATGAAAGCTCTCTGTATTGACCCCTAATGTATTTGTACATAGTAAACATATCTCCCCTTAGACGCCTCTTTTCTAAAGTAAAAATGCCTAAACTGGCTAACCTTTCCTCATAACTTAATGACTCCATACCCTTTATCAATTTTGTCACCCTTCTCTGAACCCTTTCTAGTTCCAAATTATCTTTTTTATAGAGTGGTGCCCAGAACCTTTACTGCATATTCAAGATGAGGTCTTACCAACGATTTATACAGTGGCAAAATTACACTGTCTTCCCTTGCATCTATGTCCCTTTTTATGCATGCCAATACTTTGTTTGCCCTTGCAGCTGCTGCTTGACATTGAGCAGTATTGCTAAGTCTACTGTCTACAAGCACTCCCAAATCCTTTTCCATTATAGATTCTCCTAAATTAATTCCATTTAATTTATAGATTGCTTTCTTGTTTTTGATCCCTGAATGCATAAACTTACATTTATCTGTGTTAAACCTCATATTCCATTTGGCCGCCCAGTCCTCCAGTTTAGTTAAGTCCCTCTGTAGAGAAGCTACATCTTGCTCTGATTTTATTACCTTACAGAGTTTAGTGTCATCTGCAAAAATAGAAACTTTACTCTCTAAACCATCACCAAGGTCATTAATAAATATATTAAAAAGGAGTGGTCCCAGCACGGAACCTTGAGGTACTCCACTTAAGATTTTTGACCAATTAGAAAATGTTCCATTTATCACAACTCTCTGTTCCCTATTCTCTAACCAGTTTTCGATCCAAGTACAAATGTTGATTCCTAGACCCAGGTCCCTTATTTTGTAAACCAACCTTTTGTGTGGCACTGTATCAAAGGCCTTTGCAAAATCTAAGTAGACCACATCTACTGTCCTGCCCTGGTCTAAGTTCCCACTAACTTCCTCTTAGAAACTAATTAGATTAGTTTGACATGACCTATCCCTCACAAATCCATGTTGATTCCCACTAATAATTTTATTGCGTACCAAGTAATCCTGAATACTGTTCCTTAAAATACCTTCCAGTAGTTTCCCCACTATTGATGTCAGGCTTACAGGTCTATAATTCTCTGGTTGTGATCTCGTCCCCTTTTTAAACAACGGCATGTTGGAGTGTTTCTGTGGGAATTTGTGCCCATTCATTCTGTAGAGCAGGGGTGGGCAAACCAGTCCTCAAGGGCCATATAACAGTTCATGTTTTTAGGATTTCTTTAATCATGCACAGCTGAATTAATCTATTTGGCTGGGTCAGTAATTATCCCAGCTGTTTCTACAGACAGAAATCCTAAAAACATGAACTATTATATGGCCCTTGAGGACTGGTTTGCCCACCCCTGCTGTAGAGCATGTATGAGGTCAGGCACTGATGTTGGACAAGAAGGCCTGGTTCGCAATCTCCATTCCAGTTAATCCCAAAGGTGTTTGTTTTGGTTGAGGTTAGGGCTCTGTGCGGGCCAGTCAAGTTCTTCCACACCAAGCTCATCAAACCATATCGTTGTAGTCCTTGCTTTGTGCACTGGGGCACAGTCATGTTGCAATAGAAAAGGGCCTTCCCCAAACTGTTGCACAAAGTAGGAAGCATAGCATTGTCCAAAATGACTCGACATGCTGAAGCATTAAGATAGACCTTCACTGGAGATAAAGGGCCTAGCCCAAATCCTGAAAACCAGCCACATACCATTATCCCTCCTCCACCAAACTCCACAGTTGACACAATGCAGTCAGGCAGGTAAGGTTTTGTCTTTTATAAAGCCTTTTAGGTAGAGGTTTCAACCAATTGTTCAAGACATTCATCTTAGTACAAGAGAAATAGCTTACCTTTTTGTCTTTTGCCCTAGAAAGGTAGACATGTGATTATCAAAACATTTTTTTATGAAAGAGTTGAGGTGGTGTCATCTCATACTGATGGGTTTCCAATGACTCTTTTATACCATTAAAACCATTCTGATTTTAACAAGTCACAATGATGTAATTTCACTTAATGGAACCTTTATCAAATTTATTTAAAAAAAATAGAAAACCTAGGATCTAATTGGCCAGTACCTTCCTAATCACATGGGGGAGTTAATTTGCCCAGTATTAAAAGCTGTAACCTATCTTGTCTATTTGGGAATGTGAGGGACATGGCTAACCATACCATTTTTTTCTCTAATATAGAGAATGAAAAAAGCAACCAGATGACCCCACTGTTGCAACCTGAGGGGGGAATTCAATTGGCCGCATTACTTGTAAAAATAATCACTGATAGTATGGTGATTTCTGCTCGTGACTCTCAGAGCTGCGAGTAACTGTAATAGTGCACAGGCCGCATTACATTCATGAGTAACGCGGTCAATTGAATTCCCCTCTTAAAGTGAGAAAGAGAATAAATGACTAGTTCTAAACACCCAAGCTATGATCAAGGTCTTCCCAACAAGTGTTTTCAACTTTTGGAAGAAAATCAGATAAAATGGCCAGGCAATATTCTGAATTTTGAAAAGCACATATTTTGGACATTTAATAAAATTAAATTAAAATACTTAGGGCTAGATTTACTAAACTGTGGGTTTGAAAAAGTGGAGATGTTCCCTTTAGCAATGTCACTCACCGGACCGTGAGTGCCTCTTCACTGGTGCGTGGCTCTCCAGTATTCCTGCCAGCACCTATCCTGAACCGTGGCCGCCCGCCATCCTGATGGTCTGCGCATGCGCAGTTCCTAAGAACTCTTCTGACCTTCGCTTTTAGTTAATTGGTTGATCAGGCAACGCTCCCTATTTAAAGCACCTGTGTTCATTACCTCGTTGCCTGATCTTGGAGTCTCATTCCCTGTGAGTCTCTGAAGGTGTTCCTGTGTACTTCTCCGTGTCTTCAGCTTCCTGCTGATTCCTGCTCAGCTCATTGCCGGTTTCCAGACCGCTTCAAGTCTCCAGTGTTCTACTATGTCTTCAGTTCCCTGCTGATTCCTGCCGGTTTCCAGACCGCTACAAGTCTCCCGTGTTCTACTATGTCTTCAGTTCCCTGCTGATTCCTGCTCTAATCATCTGCGGCTTCCAGTCCGCTATTACCTCCGGTGTTCTACTCGTGTTTGCTATCTCCAGTGATTCCTGCGTTGCTCATCGTTGTTCTACCCGTGTCAAGTTCTCTGCCTGTGTGCTGACCAGGACCCTGATTACCGCTACCACTCACCTGTGGTTTCTTTACTCGTGCTGGCGTGCAGCCGCTCAGCTGTTCCTGTATCCTCTCGTGGACAGTCTGCTCGACTGAACCGCGGTATGCTTACTTTCTATTGACTGTATTCGTTTACTGCATATCCGCTTGGACTGTTCTCCACTTACCCACGGAATCCTCTATCTCCCTGAGACTGTGTTATTACTCCGCATATCTGCTGGGAAGTTTAACTCTTTGTTCAGTCGTGAGATACATATGCTAATTGACCTTCTGCTATTAGCCTGGATTCCAGTAGTGAATTCGTCTCTGTCAAGCAGCGCCTGCCACACCAATATAGACTTGTGCATATTGTTTGGGATCAAGTTCCTTGTGCTCTCAGTGTCTACATTCTATGTTTCCACTCATCAACACTTGTATACCTCCTCACCTATTAAGCAGTGGTACAACTTGCTATACGCAGACCACTGACTTCCCCGCTACCTACCTGCACCTGGACAAGTCTTCTCACCATAAGCAGTGGTACAACTTGCTATACGCAGACCACTGACTTCCCCGCTACCTACCTGCACCTGGACAAGTCTCTTCACCATAAGCAGTGGTACAACTTGCTGTACGCAGACCACTGACTTCCCTGTTACCTTCCTGCACTTCTTCACGTCCATCAAGATCCTCGTGTTTATATCTACCTAATCAATTAACCAGATTGCTGCTAGTCATTGACTTTTCTATTTGCATCATCTAACCATCTGCTGAGTCATATGTTCCGCTAGTCACCCTGCTACCAGAGGACCACTGTGTAACCCACACTACTCTGGTAAGATCATCATCTGGTGATATCCTGGGCAAAGACTCCTAGTGCCCGTGACAAGCAACCAATCAGATTCTAGCTGTCATTTATTTAGTGCATTCTACAAAATGACAGCTAGAATCTGATTGGTTGCCATAGGTAACATCTCCACTTTCTCAAACCCGCAGTTTAGTAAATATACCCCTTAGTCTCTTCACCAACTTCTTGTGCTTCTTTTATTACTACCAGTTTTGATGCTCTCGTCTCATAAGAAAGGGTACAGAAGGTGTATCTCCTAATGCCTTTTGTTTGTTGATAAATCCAGGTTCATACATCTTTTCTATCTTGTCTATATGGGGAAATAAGGAAGCATTTGAGAACATCTATCAGTGATGTAATGGAGAATGGATCTACTTCCAAGACGTATATAAAATATTGTAAGGACCTACAAGGGTACAAAAGTACATCATCAGTAAGGAATAGAGAAGCTTCCTTCTAAAGGTTCACAGAGCAAAATATGCTTTTGATGTCAAATATTCAAGCCCCTGCTGGGCTAATGTTGGTTCCCACAGGCGGACCTTGAACTGCTTGTGGGATTGCTTGTACTCTCTAGGTATAAGATAATAATAGTTCAAGTGTGCATATGTGTTATACATACACACAATTCACCAAAGCTCTATTTTTGATGTGATTTATTTGCTTTGTCCAGAAATATTCTGCTGAAGAGTGAAGAAAGTGTTTCATCTTGTTTAGTTCACAGCCAGAAACTAAATAAATTAATATACTGTACATTCACCCACCCTTATTAGCAGACTTTTGGAATGTTATGCAGAAAATAATGTACCTAGATAATATTGAAATTTGAATGACAAACACAGAAGCAGAAATCAAAAAGTATTTAAAAATGACAATATATTATTTCTTACATGTGTACTGATTAAGAATTTTCAATCCATGACACTCTTTTGTTTAATTTACTTCTATCTGCTTTTTTTGGCTTGTCACACATTAATAAAGAATGAAAAGCACATAAAAAAATTATGTCAAATAACAATCAATTGTGCCGTAACCACCAGTGCATTCTAAAATTTTAGCAATGCAGCACAGTCATATTTGTTATTAGTACAATAGATGGTTATGATAAAAGTGTAATGAATGAAAAGTGTAAGGCAAATGCATTAAAATGCATCACTAAAACACATCTAATTTTTTTTTAATTTTCCCGTTCTTTTACCCATTGTCATATTGCATACATGTGGTGAGCCCTTGGCATCATGACATATAAACTAACTAAAAGGTACTTTAGGTAGATTAAATATTGCTGAAAAGTGAAATTAAAATATTATGTGTTTCTCCTTGGAGACCAGTTGGTTCCAGGGACAGTGTGTCTCTATTTAGGCGCATGCCTGAATGGGTGCTTATTATGGTGCCTGAGTAACAGTTTGTGTCAGGGGCGGATCTAGAATATAAATTTATCGGGGGCGATTTAGTCCCCACCTCCTTTTTGACAGCTAAGGATGCCTGCGGCAGTATGTGCAGATCCGTTTGGCAGAGACAGGCAGGGAGAGTGTTCTGCCCGGCTGCTCTGATTGTGGTTAAAACATAATCAGAGCAGCTGGGTAGGACTCTCTCCCTGCCTGTCTCTGCCGAACGGACCTGCACATAGTGTGCAGCCGCAGTTAGCAAGCCCCCTAGGGGGTTGCCCAGATTGTCCCCCACCTGGATCCGTTACTGGTTTGTGTTGTGTTTATTTTTGCTTGTGCAAAGTTCTATCTGTCTTACTGTTACTGATCCGGCTTGTCCTCAACACTGTTTTTTTTGCTAGTGAGCCTGACCCAGATCTGTTTTTCAGATTCTGAACCATTCATTGCTGCTCAACCTAACCTTGACATGTATTGATCAATTTCTGTCACTTCTGTATACTCGGCTGATGCCAAATGAGGCTAGTGGGGGCATTACCTGTGGGTTCCCTGGTTTCCATTACATTCCAGGCCTTAGATTTAAATGGCATGTAGGTTGGATGGGACCAGGTACCAAATGTAGTACAATTTGTAGGTATTTTCTTTATTCCTGACACAAATGAAGCTCTTGGAAATGTGTCCAAGTACTTCTCAATGTCCTGCACCCATATTAGTTCATGGGGGTTCCTTGACTTCATCATCATCATCGTTAGCAGCTATTTTTATAGCGCCACTAATTCCCCAGCGCTGCACAGAGTACACACAGAGACTATGGTCAATTTGATAGCAGTTAATTAACCTACTAGTATATCTGTGGTGTGTGGGAGGAAACCGGAGTACACGGATGGGGATGGGGATTGATGGAATCAACAAGACTCTAAGATTCAAAGATCCATGTGTTGTTTCTAGGGGTTGCTCTAGTGGCAGCAGCAAGGGACTCAGTCATCATAGGGAGATAAGGGGCATCCCTGCCTGGTTGCATTGGTGATGCGAAAATGACTAGTGTTAAACCCGCTTCTTGCTACTGTGGCTAAATTTTCCAAAATATTGCATATGGAGAATGGTTTGAATAAAGGCCTCTTGAGACTCTGTGAAATGGTTTTTCCATGTCCAAGGATAGGACCAGTGTGGGGTCGGTTTTGTTTAAGGTCTATCATTCTCTAGGTGTTATCCAGAGCTTGCTGGCCTGGGATAAATCTGACCTGATCTGGGTGGATAAGTATGGGTATCACCAGATTTAATCTAATAATGATGATATTAGCAAGCAATTTGATACCAACAATTAGAAGTGAAATGGGCCAGTAGATCCCACACTGTCCCGTGTCCTTGTCTGGTTTAGGGATTACTATTATTTTTGCTCTAGTGAAGGTCTTATTGAATTTATCCACTTGAGGGATCACACTGAACGGGTCTAATAGTCTGAGTTAATAGTTAATATTTGCATTAACAGTAAATCTGTCAAATCATGGGGCTGATGATGTTCTAACTGCCTTCATTGTCTAAAGGATTTCTTCCAATGTGATGTCAACGTTTAGCTTATTTTGTTGTGCTTACAATATTGCTAGAAGATAAATATCTTCATACCTTTTTTAGAAGGATCTTCTGTGCTCTAGTGGGACTGGTCATATTGTAAAGTTTCTCGTAAAAAGAGTAGAATAACTTTTGCTCCGGACTAAGAGTCATTTAAGGTATGGTCACTAAAATCTCTTATTCAGTTGATCCCCAACTGAGGGGTCCACTTAACATTGGAGGTTAGTGGCCTGCAGTGAGAATCATTTTGTATCGCTGCATACCACTGCTATAAAAAATGTCCTTCCACTGTAGTTTATCAAGCCAGGGCTCACTCACCCCTCCTCCACCTACTAAACTAACTAAAGTCTCCTTCAACAGCAGCCTAGCGAATGGAGGATCTGACCCGAATGGCTACTGCGCATGCGTGGCTAAGGTCTAATTGCTATGGGACACAGCACTGGATAAAAAGAAGCATTTGTTTTTAAAGGCTTGTTAAACTGAATCACATCGCAGTCCCCATAGATGTCAATGGGTACTACAGTGACCAGCTTTAGACAGGTTAAAGAGATTTCTCCTGCTTCAACCTCTTGATAAATTTAAAGAAGAGCTGCGTTGACCATTCTCTGGAGAAAACAGCAGTCTGTATCCTCATACCATAACTGTATGTGGTAATGCATTATTAAAATTTTGTTGTCAGTTGTGAAGGATTCAGTAGAGGGTGCTGGAGTGAGTAGCAGACCAGAAATAACATCATGTTCAAGACATTTCTGGCTTATAATAAACCAGAAGTCTTGAAAACTTACATCTATCTATAACAGTTACCAGACGCTTCAGATGGTGATTGGAATTCTGTAACAAATTTGGGGTCATGAACTGGGATCGGTGGTGCAGACTGCAGACCGCTGATTAAAAAACCACAGACCAGAGACATGAGGGAGAGGACTGTATTGGTGAGGCTACTTGGTGGAAACAATTTGCTATAGCTGACTGCAGTGTAAGACTAAATGCCATGGAGAGCAGATCACAATGGCTAACTCAAGATTATGTAGCAATCTTGTATGGGACATTAAAAAGCAACTATATAAATTGACTGAAGTCAATCTACACAACATTGCAGTGTCACTGGAAAAGGAAACAAATCAATTTGTTCTTAATGTTAACTACTACAAGGAAATAGAACTGTTTGATTACATTGTGAAATGCATGCATAGTGAGATACTGTTATCCTAGAGGATCAAGGTATGTCCTATCTGCTTGATTTATATGATAAGGTCAAGGTCCTACTAGAAGGCAGAAAATAAATCCCACCATAAACAGTTTGGGATTAATAACATGGACATACCTGTATTAGGCTAGGTACACACTGGCCTGATGATTGCACAAAATACCTCTAAACAGCCGACATCCGACCATTTGGTCAGATATCGTGTGAGTGTGTATAGTGACACAATGATCTAAAGTCGTCCCAAAGTGCCGATCATTGTTTTATGTGGTTGGTCGTACTGTTTAATATTTACCGACCAATCACCAGCCGATCATGTAGTGTGTATGCTCTCATGCTCATGATCTCCGTAGAGTTTACAGAGTTGTGTTCTTCTCAGCTGATGCTAGCAATGAATGTCCCAGTGAATAAATGTAGAGAGTGCTGTAGAAGGAATAATTAAATTGTTTGTTGTGAGACAGAATGTATAGTTTCAGAGTCACAGAAGCTAACGAAATTCATTAGGACATATGGATAGCTATAACAAGGCGGTTTTAATCAGTGTGACAATAATGAATGAATGAATATTGTGCTGTCATTCTCTGAAGACTCGAGGACCAGATGAAGGACCAGATGAAGAGCTCAGATCTGAAGGTAAATTGTGTCAGTGTGTATGCCTGAATCGCCAGTGTTCGGACCTTCAGCTTAGGTACAATCGTTTGAGATAAGACATTGGTCGGAAAATTCTTCAGTGTGTACCTAGCCTTGTCAAGCACTCGTATACAACCAGGACCAGTTGATGGTCTAGTAAAGTTCACAGAAGTAGCAGCACATCTGCCCCACGAAGGGTTTAAAATATCAAGTCGATTGGAGATGGACCTGTTTACAGAATTGCGTCTGAAGTAGGTGGAAAACAGAGTACTTCAACAAAATCTTTTGTTACCCAGAAATGACTTATCTGTTGAGCAAGAAGTATCGTTGAGAACAAGAACAGTAAAAGTAAAACTGGTCCCGAAAGAGGAACCGATCTAAAGAAGGCAGACGTAAGTTTGAAACCTCGGATGAGGAGGTTGGATTGTATATGTTTCTGTACAGGGTACCTTACAACCTACAACAGCCTCAAATATATGTATCACAACAACCTTCGGAACTGAGAAAGCTGACATCTATCTATGTGTGCTCTCTACAGCTTTCTATAAGTTACCGAACCCTTGCTGTAACACTAACAGTTGTCGGCAAGCAATGGACATACTTCAGAAGTTCTTGCACTCATTCCAACAAAAATTAACTACATCCCACTATCATCATCATCATCATCATCATCATCATTTATTTATATAGCGCCACTGATTCCGCAGCGCTGTACAGAGAACTCGCTCACATCAGTCCCTGCCTCATTGGAGCTTACAGTCTAAATTCCCTAACATACATACACACACACACACACACACACACATAAACAGAGAGAGAGACTAGGGTCAATTTTTGATAGCAGCCAACTAACCTACTAGTATGTTTTTGGAGTGTGGGAAGAAACTGGAGCACCCGGAGGAAACCCACGCAAACACAGGGAGAACATACAAACTCCACACAGATAAGGCCATGGTCGGGAATTGAACTCATGACCCCAGCGCTGTGAGGCAGAGGTGCTAACCACTTAGCCACCGTGCTGCCCTCCAGGGATTCTCCTTGCCACGGTGCACACCATCCTATAGTAGGGACACTCAAACTCCAGTCCCACTGCTGCTGCTCACACTGCTCAAATAGCATCCCAATATCCAGGAACCCTTCAATACATGGGAAACATACTGCAATTAAATGGACAGTTAATCGGTAGTCTTGAAAACTTTTTACAACATCCCAATAGCCAGGGACTCAGTTACAATTACTCAATAAGCCAGGGCCTTACTTGCCGTTACAGTTGCTCAACCACAAGGTTCCTTCCTGTGGGTACTCCTTTCCTCCAGGGCAGCCACGATACCTAGTTGCAGCATCACCACCTCACTCTCAGTAAGGGGGCACTTATTCCTTTGTGGCTTCCAGCCATAGATACTCACACCCTCCAAGGGTCTCTCTGTCAAACCATGCCTCTCCTCCAGGCAAGTTCCTCCAGACATTCCAAGCCAAAGACTCTCCTCTCTTGGGGGCACATTTATCAATCTTTTCATAAAGTGAAAAATAGTTTTCAATCCTTATCGCATTGATAAGGATTGAACTATTTCTCAAATTTATGAAAAACGGAACACAGAAACAGCAGTTCTGATAAACTGCTGTTTCTGTGCTAAAAAACAAATCACACTTACCCCCCTCTTCGGAACGCGCTGTCTCCGGATCTTCTCCTTGTCATCTTTGTTGCTCTTTAGACATTAATTGCGCATGTGCAGTTCGAATATCTGCTGAGATGCACCCTTCTTAAATATGCGAGGGGCACAGAGGGATGTTTTTTTAATGGTAAGTGCACGATAGTGCACTATCATTATTTGTTAAATATGCCCCTTGGATCCCTGCCAATGGGGAGTTTGCCCATCTTGTCCACACTTGTCTAAGTGCTACTCTCATGCACTCCTCAATTCTCTCATTCGCACTGGTGCCACTTCTTGGGGAACACCTGAAAGTGGGGATCACCATGCTGTCTAATACCCCTCCCAAGGGCTTTTACATACAGGAGGCCTGTATGTGGTCATAAAACTGCACATCGCAGCATATGCCACGCAACCCCCTTCTGCCAGAGACCCAGGAACCCCGTCCTCCATTTCGTGTCCCAGCTTGTAAAATGGCCACCAACTAACTAGAGGTGGGAAACCAGTCTTTATAGACTCTGGCTACAGCTGACCTGTCTCTGGAGCTGGCGCTTTCAAACTGCACTGTTAAGCTTCACATCATTACTAAAGCCCTCCTGGTGACCTCTCCTGCTGTCACCGGGGAAAGGGGGGGAGGGAGGGTAGGGGTGGATTATGGCCCAAACTATACTGCTATAGGTGTTACATTGCAGGCAGACTGTCTGTCTGGTAGCCATTTTTGTTTACCAACCATTGAGCTTTTGTAAGCAGTTAATCATTTGTAGGAGTATAGAAAAGTTACTTTGCCATTTAAAAAAAATAATATTGTATGTGAGATTGCTGCTTTAATTAAATAACAGATATTGATAAGATTGGGGCTTGTGGCTAAACTTTCATGATACCTACATTGTATTACATTTAATAGTGATTTTGTTTGTTTGTTTTTTAGTAGTGTACTGGGCTGAATGTCATAACTTACACTTTTCTTCTGCCTTGACTATATCTACTAGGACAGTCCAAAAAGAATACTTACTAGAGGGCTTGCTCAGCATTCTATTTTACATCAGAAGAAATAGGGCAGTAAGGATTAATGGAAGTCGTTAATGGATTATTTTCATTATTTCAACTATAGAACAACCTACTTTTCTTGATGTCAAATATCAGAACAAGAAAGTAGCTCCCAATGTGTAATCAATGCAATAGAAATATCAGCTGGCAATCACATGTGTGATACTGCTCATGTATTTATACCATAAGAGGTGCTCAAAGCAGTACTTCCTGTTTGTCACTTTCTAGAAAATGGCAGAGACAACTACGTCAATGTTCAGTGTTTCCATTTACTTTTTACGGAACTTTCCTTGGAAATCGGGAAAATGCTTTTTTCAAGTTATTTATTTATTTTAATAGGAAAAAAGAACACCGCCACCAGAAGACCGACTGTGTGAGGGGAGGGGCCTCAAAGTCCTAATCTGGTGCACTCTCTATAAATTGTCCCCACCCTTTTTCTGTCCACCAGAGCACGCACTCTCTCCTTTAGCTGTCACTTACACAGGCAGTAGTCATACCTCTCAACCATCCCGATTTAGTCAGGACAGCCCCTATTTGAGGGCTCTGTCCCACTGTCACTCACCGGACCGTGAGTGCCTCTTCCCGGACATTTAGGAACCGTGGTCGTCCTCCATCCTGAGGGTCTGCGCATGCGCAGCCCTTTCCTATACTTCAGTGTATGTCCCTTTAACTCAATTGGCAGATCAGGCAACACTCCCTATATTAAGCACCTGTGGTCAACACCACGTTGCTGATCTTGGAGTCTCATTCCCCATGAGTCTCTGAAGGTGTTCCTATGTTTCCTCATGTATTCAGCGCTGCTGATTCCTGTGGTTTCCAAACCACTTCTACCTCTGTGGTTTCCAAACCACTTCTACTACTGTGGTTTCCATACCACTTCTACCATCAACGGTATCATCGTGACTGTTTGCTGATTCCTATCCGCTGCCTCCGTGCACTACAGTCTTCTATACCACTTCAACGCTATCATATTCCATTGTGACTGTTTGCTGATTCCTACCCGCTGCCTCCGTGCACTACAGCCTTCTCTCCACATCCACTCACCTGTTCATCATCAAGTCGGTGAGCTGATTCCTATCCGCTGCCTCCGTGCACTACAGTCTCCAGCTGGTAACTCGTCTGTGTTCATCATCGTGACTGTTGGCTGATTCCTATCCGCTGCCTCCGTGCACTACAGTCTCCAGCTTGCAACTCGCCTGTGTTCACCATCGTGACTGTTAGCTGATTCCTATCCGCTGCCTCCGTGCACTACAGTCTCCAGCTTGCAACTCGCCTGTGTTCACCATCGTGACTGTTAGCTGATTCCTATCCGCTGCCTCCGTGCACTACAGCCTCCAGCTTGCAACTCGCCTGTGTTCACCATCGTGACTGTTAGCTGATTCCTATCCACTGCTCCTGTGCACCTCAGCCTCATCTCATCTCTCCTGTGTTTCCTCGAGACTGCTGCTATTATTACCATCTACTTCTCTTCGTGATCAACAGCTCCTGGTCTACTCTGCTCTCCCGTGTTCCATCGCTATTGGTACCTGTTGGTTGCTACTGGTTACCTCCGTGTGTCCGCAGAGCCCTGCTGCTGCTGTCAGCGCTATCGTCCACCCGCTGCTGATCCGCACTCCACGCCTTCCTGTGTCCTGCTGGTCTCTACCCTCCTGTCAGCATTGGATTCGTATCTCATCAACTACTCCTCTGCTGATCATCTCCATTCTCCTGGGTCCTCCATGAGTCCAGTTCCACGTTCTACTGATTCCTGTGGATTCGTGTCCCTGTTGGTCTACTTACCTGTGCGCTGCACCTACTAGACTCTTCCTCCAGGGACTTCTCATCCTGCCGGCCTCCTGCCGCTCAGGTATCGCTGCACTCCTATCTGACTGCCTACTTCTGAACCACGGTATGCATACTTCTCATTGACTGTGCTGGTGTATTGCATACCTTGCTGGACTGTGTTGGTTCTCCTCTGGAGTCTGCTATCCGCTGAGTCTATTGCCATCATTGACTGTGTTATCTTGTGCTGGATTACTTCAAGAGACTTTCTATATTTGCAGATCTGTTCAGTCATTTATATATATTGTGCATATTATTGTGGATCGTGTTTAAAGTGCCCGTGTACATCCTGTGTTGCAGTCTCTCCCCGTACACCTCCTCACATATATATTCAGTGGTATAACTTGCTGAAGGCAGACCACTGATCCCTGTTTCCTGTATCACCTGTTCCAGTATCCTCTCACATAGCAGTGGTACAACTTGCTATCGCAGATCACTGACTACCCGGATACCTCCACTTGGATTCCATTCCTTCACTCAGACAGCGGTACAACTTGCTCTCTGCAGACCGCTGACTCTCATCACCTCCTCGTTGCTGTTGGACATTCCTCCTCACTATAGCAGTGGTACAACTTGCTATCGCAGACCACTGACTACCTTCACGTGTCCTTGTCCATACAGTTCCTCGTGTATTAATACCTCCATATTACCAGTGCTGCTAGTCATAGACTTTCCTGAGCATCTCATCATCTACCATTGCCTGTTCCGTGATCACCCTGCTACCAGAGTACTCTATTACCATCTACGTTGCTCTGGTAAGCCTACCACCTGGTGATCCCTGGGTAAAGACTCCTAGTGCCCGTGACAGTAAGATCAGGCCATGACAGACCCAGATACGGAACCTACAGCCAAAGAGATGCTGCGGCATCTGGTTACCCGTATTGAGCAACAGGAAGTTCGCCAACGGCATTTACTGCGGTGTTACCAGGCGTTAGCTTCCCAAAGAACGTCCGTGCAAGATGCCACAACTACTGTTGATGCTCCTGTGCCTTCCTCCGTTTCCCCAGTGCCATCCCAGGTGTTTACGGCTTCCACGCTTCACCTGCCTACTCCGTCAAAATACGATGGAGACCCCAAAACTTGTAGGGGTTTTCTTACTCAATGCTCAGTTCATTTTGAGCTCCAACCTCAAAATTTTTCTACCCATCGTTCCAGAGTGGCCTATCTTATTTCATTGTTTTCTGGACAAGCTCTCGCATGGGCTTTCCCTCTGTGGGAAAGAAACGATCCATTGTTACAGGATAGTGCCGAATTTATTTCCACGTTCCGAAGTGTATTCGATGAACCAGGTCGTGTTATTTCCGCTGCATCCAGCATTCTCCGTCTTCGCCAAGGATCTCGCACTGTGGCTCAGTACGTCATTCAATTTAGGATCTTAGCCTCTGAACTTCAGTGGAACACTGAAGCATTAATTGCCGCCTTCTGGCAGGGGCTTTCCGATAAAATTAAAAACGCACTGACTTCACAAGAACTACCCTCCTCTTTAGAAGATTTGATCTCTCTTTGCCATCGTGTAGACCTGAGGTTTCGTGAAAGAGAACCTGAGAAAACAACTTCGGTTAAAACACCTCTTCTCTCAAATCCTCAATTTCATCCAGCTTCATCTCCGGTGATACCCATGGAGATAGGTCGCTCCAAATTAACTTTAGAGGAGAGGGACCGAAGAATAAAGAATAGACTTTGTATCTATTGTGCCGATTCTACGCATATGCTCAATTCTTGTCCCAGGAAATGCCGGGCTCTAACCAATACTGGGGAGATAAGGTTAGGGTTCCTGGAGTCCTCTCCATCTTCTACGAAATTAAAAGCCTGCGCTTTTGATGTTACGATTTCCTTTGCTACCAAATCCTTTGAGTCACAGGCATTGATTGATTCTGGAGCAGCAGGAAATTTCATTTCTAAATCCCTAGTGAATCAATGGTCCCTACCAGTGATTACTTTGAAAACACCGATTACGGTGACTGCTATGGATGGATCACGTCTCATCAATGGTCTCATCACCCAGAGTACGTCTCCAGTAACGCTTCAGATTGGTGGGCTACACCATGAAGAGATTTCGTTTTTAATTCTTCCTGTTACGACAAGTCCGATTGTCTTAGGCCTTCCATGGCTTCAATGTCATTCTCCCCAGATTGACTGGCGCACTTCTCAAGTTACATCTTGGGGAGCTGAATGTCATCATCGTTGTCTCTCTCAAATGGTTTCATTCAAAAGACAGCATTCGTCTATTCCACCAGGTCCTCCTCCACAGGATCCTTCATCTACGGATCTGTGTGATAAGGTTCAGTCTGAACGCCTTCCTCCTCATCGGGCGTTCGTGACGTCATCGGACGTTGAAGATGGATCTCAGGAGTCATCTTCAAAAAGTCAAGTGCTGGTGGTTCACGGTCACCATCCGTCTTTTCCGGAATTTCCTGCCCTCCCGCCCACCCAAGTTCCTGCTGTGGTGACTGTTTGTCAGACCTTCAAAAATATCTGGTCTCAGGTCAAAACCTGTTTAAAGGAGACATCTAACAAATATAAGTCTTTTGCAGATAAGAAGAGGCGGGCTATTCCACCACTAAAAATTGGAGATCGTGTCTGGTTATCTACCAAAAATATTCGTTTGAAGGTCCCATCTATGAAATTCGCCCCTCGTTTTATTGGTCCATATAGGATCATTCAAGTAATCAATCCAGTATGTGTGAAACTTCTTCTTCCTAAGAATCTTCGGATTTCTAATGCCTTCCATGTGTCTTTACTCAAACCTCTTATTATCAACCGTTTCTCAAATCCTCCCTCAGCTCCGCAGCCAGTTCAAGTTCATCAGGAGGAGGATTTCGAAATTACTGAGGTACTAGACGCAAAAATTTCGCGAGGAGTCCTCCGTTTCCTCGTTCATTGGAAGGGCTTTGGTTCTGAGGAGCGCTCTTGGATCAAAGCTGAAGATCTTAATGCTCCTGCCCTTTTGAAGAGGTTTTATTCCAAAAATCCGGACAAGCCCGGTTCCAGGCGTTCTGTGCCCACCTTTAAAAGGGGGGGTACTGTCACTCACCGGACCGTGAGTGCCTCTTCCCGGACATTTAGGAACCGTGGTCGTCCTCCATCCTGAGGGTCTGCGCATGCGCAGCCCTTTCCTATACTTCAGTGTATGTCCCTTTAACTCAATTGGCAGATCAGGCAACACTCCCTATATTAAGCACCTGTGGTCAACACCACGTTGCTGATCTTGGAGTCTCATTCCCCATGAGTCTCTGAAGGTGTTCCTATGTTTCCTCGTGTATTCAGCGCTGCTGATTCCTGTGGTTTCCAAACCACTTCTACCTCTGTGGTTTCCAAACCACTTCTACTACTGTGGTTTCCATACCACTTCTACCATCAACGGTATCATCGTGACTGTTTGCTGATTCCTATCCGCTGCCTCCGTGCACTACAGTCTTCTATACCACTTCAACGCTATCATATTCCATTGTGACTGTTTGCTGATTCCTACCCGCTGCCTCCGTGCACTACAGCCTTCTCTCCACATCCACTCACCTGTTCATCATCAAGTCGGTGAGCTGATTCCTATCCGCTGCCTCCGTGCACTACAGTCTCCAGCTGGTAACTCGTCTGTGTTCATCATCGTGACTGTTGGCTGATTCCTATCCGCTGCCTCCGTGCACTACAGTCTCCAGCTTGCAACTCGCCTGTGTTCACCATCGTGACTGTTAGCTGATTCCTATCCGCTGCCTCCGTGCACTACAGTCTCCAGCTTGCAACTCGCCTGTGTTCACCATCGTGACTGTTAGCTGATTCCTATCCGCTGCCTCCGTGCACTACAGCCTCCAGCTTGCAACTCGCCTGTGTTCACCATCGTGACTGTTAGCTGATTCCTATCCACTGCTCCTGTGCACCTCAGCCTCATCTCATCTCTCCTGTGTTTCCTCGAGACTGCTGCTATTATTACCATCTGCTTCTCTTCGTGATCAACAGCTCCTGGTCTACTCTGCTCTCCCGTGTTCCATCGCTATTGGTACCTGTTGGTTGCTACTGGTTACCTCCGTGTGTCCGCAGAGCCCTGCTGCTGCTGTCAGCGCTATCGTCCACCCGCTGCTGATCCGCACTCCACGCCTTCCTGTGTCCTGCTGGTCTCTACCCTCCTGTCAGCATTGGATTCGTATCTCATCAACTACTCCTCTGCTGATCATCTCCATTCTCCTGGGTCCTCCATGAGTCCAGTTCCACGTTCTACTGATTCCTGTGGATTCGTGTCCCTGTTGGTCTACTTACCTGTGCGCTGCACCTACTAGACTCTTCCTCCAGGGACTTCTCATCCTGCCGGCCTCCTGCCGCTCAGGTATCGCTGCACTCCTATCTGACTGCCTACTTCTGAACCACGGTATGCATACTTCTCATTGACTGTGCTGGTGTATTGCATACCTTGCTGGACTGTGTTGGTTCTCCTCTGGAGTCTGCTATCCGCTGAGTCTATTGCCATCATTGACTGTGTTATTTTGTGCTGGATTACTTCAAGAGACTTTCTATATTTGCAGACCTGTTCAGTCATTTATATATATTGTGCATATTATTGTGGATCGTGTTTAAGGTGCCCGTGTACATCCTGTGTTGCAGTCTCTCCCCGTACACCTCCTCACATATATATTCAGTGGTATAACTTGCTGAAGGCAGACCACTGATCCCTGTTTCCTGTATCACCTGTTCCAGTATCCTCTCACATAGCAGTGGTACAACTTGCTATCGCAGATCACTGACTACCCGGATACCTCCACTTGGATTCCATTCCTTCACTCAGACAGCGGTACAACTTGCTCTCCGCAGACCGCTGACTCTCATCACCTCCTCGTTGCTGTTGGACATTCCTCCTCACTATAGCAGTGGTACAACTTGCTATCGCAGACCACTGACTACCTTCACGTGTCCTTGTCCATACAGTTCCTCGTGTATTAATACCTCCATATTACCAGTGCTGCTAGTCATAGACTTTCCTGAGCATCTCATCATCTACCATTGCCTGTTCCGTGATCACCCTGCTACCAGAGTACTCTATTACCATCTACGTTGCTCTGGTAAGCCTACCACCTGGTGATCCCTGGGTAAAGACTCCTAGTGCCCGTGACACCCACCATCCTGATTTGTCCCGATCAGTGGGAAAATTGGGAACTATTGTCTTTCACAAGTCAATGAAGGTGTTGAGAGGGGAGGAGGGGAGGAGAGAACAGGTAGCTTAGCGCTTGAAAAGCACTAGGCATGCCCCCAGAAGGGCAAATGCCAGAAGGGCCGATGGCCAGATGGGCTGGCACTTGTCACGTGGTGCCGTCCCATGTGATTGCTCAAATAGGCGGCAGTCACTGATTCTCCGTCCGCCGGGCAGCGCGCAGAGTGCTACTGTTGGATGTAAAAAGGTAATTGTCTGTGTGTGTAATAGTGTTTCTGTGTGTTTGTAATAGTGTGTCTGTGTGGCAAATAGTGTGTGTGGCTAATAGTGTGGCTGTGTGGTAAATAATGTGTGTGGCTGTGTGACAAATAGTGTGTGTGGAAAATAGTTTGTGTGGCTAATAGTGTGTCTGTGTCGCTAATAGTGTGTAGTGTGTCTGTGTGGAAAATAGTGTGTGTGGCTAATAGTGTGGCTGTGTGGCAAATAGTGTGACTGTGTGGCGAATAGTGTGGCTGTGTGGCTAATAGTGTCTGTGTGAGACTGTGTGGCTAATAGTGTGTCTGTGTGGCAAATAGTGTGTGTGGCAAATAGTGTGGCTGTGTGGCTAATAGTGTGGTTGTGTGGTTAATAGTGTGTGTGTGTGTGTGTGTGTGTGGCTAATAGTGTGGTTGTGTGGTTAATAGTGTGTGTGTGTGTGTGTGTGTGGCTAATAGTGTGGCTGTGTGGCAAATAGTGTGTGTGGCTAATAGTGTGGCTGTGTGGCTAATAGTGTGGCTGTGTGGCCCCATGTTGCTATAGTGTGCGTTTGGCCATGTTCATATAGTGTGCGTGTGTATGTGTGCGCATGCAGTATTTTAAATATAGCATGTGTGTGCGCGTGCACGCAGTATTTTAATATAATATGTGAGGGAAGGGAGGATCTTAATATAGTGTGGGAGGTGTGCTATTTAATGGTGGAGTGTAGGTGGGGGCTAATTATTTAAGATGAGGTGAAGGAACCTTTAATTTAATGCTGGGGTGGTTTAGGGCTATCAATTGAATATGGGGCTGATTTGGGGGAGGAGGGCTATTTATTAAATGTGAATATGAATTATTTATTGTCAGGGATGGTTGTGGAAAATAGCTATATTTATTAAACTTTAATGCTATTTAATTTATTGCTGGGACTGTTTGGTTGGAGGGAAATATGTTTTGAGTAAATGGGTATACTGTTAATTTAATGTTGGGGCTGGTTGGAGGGAAATAGGTCTACTTATTAAATGTGAATATTATTATTGTGGGGACTGGAGGGAGGCCTAATTATAAAACGTGAGTGCTATTGTTTTGACACCGGGGCTGGTTGGAGTTTTCTAAATCTCATGTACCCATTTTGTTTTCAAAATAGGGCATCAATATTCCAGGATCAAGACAAGAATGAACTGAGCTAAAGAAAACCAGCTGCTACAAGTGGTGAAAGTGAGCAAGACAGGTAGGAGAGAGCAGGGCAGTCTGCCAACTGTCCTGAATCTGGTGGGGCAGTCCTGAATTTGGGTGACTGTCTCCCTTAGTCAGGATTTGGTCTGAATGCAAGGACAGTTGGGAGGTATTTCCCGCTTCACAACATACTGCTTGTGAAGGCAGAGCTGTGTGCATCTACACACAGTATTGCCTGTGTATTTGTCTAAAATGATAACCATGTTAAATAATAGGGGCCCTGATGTCTTAAATACCCTGAGCCTTAATCCAGCTCTGATTAGGGGAAGGGAACTGATAGCTGCTCCCAGTTCCTGGACAGGACAAAGACTGCAGAGCAAGCCGAAGAGCTCTAAGTCTCACAAGATTTTGTAATTTCGTGAACAAAGAGCTTCCCTGCTCACTCTACAGGAAGTTCCCACCCCTTATGGATGTCAGCAGCACCAGAAGCATAGATAAGTACAATGTGCTTGGGGTGTCGTAATGTGCCTGTGGGGATGGCGTGATGTGGCTAGGAGAGCGTGATAAATGTAATGTATTATTATAATGTATGTATCAATGCCCCATGTTGGCAATACCCAAAACACAATGAGGTCACGCCCAGTTCGGCGCATATATTTTCTTTCCTGCTGGAACTGAGGTGAGCCTGTGTACTTTAAGTGCCAGGGCTAATTTTTAGTCCCAGTCCGGCCCTGCCCCAAAGTGTGGCCATGCCCTCATCTGTGGTCACGTTCCCATCCGAGTGCAGCCTACCCAAATGTTGGGAGGTATGAGCAGTGGTCAGCTGCCGGCAGTAGCAGTAGACAGGCAGCAATGGTAGACTGGCAGCAGTGACAAAGGCACTCATTCTCAGAGCCACAGGTGAGTGTGACACAACTGTGAAAATGCCTCTGCAGTGTTCTTATATAAACACACAAGGTATGTCTATCTTGTTGTACTAGTCAACTGTGTATATATTAGTGACAATAAATATGGGTATTACTTGGCAGAGGCACAGTAGCAGAGGTAGTTACACCCCTTTCCCGACTGACACGAGAGTGAGACACAAATGGAACATGTCTGTCCACCCATGAGGGCTGTGAAGTAGCTACCTGAGCACCCCAGGGAAAGAGGTCTTGGGAGTGGATCACAAAATACACAGTTCTCATTGCTATGACATTTGCTCGCATCCGGCCCTTCCTCTCCCAAGATGCCACCAAATGTCTAATTCACTCTCTGATCATCTCCCGCTTGGACTACTGTAACCTCCTCCTCACTGGCCTCCCCCAATCTCATCTTGCTCCCCTTCGTTCTGTTCTTAATGCAGCCGCTAGGCTCATCTTCCTCTCTCGCCGCTCCTCGTCTGTCTCCCCCTTCTACCAATCCCTTCACTGGCTCCCCTTCCCCTTCAGATTCCTCTTCAAGCTCCTCATTCTTACTTACAAGGCCCTCGCCAACTCCACTGCACCCTACATCTCCACCCTCCTCTCTATTCATGCTCCATCCCGCCCTCTCCAATCTGCCAATGACCGTCGCCTCTCTTCCCCACTGATCACCTCCTCTGATGCGCGTATCCAAGACTTCGCCCGCGCTGCCCCTCTCCACTGGGACAAGCTCCCTCCCTCCATCAGAACTTCCCCTAATCTGTCCAGTTTCAAACAGGCTTTAAAAACCCACCTTTTTCTCAAAGCCTTCCAGTTTCCCACTTAATTTCCTACCTTTTCTTCTGCCTCTTCCCCTTCATTCCCCTTCCCCTATCCTCCGTTCCTCCTTCTCTCCCTCTCTCCCCGTGTCTCTCTGTCTGTCTACCCCACCCCTTAGATTGTACGCTCCTTTGAGCAGGGTCACCTCTCCTCCTGTCTTTACCACTGTTAACTCTGCTCTCCAGCTACCTTGCCCCGCTCCTCGAGGACCCTCTTCCCCCCATCCCCTCTCGCTCCCTTTCCTCCCCTCTGGGGGTCTCCCTGTCATCCGTGCCCTCCCTCTTGGGCTCCGTCATATGCGGACCTTCCCCTCTCCCCTGCCCCGCCTCTAGCTGTGCTTTGAGCTCATGGATTTACTGTGCTTATTGTTTACTGTACTGTGCTGTCTCTCCTCGTATTGTAATTTCGTTTGTCCCTGTATGGCGCTACGGACACCTAGTGGCGCCCTATAAATAAAAATTAATAATAATAATATGACAAATTATACATTAAATGCCTTACAAAGTGTACTGAAGATTGGGGGATTTGGGGGTATTGTAACATAGTAACATAGTTGATGAGGTTGAAAAAAGACACCAGTCCATCAAGTTCAACCTATTTTGGATCTCCTGCGACCCTGCACTTATATTTGAAATTAATCCAGAGTAGGCAACCGCCCATCTGTTTCAATTTTGAAAATCCCCCCAGACTCAATATTGCAATCCAATTTTTACCCTATATCCACTACTATCCTTTATTTTAAATTAACGGTCGTATCCCTGGATACACCTTTCCGCTAAAAATTTGTCTAACCCTTTCTTAAACATATCTATTGAATCTGCCATCACAACCTTCCCTGGCAATAAATTCCATATCTTGACTGCCCTTACTGTAAAGAACCCCTTCCTTTGCTGGTTGTGAAATTTCCTCTCCTCTAACCTTAGGGGATGACCATGTGTCCTGTGTATGGTCCTTGGGGTAAAAAGTTCCCATGAAAGCTCTCTGTATTGACCCCTAATGTATTTGTACATAGTAATCATATCTCCCCTTAGACGCCTCTTTTCTAAAGTAAACATGCCTAAACTGGCTAACCTTTCCTCATAACCTAATGACTCCATACCCTTTATCAATTTTGTCGCCCTTCTCTGAACCCTTTCTAGTTCCAAATTATCTTTTTTATAGAGTCATTGACAATATGTCTATGTGCCCCTCAAACACCAATACACAGTGTAATGAATAGGATGTATAATCCGTAAACTCTGCTTCATAAAAGCACATATTTGGTATGTCTATTTTGCATTTCTCAACTCTGTATTGTGAAATATAATATATGTATTACTTGGTAGACTGGTATAGGAAGTGGCACCCATTCCCAACTCATAGGTGAGTGAGACAAATCAGGAACATGTCTGTTCACCTAAGGGGGCAGGAAAATAGCAAGCTGCGCAACCCAGGGAGAGAGATCTAGTATATACCCAGAGACCTTATTTTTACCATATACCTATGATGCCTTTAACAGTAAACTGTTCTGATAATTTTGTTTTAAAATATTCATAGTATGCATAGCATTTACCAATTAAAATCTATTGTACCAAATTCTACATTATTTGTTCTTCCATTTATTTCATTATTGAATTTCATGAGAGGGTCTACATGGGGTGGGCATTTATCATGGATGGAACTAGGTCTTGCACACTGTTATAATCATCATCATTTATTTATATAGCGCCACTAATTCCGCGGCGCTGTACAGAGAATTCATTCACATCAATCCCTGCCCCATTGGAGCTTACAGTCTAAATTCCCTAATATAGACACATACTCACACACAGACACAGAGGGAGACAGAGAGGGAGATACTAGAGTCAATTTTGATAGCAGCCAATTAACCTACCAGTATGTTTTTGGAGTGTGGGAAGAAACCGGAGCACCTGGAGGAAACCCATGCAAACACAGGGAGAACATACAAACTCCACACAGATAAGGCCATGGTTGGGAATCGAACTAATGACCCCAGTGCTGTGAGGCAGAAGTGCTAACCACTAGGCCACTGTGCTGCCCAAATCTTATCCGCAGTAAGGATGGGGAGTGAGAAGGGGACGGTATGGGCAGTGCATACAGCAGTCTGTCACTCTAGCTCAATGGTGTGTAACCTGATACACTTGAAGGGCTGCATGGTGGGGCCCACTAGCATTCAAAAGGGCCGCACAGTACCCTTAATCTTAGTAATAAGTATAATACATTTGGTCAAAGAAAGAGACCCCTATCTAGGAAGCAACAGGAAGGAGCTGGGGGTCGCAAGTGAAGGCTTGGAAGACCACAGCCGGTCGTTGGCGAATGCTGCTCTAGCAGAAAATCTGGAATTTTAAACTAGAAACACTGCTTACGTTAGGGCACTTAAGCACATACATACTACTACAGTCAATGTGGGGAAACTTATCCAGGTCTAATAAGACAAGGACCTATACCAGGGTGACCCTAGTTATATCACAGGGATCCCCTACAGACTTGCATGTAGTGGTTAGTAATAGAATCCCATGCATGTGGACCTTATAGTGTTGTGCAATCACCAGTCTCACATGGCACCACTCCATATTCTAACCCTGAGAGATAACGCGCACACCTACACTGAACCACTACCAAAAGACTTTAGTTTAATGCATCTGCCAAAATGGTTCCTGGCAGATGCACTGAACCAAGAGCTGTCACTAATATAACTTAGTTCCAATGTGGCCTGGCAGGGAAGTAATAGGTGACAATGCTAGGGTAAGGTGATAGTGCTATTATCACAGAGACCACAAACATCTACCACCTATTCTTTTCACACATTCTGCAGATTGATAAGGCTGTATCAATGTGTTTAATGCACTCCAGTTTATGTCTTGCTGAGCAATGACCTTACCCTTGAGCCGTCTGTAATATATTGCTGTTCTAGTGATGTTTTATGTTTCTGCACCAATATTACTGGTTTAGTCACGCTGTGTACACTACTACTACAATTCTGGAAAAACTAGCTGCTGTTTTAGTGACAGCACTGCTCTCATATGACTACATCTACTGCACCACAACTTATCAACTCAGGTAACTGATGATCTGACAGTATTACTGAAGTTTCTTTCATGTTTTTCTACATTTTCGGGTGTCAATTTGTCCTGTCCAGGAGTTACCTTTCTGATAAAGTGGCTTATGTGCTGATACTTAATACTGCTGTAGTAGACTGTGAGGAGTAAATGCTTGACATTGATGTGGCACACAGTTCTGTCTCCTGTCTTTCCTCCAGCTGCTGCCTGTCACAGCGTTATCTCCCCTGGGCTCCTATTGCTAATGAAGTTAAAACAGGTTGTTAAATAGACACACCAATTGCTCCCAGGAACCCCTTCTCCCCCTGAGGTGTGAATTCCTCCCCCATCCTGGGATCTGAGGCTGTTTTTATAGTATTTTGATCCCTTTACTAAACATATGTTTGAAAAGCAGCTCATGTTCAGAAGTGGGGGGAAATTGGAACTGCCGGAGTTGCATTTTCATACAAAAGTAATCTCTTGCCCTGGACTCATTAAATCTTGCCCCCTGATTTCTTTTGCATATATACAGTCAAAAAATTACTATAAATGACTGTGTTTAAGAACTAAGGGTTCTATATATTAATATGCTGCTTATTTCTTTATTGCTGATTATCACAGTGATAAATAAATCACAGCAATTTATCACTAAGATATTGCAGGCGTAACTGAGTGATATTTAGCTGCCTCTCATCATCATCATCATCAACATTTATTTATATAGCGCCAGCAAATTCCGTAGCGCTTTACAATTGGGATCAAACATTAATAAGACAATACTGGGTAATACTTACAGACAGAGAGGTAAGAGAACCCTGCTCGAAAGCTTACAATCTATAGGACAATAGGAGTTAGAAACACAAGGGCATGTGCTACATCATATTGCACAATGGACCAGCCAGACTGCAAAGGTAAAAGTACTGAGTGGGCTGTGTGTGTTGCAATGTTGGTCAGAAGGTTGTTGTCTTGCGTTAGCAGTGTAGAGGATGGCAATAGGGTAATCTAGGGAAATTAAGATGATGGCTGAGGAATATCATAACCTTGTCTGAAGAGGTGGGTTTTCAGTGAACGCTTGAAGGTTTGAAGACTAGAGGAAAGTCTTACTGTGCGAGGGAGGGAATTCCACAAAGTAGGTGCAGCCCGGAAAAAATCCTGTAACCGAGAATGGGAGGATGTGATGAGAGTGGAGGAGAGACGTAGATCTTGTGCAGAACGGAGGTGTCGAGTAGGGAGATATTTCAAGACAAGTGAGGAAATGTATGTCGGTGCAATTTTGTTGATGGCCTTGTATGTTAGTAGAAGAATTTTATATTGGATTCGTTGAAATACAGGCAGCCAATGTAGAGACTGACAGAGTGGCTCAGCAGAGGAATAACGGTTTGTAAGGAAAATCAGTCTAGCCGCTGCGTGCAAAATAGATTGTAGGGGTTCAAGTCTGCCTTTGGGAAGACCAGTAAGGAGGGAATTGCAATAGTCGATGCGGGAGATGATGAGTGCATGAATTAATGTTTTTGCGGTGTCTTGTGTCAGATATGTGCGTATTCTGGAAATGTTCTTTAGGTGTATGTAACATGATTTAGATATAGAGTTGATGTGGGGAATAAACGACAGTTGTGAATCAAGGATTACACCTAGGTAACGAGCTTGCGGGGTGGGATTTATGGTCATGTTATCGACAGAAATAGAAATGTCAGGCAGGAAGCTTCTGTTCTTGGGTGGGAATATTATTAATTCAGTTTTTGAAAGATTGAGAGTGAGTTGGCGAGAAGACATCCAAGATGAAATGGCAGAAAGACAGTCAGTAACGCGAGACAACACAGATGGTGAAAGATCAGGAGAGGATAGATAAATTTGTGTATCATCCGCATAGAGATGATACTGAAATCCAAAGGAGCTTATTAGTTTTCCAAGAGAAGTGGTGTAGATAGAGAATAGCAGAGGACCTAGGACTGAGCCTTGTGGAACTCCAACTGATAAAGGAAGCGGAGCAGAGGTGGATCCAGAGAAATTAACACTGAAAGATCGATTAGATAGGTAGGATGAGAACCAGGATAGGACAGTGCCTTCAAGACCTAGGGATTGCAGCGTTTGTATGAGGAGAGAGTGGTCAACAGTGTCAAATGCAGCAGAGAGATCCAGGAGAATTAGAAGAGAGTATTGGTTATTATTTTTTGCTGTGATCAAATCATTGACAACTTTGGTCAGCGCCGTCTCTGTGGAGTGTTGAGAGCGAAAGCCTGACTGAAGAGGATCCAATAAGTTGTTTGCTGTAAGAAAGTGTGTGAGGCGTGTGTAGGGAATTCTCTCGAGGAGCTTGGAGGGGCATGGGAGCTGGGAGATGGGGCGGTAATTTATGAGAGAGTTAGGGTCAGAATTCTGTTTTTTTAAAATGGGAGTAATCACTGCATGCTTGAATATAGATGGAAAAATACCAGTAGAAAGAGATAGATTACAGATTTTAGTTAGAGGGGGAATGAGCACAGGAGACATACCCATTTGTGAGGGAATGGGATCAAGAGGACAGGAGGTAGAGTAGGAAGATGAGAAGAGAGTAGAAACTTCCTCTTCATTTGTGGGATCAAATGAAGAGAGAGTGTCAGAGGGTGCTACAAAGGAATTGAGCAGATTGCTTGTCAAGGGAGATACCATTTCAAGCCTGATCTTATCTATTATGTCCTTGAAATAGGAAGCAAGATCCTGTGCATTGATGTTAGTTGGAGGATTTGGGGTGGGAGGACACTGGGGCTGCGACACTGTCCCGTAGTGGTAAGGGTTAACTTACCACTTCGCTGGTCGGTCGGATGGTATATGTGTATGCATGACCCAGGTAGCTGGTTAACACATACGCAATGGAACTGAAAACCCAGTCTTGGAGTTTCTATTCCACTTAATGGACAGAAAAATCAATTGATCACATTAGATTAAAAAATCCCATATATATATATATATATATATATGTATATATATATATATATATATATATATATATACATATATATGCCCCTAAATCTCAAGCGTTTTCTTGATAATTCCTCATGGTATCTACACATGGCAAATCCTGCACAGAACAACAGGATTAATGTCCAATTTGGCCACACATGAAGATGATCAATTTAAATGAGATCTGCAACTTTGGGTTCGAGCATCTGGATCACTTCTTGTGGCTTTGGTGCCTCTTAGGGCACCTGAAATATACACAGGTCGATAGGTGCCATCTGCAGTTATCTTTCAACTGCAATTAACAATAATGCTGAAAATAATACTATCAATTTTAATAAGAAAATTACTGGTAATTATCACCAGACCCACCTACTGAATATCGTGTAGGTCCCATCATGCTGCCAAAATAGCTCTGGCCCATCGAGGCATGGACCTCTGAAGGTGTCCTGTGTTATTTGGCACAAAGACGTTAGCAGCAGATCCTTTAAGTCCAGCAAGTTGCGAGGTGGGGCCTCCATCTCTCTGACTTTTTTTCCAGCACATCCCACAGATGCTCGATTGGATTGAGATCTGCGGAATTTGGAGGCCAAGACAACACCTTGAACTCTTTGTCATGTTCTCCAACCATTCCTGAACTTTTTTTTTGTTAATATGGCAGGGCGCATTTTCCTCCTGAAATAGGGCACTGCCATCAGGGAATACCGTTGCTATGAAGGGGTCTGCAACAATTTTGCAGCAGAACATTGCCCAGAGCATCACACTGCCTCCGCCAGCTTGCCTTCTTCCCACAATGCATCCTAGGGCCATCTTTTCCCTAGGTAAATGAAGCACATGCACCCAGATGTCCACATGATGTACAAGAAAACGTGATTCATCTGGTCTGATGATTCTTCCATTGCTTCATGGTCCAGTTTTGCCCCTTACATGCCCATTGTATGCGTATTCATGGTGGACAGAGGTAAGCATTGGTATTCTGACCTCTTTGCAGCATACGCAGCAAGTTGCTATGTACTGTGTGTTCTAACACCTTTCTATCACAGTCAGAATTAACCTTTTAGCAATATGTGCTACAGTAGCTCTTCTGGTTTGGACCAGACGGTCTATCCTTCACTCCCCACGTGCACTTGGGTGCCCATGACCCTGTTTTCATTTCACCAGTTTTCCTTCCTTGGACCACTTTTGGTAGGTACTAACCACTGCATACTGGGAACACCCCACAAGTCTTGCCATTTTGGAGATGCTCTGACCCATTCGTCTAGCCATCACAATTCGACCCTGGCCAAAGTCACTCAGATCCTTACGCTGCCCATTTTTCCTGCTTCCAATACTTCAACTTCAAGAACTGACCATTCACTTGCTGCATGATATGTCACACCATTGCACGAGAATCAATGTTATTCATTTCACTTGTCTGTGGTTTTAATGTTGTGATTGATCGGTGTATATGTGTGTGTATATATATACTGGGTTGTCTGCTTTGCAGTTATTTATGTTACCTCCTGTTTAGCCTGATATAGGTTTCATTGAACTGGTAATAACACCAAATCCATTCCCAGGCATGTTTATCTCCCTTTGAGCCATGAGGTTACATAAAATGTATTTTATTTATATGTGTGGTCCTGAACACCATCTGTTTAATGTATTTATGCTGTACAGTGGGGCTTGTGCACACTAACACATTTGTTAGTGTGTTTCTGATGCATGTGGTTTAGATACTTTCGCAGCCCACTCTGTTCCCAGTTGCCCATGTACTATAATCCTAGCTTGTATCCGTAACCATCAGTAATCACTATAGACATCTCTGTTCACAAAGTAGATTGCATGCTTTCAATGCACAGCGAGCACCTGTAAAATAACTACATTTCAGTTTCAGATAAGTGAACAACTCCTAAAACTATTCAACGCTAAAATATATTTGAGCAGTATTACATTACAGGCATACTGAGCAAACAAATTGTTATCCTGCAACATACCCACAGATTTATGGCCTAAGACTGAAGATAAGATGAGTAGGGTCTGAGACACACTTGGAAGATATGACTTGTCTCAGATCTTTAACACCAACCAGACATTTGCTGCTTTTGTACTTACACAAACAGATATATTCTTAAATGCAGCTACAGTGATTTACAGTGTGCTCTGTCTTCCTTTATTGCTCATCACTCAATGATCAGTATTCGGTATACAGAGCTACAAACCACTAATGCACACTCTCTATTTCCTGTCTTTCTAGTTGTCACAAATTCTCTTACTTTCCCTCTCCTGTATAAATATAATCCATGTTCTATTTTTCTTTGGGTTGCTGTAGGTAATCTCCCCGCCTTATATTTATGTATGTGTTTAAAGGGGCACTATCATTTACTGAAACACCTATACTAAAGTTCCTATCCCCCTAGCCGGAGAGAGCGCGGAAAGACCTATCTCAAGCCACAATCAAGAGATTGCAGCTTGTAATTGGTCCTCTGTCTCACATAGCATCCCCCACTCCAGAATGAGCAGAGGCCAGGGGGAAAAGCTTTGGCTATGAATAGGGGCATATTAGTAAAATGTTGCAGTAGGTGGTAGTGTGGCTTTGATTAGGAGTGCAGGAGTATTTTATAATTGTTCAAAACATAATCCAAAAAGCACATCCCTAGTCGGTATGGTGTGCACATGAGAATGGGATGTGACCGCGCTACACAGGGGCAGTGTCAAGTTACATTGGGTCAGACAGTCTCCTTAAAACAAGCCTGTCCCTCCTAAACCAGTACAGTTGGGTGGTATGTTTAAAGGGTTATTTATGTAATAGCAAAACTTGTACCTCCTGTGGTGCATATGCTATTTCTAATGCTGGGTACACACTACAAGATTTTCGTGCAATAATTGGACAAATCAGCCGACATCCTACCATTTGGTCAGAAATCGTGTGAGTGTGTATAGTGACATGATGATCTAAAGTCGTCCCAAAGTGACGATCATCGTTTCATTTGGTTGGTCGTACCGTTTAATATTTTTCGATCAATCACCGACCGATCATGTAATGTGTATGCACTCATGCTCACGATCTCCATAGAGTTTACAGAGTGGGGTTCTTTTCAGCCGATTTTAGCACTGTATGTCAGAGTGAATAAATGTAGAGAGTGCTGTAGAAGGAATAATTCATTTGTTCATTTGTAGAGATGTGCCCTTCTCTGTCTCCGGATCCGGTGCCCGTGAAGAGGGCGAAGACGGATCCGGAGGCTGCTGCTGTGCCCCTGGAGGGGCTGAAGATTACCCTGGTTGCTGTGCCCATGAAGAGGGTGAAGAAAGAAAGGAAGAAATTCCACTCACCGATACAGCATTCCAGCGGTGAGTATATCTTCTTTCCCGCAGGTCTGGGCAGCGGAGGAAGGATGAGCCAATCAGGGCTCACCTTTCTCCACTGGCCAATCAGCGGCCGGATAGGCGAGCCAATTGCGGCTCACCTCCGGCCGTTTGAAAGATTGGCGCAGCGGCGAGCCAATCAGCGCTCGCAGCAGCGCCCAGTGATGACACCGCACCAGCGACTATATAAACTGCCGGCCGGCACCATTTTCTCAGAAGTCCGTCGGTGGAGAAGAGTGAGGACGCCATGGGACGTCCGGAGCGGCGGATCAAGACAAAGAAGACGCCGGAAGTGGCAGGGTGCCCTTGTCAGAGCAAGGAGCTACCCTGCCACTGTCACTCAACGCCGGAGACGTCGGCGGGGAGCCCTTGTCAGGGCTAAGAGCGCCCCCGCCAAGAAGGAAAGAAGACAGCAGCGACGGAGACGTCGGCGGGGAGCCCGTGTAAGGGCTAAGAGTGCCCCCGCCCAGAGAGCTGCGGGAGACAGCACACCGATGAGGAGAAGAGGCGCCGCCGACTGGTGGATCTGGAAGACCCGGAAAAGAAGACGGCGCGGCAAGTTGAGCATTCTGCGCAGATCAGGTAAGTATACTCTGCGTTAAGTCGGGCACTAGGCCTGTTGCCACGGTCGGGCACAAGGCCCGTGGGCACCAAATAGGGGCACGAGGCCCAGGGGTAAAAGTGCACAAGGCCCTATTCAGAAGTTAGGGCTGTAGCCCAATAGTGTTACAAGAGCACAAGGCCGTAGTTAGTTAGTTAGGGGCTGATAGCCCAAGGTGTACAAGGGCACAAGGCCCTTAGAGTTAGTTAGTGGCCTAGAGGCCATAGGAGAGGCCACAGGGCCTAGTCAGGGGCCCCAAGCCCATAGTCTATAAAGGGCACAAGGCCCTAATAGTTAGGTAGTGGGCAAGTGCCCAGAGTTAGGAAGGGCACAAGGCCTGGTAAGGCAGGGGCTAGTGCCCCTAGGTAGAAGGGCGCAAGGCACTAGTCAGTGGGCTCAGAGCCCTGAGGTAGAGAGGGGGCTAAGGCCCATAACCAGAGAGCAAGGCTCTGTAGGCAGCTGGGCAGAGAGAGGCCCATGGTGTAGTCAGTGGCGTGAGAGCCCTGAGTAGGGTAGGGCGCGGTCCCGTGAGAGTGAGGTGAGTACACTGAGAGGAGTAAGGTAACAGTAGAGCAGAAGGCTCCTGTTGGTGCTGTAGCAAACGGCTGGTTGGCTAGCAGCTGTGTACTCTTGTGATTACCTTGCCATATACTGTATTACTGTTCTATTCTGTCTGTGCGGCGAGTATTGCTTGTATATGGTATTTTGGAATGCTGCATATTTGTTTTCCAGGTGCAAGACTTCAGGCCCCCATTAAACGTAGGCTCTTGTTTCCTGTTGTTTTCCTGTACTAACCTGCACTGTGGGGATAAGTGTAGTTATCAGCTTGTACACATAGCCAGGGAAGAACACACGTAGTCATCCCGTCCCATAGGTCCCTGGGGTTACGCTGGTTTCCAGAGGGGGTGATTGAGTGAGTCACTGGCAGTGCAGCACAACTCGATTCAGTTCCAGGGATGGCCCGTGGTTTTGGTTGAGTGTCCCAGTCCTAAGTTCCGGTCAGGTTCTCTGGCGGTTCCGGAGTGGGACACGTGTTCCGGCCTGGGTGCAGGCAGTCGGGCGGTTCAACATGGTGACGATCGCCTGTTCCGTGCGGCAATTGAATCCCAGGTTGGTGTGCTGGTCCAGTGAGCCTCGGTCGGGCCTTGTGCAGCCGGTCTTTAGGATCCGTGGGTGACCCCATAGTAAGAAGACAGTGTTCTTGGTACGACCTGGATGAGGGGGTTAGGAACCGCCCTCCGGAGTAGTCCGTGAACACCGGCTGGTGTTCCCCGTAGCGAGCAGTGAGTAGTTCCCGTTAGTACACCACACCCAGTTAGTGCTATAGTCGTTTAATCTAGTTGCGTTGCCGGCCATTAGAGAGTTGTTAGGGTCGGGTCGCTTGTTGTAGTAAGTTTAGTGTTGTGAGTGTACACCTTAGTCTCACTGATAGCGCAGAGGGAGGCTGTGTGTTCCTTGTCATCCGCAGGTGTCGGGGAGGAGCAGGAGAACAGGACCGGAAGTGGGAGTGTCTCGGTGAGCATCACGCTCAATTCCCCCTTTCAGTTAGGCCCTCGCCGAGAGGTGTGCTGGGTACTTGAGGCCGGACTGTTCCTGGTCTCAAGTGCGCGTAGTCCCCCGTGCCTTGGCAAGAGGAAAAGCGAGGTGGCGGCAAGCGAGCTTGACTAAGAGTGTCTTCGCTCATTGCCGTGATCTCGGACAGCCCTTTCCTGGTAGGCACGGCCGTAATCTCTGTCTCTTTCTTAGAGGGACGTGGTTGGAGGTGACAAGGGTTGCGGTTGCTGATCTGCTGGGATAGGACAGCGGCTGGGGCATTGGAAGCGGACAGGAGGTGACCATCGTTTATAAAGTAAGTTATTCTGTGTGCATCTGTCCTGTTCCCCGCAGGCGCCTACACATTCTAAAACAGAATATTTCACAGATGATAATGAAATTTGTTAGGACATGTGGATAGCTATAACAAGGCGGTTTTAATCAGTGTGACAATGTGACAGTAGTGAATGAATGAATATTGTGCTGTCGTTCTCCGGACTAGAGGACCAGATAAAGGACCAGATGAAGAGCACAGATCTGAAGGTAAATCGTGTCAGTGTGTATACATGAATCGCCAGACTGATCGGACCTTCAGTCGTAGGTACAATAGTTTGAGATGAGCACGTCGGTCGGAAAAATTCTTCAGTGTGTACCTAGCTTAGGTGTGCATTTCTGGGACAAGATGGCAATGGTGGGGTTGGTGAACTGGTGGTGATCCTTACTGGATGGGCCTAGATATATACCCATAAACAAAAAATAGATTTCATTTTGTGAGACAGTGAGAATTTTACACATCTTCAGAGAGCCAGTCTATACTTTAAAGTGGATGCCTTTTGTACTTTATTCAGGAGAGCAAAGAAGCAAAGAAATTTGATCATTGCAGAACAAATATTTTAAACACCTAAAAGTTACGTAATAAAGACAGTCTTAATGTCCTTAACTTATGATTAATTTAACACATAAATGAGGCTAAACCAAGCAGTAAATTAGTAATAATAATACTACTTTAAAATAAAATATTCAGTTTCCATTATGCAGAACCCGATCATTAAGCACCTGGGCTCTGCATAGGGCCCAGAGGGGCCTAAAATGTGCTCTAATTTTAATGCGGTTCATTTTAGACAAACTGTGGGAGGCCAGAACCAGTATCTAGCTTAGGGCCCCATGGGGCCTGAGTCAGGCTCTGCCACCATGTGCATTTACTGTCAGTTCTACAATACAGCAAGTTGTTGCAGATATATTCTCTGGAGGCAGTTCCCATAACCAGAATGTGAGCATGCAGCTATAGATATCATCATCATCACCATTTATTTATATAGCGCCACTGATTCCGCAGCGCTGTACAGAGAACTAACTCACATCAGTCCCTGCCCCATTGGAGCTTACAGTCTAAATTCCCTAACACATGCACACACAGACAGACACACAGACTGGGGTCAATTTTTGTTAGCAGACAATTAACCTACTAGTATGTTTTTGGAGTGTGGGAGGAAACTGGAGCACCCGGACGAAACCCACGCAAACACGGGGAGAACATACAAACTCCTCACAGATGAGTCCATGGTCGGGAATTGAACTCATGACCCCAGTGCTGTGAGGCAGAAGTGCTAACCACTTAGCCACCGTGCTGCCCATAGATAGTCAGACAAATAAACACATTAACATTTAGAAATGTTCTGTTGCTCTTACACCAGTTTGCACAGCATGGATTTTGAAAATTTGCACTGCACATGCCCACAAAGCACATGTATATTGTTCATCTGACACTTGCACCACCTCGCAACACACTCAGCAAATTCTCTAACAACCTCATGTATGTGGCATTGTTCCTTTACCTTGAAAGCTTGATAGCAAATGCAATAAATGTGATTTTACTGCCTAGCACCTCACTCCATATTGCATATTTAATATGGGCTGTCTATTTCTAAGCTGAGTGCACCATATGGGTCTAAATGGCTGAATGGAATTGTGTCTATCGATGTTATGCTGTGAATGTGACTTACTCATATTTCTGAAAAGTGCATTTAAGGTCAGTTTGAGTGCTGACCTTAAGTTTCAATTGATTTTTCTTTTATACATGTTTTCCATATGGTGACAACGGTCAGTTTAAACAATTTCTTATGTTATATGTTGTAATAATACAAAAAACGGCCATACAGTCCATAAATAACAGTTAAATAGTGATGTTAACATTTAATTTTTTTAGCCTAAAAAGTAAAAATAATAGCATAAATGCAAAGTCCACTATAAACACATAATAGCCAGACTGGGGGAAGGAGTGATAGACAGGGAGAAAATGCAGCATCATTTTGGAAGGAGAGCGTAATGTGGATTTCCATTAGCTGACATAATGGATGTGATGAAAAGAATGAGAAATGGATTATTCTGGTCATAATACATTTAATTTAGTAGTGCACTATTTTTGCAAAGGATGCTGATAAATTGAGCATTTACAGAAAAGAGAGATTTGTGGTTCTATATTAAATATGGAAGGGACAGACCCAAGTTTTAAAGAAATATCCCTATTTTTTTTATTGATGAAATACAATATCTTTGCATATTAGATGCAGTTATTCACGACTGTTCTTACTCCCTATTTAAATCTTTGGTGAAGATGAGTATTTAAAATGCAAAAGATACATTATAACAAAGTTCAGTAAACATGACTTGATGGGGATTGCAGTTCTCCAAAGTTCACTAAGACAGAAAGCCTTTCGCATAGCGATGTGACCCACCAAGGGATCAAGCGAAGCCTCTCCGGTGGCATTGGACTCCGTGTAAAAATGTAAGTAGCCTCAGAACGTGTCAACTCTCTTCCTGTACTCAAAGGCTCAATGGTAACTTACCTTTTGTCACTTTTTGTGCACCCCCCGGCTGCCGCATGTTTGGTCTCAGCTCCACCTCTCCCTAACCCTTACCCATCTCTCTCTCCTTCTCCCATCCAATAATACAAACTAACACACCTGCATCTCTCATTGAGGTTATTGAAAAGCTGTTTGTGTGTATAACTTACCAACCCTCTTTGCACTGTAAGCTTGCCCTATATGGAGTGGGTCTATTTTCCCTGTTTGAACTATTTGATGTCTAACCTCTTGAGCCCCAATGTCCATACTGGGTCGTTGTATGATGTGTGATGAAACTTATAAAGTTATTAAAAAAAAAAAAATGTAAGTAACGCCATAGTGGCTAAGTGGTTAGAACTTCTGCCTTACAGCACTGGGGTGCTCCGGTTTCCTCCCACACTCCACAAACATACTGGTAGGTTAATTGGCTGCTAACAAAAATTGACCCTAGCCTGTGTGTCTGTCTCTATCTGTCTGTCTCTGCCTGTCTGTCTCCATCTGTCTGTGTGTGTGTGTCTATATTAGGGAATTTAGACTGTAAACTCCAATGGGGCAGGGACTGATGTGAGTGAGTTCTCTGTACAGCGCTGTGGAATTAGTGGCGCTATATAAATAAATGGTAATAATAATAGTTCTGAGAAGTGTTGAAGTCTGTCAACGTCCAGATGGAGGTCTATGGGGACAGCTTTAATCTGCAGTAAATAGTTTTTTCTCAAGTTGACCCTTTGCTAAATAGGATGGAGACCTGCGATAGCCATTATCCAGAGAAAACAGCTATTTTCTCCAGTTTCTAGGCTCATCGCAGTTTTGAAAAATAAACCCCATAATGTCCTTGGACATTATTTTAAATGTTGGCAACTAAAGAGATACTCATGATGCTCTCTCCATTACTCCCTAGTCCTTTATATGTAATGAGAAAAGTGGCAAACATTAAAAGGTAAATAATATTAACAGGAAACATTTCCATGCTATCCCCTGAACAGTCTTGCCATGGATATATAGCTTGTTTACCTAGACAGCAAAGCTGGGGACACACTACAGGTTTTTCATCTGATTATTGTGCCAATCATAAGATAAACGACTGTTAGGTCCGATATTGCATTAGTGTGTACGCTCCCACAATCATGTTTTATTGTACTAAAGCACATTGTTTTGTTTCATTTGATTTTATAGCTGGACTAAAAATATCTATAAATGATTGAGCGATGTTGGGCAAATTCTGCAGTATGTATGCACTCACACCCAGCAGTGTAGGCAGATCTCCATAGGGTTTACAGAGTCATGATCAATTCAGCAGATGGTTATGACAGATGAAGAGCACAGATCTGAAGGTAAATCGTGTAGGTGTGTACACATGAATCAACATGCTGATCAGGACTTTCAGTCGCTGGTAAAATCGTTAAAGATATCACATGGGGAGGTTTTTTCTGCAGTGTGTACCCAGCTTAACTAAAGCCCTAATTGCACTTTGGTTTACCTACTTCTGATCCCATATTTGGCCTCCCAAGCCAGACTACCGAACCAACTGATTGGGTGCTCCCTGAGTGACCATGTGCATTCTGGGTAATCAATGTGTTTTATTGGAGATTGAATAACTAGCTTACATTTTCCTTTGTGACTTCCAGTTTCCGTTGTGTGTCTGTGACAGGAAATGTGACAAGCATGATAAAGAGTGACAAGGAGCATGTTTGGTTGCTTTTACTGAGAAAGAGCTGCAGGATAACGATTGACAATAGTAATTTTGAAAACCTGTGAGTTTTAAGCTTCCATGACCGCTAGTTTTAGAAAAATGCTATCGATTCAAGCCCTGTTTGCCGCACCCTCCTCCAGGTACTGATTAAAAGTAATTACAAAAAAACTACCTCAGGGTGATACGGTATTTATTTCTGGCTAATTAAAACATTTTATCAATTTCCGGACAGCATTTGTAACTCATGCTGTTCAACTGTTATAGATTCTATATAGTGTATGCCTAATAGTGGTTTCTAGGGGTGTCAATATGATTTCAGGTGCTAAATGTTTTTTTTTTTTGTTTTTTTTAAATGTTATTGTTTTGCGTCTTCATCCTGTCTGTCATTGGAAGGAACAAAACCCATCTGGGATTTATCTCAATGAGTGATAGATAAGAAGATAAAGAGATGGGGGAGGGTGATATTCAGAGTGGAGAAAGGACAAAGTTTACTGTTTTCTGTAGAATTTTGTTACAGATTTTTCAGCAACACAGTAGTCTTTGGGTCAGGGAGTAATTTACCTTATCCATGTGGATTGTATAAACTCTCTTAAAGAAAGGTCATTGGTATTGTTTTTATAGTACTATATTAGTATTATTATTAATATTGTTTATTTGCATGGCGCTACAAATTCCATAGTGCCTGACATAGTAGCACAATTATGACATACTTGAAAACAGTAGACATATTAACTATAGCAGTCCAGGTGGGTGATAGAGAAGGCAGAGTCCATATAATATGAACTCCAGTGGCTGAACTAACATGTATGTTGGGTGTGTGTCTACTATGGGGCCCAGAAGTGAGGAAGGGGGCATTACTGTTGCCCCCCTCCCCACCCCAAGCCCCCCACAGAAAACCCCCCACAGATATGAGGCCCTCACATCATGTCTGAGGCCACCGCTCTACACTGAAAAGTACAGTGTAGAGCGGTAAACCTTCTCTGAGCAGCACATGCTCAGAAGAGGTCCCCTCTCTCCTCGGAAGGTGCCTGGAAGGTTACAGCAGCATGGGGCGTGACTATACACTCTTCCTCCCTGATGAACTCCTATGGAAAAGATTGTTTTTCAGATTAGATGCTGGCCACACGCAAGCAGATTTCTTTGAACAGATTGTTAATTGTTTAATAAATTGGCCAGACATTGCCCAGTTTGTGGAAACTGGATTTGATCTGACATCATGGAAATCCAAATAACCTGATGCCCATGTAGCACAAGTGTAAAATCATTCGCAGACACATATGTGTCCTTTGCAATACAGTCTTTGACCTGGCAACTGAATGACTGGAACCTACCATAAAATTTCCTGGTAATGCCATTGTGTACCATGGTAATTGTATTACATTTTTTTATAAAGGGTATAACATAGGACTTAATGTAATTATCTGATATTACTTGTGGGGCTGACTTCCCAAGATTTCAGTCAGAAAAATCTCTGAACAGATTAATATCATAAAAAAAATGCTTTCCAAATGAATTTAAAAAAAAAATAAGTTCATTTAATTGATATTTTAAACTTTGATTAATGTGTTTCTATGTTTAGAGACAGACATAAACACAAACGGGGAGACAGAAAGCAAGAGAAACACAAAGGGTGGGCAGAGGCAGACATGGGGAGGCAGAGGGTGAGAGGTAGACAATGAAAATTGGAGAAAGAGAGGAAACCCAAAGGGGAAACAGAGATAGAGAGAGATGATATATAGAGATAGACAGGAGAATAGGGCATCTCTGCCACTCACCTGAGTATAGTTAGGTGTAGAATCTGTGCTTTGGCCCATGGTGCGGAGATACTTTATGTACATTATAAAGGACGTATATTATTGGTGCAAATAATTATTTCTATGAAATCATAGGGTCAAACAATATGTTAGGAATACAACAGAGAAAACCGATTGATTCTGACTTGGGTAGAAGCTGCTGGAAACGCTGAAATGATGTGATGTACCGAAAATTGGTTCTTGTCAAAATGTGTATGTAATTTTATATATATATATATATATATATATATATATAATTACATACACATATTCACAAACTGTCGTTTACAAACTGTGAAGCACCAGTACAAATGTTTTTTGTGACATCACATTGCTGATTTTCTAGGAACATGCATACTTTTGTGAACCAAGCTGGTTACCAGGGGTGCAAGGAGTTTGCATCGGCCATTGTGATTAGTTTGGCGAATTGAAGGTGTTCCTTGCTACGTGCGCTCATTGCACATAGTGCAGAAACAAGATTTCATGTTGTGGGTTGGAATCATTTAAAGTGGTAGAGAGGATGTATTTGCGGGAGGGTGTACAGAGCTGTTTCCTCACCACAAAAGGTGTTGAATTCTCTGCCACTCTGAGGGGCTAGATTTACTAAGCTGCGGGTATGAAAAAGTGGGGACTAATCAGATTCTATCTGTCATTTTGTGGAAAGTACTAAATAAATGAAAGCTAGAATCTAATTGGTTCCCACTTTTTCAAACCAGCAGCTTAGTAAATCTAGCCCTGAGGTCCTGTAGATCATGTCTCGTGCCTGTACTTACTATGGATCCATTGTGTACCTTAGTGTTACACTTCTAATGTAATCGTATTTCTAAGCACATTTTGATCAATAAAATTAAATCCTTCAAATACATAAAAGTGACATATCTGCCTAGTAAGGAATATTTTATACCTTATTTATAAAGACTTATTACAGTCAGTATCTATAATATATACACATATTTATGGCAATCTATGTAATATATATATATATATATATATATATATATATATATAAAGAGAGAGAGCGATAGGTTGTTTGTTCTACTGGGTCAGGGACCAATGTGAATGAATAAAGTCTCTTTATAGTGCTGAGTAACATGTCAGTACTATAGAAATAAAGGATAATAATGTTATACATACTGTACACATTTGGCATATATATATATAACCTGTCTTATATCTACATAAACTACCATATATACACATACAGATATTTAAATATAAGTACACAAGCAAAGTGATGTGGATTTGAACTTGAAGGCACTGTGTCATTAGGACATTAGTGATGGCTTAAGGTGATGCTTGTTTTGCACAAGGGGGTAGGAGACAGAGATGTAGCAGATGGTTTATCACAGAGTGTAGTTAGAAGTAAACATCTTGGCAAATGGCAAGTACCTCCCCCCAAACATCAAGACTTACATATCTGACAAAATCCAGGCTGACAGATAAAGTCGGTAGGGTGCAGACAGTTTATCTATTGCTTGGCAGTCCCTTTAGAGGAGAAAAGGTTATGTTTTGTTAAGATAGCCATAAAGCACAATAAACTTTATAGTCAAGAGAAATTGCATGCTTAAAGCATTGCTTGTGGGCAAACATAACTGTAACTGTCAAACTCTACTGTGGAATATGTTTTTAAAGTAAGTGATATTCATCGATTAGAATTGTGTCTTGGTAAGGTAAATGGTGCCACTCACTCCTGTAATCATTATACACATTCCAACTGCAGTGGACTGTAAGAATATATGAAGTTATCTCTATGTCCCTCAGCTAATATAAAAGGACTGTAGTAATGTGCTTTCATGGGTCCTGAAATTCCTTAGTAGAATAACTGCTATGTATCATCTACCTACATTATCCTTTTTATTTTACTTCTAATTATCTGTACTACAGGTACGTGTATTATTCTAACCATGCTCTTATAGTACTGAATATCTGCAACAATATACTCAAAGATATAGACAGAGACATACGTTTAATGATGTGTATCCAGTGTGTGACTATTCAGACTTACTCTGTCACATCATTTTGTACAGATTTTTTAAAGTATTATTTTGTATTAGTAATTGAGCAAGGAACCTTCTTTGTAAAACCCTATATTGTGTGTTAGTGGACTGAATTTGATGGAAATGTTCTGTTTTGGACCCATTGAGTGTCATGTTGTGATGCACCATTTTTCATGAGGAAGTACATTAGATGTTACATGTGGCTTAATAATGATATGTAAACAACAATCACTGTTTAATGAATAAGCTCCACAGCTATATTTTGCAGCTGAACATTGATGTAACATGGGAAACACGAGCATTTCACCCATTCATTCAAGAAAGACAACACATTGATTTTTTTTTTTTGCTAAATTCAAAGATTTTATTGTATCATAATACAAAAGTATACTAAACGTTTCAAAAGGATGCCCCTCTACGAGGGAATATGTTATATTTATATACATACATACATATACTAGAGCGAGACACACTTAACATGTTAGTGGACAGAACAGCAATGCATTGCTCTGCAAGGAATTGTTGCTGTAAAGGCTTAGAAAACTTAGTTGATTATTAACCCATTCAGTGCCACCAGTGTTCGTCTAATCTCTGTCACAGCGTGGCTAAAGTATTATAAGACATTTCAGAATAGGCATTATACAATTCATCAGCTCAATTTACAAATCCCAAAATTGCCATTAGCCAGTGTGTTAGACAGAAGCTCTGTAATGTTATGCAAGTGCTTTAACAAGCGAAATATACACAGATTTAAAATTAAAATCACTAGATAATGGGAGAATAATATGTGTTAACCAATTCTTTGTTATTGTCGTCAAATGAGCTATATTAACAACCATAACTGACCCAGGAAATAACATTTCTTGCTCCATCCAGCCAGCTCTCCTGTACAACAGGGAGAGATTGAGCAAGACTTTGGTGTCCTGGAGACAGTTGTGTATGTTATTTTCTGCGCTAAGACAGCCACCAATAAAGTCTTTCAGGCTCCAATGCAATATCCAGCAGACGTTTCTGTTATCAGCAGATGCATTCCCATTCCATCACTGAGAGATAAAGTTCAATTAGCCCCACAGTCTAATGCACAATGTCTCTCTCCCTTCCCTGTCCATCTCGGGTCTCTGTTCTAATTAAACCTTAGTTGCTAAAGAGTGAATTTCAGATTTTTGTGTCTGGGCACTCAGGCTGGAGGAGGTGTTGCTGATTTGTCCATGGAGGGTTTTATTGAGTCCAAAAAAAAAAAAACATTGGGAGCGGAATCTTAGATCGAAAAATGCATAGAGAAAAGGGTTGAGACAGCTGTTAATGTATGCCAGGCACGTGGCATATGGATGCAGGCTGACTATCAAGTTCTGTACAGAGCAGGTGAGGTCTAAAACCCCCATGAGGCCTAGGAAGTGAATTGTTTTGACAATATGAAATGGCAGCCAACAAATAGCAAACACAACAACAAGTGTGATAATGATCTTTAGAAGCCTCCTCTTCTTCTGTTCTTCCTTCTTAAGGTTCTGGAAATGCATGGTAACCTTGCCTCCGATGAAACAGTAGAAGATGGTCATGAGGAGTAGCGGAAGCACAAAGCCTGGCACTGTGGTGAGGATGCTGAGCCCTACAATCCAGAGGTTTTCATTCTCCTTGCTGGAGATACCAGTGAAGTCCAGATCACATAAGGTGTGGTTGTCTTCAATTCGTGTGTCACGGAGAATCAGACTTGGAAGTGCCAGCAACCCTGACAGGAGCCATATGACTGCCAAAGATATCAGCATCGTTGAACGGGAGCGCAGGTTGGCACTGGATAATGAATGAACAATGGCCAAGTACCTGTCAAAACTGAGGCAGGTGAGACAAAAAACACTGGAAAACATATTGAGCAATACAAGGTAGCTGCTGATCTTGCAGAGTGCAGAGCCAAAGGGCCAGTGGAAGCCAAGAGCAGTGTAGGTGGCCCACAGAGGTAAGGTAACAACAAAAGCCAGATCAGCAAGGGCAAGGTTACCTATATAAGTGTCTGCAGATCTCCTCTTGGGCTTAGCCTTCCATACGGTGAAGATTACTACCCCATTTCCAGACAGTCCCAGGACAAAAACCAGCATGTAGAATACAGGTAGCAAGGAATATGACAAGTCCCAGTCAGATTCAGCACATGCATACTCTGTGTCATTCAGGTAATCATAGTCATCTGGGCCATAGGGAGTCCAAGATTCAGATTCATCATTGTTCTGCATTGTTGCAAGCAAAGTAAAGAAGTGTTCTGTACTTCTGAAAGCAGTGGAGTCCAGGCTCTGTGGTGTGTCTCTGCTCTGACCTAAGATATGAAAGCTGCCTTCACTCAAGTTCTTTAAAGAATCCCCTGAACTCCCCACCCCCAGAAAGACAAATTAAAGGCAAAAGGCCACCCACTGACATCAATCAGGATTCTATCCATATTATTTCAGCTCCTCCCCTACTATTCCCTGGGCTCTGAACCTTCCTCACTGTCTTTACCCCCCTCCCCTTTGCTCTGTGCACCTCCAGCTATGCAGCCTGCCCTAGTAGTGTGATCATTACAGAATGTTATTATATACATATTGTATTAAATCATTTGTTAAATAATCTCATCTACTTTTATTGAACAGAGAAAAAAAAAATGTTGTTGCAACTATACAAAGCCAAATAGTTTTTGTAAGTCAAACTGAATATTTTAACACTGTAAAAGGAAATTTATTATAATACACTCAGGCAAACTTAGATGATTAGTTTGAATCTATTTTACATTTGGCATTAAAGCTTTAAGTGGATTTTTTTTTACAACTGCAAAAACCAATAGACATGGACACAAATACTTTATATAGTGACATTTAATTTTCCAAGCAGTATTTAGCAGTGTCAGCATCATAATAACATTTCTTAGCTGGAGTTTTGTTCTCTTATTTTCTTTTGCTCTTAACGTTTCCTGATTCTTTTACAAACTTCCCCTCTTTCTATGTTTATAACATTCATACCATTATGAAACCCTCCAACCAACTAACATTATTTTTTTTTTCTCCTTTAAGTCTCCACTCTTGTACTTTCAGTTTTCTGGAGACAGGATATTTCTGGTGGTATAAGTAGCTTTTATCTTACTCCTGTATGGTACTGTAGAAAGGTACTATATATATATATATATATATATATATATATATATATATATATATATATATATATCTATCTATCTATATATATATATATATATATATATATATATATATGCAGCATAGCATCTGGTATCACAGCACAGTATTTAGTGGTAGTGTAAGTGTTAGAGTGACACATCTTTGAATCTTTGATTTCTAGAACACTGGCAGCATTTGGTCTGATGAGTCTATCTTTCCATCTTTTGGTGTTTTCTGCAGTACTTCGAGGTATGGTCTTGTATACATGGTCTACACCACTTCAGCAGCAGAGGCTGCTCTACCCCAATAAAGTGAACTTTAATGGAAAATTTTAAACCAGCAAGTATGTCATGTGCACTATTTAATACACATTTTCTTGTCTCAACACTAAACTTTTCACTCTCTCTTGACACACACACACACACACACACACACACACACACACACTACTTTATCTTATTGAGTGCAGCACTGCCTTTAATGATAATGTCCCACTCTTTCTTTGATGTGCTTATTTTGTAATCTTTCATTGCAATTAGAGTATGCACTCATGGGCTGTTTGATATCCACACATGGTGCATCGCTGCACTGCAATCAGCAGAAGGTACTAACAACTTGAGTACTTAACTAGTGACCAGTAGACTCGTAGTATATTCATAGCAGTTTTAATAAACATGGGACAGACTACGGATGTAATTTGTCTCATTGATGGTTGGTCTGATTTGTGGTACAACTGCCAGAGTACTATTATAAAAAGTTTGTCCTAGCATTACCCCAACATCAGAACCGTAACTTAGAATTCTAGCGCCCTGGGCGAGAAAGGCAAATGCCGCCCCCCCTAGCCCATAATTTTAACCAAATTAACCTAAAATATTCCTAATTTGCGCCCCCCTTCAGCGTTGCGCCCTGGGCGGTCGCCCCTGTCGCACAGCCCTAGTTACGGCCCTGCCCAACATGTCACGTGCACGTCTCTTAATTTAATGTGTTGTTAACATGTTGTATTATTAATACTATGCTGAATACAACGTGGTTTATCTTGGCTTGAGAATGATGTCTAAACAAAGCCATTAATTATGCCAGAAGCTACTGTATTCAGATTCTGTAGTCACGTGTAGTAAGTGGCTCCTACAACAGTCTTTCAGAAACTATTCATAACATTGACTATGTATCAAATAGAATGGTGTCAAGAGGAATGTCGATCAAATTTCAGCTCATTATGCGCAATTTTTAAATTGTTTCCTTGTAACATGATGTTCACACGATTATATGCTGTTAATAAACTATCATTAATAAATAATATATTGCATACTTTGAAACATCATTAAACCATAATTTTATTTTTTTCTTTTATTTAATTCCGTTAATAAAACTATTTTTTCTGAATCAGTGGTCAGTAAAGCTAAATTCATCAATCCTTTAGAAACACAAGGGGATTACAGTGGCCCAGTTAAGCCCAATATAATGCAGTTAGGACATCAGTCTAGGGCAAGACTGGACGTGTCAGTTTTCACACCCCACTCTCTTTAATGCACCTTTCACAAGCCCATGTGCGGAGATGGCCTGCAGCCTGAAATCCCATTCTTTCTTTAAGACCTGCTCAGGTTGTAGGATTAAAAGGTGTGAAATGACTTTATTGACTCTGAAAGACTCTCTTTAGGTGGGAGATACACTGTCCCAGACAGAGCTTTGATGTCCCTTGTGGATTTACCTTGTGTGTCAGCTGTTAGAAGGTGTATATCCCAACCGAAAACAGCTTTGTGTTCTCAGGGTGTCACCCTTATTTTGCGCTCCAGATCTCTGTTTCCTTTGTCCTCACTCCCCTCCAAGTTCACCATCCTATAGAAATTCATTCTCACCTATTTGCTGCTAGAGCAGCATTAAAATGCTATGACTATTACAGTGATGACCAGTAGTGAAACTGAAATTATATCAATTGTGTAGCTGCTGAGCTGAGACAATATGGTGCATCCTTGTTTGGACAGGAAGCAGAAAATCCTACTTTTATTATGTAGCAGAAACTACTACATTCACACATACACCACAGTTACATAATGTTAAGACTTGGATGTATATTTATTTATCTGTGGGTTTGAAAAAGTGGAGATGTTGCCTATAGCAACTAATCAGATTCTAGCTGTCATTTTGTAGAATGTACTAAATAAATGATAACTAGAATCTGATTGATTGCTATAGGCAACATCTCCACTTTTTCAAACACACAGTTTAATAAATCGAGCTCTAACTGTCCAAAAATATACTCTATGATGGAAAATATACAAATCTATTGTTATCAGGTTCTCCCTGCTCCAGCAGTGCTCGCGGCCAGTTTGCTGATGTCTGTGTTAGGTGGATATGGATACCCATAATTGTAAGAAAAAACCCGAAAAAAAACTGAAGCAGTAGTTTTTCCTGTAGTATGTAGGGAGCTAAGAATCGGGAAGACGCAGTGTTTTTAGTGGGACAAATTTACAAAGTGCAAAATGGCCAGCGAGCAGGACAATACCCGCTTTGGTAGTGCCATCCATCTCAATATGCGTAAGTGCGCCTAGATATCCACCAAAGCACATTGGTATAGTGAGCTAGATGGCGGTGTTTGTGGAGAAGCAGAAGTGTGCAGGTGGAGTGAGGGCGCTCCTTTCAAATTACACAGTAGGCGCACAGATACACCTAGTTTTGTGGAACCATGCAAAAATAACATGTTTTTTTATTGTATGGGGTGAGATTATTAAAATGCATTACAGTGGTAAGGAAGGTGCATTATTAGGGGCGCACAGCCTTTCCCGTTCCACAAAAGCACATGAATTTTTCACTTGCCCTGAAATGGAGGAAATCAAGAATTGTCTCATACTTTTAATGTGATGCATATTCCACCATCCAGTTGCACGGTGACAAAGAAGCAGTGGCGGATCTAGGAGGGGGGGTGATCGGGGCGATCGCTACCCCTGGCATGTGCAGCCGCCGGCAGCCTTAAAAGTCAGAAAGGAGGCGGGGCCTAAATCCCCCCCCTAAATCGCCCGGGGTAGAAAATATTTCTAGATCCGCCCCTGCAAAGAAGGGGTGGTACTAAAGTAATAGGAGATTGGACTTTGATGTGATGTTTATACATTATACAGTGCACCTCTTCAGATTTCTCTCTGCACAGCTAGGAGCACTTCTAGTTTACAGAAGCCTGAGAGAGGAGAGTAAGCATGCGCTTTGTTGTGCGCAGAGAGGTCTCTCTAGGCACCCCTGCAAAACCAAGGCTTTTTGCAGTGCACATCAAAAATGAGGCCCTGTTTCTGCACCTATATTACCACTGAAATGTAGCTATACCGTATATAATATAAAATTGCTAATAATAATAATAATTTGAAATTAAGTCCTAACAATAGAGATATTTTACTTTTATAAGAGGTCGAAGTAGAAATTTAGAATATGGAAAGTTTAAATGAATTAAGTTTGATAGGTTTACAATGAAAGCAGTAGGAGAAGTGGCGGTATGGCCTACCACTGTATACCAGCCCACTTCAACCATTGACTTTTATAGTGACAAATCCCAGATTGCAACAAGTTACATCTGGACAAACTATTATTATATTCTATATACAATATAATCCAGGGCTTTCTTCGGTTTATATGGTTAATTTTTGCATGCTGTTATGTATTTAAATACTGAACTGGTTGTTTCCTATGAGTTTAGTGGATTTGGTATAATAATTATATAACACATTAATTAAGGTAGCATTGTCTCTGAGAAGCAAAGGGTTAATTTAAGGAGCCTGAGATTACATGAATACATGAAATTCATGTAATCTTACTGACCTGCTGCTCCTCACCTCTCATCAGCTCTCCTGGCCCCTTGTGGTCCTCCAGCTGTTACATGTCTCTCTCAAAGACCCAAATCCTGCACAGCTCCTGAGAAAGTCACAAAACTCAGGACAACCTAGTAATTAGATTCTCTGGGGATCATCAGTCTTGATTACACAAAATGAAGGGACTGGGGCAACCTCTTTTCTACTAAACACCCCAAACTGTGTGTTGTTTTCCCTGAATGTTCTAAGTATTGTATCAGTGATATATAGGCTGTAAACAGTGTATATATATGTATTATATATATAGTAAATACATGGTCGGATCATTATTTTGTTTTCTACTTTTTTATGCACGAGTTTATATATTAATACTATTTGTTATCTTACATGTATATGGAAAAGTAAATGTTCTAGTATTCTATACTTTCAGTTGTTGTAAGTACACTATGATGAATTATGCTTGTTTACCTGTTTTTATGCTTTCTCCATCTTCTACTCCTCCTACTATGAAATAAATCCAATTTATATCAGAGGATATAAAAAGCATTGTAGTAGATCAGTAATGGACCACAGGCGGCCCTCTAAGCCTTCACCTGCGGCCCCCAGTTTATTTTTGCTTTATTGTCAGATTTTATGTTATAGCCTGTAGCACTTGTTTAAAATGTCTGCTGATATGATATTACAGATAGGCGCTTCTTTATCTGATTAAATGCAGAGTTTTAACTTTTCAGTGAGATTGAGGTTAATGTGTGGCCAATTTTTTAAGGTTAGAGGGCCGTCCCATGCGCCCCTTGAATTATATCAGGTTGCCCATCACTGTTGTAGATGATAAAACTGCTTGTATCGGGTGATCCTTGTACTGTATGTAGGTGTGTTTTGCCTTTACTGTAATTTATACTCTCATGGATCATATTCATAATTAGACATGCAACAAGAGCATTTGGGTCTGGTTATGGAACACATAATGAATGACACGATCAGATGAACGCAAAAGTATTTACTTGCCTTTGACAAATCGTGCTTACAACCTACTTCCAACTCTACTGTAATGTCCATGGCATTCTGGAAATAGTGGGTGAACTTACGGACTCCCAAGCAAGTCTGGCAATCTACTGGAAGCTGGGCCAAACAGTGAAGAGGTGGCAGAGCACAGTGTGTGTGATGATGCTATTCATGTCATCTCTCTCCAGGTGGAAATCTGGGGGCAGGCTGCCTGCAGCCGCACACTATTTACATGTTCCCGTCTGCTGAGAGTCAGACAGAGAATCCTGTCAGGTTGCTCTGATTGTGTTCTAAACACAATCAGTACGGCCGAACAGCATCTTCTACCTGCCTGTTTGTGCTGAACATGTATACAGTGTGCTGCCACAGGCAATCCACTACTGCTATTAGTGAAAAAAGGGGCAGGGCCCTAACTAAAAATAATTAGGTCTGCCAGTGCACTCCGTCCATCACGGAGGAAACCCTTAGGAGAAAAATAAACAATGAGTACATCATACCTCCCAACATTTAGAGTCCCGAAAAAGGGACAAAATAAGCCATGCCCACCTGTCTAAGCTCGACCCCTGTGAAGGTTCGGCGGCTTGGGATATATGGAATTGGCCTGTGTAAATATGCTGTAGGTTTGAACTGGTCATTTGGGCAGCAAGGTGGTTTAGTGGTTAGCACTTCTGCCTCACAGCACTGGGGTCATGAGTTTGATTCCCGACCAGGGCCGCCATCAGGGGGGTACGGGGGGTACTGTTGTACCGGGCCCGGGCTCACCAGGATCCGATCGCAGGGGTGGAGGATTCATTTACCCTGCGATCATGTGCCCTGCCTGTGACAGATCTGCCTGGTTGAAGCTCATCTTGGACCCGAAAACTATTGTACTGTTCTAAACGAGAGTTTTCTGGAACATTTCTGTGGGCATATCTCCCAACTGTCCCGATTACAGCAGGACAGTCCACCTGAAATCAGGACTGTCCCGCTGGAATCAAGACAGTTGGGAGGTATTGTACATGCTGATGAGCGACAGCCATTTTCTTGTAGTACATCTTCTCCTGGTACATAAAATAAACCGATCACGAGTAAACAGATGCAGTAATTAATTTATCTTCTCCACAGTGATTTATAAGGATAATTGGCCAGTGAGATTGTCCTGCACACAGAATATAACAGTGAGCTCTAATTCTATACTGTACACAGGATGATACCTTTATTTAATGCAGGGAATATCCTGTATATAGTGTAGATATAGGTGAGAAAGTGTGGGGGTGATGGAATGTAGGGGTGAAGGGAGGCGGGAAAGAGAAAGAGTGTAAGAAAGAGAAAATGGGAGGAGAGGGAAAAATGTGGCACAGAAAAAGAAGGGAGGAGGAAGGAAATGTTGGAGTACGACAAGGCCCCTTTGCAGGTGCTGGAAAATTTTAGCCCGGTGGACGACACTCAGTTCAGCAGCCTATTAGGAATATTTTAGGGGGAAAAAAAATGCAGGTAGCCCAGTGACCAAGCCCAAGGTAGCCCACTATGGGACTGGCCAGGGGGACATATGCTCCCCTGCCCTCCCCCATCCCAGCCTGCCTCTGCCACTTTGACACCTCGCTACACATAGCATCTTTGTGTTCCTTGCACAATACACTTGACATGATTTTTAGAATGTGGGCAAGTATGGCTGACAAAGATTGCCACTGTCACTGTGACTTTACATATGGAAATTAAATTTAGACTGTGAGTTTAAGAAACATTTGTTTTCAACTGGAGTTGACATTTTTAGTGCAATTTAAATACATATTTTGAAGGTGTATTTTTCTTCACTCCTATTATTTATTTGGATTAGAGTCCTTTTAATAGCATCTTATTAATAGCATCTAAAACCTGATTGGCATAACCTGAGCTTTCCACACATGGGACATATTAGGTCACTTCACTTATCCACCCAAACACAGCCAAGATCTGGCCAAACAACAACTCCAGTGAAATAATGGCCCTTTTCCTGTAGACAACACCCTTTTGGCCTCCAAAAAATCATGACAGTCCCCTGTGAATTTAGTAGATTGTGCAAATAACATACACCAACATAACTACAGCACTGTGCAATGCAGAAAGTCATGGTCCACACACTATTACATCAAATAAATGTGTGGTAAATAAAATTATATTGGAGATTTAAAGCTATACAGATGAATTATCAGAAAAATTCAGTAGTAAATGGGAAACATTTAGAAATGTAAATATTTGTACGTGACATTATCTTAAGGCATGGGTCCTCAAACTACGGCCCGCGGGCCACATGCAGCCCGCTGAGGACATTTATATGGCCCGCCGGGTGTTTATGCCGCCGCTGCCTGTCTGTCATTTTTTTTACATGAGAAGGACGGTCATTGGTGGAAGAGGGAGAGGGGGCGGCGACCGCCGCCGATTGGCTGGACGGCTGAAGCGCTGGATCATGAGAATTGTTGTCCAACTCTCATAGTTCCCATTGAAATACTGGTAAATTTGTTGATTTAACTTTACTTCATTTTAAATATTGTGTTTGTTCCCGTTTTGTTTCTTCACTTCAAAATAAGATATATGCAGTGTGCATAGGAATTTGTTCATAGTTTTTGTTTTTACTATAGTCCGGCCCTCCAACGGTCTGAGGGACAGTGAACTGGCCCCCTGTTTAAAAAGTTTGAGGACCCCTGTCTTAAGGGGTCTATTTATTATGAGCTGTGGTAACAATCATTATGTATTGCTGTAAATTGCACATTTTTGGGGTATCACAGTTTGCTAAATCTAATAAAGCAGCTGTACGGGTATATGCAATATTACCAAGATGTATTTAAAATATGTTTTTTTTATAAATAAATTGAGAGTACACTGTAGTTAATCAAATATTGCCCATGGCACACTACCAGTTAGCAGAAGGTACACTAGGTTAACAGATGGTTGTGTTAGAAGGTGTATTTATTGCTTTCCTCAAGGCCTTAGGTGCAAATCTCAAGAGCTAGACTAGGGGTGTGCCAGAGGAAAAAGACATCAGAGGGACTAAAAGCGGAATGTAAACCTTCAGTTTAACGGGGCTGACCAGGAAACCATCTGCTAACTTCTCTCCCTTAACAAGTTGTAAAATAAATAAATAAAACATTTCTGGGATGTGCCCCCTTTTGTGGGGTTACTTAAAAATCCATAAGCAGATGGCCAAGTGTCTACTCACACTTACCCCCTTCAGCTCTTAGAGGTACAACATTTAGGGTCTTTACAAGAAACTTCTATTTTTGGTGTCCACATTAAAGACCTCTACAGAGCATTAACTGGAAAGACATGAAAATGCATCAAAGCACAAATACTGTGTTTTTGTGATGATGATGTATTTGCTCCAGCATGTGCATATTTTTTCCTAAATTTCCACCAAAATTGACAGCGGTGGCTGCCTACAGCATTAGGCTGATTTACAGTAAGCTCATGCAGATTTGTGTGCTGTGGCAAGCGCAGAGGAAACATGGACTGCAACATGTGTGTATATTATTTCTGTATACAATTACCATAACAGTAGGCTGTTGTTGCTTGCACAACTCATAAATGTTTCTGATGTTACATTAAGCCAGGTCTGTTTTTGAGTGAACCATCGTGCAATAGAGAAGTAGTAAACATATATGTAATGAAATAAATACATAAATATCTAACATTAAAATGAAATAAAATATTCTTTGCTTCCCTAAGTATAACAAGTAAAATTAGCTATGCAACTCTGATACAATAGTAACATTATTGAGACGGGTAGGATTGTGGGGGCATAGAGAGGTAATGAGTTTAGTAAAACTGAGTTTAGTAAAACACTCTGTATTTTAGCCTGTATATACTGAGTGACCAGTTTATTAAGCATACCTGTCATTTCCATGTATTTGTCAGCTTAATCAGTGACAGGGTCATATTATATTTATGTTATTTTTATCATTTATTTATATAGCACGGACATATTCCGTAGAACTTTACACTTGGGGAAAAACAAAGTAATAAAATAAGACTGGGTATTAACAGACAAACAGAGAGTGAATAGAGTCCTGCTCATAAGCTTACTGTCTATAGCAAAATAGGATTTTGATACATGAGGTGAAGAGCCACTGGGCAAACAATGCCGGTTAAAGCCAAGTTTGAATGGCACCAACTGATCAAGCTTCCCAGAAGGGGAATCGGCAAAATAAACAAAATTGTTTTGAGTACAAGTGCATCAGAATCAAAAGTGTTGTTTTATTTGTTATGCATTGACCACCATCCAGATACCAGCTAATGGCGGTCCTCTAGTCAGAAACAGACCATTAATGAAAGGGGCTGGAGTCTGACAGGATTCGTGCAGAGTAACAGATTTGCTGTCAGTCATCTAACAGTTGTGCTGAATGCATGAAAGCTCAACTTGTTATACCTTGTTATGACTTGTGTATGGCAGACAGTGTCCTGACCAAGTTGCAGTCCATTTGAGAAGGGACATAAAATGAGTACAGTGGCACAAACACTGGATGTTTAGAAACACATTGCTTGGTTTGAATATCCCCAGGTTCACGCTGTTTTATTGTACTGATAGGACCAGGGTATGTCAAAATGTAATCATTGCAGGTTGGTGGTGGCGGTGTAATGGTGTGAGATGTGTTTTCTCGTTACTAATTGGGTCCATGGATACTATGAAAGCACCATTTATATTCCAAAGTATCTTTAAGTTTTTTTCAAGTCTAAGGCTTCCCTAATTTGGAATTTTTAGAGAAATAATGTACCATGCTTCTAAGAAAGTCTTTAAGTGGATGGCTGTTAATTAATTTTAATACAGCGGTCTGCCCATTCAACAGATTTCAATCCAATCAAGCCTCCGTGGGACTAGTTGGAATAAGGTATCTGGAATAGATACACAGCTACCAGTTACTTTGCTACCATGGGGCAGCATCCTTGTGCTATACTTTGGCATTTATTTGAGTCCAAGGGACAACTAATTCAGGTTGTTCTTAAGGGGAAATGGGTCAGCACCTCAATATTATATAGGTTGGTATACCTAAAGCCATCACTTTTATCTATATGTATATATATATTTTCTATATATTGTATTCCTTTGTGGCAGGGACTCAGGATATTTCAACACTTCTAGGTTCTTACCATATTTATATGAACTGAGATTCATGTACTCATGTTTCTCATTGTACACACTGCATACATACTAGGCAATCCATTTGTGATAATGTTGGAAACGGTTGTATTTTATTCTATGAAGTATTAAATTGTAACTCTTTACTTATGATCCCACTGGTTTGAAATACTATAGGTTTGCCTTGGAACAAAAATTGGGAGATGATTGGACACTTATCTGAGTCATATGATCATGATGGGCTCCAACTGAGTCAAATGTAGTCAAGTGGCATTTCAATCAGATCTCTATTTTTTTATTATTAATTTTTATTTGTAGGGCGCCACTAGGTATCCGTAGCGCCGTACAGGGACAAACAAAATTACAATACAAAGATGAGACAGCACAATAAAGTAAACAAAACGCACAGTAACTCAGTGAGCTCAAAGCACAGCTAGAGGGGCAGGGGGGGGGGGGGGGGGGAGAGGGTAAGGTCCCGCATACGGCGGGTTACCTTTAAACAGTAATCTACACTTCCAATATGGGGTACTGTGGGATACATGCTGCTTACCTGTTCTTTCAATTACTCACCAGTAGACATATTATGAATGACATAGTTATTATGTCATTCAAGTGTACTGTGTCCATCTATTCTAAAAGACCAAGCCAGGCATTGCTGAGTGAATTCTTCTGTGTTGTTTTATGGATCTGACACTGGTTATTCCATTGACTGAAAGCACAGGTACCACTAAACAAGACTCTTATCTACCACTAAACAAGGTTTTAATCTTGTGATTTGGTACTTTAATGTCTGTTCTTATTTTGACCTCATCCTGCTTGACTTGTGATTTTGGACTACTACCTGTATCCCTATTTTTCCTACTTTCAGCCGGCCCCAGATATTCCAGAAAGGGATATCTACTACAGATGTCCTACCCTTAGCACTATGTCATTGTTCCATACTTCAACTGCTGCAGTAACGATAATGAACATGAAACATGAAGCTCTGGGTGTCATGCTAGAATGTCTTTAGTCTCAGCACATGTCCAACCACATAATATTCATTGTGCTCGCAGGCTGTAGTGCCACTGTTTTTGGGCTTCAAACTTAGTGAGCATTTTCAAATATAAATATGTCACACAAAGCACATACTCTTTGCACTTCTGTTTCAACACTAGTACGTGAATAGATTTATTTACTAACATTGAATATAAGGGAAATTTAGTACCAGATTACAACAGATAAGTAATGTGTAGTCCTATTATTTAGGGGATTCAAACTCTGCCTCTTTGCAATATACACTTTAGGTCTACATGTAGTCATGGCCAAAAGTTTTGAAAATGCCACAAGTATTGGTTTTCATAAAGTTTGCTGCTTCAGTGTTTTTAGACCTTTTTTGTCAGATGTTGCTATGGTATCCTGAAGTAAAATTACAAGCATTTCATAAGCGTCAAAGGCTTTTATTGACAATTACATTAAGTTTATGCAAAGAGTCAATATTTGCAGTGGTTTTTTTTTTAAGACCTCTGCAATTCGCCCTGGCATGCTGTCAAACAATTTCTGGGCCACATACTGACTGATGATCGCCTATTCTTGCCTAATCAATGCTTGAAGTTTGTCAGAATTTGTGGGTTTTTGTTTGTCCACCCACCTCTTCATGATTGACCACAAGTTCTCAATGGGATTAAGGTCTGGGAGTTTACTGGCCATGGACCCAAAATTTCAATGTTTTGATCCCCCGGTCACTTAGTTATCACTTTTGCCTTATGGCAAGGTGCTCCATCATGCTGGAAAAGGCATTGTTCATCACCATCATTGTTCTTGGATGGTTGGGAGAAGTTGATCTTGGAGAATGTTTTGGTACCATTTTTTATTCATGGCTCAGTTCTTAGGCAAAATTATGAGTGAGCCCACTCCCTTGGCTGAGAAGCAACCTCAAACATGAATGGTCTCAGGATGCTTTACTGTTGGCATGACACAGGACTGATGGTAGCGCTCACCTTTCCTTCTCCGGACAAACGTTTTTCCAGATGCCCCAAACAATCTGAAAGGGGAATCATCAGAGAAAATGACTTTACCGCAGTCCTCAGCAGTCCAATCCCTGTACCTTTTGCAGAATATCCGTCTGCCCTGATGTTTTTCCTGGAGAGAAGTGGCTTCTCTGTTGACCTTCTTGACACCAGGCCATCCTCCAAAAGTCTTCACCTCACTGTGCATGCAGATGCACTCACACCTGCCTGCTGTCATTCCTGAGCAAGCTCTACACTGGTGGTGCCCCGATCTCGCAGCTGAATCAACTTTAGGAGACGGTCCTGGCGCTTGCTGGACATTCTTGGGCGCCCTGAGGCTTTCTTCACAACTATTGAACCTCTCTCCTTGAAGTTCTTGATGATCCGAGAAATGGTTGATTTAGGTGCAATCTTACTAGCAGCAATATCTTTGCCTGTGAAGCCTTTTTTGTGCAAAGCAATGATGACTAGAGATGGGCGGGTCCGGTTCTCCGAGAACCGAACCCACCCGAACTTTGGGTATCCGAGTACCGAGCTGAGCAGCTCGGTACTCTCCCGCCCATTCCGAATCCAAATCGAGGCCGAACGTCATTGTGACGTCGTCGGATCTCGGGACTCGGTTCTCGCGATACTTCAACTTTATAAATACACGCCTCCACAGCAATCCATCGCCATTTGACAGAGGGAGAGAGCAGGGTGTAGTCATAGGCTAATTAGAGCAGGGACAGAGAATACCATATTGTTCTTGCAATTGCTCTAACCAAAATCGCTAGTGCAGAGAGGAGGATAGAGGTTTATTATTTTTTCTTCATATTTGGCACTCCCCAGCGCTTTTGGGGTGTCCCCCATAATTGTGCATTAATATTTCTGGCTGTCAAAAGTCATATCTGTCAGCAGTATCTACTAAATAATTTGTAGCACACCTCAGTGTTTTTGGGGTGTCCTCCCTAATTGTGCATTAATATTTCTGGCTGTCAAAAGTCATATCTGTCAGCAGTATCTACTCAATAATTTTTAGCACTCCTCAGTGTTTTTGGGGTGTCCTCCCTAATTGTGCATTAATATTTCTGGCTGTCAAAAGTCATATCTGTCAGCAGTATCTACTCAATAATTTTTAGCACTCCTCAGTGTTTTTGGGGTGTCCTCCCTAATTGTGCATTAATATTTCTGGCTGTCAAAAGTCATATCTGTCAGCAGTATCTACTCAATAATTTTTAGCACTCCTCAGTGTTTTTGGGGTGTCCTCCCTAATTGTGCATTAATATTTCTGGCTGTCAAAAGTCATATCTGTCAGCAGTATCTACTCAATAATTTTTAGCACTCCTCAGTGTTTTTGGGGTGTCCTCCCTAATTGTGCATTAATATTTCTGGCTGTCAAAAGTCATATCTGTCAGCAGTATCTACTCAATAATTTTTAGCACTCCTCAGTGTTTTTGGGGTGTCCTCCCTAATTGTGCATTAATATTTCTGGCTGTCAAAAGTCATATCTGTCAGCAGTATCTACTCAATAATTTTTAGCACTCCTCAGTGTTTTTGGGGTGTCCTCCCTAATTGTGCATTAATATTTCTGGCTGTCAAAAGTCATATCTGTCAGCAGTATCTACTCAATAATTTTTAGCACTCCTCAGTGTTTTTGGGGTGTCCTCCCTAATTGTGCATTAATATTTCTGGCTGTCAAAAGTCATATCTGTCAGCAGTATCTACTCAATAATTTTTAGCACTCCTCAGTGTTTTTGGGGTGTCCTCCCTAATTGTGCATTAATATTTCTGGCTGTCAAAAGTCATATCTGTCAGCAGTATCTACTCAATAATTTTTAGCACTCCTCAGTGTTTTTGGGGTGTCCTCCCTAATTGTGCATTAATATTTCTGGCTGTCAAAAGTCATATCTGTCAGCAGTATCTACTCAATAATTTTTAGCACTCCTCAGTGTTTTTGGGGTGTCCTCCCTAATTGTGCATTAATATTTCTGGCTGTCAAAAGTCATATCTGTCAGCAGTATCTACTCAATAATTTTTAGCACTCCCCAGTGGTTTGCGCTCAGAATGGATTCAAAGCAGTCCACATATGATCTAAATGAGCAACCAGGTTCTGTCACCAGTCCTGATGTTAGTGTTCCCAGTACGTCATCTGGCCAAGGCGATGTCAAACAACAGAGTGTTTTCAAATTAGTGCAAAAAACAAAAACCCAAAAAAAATTTACTGTATTGAAGCGAAAAAGAAGTGTAACTGAGCAAAAGTTAAGTGACGATAAAAAAAAAATTGCAAGCATGCCATTCTACACACGCAGTGGCAAAGAGAGAATGAGGCCTTCACCTTTGGCTATTAGTGGCAGATCCCAAAAAGTTACCCAGGCTACAATTGGTGCACAACTACTGTTACGCGTCAAAGCTGAGCTGCAAGATACCAGTGAGGCATTACAGGAGAATATTTGCTCTGATTCACAAATGACAACAATCCCTGTGGAGAGTCCATCCAACAGTGGGATGTCTAATCGTGAGCATTCTGCTGATGTGTGCCTTAATAGCCCGAGTGTAGCCGGTGATACCCAAATTGAGGATGCCACTTTGGAATTAGAAGAGGATGAGGGGGAGATTTGTGTAGGCGACGAGGGCGCTAATGAGGATGTTGATGAGGATGAGGTTGTTTGTGTAAGTCCTGCACCAGTGGCAGCAGTTCTGGCACGTGACAAGAAAAAGGCCATTGTCATGCCTGGGCATAAAACAAAAAAATCCACTTCTTATGTGTGGAATTATTTCTACCCAAATCCAGACAACAATTGTATAGCCATTTGTAGTGTATGTGAAGCCACAGTCAGTCGAGGGAGGGACCTTAACCATCTTGGAACCTCGTCTATGTTACGCCATTTAACGAGAGTTCATGGCAAAGTGTTGGGAAAAGCTGAAAGTTCTTCCCAAAAGAATACAAGCACTCCCTCATCAGCTAAGACCCTCCGCTCACCGACATACCGACGGCTACAAAATACACCCACCACACCATCCTCATCAATATCCTCAGTAGCGCTCGGAGTTAGCCCGGCATCCCACTTAAGGCTGGATGACTCCGGCACTATTATTGATTCCTCTGAAGAAAGCGTTAGTCCTGCTGCTGCTGTTGCTGCTGCTGGGGGTGAATCGTCATCCCAGAGGCAGGTGAATAAAATGAGCAGTCCTACATTTCAGCAATTAACTGTGAAACAATCATTTGCGAGGGGAAGCAAATATGACAGCAGTCACCCAGTCGCCAAGCGAATCACAGACGCCATGGCTGCAATGTTAGTGTTAGATCTGCGTCCAATCTCCACAATAAACGCAGCTGGTTTTTCACAGTTAATTGAGGTTTTGTGTCCGCGTTACAGAATTCCATCGCGACACCATTTCTCCCGTAAAGCTATTCCACAACTATACCAAAAAGTGTGTAAAAATGTAGAGATTGCGCTGAAAAATGCCATTCTGCCCACTGTTCACTTAACCACAGATATGTGGACAAGTGGAAGTGGCCAAACCAAAGACTATATGACTGTGACAGCCCACTGGGTTGGTCATTCACCTTCACCAGCAGGAACAGCAGCAGCATGTACACCACTACGTAACATTTGTCACAGGCAGGCCACTCTTTGTATCACCGGCTTCACTAACAGGCATACGGCTGACAATTTGTTACGCAAACTGAGAGATGTGATTGATGCATGGCTTATACCACTCGGACTCTCCCCAGGGTATGTCATTTCAGATAACGCCAACAATATAGTGCGAGCATTACAGCTGGGTGATTTCCAACATATTCCCTGTTTTGCTCACACCATCAACTTGGTGGTGCAGAGCTTCCTACGAAATAACCGTGAGGTGCAGGAGATGCTTTCGGTGGCCCGTAAAATTTCAGGCCATTTCAGGCATTCAGCCACAGCATGTAGGAGATTACAGCAGCTCCAAGAGCAGTTTAACTTGCCCTGCCACCAACTTAAGCAAGAGGTGGTAACTCGGTGGAATTCCACCCTGTACATGCTTCAGAGGATGGAGGAACAGCGCAAAGCCATCCAAGCATATTGCACAAGTCATGACATTGGGAAAGGAGGGGGGATGTATTTCACTCTTGCACAGTGGGGAATCCTTTCAGTGCTGTGCAAGGTGCTGAAACCATTTGAAGTTGTGACATGTGAGGTCAGTGCAGACTCTGCTAGTTTGAGCCAAGTCATTCCTTTAATTAGACTATTGGAAAAGCAGCTTGAGAAAATGAAGGAGGAGCTGAAAGCAAGCAATTCAGCAAAGTATGTTGGCCTTGTCGATCAAGTACTTAATTCGCTTCACAATGATCCTCGAGTTATTAAGATCTTGAACTCGGATCAGTACGTTTTGGCCACTGTGCTTGATCCAAGGTTTAAAACCTACATTGAGTCTTTACTTGTAAATGAGCGAGATGTGAACTTTTGCAAGGAGCTATTGCTCAGCAAGTTGGCCGCTGAACTGGGCCTCGGCTTGACGACGTGTCCTCCTTCACTTTCTCAAGCTGTTGCTCGTAAAAAATTAAATTTCCAAAAAAGAAGCAGGGAAGACACAGGGGGCAGACGAGAACAATTTAACATCTGGGCTGGTTTGAAGGATTTTTCAAAAAAATGTGTCACTTTGCCCATAACTCCATCCAATATGAGTATAAACATGCAAAGGATGGTGGAGGATTACTTTCAAGAGGTAGTTGATATGGAAATGTCAGACAGTCCCTTTCCTTACTGGGAAGAAAAGCAGGCCATTTGGAAACCCATGTACAAACTTGCTTTGCAATACCTAAGCTGCCCACCCTCCAGTGTGTACTCTGAACGAGTGTTCAGCACAGCAGGGAACTTAGTCAGTGATCGCCGTAGAAGGTTACTTCCCAAAAATGTGGAGAAAATGATGTTTATAAAAATGAACTACATCTTCCACGAGGAAGGCCTTCACCATCCAAGACATCCAAGCACTGACTGTTCTCTAATGGCGGATTCAAGCGGCGATGAATTGATAGTCTGTGATGATGACGTACACACTGATGAGGGTGAGGATGAAGCTGAAGATGATGCCGATAACATCTTTTTAAAACTTTCTATGTAAGTGTAGGGTGCAATCTACCCCCAAAGAGGAAAGGGACTTGTGGCATTTCCATATCACATACCATCTTGAAAGGCTGCTGTTAGGGCAATTTATCCTTAAGGGTAGGGTGTCATAGACAGAGTGACCCTAAACTGGCTTTGTCCATTTTTCATAATATTGTACAGTCTATAATGGCTGAATTTTTTAGTATTTTATACAAGTGGAGGGGGGCCTAGAGAGACAGAAACCAAACTGGCTTTCTCCATGTCAATTAATATTGTACAGTCTATAATGGCTGAATTTTTTGGTATTTTATACAAGTGGAGGGGGGCCTAGAGAGACAGAAACCAAACTGGCTTTCTCCATGTCAATTAATATTGTACAGTCTATAATGGCTGAATTTTTTGGTATTTTATACAAGTGGAGGGGGGCCTAGAGAGACAGAGTGACCCCAAACTGTCTTTCTCCATGTCAATTAATATTGTACAGTCTATAATGGCTGAATTTTTTAGTATTTTATACAAGTGGAGGGGGGCCTAGAGAGACAGAGTGACCCCAAACTGTCTTTCTCCATGTCAATTAATATTGTACAGTCTATAATGGCTGAATTTTTTAGTATTTTATACAAGTGGAGGGGGGCCTAGAGAGACAGAAACCAAACTGGCTTTCTCCATGTCAATTAATATTGTACAGTCTATAATGGCTGAATATTTTGGTATTTTATACAAGTGGAGGGGGGCCTTGAGAGACAGAAACCAAACTGGCTTTTTCCATTTCTTTACATATTTAACTATAAGTGTAGGGTGTAATATACATTCAAAGACGATGGCTGCATTGCCAATATGCATAGATGGAGAGGAAGACAATCTGTTTTGTGTGTAGAATAGGCCTACCAACGAAGAATTAAACTGTTTTTTTGGATGATTTATTACCTCAACAATTAGATTACTTGTCTCTAAAACAGTTGGAGCACTAAATTGGGTTAATTTAGGCCCAAAAACATGGATTTTCCCAAAAAATAGCAAAACAAAACCAAACAAAACCAAAACCAAAACCAAAACACGCAATGGCGGTTTTGCAAAACCAAAACCAAAACCAAAACACGACGGTAATCCAGATCCAAAACCGAATCCAAAACCAAAACACGGGGGTCAGTGACCATCTCTAATGATGACTGCACGTGTTTCCTTGCAAATAACATGGTTAACAGAGGATGGACAATAATTTCAAGCACCACCCTTCATTTAATGCTTCCAGTCTGTTTTTCTAACTTAGTCAGCATGACAGAGTGATCTCCAGCCTTGTCCTTGTCAACACTCTCACCTGTGTTAATGAGAGAATCACTGACCTGTTGTCAGCTGGTCCTTTCGTGGCAGGGCTGAAGTGTAGTAGAAATGTTGTTTTTGGGATACAATTCATTGTCATGGCAAAGAGGGACTTTGACATTAATTGCAATTCATCTGATCACTCTTCATGACTTTCTGGAGTATATGCAAATTACTATCATAAAAACTGAGGCAGCAGACTTTGTGAAAAATAATATTTGTCATTCTCAAAACTTTTGGCCATGACTGTACACCTGCTCATTCATGCAAATATCAACCAATCATGTGGCAGCAGCTCAATGCATACAGACATGGTGAAGAGGTTCAGTTGTTGTTCATTTCCCAGAATGGGGAAGAAATGTGATGTAAATTACTGACTGTGGAATGATTGTTTTTGCCATTGGTGAAAATTGAGTATCTCAAAAACTGCTGATTAATTGGGATTTTCATGTACAAAAGTTTCTAGAAAAAAACATCCAGTGACAAGCTGGTCTTTGGGCAAAAATGCCTAGTTATTGAGACAGGTCATAGGAGAATGGCCAGACTGGACTAAGTTGACATTAAGATTACAGTAACTCAAATAAGCATGCATTACAAATAGTGGTATGCAGAAGAGTACTTTGAATGTTGAAGTGGATAGGCTACAGCAGCAAAAAACCACACCGGGTTCCAATTGTGTCGGCTGAGAACAGGAAACTGGGGCTACAGTGGATACAGGCTCACCAAACTGAACAGTAGAAGACTCGAGAAATGTTGCCTGGACAAGCTAATCTCGATTTCTGCTGCTGATGATGGTAGGGTTATAATTTTGCGTAAACAGCATGCATTCCTGGATCCATCCTGCCGTATGTCAAAGGTGCAGGCTTGGTGTTGGTGTTAGGGTGTGGAAAATATTTTCTTGGCACATATTAGGCCTCTTAATACCAATTTGTTATAGTTTAAATGTAACAGTCTGGCCACAGTCTACCCATCTTCTAATGTTTACTTTCAGCATCATAACATGCCGTGTCATAAAGCACACATCATCTCAAGCTGGTTCCACTAACATGACAATGAGTTCAATGTACTCCAATAGTCTCCACAGTCACCAGATCTCAATCCTGGATCTGGGGACAAAGGGATGTCCTACCCAGTACTAGAAAAGTGTACCGTATAAAGTGGTCACTGAGTGTATACTGTGATTGGCTTATGGGGCTTGGTAGCAGTGGGAAACATCTTGCCAAAGGGAAACTAGAGTAGGATGTCAGCTGATCACTTGGTATTGACATCCAATCTTGGTGGGCCCGCTACACCTAGATACACCCCGATGCTGTCGAGTTCTTCAGCCAATCACCATAAGTAGCAATTTGACCTTCCTTTAATAATAAAATATTCTATTTCAGATAGATTGTTACAAAATGAACTGGCATATCAATACGAACCAAATGTAAGAAGGAAATATTTTGAAAATGAAGTACAGCAGTTTAAGTATGAAGAAAGCTTTTGGTGCAAACATGTCCTGGCATTGCCATCAACACCACTTGAATAGATAAATAGATATATTCCTTACATCATGATCATCCTCTGAATGGAACCATTTCTTTTAATATCATCATTTACAAAAAAACATTATTTACATCATCCTCATGTGAACCAACCCTTTCCTTACATCATCATGTGATACAAACCCATCCTTGCACCATCATCATGTGAACCAACCCCATCCTTACATCATCATCATGTGAACCAACCCCATCCTTACATCATCATCATGTGAACCAAACCCATCCTTACATCAATATCATCATGTGAACCAACCCTTTCCTTACATCAATAACATCATGTGAACCAACCTTATCCTTATATCATCATCATGTGAACCAACCCCATCCTTACATCATCATGTGAACCAACTCCATCCTTACATCATCATCATCATCATCATCATATGAACTAACCCCATCCTTATATCATCATCATGTAAACCAACCTTATCCTTATATCATCATCATGCGAACCAACCCTTTCCTTACATCATCATTATGTGAACCAATCCCATCCTTACATTATCATCATCATGCGAACCAACCCTATCCTTACATCATCATCATGCGAACCAACGTGATCCTAATATCATCATCATGTGAGCCAACCCTATACTTACATCATCATCATGCGAACCAACCTGATCCTGACATCATCATGTGAACCAACTCCATTGTTACATCATCATCATGTGAACCAACCCCATCCTTATATCATCATCATGTGAACCAACCTAATTCTTACATCATGCGAACCGACGCCATCCTTACATCGTCATCATGTGATCCAATCCCATTGTTACATCATCGTCATGTGAACCAACCTCATCCTTACATCATCATCATGCGAACCAACCCCATCCCTAAATCATAATCATGTGAACCAACTTTATCTTTACATCATCATCATGTGAGCCAACCCCATCTTTACATTATCATCATGCGAACCAACCCCATCCTTACATCATCATCATCATGCGAACCAACCCCATTGTTACATCATCATCATGTGAAGCAACCTTATCCTTACATCATCATCATGCAAACCAAACCCATGCTTACATCATCATCATGCAAACCAACCACATCCTAACATCATCATCATCATACAAACTCACCTTTGAAAATACTTAAAACATAAATTCAAAGTCCATCTTATTACTGATGAAGTACCACCTCCATTATTATTTACAACCTTTCTCCTAAAATACTGCTCAGTTAAGCCTCATCTATGACTTGTATAAGTCATCAGAATGAGGGGATGTTGGAGTTGTCTTTACTACTTGTGTTGCTTTTATTATATTTTGCCACTTTTATTACATTGGTGCAAATGTACACAGAAATAAAAAGTGATCCTGGAAGGTGCAAAATATGTCCCATTGTAAGAACAAGCATGGTTTTCAGGCCTCCGAGAATGGGGGCCTTGATGACACTGCATCAGCAGACCATGTCTCCTCTGCACAATACTGTGAATCATTTTGTTGCGCAGCGGGATCTAGGTTTATAAATGCACAAACATCACCCCATACACCACACAACTGCCCCTTGTATCTACCCGGAGGGTAGGTCCTAAGACTAAGTGGGAATGACTTTGTTATAGTTATGTGGGAAATGAAGGTTGGGAGAGACACACCCCATGGTTGGTGCAAGACACACCTTCTAAGGCAGGGTGCCACTGTGCAAGCTATCAAGTATGGTATGTGTGTACCTTTTTTCAGCTGTGGAATATAGGAGGGTATGAAATGTTTCACCCCTACAGATGCTATTCTTCATCAACATCATTAACATATATTTATATAGCACCAGCAAATTCCATAACATTCTTTCGGAACAAACAGAATAAAAAAACAATGCTGGAAAATACAGACAGAGAGGAAAGAGGGCCGTGCTCGTGCAGAGCTGTAACTATGCAGGTGTGGGGGAACAGGGACCGTCCGCTACCTGCCTCTGCATTCTTGTTGGTGTGGTAGTCATCGGGTATGCGTACCCCACCTGATGGGGCTGTATAAATCATGCTGGACAGGGGGCTGGGGGAGAGGGCTGTATAAATCACGCTGGAGAGAGGTTTTGGGGAACGGAGGCTAAAAAGAAGGTGGAGAGGAGCTATATAAATCGCGCTGGAGAGGCGGCTAGAGAACACTGGTAGAGGGGGCTAGAGAAGGAAGGTTAGGATGAAAAGCATGCTGGAGAGGGGGCTGGGCAAAGAGGGCTAATAAGGGGTGATGGGGCTGTATAAATCACGCTGGAGAGGGGGCTGGGGGAAAGAGGGCTAAGAAGGGGGTGAAGGGGCTGTATAGCTCATGCTGGAGAGGGGGCTGAGGAAAAGGGGGCAAAGAAGGGGTTGATGGGTCTGTATAAATCATGCTTGAGAGGTGGCTGGGGGAAAGGGGGCTAAGAAGGGGGTGAAGGGGCTGTATAGCTCATGCTGGAGAGGGGGCTGGGGGAAAGAGGGCTAAGAAGGGGGTTATGGGGCTGTATAAATCACGCTGGAGAGGTGGCTGGGGGAAAGGGGGCTAAGAAGTGGGTGAGGGGGCTGTATAAATCATGCTGGAGAGGGGCCTGGGGGAAAGAGGGCTAAGAAGGGGGTTATGGGGCTGTATAAATCACGCTGGAGAGGTGGCTGGGGGAAAGGGGGCTAAGAAGTGGGTGAGGGGGCTGTATAAATCATGCTGGAGAGGGGCCTGGGGGAAAGGGGGCTAAGAAGATGGTGAGGGGGCTGTATAAATCACGCTTGTGAGGGTGCTAGGGAAAGGGAGCTAAAAAGAAGGGGGGGGGAGAGGGTGCTGTATAAATCGCGCTGGAGAGGCAGCTAGAGAAAATGGGTAGAGGGGGCTAGTGAGAAGGAGGGTTAGGATGGAAAAAACATGGTGGAGATTGGCTGTAGAGAAGGGGAGGATGGGTAAAACGGCTGTAGAAAACAGGGTAGAGGGTGCTGGAAAGAAGGGGGGAGGGGATAGAGAAAACAGAGGGGAGAGGTTACTGGAGAGAATAGGAGGTTAGAGGGGCTGGAGAGAACAAGGGGGGGATTCAGGGGGCTGTGTGTTGGAGAAAAATTTTTTGTATGCCACATGAATACCACAAAACATAAGTCATTAAGTAAAACTATAAAAAAATAAATCAGTAATATATTCAAAAGAAGATGATGTCTGTATTAAATGTGGGCGGGATTTGCAAGCTATTAATTTGATTTTGGGGCTTGTGGGGAAATAGGCCTTTATATTAAATGCCTAGTGGTGTTATTAAGTTAATGTCGGGCATGGCGGAAGTGGGGTGGGGAGGGAGTTGGAATATGTCTTATTAAATGGGACTGTAATTAATTTATTGTTGGTGCTGCTGGCAGTGGGAGAATATGTTGGCTTATTAAATGGGAATCGTATTAATTTAATGTCAGGGTTAGTGGGAAGAAATAGATCTACATAATAAATAGTAATGCTATTAATTTAATGTTATGGTGGTGGGGGTAATAGATCTACATAATAAATAGGAATGCTATTAATTTAATGTTATGGTGGTGGGGGTAATAGATCTACATAACAAATAGGAATACTATTAATTTAATGTTATGATGGTGGGGGTATTACATCTACATAATAAATAGGAATGCTATTAATTTAATGTCGGGTAGTGGGGGAAATAGATCTACATAATAAATAGGAATGCTATTAATTTAATGTTATTGGTAGTGGGGGGAAATAGATCTACATAATATATGCTGTTAATTTAATGTTAGGGATGATTGGGAGGAACGAGGCTTATTTTTTAAACGTAAACACTGTTAATTTAATGTTGTGCTGGTTAGGGGGAAGGAGGCCTAATTATTAAACATGGGTGTTATTAATTTAATGTCAAGACTGTAAGGGGGGGAGATTAGGCATTTATTAAATGGGAATGTTATCAATTAAATTCTGGGGTTTGTAGCGTGGAAGGAGGCCTGTTTATTAAATAACATAAAGTTATTGGTTTAATGTCCATCTGGTTGAGGGGGAGGGAGGCCTAGATTGTTCACTCACTGCTCAACTTTCCAGGAGGTAAATAATAACTATCTCTTTTCCAAGCAGGAACCCAACATTCCAGGATCTGGCCAAGCAGCAAGTGAGCTTAAGATGCCAGCAGCAGCTCCATGTGGTCAAACTACAAGAACAGGTAACAGAGAGTTGTACAGAGTTGAAGAACCATCTAGTACTTAAAAGGTTAGGCATTCCCCCCCCCCCCCTCCACAATAGGATGGTTGCTTCTCTTCCAGCAGTGCACACCTTGGGAGGCAGCATCTACTACCCACCAAAATTGATGCTGGGGGGGCACTAGTGGTCTATCTCGCCCAGGGCACTAAAATCTCTAGTTACGGCTCTGTGCTCATGCATGTGCAAAAAAGCTTCTTGAACACAGATGCTTCGGCCTGTATGGCTAGACCAATGTTAACATATTTCTATTAGCCATTTTCATCATGAATAACTTTATTATTTCGTAACTTTCATAAGTGAATTTTAGTTTTTCAGGGCACATCATACTATCTTTTGGTAGCATATTGGCACAAATATCCTTTTAAAATTGTTTATTACAGGAAAAAAATAAAAAACTGTTAATAGAATCTGCACATGCACCTATATTGAATGTTTTGCAGTAGTGTACTACACAGTGAGAGCGACAACCAGGTTCCTGTGTGTGTTGGGTACATGCAGTAGTGCATAACCACACAGCAGGACATACAGTTGTTTCTTGTTGCACAAACAGGTTAAAATGTGACCCAAAACACTTGCAACTGGCACTGTGGTACGTACGTGTTTTTTACTTTTGTAAATGACCCTTATTGTATTACTGAAAAGCTTGTATTCATTTTAGCAAATGATAGATTGTACATATTCAGCATACGTTTTATTTCAACCATATGCATTTCCAATTATAAAGCGCTACGGAATCTGCTGGCGCTATATAAATAAATGTTGATGATGATAATATGCATAACACCACCCATTCCTTATGTGAAGACACCTATTTACTTACATTTGTGGCCATGAAATGATCTGGTGTGAAGAGGAAGTATTATTAGACATGATTCATGTTTATTTTTTAGAAGGAGCTGTTAGGGATGTGTATTATTAACTTTTAATTATTTAATTCATAAAAACGTCTGAACAAAAGATGTTCAAACAAATTGCACATTAGCCCCATCCCTTCTATACTTCTGTTTCCTCTGTTTCCCTTCTTAGGGTTATTAGATAATTAGGAGTCAGCAAACAAGGAGGCGAGTGTACAATAGTTTCCGTATCTGGTTAGCAAGCCACAGCTTGGTTAAAGGATTAAACCAGTGGTGTGTAGAGTTACATGCCACCCACTTTGTAATAGTAGAATTACTTTGCCTCTTTGCCCACTTTGTGATGATGAAGTCACAAAATAAGTACAGTACATTCCTAGATTATGTAGTACTTTAGTTCATAGATGATGATGTCTCCTCACCATCTTCACTAGGTTAACTTATTATTTGGGCTGCATGATCATAATTATAATGGTGCTCTGATCTCATAACCCAAAGATTGTGAGCAAAATGGGGACTCTTCCTTGCTTTTATGGGTCCATGGGCCACTTTTGAGCCCCAGGCTACCCCCTTCCGCTCGGGAGAGGGAAGCTACCAGGTTGATCCTGCCAGTAGCATATGCTTGTCTCAAAGATTAAGCCATGCAAGTGTAAGTATTTAGGCTGCTCAGGGAGGACAGAAACCTCCCGTGGAGCAGAAGGGTTACTGACCACTTGACTAAACCTATATATATCTTTACTTGTGATCTAGTGAATGGCGAACAATAGAAGATATCAGAAAATGATTTCTAAAACCTATGTTTAACTTATGTTTACAGATTGTAAAGCTCATTAGCAAACCACAACATCTACAGGAGCATAGGACATTTATTTTTGCCCAAATGTCCAACTCGCAGAAAGCAAAGAGCATTTACCAGCTAATCTACATTTGCTGTATTTTAGGTCCAGCTGTAAATTGTACATGGTGGAAATGGTAAAAATGGACATTGGGACTTTTTTTTACATGTTTCTCTATCATACATTTGAATGTTTTATTGTCAGAGATGTGTATTATAAAGGGCTCCTGGAATGGCCATCCCTTTGAACTGGGTTTCAACATGGGTGATGATTAAAAAACAATCTTCTTGTGGGAGGGGGGTGTTCTGAGCCCATCCACAAACCAGGAAACGCCACCACAAATGCACCCTCTCCAGCTTTCGATCTCATTTGAATATGTCAGTCCCACCAAAACAAATCTTTTGGGAATGGTGTAAAATGAACAGTACAAATGAGCCCACACCTCAATTAGTTGTCAATGTCCCTTCTCTGTCCAGCTTGTCACATCAGAACATGCAACATTTTTAATACAAGAGCTGCCATATTGGCGTGCTAACTCTCTGTGTTTCAGTTCTGCACTTATGGAAATGACCCTTATATGTCAGCGGAAGAAACACTCAAGTGATTGTTAAATTGCATTATTCCTTGAAATTCTGTTTGGGGAAACATCATGATAAATCATTTACATCCTGCCTATTCCATTTATGGTGTTTCTGCAATTTAGATTTTAAAGATAGCAAATTGAGCTTCACGTTTTTTCTTTCATAAAACATAAGTGTTTTGAATGAAATAAATTGCTGTTTTTCCTCAATCACACATACCCCCTTGAGATAGCCAGACAAAAAACAGGAGTCTTAATTTAATTCTTGGACTGAAGGGCAGTAGTGATTCAAGGGTGAAGAGACCAGGAAGGAGGATTTAAGATAAAAAAAGACCTGATTGAAAGAAAATATATATATACATTTGGGGAAAACATCAGCCTGTCTCTGAGCACTTTCCTGCCATTGTCTTAAGAGGGTCAGAGGAGTCCTTCTGAAAAAACACCAATCAGTAAATCAGTGGTTCCTTTGCTGCATGTGTCGGATAGTTGCATTAATCCAACAGGGGAAAGGGAGAGAAAAAACAGGAAGAGATGTGAGCACGCCCAATCTAAAAAGTTTATGTTCTTGGATACCTGTCCATACTTAAGGAGAGCTCATTTTAACCCTTTCTAATACATTTCTATAAACTGCTGTATAACCATCATTGATGTGATTGGCAGTGAATAATAATGAATGAATATGCAAGCGTCGCATGGTCTGAGCCACTCTAAATATAATATTAGAAAGAACCCACTTATTTGCAGCATGCAAGGGTAAGGCTATCTATTTATATAAAGCTAACACTGCTTCTCACCTTTATAAATACACACACAAAACACAAATAAATTTGGTAAAATGTTTGCAAAATATGGCTTCGGACCACTGTGTTTATTTTATGTGTGTGATGTGTTTTGTGTGTATCCAGTTAAATAATAATTTAAAAGAAAAACAGAGAGCAAAAATTGTTACAAAAAAATATATTAAAGGCCTATAAGTCCCTGGTGCGCACCTTGTCCCAGGCCCACAGTGTACAGTGAACTTAGTTTCCAATATAGTAACCTGTGCTATGATCCAGTTGCCCAGTGAAACCCAACAGCCAATCATAGAAAGGGAAACAGATGGAGCGCTTGTAAGCTGTGATAGTCAACTTTCATAGTGTTACGAGCCGCAGCGGTGCCCAGCCGCCGCAAATCTCCTACCTGCGTCCCGGCCGTCGCTATAGCGACCGGTACGTCACTTCCGGGGCCAGCCCGACCGTTGCTAAGGCAACGCTTGGACGCTATTCTGTTCATCGCTGCGTCCCGGCACTATGAGGCAGCCGGGCGCATGCGCAAGATACTAACAAGCCTATGGGCTAATTATTAACTAGTTTATTATTTAGGCATAGGCTGAGGGCAATTTCAGAGCTAGGCTCTGATTGGTCACTTTTGGTATTTAAGGCAGGGAGGGCTTAGCCGGTTATAGCTTCCAGACTCCTGTTTGCTGCCTGCTGTTGTGCTGTTGGTGTAAAAACCTTTGGACTTTCGTTTACCGTGTATGACCCCTGCCTGTACCTTTGATTTTTCTTCTGCCTGTGCCCTTGACCTTCTGGCTTTGAACCTTGGATACTGCTGATTTGCTCGTGACCCCGACCCTTGGCGTGTTTTCTGACTATTCTATCAAGCAAGTGACCCCTGACCTCGGCTAGTTCTCTGGATACGCTGTCTGCCATTACTCCCTGTTCCTGGGTTGTCCACAGTCGGTACACATCACACGACCCTGCCAAGTCTGTCCCCACCACTAGGGGCAACAGTGAACACCAGACTTTCAGAGCAGACTCCGTGTGTTGTTGTACTGGCTGTAGGGGTTCCTAACAAGTAGCTCTGTTGTCTGAATGAGGTCTGTCTGTCTCTTTCACTGACAGGACATCAAGGTGAATGACACTGGTGGCATTGGAGCTGTACTGTATACTGGGGAACAGGGCAGTATTTTATAAGTGTGAAGCTCTATTAAATACAGTTCATGTGGCTGTATCATAATCGTCATGAGTCTGTATTGTTTGAGGACTATACTCAGTACTTGGCAAATTAACCTTAATAAAAGAAAACATGCTGGAGAATGTTTTCGGGAGTGGCTGGATCTTTAGCTATGCCACTGCATTGATTAAGGAAATAAACTGGTTACTATACCACTCTCCTGATACAAAAACGAATGACATACTGTCATGAGCCGCAGCGGTACTCACAGCCGCCGTGGCTCGCTTCCTATGCTCCCCGGCATCCTGGTCGTCATGGTGACGACCGGGACGTCACTTCCGCCCAATTCCCGACCGTTGTCAAGGCAACGGTCGGACGCTTCTGCAGCGCGGCACCCGGCAATATAGTGAGATCAGTGTCAGACGCCGTCCCCGCTGATTCCCTGTCAGACGGGGAACGGACGTCTGATCCCCCCGTCGGCTGCCGCAGGACTTCCGAGTAGCGGGCGCATGCGCCCTGGTCTCACTTCCGTTGCTAAGCAACGCGACGCTACTCCTGTTCCCGCTGCCTCCTCCGCTCTCCACCAATCAGTTCAGTCTGGATCCTATTTAAACCTGCCTCTGGCGCCATTAGGGTGCCAGAGTAACAGGTTCACCACCAGTGTTCCTGGCTTCCCTATTTCCTCCATACTCCTGAGTATTCTGATTCCTGATTACCTTTTGTGACCCCGGCTTGGCGACCATTCTACTCTTCTATGTGACCCATTCTGTACTGTGACTTCGGCTTGGCGACTATTCCTTTGGATTACCCTTTTGTACCTGATATTCCTGACTGCTGTGACCCGGAACCGTCTGACCTCTCTACGCTACACTGGTAACTGGCTAATAGGACCGCGACCTGTGTGCTCTCTGCTGCGAAGTCCAAACCTCCTTGCGGGGGTCCCTGGTGAACACCAGGGGTACGTTAGACTCCGCGCCTGTTTGACTAGTGGCACCAATACCGGTTAGTGTCATATTATCTTCAGCCTCATAGGCCTACAGCGTGACAGTTTACTCTGGCCATGACTGACGGTACCGGAGAACCCTCATCCCGAGATCTCCTCATCCATTTAGGAGTACGGGTAGAACGCCAGGAGGCCAACCAAGCACAACTACTGCAGTGTTTACAAGGAGTGATTTCCCGCCTGGATGCCCTGAGCACTTCTCAGGCAGCAGCCCCAGTTCCTGAGCCTGCTCCGGCTGCTGCTTCACCAAGCGCAGCACTGGCTACCTCTAGAACACTACGGATTCCAACCCCAGAGAAATACGACGGTAATCCCAAAGGATGCCGTAGATTCCTAAATCAGTGTTCCATCCAGTTTGAACTTTCACCGGAAAACTTCACATCTGAGAGAGCTAAGGTGGCCTATATAATTTCCCTCCTGACGGGACAGGCCCGAGCTTGGGCCTCGCCACTGTGGGAACGAAGAGACGGATCTCTCCTTCATTCTGACACTTTCATTGAGAACTTCCGGAGGGTATTTGATGAACCTGGTCGTGTGTCTTCGGCTGCATCCAGTTTGCTAGCTCTTTGCCAAGGTTCTTTAACTGCAGGTCAATACGCGGTTCAGTTCCGTACCTTAGCCTCAGAATTAGGCTGGAATGATGAAGCTCTTTCCGCCACCTATTGGAAAGGCCTGTCAGACCCTATCAAGGATGCACTGGCTTCGCAAGAGCTTCCATCCAAGCTTGACGACTTGGTCTCATTGTGTGTCAAGGTAGACATTCGCCTTCAAGAGCGCTCTCAGGAGAGGGTCCAAGGTCGTCGCACTGTAAGTTTGGCTCCTCGTTTTCAATCTCCAGCTCTCCCGGCGGAAGAGCCAATGCAAATTGGACGCTCTCGCCTGTCACAGGATGAGAGAGAATGCAGGATCAAGAATCGTTTGTGTTTGTACTGTGGAGAATCCGGTCATCTGCTATCTTCTTGTCCCAAGAGGCCGGAAAACTTCACCGCCTAGGCAACACCAGGGAGGTTGTTCTAGGTTCATGTCTCCATTCTCCCTCTCCTTCCAAAGATAACAGTTTTCTGATGCCTGTCACCCTCTCATTTACGGACTCTTCCCTAAATTGTTCTGCTTTTGTGGATTCCGGATCTGCAGGAAATTTTATCTCTGCCACTCTGGTGTCGAAGCTTCACATACCCTGCACTCCATTACCGCAACCTCTGGTTCTTACTGCAGTTGACGGTAACCGTGTCAGCAACGGTTCCATCACTGACACTACTGCTCCAGTTCAGTTGCAGGTAGGGGTTCTCCATCAAGAGTGGATTCAGTTCCTGGTTATCCCACAGTCCGTTAATTCCATCATTCTACGACTACCATGGCTCAGGAAACATTCGCCACAATTCGATTTTGCTCTCGCTCAAGTTACCTCCTGGGGCTCCTCATGCTTCAATCAATGCCTCTCAAAAATACTTCCCCCTAACCAACTTCCTTGTCTCTCTCTGGATTCCCACCTCAAACTACCAGAGCCGTATTTAGACTTTATTGATGTCTTTAGCAAAACCGCTGCAGAGACGCTCCTTCCACATCGAGCATGGGATTGTCCTATTGAGCTAATTCCCGGCAAAACTATTCCCAAAGGTAGAGTTTATCCTCAGGCTCTCCCTGAGACTAAGGCAATGTCTCTATATATATATCAGATAACCTTCAAAGAGGATTTATCAGAAAGTCTACCTCGCCAGCAGGAGCCGGATTCTTTTTTGTAAAAAAAAAAGACGGTTCATTAAGACCGTGCATAGACTACCGCCGTCTTAATGATATTACCATCAAGAACCGCTATCCGCTCCCATTGATCACTGAATTGTTCGACCGGATTAGAGGAGCCAAAATCTTCTCTAAATTAGATCTCAGAGGGGCCTACAACTTAATCCGCATTCGAAAGGGCGATGAGTGGAAAACGGCATTTAACACCCGTGACGGGCACTATGAGTATTTAGTTATGCTGTTTGGACTTTGCAATGCCCCTGCAGTGTTTCAAGATTTTGTCAACGAGATCTTCAGAGATCTTCTGTATCAATTTGTAATTGTCTACCTGGATGATATTTTGATATTTTCATCTGACTTACATGTTCATCGTCTCCATGTCAAGACTGTTCTTTCTCGCCTCCGGAAACATTCCTTAGATTGCAAACTGGAGAAATGCCTTTTTGAGCGTTCACAAGTTCCATTTCTAGGATACATAGTTTCTGGCACCGGCCTGCTGATGGATCCACAGAAAGTGAAGGCCATTGTCAACTGGCCATTACCTATTGGTCTCAAAGCTACCAAACGCTTTATCGGCTTTGCCAATTATTACCGGCAGTTCATTAAAGGCTTTTCATCCATTATTTGTCCAATTACAGCGTTAACTCGAAAAGGTGCCTGCAGCAAACCATGGCCTGTCGAAGCCATATTGGCCTTCAAAACTCTTAAAGAAGCATTTCTTTCGGCCCCTATACTCAAACAGCCAGACCAAGGGAAACCGTTTTTTATTGAAGTGGACGCTTCTTCAGTTGGGATTGGAGCTATACTTTCCCAAAAATCTGCTTCAGGAACATTAGAAACTTGTGGATTCCTGTCTAAGAAATTCTCTAGCACTGAACTAAATTATGGAATCGGTGACAAGGATCTATTAGCCATCAAGATTGCCCTTGAGGAGTGGCGTCACTTACTAGAGGGTGCCTTACATCCAGTCACGGTCATGACAGATCATAAAAATCTTACTTATCTCCAGAAGGCACAATGTCTTAACCCCCGTCAAGCTCGCTGGTGTCTTTTCTTTGCCAGGTTCCAACTCATTCTCACCTTTCGTCCCGGTTCCAAAAATTCCAAGGCCGATGCTCTCTCCAGGTCCTTTGAGAATGACGGTACTCTCACTTGTTAAGACAACAAAATGATTCTAAACCCAATACAAACAGTGGCCATCACCAATTCTTCAGTAATCTCTCCCCCTCCAGGGCGTTCATTCGTGGAACCTCATCTCCGCTCTAAACTACTATGTTGGGCTCACGAGTCCAAATTTGCCGGCCATGCCGGTTACAAGAGAACCAAAGAATTCCTCTCCAGATATTATTGGTGGCCTAAACTGGCTTCAGATGTTCTAAAATTCGTATCTGCATGTTCGGTTTGTGCACGCCACAAGGTGCCAAGACAAAGTCCTCCTGGTCTTCTCCTTCCTCTGCCTATTCCGGATTCTCCCTGGACCAGCATTACGATGGACTTCATCACCGATCTCCCTTTGAGCAATGGCTACAATACCATCTGGGTCGTGGTGGACCGCTTTTAAAAAATGTCACACTTCACTCCTTGTAAAGGACTCCCTTCAGCTCCTAAACTCGCAGATTTGTTTCTAAAGAACATCTTCCGTCTTCATGGATGCCCTCAAGAGATCATTTCTGACAGAGGGGTACAATTTGTCGCTAAGTTCTGGAGAGCTTTTTGTAAAAAGATTGGAGTCAGTCTCAAATTTTCTTCCAGATATCACCCCCAGACTAACGGACAAACAGAACGAGTGAATCAAGACTTGGAGTGTTTTCTACGGTATTTTGCTTCTGATCATCAAACAACATGGAATGATCTTCTGTATTGGGCCGAATTCGCCCACAACAATCTCCTACATTCCTCCTCTGGGTGTTCTCCATTTTTTATTATCTACGGCAGACATCCCACTCCTCCTCTCTTGTCCGAAGCTCCCTCCTCTCTAGTACCAGCGGCTGATACTCCCATCCAGGACTTCTCTCAAATCTGGTTTCAAACCAAAGAAGCACTGTCTACTTCTGTACAGAGACAGAAGAAAGCGGCTGATCTTCATAGAAGAGTTGCTCCAGTACTAAGGGTAGGAGACCGTGTTTGGTTGTCTACACGCAACCTTCGACTTCAAGTTCCATCCATGAAATTGGCTCCTAAGTTTATTGGTCCCTTTGCCATATCACAAGTCATCAATCCTGTTTCCTATAAACTTGCATTACCTCCGTCTCTTAGAATCCATAAAACGTTTCATATTTCATTGCTGAAACCGCTGATTCTCAACGAATTCTTTAGAGAACCTGCTCCTCCTCCACCTATTAAAACATCTTTAGGGGATGAATTCGAGATCGAGAGGATTCTGAAGAGACGTTTCTTCCAGCGCAAACCTCAGTATCTCGTACACTGGAGAGGTTACGGTCCGGAGGAGAGATCGTGGGTCTCAGAGGCCGACCTTCATGCTCCTCGTCTCCTCGCAAAATTTCTGAGGAAAGGCAATCCTTCTCTGAGAGGGAGGAGGGGAGGGGGTACTGTCAGATGCCGTCCCCGCTGATTCCCTGTCAGACGGGGAACGGACGTCTGATCCCCCCGTCGGCTGCCGCAGGACTTTCGGGTAGCGAGCGCATGCGCCCTGGTCTCACTTCCGTTGCTAGGCAATGCGACGCTACTCCTGTTCCCGCTGCCTTCTCCGCTCTCCACCAATCAATTCAGTCTGGATCCTATTTAAACCTGCCTCTGGCGCCATTAGGGTGCCAGAGTAACAGGTTCACCACCAGTGTTCCTGGCTTCCCTATTTCCTCCATACTCCTGAGTATTCCTATTCCTGATTACCTGTTGTGACCCCGGCTTGGCGACCATTCTACTCTTCTATGTGACCCATTCTGTACTGTGACTTCGGCTTGGCGACTATTCCTTTGGATTACCCTTTTGTACCTGATATTCCTGACTGCTGTGACCCGGAACCGGCTGACCTCTCTACGCTACACTGGTAACTGGCTAATAGGACCGCGACCTGTGTGCTCTCTGCTGCGAAGTCCAAACCTCCTTGCGGGGGTCCCTGGTGAACACCAGGGGTACGTTAGACTCCGCGCCTGTTTGACCAGTGGCACCAATACCGGTTAGTGTCATATTATCTTCAGCCTCATAGGCCTACAGCGTGACAATCAGCAATTAGCTGCAGCTGGTATTGAATTAACAGGCATTAGCCTGGGACTGTATACCTCAGGGATAAGCCCTGATTGGCCTGTTGGTATAGCAGGCAATTAGCCTGCAGGTGTGTATTTCCCAGGGGCAAGCCCTGATTGGTCTATGTCTGTATTTAAGGCAGTGAGGTCTGCAGCCTCACTGCCGGTTATAGCTTCTGTTACCAGTCTGCTGACCTGCTCTGCTCCTAGCTCCTGTCCTTTGGATATTCTGTTGGATTGCCCATGTATGACCCCTTGCCTGGATTTGGACCCTGCCTGTATTTCTTGTGACCCCGACCTCTAGCGTGCTTACCGATCTTCCTGTTTGCTCGTGACCCTTGACCTCGGCCTGTTTATTGGATTTGCTGTCTGCTGCCGGCCCTTGACCTTTGCCTGGACTTCACTCCGCTTTCCTGGGTTCTCCCCAGCCGGTACGTACTTCACGACCCTCTGTCAGTCTGCAGCCCAGTCTGTCCCCACCACTAGGGGCTCCAGTGAACACCTGACTGGCAGAGTAGATTCTGGGTTGTGCAGTATCGGCTAGGGGGTTTCTAACACATACTTTTCCCCCCAGTCCACAGAAGCTGTCATTAGTCAGAATCAGTTTGGTGTCTCCATGAGTCACACCAGGGGTGGACACCTACACCAGCTTTGTGATGCCTCATCCGTCTAGTGAGGGAACCATGAGACCACCACACCAATGGCTAGGGGTGAGAGGGTAACTATAAGCGTTATAATCATACTTGGGCTGCTACTGCTACTACTGGTTCAGGAGAGGCTACCATACTGTAATTATTACCAAAAAGGGCACAGGTTGCTAGGATCTCATACTTTACCTGGATCCCTGGGGGTATTATTATGAGCATAGACACATCATCATCATAATTTATTTATATAGCGCCACTAATTCCACAGCGCTGTACAGAAAACTCACTCACATCAGTCCCTGCCCCATTGGAGCTTACAGTCTAAATTCCCTAACACACACACACACACACACACACACACAGACTAGGGTCAATTTGTTAACAGCCAATTAACCTATCAGTATGTTTTTGGAGTGTGGGAGGAATCCGGAGCACCCGGAGGAAACACACGCAAACATGGGGAGAACATACAAAGTCCTCACAGATAAGGCCATGGTCGGGAATTGAACTCATGATCCCAGTACTGTAAGGCAGAAGTGCTAACCACTTAGCCACCGTGCTGCCCAACTGGTCACAGAGACTGAGGCCCACTACGGGGCCAATTTATTAAAAGAAAAAATGGGGGTCAAGCTTTGGAAATCTAAGCTTTTCGGAGTTCGTAAATTGTTGCAGATTGCAGTCCCTATTGAGACTTATGGGGCCTGCTGTATTCTGTGTTATTTTGCCTAACGCAGGAGATATCCGCGTTCCTAGCCCATTATGTATTGAGATGTGAATGTGAGAGGCGCCGTGGCATATGAATTATTGATCCCAAAGCTACCTGCATGTTCAATACGCAAAGTGTGCTAGCAGCGCTGTATTACCCCACTTCATGTACAGTGCATTAACTGAGAGATCTGAACAGTGCAGAACATGTAAATGTCAGTATGAAGATCTGAAGATTCCAATATAGATTTACATTTTACATTTTCTATGTGCTTATAGGGCCGAATGCAGAGTGGAATGCAAGTCGCACACAATTGGAGAATGTGTGAGTAAAATGAGAGTATATTTGTGGCCCACACAGAGTCGCACGTAACTGAGGAACCGCTTCACATGGTATCAGCCGCAAGATGCTCCAGTTATATGGAGCGTACTGATGTGCGTATTGTGCGGCTGGATGAAACGTGGAATCAATACATAAGGCTATGCATGGCCCATATATATTATACATCTAATTATTAAAGTGCATACTTTTATTTTAAGTGTAATATATTGTTGTCTTTGTATTGCACTTTGTTAATGTTATGTGACACTCCCATGTACCAAATATAAATGTACATTTTAACACCTTATTAAATACACGTATAACCTACTGTCACTGCAATGTTAAAACCTTATTCTTCCCTTATTCTACACTAAAACACACTATTATTATCAAGAAACCAGACTGATATGAATAAAAAATAAATATATTGTTTATTATATAGGCCTGGTATAAATTAAATACAAAAATATAATTGTTTGTTTTGCTTCTGCAATATTCATTACAATAACTCATAATATGTGTTAATTTTGTCATCTGGAACAAGATTCCCCAGGAGCTGTGGAGATAGACAAATTACCACATATAAGTATCCTTCTATGTAAATAGTGGTCAGCAAATATCCACATACTACATACACATAATTATGCATCTTGTGTAAATTTGATTCTTTTACATGTTTGAACTTGAGGTATTTTATGGGGCCAGGCTAAAAGTGAAATAATAGTGACTGTGACATTCTGCATTTGTCATTAATAGGCTTATGGCTTACACCAACTATTACACATATTACACAGCTTAATGCTGAAAGTCAAAAGCTAACTCATACACAGCTTATTTTATAAAACATGTAGAAACTATATCATCATGATATCCGGTTTCCTCCCACACTCCAAAGACATACCAGTAGGTTAATTGGCTGCTATTAAATTGACCTTGGTCTCTCTCTCTCTCTGTATGTGTGTATGATAGGGAATTTAGACTGTAAGCTCCAATGGGAAAGGGACTGATGTGAGTCTGTGCAGCGCTGCGGAATTAATTGCGCTATATAAATAGCTGCTGCTGCTGATGATATCAGAACGTGTCATATTTTTGCAAATGTTTTACTTCATCATCATCATCATCATCATTTATTTATATAGCGCCACTATAGACATATACATACAGACAGAGAGGTAGAGACTAGGGTAAATTTTTGATAGCAGCTAATTAACCTACCAGTATGTTTTTTGGAGTGTGGGAGGAAACCGGAGCACCCGGAGGAAACCCACGCAAACACAGGGAGAACATACAAACTCCACACAGATAAGGCCATGGTCAGGAATCAAACTTCATGAACTAAGTGGTGTGTTTACAATCATATATGTATTTTTTTGTCTCAGTCATTGCTATACCATATGATAACGATTGCAACCACTTGTAAAATCAACAGTGCATACATGTCCATATTGACATGTTTGACAAGGAACATTGTGGCACATATAGGAGACTAATTCTAACTTGAATCAACAAAGGTTCAATAAAGTACATATAACTAATAATCTTGCTCAATAGCCATGCATTTCCCCATTGTCTCTGTGATTGCCTCCACCATATGAGGGATTGCCTCATGACAAAAGAGTCATGGGCACTTCCTGGGAAATCAGCACAAATGTTGTGGATAAGGAGAGAGGCATCTCATATAGTTTGTACATTCAGGGCTGCCATCAGAAATTGTGGGGCCCAGTACTAATGTAAGAGGCAGGGCCCCCTCCTTCCTTCTCTACCCCACCCTCATTTTTAAATTATCCTCTACCCAACATTTGCCTCCCCCGGTTTTCTTCAGTCCCCCCCCAGTCTCCGGTTCTATCTATTCCATGCAGTAGTTTACTTAGCCCTCTGCTTCTTCTTGCTGTCTCCTTTCGGCTCCACTTTATTGACAGCAATGTGACATTATTAATTACATGACGTCAGCGATGCTGCAGGGCGTACCCCTGCCTTGTCACGGCTGTTTGTCTAGGTGCTGGGCAACTGGGGGCTGCGAGTGGAGCAAATGGCAGCAGCCATGGGGTCCTGACATCTTTGAAGTGGAGGCAGACATGCTGCCTGAAAGGGAGCCCGCTGCTGCATCCTTAATTCAGCAGGGAAGCCTCTTCCCACCCCTCACATCTCAATAGATATGGAGCCCTTTACATCCCTTAATTCACTGCAGAGGTGGGGCCCCACACTGCTGTACTCCCTGTACCCCCCTGATGGCAGCCCTGTGTACATCTAGCAAAGGGCATACAAATGACTGATGCACAACAGAAATGCCTGCAACACCACCTTCAGCACACAGCTGAAATCTGTCTGAGGCATTCCTGCCGCAACACCAATTGTTGTCTGGAAGGACCCTGAGGCACAATAATGTAGCAAGGCCAACAATCAGCTGTGGTATTAATGTATGGATGGTAATAAGTGACTCTAGGTCACTCTGCACAATGTGCAGGGTTTCCATGATGACATGAGTTGATAGTCTGAACCAGCGTATCACCTCTCCATCTGGAATCCCAAAGTGGCATACACGTGACTAGTAGATACAGTCCCTATGTAGGCAATGTCTTTGTAGTTGCTGACGTGGGAGGCAATGAGGTGGAGACTCAGCTGCCATAACAAGCTTGGTTCTATTCTATATGTGAGATAACACAAAGAAATGTGAATAACACATAAAATAATATCATGGTCCCCAGATTGAATTCTTCGCCAAAATCTTCAGATGTCAATCAGTTTATTGTTCATTTGTGCATTGTAGAATTTATTTGCTATATAATCTGTGTCTCCTCACACCAATGACTCTTTTTGCTTTGTTGAGATTGTATTCCCTCCCCTCCCCTTTTTTTCTCTTTTGTATCCCCATCCTTCCCATCTTGTTATTGTTAAAAACAAACAACGTGCTAACACCCAAAACATATTTTAAACAAGTAAATTTTGAATAAAAGTTTAGAAAAAACATTTAAAAATTTTGCAGTAACATTTTTTTGGTGCCCGATACTATATTACACACAATATAATATGTGGCACGTTCTAATTTCCATTTAATAAAATAAAAAATAAAATAAGGTACAAATACAAACAAACCTGAAATGTTTATAAGGTATTTGTTGGCTCTACATACCAAAAAAATTGAACCTGCTGAAACATTTCAATTACGCTATCACAGCACTTACAACAGGAAAGAATATTGCCATCATAACTGAATATTGAAAATGTATCTTCCTGTACATTTCAGAAAACGAAAGCTACATTTTAAAATAAAAAAATATACATTTTATTTGGAGGCGCGCATACATTCATTGTTGTTAATAAAAGTAAATACTTTCTCATACCTCTAACCCAGCGTGACACAAGGTTTGAACATCTGCACATACTCAAGCTGTGCATCACTTTATATTAGCGGCCTGATTGAAAACACTGATTTCAGCTGTGTAGGTAATTTCACAATCATCCAGCCCCTGGTTGGCATCACTGTCCTGTGTGTGAGTGTCAGCTTTCTATTGTCATCACTAGCCTTGCACCAGGGTCGAGCAAGTGCAAAAGAAACGCCTGTGTCAGAGGCATTTACATCTGTTTGCAAGGTCTGCATATGATCGCAATTGCGTGAGCAATGACTGTAATTTCGTACTCACTGTTGTGGATCGGTCGAAAGTTTATACACACTACACAGCGGAAATGAGATTGGACCGAAAATATTAAACGGTACGACCAACCAAATGAGACGATAATCGTCCATTTGGGCAGACTTTCGACCATCATGTCACTGCACACACTGACCCGACTTTTGAACGAGCAGTCGTATGTCGGCTGTTTGAGCCGATTATTGGACGAAAACAGTGTAGTGTGTACCCAGCTTTAGATACGAACAACTTTGCCTCAATTGCTAATGAGGGCTCCTGTTTTCTGAGCATGTGCATTGTCAAAAAACGCAACATATGCTCAAAACAGCGACTTATTGTCAACTCTTCATGACCTTCATAATCTAATTTGTCTGAATTAAACCAACATGAAAAGTTCATAGGTCCAAATTCAGTCTCAGAATGAAATTTGGTCAATTACTTTTCTTTGTGTGAGCCTTAGCTTATTGCTCACGTTTCAAAAGACCTCATTAACTGTGTGCCCTTGTCCTTGTCAACTCTGCACTCGTTATTGTCTTTGGTCCACGGGGCATGACACTGTGACATTGTGTGTGCATACGTCCTGTTTCTCCATCCCTTTCATCACAAAATCAGTGCCAGTTCATTAGTGATTGGGGCAGTGCCAGCTCTTGACTTATGTATTGTCTGCTGCCGCGTCTTCCCTCTCAGTTGTACATTGGGGAGTTCAGCTACTCTAGACCTATATTCAGGAAGGAAATGAATGTTATTCTGAGACAGCTGCACAGATTCTCTGGCAGGAAAAGGAAAAGCTCAGCTGGGAGAATAGTGGGTGCTTATCAGAGGCAGTCCAAGGAACAAGTCTCAGACACACAAGGATGATGAGTGCTTTGTCACTCAGGGTACAGTGGATAAATCTCTGTTTGTACAGTGCAACATTAGGCACACGCAGCTTTGTGTTGTTTGCCAGCCTCCAGCTCCAGAAGCAGGCGCCAATGCACAATGAGGCTGCACAAATTACCAACAATATTCAATGCATTTGAGTGTGTACAGGCAAAAATAGCATTGCATGTGACACCCGTACATATTCATCTATCTACAATTAGATTTTAGGCTGTGCAGGGTACTGATTGATTCCTATTTAGACTGCAAGATTTTAAAACCACTAAGCCCTGTCTGATGACATTGAAAGCATCCAATGTCCCTGTAAGAACAGCATTATACTGTGTATAGGTTGTTGTCAAACTAGATGTTAAGATTGATGTTGTGGTAATCCAGACTGGATTAGTTAGACATTTATGTCTAATTAAAGTAAATGTCTGGTAATTTCCTAAATTGTTTCTAGTTCATTTTCTAGGGCACTAAATTTCCTTCAGACCTGTTGTTGTGCTTCAAACCATATCTAGTGCCTCACCTGTAACGTGTGACTGATTTGTCCCGGTTATGGGTTATATGCAGGCAAGGGTGGGTTCTAGAATAGGGAGGCTCAAGTTGGTATTGGTACAGTGCACCATAGTATTCTCCTATTGTTTCTTCACTCTTATCTTTTCCCTTCTTCTTCCCGGTCTGTTTGGTTGTTGTTTATTTTGAGTTTATAATGTAAAATAAATACCTTAAAAGAAAAGATATCCAATATGTTAAACCAAAGGTGAAATGAAACAGAACAGAGTTGTGGTGTCCACATGGACATTGAATAAATACAATTATGTACTCATTATGTCCCACATCGACTATTGCAAGTAGAGATGGGCGGGCTCGGTTCCCCGAGAACCGAACCCACCCGAACTTTGCCTATCTGAGTACCGAGCCGAGCAGGCTCGGTACTCTTCCGCCGGCTCGGAATCCAAATCGAGGCCAAACGTCATTGCGACGTCTTCGGATCTCGGGGCTCGGTTCTCGCGATATTTGAAAATTATAAATGCCTGCCTCCACAGCAATCCATCGCCATTTGACAGAGGGAGAGAGCAGGGTGTAGTCACAGGCTGATTAGAGCAGGGACAGAGAATACAATTCTGATTACAATTCAGATAACAATTGATAGACAAGAGAGGAGGATAGAGGAGTCTTTTTTTTCAATATTTGGCACTGCAAGTGCTTTTGGGGTGTCCCCCATTCTTTTGCATTAATATTTCTGGCTGTCAAAAGTCCTATTTGTCAGCAGACTTAAAATATAATATTTAGCACTCCCAAGTGCTTTTGGGATGTCCCCCATTCTTTTGCATTAATATTTCTGGCTGTTAAAAGTCCTGTTTGTCAGCAATCTGAAAAATAATTTTTAGCACTCCCAAGTGCTTTTGGGGTGTCCCCCATTCTTTTGCATTAATATTTCTGGCTGTCAAAAGTACTATTTTTCAGCAGACTAAAAATATAACATTTAGCACTCCCAAGTGCTTTTGGGGTGTCCCCCATTCTTTTGCATTAATATTTCTGGCTGTCAAAAGCCCTATTTGCCAGCAGACTTAAAATATAATATTTAGCACTCCCAAGTGCTTTTGGGGTGTCCCCCATTCTTTTGCATTAATATTTCTGGCTGTCAAAAGTACTATTTTTCAGCAGACTAAAAATATAATATTTAGCACTCCAAGTGCTTTTGGGTTAAGTGCCGATAAAAAAAAAATTGCCAACATGCCATTCTATACACGCAGTGGCAAAGAGAGAATGAGGCCTTCACCTTTGTCTATTAGTGGCAGATCAAAAAATGTTACCGAGCCTACAAATGGTGCACAACTACTGTTACGCGTCAAAGCCGAGCTGCAAGATAACAGTAAGGCATTAGAGGATAATGTTTGCTCTGAATCACAAATGACACCAATCCCTGTGGAGAGTCCATCCAACAGTGGGATGTCTAATCATGGGCATTCTGTTACTGTACCCATAAAGAGGGGCCCTTTCAGCAGTTCTGCTGATGTGTGCCTGAACAGCCTGAGTGTAGCCGGTGATACACAAATTGAGGATGCCACTTTGGAAATAGAAGAGGATGAGGGGGAGATTTGTGGAGGTGACGAGGGCGCTAATGAGGATGTTGATGAGGATGAGGTTGTTTGTGTAAGTGCTGCACCAGTGGCAGCAGTTCTGGCACGTGACAAGCAAAAGGCCATTGTCATGCCAGGCCATAAACCTTAAAAATCCACTTCTTATGTGTGGAATTATTTCTACCCCAATCCAGACAACAACTGTATAGCCATTTGTAGTGTATGTCAAGCCACAGTCCGTCGAGGGAGGGACCTTAACCATCTTGGAACCTCGTCTATGTTACGCCATTTGACGAGAGTTCATGGCAAAGTGTTGGGAAAAGCTGAAAGTTCTTCCAAAAAAATTACAAGCTCTCCATCATCAGCTAGGACCCTTCGGTCACCGACATCCCGACGGCTACAAAATACACCCACCACACCATCCTCATCAATATCCTCAGTAGCGCTCGGAGTTAGCCCTGCATCCCAATTATTAAGGCTGGATGACTCCTACACTATTATTGATTCCCCTGAAGAAAGCGTTAGTCCCACTGCTGCTGCTGTTGCTGCTGCTGGGGGTAAATCGTTAGCCCAGAGGAAGGCCAAGAAAAAGAGCAGTCCTACATTTCAACAATTAACTGTGAAACAATCATTTGCTAGGGGAAGCAAATATGACAGCAGTCACCCAGTCGCCAAGCGAATCACAGACGCCATGGCTGCCATGTTAGTGTTAGATCTGCGTCCAATATCCACAATAAACGCAGCTGGGTTTTCACAGTTAATTGAGGTTTTGTGTTCGCGTTACAGAATTCCATCGCGACACCATTTTTCCCGTAAAGCTATTCCACAACTATACCAAAAAGTGTGTTTCAAATGTAAAGATTGCACTGAAAAATGCCATTCTGCCCACTGTCCACTTAACCACAGATATGTGGACAAGTGTAAGTGGTCAAACCAAAGACTATATGACTGTGACAGCCCACTGGGTTGGTCATTCACCTTCACCAGCAGGAACAGCAGCAGCATGTACACCACTACGTAACGTTTGTCACAGGCAGGCCACTCTTTGTATAACCGGCTTCATTAACAGGCATACAGCTGACAATTTGTTATGCAAACTAAGAGATGTGATTGATACATGGCTTATACCACTTGGACTCTCCCCAGGATATGTCATTTCTGATAACGCCAACAATATAGTGCGAGCATTACAGCTGGGTGATTTCCAGCACATTCCCTGTTTTGCTCACACCATCAACTTGGTGGTGCAGAGCTTCCTACGAAATAACTGTGAGGTGCAGGAGATGCTTTCGGTGGCCCGTAAGATTTCAGGCCATTTCAGGCATTCGGCTACAACATGTAGGAGATTGCAGCAGCTCCAAGAGCAGTTTAACTTGCCCTGCCACCAACTTCTGCAGAGGATGGAGGAACAGCGCAAAGCCAAGCGTATTGCACAATCCATGACGTTGGGAAAGGAGGGGGCATGTATTTCAGTCTTGCACAGTGGGGAATCCTTTCAGTGCTGTGCAAGGTGCTGAAACCATTTGAAGTTGTGACGTGTGAAGTGAGTGCAGATTCTGCTAGTTTGAGCCAAGTCATTCCTTTAATTAGACTATTGGAAAAGCAGCTTGAGAAACTGAGGGAGGAGATGAAAGCAAGCAATTCCGCAAAGTATGTTGGCCTTGTCGATCAAGTACTTAATTCGCTTCACAATGATCCTTGAGTTATTAAGATTTTGAGCTCGGATCAGTACGTTTTGGCCACTGTGCTTGATCCAAGGTTTAAGACCTACATTGAGTCTTTGCTTCAAAATGAACGAGATGTGAACTTTTGCAAGAAGCTATTGCTCAGCAAGTTGTCCGCTGAACTGGGCCTTGGCTTGACGACGTGTCCTCCTTCAGTTTCTCAAGCAACTGCTGTTTGTAAAAAATTGAATTTTCTTAAAAAAGCAGGGAGGACGCAGAGGGCAGACCAGAACAGTTTAACATGTGGGCTGGTTTGAAGGATTTTTCCAAAAAATGTGTGACCTTGCCCATAACTACATCCAGTATGAGTATTAACATGCAAAGGATGGTGGAGGATTACTTTCAAGAGGTAATTGATATGGAAATGTCAGACAGTCTCTTTCCTTACTGGGAAGAAAAGCAGGCCATTTGGAAACCCATGTACAAACTTACTTTGCAATACTTAAGCTGCCCACCCTCCAGTGTGTACTCTGAACGAGTGTTCAGCACAGCAGGGAACTTAGTCAGTGATCGCCGTAGAAGGTTACTTCCCAAAAATGTGGAGAAAATGATGTTTATAAAAATGAACTACATCTTCCACGAGGAAGGCCTTCACCATCCAAGACATCAAAGCACTGACTGTTCTCTAATGGCGGATTCAAGCGGCGATGAATTGATAGTCTGTGATGATGACGTACGCACTGATGAGGGTGAGGATGAAGCTGAAGATGATAATGATAACATCTTTTTAAAACTTTCTATGTAAGTGTAGGGTGCAATCTACCCCCAAAGAGGAAAGGGACTTGGGGCATTTCTATATCACGTACCGTCTTGAAAGGCTGCTGTTTGGGCAATTTCTCCTTAAGGGTAGGGTGTCATACACAGAGTGACCCCAAACTGTCTTTGTCCATTTCTCTTAATATTGTACAGTCTATAAAGGCTGAATTTTTTGGTATTTTATACAAGTGGAGGAGGGTATAGAGAGACAGAAACCAAACTGGCTTTCTCAATTTCTATTAATATTGTACAGTCTATAACGGCTGAATTTTTTGGTATTTTATACAACTGGAGGGGGGCCTAGAAAGACAGAAACCAAACTGGCTTTCTCCATTTCAATTAATATTGTACAGTCTATAATGGCTGAATTTTTTGGTATTTTCAACAACTGGAGGGGGGCCTAGAGAGACAGAAACCAAACTGCCTTTGTCCATTTCTTTACATATTTAAGTATAAGTGTAGGGTGTAATATACATCCAAAGACGATGGCTGCATTGCCAATATTCATAGATGGAGAGGAAGACAATCTGGTTTGTGTGTAGAATTAATAAAGGCCTACAAGGAATGAAACTGTTTTTTGGATAATTTATTAGCTTTACAATTACATTACTTATCCAAGAAACAGGTGGAGCACTAAATTTGGTTATTTTAGGCCCAAAAACATTGATTTTTAATCAAAACAAAACCAAACAAAACCAAAACCAAAACACGCAATGACAGTTTGGCAAAACCAAAACACGACGGTAATCCAGATCCAAAACCAAAACACGGGGTCAGTGAGCATCTCTAATTGAAAGTCCCTCCTTTCTGGTATTCCCAAAATCAGACTGGAACAGTCTATTTTGCAAGCAGCGGCTTGATTTTCTTTGGAAACCGTTCTTCCTCTGCTAAGCCACTCTGTCAGTCTCTACATTGGTTGCCTGTTTTTCAACAATCCAATATAAAATTCTTCTACTAACATCATCATCATCATCATCATCATTTATTTATATAGCGCCAACATATTCCGTAGCGCTTTACAATTGGGGACAAACATAGTAAACTAAATAAACAAACTAGGTAAAACAGACAAAGAGGTGAAAATGCCCTGCTCGCAAGCTTACAATCTATTGGACAATGGGAGTTTGACACATGAGGTTAAGTCTACATTTGCAGTCGGCCCAGCCAGACTGCAAAGGTAAAAGTGACTCATAAGCTAAATGATCCTGTCACACAACAATGTTGGTCAAAGGGTAGTTGTATAACAGGTGGTAATAGGGTAATGTAGTGAGGTTAAGAGGGTGGTTGAGGAATATTATAAGCTTGTCTGAAGAGGTGGGTTTTCAGAGAACGCTTGAAAGCTTGTAGACCAGAGGAGAGTCCTATTGTGCGAGGGAAAGAATTCCATAGAGTGGGTGCAGCCCAGAAAAAGTCCTGTAATCGGGAATGGGAGGATGTAATGAGTGTGGATGAGAGACGCAGATCTTGTGCAGAACGGAGTTGCCGAGTTGGGAGATATTTTGTGACAAGAGAGGAGATGTATGTTGGTGCAGCTTTGTTGATGGCCTTGTAGGTAGGTAAGAGTATTTTATATTGGATTCGGTAGAAAACAGGCAACCAGTGTAGAGGCATACAGAGTGATTCAACAGAGGAATAACAATTTGCAAGGAAAATCAATCTTGGCTGCAGCGTGCAAAATAGATTGTAGGGGTTTGAGTCTGTTTTTGGGAAGACCAGTAAGGAGGAAATTGCAATAGTCAATGCGGGAAATGATGAGTTCATGAATTAAGGTTTTTGCAGTGTCTTGTGTGAGATATGTGCGAATCAGGTAATATTTTTTAGATGTATGTAACATGATTTAGATATAGAGTCAATGTGGGGAACAAAGGATATGTGTGAGTCAAGGATTACACCTAGGCAGCGTGCTTGTGGGGTGGGATTTATGGTCATGTTATCAACAGAGATAGAAATGTCAGGTATGCTCTTGTTGGTGGGTGAGAATATTATTAACTCTGTTTTAGAAAGATTAAGTTTGAGTTGGTGAGAGGACATCCAAGATGAAATGGCAGAAAGACAGTCAGTTACACGGGACAACACAGATGTCGAGAGATCAGGAGAGGATAGATAAATTGGGTATCATCCGCATAGAGATGATACTGAAATCCAAAGGAACTTATTAGATTTCCAAGAGAAGCGGTATAGATAGAGAACAGCAGAGGACCTAGCATTGAGCCTTGCGGTACTCCAACTGATAAAGGAAGCGGAGCAGAGGTGGCTCCAGAGAAATTAACAGTGAAAGAGCGATTAGAAAGGTAGGATGAGAACCAGGATAGAACAGTGTCTTGAAGCCCTAGGGATTGCAGCGTTTGTATGAGAAGAGAGTGGTCAGCGGTGTAAATGCAGCCGAGAGATCCAGGAGAATTAGGAGAGAGTAATGGCGTTTAGTTTTAGCAGTGATCAGATCATTGACAACCTTAGTCAACGCAGTCTCTGTGGAGTATTGAGAACGAAAGTCAGACTGAAGAGGATCCAACAGGTTGTTTGCGGAAAGGAAGTGTGTGAGGTGAGTGTAGGCTAGTCTCTCTAGAAGCTTGGAGGGGCACAGCAGCTGAGAGATGGGACTGTAATTTGAGAGAGAGTTTGGGTCGGAATCTTGTTTTTTTTAGAATAGGAGTAATCACTGCATGCTTGTAAAGTGACGGAAAGATGCCAGTTGAGAGCGAGAGATTACAGATTTTAGTTAGAGGTAAGATGAGCACAGGAGACAGGGATCTACCAATTTGCAAGGGAATAGGATCAAGAGGACAGGAGGTAGAGTAGGAGGATAAGAAGAGAGTAGAAATTTCCTCTTCATTTGTGCGGTCAAATGAAGAGAGGGTAACATACAAGGCCATCAACAAAATTGCACCGACAAACATCTCCTCTCTTGTCTCAAAATATCTCCCAACTCGACACCTCCGTTCTGTACAAGATCTGCGTCTCTCTTCCACTCTCATCACATCCTCCCATTCCTGTTTACAGGACTTTTTTCGGACTGCACCCACTTTATGGAATTCCCTCCCTCGCAGAGTAAGACTTTCCTCTAGTCTTCAAACCTTCAAGCATTCTCTAAAAAACCACCTCTTCAGCCAAGCTTATGATATTCTTCAACCAGCATCTTAATCTCCCTAGGTTACCATATTACCACCAAATGGTGGTAATAGGGTAACCTAGGGAGATTAAGATGCTGGTTGAGGACACAGCTAACACAAGACATCAACCCTCTCACCAACATTGCTGTGTGACTGATCACACAGCCCATTCAATACTTTATACCTTTGCATTCTAGCTGGTCCAATGTGCAAAATGATGTAGCACATGCCCTTGTATTTCAAACTCCCATTGTCCCATAGATTGTAAGCTTGTGAGCAGGGCCCTCTTCCCTCTCTGTCTGTATGTATCACCCAGTTTAGTTTTATTACTGTTTGAGCCTAATTGTAAAGCGCCACAGAATTTGCTGGCTCTATATAAATAAATGTTGATGATGATGATTGCAAAGATAACAACATAAGAAAATTATATCTGCATCAGTCAATCATACTCCTTGCACAGTGGCCACGCTCCTTTCTCACAGTGTTCCGATTTCAAAAATTGGATTGCGGGAAGTATAATTTAGGACTGGTTGTTCTGAAATCAAACTACAGTTTGGATACATATAAGGATTGCAGAACTCAATAAATCACATAAACAGCTCTTGTGCAAAACAATTCTATCACATGCTACCCAATCAGTACAGTCAGCTGATCACACGTGCACTTTTATGATCAGATTTTTATAATTCTTGGTGATTGTTGGAAGTATCTGTGATTCCCCAAACTCCCAAACTATGATTTTTAGGCAGTCTACTCTAAATCAGCCAAAATGACCAATAGAATCTCCCCAGATGTGGGCAATTTTAGTTATCTCTGATAAATTTCTGAGTCCTTTCAAAAATACTAATTTTTTTCAGTAAGAATGCAACACAAATAGAACCCTCTTCAGTTTTGGAAACAGCCTATAATTGTGCCAGTGTCATAACCAGTGAAGTTGCAGCCCCCTTCTCACAACCCCTACCACTTACTATACTCACCCCACATATAAACAACACAAACATCTCACTCACTTAATTTTCACCTGTGTTGCCTGCTTTTTTTGTGGCTTTTATTTTTTTTAAAAACTGCCTCTTATCTGTTGTCTGACTCCACCCTTATATCTTATATGCCCTCTGTCCTTCTTAAGTGATCCCTTAGTCTGTGTAATAATTTGGGGTTGCAGCTGGCACATTAAGCATAATTAAGTAGTATGTTGCTCTTCCATATTGTAGATATATAAATATACATTTTCAAAAGAAGAGCAGCAAAAAAAAAAAAAACATACAGAAAAGAAAGCAAAAAGAAAAATGGAGGAAAACTAAAAGACTGTAATGCAAAGTGCGGGGAGCTCATAACCTAATGGGCCAACACAAGTTTTCATTACAAATCTAATGCAGATTTAATCATTTAGAAGAATGAACAAAGTACTCTGCTCCCAAATGTCCCTCTTAATTTATTATTGCAGTTACCTGTGATTAATTAATTGAAGATTGGTGTTTTGAAAATATACATTTATTAATTAAGCCCAGGTAACTGTATATAAAGTGTAAAGTTTTGGAAGCAGAGCATGTTGTACCAGGTGAAATGTGCAATACCAGAGGATCTGCACACATTCCCATTTCATGTCAATTTGATTGAAAACAACCAAATTGACTGACCAGATCTGCCTGCAGATCGCCAACTTCAAGATCTCATATATGATCACAGGGGACTGAACTGCTCAATAGGTCCTTGGACAAATGTGAAACACTGTCAAGTATTAACTAAAAAGTAACCAAAGTGGGACCTGAGTTTTGAGGATGGTTGTGTATCTTTGCTCAGCAACGTTTTGAGCATTCTTCTAGAAATTCAAATCCTGCCTTAGAGACCCTAACCTGTATGTATCAGCTTACAAAATTACAAAAACAAACAATACAAAATGGGAAAAATAAGTGCAACATGAAAAAAGATTAGGATGGAGTTCCCTGCTCAAAAGAACTTCACAGACAAACTTAATTAAACTGCTTTTCAGGCTGTATTAAGTTCACTGGCACCTGGTTAATATCTGTCAAAATTAATAGAAAAAACAAAGAGTGAAGATAAAGTGTGGTTCCTATCGCACTAGTGAAGAGCGCCAACCTTATATGGTAATATAGATGAGTAGATACCTGTCAATCTAGTACCAGTGGGGGTGCAACCTATCGCTATAGTGTACAAATAAATGGTAAGAAAGAAGCAAAGGATCAGTAGGTGCATTAGAGCTCTGAGAATCTATCTCATATTCTAATTAGGGGAATACAAGTTAAAACGTAACTTTTATTAGTCACTAAAATAGCGAGATATATAAAAAATATGTCTTATTAAAACAATTGTACAATGAAGTTGGCTGGATGCTCTCTATTTGCCTGCTGTATTGATAATAAAGGGTATAGATATGATTGATTTTATAATCTGTAAATAATCTATAAGGAGTAGATTAGCTCCTATAAAAATCCAGTTAGCAATCTCAATATGATTCGCGCTGAATCTAAATAAGTTCAAAAAAGTAGAGAAATATATCAGGAAATAACCACTATCCCGTAATGATGGGCTAGCTGCTTAGCTTAGTGGACGATGTATTGCTGCCTAAATAGCTCTCTACTAGCTAGAATTAGCTGAAACATATGATGGTATTCCTATCATAAGGTAGAATGGGATATGGATAGTCCTAGTGATAGTAACAGCGCGATAAGAGGCAAAACAAATGCAAATTATGGGGTGTGATTTGCTAACTGCCTAAATAGCGCTCCACTGACTCTGGGTATACAAGAGCAGTCAATCATTGAAAAAATTCCCCTATAGTAATATGATTCGGCTGAGGCATCCAGCGGAACGCCGACGCGCGTTTCGCTGGTTGTGCTTAATCTTGGCAAGATCTTGCCAAGATTTGAGTGCTTTTAAGCACAATGTTATATTTGGTACCGACCACGGAAGAGAGAATGGGTACGTCAATTACTATCTTGACCAAGGAAGATCCAAGATTTGGATACTGCAACCATTACAACATATGAACCTCGAAAGATAGTGTTTTGAATTTTATTTGTTTGTGTAAAAGTTTGGGATTTGTGACTTTCGAAGACCCTTTAGTCTTTTGTGGAGGTGTCATTTAGTTCACCCTTCGACCATGATTTGTTTCTCAGACCCAGGCCCAGTTTGAAGATTGAGGGTTTAATGTTTGTGTCTATTTAGGTGGAAGACCCAGAGAGCTACTGGTTTTTTCCTTGTCTCTGGGAACAGAGAGGAATCATAGATCAGCAATGCTTCTTGCACAGAGTAACTGTACATTTGAGTGTAACTGCACTATCATGCAGATAATCTGCTCAAAGAAAAAAATACATTTGTGACTGTAATACTTTTATGTGTTATCTAGTGCAGTGTTTCTCAAACCCAGTCCTCAGGATCCCTAACAGTACATGTTTTCCAGGTGACAAGGAAAATAATTATACTACCTGTGAATCTGTTTTTTTTATTGAAAAAGTATCTTTATTTGTATTAAGGTACAAGAAACCCACAATACATTACATTCAAGCGTACGCAGTACACCGTGAAACATAATCATTCAGACATTTTAGTACAATACAAGGCATAAAGTACAAGCTATAACATCCTACACTATACATCGAGTACTGTACTAACCATGCAAACTTACACAATATAACATATTCAAAAAGCAATGGATGTGATAGGACGGTAAATGAGAGGGGAAGGGCGGGGAAGTCACAAGCCCAAAACTTTATTGAGGGCAGACACAAAAATAGGGATGGATGTTTAAATTAAGGCAAGACATTCAATAAAACTTCAAACAGTGATGGGAGAATGGGTTGGAGGGGGTAAGGGAGGGAAGACACAAGCCCAAGGCTTTATTGAATGAACAGACACATAGGGGGAGAAGAAGACGAGGGAGACTTTCTCAGGCCTGTCCATGGTCTCTTAGCAGGCTGTGGATCAGCCTGCATCAGTCCTGGATGGTCATCTTCTCCTTTTGCATGAATATCCTGAGAGGCAAACTGCCATGAAGAGCCATCCATGCAATGTCTTTATGTCTATTAGTCAGCCTCTTAGAGAATACTTTCTCCCACGTATGTTTTGCTGTAGCCTGAAACAGACTCCATAATGTATTTCGCTCTGATGAGCTTGTGGACAGATTTTGGCTTCCACAAGTCTGGTTTAAGTCCCTCCAGATGGTGCTCCCTTACAAATTGTCCAACATTCAGGTAAAACCAAGGTGTAGTCCAGTTGTAAGGGAAGGAGCTATCCCACTTGTCCCAACCAAGAAACCTACAAAGAGACAGGAGGAAAAAGCAGAAATGGTCTTCCCAGCAGAACAAGTGTTCTTTTCAGTCAAAGTCTGTCAATATCTGTCGATCCCTTTTCCACCTTTGAGGGGCTCCTTGTACATAACCGACTGCTTCACTCTGTCCATTTTTAAGCCTCAGATGAAGTGGAAAACTGTCCTCATCCAATCTTGGGCCGTGTACTGCAGAACGGGAAGGATCTCGTTGCGCAGCACCAGTACTTTTCCTTCGATGGTAAGGTCTCTGAGGCTCCACAAACCAACTTTCTGTCTGACTGTGGCCAGTCACTCTTTCCAACACTTCAGGACTGCTCCCTCTCCACCAAACCAAACTCCAATGCAACGGGGGATGACAGGTGCCATTGCCCAAAGAGCATCGCCCCTGACTTCCTGCAGTTGACCTTTGCCCCTGAAGCACGGCTGAAATTCTCGCAGGTCTGGATGAGTGCTGTCACTGAACACTGGTCAACACAGAAGACAGTGACGTCGTCCATGTAGAGCGAACACTTGGTATCTGTCACGGATCAATTTAGAAATACAGCTAAGGAGCCATGGATAAGGTGAAAAAACAACAATGTTTATTGCTGGAGAGTATGAACAGGTGATCAAATAATGAAATTGCAGAAATTACAAGATGAACAGCAGTTGCAGGTAAATGGGAGGTGAGGAAAGATTCCAGGCAGCATGAATCCAGGAGGAAGTGACCACAAAGTATACCATCAGGATATGACAACAATAACCAGCAATGACTGTTGGGAGAGACAGGTTTAAATGGAACACACCCAGGTGCATGGGATAATGAGTGAACAGAAAGGTTAACTCCTAAAACACAAAAGCAGGCACAATTGCAGCACCTCTGGTTATCAGAGGTACTGCTGCTAACACATAAAATGAAACACAATAAAGCAGTCCAAAACTCCAGGAGACAGGAGCTGCCAATACAAGCAGCAAGCTGTAAGCAGATCGTTACAGTACCCCATCCCTTAAGGGCGGATTCCAGACTCCCAAATTACCACCAATGTCTGAATTCATCGGTATCATAGTCCAGAATGGGGGGCCCGGCAGAAAAGTCCTCGTCTATGGGCAGAGAGGCAAAGGAGACCATGCCAGATGGAAGTTGAAGCACTGCAGAACCTCCATTCTTTTTATGTCCTCCCCTTTTACGGGACTTCCTTGGAGTTGGGACCTGCACCAACTGGGAGGAGCACAAAGGTATATTTTGGCCAGGTGAGATGGGTGGTACTGCTAATATTGCAGAGGCCCCTCAAGATGGCATATCAGGGTGAGTTACAAACTTGTTAATTACTGCCTCAATAAAGGATTGTAAGTCCGATAAGATGGGATGGTCCATCTCAATAAATGGGTTTGCCCATTCTAATGCCTCTCCCTTGAAATGGGATATTAGGAATAATACTGTCTCCTAGGGCTACTAGCAAGGCTTGGTATGGAGGGGATCTGTGAAGCAAAAAACCTCAAAAGGGCATTAAATTGGGAAGGATGCCCTTCAAAGAAAGGTGACGGTTTGGACTTGGCAGCAGGCCCGGACTGGGCGGCAGACTTGGCAGCAGGCCCGGACTGGGTGGCAGGCTTGGCAGCAGGCCCGGACTGGGCTGCAGGCTTGGAAGCAGGCCCAGACTGGGCGGCAGGGACAGCACTGAGAGAAGTCTCTGGGCAGACAACACTATGAGAAGCCTCGGGGCAGACAGCACTGTGAGAAGCCTCGGGGCAGACAGCACTGTGAGAAGCCTCGAGGCAGACAGCACTGTGAGAAGCCTCAGGGTAGGCAGCACTGTGAGAAGCCACGGGGCCAGACAGCACTGTGAGAAGCCTCAAAGCAGACAGCACCAAGTGGTAACTCGGGCTGAACCGCATAGAGTGGCAATTCGGGCTGAACCGCTTGGACAGGCAACTCGGGCTGAACCGCATGGACAGGCAACTCGGGCTGAACCGCATGGACAGGCAACTCGGGCTGAACCGCATGGACAGGCAACTCGGGCTGAACCGCCTGGACAGGCAACTCGGGCTGAACCGCCTGGACAGGAAACTGTTCTGGAGCAGGCTTTAAGGGCGGCGCCCCCACTGGAGCAGACTGTAGCTCAGGAACAGAGACAGCGGCTGAAGACTCGGAACTGGAGACAGCGGCTGAAGACTCGGAACTGGAGACAGCGGCTGAAGACTCGGAACTGGAGACAGCAGCTGAAGACTCTGGACCAAACACCGTGGCAGCAGACTCAGGACCAAACACCGTGGCAGCAGACTCAGGACCAAACACCGTGGCAGCAGACTCAGGACCGGACACCGTGGCAGCAGACTCAGGACCGGACACCGTGGCAGCAGACTCAGGACCGGACACCGTGGCAGCAGACTCAGGATCGGACACCGTGGCAGCAGACTCAGGGCCGGACACAGTGGCAGCAGACTCAGGACCGGACACAGTGGCAGCAGACTCAGGACCGGACACAGTGGCAGCAGACTCAGGACCGGACACAGTGGCAGGAGACTCAGGACCGGACACAGTGGTAGGAGGCTCAGGACCAAAGGCAGATGATGGCACCTCGGAGCAAGAGGCAGAGGCTGGGACCTCGTAACAGGAGGCAGAGGCTGGGACCTCGCAACAGGAGACAGAGGTTGGGACCTCGTAACAGAAGGCAGAGGTTGGGACCTCGTAACAGGAGGCAAAGGCTGGGACCTCGTAACAGGAGACAGAGGCTGGGACCTCACAACAGGAGACAGAGGGAGCTGGCGCCTCAGGACAGGCGGCTGGAGCTGGCGCCTCAGGACAGGCGGCTGGAGCTGGCGCCTCAGGACAGGCGGCAACTGGAGCTGGCACCACAGAACAGGTGGCAACTGGAGCTGGCACCACAGGACAGGTGGCAACTGGAGCTGGCACCACAGGACAGGTGGCAACTGGAGCTGGCACCACAGGACAGGTGGCAACTGGAGCCGGCGTATTAGGCTCCATCCCAGGGAACAGATCAGGTTGTAATATAGCAACAGGAGGTGAAGTGCAGACAAATCTAGGGTCTGGAGAGGAGCACACTGAAGGCTGCTGCATAGGATGTTGTGGTCTACGGATAGGACAGTCCTGTAAGAAGTGCTCATTGCTGGCACAGTACATACATAATTTGTTATTCTGCGCCGCCGCTCCTCTTCGGAGAGATGGGGGCATGGATAACCTGTGAACCGGGAATTGGCTAAGCCATAGTTCTTAGTAAATGGCAAATTTTTAGGAGCACAATTACCAGGTGCTGCTTGCATAGATTCCACAGCAGAGAGGGTTGGTGTAGATAAATCACCTGCTTCTGCATTAGAAGAGACAAATTCTGACAGCCTCCTGAGTGGGTCCATAAGCAGGGTGGAAAATTTAGCCAGCTGAGAGAGTAGCAGGATTGTGTCCATTTGTAAAGCCTGTAGCTGTGGCAATTCAAAAGCTGGTAAAGCAGACATGTTCCAAAAAATAAATGAAAAATTGATTGCAGAAAAAAAAGGTCCCAGAAATTAAAAAAAACTTTCACCTGACTCCTAAGCTGTTTTGTGGGCTGGTTATACTGTCACGGATCAATGTAGAAATACAGCTAAGGAGCCATGGATAAGGTGAAAAAACAACAATGTTTATTGCTGGAGAGTATGAACAGGTGATCAAATAATGAAATTGCAGAAATTACCAGATGTACAGCAGTTGCAGGTAAATGGGAGGTGAGGAAAGATTCCAGGCAGCATGAATCCAGGAGGAAGTGACCACAGAGTATACCATCAGGATATGACAACAATAACCAGCAATAACTGCTGGGAGAGACAGGTTTAAATGGAACACACCCAGGTGCATGGGATAATGAGTGAACAGAAAGGTTAACTCCTAAAACACAAAAGCAGGCACAATTGCAGCACCTCTGGTTATCAGAGGTACTGCTGCTAACACATAAAATGAAACACAATAATACAGTCCAAAACTCCAGGAGACAGGAGCTGCCAATACAAGCAGCAAGCTGTAAGCAGATCGTTACAGTATCTAGACCATCTGGGCCAAGTGCGGTGATGCCTCTTATCTCTGGATTCCGCCTGATGCACATCGTGAAGAGCTCTATACAAAAATCAAAAGGAAGAGGTAAAAGAGGGCAGTCTTGACCTACCCCAGATATGACTGAAAAGGGGTCAGTCTTTTAGCTGTTAACCAACACCCAGCTGTAAATGACAAGGTACATCAGGTGAACATAAGAATAAAACATATCACCCAAGCCAAACCTGCACAAAACCCTACGGATAATATCATGAGAAACACGATCAAAGGCCTTCTACTGATCAAGACGGACCAAGGCCACATGGGCATGGTGACCTTTGATGTAAAGGACCGTGTCCCTCAGCAGCGCAAGACTGTCTGCCATCATGCGACCAGGAATGCCACAAGTCTGATCCGGATGAACAATCTGCCCAATGACAACCTTTAACCTGTTGGCCAGTACCTTGGCGAGGATTTTGTAATCCACATTCAGGAGAGAGATGGGCCACCAATTTTTAAGATCACATCTCTCCCCCTTGCGCTTATATAGGATCGTGATCAGTCCCTCGCTTAGAGTAGGAGGCATTCTGTCCTCCACCACCATCTTCTCATACAGCTCTAGCAGGTCCAGACCAATGACGTTCTACAGCGCTACATAGAGCTCCGCAGGGAGACCGTCACTGCCCGGGTCCTACCCGGCCTAAAGGATCTAGCGGCAGAGTGCAGCTCCCTCAAGGTCAAGGGGGCGTCCATGGCTTCTTTACCGGAAGGATCAATAGTGTTAGTGATACCTGACAGGAATGATTCAGCTGCATCCGTGTCATTTCTCACCATTTTCCAGGTTCTCCACCTAGGAATGGAAGACGTTGCGCCTGGCTTCTTCCTTGAAGTGCCTTTTCAGGGCCCCCTTAGCCTCCACCAGATCATCTTTCACATCCCAGCCGGAAAGTTGGAGATCCAACAGGGACTGCAGCTTATGCTGCAGCCTCCTGAAGTTTCTCTTCCTCTCACACGCCTGTTGTCTTCCCTTAGCCTGAAAAAAACTGCAAATTTTGACCTTAACATATTCCTACCAGTTAGACATGCAATCAAATTAACATTTATCATCTTTCCACGTGATGTAGGCATCCCTCAGCTCCTCCAACACATCCTCCCTCTCCAGCAGAGCACAATTCAATTTCCAGAAACCTGGGCCAGAAGAAAAACCGTGGCCCAGAACCCCCTCAAAGAGAATGGCCCTGTGGTCTGAAAATAAGCAGGGAACCATGACATTCGTGTTCTGCCTCACTGCTCTCAAGGTAAACACAAAGTGAATCCGGGAACACACTGAGACATCAGGGCGGCTCCAAGTATAATTTACAGAGCCAGCCCCCATGGATCCCACTGCATCCCCAAAAGGATGCTTCGGCTACCATCTCCTGCAGCAACCTAGAAGAAACATCAAGTTTAGCAGTGCTGTTAGTACTACGTCCTATTTCCTCTATAGGACAGTTAAAATGCCCAGCCATCACTACCGGCCTGGTGGTCGCAAGCTGGGCCTGCAGGGTCTGGAAAAGCTCCAAACGCTCATTCTTACCAGGGGATGCATCTACGATAGAGTCATCTACGATAAGCAATCTGCCGCAGACAAACTCCTGAACGGAATCTAGTGTTAAGAGGCTTCCCCTGATATGGAGACCCCCGCAGACTTACAGCCAGTCCCCCCAGACCAATAGGAGGGCCCATTAGACCACTGCCTGCCCAGGTGTCTATAAGAGCTAGGCAAAAAAAACGGCAAAAAAGGCAAAGAACATTCCTGCAATATGTAAACATCACATTTCTGGCTGTCAAGAAAAGTAAACACAGACTGACGTCTAATCTTATCCTTAACACTCCTCACATTAATGGTAAAAATAGAAAAATTAGCCATTAGTTGGGAAAAAAAGGAAAGTTATCACATACAATACATCAGTTACCATCCTTCAGGTGGGTCTTGGTCCAGTCTGCCTGTGTCCACCTGTTGAGATGGGAGCAGACCTCTCACTTCCAGCTGATCGAAAAGGCAAATGTTGGGCAAATGCAGGACTTCCTCCACCTCCAACTCCTCCGTTTCAGAATCCTCGGCGGCCAGCAGCTCCTCTTCCATCTCTTCCAGGGTCTCCTCCTGTGGAAGGGGGGCCTCGTCAAGCTTGACCGCTGGCTTCTTGAAAGTTTCAGAGTCAGCAGCTAGGCTGTCAAGCTCTTTCCTCTTCCTCCTAAATTTGTTCTCCTTCCCTGCAGCAGAAAATCTTCCAGGAAAAGGGAGAGAGCTGCTGTAGCGTTGGAGGGGGTTAGAGCTACTGCAGGGGAGAGAGGAGGGAGAGTTGCGATGGGGGGAGGGGTGAAGGTGGGAAGAGGACGGAAGCGGGTTGGGGAGGGTGGGAGAGTTGTGACAGCAGGAAGGGAGAGAGATGCTATCACAACGGGAGCAGGGGAGGAAGGAGTGTGGAGGGAGGTTGGAAGGGGGATTGGGAGAGAAGGGGTGGAAAATTTCTCACCCACTCGCGGCTGTGTTAGGGGCTTCTGGGCTGGCTTAGGCTGCAGGGCAGAAGCAGGTCCACCTTCCAGTAGTCTTTTACCAGCTGCTCTAGTGTAGGTTCTGGCCCTCTGGGGACTGTCCCTGTAGATGTTGCTGTCCAGGCCACAGAGATTGCAGGATGTCTTTCTTGGGCAATCCTTGGTTTCATGCCCTGGCCACTTGGCAGTTCTTGCAGGCTGAACCTTTACAGCTTCTCCACATGTGGCCAGCTTCCCTGCACTTCCTGCAGTTCCTTGGCTGATCAGCGTAGTGAAGAAGCCTGGCAGAGCCACCCAGGGCAAAGCTTGATGGCAGGTGCGATATCCTTGTCAGGGGTATGAGGATTCATCATGGAGATCGTCACTCTTCTTTCCTTTCTCTGGATGGGACAGTTCCCCACAAATTGAGAAAATAGAGATTCCGGTCTTGCTGACTTCACTGCCTCCCAGTATCTTTTGCAGATCGCTATGGAGGCGAAGGGGATGTAGAAGATGCCCTTGATGTAGGTCTTAATGCTTAGGGTTTCAGCCTTCAAGAAGCCTTGCTCAAGGACCGTCTTCTTCCCAAAGGTCTCAGCTGTCAGATCTGGAATTTTGCCATCCATTTGCTTTAGCTTCAGGACGACGGCCTACCTCATCCAGGGTTCCAGGGTAGAGGTTCTCTGGGAGGCATCCTGGCTGGGCTTCCCTTGTCCTGGGGCAGCTGAGGCGGTGGAGGCAGAGGTTCCAGCCTCAGGGAGAGGTTTTGATGCAGGGGTCTTTTTTCCCTTCTTCATAGGGACAGCAGCAGGGGTGGAGGCAGGATCTGCAGCAGCTGAAAGCATCTTCCTGGCTCTTCTTCCCGGGGCAGAAGGGCTTGAAAAGCTGGTCTGGAGGGTGATCTTCTTCAAGGGGGCGGAGCTATGCAGATTTCTTCCCGTTGGGCAGAGTAGAGCAGGATCTTCTACTGAGAAGAGGGGTTCTTCTGCTGGGGTTGTCACCCGAAGTCTTCTACCAAGCAGAGAAGAGCAGGGCAGGGTCTCCCGAAGGGAAGAAGGCTTTTTCACCAGGAGTTGATCACATAATTTTCTTCTAGCAGGCAGGATCTAGTAGAGTTTCTTACCCCGAAGTTGATCTTCCTCATCGTCTTCCTTCTTTTGGTCGGCGTAGGAAGCCAGATGTAGCACAGTCTTAAGCAGTTTGATCCCTCACCAGTGTTAGATCATGGCCTGAAGTCAGCCACGATCAACATTACGACCACCAGGTGTTGGGCCTGATAAGAACTGAAACTACACTTGATCTTAGCCAAAAGGCTGAGAAGCGATTTGTCGATCTGTTACAATGTGTCAGTCAATAATGAATACATCTGTGCTAAAGCAAGGGGATATGGAAAACATGCACTGTTAGGGGTCCTGAGGTCCAGGTTTAAGAAACACTGATCTAGTGGGCTTTGAAGCAAAAACATATGTTTGCGAGGAAAATGTGTTTAGTATTATTCATGGTTTTATTTGCAGGGAGGGGAGAGCTTTGAGAAAGTTCCATGCATTGTTTTATCTGCTGAGAGCGGAGATCTCATGTTGTGTAGTTTATGCAAACTGTAGGCATAGCTGGGTGTGGTTACTGTGTGCAAATTAGCATAACATCCTTTAAGAGTGGAGTCCATTGGGCATTATGCTGGTTGAATGAGGGTGTAATGCCCTTTTGTGGTATATAAGATATTTTATGACTTTCTGTTGAGAGAGTGGCAGTCGAGAGGCGAGATGAGTGATTGGTAGGGCATGTGACAAGTATGAGAAACAGAAAGCTTGGAAAGCACCAGATTTGTATTAGGTGAGACTTGGAAACCAAGAATATGGGCGCACACTATGAGAGAGTGGAGAAGTCTATAAGGCAGGCTTGATGAATAGTTTCAGTCATTCAAGTTAAGGTCAGTGGGAGAAGAAGAGGGCATTTCACAGGCTCTATCCACCAACATGATGCTTTTCCCACTATCACACTATGTGGGTAGATAATGAGAGATAATTATGTGAAAAGTAATGTGTTTCACAGAATTGTATATTCAGAGACTAGTTTATTTTCCCGGAGCACATAAAATAAATCCTCTATGTCTGTACACCACCTTACCTGTTTAACCTGCAGAATATTAATCTTATTACTATTTCCAACAGTTCTAAAAGTTTGATCCACCAAGAAGCATTATACAATATAGTCTCACTTTCAACAATCCATTTCAATAACTGGTTTACCTACTAGAACTAATCAATGTTAATTGTATATATGGGTCCTGACACAAGTATGAGGAATACTTTAAATAAGGGTCAATTTAAACAGAAACTTTGTGTTATGTGATTTCTCAAAATGTATTGTTATTGTAGATTATGTTATCACTAGACTGGAGCGCTGCCAGTTACTTGTACTACTGCTTTTCTGCAAACATAAATAGAGAATTAAAACAGGGAACTGGAACCATGTGTATGCCTGAGACCTTGCACTAAATCTCTACAGAGTGCAGTGCAATAAATTTCTTCTGTGTAACAAAATCCAAAAAACAACATATCATGATAAAAATAGGTTAAAAGTTATTTTCCCACATGAACGGCAAGTATTACTCTTCCCATGTGCAGAATGTTTATCTACAAGTATGTAAAATATGTAACAGTTCGAAATGCTACAAAACCTTTGCATCTTGATGCTCTGTTTTATTAGTATAAGGAGAATGACATACATGTCTTAGATTTACTCTATTAATAAAAAATATAGAATATCACAATGGTTTTATGGTAATGAAACAGAGTGGGGAAAATAAAATAAACAGTAAAAAAAGAGAGACCTACTAAGAAAAACAAAACATTATAATGAGGGCTTTTATGTGGATTTATATAAAAAGTCTTATCTTTGATACATTCAAAAACAAACATAGGCTTTCAGCAATAGGTAATATATATTCCTTTTACAGGGTTTCAAGACAACAGGCTCTTCCCCACAGGGAGCTTGACCATCTCTCTGTCCTCCAACCTATATACATACACTGATTAGCCACAACATTAGAACCACTGACAAGTGAAGTGACTAATTCGTTACAATGGCACCTGTCAAGGGGTGTGATATATTTGGCAGCAAGTAAACAGTCCGTTCTTGAAGTTGATGTATTGGAAGGAAGAAAAATGGGCAAGAGTAAGGATCTCAGCGACTTTGACAAGGGCCAAATTGTGATGAGCCACAGGTCTTGTGGGGTGTTCCCAATATGTAGTAGTTAGTACCTACTAACTATGGTCCAAGGAAGGACAACTGGTGAACCACAAAAGGGTCATGGGTGCCCAAGGCTCATTGATGTGCGTGGGGAGCAAAGGTTAAGCCGTTTGGTTCAAGCCAACAGAAGAGCTACTGTAGCACAAATTGATGAAAAAGTTAATGCTGGCTATGATAGAAAGGTGTCAGAACACATCTGTTGCATCACAGCATGCTGTATATGGGGCTGCATATCCGCAGACCAGTCAGAGTGCCCTTGCTGACCCCTGTACACTGCCGAAAGTGCCTAGCCTGATGAGTTACATTTTCTTTTATTTCATATGGATGGCCGGGTGCTTGTGCGTCATTTACCTGGGGAAGAGATGGCACCAACATGCACTAAGGGAAGAAAGCAATCCGGCGGAGGCAGTGTGATGCTCTGGGCAATGTTCTGCTGTGAAATCTTGGGTCCTGGAATTCATGTGGATGTTACTTTGACATGTCCCACCTACCAAAACATTGTTGCAGACCAAGTACACCCCTTCATGGCAACAATATTCCCTGCTGGCAGGGACCAATTTCAACAGGATAATGTGCCTGCCACACTGCAAAAAGTGTTCAGGAATAGTTTGAACATGACAAAAAGTTCAAGGTTTTGACTTGGCCTTGAAATTCCTCAGATCTCAATCTGATCGAGCACCTGTGGGATGTGCTGAAAAAACAAGTGAGAGCCATGGAGGATCCACCTTGTAACCTTCCACCAAGACCTGCTAAGGTCTTGGTGCAAGGTACCACAGAGGTCTTGTGGAGTCCCTCGTACCTCAAAGGGTTAGAGCTGTTTTGGCGGTACAAGGGGACCTACTCAGTATTAGGCAGGTAGTTTTAATTTTATGGTTGATTGGTGTATAACAGGTGCTCGTTAAAACCTTTTCTTATCAATTGAAAACAAAATCAGAGATATACTGTATAACATGAAAAGAAAAGGAAGAGAGAAAATTAGCAATGCAATATTGGCAGTCGATAATGACAATAACATTATACATAAAAGAAAATCCTTATTTTAACATCAATTGCAAAAAAATTGCATTCATATTAGTAAAGCGTAAATCAGACACTTGGATTTACACTCAATGGCCACTTTATTAGGTTCACCTTTCTAGCACTGGGAATAACCCCCCTTTGCCCCCAGAACAGCCTGAATTCTTCTTGGCATGGATTCAACAAGGTGCTGGAAACATTCCTTAGAGATATTAGTCTATGATGACATAATAGCATCAGACAATCGCTGCAGATTTGTCAGCTGCACATTCATGTTGCAGATCCCCCATTCCAAAACATCCCAGAGGGGCTCTATTATTTGTATTGTGACTGTGGACGGCATTGGAGTGCATTGTGTATCTTTAATGTAACCGGTGTGCTTTGAAATATCTGTCGCACATACAAACCCCCATATTCAGTTAGGACTTCCGTATAGCTTCCTATTCCTGTCACTCTATAGAGTACACCAGTGACCCAAGTGATGTCAAAATTGATCTGGCCGTTTAGCCTGAGAATACAAATGGACAGATCTCATTCAATTTGGCTACCTACCTATGTTTCACGTAGAGCCCAATCAAGTGTTGCTGGCCAATGACTCCACACACATGCAGTACAGATTAGAGATATGAAATGGGAGCCAGCGCATATTTTGAGCCAGGTCATAGGGGTCTTTACATACATCACTTATATTTTCTTATTTGTAAAGCATTACACAGTGTATTTGTGTGTGTGTGTGAGGGGGGGGGGGACTACATTTTCTCAGAACTCCCCTCTTGGTCAGACAAATGAGAGGGCCCAACCCCAAATACACAGGTGTTTGACACAGGTGTGGTGCGGAGCGGAAACTTATGAAGGTAACGTGGTGCAGTGATACTTAAAGAAATTATGAGCTCTCAGCTCAAATGCAAAAAAACTTTGTTCAAACTCCTTCTCCTCCACCACATACGCATAACAGTTACAATGAATTTACAATCCATAGCACAAAGTCCTCCAGCACTTGGCAGATATAAAATAATTCTGTCACTTCACGTACCCAGTGCAGTAGTTATACAGCAAATAGAGTTATTCATACAAGCACACAGTTGGCATGTGTCAGAGGTTCTTGCACTCTTCTTCTCCTTCCATATCAATTTCCTGGGACTCTCCTCCATATGTGCACACTATCCCTTACACCAAGTGCCTTCTTCCACAACTTCTAGCTTAACGGAGTGACCTCCCCTCACAGTATAGTGGTACTTTCCAAGAGTACCCTTCTACTGCTGTACAGACTATAATCCCAAGTATCCAGGGACCTTCATGCACAACTAAGATGATGCTGGCAAATACTTCTCAATGAACACTTCTACATTGCTTCCAGATAATACAACCTGCGTCCCCGGCTCCCTACACTATTGCGAGGCCCGTACCTAGCTTGCTCCCACCCTGGGGACCTTGCCTGCTGTTTAAATAATTTAATCATATTTGAAATCTTAAACAACCTTTTCAAAGTACAAATATATTGACAAACTTAAATAGTTAACTTACAATATTGCTTGAGAAGAGACTTTGGATACAAGTATAATACAGTTGTCATATGACTGTGATTGCATAATTTCTCTCTATTTCAGTTTAAAAAAAAATTGATATAGGTGATTTAGTAGATTACTGCAAGTTTCTTAGAGAAGTTATTGTACGAGATGTTTTAATCACTGCCAGCAGTACATTAATCCATTCCCTTTAACTCCTGATTGTTGTGCACCACACTTAAATTACTGTTAAGGTTAAGTACGGCGTGTCATAAGGGCCTCTCTGTCTGTCTATATTACCCACTATTGTTTTATTACTGTGTTTGTTCTCAATTGTAAAGCGCTACAGCATATGCTGGCGCTATATAAATGATGATGATGATGGTGATTCATTGGCCTATTTTCGTCAGTTTTTACAGGTCAGGGCATGGTTTAGTTTATCATGATAGCAGTGACTGTGGGGGAGCAAACGTTGGCTACTTCTGATGGGAGAAGCTAGGTGGTTTGGCTTCTAAATGAGTGCTAGCTGCAATAACGAGACTGATTTGATGCTCTACTTATCATCATCATCTTTTCTTGAAAGTCATACAAATAAACACATTCAAGGTTTGTGATGGAGCAGATGTCCTACAGAGGGCAGAGCTTACAATATAAAGGGAAAGATGAGACTATTTAGGCAATAGGAGCTGGTAGGTGGAAGATGGAGGTGGATGCGTAGAAAAGTAAGGTAAAATTAGCGAACAGGCGACGAGGTTTGGTCAACTGGGTGAATATTAGGGACTTAAAGTAGGTTTGCTTGGCGATAGAAAGGACAGTACTGGAGGACGACAGGGTAAATTTAATGAAGAAAGTTAATTGAGCAACATTTCCTTCATTGGAGCTTGATGGTGCAGATAGGTGGTCTGCTTGAAGTTCCAGTGTTGGGGTTTGCATCACAGGAGACAATGTGTGATGGTTAGAGCTGCTTTACGTAAGGCTGTGGTGAGTTCAGTGTTGTTTAAAGAGACTGTCATGTAAGGGCAGGACAGCTAAGTAATAGGAGAGAGGAAAGGATCAACAGAAGCTCTGCACGGCCCCATCTTCTACAGCATGCTATCTACATAAAGTAAAAAGAAAGTAACTAATTCAGCCTTTTTTAAGCCACGTTTAAATGTTTGAATTATAAAAATAATGAATTATTAATATGCTATATAAAAACAAAATGAGTAGAGTGCTTACCCAACAACACTGTCATCGTCGGCCTGAACCTATGTGGCCTTTCAACAAATCTGGGCTTGTTTTTAGAGAACTATACCAAGTTTGGTAGAGGCCACAGAGCCTTTCTGAATGTGCAAACTAACCTGAGTTTTGCATGTCCTCTGAAGACATTGGGTACTATTTTCTATGGGACGTTGTGCGTGCCATCCAAGTGCATTTTATGTGAGAAACAATATTTATGAACATACACAAACCAGTGTAAATGAAAAATGAGACTGTACAAATGGGTATGTCCATGAATTAGTGTAACAACGTGGTGTTGAGGTGTATATATAGAGGTGTAAACTCTTGCTCCTTCTGATGGGAGGAGTTTGGTGGGCTTGCTGAAGGCAGGCTAGGAGCAGGAACTCGCCTTGTATAGCACTCATATACAAATTAGATTTTGTGCTGTGGGATGTTTTTCCAGAGCCCATTCCCACTGCAAAATGATCAGAATGTCCACAGAGGCGGCAGTTATTGCGAAATGTGCATTTATGGCATAATTCTACTAAAATAATAAAAAAAATGTAAAAACTATAATGAAATGAAAAAAAACCAAACCCCAATGTCATTTAACCTTCACGATTTATTTAAGAAAGTGAGGTATATTTACTAAACAGCATGTTTGAAAAAGTGGAGATGTTGCCTATAGCAACCAATCAATTATAGCTGTCATTTTGTAGAATGCACTAAATAAATGAAATCTAGAATCTGATTGGTTGCCATAGGCAACATCTCCACCTTTTCAAACCCGCAGGTTAGTAAATCTAGCCCCATGAGTGGTTTAAATGAAAAACATAAAATATGTCTTATTAAAGGGGGGAAGGGGGGTTAGAAGTAATAGAAATATGACTTTGTGGGGTCTCTTTTTATTTCCACCAAAGCTCTGTCCACAAGTGGTAAGTGGGCATTCCCATGTGTCTGTGTTAACAAGGAGGTCACATAGAAGTGTTTGCAGTTAATAAATGACTTTTTTTGGTTCTGTAGGATGTCCCTTGTGACTTGCTACTGGCTAAACATGGTGCAGATGTCATAGACATCTGTACCATGTTTATTGACAATAGTGTCTATTACAATAAATATGCAACAGAGGGACTTGGTTGCATGATTCATAAATAGAATCTTGTGAGTTTTGTTCTCGACACAACATTATATAAATGCATACCTTGTGTAGAAAATTTAGTATTGCATGGTGGCTAAGTGGTTAGCACTTATGCCTCACAGCACTGGGGTCATGAGTTCAATTCAATTCCCAACTATGGCCTTATCTGTGAGGAGTTTGTATGTTCTCCCTGTGTTTGCGTGGGTTTCCTCTGGGTGCTCCGGTTTCCTCCCACACTCCAAAAACATACCGGTAGGTTAATTGGCTGTAACAAATTGACCCTAGTCTGTGTATCTGTCTGTTTGTGTGTTTGTGTGTGTTAGGGAATTTAGACTAAGCCCCAATGCGGCAGGAACTGATGTGAGTGAGTTCTCTGTACAGCGCTGCGGAATTAGTGGTGCTATAGAAATAAATGATGATGATCATGTATTGCATTCCAAACCTCACAGAAAAGTAAATTCATTAGTCCATAAACATGTGTGATATGAATCTGCCCAGTGGTCTTTGTTTTGAGTTGGAATGTTTAAAATGGTTTGATTTGAGTTGCTCCTTGCATTATAAATACAATTTCATTTTGTATGTGACTTACAAAATAATGATACAGAGTGTTATTTTTCAACCCATTGAGGTTGGGATATAATATACTAAATATATTATTAGAAAATATACTGGTGCAAAGTTTCTTTTTGTTCAAGTGTAGTGAACTGTAAGACGTGATTTTTTATTTTATACAGTTATATAATAGGAAATAGAAATTGCAAAGTGTAAAGTGTAAGTTGTTAGAGGATTACTTACATCTGTCAATTTAGTCAATTTAGCTGTTTTTGTATGGGAGGAAACTGACCACAAGACTAGTTGTTTAGCAGTCTGGCCAAATGGTCAAATTGTTCCCTGTGTTGCCACAATCAAATCCTATTTGAATGCTAATCATCAGTAATGTATGAAAACAGTTTCTACAGAAAATGGAGAGAAATAAATCTCTAAAGTAGTTTCCTGGACCAGCCTAGCAATTAGATAACCATTATTTGTGATGTATGAGCGCCATCTAGTGGAAACCAAATCAAATAGTTTGTAGTGGAAATATTAATTTAGATTTAATACTTTTTTTTAAGACAAGGGTGTGATTCCATAGAAGTGAATGAAACAGAAAGTGGATTTTAATTGTATATAAAATTTTAGTAAAGCAAAATAAAAAAACCAATATCACCACTCTTTGGTTATAAGCTGGGTGTATAATTATTTTAAATAAAACTGTTTTGAAGAACAGCTTACTACAGTTTGCCAACTGAATTGTCCCTTATTTCTAGAGATAACCTGCCAAGTTTAACAGCTTTGTACCTGAAAATGTTCCTATCTACATCGGATCACAGCAGTGTCTATCTAAGTAGCTTTCGACCACATGGATCGGAACACCTATTTGGGGTACGGCAGACGGCATACCACAATCAAATTGTCACTCACCGGACTGTTAGTGCCTCTAGTTTGGGACATGGGTCTCTCTCGCTCCTGCCGGCGCCTCTCCTGAGCCGCGGCCGTCCGCCATCTTGACTAAGATTGCGCATGTGCAGAAACCCTGAACTGTTAATACCTCGCCTCTAGTCTCATAGGTTAATTAATCACCTCTCAGTACTTAAGGCACCTGTTGCCCTATTACCTTTGCCTGTTCTTGGTTGTCATTCCTTGAGACTCTGAGGTGTTTCCTGTTTCTGCTTGTGTTATCCGTTTGCTCTGGACAAGTCTCCTCTCCACATCGGTAGTAGAACTTACCCGCTGCAGACTACTCTCGCTACCTCCGTTACCTGCCTGCTTCTGGACAAGTCTCCTCTCCACATCGGTAGTAGAACTTACCCGCTGCAGACTACTCTCGCTACCTCCGTTACCTGCCTGCTTCTGGACAAGTCTCCTCTATACATCAGTGGTACAACTTGCCTATTGCAGACCAATCACGTTGCTCCGTTACATGCCTGCACCTGGACAAGTCTTTTCTACACATCAGTGGTACAACTTGCCTATTGCAGACCACTCACGTTATCCGGATACATGCCTGCGCTAGGACAAGGCTTCTCTACACATCAGTGGTAAAACTTGCCTATTGCAGACGACCTACGTTACTCTGTTCCACGCCTGCACCTGGACAAGTCTTCCCTTCACATCAGTGGTACAACTTGCCAATTGCAGACCACTCACGCTTTTCCGTTACACACCTGCGCTGGACAAGTCTTCTCTACATATCCGTGGTGAAACTTACCAGCAGTAGACCATTCATGTTTCCTTGTGATATAGCTACTACTCTGTATGGTACCTATTAGCTGGACTAAAGTCTACAAGTGCCTCTGTATTGTAGCTGCAAGTCGCTGACTCTTCTACTATATTGTTGATTGGTCTTTGCCTAACGTTATCCAGTTAACAAGAACTGGCCTGCTATATGCTACCTGCGTGCTAAGGCACTTGGACTCTTTCCTCATTTTATCCTGTTTATTAAACTGCTGTACCATCATAGTTCCACGGTGCCAAGACTCAGCATTTATACTATTGACATTCCTTTCCTCTATTCTATTGTATGGTTCCACTGATTCACCACACTACCCAGGGGTCCGCACTTCTGGTAAGTGTAGCTACACCTGGTGAATTCTGGGTAAAACTCCTAGTGCCCGTGACACAAATGCCGTAGCGCACGTATTCTATAGACTGCTGATTATCAGATCTGAGAGTCTGCTAGAGCGGGACCTTCAGCTGAAAACACTCTGAACGGGTGTCGGAGTTTTCAATTAGATGTGTTATCTAAATTTATCATGGGAAAGCTGTCAGTTGGACAGGTGAGCACCGCTAGCAAATTGACACTTTATGTGCTTGATCTAACTTTGAAGTACTAGTCATTAATAGAGATGTTCAGGCTTGGTTCCTCGAGAGCCGAACACACCCGAACTTAGCATATCTGAGTACCAAGCCAAGACGGCTCGGTACTTTTCGCAGTGTTCAACAAAGTCTACAGTGACATTCAGGAGAGCTCCATTGCTCCATTGCTAATTCTCATTGCAGAAAAATATACATACTAGTGCTGGCAGGCTTGGTGTAATTCTGCAGTCACATTCTACTGTGTTATATAGGTAACACACAAAGAGGAGAGCTCCATTGCTAATTCTCATTGCATAAAAATACAAATACTAGTGCTGGTAGGCTTGGTGTAATTCTGCAGTCACATTCTACTGTGTTATATAGGTAACACACAAAGAGGAGAGCTCCATTGCTAATTCTCATTGCAGAAAAATACAAATACTAGTGCTGGCAGGCTTGGTGTAATTCTGCAGTGTAATTCTTGTACGGTGTTATATAGGTTACACACAAAGAGAAGAGCTCCATTGCTAATTGTCATTGCTGAAATACAAATTCTAGGCCTGGCAGGCTTTTCTTCTGACTTTTGTCAAATTGTACAGTGTTATATAGGTTACACATAAAGAGAAGAGCTCCATTGCTCCATTGCTAATTGCCATTGCTGAGATACAAATATTAGGCCTGGCAGGCTTTTCTTCTGAATTTGCAGTCAAAGTGTACGGTGTTATCAAAATGGATTCACAGCAGTACACAGAAGAGCAGGAGCACAAAGCAGCTGCTGCCACCAGGCATGATGATAGTAATCCCTGTACATCATCTGGTAAAGCCTATGTAAAAGTACATAGTGTTTTTAAGTCAGGGAAACAAAAATGAAAAAAACACCTTTTATCTTGGTCAAGAAAAAAAGAGCTGTAATACAGGCAAAGTTATCGGCAGAAAAAAATAAAATTGACAACATGCCATTCTACACAAGCAGTGGCAAAGAAAGAATGAGGCCTTCGCCTTTCTCTATGACTTCGAGTTTTGCAACTGTTACTGAGGCATCTTCTTGTAAGGTCAATTGTGACCAAGCAAGACCTTGTCATTCGGACTCCAAAAGTGGTGCTTAAATACTTTTACGTGTAAAAGCCGTGCTGGAAGAAAACAGTAAGACATTAGAGAAAAATGTATGTTCTGATTCGGAAATGACATAAATCCCTGAAGAGAGTCCATCCACGAGTGCTATGTGTAATCGTAATTGAGGATGCCACTTTGGAATTGCAACACGATGAGGGGAATATTTGTGTAGCCAACGAGGGCACTAATGAGGATGTTGATGAGGATGATGTTGTTTGTGTAAGTCCTGCACCAGTGGAAAAAGTTCTGGCACGTGATAAGAAGAAAACCATTGTCATGCCTGGATATAAGACCAAAAAATCCACTTCTTATGTGTGGAATTATTTTTACCCAAATCCTGCCAACAGTTGTTTAGCCATTTGTAGCATATGCAAAGCCACAGTCAGTTGAGATAGGGACCTTAACCATCTAGGAACCTCATCCATGTTACGCCATTTGATGCGAGTTCATGTCATGGTGTTTGGAAAATCAGAAACTTATGCTAAAAAAATAACAACAAGCAGTCCATTATCAGCTTGGACCCTTGTCTTAAATACATCCCAATGCCTGCAATCTACACCCACAACACCGTCCTCGTCAATATCCTCAGTAGCGATCGGAGTTAGTCCTGCATCCAAGCTGCTAAGGCTAGATGACTCCACTATCCTGGATTCCTCAGAAGAATTCTTGAGCCTTAGTCCCACTGCTGCTGCTGCTGGGGGTGAATCTTCATCTCAGAAGCAGACCAAGAAGAAGACTACTAGTAGTTTACAACAATTGACTGTTAAACAATCCTTTGCAAGAGGAAGCAAGTATGAAAGCTGTCACCCAGTCGCAAAGCGGATCACAGACGCCATGGCGACTATGCTAGTATTAGATCTGCGTCCAATATCCACTATAAATGCAGCTGGTTTTAGACAGTACCTTGAAGTCTTGTGTCCCCGTTACCAAATTCCATCACAACACCATTTCAGTACAAAAACTATTCCTCAACTCTACCAGAAGGTTCGTAAAAATGTTCCATTCTAAATGCCACAACTATAGTCTTGTAAGCCTATAATGTCAGCATTTGAATACTTGGTCTAGGAGGAGAAACAGAGGAACGGGAAATTCAAAAATATCACAGGACGGTTGGTAAATATGTTGCAAAATAAAGAAAACTAGTCTTTACTAGTATGTGCACATGAACTGTTTTGTCTCCTGCACCCATCACACTCACCAGCCTACATAAACAGAAATAAACCTCACACCCACAAATCCTCCTCACATGTCATCTTCCTCACTCTGCTCCTTCTCATGGCTGCTGGTGACATCTCACCTAACCCTGTACCCTGTACAATCCACATACTCTGCTTACGCTCCTCGCTCCATCCCAAACCTTTCCATCCACCCCGCACTTGCAATCCCAACAACCTTACCCACATATCTCCACTACCCTCTCTACCCTTCTCCTGTGCACTATGGAATGCCAGATGTGTTTGTAACAAACTTGCATCCATTCATGATCTGTTCAATTCTAAATCCATCAACCTCCTTGTCACTAAAGAAACTTGGCTCACCTCCAGTGACACTACATCCCCTGCAGCACTCTCTTACGGGGGACTCTCCTTCAGTCATACCCTCAGACCTGGAAACAGACAAGGTGGAGGAGTAAGCCAAGTTGCACCTTGCAAGTCATACCCTCTGAACCCGCAATCACATTATCCATTTATTTTATCCTGCCCACCTTCGTGTTGCTGACATTTATCGCCCAGGTCCAGTTTCTCAATTTCTTGGGATCTTCACGGCCTGGCTCACTTATTTCCTTTCCTTTGACCTGCCTACACTCATACTAGGTGATTTCAACATTCCCATTGTTTATCCCACTGTCTCTTCTACCAATAAACCTCTTTCACTTATTTCCTCATTTGGTCTCTCCCAGTGGACCTCATCTCCCACCCACTGTGATGGGCACTCCCTTGACCTTGTCTTCTCCTGCTACTGCTCCATCTCTAGTTTCACCAACTGAGCATTCCCACTATCCGACCACAACCTCCTTTACTTCAGCCTCACTTTACCTCAAGCCCTCCCCCTACACCCAAATCCACACATAGACAACAACACCTAAGTACTCTTTACCCAATCCACTTCTCATCTTCACTAAAACAACTATTTTCTCCTATAATAAATAAAATATCTGCAGCGCTAACTGATACTAAATATATGAATCACACACAATATAGGTACAACATATTCTTGGTCACCAATTAACTAAAATAATTTGTTTAATACATATATAAAAACAATATATATCAATGGTTAAAATATATGAACTCACTCAAGTGATAATTACATATTAATATAGGTCTCAATAAATGTGTCTAAACCAATTTCAACTATGTAAATATAAGGACAAAAAATATTCAACGAGCTAATTTCTTTCAGAACAGTTCTTGATTGGATAATCAAAATAAACGGCAGGTTAAGAAGAAATTTGGAATTCACAGTTTTTGGTTCGGCTTCTGTAGTAAATGTGTGCTCACAAACAATATAAACAGATCTGATTAGTATCAAAAGGACCAAAAAGACGATAAACACTGCTGTTAATAAATCCAGAGAGTTAGTTTGTGAGAAATATCTTCCAATTTCATGTAAATTCCAATTGGAAATTATCCCATTTAAACTGATGATTGATAATTAGTTCAGTATTCCAATTATAACATTCAGAAATTGATCCATATGGAAAAGGAGCATAAATAATTGGTGAACTGGTTTTGGTTTTGGATCTGGATTAGCTTCGTGTTTTGGTTTTGGTTTTGGCAAAACCGCCCTCGTGTGTCTTGGTTTTTGGCTTTGTAGAAAAATTTCTAAAATATGCTAAAATCACATAATTTTGCTCTTTTCTTGTTTTTTTGTTCCTACATTATTTTTAACCTCAATAACACTAATTTCAAGTCATTTGCAGTCAATTTTGACCACCTCACAAGTCACAATATTATTTTCATACACTTTAGGACAAATACTGCAGCGACCTGGCTGGATGCTAAGCAACAGAGCAATCACTCAAACACATGGCGGTTCTTAGCACATCTAGGCCACATTGGCAGACAGCAGTGGCAGAAAAGAAAAGTGGTGCAAGATGGAATTGTCCTTGGATCATGAAACCAGTTATGGTTCATTTGATCGCTCCACGTGTTTCTTGGATAACTGAGGTAATTCTACTGCTAATAAACGGCAGCGCTGACCCAACCCCCCCCCCCCCCTTCCCCCAGTATGCATGCTTTTATAAGCCCACACCAATTCAGGGTGCCAGACAATGCACTAAAAAGTAGAGATGCTCACTAGCCAAAGATGGATTTGTCCTTGGGCCCCCCACCCACCCTTATGTTGGATCTTAAAAAGGACATGCACACTTTAACAAACCAAGCACTTCAGCCACAAAAGTGCCACTTCTTGTGGCTGAAGTGCTTGGTTTGTTTGAGCCCCCACAAAACAAGGTAACAATGGCCTTGAAGCACCTAAGGTAACAGTGCTGTTAATTAACTTTACTGTGGCAAGATGTTGTTGTCATCATCGTCAGCCTCATCCTCACCTTCATCAGTGTGTACATCATCCTCACACATTATTAATTCATCACCGCTGGAATACACCGTTACAGAAGTTTCACTATTTTGATGTAATTGGCGGAAAAGGCCTTCCTCGTGGAACTTGAAGTTCATTTTTATGAACATCATCTTTTCCACATTTTAAGGAAGTATCCTCCTACACCGATCGCTGACAAGGTTCCCGGCTGGGCTAAAAACTCTTTCCGAGTACACACTGGAGGGTGGGCAGCTTAGGCAGTGCAAAGCGAGTTGGTACATGGGTCTCCAAATTCCCTTTTTTTCCTCCCAGTATGAAAAGGGACTGTCTGATGTGTCTACTTCTATGCTATTGTAAAAATTATCCTCCACCATCCTTTGGATGCTAATAGTAGGATCAGGTGGATTTACGGCAGAGGTGTCACGTTTTTTGGTCAATTCTTTTAGACCAGATCAGATGTCAAAATTTAGTGCTGAGTCATCTGTATCATCCCTGGGTCTCTTGGGAAAGCTAAGTTTTTTCCTAGCAGCAGTTGAGTGAGAAACTGAAGGAGGAGACATCGTCCTATCATGTAACACTAAAGCTGTCATCTTGCTCACCAGGAGTACCTTGCATCTCTTCAGATCTAGGTCAGTTGGAAACAAAGAGAAGACAAAGCTCTTAAACCGAGGATCAATCAGAGTCGCCAAAATGTAGTGATCCGATTTCAAGATTTTGATAACTCTTGGATCCTGGCGAAGCGATTAAAGTACTTGATCTAATCTTGACCCCACTTCTCCCTCTAACTATCGGCCCATAGCTCTTCTCCCCTTTGCCACATTTATACTTATATAAGTTGTAGTCAAGAGATTGTGTCTTATGATTGCTCCTCCCACTCACAGCCCCATCCACCTCCATTTCAAATTAGTCAGCATAATTAATTGGCAGATACATGGAGAAAGCGACTGCATGTAGCAGCCTCCAGGGTTCCAGCTATACGACACCCTAGTAATATTTTTTACTAAGTAGTAGAGCAGTTTTAAGGCAGAAAAAGGTGTTCTTCTAATCATGACATTAGGAGGTTGCCATAAATAGGAACCTGAAGAAAATTGATGCTCTATAGGACTGACATGTGATATTTTTGTGTGTCTACATCTCATTTAATTGATGGGGTTTTGCACTTTTTTTTATTAAGTCTGGTTATTGTGAAAAGTTAAATATATTCAATTTACTAGTTTCCTTTTTGTCAGTAGCTTTTCATTCCCTTATGCTGATTAGAGACTACTTTTCATAACCATCACTGCTGCCCTTTCCCACCTAAATCTGCCTTCCCTCATGCTAACTAGAGACTACTTACCTTAACCATCACTGCACTTCTCCAACTAAATCTGGTTTCCCTCATGCTGACTAGAGACTACCTACCTTAACCATCACTCCTGCCTAGCTCCTTGTAAATCTGCCTTCCCTCATGCTAACTAGAGACTACTTACCTTAACCATCACTGCTGCCATTCTCCAACTAAATCTGCCTTCCCTCATGTTAACTAGAGACTACTTACCTTAACCATCACTGCTGCCTTTCTCCTTTTAAATCTGCCTTCCCTCATGTGGACTAGAAACTACTTACCTTAGCCATTACTGCTGCCCTTCTCCATCCAAGTCTGCCTTCCCTCATGCTGACTAGAGACTATATTCCACGTGTATCTTCCAATACAGCAACATGCCATCTCTTTCAGAACTATGCCGTAAACTCCACATCCAGCCACAACACGTCACATATGGTCTACAAAATCTGCACTACTGAACGCATGGAGGAAATCCATGTTAAAGGACCACAAAACCCTAAACACAAGTTGCCTTACAATAAAAGGCTACTAAAAAAAATCACAAATATATCTGTAACATTTTGTTTACATTTGGTATGCAACTAAGTATACAATATTTTCTCTATTGTCACTCATTTCCGTCTGAGGAGAGATTGACTACAGTTTCCCATCAATGAAATAGCTCACAGGTAGTCTGCACCATGGAGCAAAGTTTTTCCTCCACAATCACAACTTTATCTGAAATATCTACTGTTTTGGTAAACTTGATTCTTTTACACTTTTATTTGCAAACATTATTGGTATTTCTTTTAAATAAGCCAATTTGCATGTGAGGTTTAGTGTGTCCTTTTAAACTCTGATTTTCTCAGTAATTAAAAATGTTACAGAAATATACTTCTCTTCACTCATATCCTACACTGTTTTCAATCCACAATTCTCAACATTTGGCTCCCTACATAACTCAACTTTACTTATACCCACAATATTGTTCCCAAGACACTGACAGTTATTTTACAAACAGAACTTACAGGACATCTGACTTGACCACATCACTCACATTGTCCCTTTCAGCTCAATGTCTACACGATCCCATCTTATTTATCTACTAGATTATTCCTCCTATTTGCCTCCAATCTACAGGATTGTACATTGTACAATACACTTGTACTTGAAACTAACTAGTTACTGGACCATCTTCAATCTGGCTTTATATCTTGCACACTCCATTAAAATTGCTCTCCCGGGAGAGCAACCACCCTGTTCTCGCCCCCGTAATAGATAAGTGCCGGGAGGGTGGGGCTTAATGACGCAAATAATGAGTCATCTTAGCCCCACCCCCTGTTGTAATTGGCCACTATTGTGACAATCGTTTAGGGGCGGGGCCAAAATGATGCGATTCATCAAGCCCCACCCCCGCACACCCACTTCCCCCGGGATCTCCCTGAAGCCAATGAGGAAAAGTTGGCAAGTATGCTCTACATAGTACTAAGATGCGTGGAATGTCTTTAATGTACTCAGGTTATGCTAGCCTGCCCCTCCCCCCCATTCTGCATCTCTATATGTGATGGTCAGATACATCTAAGTCTGCATAAGGTCTTAGACTAAGCCATTTTACTGCATTTATGGAAATGCGCATACTGTGCTTCAGAGTTGGCCCTCAGTGTTCATATCAAATGAACTTCATTTCTCATATACCTTTCTCTGTTGTTATAGCCCAATATTCAGGCCCACTCCTGCTCTCAGCATACACCACCTCTATAATAACATCCATCTTTATCTTCTTCATACAGATGACTAACAATATCACTTGTATGTTGATGAGGTTTACCTTTTCTCCCCTGAACTTATTCCGTCTGTATAAGCCAATAACTGCCTGCTACATATCTACTCGTGGAATTTTAAAGGCTCTTAACTAAACATAGAGACACTGCACTAATTCTACTGTCTCTTCATCTTCCGATCCTATAGTACCTGATAGTCAACAGAAACACCACTTAATCTACTTTCCAATAGAAATGGTCACTGACCCCCGTGTTTTGGTTTTGTATTCGGTTTTGGATCTGGATTAACTTCGTGTTTTGGTTTTTGTTTTGCAAAACCGCCCTTGCGTGTTTTGGTTTTGGTTTTGGTTTTGTTTGGTTTTGTTTTGCAATTTGTTAAAAAATTACATTTATTGGTGCTAAAATAACATAATTTAGGTATTATTTTGTAGCTACATTATTATTAACCTCAGTAACACTAATTTCCAGTCATTTTTTTATTCAATTTTGAACACCTCCTATGTCACAATATGATTTTCATACACTTAAAAAGAAAAATTGCTGCAGTTCTTGCCAGTGATAACAAAAAGGACATTGTCATGCCTGGGCATAAAACCAAAAATCCACCTCTTAAGTGTGGAATTATTTTTACACAAATCCTGGCAAGAGTTGTCTATCCATTTGTAGCGTTTTTAAAGCCACACTCAGTAGAGGTAGGGACCTTAACCATCTGGGATCCTCATCCATGTTTCGTCATTTTTCAGCGAATTCTTGGAAAACTGTTGGGAAAATCAGAAACTTCGGTTAAAAAAAATAACAACAAGCATTCCAGCATAATCTACCTCCCTTCTCTCATCTACATCCCAGCACCTGCAATCTTCCCCCCAACACCTTCATAATCAATATCCCCTGAACCAACAATTGGCAGTTAAACAATCCTCTGCAAGAGGAAGCAAGAATGAAACCTGTCACCCAGTCGCAAAGCGGATCACAGACGCCCTGGGTACTATGCTAGTGTTAGATCTGCGTCCAATGTCCACTATTAATACAGTTGGTTTAAGACATTTAATTGAGGTGTTCTGTCCCTGTTAGCAAATGTCATCACTATACCTTTTTGCTAGAAAAGCTAATTCTCTCCTGTACCGGAAAGTTACTAAAAATTTAATTATTGGGTGAGAAAATGGCATTCTACCCACTGTACACTTAACCACAGATATGTGTAAAAGCGGAACTGGGCAAACTAAAGATTATATGACTGTGAAAGCCCACAGAGAAGTAGGCTACTCTGTGTATCAGCGGCTTCAGTAAGAGGCATACAGCTGACAAACAATTCCAAAAACTAAGGGATGTCATTGAAAGATGATGATATGTCATTTCTGATTACGACCCCAATATTGGTCCAGCATTACAGCGGGGTTGAATTCCATCACATTTCCTGTTTTGCACACACTATCAACTTGGTGTTACAGAACTTTTTAAAAATGACATGCAGGAGATGCTGTTTGTGTCCAGAAACATTTAGGGTCAATTTCTGGTTTCTGCAACAGCATGTAGGAGAATGCAGCAGCTGCAAGAAGACTAGCATTTGAGGGGAATATACTTAAGTCCAGCGAAGTAGTTACCTGTGAAGAAAGTGCAGACACGGTTAGCTTGAGTCAAGTGATTGCCTTAATAATACATTTTGAAAAGGTGCTACATACAATTATAGTGTGCAATAAAACAAAGGAAAAGTGCTAACTATATTTTAATTGTAGATTAAATACTTAATTTTCTTTGCAAGGATCCCAGACTTATCAACATCTTGTTGGGACGTCTTCTCCTTCAGTTTCTCTGGCAACTGCTTGTTGTAAAAGAAATTGCTTTCCCAAGACATCCAGTGGTGATGCAGATGAGTCCGCTCAACATTTTGATATTTGCTGTGCTGTAAAAGAATTGCCCAAAAATAGTGACAGCTCTGCCCTAAAATCAACTAGTCCTTCCCTTTGGAAGGCCATTATCGGCAATTACATCATACTACACAGACTTCTATGATGGTGGGATGAATTAATATTGTTTGAGGAAGATTATCACTAAACCCTGCCACCTCTCCAGTTTCGCAGTGAGCTATGGTACAATAAAATGTAACTGCAGATTTAGACCAAGACTGTCAGCCCTATTATTTCTATTTCAGCAATTACAATTAGCAATGGAGCAATGGAGCTCTTCTCTTTGGGTGTTACCTATATAACGCAGCACAATTTGCCTGCAAATTCTACAGACAAGCCTGCTTGTCTTCCTCTTCATCAATGACTCTTAGCAATTGAGCACTCATCTTTGGGTGTATATTACACCCAAACATTATTAGTGAAAATTAGGAAAAATACAGTTTAATCCCTGATAGGCCCTCCACCATCCTTTGCATGTTAATAGTAGGATTGGTTGGAGTTATGGTCAAGGTCACACATTTTTTTGACAAATCCTTTAAACCAGCCCAGATGTCAAACTGTTGTGGTCTGCCACCTGCGTCATCCCTGCTTGTGTTTGGAAAGTGCATATTGGTGCCAGAACCTCACGTGCCAGAACTGCTCCCACTGGTGCCACACTGCTGCAGGACTTACACAATCAACTGCATCCTCATCGTCGGATACCCAAATCTCCCTCACATCCTCTTCTAAAGACAAAGTGTCATCCTCACTTGGTGTATCACCGGCTACACTCGGGCTGTTCAGGCACACATCAGCAGAACTGCTGAAAGGGCCCTTCTTTATGGGTACACTAACAGAATGCTCCCGATTAGACATTCCACTGTTGGATGGACTCTCCACAGGGATTGATGTCATTTCTGATTCAGAGCAAACATTATCCTCTAATGCCTTACTGTTATCTTGCAGCTCGGCTTTGACACGTAACAGTAGTTGTGCACCACTTGTAGGCTCGGTAACATTTTTGGATCTGCCACTAATAGCCAAAGGTGAAGGCCTCATTCTCTCTTTGCCACTGCGTGTGTAGAATGGCATGTTGGCAATTTTTTTTTATCGGCACTTAACTTTTGCTCAGTAACACTTCTTTTTCGCTTCAACACAGTAAATTTTTTTTGGGTTTTGGTTTTTTGGACTGATTTCGAAACACTGTGTAGTTTGACATCGCCTTGCCCAGATGACGTACTGGGAACACTAACATCAGGACTGGTGACAGAACCTGGTTGCTCATTCTGATCATATGTGGAGTGCTTTGAATCCATTCTGAGCGCAAAGCACTTGTAGTGGTAAAAATTTATTTGGTAAGATACTGCTGACAAATATGACTTTCGACAGCCAGAAATATTTATGCACAATTAGGGGGGACACCCCAAAAGCACTGGGGAGTCCTAAAAATTATTTGGTAGATACTGCTGACAGATAGTAATTTTGACAGCCAGAAATATTTATACACAATTAGGGGGGACACCCCAAAAGCACTGGGGAGTGCTAAAAATTATTTGGTAGATACTGCTGACAGACAGAGCCGGATTTAGACCTCATGGGGCCCTAGGCAAGAAATTTGTTTGGGCCCCCCCCCCCTTCACATACACAGTGGCCCCTCACGCACTCATAATACACACACACAGTGGCCCCTCACACACACATAATACACACACAGTGGCCCCTCACATACACATAATACACACACACACAGTGGCCCCTCACATACACATAATACACACACACACAGTGGTCCCTCACATACACATAATACACACACACACAGTGGCCCCTCATGCACTCATAATACACACACACAGTGGCCCCTCACACACACATAATACACACACACAGTGGCCCCTCACATACACATAATACACACACACACACACACACACAGTGGCCCCTCACATACACATAATACACACACACACAGTGGCCCCTCACATACACATAATACACACACACACAGTGGCCCCTCATGCACTCATAATACACACACACAGTGGCCCCTCACACACACATAATACACACACACAGTGGCCCCTCACATACACATAATACACACACACAGTGGCCCCTCACATACACATAATACACACACACACAGTGGCCCCTCACATACAAATAATACACACACACACACAGTGGCCCCTCACGCACTCATAATACACACACACACAGTGGCCCCACACACACACACACAAACACACACACACACAGTGGTCCCTCACATACACATAATACACATTATATAATATAATAAGGTTGAAAAGAAAAGGTACTACTTAAATGGAAGGCACACTAGAAACATGGATATTAGTCTAATGATAAACAAACATTCCACAGACAGGAGTTCATTAAGGTGGATAATAAATAGACATCACACATAAAAAAGCAAATATTGATATGCACTAAAATTAATAGGTAAAAAAGCTAAGTACCTTATTCTTTTCAACCTTATTGTAATATATTACCCCCCATGAGTCGCGGGGGGGGGGGGCGGCGCAAGTTGGGGGAGGGGCCACGATTTTGTTTTATTATTTTTTTATTTTTTATATTTTCTTTTGTCCTTACCCTCTGGGCCCCCTGACAGCCGCTAGGCCCTAGGCAGGTGCCTAGGTTGCCTAGCGGTAAATCCGGCCCTGCTGACAGATAGTAATTTTGACAGCTAGAAATATTTATGCACAATTAGGGGGGACACCCGAAAAGTACTGGGGAGTGCCAAATATTGAAAAGAAAAAAAACCTCTGTCCTCCTCTCTTCTCTAGCGATTTTTGTTACAACAATTGGAAAAAGAATATTGGATTCTCTGTCCCTGCTCTAATCAGCCTGTGACTACACCCTGTCAAATGGCGATGGATTGCTGTGGAGGCATGTATTTATAATCTTAAAGTATCGCGAGAACCGAGCCCCGAGATCCGACGACTTCACGATGACGTTCGGCCTCGATTTGGATTCGGAGCAGGCGGGAGTGTACCGAGCTACTCAGCTCGGTACTCGAATACCCAAAGTTCGGGTGGGTTCGGTTCTCGGGGAACTGGACCTGCCCATCTCTACTTTCCAAGCTCACTGATTTCGAGTCATATTTGACAATATACTGCCCTTTACCTTTACATTCAGACAATCTCTAATTCTGCTGTTTCCACTCACCCAGTATTTCAAGACTGCATGCCTTTTCCACATAGGACACCACTAAGCATATTGTGAGAATAATCTATGGATTCTGCTGTTCAGCTCATATACAAAGCCGACTATTGCTCATTTTCTGCTTGTCTTAGTCAATCGTTATATACTTCTAATAAATACAGAATACAATTGCTCACCTCACCCATAAAATCTAACCCAGCTGCTCTTCTTCTGACATCTGCCGCATAGCTCCCCATTTTCAGGACTCCTTAACAGGTGTCAGCATGCACATGAGCACTTGTAGTGCCACCAGTCTGTACTTTAAATGATGACCCCATCTGAAAATTGAAAGTGTTGCCATATCATAAAAAGATAAATATTGCCCCATTAATGGTAAGCCACTGTAATTAAAAAACAAAAACAAACTTACATTTTATCTATAAAAATTACATTTGGGACAATAATTTATTTTTAAAATAAACTGTCCACAGTAAGAAAATAATCATTTTTGCCCCTCTACAACAAAAATGGTTTATTGAAACTTCCATTGTGAATGGAAGCAGACCCTGCTTGGCAGACCTGAAGATCTTGTAATCAATTGCAGAGCCTGCAGCCTTTAGTTATTGGTTATATGACTGAGGCTGGATGGCTGTTTGATCTGTTTCTCTGGGTTTGACTAGCTATGCCTGGCCAGCCCCTGACGAGTAAGACACAGACTGAGATATAAGAGGGACACAGGCTGACAGGTAAAAGAGAGAGACATGGGCTGAGAGAGACATGGGCTGAGAGAGACATGGGCTGAGAGAGACATGGGCTGAGAGAGACATGGGCTGAGAGATGAGAGGGACACAGGCTGACAGGTAAAAGAGAGAGACATGGGCTGAGAGAGACATGGGCTGAGAGAGACATGGGCTGAGAGAGACATGGGCTGAGAGAGACATGGGCTGAGAGATGAGAGGGACACAGGCTGACAGGTAAAAGAGAGAGACACAGGCTGAGACATGGGCTGAGAGAGGAGAGAGAGACACAGGCTGAGACATGGGCTGAGAGAGGAGAGAGACGCAGGCTGAGACATGGGCTGAGAGAGGAGAGAGACACAGGCTGAGACATGGGCTGAGAGAGGAGAGAGACGCAGGCTGAGACATGGGCTGAGAGAGGAGAGAGACGCAGGCTGAGACATGGGCTGAGAGAGGAGAGAGACGCAGGCTGAGACATGGGCTGAGAGAGGAGAGAGACGCAGGCTGAGACATGGGCTGAGAGAGGAGAGAGACGCAGGCTGAGACATGGGCTGAGAGAGGAGAGAGACGCAGGCTGAGACATGGGCTGAGAGAGGAGAGAGACGCAGGCTGAGACATGGGCTGAGAGATGAGAGGAACATAGGCTGACTGGTAACAGAGAGAGACACAGGCTGAGTAAGACACAGGCTGAGAGATTAGAGGGACACAGGCTGAGAGATGAGAGGGACATAGGCTGACAGGTAAAAGAGAGAGACACGGGCTGAGAAATGAGAAGGACAGTTGGAGAGCTTAGAGAGACAGCTGTGAGAAAGACATGTTGAGAGAGACTGAGAAAGGCTGAGAGAGAAGGAGACCCCTGTGAGAGAAACAGGCTCAGAAAAAGAAAAACAGACAGAGAGAGAGAGAGAGAGAGAGAGAGGCAGCCGTGAGATGCAGTTATGGTTGTTGAGACACAGGCTGAGAACTGAGAGAGACCCCTTCTAGGCTCTGCTGAAGATCTCCCAAGGAGCATTGCAGAGAAACATCTCTCAAGCCCCAACCCTTCCTACGCCAGCCACTCCCTGGCTTCCACTTTCTCTAAACTCCTGCACCAGAGAAGTATCCCTTCCCCCACAGAAGAAGCTCCAAGGTGTAGATTCCCCTCTTCCTCCTCCTGTCCGGCAGCGAAGAAGGGAAATTCTCCAGAGGAGAACTAACTCATTCCAACAGGTTGCTTAGTTAATGCCTGAGCCTCAGCAATAACGGGGCCTCCGCCATCGCTACTGGGCAACTAGGCCTCAAGAAGAAGTGGCTGGGACAAGGCAATATGGATGTCAGCATTTGCACAGCCTCAAGTAAGTTTTTGAGTGGAGGGTGATGTCTTCCTACAACACCCTGATCAGTATATTTACTGCTATCTGAATTGTACGGTGGTCACTGGGATGCACGCCTTATTGTATATCTGTCTCTGGGATAATCTCTGTATTTTATATCACTCAATGAAATGCTTTCTGTATTGTATATAGATTCCTAAAATCCCTGCCTTGTATAGAAGTCCCTAAAATGCCGTTGTGTGTTGCATTGTGTGGCATTGATGTGGCTAAGGATTATGGTTTGCTAACCATGCCTTATTTTGTATTGGCCCTGCCTACCATTTATTTGGTCCCGCCTACATGAGACCACTTTCAGAATTTTTTTCAGGGCCACTTTAAGTTCCCAACCCGCCCCTTTTCACTACACTGCCTACATCCAAGTTTGCAAGTTACCCTCTCCTAAAAAAGAAGAATATTGGTTTGGCATGGCTGATTCTTCATGAACCCATGTGTTATGAGATTAATTTCTACATATTTGTGAATAACATCCATTCAGGGACAGAACAGAGCTGCATGGGCCTGGGGTTGCGGTACTGGTCCCAATAGTGGTCCCTGCCCTTGCACCCACACTTGTTCTGCCACTGCATCTATTAGAATTCCTTCAAATATTGTACTCTGAATGGACTTATAATTTCCTGGTTCTAATCTTTATCCCTTTTTGTAATGTTGGTATCACATTTGGAGAATCAGGCCAATCACAGTGCATGGAACATAAGGAAACCAATCAGCAAGAATCAGCGAGAATTTACTAAGCGATGGTTCTCACTCTGAATTGCAGATTTAAATAAGTGAGTCACGAGTCATATTTCCCAGATCTGAAACTTCCAGGGGTTTGCTGTCATCATCATCATCACCATTTATTTATATAGCGCCACTAATTCCGCAGAGCTGTACAGAAAACTCATTCACTTCAGTCCTTGCCCCATTGGAGCTTACAGTCTAAATTTCCTAGCACACACTCAGACAGAGAGAGAGAGAGACTAGGGTCAATTTGATAGCAACCAATTAACCTACTAATATGTTTTTGGAATTTGGGAGGAAACCGGAGCACCCGGAGGAAACCCACATAAACACAGGGAGAACATACAAACTCCACACAGATAAGGTCATGGTCGGGAACTGAACTCATGACCCCAGTGCTGTGAGGCAGAAGTGCGAACCACTTAGCCAACAGTGCTGTCATTCTAAAGGAACTGCAATTCTATTAAAGACAAAACCCAATGGGCTTTGACTTTAATAATATTGCCATTTAAAAAAAAATTACGGCAAACTGGCGCTTAGTAAATATACCCCTTGAAGCTTAAAATCTGGGCAAGATGACTGATGACTCACCGATTCAGACCTGAAATCAGAGTGAATTGTGAAATCTAGGGTAGAAACCACGATTCTGAAAACTCTGTGTGAGTTGCAAATTTGCATTTGTATTAGGGAAAATTACTACAAATACAGTTTCTGATACTCAATATAACTTAACCCTATACTACACAACACATTTCACAGCATTTTCGTCTGCTGGGAATATTTACAATCCACATTTTTCAGTTTCTATCCGGGTCGGACTGAGACTAAAAATCAGCCCGACAATTAAAGCTCACAGGCCCACCTCTGTTCCAGATAATATTGATGATGATGATGTGCACTAGTATCAGACAATGGCATGTACAGGACTGCCAAGAGAAATTTGGGGCACAGGTACAGTGTACCTTCAGGGCCACCCTCCATAGAGGAGTAGGAAAGAAACTCTGCGCCGCTGCTACTCGGTGGAGCCAAAAAATGGTGTGGCCACATTGTGTTGGGGTACGCTCAACATGGGGCATTGATACATACATTACAATAAAACATTACATTTATCACACCCTCTCCAGACACATTATGCCATCCCCCCAAGGCACATTATGACACCCCCAACCCACTGTACTTATCTATACTTCTGGTGCTGCTGACATCCATCAGGATGGGAACTTCCTGTAGAGTGAGCAGGGAAGCTCTTAGTTTCACAAGATTACTAAATCTCATGGGACTTAGAGCTCCCCCGCTTGCTCTGCAGGCTGTGTCCTATCCACGACTGGGAGCAGCTATCAACTCCCTCCTGCTACCCAGAGCTGGATTAAGGCTTGGGGGGGGGGGGGGGGCAGGGTATTTAAGACAGGGGGGGCCCTATTATGTAACATGGTTATCATTTTACAGAAATTCACAGGCAATACTGTGGGCACTACCGCTAGTGTACAAGCAGTACACTGTAAAGTGGGACAAACCTCCCAGCTGTCCTTCCAGTCGGACCAAATCATGATTAAGTGAGACAGTCACCCAAATTCGGGACTGCCCCACCAGATTCAGGACAGTTGGCAGACTGTTCTGCTCTCTCCTACCACCTGTGGCTGCTGGTGTCTTTAGATCAGCTGCTGCTTGTATGGATCCTGGGAGGTTGGAGTTCGTATTTGGAAAAAAAAATGGGTAGATGTAATTGAAAAAATTACAACCAGCCCCAGTGTTAAATCAATACAACCCATGTTTAATAATTAGGCCTCCCTCCAGTTCCAACATTAAAATACTAGTATTCTTTTGATAAATAGATATTTTTCCCCCAACCAGCCCTAATGTCAGGGCTGGTTGAGGGAACCAAGGGCTGGTTTTCCCCAACCTCTGGGTGGGCACAGTTCGTACAACAACTGTTGGCATAGCAAAATGATGTCATTGTACATAACTGTGTATGTCCAATGAGTTTAAGTAACTTGATCCATAAAGTTGTCAAATCTCAGACCATTGGATACTTATAATGTATCTTATAATTATAATGTATTATACAAGAGTTGTGTATACACACGACAGGTGCAGAAATACAACATCTGCTGACACTTACATAGACACACCGACAGACCCAGATATCTTATGCATATACTCAACTAAGCATTAGACACCCACCATTAAGTGATTAAACCCAAACCCACCTTTAAATTATTAACGCAAGACACTTCCCACATTACATTAACCCCTCTTCCCCACACATTTACCTTACTTCGTTCTGCATTTCAGATGTAGACTCTCGTGTCTACCTCTCTTGCTGCAGTCATATGTCGGTGGCACGCATGTCAGGTGATGCACGCCCCACGTGTTACACATGGGTGTGTGCAGTACATTTCATTAGGGTGTGCACCCAAGGAAACCTAGAAAAGGATATTCTGCGCCTCAGCTTGCTGCTGGAGGTGCGTGTCTAGCATCACATAGGTAACATAATATGCCACTGTCACACGACGGCCCCGTGGAAGGGTACTGGCTTTGTTACCTCTGTCTCATAAGCGATGATCCTGCTTTTGATGAAACGGCTCATGTAGCCGAGAAACGCGTCAAGAAATACAGTGGCCATATCCTACAAGTGTTTACTCTCTTTGTGCAAGAGGTTTAGAGGACTCCAAACAACAGACAACACGGATTTGATTTTTTACCTAATGCAGATAAGCAAGACCAGTGAGACATTATTTCTCATGCAAGGTACCTTTCAGCTTATACGGAGATTATCTCACCACACAAGCGCTCATGAGCAGGACAAGTACAGCTTTTTGTGAGATCCGCAACCCGTTCTGACCAACAGGTGATAACTAACATACTGATCATCTTGAGCCTATTACTACCAATGCTCGAATAATTCGTTGACACACTTAATTGTGTTTATTTCTACCTTCAAAAGGATAGGTAAGGAATATATTCTATCCACACAAATAGCCAGAACAAAGTCGAATTCATTTGGGGAATTGGTTCAACCAATCCCCGCTTCATGGGCTGGAGCTGAAAGAGACTGTGATATGTATATAAGTCCCGAGGTGATATATCTCTCCAATGTACTAATGTGAATACTGCAGAATCATATCCATATATTAGAGTTGTCCACACCAAGTTATATATCTATATGATATCTATGTAGATATATGTTCTCTAACATATATGTTATTTGTCCTCTAGTGATATTATACGCAGTTTGAATTTGCAACGTGCTGCTTGTTTTAATATATATGGCCAAGGGATATTCGTATCTATTTTTATGTTTTTATTTGTGTTAATAAATGTGTGTTAAATGTTATATCAAGCGCCCACAATCTTTTTTGTATATCCTATAAATTTCTGTAGGTTGGATGCCTACAAGTGGCGCAGCTGATATACATTTTTTAAGGTTTTTCTAGCGCCCAATTTATATATTTGCATTTGCTTCATAAGCAGTAAACACGGCATCCTGAACTCAGTGTTTTGCTTGTAAGTCTCCACCTGGTGGTTCGTTCTGAGCATGTGTCAGCCCCCACTCACCTTTATGATCTCCTACCCGTTCCCATTGGCCCTGGCACTTTGGAGCGCTATTTAAACCTTGCAGTTCCTGCTGTCTGGTGCCTGTTCTTCGAGTTACTCACTCTCATCAGGATTGGGCTTTCTTCGTGTGACTTACCTGTAGCTGCTGTGCATTACTCTTCCAAAGTCAGCTGCAGTTTCTCTTTGGTGCCTCCGCTGGAACTTCTACAATACCTGTCACCTGCAGCCGTGTTCTATGTTTCCTGCTCGGCTTGACTGCCCCGTCTTCAGCGCTTCACTACTGGAACTCCAGCCTCGTTAGGAACTCTCCACACCTGCTGCTTTGAGTCACCACCTACGGATCAGCTAAGTTCTTTCAACATTATTGTTTCTACTGAACTATCGCTGTAACAGTAACCTGCTTGCTGTTGCTCTGAGTTACCCTATAACGGATCAACTAAAGTCTTCAACATTATGGTTTCTATTGAACTGCCTGCTGTACCAGTAATTCACCTGCTGTTGTTCTGAGTTACTATCTAACGGATCAGCTAAGTTCTTCATCGTTATTGTTTCTACTGAACTGCCGCTGTACCAGTAATTCACCTGCTGTTGCTCTGAGTTACCAACTAACAGATCAGCAAGTTCTTCATCACTATTGTTTCCCTCGAACTGCCGCTGCACCAGCATTTACATGCCGTTACTCTGAGATTCCATTTGACGGATCAGCTAAACTCCTACTAGTAGCTTACTTATATCTCCTGGAGCAATTCCCACTATCATAGCGTTCCTGCCACATTAGGCTCCATCTACTGTTCTGCCATCACTTCTGCTGGGGTCCGCGATCTGCGGTAATAGGTGCTGCAAAGTCCATACCCTCTCCTAGGGGTAATGGTGAATACCACCTACCGTTAGACTCCGCGCCCCAGTTAGAGCATCAGTTATTGGCAGATACACAGGACTCTCTAAATTTCACCAGATTTCGTGACAGCCACACAGTAGTGCAACCAGTTCCTATTCTGCCACATAGTAGTGTCCTTAGTTCCTATTATGCCATATATTAGTGCCCCAATTCATATTATGGCACAGTAATACCACCACTTCAGATTATACCATAGTAATGCCCCCAATTCATATTATGCCAAAGTTTTACCCTAATTAATATTATGCCACACAGTAGTGCCACCAATTCATAATATGGCACAGTAATGCCTCCACTTCAAATAATAACACACACACACACACACACATTCTTGTATGTGCTTATTTTGTAATCTTTCATTGCATTTAGAGTATGCACTCATGGGTTGTTTGATATCCACACATGGTGCATCGCCCTGCACTGCAATCAGCAGAAGGTACTAACAACTTGATCACTTAACTAGTGACCAGTAGACTCGTAGTATATTCATAGCAGTTTTAATAAACATGGGACAGACTACGGATGTAATTTGTCTCATTGATGCCAGAGTACTGTATTATAAAAAGTTTGTCCTAGCATTACCCCAAAATTACCATTAAAGACATTAACACAGACAGCACTGTTATGTACTCACCTCAGGCTAATCACATAGACAGTCTTCTGTTCCGCGCCCGGGCATGCACAGCTTCATTTCATAGAGGGGAAGCGACTGTTGTTATGGAGAGAAAGGGGCGGGCACAGAGGGGAGAAACGAATCTGTATGATCCGTTGCCAAGCGCTGTATGACAGCTGGTCCCGGGGGAGGGACTAGCCTGCCTGTGAATTGTCCCAGTCCAGAGCCAGAGCGAAGTTTCCGGTCCCTTGCGTGCCACCTGATGGGGGGGGGGGGGGAATTGCTACCGGGAGAGTCTGCTGCTAGCCGGATTCGCCCATTTAGCCATTGGTCCTTCTGGCATTTGCCAGAAATGCCAGATGGCTAGTCCAACCCTGGTTCCTATCTTAATTAGTTGCTATCCTAATTTCTCTTTTTTACAGATTGTTTTACTTTGTCTGTTTTTCCAAAAATGTATCATCATCATCATTTATTTATATAGCGCCAACATATTCCGTAGCGCTTTACAATTGGGGACAAACACAGTAAACTTATAAACAAACTGGGTAAAACAGACAAAGAGGTGAGAAGACCCTGCTCCCAAGCTTACAATCTATGGGACAATGGGAGTTTGACACATGAGGTTAAGTCTACATTTCAGTTGGCCCAGCCAGACTGCAAAGGTAAAAGTGACTCATAAGCTAAAGCTAAATGATCCTGTCGCACAACGTTGGTCAAGGGGTAGTTGTATAACAGGTGGTAATAGGGTAATGCAGTGAGGTTAAGAGGGTGGTTGAGGAATATTATAAGCTTGTCTGAAGAGGTGGGTTTTCAGAGAACGCTTGAAAGCTTGTAGACTAGAGGAGAGTCTTATTGTGCGAGGGAGAGAATTCCATACAGTTGGTGCAGCCCGGAAAAAGTCCTGTAATCAGGAATGGGAGGATGTAATGAGTGTGTGTGGATGGAGAAACGCAGATCTTGTACAGAACGGAGTTGCCGAGTTGGGAGATATTTTGTGACAAGAGAGGAGATGTATGTTGGTGCAGCTTTGTTGATGGCCTTGTAGGTTAGTAAGAGTATTTTATATTGGATTCGGTAGAAAACAGGCACCCAGTGTAGAGACATACAGAGTGATTCAACAGAGGAATAACGATTTGCAAGGAAAATCAATCTTGCCGCAGTGTGCAAAATATATTGTAGGGGTTTGAGTCTGTTTTTGGGAAGGCCAGTAAGGAGGGAATTGCAATAGTCAATGCGGGAGATAAGTGCATGAATTAAGGTTTTTGCAGTGTCTTATGTGAGATATGTGTGAATTCTGGAAATGTTTTTTAGATGTCTGTAACATGATTTAAATATAGAGTCAATGTGGGGAACAAAGGATAAGTGTGAGTCAAGGATTACACCTAGGCAGCGAGCCTATGTATGCTTAGACCCTTTTAGTTTTAACAATTTAAAACATCTCTAGTTTTTACCTCTAATACTTCATTATTAGCCACATCGGCTTATTTTTATTCCTAGAGCTTATCTTATATACCTGCAACACAAATGTCCCATTTGGCCTCTTGGGGCCTGATTCATTAAGGATCTTAACTTGAGAAACTTCTTATTTCAGTCTCCTGGACAAAACCATTAAATACTGACTGTTTTTTCATATAGTACACAAATACTTTATAGCTTATTTGTACACTGAAATTTAAAGTTGATATTTGTGTGCTACATGAAAAAAAGTCAGTATTTAATTTATGTGCAAAACAGAATACTAATTTGCACCCATTGCATTGTAACATGGTTTTGTCCAGGAGAATGAAATAAGAAGTTTCTCAAGTTAAGATCCTTAACGAATCAGGCCCTTGGTTCTTATTTCATTTGACACTTCTTAGCTGAGTAATTTTAACCTCTCCAGGTGATGTATTATATTATTACATAACACCTACTTACTTGTACTTACCAAGTCCAATAGTTTCCCCTCTGGTTCCCCCTTTAGTTGGTTCTTCAACTATCTGGAAAAGTTAGTCGTCTTTTAATATCAATAAAAATATACTTATTTTGCCAGCACTACTAGTTTCAGTGTCCAAATTTATATCTGGGCAATTAAAATCCTCCACATTTATTATAGCAGTATGCTTGGCTGCCTTTTTGTATTTGCATTAATAACATACTTGCCAGCCTTTGACAAGTGAATTCCGGGAGATCCCGGGCAGGGGGCCTGGTTGGAGGGGGCGGTCAATCGCGTCATTTTGGCCCCACCCCCGTGATGAAAAGGTCATTTTGTCGCAGGGGGAAGGGGTCATTTTGGCAGGTAAATTCTGGTATGCGGGATACTTGCCTGCTCTCCCGGGAGTCTAGGAGACGTACCCGGATTTCGGGAGTCTCCCGGACATTCCGGGAGAGTTGGCAAGTATGATTAATAACTGACTTCTTGTACACTCTTATATACTCGGTAACCTATTAGAAATCCCAATCAGCACTTATTTTAGTGGTTTTTTCTTCACAACATTCACCCATAAGAAACTAAATTTGAATTTTTCTCACAGACTGAGTCTGTGGACTATCTGCTTATTGTCACATATCTGACAGGTAAATAGGAAGCAGGTATTTTCCATGTTTAGATACCTCCCATTTTTTTTTTAGTTATATGTTATTTGAATTTACCTTAATTGCCAACTTCCATTGTGCTATGTGCTCATAGTAAACCTGCATACTCCAACAGTAGTCTCATGGTTGAATAATCCATCTCACATTTATGACCAATGGAAATCTTAAGTATAGAAATCCTAGATATTTTTAGGCTCAATTTCATTATTTGATAATATTTCCCTTTTCAAATGCCAAAAGCTGCCATCAGGTAAGAGCAAATAATTTTGAAACAATACCAAAGATGCTGAACAGCCTTTTATTGGCTTGAACCTCATCCAGACCAATATTGACAAAAATGTGATGCACTGGTTAAACCAGGACAACGTTTTTTCAATTCTTGGTCCACTCAAGCAATTTTTTTATTCATTTAAATTTGTGGGGTTGATAGAATTTTATTTTGGGAGGGGGTTATTGGAATAGGTTTTAGAGCGTGCAGCCGCCATTTTGCCCAGGACATACGTATTTTAAAGAGAAAATATTAAATATTTCAGTATTTGTATTGGAAAGTAAAAATAAAATGTTCAGTTTTAAATATTATTTTTGCAAAAATGTAAACATACAAAAGGTACTTTATTTAGTGGTTACATGGATAAATAAGAGGGTCCTGGTGTTGTGTTTTAGTTCACTACCATTCTGGCACCTAGTACACCTGTAACATTAAAATGTATTCCCTCTGCATTAGAATTACAGTATAATGCTTCAGTATTTGTACACCTACATAGCTAATGATAAGTACAAAAAAATACTTTGGACCTTTGACAGCAGATTAAAACCATAGTGGGAGAATTATGAATATAATAAGTCATTTGTACAATGTAGACAAACCTAATAATGTATTGTACTAGTTTCTGACAGTATAGCAAACTGGTGGGATGTAAAAAAAAATATACATATCACGCAAATTTACTCTACTCTTCAGACAGGTATATACCCAATGGAGTATGCACAGAAGTGTAGAATAGTCTGGACAACTGAGAGTTGCAGCTCATATCACAAGTCTCAGACCTGGCCAACGAGTTTCTCTCCAGGTGTTTTGAAACTACAAGTCCCAGCATGCTTTTCCAGAAGATAGCCAGTCAATAGCTGGGAGGGCATGCTGGGACTTGTAGTTTCATGACACCTGGCAAGCCACAGGTTGGCCAGGCATGCCCTAGTACAATCCAAGGTGATTAAGTGTAAGAGGGGCTCTAAGTTCATTGTACAAGGCTATATAAAAGGGAAAGTAGTTGCTATTTACCAATAGGTTTCTTTACATTCCATGTATTGCAACTGGCTTTATTTTCCAGTGGGAGTTATTATTCTGCAAATTTTCGGACTGCATTGATTCGCCCATATCTAATTTTTCAGACCTATGTACGCACACTGTCCCATTTATGACACATAGGCACCAGTATAGTAAAAAGTGTCTACTTTATACACCATGTGATCTTTTATTGCTGTAAAAATGGGTTATGCTGCAAAAACACAAAAATTATAAGTCTGCATTTTAGAATTATTCGGACAGCCTAGTAGTGGTTACTAAGCTTCTATAATAATTAAGTACACATGAAAAGTAGTATCAACCAAAATGGTTAATATTTTTCTTGGTTCTATATTCTATTTGTTAAAACCCTTACCCCTTATTTCCCGATTCAATTTACATAACATTGACAAAAATAGTATTTTGGGGGTAGCTACCACTCAAATGTGGTGCCACTAAATATTCATCACTGCAAATCGCAGTGATGCATTTTTAAGCACCGCTGGAATGCATCATGTCGGGGCTACTTTGGGGAACCCCTCTTCAGCAAAGTCTTTTCCCTTTTTACTGCCAGCCTACCGCAGAAAAGGAGAAAGTGCTTTCTCATGCCTGAAGCCCTTCATGCATTCTGCGATGGTCATTTAATGGAGAAAACTGCTGTTTTCTCTGTTGTAATGGCTCATCCTACTTTCCTGCATAAACCCCAAAACCACTTAATGAACATATTTTATTTAGCTATATCAAAATAGCTTCTATAATACTAATGCCTTTGTCTGAATATATAATATTAGTAGTAGTATTGCAACTATTAAGGCCTCAGCTCCGTGTAGAATGCACAGTACCTATGCACATAAAAGTCAGGTAAACACTTGTATGTTGAGCATAAAGCACCATCTAGTGGTTGTGATCTATTTCTCTAGTGTGCCATCTGGTGGTTGGAATGTGCGTGGAAGCTTTACATATACATTTGCTCATTTCCTTCCCACCAGCTTTCATACAGCACTCTTTATGAACTGTAACTCCCATTATGTTCAAGCAACATCTGGCATGCCAAAAACTGCTATTTTTACTCACTTCCTCGCATTTATCTTTGAATTTTAAAGAGGCTATGGAGGGTGTCACGCCAAGTCTAGTGTTTGAATGGTTATCACATGTAATGAAAACACACATTATGGCACATTAACAAAAAATATTTACGACAAAATGTAATGGTCTCCCCCTAGGCTGGGTTTATGTTTTGTATATTTTTCTTTTACCTTCTTGCTTCAACGCTGACTACACCCAAAAATGTCAGTGTTGTAGCCTTAGGGTGCATCCAGACAGCTTTTTAGATTTAGACCCCATCTATATCACTATGACGCTTCAAATATGCTTCTAAACACCTATGAACATTTTTTATATCATGCCAAATGTAGGTCTGGATTTTCCATGGATTTCATTTGTGTGTGTGTGGGGCAACAAATATCTGTAGTGTTTTGAGAGAAGTAAAACCAACATCTGGGTGTACCCTTGAAGTTTTTTGTGTTCACCAACTTGTGTGAGATGTACATTTCTTGTTAAGGAGTTCACATATTGCAATTAAACTGCGCATCAGCTATTGCTGTTAACAATGCTGCTCTGGAAAGCATTTGTGGACTTTGCCACTGTTAAAGCCAAATTATTATTTTAAGACAAATTTTATTTCTTTTTTTCATATTTATTTATTTTTCTACAAGAAAAGAATAAAAAAAAATATAGAAATCTCTAAACGTGGAAATGTATTTTTTGAGCAGAAACCTAAATAATCAGGGAATGCGGAAGAAGGGCGATTTGTTTTTTGGGGTGTCTACCTGTGGCTGGGTCTGAAGAATGATCCAAATGATATTATCAAAAATAAAGTCTCAGCAAAAACCAGAGGGGAGTTTTCTGGAGACAAAATAATCATTATTACTAACATGTCTATTTTATCCTTTTTAACCCTATTTCTAGTGTCTCTCATTCTATCACTAACTTTCTGTGATCCTATGTCTAGCTGGTTCTTGTCTTATAACACAGATATGTTGCAAGCATACGGTCACATTAGTGAAAAGTGCACTTTCTGACCCTTTCACTACAGTGCTCAGTATGTTTTGTCTGTACGCATCCTCCAATCTTTTCTTTCCATCTCTCATTTATTGCTAACTCTCAATGCCTTTGAAAAACAGTCAATTCCATCATTAGTTGTCTCTTGACTGCCATCCCTATTGTCCTGTCTGCCACTGCTGTCATTGACTGTCTCTCCCAGGAAAGGGTGTCACTGACTGTCTTTATTTCAAAGCCATAATTTACCTCTCAAACCCAGCTTGCTTCTCACTGTCTCTTCCCTAACGCTATCACATTCGGCCCCCTTCTCTACCTGTCTCTGCCACATTCTATCCATTCCTAGCTGTTACAACCACACTCCCATTGTCTATCTGTCTCAGTTATTCCTTCCCAATTACTAGCTGTATCCCCTCGCTATCCAACACAAGCCATCCCATTTTCTCTTGCTATCCATCATATTTCCTCTTCTAAACATGTCATCTCTCTTTTTATGTGGATCATGGATTTTGGGCAGTCACAGGGCACTTCTCATACCATCTGCCCTTTAGTTGTTAGTTCACTCAGTGCTTTCACATGGCTCTGGGCTGTCGCTCAGATTAGGGCCTTGGGGCTGTGGGCTAAGCACAGGCCGGGGTCTTCCTCTTATGTAGCCTCCCTTTCTACGTGATCTCCTCCCATGATGCACTTGTAGATGGAGACTCATTAGCTCCCCCACAGAGGTTACAAACGGACAGTACATGCAGCGGTGGAAAGGGTTTCCTTGAGACAAATCCAAGGGCTCATGCTCTGGTCTCCCATTAGTTGGCTGATGTGAAGGGCTTCTTCTCCTTTGTCCACCTCTGCCAGTCATGCGAGGAAATGCACTAGGACCCTGACCCTCATTCAGGTGAAGACGGAGAGGCAGGGAGGTCCCATCTTCACAGGAAGTGGGCAGATCAGAACAGGAGCTTCCCCAAGCAGAAGACACAGCAGGAAGTAGTCGCTCTTGCTGGGTTGCACCTTGCTGAATGCTCTTACCCCTTAAGGGGACACCTGCAGAAAGTTTGGAATCGCGGTGATGCCTCTGGAGGTGGTATTTTAGAGAACCAGACTGAGTGCCAGCATAAGAGCAATGAGGACATTTATATGGTCGCTCTCCTGTGTAGGAAGAAGAAAAGAAATAGTGTAGGAATAGGGGAAAGATATGAACAAGAAAGGAAAAATAAAGAATTGATTAAATGAAAAGTAATCATAAAAATGTAAATATAATTCAATGCTTGGTTTGTAGTATGCATAAAATATCCATAAAACTGCTAAATGTTTACTCATACAAAACTTGTGTAAATAACAAGAAAGAGTCTAATAATAAGTGAAAAAGAAAACAAAAAAGTACAGAATATGTTACTAAAATCTCAGAAATGAACAGACACTCTCTTACCTGTGTGCACACGGAGATGGACCTTAAGGTGATGGGAAGAACGGAAGGATTTGGCGCAAAAGGGACAGTCTCTCCCAGTCCCTCCACGAGGTCTCTCCACCTGAGAGGAGTTGATGCTCCATCCATTCTTATCTGGATAAGAAATTAAGTGAGTGCTGAAAAACAAATAACTTACTCCTGTATGTGCCTGTAGAACTAATTCAAGCAGATAGGTTTCCCCTTGAATGTATGTAAATATTAGTATTAATGAAATATTATCTGAGAGGCTAAACTACAGTTTGTTGTATAAAGTTTATAAACAGTGTTGGCTACAATAAGTTGCATATGTTCTTTGTTTCTTCTTTAACTTTGGACCAGTTTGAATTGTATATTGTGTTGCACGTGTTTTGTGACAAATTATAAGTTTCATTAAAGTGTGCCAGGGTCATTTAAGAACTACAAAAATTTAAAACGGCAGAGGAAATGTTTTTATCAGGTAACGTACCAAGATTTACATGGAGCATATGGATTTGTGGGACCAAGTTGTTGGCGTCTGCAGGGTGAACAAACATTTGCACCAGCAGATGACAGTAGTTGAATCAGTGTCCCTTCACTCTCATTATTAATTTAAGACATAAATTAACCTAAACTGTGCTGTATTTTATAGAAAGTTTATATATATATATATATATATATATATATATATATAAAAGTGCATCATTTCAGTTTTTCCAAAGAAGGAGGGGGATATTAATTAGTAGCCCAAAAAAATCTAACTTTCTTTTCAATCATATAAAAATAAGAACATTGATTGTTTGGAGAAGAGGGAGACTTAGCGGTACGATTAATAACAGACAACATCAGATAAACATTTCTTCACTGTAACTTGTATGCAAAATGGTACCACTGCCCATTACTATGTGTTACCTACAATTTCTCTTGGAGTATCCATCATTTAGTTTTTAAATCTTTCAAATCCTGGGGGGAACAATAACACTGCTCACTACTTAATGATACTTGCAAAAAACATATAACAAACCATCTATAAAGGGACTGTATGTCATGCCTCTCTGGTATAGTCAATCCCTGCTTTTGACAGGGACCTGCAGTACAGCTTTTGAAAAGGGAACGGTGAACAGTAGACATATTCCACCTTCTACAGCAATTAATACCCCCTTTCCTTTTCAAATCTCTGCTCTCAATACCCAGTAGGGATTGACTCTAATAGAGAAGAATGGTGTATAACCATTTCAATTATTTTTTGAATGCCATTCCAGTAAAGAGCATGATTAAACAATCCTGCTTACCTGGAAAACCCACTGTTTTCAGAACAATTCCAGATGAGCCCTGGGGTAACATAACCTTGGAAGCGGCTCCCTCTCCGATTGCTGCACCCATTGCCTGTCCTCTTGAAGATGCCCCAGCTCCATCTTGATCTCCATCCCCACCCTGCACTGCTCTTGCTGTGGCCTGGAGCATTTGGGAACAGGTGGCATCCCCAGGAGGAGGCAACCTCAATAGGAGGCCAGAATAGAAATTTTGATATCCAAGAAGTCTGGAAGAGGAAGATGATGGGGAATTTGAAGTGGTGGCATGAGTAGACTGATGCACAAGGGGCTCCTGCCCTGCTACCCCTTTTATCTTGCCAATGTGGACCTTCATGTGGTTCTTCAGAAACCATGACTCCTTGAAGCATCGTCCACAAACTGAACATCGATGATCAAAGGAGTCCTTATGTTTGCGCATGTGGCCCTTTAAGAACCAGGACTGGGTGAAGCTCTGGGAACAGACCTCACATTTGAACTCAGCAGGCGGAAGGGCCGGAGTTGGAGTTGGCGCTGGTATAGGTGGAACAATCTTAGGTCGTTGAGGGGCTGAATGTCTCCTCTCAACATGTCCCATCAGCTCCCCCTCCTGAGATGCTGCAAAGTCACACAGGTGACACTTATAAGGCCGGTGAAGTATTCTGAGGTGACGCTCCAATTCAGCTGCCTTACGAAATTTACCTTTGCAGAAAGGACAAGGGTGGCGAAGTGTGGGGAGTGGAGCAGGAATAGACAAAAGAGGAACTGGTTCTTCAATTTCTTCTGGTGCTGAATTTTGAATTGCAGAGGAATTGGGTTCTTTCGGATATTGGTGCCCCAGCAACATAGGCCTTTGGGAGTTTGAGTCAAAGGGAGTCTTAAGCCCACCACGACCAGGGGTATGAGTCCCACGTACCCTGTGAGTGCTTGCATGGAGTGCCAGAATGCTGATAAAGCGAAACTGCTTCCCACAAATTGTGCATGGAAACTGACGGGATTTGGAGCTTGAACCATCAGAAAAGCCATTGGAATGACGTTGTAGATCCAGTTCTTCATCGGCAAAAGAAAGGCCAAGGAGGGAAGATGAGGTAGGAGGTGAAAGAGGAGGAGGGGAGGGTGATGCCTGAGATGGAGATAGAGAAGATGGAGGAGGAGAGGGAGAAGTTGGAGGCAGTGTAAATAGTGGACATGTCTCAGGGTTTTGTGGGGAAGAAGGAATTGTTGAAATACAAGGGGAGGCTGGAGGTGTGGAAGGAGCAGAAGAGTCTGCAGGAGGGCAGAATGAAACTGGTGATGGAGACGGAGAAATTGGAGGAGGAGATTCAGATGGTGGAGGGGGAGATAGGGCACTGGAAGGTGGACTTGGAGCTACAGGAGTGGGGCAGAAAGTTACCATTTGAGGAGAAAGACTCTCAGGTGGGTGACAGAGAGAGACAGTTGAAGGGGAAACTGGAGGAGAAGTTAGAGGGAGGGAAGATGCAGCAGGACTGATACATGGTGAAGGTGAAGATTTGGAAGGTGAACTTTGAGAGGAGACAGGCAGAATAGTGACATGAGAAGTTAAAGCAGTAGGAGAGGATGAAAGAGAAGTAGGAGAGGGTGAGGTGTAATTAGGAGATGGAGAGTTTGGAGGGGAAACAGGTTGAAGAGGTGCTGGGGATATATTGATTTGTTGAGAAATGGATTGTGGAGGTGGTGAAGGGTTCATGTGAGAAAGAGGAGGAGATTGAGAAGGAAGTGCTTGAGTGAGAAGTGGTGGAACAGAGTCCATTGCTAGGATGTCTCAAAGGGTCTCTCTCCAGGGGTGTTGATTATTCTCCTAAGAAAACAAAATATGGAGGCTTAGAAAAACGAGCGAGAATATGTATGCTTTAAAAATCAATTTGTAAACTGCAAAGCCAACGTCACTCTGATGTTTTAGAATATCACATATTTTTCCAGGCAGAAGGTTTGTAAATGTAAAATAGCATTCAGTGGCAAACCCTTATGCCCTGTAGTGTGGCAAAAAGAGTTTCTTGTTAGAGTCTACGCTATACAAATTTCTGAATGCTGTTTTTTTTTTTTTCAAGACCATGATCTAACCACTAAGAATTATCCTATGAAAGGTAAAACACATAAAATAAATACATACAGATATACAGAGAAGTTCTGTGAGCTTATATGACAATTTCTTTTGATTAGGGCTCATAACTGCAAGGCTGGGTGGGAACACCAAGTCATTTGCAATTGAATACACACACACATAAATATTAGCCCTATATACTGTATATTTTATTTCCTAACTTTTTGCTATACTAGAACATGAACTAATAAATAAATTTATTTTACTTTAATAAACAAAACATTTGCATTATTACATGGATACTAACATCATTCCAAACTAGATGGCCTGTGGCCTCATGACCGTGCAGGTGTGTCACCTCAAAAGTGGTCCATGTCTAGCACCTCTGAAGCACTATGCCGACCCTAAATCACTTTTCACCCCAAAACACCCTTGCACTGCAGCATGCAACAGTGGCAACATGCATTTGGCACAAACTCATCGCTGCTCTACTGAGCATAGGCGAGTGGGACAAACATCCAGGCTGTTGTGACAGACACCTCCGAATAAGGAAGTTCCACCTAAATCAGGAAAATTGGAAGATATACACAAAACAAAGCTACTGTATAGTACCATAACAGTACAAGATATTATATTTTAGTTATTTATGTGGTCTAAAATATGTGAAAAAATAGTATAAAATCATGCAAATGTTTATTACCTAAAATATTTGTACAAATGTATCTTTATATAATCTTCAATAAAAAATAAAAAAAACATTAAAAAAAATAATTTAAATGACCCCATTGAAATGCATTAGGGTTTGAGGGGACAGTAGCAGGAAAACAAAGTGTTAATTCCATGACCGGGGAATGTAAGAAAGGAGTTTGACTCTAGTGGGGGTTTAGTTATTCTCTATCATACAAAAGGTGCAGAGAAGGGTAGATTTCATATAAATCATTGGAACAAATTCTAAAATGTGTATAGAAACTCAGCGTATAGACTAGTGGCTGAGGACTACAGGAGTACATTCAGGCCTATATTGGATGCTGTATGCACGCAGTATCTGGCGTCCCTGCTGTTTCATGGGAATTGTAGTTTATAGTCCATTCCCGTATATTAAATCATGATGTGACGCTTCAACTTCCGTTGAGCATTATAAGACACTAACAATACTATCCCTACAACATGCAGTGCAGCTGTACTAACTTCAGCAGGAGGGTCTGTTTCTACTGGATGTTAGTGCGGTTTTGGGAACAGAGGTGAATCAAGTAGTGGTTTCTATGGCTCGGAAGAGATGTCCGGTACTAAAGTCTCACATCAATATACTGACAACAATCGTGCATTTACCAGGACAGGCCCTGGAGTAACATCCCGGGGTCATCCGAGTCCCGGTCTCAGAGTTCATAGAGCGGGGGTCAGGCAGATGAGGGTCGCGGACGCAGGAAGTGGAAAGAAGGAGCAGCTCTGTCTCCTCTTCCCTAGGCTGGCACTTTCCACATGAACGAACAAGCCGGCGTTTCAGTCACAACAATGCAAGCTCTGCCCACCAGTCCTATCAAGAGGTGTGTTAAGGGCGGCGATTTGGCAACCGGCAGATGGCACTAAGTTGGGGGGAACTGAGTGGGCGCAGAAAGTGCAGCAGGGTGAATGTGGCGCAGTGTGGTAGTTACATACAACCAGCATGGGCAGTGTAAGTGTGTGTTGTGTAGTGCTTGGTGTGCATTATAGTCACCCCAGGCTTGCAGGGTCAGGCAGGACATTTGTTGTTTCCTAACATTAGTCAGTGTTGTGACAAGTGTCATTTTCTTGTTCCACCCCATCACCAATGTTGAATGTTAATACCGGTCTGTGCTTGCTATAGAAAGTTGTATTTTCATAGTTAGTGATGCTGGATATGCTCTGTGGGGCCAAGTAACAGCTTTTATAAATAGTTTTTAATGAAACCCTGCTGTAAAGTTTTTTTAAACGTGACTATGGGTAGAAACTGCTATTTCTGCCTGGTTTAGGCATATTTTAGTATTAGGGCTATTTAACAACGGCCTAACGCAGGAGATTATCAGACCCCAATAGCTAATGCCATCTCAGGAGTTAACCGCAGGGGGGGAAAAAACACTTATTATTAAAATAAAGCATTTTTCTGTTTTTTTAAATTATTATTTTCTGTTTTCTTTTTAATAATTTTTTTTTTTTTAAATAGAATCTAGGTTCATTTCAGCGTGAGATGTCTCTGTAACGTCTGTGGAGACAACTTGTGCTGATGTTATGGCTGATATCTCCGCTCACTTTGCCTTGCACTGGGTTGTGAAGAATGTTAGCGGAGATTCCTAACGTAATTGCTTGCAATGTGTGCAGCACGCTGTCCGTGCACTGTATTTGACAGCTATGTGTACAGCACGCTGTCCATGCACTGTATTTGACAGCAATGTGTGCAGCACGCTGTCCATGCACTGTATTTGACAGCAGTGTGTGCAGCACGATGTCCACGCACCACATTGCCAGCAGTTAAGTTAAATCTACCCCTAGAACTGGAAGTTCAGGGTTTCAGTTCAATTTTGCATGCCCAAGGCCGAGACTCCTCATCAAGGGGCATATTTAACAAATAATGATAGTGCACTATCGTGCACTTACCATGAAATTCAGGTGCCTCTGCGTGTCCTGCATATTTAAGAAGGGTGCATCACAGCAGATATCGTGGATATCTGCTGCTTTGCATTCCTTTTCGTTTTTGGGAGCAGTCACCATTCTACAGTATGGTGGGCTCCCAACCGTAATCTAAGAAGTTCCGAAAAAGTTTTTTCTTGGTAACTTGTCATGATAATGTACGCCAGCTTCATTATCATATTTGAAGGATTTCAGTGCTGTTAGCTCTGCTCCGAAGAGCAGAGCTGGACAGCGCATGTATGGAGGGATCACATGATCCCTCCCTGTCACTCACCACTCGCTCTCTGCAACTATAGTTGCAGAAACAAAGCGGAGATGTCTGTGCGCATGTGCAGTTCTTCGAACTGCACATGCGCAATTCTAGTGTGAAGAAAAATGAAGAGGACCAGGAGGAGATCCGGAGACAGCGAGTTCCGAAGAGGCGGGGTAAGTGTGATTCATTTTTTTTTTTATCACATAAACAGCACTTTTTCGGAACTGCTGTTTCTGTGTTGCGTTTTTCATAAATTTGAGAAATAGTTCAATCCTTATTAATGCGATAAGGATTGAAAACTATTTTTCACTTTATGATAAGATTGATAAATGTGCCCCCAATTCCAGTAATCCTCACCGAGCTGAGTATCGCTCACCTGCCCCACTAACTTTTTTTGAAAAATTGGCCCAAAAAAGGTTTTTGATTGCTGTGATGAGTAGCAAGCTAAAATGTTATCAATGTAGGGGTCTTAATAAATAGACCCCTGCAAATGTCAGCCAATTGCAGTAAGAGCATTTTCATGTAAATGCGACCAATGTAGACCTAGACACAGAGGCATATGCGCTTGTCAGGAGGCGTAACTCTTGCGGATGCAAAATATGTACCAATAATCACATCCCTATGCTTTTGTTACTCCTGTTGTAAACGAGAGCATATGTTAATGATGCAGAGCCAGAAGCATCTTGAGATGAGTCCGAGTCAGCATACACATGAAATACCATACTTTTTAGCGGGGCTCATTTTGACGTTTTTGATTTACAGTGCATCAAACTCTACATGAGCCCTAATGTTGGCAGCTATGATATAGCCACTGCTCGCCTATAAAGAGGTTAGTTGTCATTGGCTGAACACTGTGCGTGTTGCTGGATAGAAGGGAAAAGCAGAAGTAGAAATGTAGAATTAATACTGATTTTACAACACTACTATATTTTTACATTAGTTATGTATTATATGGTTTTGCACATTACAAAGATAAAAGTGAGATTTCTATATAGATATAAAATATAGAGTTGTTTTGAAGTTGGCAAAGGCAATTTTCCTTTGCATTGCTCGCTTTTCGCTTTCTGAGCACTTTTATAGTAGCCAGCAAGTAAAAGTAGCTTCCTTTTAAAAGCCATACATACCAATGTCAAGTAAAATTGAAAGCTCTAAGGCTAAAATTTATGAAACCTGATTACTCTTCATATTAGTGGTTTATATTGATTGATTGGTTTATGACATTATTGTAATAAAGAGTAACATCATTTTGCAAAATTATAGATTTTTAAAATATATAATAGTAAGAAAAAAAGGTAATGGAAGGGACAGAGAGGTTAAACCAATCAGATTACAGAAGGAAATGGGGAGGACAAATTAAATTCCAGCTTTTAGTCCAGGTAACAACTCTTTACATATTATATGCCTTCTCCCAAGAGCTTTTTGTCTCAGTACTGGTATCCCAGTTACACATATTAACATATTCACACCTCCCAACATTACTAAGCAAAAACGTCGGACACAATTGGGACAAAAAATTTGGAATAAGGCCTCTGACTTATCCAAGCCACAAACACCACCAACCATGCTCCCGATTGTCGTGACCACATTTCCAATCTGATAAGTCAGTGAACTCGGCTCCTGAAGTTCAATGTAAAAGAATAGCAAAGCTACCTAGCCAACAGACAGATGTATATCAAAAGTAGTAGCTGCTGGGAGAGCACAGAATCCAACCCTATTCTATGAGCAACAGTGGGTATATTGTATTGGCCACTGCTGGGAATTATTGGCCTGTATATTTTGTTGAATGTTGCTGGGGTATACAGTATTTGGCTGTGCTAGCTATACAGTTTATTGATGATTGTTGGGAAATTTGGTTTGGGCACTGCTGGACATTATATTTTGGTCAATGCTAGTTATAATATATCATAATTCCCGGATATAATATGATGGGCATTGCTGGACTGCTACAGCTGCTGCCATTCATTCTATTATATCGGTAGTCTAAAGCAATGTAATGACAGAGAAAGGTGGCAGGACCAACATAACTCTGATTGCAGCTTATTCAAATGGAGTCTTCCTTTGTGGGTGTCCATTATGTTTAGGAACCCCATCAGCACAGAGGACAGGGATCCCAGAGGAAAGCACCCCTACAGTTAAGCTATGTAGTATCAAGGGTGATAGAGTTAGTTTGTAAAATTTCCATGGAAAAGGTGGAATTAGAGAGTAAAAATTAGCATTGCTTTCACTTTGAATGCTGTATGCTGCAAACGGAGTGCCAGGGACCAAATTAAATGGCCTATATTTGGTTGCTGTCTAACAGCTGACAATGTCAACTGCCTGCCCATCTTTTAGTCTGTGTATATATTATGTGAAATGGGACATGGAGATGCAGGACTCCTTTATTGGGGTTCCAAGGAAGGATTTGTCAATAATCATGAAGGATTCATTATACTTGTGATGCCCACCAGAATTAGATATTTTTTTTAATCACTTAATACAGTAGTTTGTGTCAGAGCTCTCGCTACCACTGTTGCAGGGGGTATGGGGTCTAAAAATAAGTGCACTGTGTGCAACAGCAATAGTTCTGCCACTGCCTGCACCCACTATCATGGCAGAACAAGCGTAGAGAAACAGGGCTTCACTGCGCATTCACAGGCCTGGTAGGATGTGCAATCCCTATGTTGTCTGGCAATGGGGTCCCTGACTTGCAAACTCTACATGATGTTTGCAAATGCAGTGCTAGATAGTTCAGTTTCTGTGAAAACATGACATTTTAACAAATATGTTTGTGAATGTTTCAAAGTAATTTTCATGTTGTGCTATCTAGGCCCTTTAGAGCACTAAATGCCTGAATATATTGTTGAGGGCAGTGGCAAAACTTTTTGGTACAAAGCACTCTTCCTCATGTAGACCATTCTTAGCAACAGTGACACCTGTAAGCTGGGGCAGAACCGCATCGACGGGTCCCATAACAAAATTTGTTGGAAGGCCCAGTAGTGCTGCTCCAGCCTTGTGGGCCCTGCTCTGTTCTTGGTCAAGCAGGGACCTCTTCTGACTGTGGCTTCAATGTGCCAACCTGGGCAAGTTTGCTGACCATGATTACAACCATATTCAGTTCGGATGTTTGCAATTACAATGTGGTCTAAGATTTTTAAGCAGAACTTATTTTCTGATTTTAGGATATTTAGCTCCCACTAGCTAGGTGCCATTTGCTAATCCTTCAAACAAGAATTTTTAAATGTGTAGAGACAACAACATAAACTACATTTTTGATGCCTGCCAATAAGTTCACACCCCCGACACACTGTTCAATAGTCTACTCCAGTGTTGGCTAACCTGTGAAACTACAAGTCCCAGCATGCTTTGCCATTATATAACAGCTAATTGCTGGAAGGGTATGCTGGGTTTCACAACTCCTGGAGTGTCACAGGTTAGCCAACACTGGTCTACTCCAAAATTAACAACTATTAAAAATTATTGACAAATAATATGTTTTATCCTTAGCAGACACTTCTTGCTTTACAAGTATGAAGTTGCATTCAAAAAAATTAACCAAAATATAACCAACTGAATCTTAAAATCACGTATACTGCAAATAACTATTACGAATTCAGTGCTAGTAATGTCATTTTTCGAGCTTGTCAACTTTAGTCATAACATCACTTTTGTCATTTTGAATGTAGCGGCCTTGAAAATAAAATTAGATCTTAAGTGAATATGATGTTAAAGAGTCACTGAAAAAAAAGCTGCAAGGTTTAATTCTAAGATATATCTTATTCCATTAATGTAGCTAGGCTTGGGCTATCTAATTATCACTGATAATACCAAGTACCTATGGTTTGCAGCTATTCAGACTGAGGTGCAAAAACAGCAATCAAAGCAGTTGCAGCTCCAACAATAAAATGATAACAATTGAGACATCGTTCATAAGAAATAGCTGTTAACTATATGCTTTTAACAGTTATAATTAAACGTTAATTTAAATGACACAATTGTTTATGAGTGTGTGCCTTTGAGAAGGTATGGAGGCATTTCTCAAGCATATAGGACCCATATTGGTAGTAACATTATCAAAGAAAAACAATGAAGTTTACAATAGGTTATGTTTATAAACGCTTGTACAAATCTCTTAGGCACTTTTTTCACAGAATCTTTGTGCTTCCATCTAGGTATTACTGTATAGAATCACAATTGGGTTTTTCAAAAGTCGTTGGGTGTGTATCCCATGTGGGAGCATGTCCCTATCATGACACAGCATTGACCTATGGGTGTGATTAAGTAAACACATAAATGTCAATAAATTGTGAATTAAGCCTCACTACTTGTTATATGACTCATTGGCTAGGCTGCATAAAATTTCAGCATTATTCTAAACCACAGTACCTTGGATATGGGATCTTATGGAAATATAGCTCCAGTGTTCCTTTTCCTTAAAACATACTACGTGCCTTATATATATTTATCTGCTGTGCAAAGTGTGTTTTTCTAGCAGGAAAGTAAGGATGCTTCAATTAGGGCTTGCAAAAAGTGCGTTAATTCTCCCTAGGACAGCCCTGTAGGTAAAGCAGTTTTTCATAAAATCCTTGGGAATGTTTAGTGACTATGAGAGCTGCACAGACATTAGCAGCTACAGGGCCAAGACTGTAGTACCATATTCCATAGAGATGTACTGTGAGTCCATATATTGCCAACTTGCTGCCCAAGGATGGCACTCTGAAACCTAAAAAGTCTATTTGTAATAATGTTAAATGTAATGTAAAATTTAATAAAATTTTTATCATTGTGAATGTCGTGAAAAACTTACAAACTAGTTTGGTGTTTGTATTTGAAACGGGGGGAGTTGAGGGGACTAGAAGAAAGGGGAGTGTATAAGTGGACAAATGTATTTTTAAAATATATTTTTTTATATATTGCCCCTCCTCTAGTCTCCAGTATAATGGAGATAAGGCACTTTTATATTAATAAGCTTTGTGGTCGGCATTAGGACCTCAGCATTGAGGGGGAGGGGGGTCTCACAGTCCTATCTGCTACGTTGGCACAAGATTCCAGTCTCCTATGTTGCTTACTTGATGTATTTCTCCATTATAGGATCAGAGCATCTACCTAGTGTTTCTTCATTATCACTAAATTTAGTGGTATTAGAGCTGATGGGAAGCCCTTGGGATTTATCTGAGATCCCCAATATCCTCTTAATCAGAAGTAATGATGAACCAGGAAACTGATGTGATGCATATAATGTAGAAGCGATTTTGGTTTATATGTAAGGGTGAACCGCATACGTGCCTACTTTTAGATTCTCCTCTCCGAGAGACCACGGAGGGAAGGTGAAGCGACAAGTGTGCGGAAGGGAGAGTGGTGATGTGATTGTTCCTGGACACTACCTCAGTAGTATGTTCACACTCTGTTTGCGTGGGTTTCCTCCGGGTGTTTCGGCTTCCTCCCACACTCTAAAGACATAGTGGTAGGTGAATTGGCTTCTGAAAAAAATTATTCTAACGTGTGTGGGGTGGGGTAGGGAATATAGAGTGTAAGCTCCACTGGGGCAGGGACTGATGTGAATAATTACATATTCTCTGTAAAACACTGTGTAATATGTAGGAGCTATGTAAATAATAGTTTATAAATATTGTTCTATAGACAGTTGCGGATCCAGGGGTGGGGGGGGGCGATCGGGCGCCCCCTCCCCCTGGCACGGGCTTGCTGCCGGCGGCTGCACACTATGTGCAGGTCCGTTCGGCAGTGACAGGCAGGGACAGTGTGCTGCCTGGCTGATCTGATTGTGTTTTAAACACAATCGGAGCAGCACACTGTCACTGCCGAACGGACCTGCACATAGTATGCAGCCGCCGGCAGCCTTGGATGTCAAAAAGGGGGCAGGGCCTAAATCACCCCCCTCCCCCCTCCCTAAATCACCCCAGGTAGAAGTATTCTCTAGATCCGCCCCTGTCTATAGAATTGAGTGGACCTCTCTTTGGTCTACAGGTTTATGAAAATCAGTAAAAATCTAAAACCAAAGAGGCTATCTCGTTAAAATATTTTTCTAGATGAAAAATGACTGGTGTTATCCTCTACATATTAACTCATGAGTTACAATTTGTCTGAATTTGAAGGAGCAAAGCTGTTATAGAGATTATAGGTCATCATTACTACCCATGGCAACTAAAGAGTAGATTAAGACTAAATTGTGCCCTATAAAGAGTGTAGCCTACCTGCTCTGACCTCAGTGTTACTTGTCCATTCACTTATCACTACAATACTACATTTTAAAAGTGGTAACGGAGCTTTAGTTCATATAAAAACATTAGCCCACACTTGCTTACTGTTCCAGAATGTCCGTGAGTCTCCTGAATTCCAGGTAGGTCTCCTGGACATTAGCCTTGTTATACTCACCATGCACTTAAAATATCACAAATAAGCCATATTGCACTATATTGTAGAAACAGTACATATACAGGTCCATATAATTATGATTGTGAACTAGTAATGTGTGGATATACCAGTATTGCCTATAGTATAACTTACTTGCAGGTGGCTAAATTATACCAACAGGGCCTATATGATTAGGTGCCAATATTGCCCAGATTATACCACTAGTGTCTTTATGACTATAGCAGAAGTAACAATATGATTAAATAACAACAGGGACTCCGATTATACCAGAAGTGTCTATATGATCATGCACTTGTAGGTGCCCATATCATTATGTGCTAGCAGTGCTCATATAACTATATACCAGCGATACCCACATTGTTACTTACCAGTTGGTGACCAAAATGTGCCAGAAGTTCAGAAAAGATTAAGTACAAGTCACTATACAGACTGGTCCAGCAGTGCCCATGTGTCATTATGTACTAGCTTTTTCCCATATTCTACTTACAGTGCCTATATGCTTTTGATCAGGTATTTTACATATCGTTCTGAAAGTTCCCATAAGATTTTGTACTGGCAGGATCCCAGGGGAGAGGGATTCTTTATATTCCCATTCTCCCCAGACTTTTGTATTAATAAGCTTTGAGATCGGCATTGTAACCTCAGCATTGGGGGGGGGACCTTTCACACTCTTCCCTGGCACTTAAGAAAGTACCACATAATTCTTTACAAGAGGGTGCCCAGTGCCCCCCTTAACAACACACATACAACAATGATTAAACTGGCTACGTTGAATGTGAGAAGAGTGGTTGGTGCCTGGTTTTGGACCCACAGGAGGAGAGGTGGCCTCTGACTTTCTACTCCTGCACTGGGCTGGCTGAAGGGGGGCAGCAAAGAGTTTTCAACTTTTGACTTGATTGTTGTGCGATGCTGCATGTGGCATCACGTCTTACAGTTGCCAGGCCAAATAGCCCATCTCTGGTCTGAGCAGCAATGCTGGCTCTAATACTGACAGGTGTGATAGTCAAGGTACAGAGTCCCAGACTGTCTGCACTGTGGGGGCCAATTTAATAATGTAGGTAGCTGGGCCCTAGGCTTGTGCCTAGGTTACATTGTAATGGTAATCTCACCTGGACAACCTAATTTTAGGAATACTGTGATGACTTAATTTTCCATCTGGGAAACCAGTGGCACTGTGAGCAATCACATAAGCCAATATTCGGTTATAAGAGAATAATCACAAAGTATTGCAGAATTAAATGATACATTTCTGCAAATGGTATGTTATACTACAGCTGTATAGTAACTTATACATAACCAAAGTATACATAGCGCAACTTTACAATCAGCAAATTGTCCCTAGTAGGTCTATGCAAATTTAGTCAACTATGTAAATGAAAGATTCTGATCATCAGACACCCCTTCTAAATGACAAATATTGGTTTATGTACAGGGACATGTTTTCCAAAATGCATGTTTGACTGACCGTGGGAAGATAATGAATGAAAGAAAACAGCTGCTAATGTACATAAGTCTGTATTCACAGAGATGTTTTTCTATGCATCCATGTTCCTGCATCTTTTCGATCTCTGCTCTGTCTTTCAAAAGCACAGCATGCTGCAGATTTCTGGTGTCGCCACCCACATGAAAAACTGATGTCATGGTTTTTTTTAAAGTCTATTTTTGATAAGTTGTTTTTTTTTCTTTCTTTTAGAATCACAATAATTGTGGAATATATTTAAAAACTTAATACATGGGTCTAAATTCAGCAAATGGACATGAAAATACAGCAGAATACAAGCTTGCTGCTTGGATTCGATTAGCAATGTACAAATAACATAAAGATAGGTTAATAAAGATATACAGTGTTCTATCTGCATTACTTTTGGCTTTTGTGTACACCTGTCATACACTTGAATAATGGATATCAAATGGCTGTGTGCACATACCCTATGAATGCAGCTTATAAATTTATAAACATTGACCATGTCACTTCTGGTCATTATGACAAATCGAGGATGACATGGTATATTGTTATATAGTTATACTAACCTCAGATATTTTTGCCATTTCTAAATAAAATTGGATATGTAGCATTCATGCAAAGAGATTTCTATACTTAAAAAAAACAGGCGGGGGCTCATGCTGAGTTGGACATGCATGTATGTATGCATGTAAAGTAAGCTTTAAACTGCACATAAAAATAGCGTATTTACGCCAATATGTTGAGTTGGAGGCATCTGAAAATGCATGTAACTCTGCACCAAATAGCATGTGCACCAGGTTTAAGTCAGGCGTGTTAACACCCAGTTACATTTGCAGAAAACCAGGTCATAAGCACAACAAATGTTTTTTTAACATTTACTTTGATAATGAAAACGCAGTCTCAATTAGGTTTGTTTCAAATAACAAGTAACTCTATAATACTGCAGGTACCATCTTCCTTTCTGTGTATGAGTGAAAGTAGCGATAAATTAATTCTAAAATAGGCAAGCTAAATCAGAGTCACGAGCAAAGCTTCAGAGGTGTACCAGCAATCAGAAGTAGCTAGCTAGCACTGGCAACTGTCCTCATCAGCGTGTATTTGTACTAGCCCTCAGCCAACTGCAATTGATATAGCATCTGACGGGCCTATCTGTGTCTCCGTACAGGTCTGGCTCAGTTCGCAATTCACCCTTACTGTATTTAGACCCCCCCCTTCCCTTCCCAGTTCCGCACCTCATAAGGAGGTGCAAGTATTAATATTGTTAATTATTTATAGGATGCCACTAAGTTTCGCAGCTCTTGTAGTACAAACAAGGTACACAGTTCACATAAACAAACAATAGTTAAAAAAATTTACATAGCACAAGTAGAACTGAAAAGCATGAATAACAATTAAAAGTGATAATACAAGATGGGTAACAAAATTCAAGTCATATTACAAAGGGCAATTTCCAGGCAATTACAAGGATAGTGAAGGTGACATGGGAAGAGGACCATAAGAGGAAGGAGGGTCCTGCTTTTCAGAGCTTGCTATCTAAAGGAAAGGAGTTGGAGTGGAAGACAGAGGGTGACACATATAGGGGGAGAAAAAGGGATTAGATAGCGGCCTAGGTAGGCTTTGGTGAACAGGTGAGTTCTGAGTGAGCATTTGAAACATTGGAGGCTGATGGAGAGTCTGATTGAGCAAGGGAGCATGTCCCAGAAAAGTCGAGAAGCGTTGGAAAAGTCTTGGAGGCAGGAGTAAGCAGTGGTAATCAGAGGGGAGGAGAGGTTGTGGTCATTGGCTAACTGGAGAAGATGGGAAGGAATGTGAAGGGAGATGTAGGGAGGACAGAAGTGGGGAACAGCTTTGTAGGTGAGATGAGGAGTTTGAATTACATTCTATAGGGCATGGGAAGCCAGCAGAAGGATTGTCAGCGGAGAAATTCAGATACAGTGATGAAACATAAAGATCAATCTTTCCGCAGCGGTAATGAGAAATTGAAGAGTAAGAGAGGCAGTTGAGGGGAAGGCCAGATAGAAGGCTGCAATAGTCTGGGTGAGACATGATGAGAGAGAGGATTAATGGTGTGGTGGTATCAAGGGAGAGGAAAGGTTGAATCCTGGCAATGTTCCGGAGATGGAAGCATCAGGATTGGGAGAGGGATTGGATGTGGGGTGTGAATGGTAGAGAGGAGTCAATTGATGTCAAGGCAGCAAACTTGAACTGAGGATATTGTGGTGTTGTCAAGAGTGAGGGAGGGGTGATGACATGCAAAAAATGGAAGAGAATGAGCTAGTTTTTGGCCAAAATTTAGCTTGAGAATCGTTGTGACATCCAGGAGGAGATTCCGCAGAGACAGTTGGAAATCTGCAGGGGGGGTGGGGGGTGGACAGGTAAAGCTGGGTATCATCAGCAGAGGAGTTGTAGAGTAAGAACAGCAGGGGTACCAAATCTACATATGGGTGTATGTTTTTTGTAGCATGCGCAGTACAAATTTGCATATTTTAGGTTAAACAAACAGCCATAAGCGGAACTCAGCATGTGCCCCACAGTATGTATGTGCACTCTTCGTTTCAGATAATTGGTACTACTGTTACACTCTAGGGAAATATACGTTATATAGATAAAAGATATAAGCTTAGCAAGAGCTAATGTAATTATCTCACTATATAATACAGGGTTCTTTTTTTCTTTGTTTATGTACCCGGACATTTTATTACTGTTTTTGCTTTTATATGCCTCTTATCGTATTGTTCATATTCTTATTTGGACCTCTGACATTTCAAGTAGAGTTTGCATGTATTGAATCCTTGATAGCAGTAAGTATGTATATTGCAAATTAATACCCATGATGAGTGTTATACAAAACTCTGCAGTCACTGTGAAATGTGCAAGCCCTTCCCATAAGGGTGCCTCACTATATATCTATCTATTTTTATATATATATATATATATATATATATCTGTCTATCTATGTGTGTGTGTATAAATATAAATATATATATATATATATAGATATATAGATATATAGATATTTATATTAAATGAGATAAGCAGGGTATTGTGCTCGTACTATAAGTTCATTTTTTTTAAATGTTTTATTATGACTTTTATGTGTGCGCCCTAAATGTTTGCTTTGTGTGTATGAATCAGTATACTGTATATGTGCCTCTATGTCTTCAAGCACTTTTCAAAATCTGTTATTTTTACACTTCTAATATTAACAATAGACTTAGGGCTAGATTTACTAAGCTGCGGGTTTGAAAAAGTGGGGATGTTGCCTATAGCAACCAATCAGATTCTAGCTATCATTTATTTAGTACCTTCTACAAAATGACAGCTAGAATCTGATTGGTTGCTATAGGCAACATCCCCACTTTTTCAAACCCGTAGCTTAGTAAATCTAGCCCTTAGTCTCATCCCAATATCTATTTACACATTAGATTTCTTATTAATCATTTATATATTACTTACTTTTACTCCTTCACAATTATCTATATATATTTTTTAAGATATCCTGTATTTTCCATCCCATTAATCTTTTTATGTAACTATATCACAAATATACAATATGTCTTTACAACAATATCATTTGCCTTTGCTGCCAGGTCCTGCTACACATATTTCCCATCTAATTTGCAACAATTTCTTCCATTTATTTATACATTCAGCCCCTTATATACTCTATTTCCCCCATGCACATTTACTATCCATTCAGTTAATTTTACTTTGTACTTCTACCCATTGCTATTACAATCTTTTACACAGAATATCCTTTTAATAACATTTAGCTTTTTTTTTTATAACCCCAAGCATGTGTTCTCATTCCGTATGTCTGTCCTATTTCCCTTAAATACCTCTTGATTCTAGATGAATAGAGGAAACCTTAGAACAAAGTCTCTCATTTATTGAACATCATTAGGGTCCTCTGCCACTGGTGTCAAAATACATGCTTTTAACAGGTTTTTTTTTTACGCTAGTAAAAGTATGTGAATGGAACCAATTGATTACAGTGACCCCATACCCACTAGCATTTGCAGTCTGATACAATTGCGCTGTTTAGATGCTGCCTGCTCAGTTTCCTTGCATTTGCTGCAAATATATGAATTGGGACCAAAGGAGTGAAATGCTGTGTCGCCGACATTTAACGCCATTATGGATCTATACTCAGGGCTGTCTGTGCCAATATCCGAGTCACCCCATAAATTCCTGCTGTATACCTCATGTCCATTTGACTTGTTTGTATTTAGCCTTGTGTGCATGTACTGTATTACAATTGCATTCCTGGTGTGCATATGTACTCCTGCCTGTTTTATAATATGAACAACATTATGCCTGGGAAAACAACTGTTCATGTTATCACTGTTTTGCACACCTCTATGAATGTGTGGCTAATGAGCTAAGGTAGCTCTCTTAGGGCTTATTCACACAAGCTTCCTCTCGGAACACAACACAAGAAATAGTGAGGCATAGAGTTCCATTGATCTCTGTGTCCTGACACCTTTGCTGTTCACACAGGCAGCAGTGATATATGTGGCTGAAAGTTACCACAAGAAAATTATGCAGAACACCATATTCTTGCGGTAACATCCTGGCCGTATATATCCCTGCTGTCCATTTCAAATGTGAGAATATGGTGGTTCCTGTGGGGACTTATTAGGAAGTGCTCACAGCAGCATATGTGTAATATATATTAGTGTCATTTCTTAAGAGTAAGATGCCCTACAGATTTTTTGTGAATGGTGTGTTGAAGTGTAGTCTGAGAAAAGCAGTGTTCTAAAGAAGTTTAAATGTCTGCAGATGATTAGTAAAAATGTATGGACATAAATTGGTAAAAATGTGCATGCATAGTAATGAGAAAAATAAACAATATGTAATAGAGTATCTAAGGTAAATGGGATTGTTTAGAATTAGAACCTTTAATAAAATAGGGCTTTTAGGTGCAAATGGTCACGGCCCTTATTTACACTACCAATGGAATCAGCTGGCCACAGTATATTCCCTACAGGGATACAGCATGTGGGCAGCAGACTTTCACCTTCCATTCCTCAGTAGCACCAGATGGGTGGCTGGCTGGCTTTCTAGCACTATGATAGCTCCCTGATACTTTGGTGGAATTGTGTGTGTGGTATTGTGCATTTCACACCAGGAGGCACTCACACCTTCTGTATCATCTCCTATCACATACTGCAAACTGCTAAATTAGGGCCCTCATCTGCTTCTCTAGGAACAAGTTCATATTGTTCATATTATCCCTGCTCACGGGAGTTCAACATTTATGTGTTTTTTTAATGTATACCTACCTACATGTTGGAATGAGGAAACATGCATATGAAAGCTGTGTGCTTATGTTTACTTTTATTTGTGTCCCCCTGTGCCTTTGTTACGGTGCATGCAGTTACCAGTAGACATTCTGAGGCACAGATGTAGTATGTTTCCTCACCACATAATAAACAATACTTGTGAAAAATAGTTTGCAACAGTTCAGAATACAGCATTACTCTTTTGAAACATAGACTGTATATGTATGTATCTAGTGGTAACCTTGCCTCTGTGAGTGTCCCTTTAAATACCACATAAAAATACTCTAACATTGTAACACAGTATGTTTAATTCAGTTTGCATTCCTACTCTATCTCTATCATATCTCTGTTGAAACATGCCATATTATGTGGAATATGTATTTATTATTCTGTGTGTTTATGTATGTGATTGTTTTTTTATGGGTGGGTATTTAAGCTAGCCTGTGTGACTGTATGTGTAACTTTTCTTCCATGTGCGTTTGTAGTTCTATACCCTTGAGAATAGCGATGTAGTTTATAACATTGTTCCTGTACATCCCTGTAACTGTATAGGTTACTGTGTTTGTGCATGTAATCTTGTGTGTATTGCGGTGTGACAGGTTATGTCTGCTTGTCTGTGCATATTCCTATATGTTGATAAGTTTTATGTATCTCTGTGTGATTCTGTATGTATCTGTGAATGTGCATATTCCTGTGTGTATGTGTGCGCCCGTGTAATTTCATCACACATTCATTACTCAGACTCACTCAGCCATGTAATAGAGACAGAGAGAGCGAGAGACAGAAAATCACAAGGCCTCATTCTACCCCCTCCCTGCCCAGGCCCCAGACAGACAGGCGGGCATGTATATGTGGGGCGGGGGTGAGAACCCACCCTTTGCTGCACCCCACTTAACCCTTTCTCTTTCAGTAGCAAGGCATTTAATGCACTGCAGGCCCCTCTGTCAGAGAAGGGGGGGTCAAGGGACTTATCAAACTGTTTTCTCATTACTTCAGTAACCAATGGGTTAAAACTGCATCCTTCCCCCTCCCTCTTGCACCCTGTCCTCTCTTTCTTTCACCAAAAACCCTTTCACCTTATTCTGTGGCTCCCCCTCCCTCACTCTCTTCACCCCCCCACTGCTTCACAGTACAAAGACCCTCTCATTCCCCTAACCCTCCCTCCTTTATTCTCACATTCCCCCTCTTCCTACCCCCCTTCCAATGCTCAGCAGAGAGAGAGAGAGAAAAACACACACTTAAAGGGAAAAAGTTGCCCTGTTGTTCCCTTAATGTTTCTTTCCTGGATTTAAACACTCTTTCTTAATCATGCTATCTCATATTCTGCATGTTGACACTTGTCTCCGTCTCTCTTTCTGATGCCGTCCGGTGTCTCTCTGCATCCTCCTCTATATATTCTCTCTCTCTCACTCACTCGTTCCTCTTTCTGTTTCTCTCCTTCTCTCTTACTCCCTTTCTCCGCCCCCTCTCTCTGTTTCCCTCTCTCCTTTTTTTCCTTCTTCCTCTCTCTCTCTCGCTCTCTCTCTTTCTGTCTCTCATTTCTGTCTCTCTCTATCCTCTCTCACTCTGTCTCTCACTCTGTCTCTCTCTCTCCCCCTCCTCTCTAGTACCCTCTGCACCTGCTAAGTTTTTTTTTTACCAATAATTCATTTTTTTCTCTCTCCCTTCTGTTACCATTAACAAAAAAACAAAAAAAATTACACCCCACTTCAAATAAATACACCCTCCCAACCTGTACTCCGTCTGCACTCCCCAGAACCTTATACAGGATCAGAGTCACAAATCCCGGACAATAAACGGATAAAATAGTGTTCCCCGAGCAGGAAAGTCTGTGTGTTATACTCACACTCCCGGGCAGAGAAGAGATTATCTGCTCCCGACGTCAGCGCTACGTGGTTGGTGAAGAATTAAACCCATGGCAGGGACAGCGAGATGCCTCTTTGTGCTTTTCATGCGTGCTGCAATTTGCATTTTCTAAGGGCCTTTCATCAAGCATGCGATCTCTCAGGGAGAGTTACACAAAAGCAGCTCAAATCCCCGCCACAAAAATGGATGCCCCCCTTCCTCCCCCTTCTCCTCCTCTATCTCTCTCCTCTCAGTGACTGCCTCTCTCACTTTCTCTCCTTTTCCCTCTCTTTTATAAACAGTCTCTCTTTCACTCCCTCTGTCTCTCTTCCTGTCTGCCTATTGATTAATTTCTGTCTGTCAACACTGCTCTGTCTCTCTCTCTGGGTAGATTTTTTTTTTCTCTTTCACTCTGTAATATCCCTCTCTCATTCTCATAATGTCTCACTACATCGTTTGCTCTTTCCTGCTTTCCCTCGTCTCCACTCTGCTGACTTCTCTCTTCTGTTCTTACTATACTTTTCTTTTCATTTTCTCTTCCCGTGGCTTTTCTAAACTCACAGTTTTCCTGTCTGTATCCTAACATTGTCCCTCCCCTTTTACACCTATATATCTCTTTTGAGATTCTTTCTCTCTTAATGAGTCTCACACCTGCACTCTCTGTGCTCTCTCGTCTGGCACTCGCACATTGCCTTTTCATAGTAGTTATTTGCAGCACTTTTCCTCTGTCTCTCACCTGTGTCCCGTCACTTTTCCCTTCATCTAGTCTGCCTGTCTCTGATTATCTCCTCTCGTCTGTTTTGTGCACCTCTTACTGTACTCTCGCTCTGATGCTTACCTCACATACACTTGCCTATATTTCTCTTATAAATCTCCTTGTCTCGTTCTTGTCCTGTTCGTGGACTCCTCAGTATCTAATTTGTTTTCATTTTATGCCTGTCTCTCATCTTTCTCTTTGTCGTTACCTATTTTGTGTCCACACACTATGGGGTTCATTTGTGATGGACAGGCACAGCGCAGTTCTGCCTGTCTGTTATTTTGCACCTAAATGCTATTGCATTTGTTTGCGCAAACATTTACGTGGATGCCTATAATGGACATCATTTTGGCCCATGATCACTGGCACACTTGGATGGCAATGCACCACCCTTTGCAAGCTGATTGTGTGCAAGCAAGGTTATATCTCAGTGCCATATGTCTGTGTCCCTTTTGCCCACACTGCCATTAGGTCACCATTACCTGAGTATGGTTGTTTTATATTAAATAACTCAGGAAAGGAAGATGATATGTTTCATTCATCAATCTGGTATTTGAGATTTAAGCATACACATTGCTTTCTGAGTACACATCTGTGTATAAATCTCACTAGGTTTGCATGAATGCACCAGCAGCTTCCTATTGAAATTGAGACTTAACATTTCTGAACCAGGTGTAAAATGAAGCCCATTTGTGGCGCTGAAAACCCTGCTACACCTTGCACATTTTAGTTTGCATAGTCTTCTCTCCTTTTGGTCAATTTTAATATCAGTTTTGCTCCACCATCCGAGTCATATAACCAATTGCAAACATGCAAAGGCAGGTGCAGTAATATATAAATGTGTGAACGACTGTCTCTTCACAAATGACCCTCTGTGTTTCTACTTTCTCTGCCAGTCTATACCCCAGTGTCACATTTTAGATGCGGTCTCTTTGTGAGCTCCATGTCTATTTCTTCATATTGTACCTGGTGCAGTGATCTACTAAAGTCTTCAAATTGTATCAATAAAATTATTTACTTATCCAGAAAAACCCCATTGAGCAAACTCATTTGCAAGCTGTACCTGCATTAACATGCCAAGTAACAATACATTTATATACAAACAACAGACAATTGATACAAAAATACCACAGTACAGGGGTAGGCCTGCAACATTCAGTATAGTAAAAGTACATTTAGGTATATATATCTCACCCACCCTCCCCTGTTTCATCATCGTTTTTTATTCTGTATATTACCTGTATTCCCCATCTCCATTTCTCTGTGTTCTGGTTTATTTCGTGCCTCTTTTCTTCTTCACATCTCTGTGAAGACTCAATTTATTGATCAGCAGATAATGAGGACACAGTCTGAATGACAACAGAGAGGAGAGAGACAGAGGCAAGAAAGAACTGCTATCACCTTACACCCAGACAGATATACATATCGCTCTCAAGTATACACACATGTACGGTTCATAAACACAGAGACACTACCCATCTGCAAAGAGACTTGAGAGACTAAAAAATACACATTTTTATATATTACATATGTGATAGAAATGTATCTAGCACTGTTGTTCATTTTTGTGCAATGTGAAGTGATTGTACCCAAACAAGAGAAAGAGAAGCACTTTGCAGTGACTGTAGATGTTAAGGTTAAATTAAATGGAGAGCATGGGACATAGTATACATAAATCAATAGTCAACATATGTGACAATCAATACATGATTACATGTATACTAACATTCATTCATGCAATATATATTTATATATATTTGTTTATTTATTATTATACACATGTATACACTCAGTGGCCACTTTATTAGGTACCCCTTTCTAGTACTAGGTAGAACCCCCTTTGCCCCCAGAACAGCCTTAGTGGCATGGATTCAGAAAGGTGCTGGAAACATTGCTGCAGATTTGTCAGCTGCACATTCATGCTGCAAATCTCCTGTTCCACCATATCCCAAAGGATTGATTGTGTCGAGATCTGGTGACGGTGGAGGCTCATTGTCATGTTTGTGGAATCAGCTTGGGATGACGTGTGCTTTGTGACATTGCATGTTATCCTGTTGGAAGTAGCCATTAGAAGGTGGATAGACTGTGGTCAAAAAGGGATGCACATGGTCAGCAACAATACTCAGGGATGCTACAGCATTTAAACAATGCTCAGTTGGTATTAAGGGGACTAATATGTGCCAAGAAAACATTCCCACACCGTTACACAACCACAAGCCTGTACCTTTGACACAAGGCAGGATGGATCATTGGATTTTGGGTTGATTACACCAAATTCTGACCCTACCATATGAGCAGAAATTGAGATTCATAAGACCAGGTGACATTATTCCAACATAAACTATAACGTTTTTGTGACCTTGTGCCCGCTGTAGCCTCAGTTTCCTGTTTGTAGCTGACAAGAGTGGAACCTTTTGTGGTCTTCTGCTGCTGGAGCCCATCGTCTTCAATGTTCGACTTGCTGTGGGTTCAGCGATTCTCTTCTGCATACTGCTGTAGTTATTTGAGTTACTGTCGCCTTCCTGTCAGCTTGAACCTGTCTGGTCATTTTCCTATGACCTCTCATTAACAAGGTGTTTTCACCCACAAAACTGCCCTCCCTGGATGTTTTGTTTTTCTTTTATGCACCATTATTTGTAAACTCTATACATTATTTGTGTCCTAGGAGATCAGCAGTTCCTGAGATACTCAAACTACTATGTGTGGCAGCAACAACATACCACAGTCACTTAGATCACATTTCTTCTCCAGACTGGTGTTTCGGGTAAACAACAAATTAACATCTTGACCACATCACCATACTTTAATACATTGAACTGCTGCCATATGATTGGCTGATTAGATATTTGTATTAGTGAACAGGTACAGGTATATCTAATAAAGTAAGTGTATATTGCATATACAGACACACATACGTCTTGCCACACATACGAGTTATGCCATTAGTTATGTTTTGTTTATACCATGATGCATTCATATTGTCACAAAGAAAGTGTGATTGAGGCTATCTGCTGGTATTGACGCGACTGAGTAGGGAGGCGCGGAGCCTAATGCACCCTTGGTATTCACCAGGGACCCCCGCAAGGTGGTATGGACCCTGGCTGCAAAGGGTGCGCAGGTCACGGTTCTCCAAGACAGTCACCAGCGACATAGGTGAACAGCGGATAGTCACAGGCCGAGGTGAAAACCAGAAGAACGATGCAGTACCGAGTCAGAAGTCAAAGAGTAGTCAGGGAAGCCAAATAGTATCAGGAGAGCTGAGTCAATGCCAAATCAGGATCCAGAGAGAAGTCCGTAACAAGCCAAGTTAGCAGGATACAAGGAACAGAAGGCTGGAACAACGCTGGAGATCAGGTGTAAGCCTAATACTCTGGCACCCTAGTGGTGTCAGAGACATGTTTAAATAGAGGCAGGGCGCTCCTGGTTGGAGCATGAGAGAGCCTGCTCCGGATAGGCAGATACAAAGCGAACAGCCCGCCGATTCAGACAGAAAGCGTCACTAGCGTATGTATGCAGACAGCTTGGAGCACTGCATTGCTAGACAACAGAACGCTTGCCAGAAGGAGTCGTGCATCCATCCCAGACAGCAACAGTACTGCAGGGATGGCACCTGACCGTACCGCCCTCCTATTTGCCGAGGAGACCAGACCTCTCTTAAATCTGGACAAAAGGCGGGGAGCATGGAGATCCTCATCAGAGACCCAAGATCTCTCCTCTAATCCCATAACCTTTCCAATGAACCAGGTATTGTGTCCTGCCTCAAGAGATTCGACATTTCAGAATATGTTCTACCTCAAACTCTTCCCCGGAGGTAGTCTGAATGGGAGCAGGAGGATCTCTAATGAATTTGTTGAGGACCAACAGTTTCAGAAGGGAAATGTGGAAAGAATTGTGGATCTTGAGGGATGGAGGAAGTTGGAGCTTATAAGATACAGCGTTGATGACCGGATAAAACGTGGTGCCAGTTCCATAGAGGGAACACGTCTTAAATTGCGGGTGGACAGCCATACCCTATCGCCCACATGGAGAATAGGAAAACATCTACGCTGACGATATGCAGAGTTCTTGTAACGTGCGACAGATCTGGCAAGGTTGGCTCTGGTTTGGGTCCAAATTTTAGAGAAGGACTGTACTGCAAAGTTGACGGCAGGAACAGGGGACACAGGAATCTCAGAAAAAGTGGGAATGATAGGATGTCTTTCGAAGACAACAAAGAAGGGAGATTCACCGGAGTTGCTGTGGAGGTGGTTATTGAGGGTGAATTCAGCCCAAGGTGAAAACTCACTCCAGGCTGCTTGGTGTTCAGAGGTATACAATCGGAGGAAAGACTTAAGGTCTTGATTGACGCGTTCCATTTGACCGTTGCTCTGGGAATAGTAGCCAAAAGAAATTTAAGTTCAATACCAAGGGCTAGATTTACTAAACAGAGGGTTTGAAAAATTGGAGATGTTGCCTATAGCAACTAATCAGATTCTAGTTATCATTTATTTAGTACATTCTACAAAATGACAGCTAGAATCTGATTGGTTGCTATAGGCAACATCTCCACTTTTCTAAACCCGCTGTTTAGTAAATATATCCCCAAGGCTTTTAAAGAAATATTTCCAAAGTTTGAAGACAAATTGAACTCTGTCCGAAATGATCTCTTTAGGACAGCCATGGAGGTGGAAAATATTCTGGATGAATAGAGGAGCGAGTTGGGCGGCAGATGGTAAGACCTTGAGAGGTGTAAAATGGGCCATCTATGAAAAATAGTCCACCACAACCCAGATGGTGTTGAATCCATGACTCTTCGGCAGTTCTGTAATAAAATCCAGGGATATACTGACCCACGGAGAGTCGGCAATAGGAAGAGTAAGGAGCAACCCTCCAAGAAGACTTCTGGTTGTCTTGTGCCGGGAATAAACATGGCAGACTGCAACAAAATCTTGAACATCAGCAGGGAGAGAAGGCCACCAATAATAATGTGACAATAAAGCAACTGTTCTTTTAACACCAGCATGACCTGCAAAGTTAGAAACATGAGCCCATTGGAAAACTTTGTGACGGAGATGAGGTTCAACAAAGGAACGGCCAACAGGCGGAGTCCTGACCGAGGAGCGGATGAGAGCAACAATGCTAGAAGGGCTAAAGATAGGTTTTGATCCAATAGACGAAATGGCATCGGAATTCTCAAAGGATCTGGAGAGAGTGTCAGCTCTGATATTTTTTGAAACCAGGACAGAAGGTCAGATTCAGCTGGAAACAGGAAAAGAATGAAGACCAACAGGCCTGATGATGGTTAAGGCATTGAGCAGTCTGTAAATAAACCAGATTCTTGTGATCCGTAAAAATGGTAACAGGGTGAAGAGACCCTTCAAGGAGATGTCTTCACTCCTCCAGAGCAGACTTGATGGCCAACAACTCTTTATCAACGATGTCATAATTCCTTTCACAAGGAGAGAATTTCTTGGACAGGAAGCCACAAGGAAGCAGGGTACCAGAAGAAGATTTTTGGAATAAAACAGCACCAATCCCAACCGCGGAAGCATCAACCTCCAGGAAAAAAGGTTTGCTCTGGTCAGGTCGATTGAGTACTGGCGCAGAGGAAAAGGGCTTTTTCAATGTGTTGAAAGCGACGACTGCAGACTGAGGCCTGGGTCTAGAATGAGCAGTGGCACGGGTGAGGTCCGTAATAGGAGCGATGATGGTGGAGAAGTTCTTAATAAATTGACAGTAATAATTGGCAAAACCAATAAAACGTTGAATGGCTTTGAAACCCGAAAGCAGATTCCAGAAGATAATTGCATCAACCTTCTTAGGATCCATTTGAAGAACAGAGCTGGAGATTAAGTAGCCTAAAAAGGGTACCTGTGACAATTCAAACAGACATTTCTCAAGTTTACAAAAAAGATGATTCTTGCAAAGGCGAGAAAGAACTTCACAAACGTTGTTTTGATGAGTAGAGATATCCGGGGAGAAGATGAGAATGTCATCCAAGTAAATGACAGCAAATCAATAGAACAGGTCCCGGAAGATCCCATTGATAAACTCCTGGAATACAGCTGGGGTATTGCAAAGCCTAAAGGGCATGACGAGATACTCGTAATGACCATTGCGAGTATTGAACGCAGTCTTCCATTCGTCCTCCTGTTGAATGCAAACCAAGTTATATGCTCCTCTGAGATCCAGCTTCGCGAAAATTCAAGCACCACGAATTCTGTCAAATAATTCAGAAATCAGGGGGAGAGGATAGCGATTCTTGGTGGTTATAGCATTGAGTTGGCGATAGTCAATGCAAAATCTAAGTGTTCCGTCAAAAAAGAATCCTGCCCCCGCAGGAGAGGAGGACTTACGGATAAATCCCAGTCGAAGGTTCTCAGTGATGTGATCTGCCATGGCCTGAGTCTCAGGGAGATATAACGGATGCACTCTGTCTCGAGGAATCTTCTTGCCAGGAATGAGGTCAATGGAATAATCCCAAGGATTATGAGGAGGTAAAACCTCCTAGGTGGTTTTGCTAAACACATCTAGGAAGGCAGAATAAGGCTTGGGTAGACCAGTGATGTTAGCAAGGGAAAGACACGTAATGTTAGATCTGGCCCGAATGACACGGGTGAGACAGTGCCTATTACAAAAGGACCCCCAAGAAACAACTTGGGCATGATGCCAATCAAACTGGGGAGAATGGGTTCTCAACCATGGTAACCCTAAGATAACGGTTGACTGATTTTGGTAACACTAGGAACTTGATCTACTCCGAGTGGCTGACTTCTACCTGCAGCTGAATGGGCCCGGTGACGGTTGAGAGAGAGCCATTTGAGACCCGATTGCCATCAACTGCTGTCAGGGCCAAAGGCTGCGGTAAAGGAAACAAAGGAAGATGGAGTTCACTTGCCAGGGAGGAAGAATTGAAGTTCCCGGCAGATCCGGAGCCCACGAAGGCAGACGGATAGTGAAAACCCTGGAGGGAAAAGAGGGTAACGAGCATCAAAAATTCGGGGTTCTTGAGGAAACAGGAAGTACAGGATTTGAATGCTAGAGCGACCTCCCTTGTATCATCTAGAGAATAGCGTTTCTCGGTCTCCTTGGACAAGCAGAGAGAACATGCCCAGTCTCGTCGCAGTATAGACAGAGATGATTCCTGATCCGGCGCTCTCTCTCTTCGGGTGTGAGATGAGAATGGCCCAGCTGCAAAGGTTCCTCCAGCGGCATGGTGGAGGGTAGAACAGCAGAGTAGTAGAGTATGGAAGCGAGGCGCTAGCCGGGGGGAAAAAAGGCGGTGAGAACGATCCCTCTCCTAAGAATGCTCCCTGTGATGGATTCCACCTTCACACAGAGGGAGATCAAGTCATCCAACTTGGTCGGCAAATCCTTGGAAGCAAAGTCGACCTTAATCCGCTCAGACAAACCTTGCCAGAAGGTGGTGATCAACGCTTCTTCATTCCATTTCAGCCCAAAAGCGAGGGTCCGGAACTGGACTGTGTACTGACCAGCGGAAAGCGTCCCCTGACGTAAGGCCAACAGACTGGAAGCAGCAGATGACACCCTACCAGGCTCATCAAAAACCTTACGAAAGTCCTCAATGAAGGAAGTGGATTTGGAGAGTAAGATTTCATTGCATTCCCACAGAGGGGATGCCCAGGCTAAGGCCTGACCAGTGAGGAGAGAAATGATGAAGGCGACCTTGGCTTTCGCAGAAGTAAGTTCGAGCACTGATTAAAAAACCCAAGGCACTTCTTTGGATCTCCATCATACATGTCAGGTGTGGGAATGCGAAGACCCCTGGAACCTGAATTCCGGGAAACAGAAAGTTATTCTCCTGTTGTTCCACACGCTGTGCTAGGTGTAACAACAAATCCCAGGACAGAGGGTTCACCTTGTCCACCCACGGCCAGAGTATACTGTCAAAATGGAAATGTGATGGAGGCTATCTGCTGGTGTTGACGCGGCTGAGCAGGGAGGCACGGAGTCTAACGCACCCTTGGGACCCCTGCAAAGAGTTATGGACTTGGCTGCAAAGGGTGCGTAGGTCGCGGTTCTTCAAGACAGTCACCAGCGAGATAGGTGAACAGCGAATAGTCAGACAGCCGAGGTCAAAACCTGGAGGACCATCCAGTACCGAGTCAGAAGCCAATGAGTAGTCAGGGAAGCCGAGTAGTACCAGGAGAGCTGAGTCAATGCCAAATCAGGATCCAGAAAGAAGTCAGTAACAAGCTGAGTCAGCAGGATACAAGGAACAGAAGACTGGAACAACGCTGGAGATCAAGTGTGAGCCTAATACTCTGCCACCCTAGTGGTGTCAGAGACATGTTTAAATAGAGGCAGGGCGCTCTTGATTGGAGCATGAGAATGCCTGCTCCAGATAGGCAGATGCAAAGTGAACAGCCTGCCAATTCAGACAGGAAGTGTCCCTGCTGCTCGGCAACAGGACGCCTAGCGTATTTATGCAGATGGTTGGGAGCACTGCATTCTGTTGCTAGACAACAGAACGCTTGCGGCCACAAGTAGTCATGTGTCCATCCCTGGCAGCAACCGTACTGCAGGGATGGCGCCTGACAGATATATTACCACGTTCCAATGTCTTACTTGCTTACTTTCCCATAATAACTGAGAGGCTCACAAATTTCGGGTAGTCCTTCTGAAAGAGCAGGCACTTTGGTTCCCAGGCAGAGGGGGATGCGGTTTCTTGATAACGAGATTTGTGTTGTTAAGCCCTGCCCCTGCTGTGCATTTCTTCAAATCATAACAGGGGGTGGGACTATGGTGTCACCACACCCCTTTCCACTACTACCAACTCGCCTCATGGGGGGGAGGGGAAGCAGAAGTTTGCAAGTATGCCAAATATTCTACAGCCACTTCACCTACCGCCCCAGACCAACACTATATCTTTGCTGAGATCACTAGGTTATACCGCCTTTTGCCGCAGAAAAACTAGACCATACCTGCCAACAGTCACAATTCTCAGCATTCCAAAGGGGTGTTGCCTCACACACAGTCCAGGGCATAGTTTTGGACTGTTGGCAGTTACTCTGGACTTTTGGGAATATGCAACAGTTACCATGCTGCATACCTCCTAACTGATTTTGGTGGAATATCCGCAGGCCGTAAAAGGGGCGGAGCTTAACAGTGGAGTGGATGGAATTTTATTCTAATTTGTCCAAATGTTGGGAGGTATGGTACTGGCACACAGAAAGTGCAAAGGCCATGTTCAATCTAAAGAAATTGTGATCTACACAAAATAAACAGAGCCAAAACACATATATAAATATCTGTGCATCACTGTCCGTGAAGATTTGGAAGTGAATTACACTGGCTGCTGTGAAGCAGGGATTATCATCAGAGTTAATACAGCACATGGTGGAGGGAGGGTCTTCACATGATTTCAAATGTTGCAACAAAACCCCACCCCCACCGAGTGTTGAGTTTAACAGATGGTAATCTCTGCCGCTGAACAGCCAGGGTAATTCAATGATTTTGGGATCATTAACAATAAAATGTTTGGGATTTTTTAAACTAAACAATAATTATACAGTTACTCTGTAAAATGTCAATATCTGTATCACTGCAAGGAAGATTTATAGAATTCTAATGCATGTTGGCACATTTATACTTAAACTTTCCGGAATACAGTGAATGTGAGCCCCATGGAAAACAACAAGAAATAACTTTTATGCCATTTTTGGGGGCAAGGAAAGCCACCGATTTGGAAAGTTGTTGGATTTTTAAAAAGTAGTGAGTATAATATTTAATTCTGTTTCAGGGTTGATTAAACCAGGATTACATATCCCTTACACTACATTTTAATAATTTTCCTTTAAGCATATGGATTCTCGAGAATTTAGGTATGTGAAAACTATGAAATATCTACCAATGCAGAGATGTTCATGTAAGCAAAATAAATATCTTGTGTCCACTCTTCTTCTTAATATGACTGCCAGTGTTGATTTCTTTGCTATAGTAGCATAGAGGCTGTTGAATTATTTTCCAACCTTGATCCTGTCTTCCACTTGATTAATTGTAACCGAATTGCAATTATTTGTTATTGCTTATTTGTATAGTGCCACACCCGTCCCTGTCCCATTGGAGCTTACAGTCTAAATTAATCACCACACATACACACTGGGTCCATTTTTTTTCAATTAATTTCCTGTATATTTTTGGACTGTGTAACTGAAGCACCCAGAGGAAGCCCACAGTAACACAGGCAGAGCATCCAAACTCCAGTGCCCTGGTCATAATGGATCCCATGGCCTCAGCACTAGGAGGCAACCATGCTTACCACTGTGCCGCCCAATGTAGTATTAGAAATAAAACAAAAAACAGGACAGATTTTTTTTTTCTTTTAAAAAACCTTTCCTGCTACTTTACACAACTAACCACTGTCACTCCTGAGGATCTGTGTGTACCCAGGCTGGGTTGTGTCTGGAGCAGAACTGGCAACTATGTGCAAAAAGGTAGGTGGCTTAATTAGGTTCCTTTGCATGGAAGAGAAAGGACTGGTACAGATGGTGGTTGCTATGAGGTCAGGAAACTAGAGAATATGAATGGCACTGAAGACTGGCAAGTAGTGAAGAATAGAAAATTGGTGGACAGATTTAGCAAAGGAGACCAGACTGGAGCTGGATTGCTGAACCGAATTGGAACCAGTTTGGGGACTGCATTGTCTGAGGATGAATAACTGGGAAGACTGCAGACTGCTGGGAACCAGGTTAGCATCTGAAGAATCAATGTTGCACTGGCAACAGGTTAAGGCTCCAGGTAGTCCTTTTATACTAACTGTTGTCACCCGATTGGAGGCTGTGGTCAGCTGGGCTGAAACAGTACTCTGTCTGAGAGGCATCAGGTGACTAGATCCAATATGGCAGCACCATGGAACTGGTTTTGGAGGGAACCCTGGAGTGGAGACTGTTATCCCCTGATTGGAAGCTGCAGTCAGCTGAGCTGAAGCAGTACTCTGGCTGAGAGGCATCAGATGACTGAATCCAAGATGGCCGCGCCCATGAACTGATTTTGGAGAGATCTTTGGAGTGGAGACAGACTGGGCAGCATCCTACAGAGAGATCTGAGACCAGCAAAGCCTGTGGATCGCAGGGACAGCTTCAAAAGACAGTGAAGTGGTATGTAACAGGACCTCAGAGCCTGGTACGTGACAGTACCCTCTCTTTTGTGGGTGGACCCTGGACTTCAAAGGAAATTTTGCATAGAAGATATGTGGAGCTAGTGCATTAGTGGCTTTAATTCAGGCTCGTTCTTCCGGGCTGTAACCTCTCCAAACGAAAAGATACTGAAAATGATGAATCTGTGAATAGAGTATCCTTTCTACTTCATACTCAACCCCTCCTTGAGTTTGGATTCTGGAGTCTTAGGGAGTGGAGAATGAAACCTATTTAGGACCAAAGGCTTCAACAAGGATATGTGGTAGGGGTTTGGGATTCATAGGAATGGATAAAGTTTATAAGTTTATAAGCTACTGGGTTGATGACTCGCTCCTATAGGAAATAGACCAATGTAGCGAGGGACAAACTTCATGGAAGATACCTGAAGCCTCAGGTTGCGAGTGAAAGCCAGACTTTATGCCCTGGTTTGAGACTGGATATTGCTCGTTTGTGATCAGCAAATTTTTGGTAATTGGAGGAAGCCTTTAACAGAGAAGAATGAACCTCCTTCCATATTTTAGTGGACTGATGTAAAAGTATTATCGAGTATTCTAAGATGAGGACCATAGACTGAAAAAGGGTGTAGACCCAGAGGAAGAGTGGTATTGATTATTGTGGGAGAATTCTGCCTAGGGTAAAAGTTATTTCCAGTTGTCTTGTGAAGAGGAGTCCTTATTCACCCTTTCAGTTTGGCCATTTGTTTGTGGGTGTTAGGCAGATGAGAACTTAAGCTTCACTTGGGGAGCTGAGCACAAAGACCGCCAGAAATTGGCCATGAACTGGACCCCCCGATCGAAGATAATTTCTGAAGGCAAGCCATTAAGTCTGAAAATCTCCAGAAAAAGCAATAGAGCTAGTTTTCATCATCATCAGCTATTTTATATAGCGCCACTAATTCCGCAGCGCTGTATAGAAAATTCACATCAGTCATTGCCCCATTGGAGTTTACAGTCAAAATTCCCTCACATACACCCAGACCAAGAGAGATTAAGGTCAATTTAATAGCAGCCAGTTAACTACTAGTATGTTTCTGGGGTGTCGGAGGAAACCAGAGCACCCAGAGGTTACCCACGCAAACATACAAACAGCCACACAGATATGTTATAGACCATGGTCAAGAATCGAACTCATGACCCCAGTAATGTGAGGCAGAAGTGCTAACCACTAAGCCACCATACTGCCCAGTTTTGGAGTAGAGGGCAGTCCAGTGAGGGGAATAAAATGGGCCATCTTGAATAATCTATCAACTACAACCCATATGGTGTTGAACACATTAGAAACTCGTAGATCTGTAATGAAGTCAATAAACAGATGACTCCAGAGTTGGTGAGGAACAGACAATGGTTGAAGTTGGCCAACAGGTGTCGTCTGAGATATGTTATACTGGACACACTTGGACGGGAAGCTATGAATTCTTGGATGTCCTGCTTGAGAGTAGGCCACCAATAGAATCTTTTGAATTTGAGTTTTTTGAACTCCAGGATGTCCAGGGAAACTTGAAACATGAGTCCATTGAAGCAATTTCTTGCGAAGTGCTTGGGCTACAAAAATTTTCCTTGGAGGAGGAGTAGGAACAATATTGGTAGTAGAAAGGGACACAGGATCAATGATGGGACTTTTTTAGGTATAGATCCTCATCTTGAACCATAAAATGAGAAAGGGTCTCAGCCTTACAATTCTTGGATCCTGGCCAATAGGTTACCTTGATGTCAAACCTGGAAAATAACAAGTTCCATATAGATTGTCTTGGATTGAGGCACTGGTCTGACTTTAGATGCAGAAGGTTTTTGTGATGACAGAGATGGGATATTTGCCACCTTCCAACAAATGTCTCCATTCCTCCAAAGCCAACTTAATGGCTAATAATTCCTGATCTCCTATAGAGTAGTTTTTCTCTGTCGGCAGAAATTTGCGAGCAAAATAGCCACAGGGATGCAGATATCCATCTTTGAAACACTGGGATAAAACAGTACCTACACCTACTGCACAGGCATCCACTTGCAGGATAAAAGGTCAGGACATATCAGGCTGGCAAAGGACTGGAGCAGAAATGAAATGTTTGATGCAATGGAATGCTGCTTTAGCTTCTTTGGACCATTCGGAGGGAGAAAACCTCTTCTTGGTAAGGGCTGTGAGGGGAGCCACATGAGTGGAGAAATTGCTAATGCAATAGTTTGCAAAGCCCAGAAAGCGTTGAACCACCTTGAGAGTGGTTGGAAGAGGCCAGTTGAGAATTGCCATGAGCTTCTCTGGGTCCATCTGTAAGTCAGTACCAGATATAATGTAACCTAAAAAGGAGATGGATGATACTTCAAAGGTGAATTTCTCCAATTTGCAAAAGAGCCAGTTGGTACGTAGTCATAAAAGAACCTCTCTGAGTGAATTCAATCATTTGTGACGGCAACCAAGGACAAATGAGACCAATGAGCATGTGCAAACAAAAATGTTTTTATTCACTTGTACACATTTCATTAATTTAAAGAAGTGCTCCTTTTTCTCTTTCAGTATTTTATAGTTTGTTTTTCTGGGAGTTGACTACTCCCTGCAGGTGCTGCATGCTTTATAAGATGGAGGTTCAGGAGAAGGTTCTAAATATAAATTTGTATCACTGACTTAGGGACCCACCTACAGGAGAACATAAGAATGTCGTCCAAGTAGACAACTGTTTTGTAGAGTAGGTCACGGAAAATTTCATTGACCTAATGCTGGAGTCTTAAAAGCTGTCTTCCATTCGTCTCCTTCACGAAATCAAATTAAGTTGGAAGCCCCTCTCAAATCTAGTTTGGTAAAAATGGTGTCACCTCTGACACGATTAAACAGTTCCGTGATAAGGGGCAAAGGATAATGATTTTTAATGGTGGTATCAATCATACCTCTACAGTCAATGCAGGGGTGGGGACCGCCATAATTTTTCTTGACAAAAAAGGAACCTGCTCCGGCAGGTGAAGAAAATAGATGGATAAACCCCTTCAAGGTTTTCTTGGATATATTCTGCCATGAACTTAGTCTCAAGGAGAGAGAGAGTGGGTAGGAATGCCCCCTAGGAGTTGTTTTCCCTGGCAAATCTATAGGACAATCCCACTCTCTTTGTGGTGGTAAGGAGTTGGCACCAGCATTACTGAAGACATTGGAGAAGTCCCTGTAAAGTAAGGGTGAAAGCTTTTGACCAGAGGAGACTGTGGTCTGAAGTGATATAACACGCTGAAGGCAGGAGTCCTTTCAAGATACACCTCAGGATGCAATTTGAGACATAGTCCAATCAATCTGGGGGTTATGTAACCGAAGCCAAGGTAAACCTAGAACTAAGGAATGTAAAGCTTTGGGAATGATGAGAAGTTCTATCAATTTTGAGTGCAGTGCCCCCTCTCTAATCATGAAGAGTCTGGTGGGTGATAATACTATCAGAGATGTGACTTCCATCTACTGACGGGATGTAAAACAGTCTGGTTAATGGCTTTGTGGGTAGCCGCAGATATTGAACCACTTTGGCGGTAATGAATTTTCCAGCGGCACCAGAATCAAAAAGAGCTGATAAGTTATTAGTTCTCTGAGCATGTTAAAGAGTGATTGGTAGTATACAATCAGATTTTTGTGGAGAAGTATTAACTATTCCTAAACTGGCTTCTCTGTCACAGATTAGCAGTGGGAGTTTCCCGGATGTTTAGCACAGGAATCAAGCAAGTATCCTGGAGCTGCACAGTAAATGCATAAATCCGTCTCCTGGGTTAAGTGAGAACGATTCAGCTGCATGGGCCCATCGCTCAGCGTTGAGGGCTGCCGGGGATGAAGATGGTGATGTGGCTTAACCCTTTCAACACTTCCTTTCTCCAGGGCATGTTTCCGAAGGGTAAATCAACTTTGGTACACAGGAAAAGTAATTCATCAAGTGTAGAAAGCAGATCACTAGTAGATAGCTCGTCCTTAATTTTATCGGACAAGCCACTCCGACAGGCTGCGATCAAGGTCATCATTCCACTTCAACTCGGAATCCAGTATTTGGAACTGCACCAGGTATTGACCCACTGGACCAGAGCCTTAACAAACGCATAAGATATCTAAGGATGCTGAAGTGGTTCTGCCTGGCTCATCAAAGATCGATCTGACGGAGTACTGCTATGAATGCAGAACACAAAGAAAGCAGGGGAGCTGCTCTTTCCCATAATGGAGATGCCCACGCTAACTCCTGTCCCGATAGGAGTGAGATAATGAATGCAACTTTTGGTTTCTCCATAGGGAAATTGCTGGGCTGTAGCTCAAAATGGATCTCGCACTGATTCAGAAACCCTCTGCACAGTTTTGGGTCTCCATTGAACTTGGCAGGAGTTGACAGATGAAGATGAGAAGCCATGGCACGAAGTGGAACTTATGCAGGAACAGAAGAGTCGCCTGAGCTAAGAGTAGTTTTAATGCTTTCCAGGCAAGAGGACAATTCTTGAAGGAACTGCATGATATGTCTGTGCTGATTCCTGGCTCATGATCTGATTCACCAGGCTTTGCAATGAGCCCACAACTAGGGGCAGATCACCAGCAGGATCCATTAGGCCAGTGCAAACAGTCACACCTGAGTGTCTGTCTGTACCCGGGATGGGTTGTGTCTCTGGAGCAGAACTGGTGACTGTCCAAAACGGTGAATGGCTTGATTAAGTTCCTTTGCATGGAAGAGAAAGGACTGGTACAGATGGTGGTTGCTCTGAGTTCAGGAAACTAGAGAAAATTAATGGCACTGGAGACAGGCAAGTAGTGAAGAATAGCAAAACGGTGGTCAGATTTAGCAAAGGAGACTTGACTGGAGCTGAAATGTTAGACTGCATTGTCTGAGCAGGAATAACTGGGAAGCCTGCAGACTGCTGAGAACCAGGTTGGCGTATGAAGAATCAGTGTTGCACTGTCAACAGGTTAAGGCTTCAGGAAGTCCTTATATACTAACTGTCGTCACCTGATTGAGGCTTTGGTCAGCTGGACTGAAGCATCACTCTGACTGGCTGAGAGGGATTAGGTGACTAGATCCAAGATGGCAGTGTCCAGGAACTGGATTTGGTGTAAACCCTGGAGTGAAGACTGCTATCCTATGATTGAAAGTTGCAGTCAGCTGAGCTGAAGCAGTACACTGACTGGGTGAGGGAGAGCAGGTGACTGAATCCAAGATGGCAGTGCCCATGTACGGGTTTTAGAGGGATCTTGAGTGGAGACAGGCGGAGTAGCATCCTGCAGAGAGATCTGAGAGCAGCAGAGCCTGCGTTCCACAGGGACAGCTTAGAAAGACCGCAAAGCGGTAAGTAACAAGACCTGGGGGCCTGGTGCATTACAACCACTTTGTGTAGTGCATTACTAATCATTGGTGTAACACCTTTCTGTAGCATAGAGTTATTGTTTGCGATGGATGCAGTCTGTATCCAATCCAAAACAAGCACAGAAAGTAAGGGGGAGTGACTTTAGTAGGCTGTTCATTGTATAAAAAGTTTACAGGCAGCAAGAACCAGCAGTACCACCAAGATAAATGATTACTATAAATATGTTAACACATTTATCACATCATAGCAACAAGTGATGCAGTACAGACAGAGTGGAAGATAAGGCTATGACAATGGAAATATCACTCTTTGGCTTATGGACCTGGCTAATGTGCAGTAAGCCTACAAATAAAGGTATTTTATAATGTTTTAACCTCTGGTACTGGCATTTCTTCATAGGTGACATTTTTAAAAACTATGTATGATTTATATTATTCTGCTTGCGTATCATTTTGTATTAATGTTTGCTGTACAAAAATGAACAAGGTTAACGATTAGACATGCATTCTTGCCGTGTTTTCACAGTTTATTTTAAATGTGCATCTAATGGCATAAGTACCAGGGAAACAAAGTAGACAAGTGCTATAGTGCTCAATATGTTCATCTTCACTTGTTATACGATTACATACTACAGGAAATGCCTATAGAAAGCTACATGGTATCCGTGAAGCAGCTTTCACAACATGACAACCACCCCATGGAGCCAGAACCTTAACTTATTTTAAAGTTATATACATATTTATTTTTATTGCAACCCTATTTCAAAATATACTTGGTATGTCCCTTTAAGTTACAATAATTAGACATTTTAATATCATCAAGTATATGTCATTTTTGTGGTCTCTAGGGAGTAAATAGGTAGTTGATTTGGCTATTTGCATGTTGACGAATTGCACTGTATTATAAACTGTGTTTATTTGTTGTGCCTACTTCTAGCTGCTCACAATCTGTCTCTTTATCTGAAAATAAGAATGAATGGGAGCAGCTGGATCCGTGTCTTTAGATCACCTCTGCACACTGCAGGGTGGTCACGCAGCATATCCAATCAAAGGAGGAGGCGTTAGTGCAGTGCATTCCTCACCATGTGTTCTTACACCATCCTCTGCGGGATCTGGATGTGCAGGTAAGTGTAGGGAGATATGAGCGACATGTGGGGGGGACATGAGTGGCTTGTGGGAGATAGGTGTAAATGCATAGAATGTTGCATTATTATGCCCCCCTTGGAGACAGGGGGTATTGTTTAGCTTAATGAGGCTAGTGCCTCGCCTAACATGGTGGGGGTGGGCAGAGCTTGGCAGTGAGGCCTGAAAACGCTGGCTGTGCGAGCCCTATGTGGGAGAGCAGGCATATTGCTGCCAGGACACTAGAGTAAGGAAGAGGTCCATGCTCCCTGGGGTGGGGAGTTGCACGTCCAATGTTCCAAGGCCACAAATTAAAAGAGCCCATGGAGGAGAGGAGTGGGGCAATTAGTTGTAACTCCACTAGAGATTCTAGTCCCTCCAATACCTCTTATTAAGCGGAGAGGTGCATGGATGGTTCGCAAGACGCATGTTGGAGTCTCAATAGGGGTGTTGAGAGCCCAGGAGTGAATTCTCCATAGCTTGGGAGAGTCCCCAACATATTGGATACAGGTATGTGTTTAAAGAGAGGGGAAGAGCCCCATCAGTAACTTAGGGACCACTGCCAAATATAGCAGCAGAGGGATTCTGGCCTTCAGGGATACCCCAGAAGCAACCTCTTTAACAGCAGACGCAGTGTTGCCACTACAGGATAAAAGGCAGTGTGTCAGAAAAGTCTGGAGAGTACCTTCCTACCTGTACCCCATGGAGTAGCCCACCTGGAAAGTCCCTCATATCGTAAGGTGGGCAACGTGGTTATTGGGTTGCAACTGTAAGGAAGGAGGAGACTGCATGGTAGAGGAGTCCCTGAATGAGGGGATGTCCAGAAACTCCCTACATAAGGAGAGAGTCCCTGGAGATTGAGATGGAGTTTCTGGATATTTGTGAGGTGGTCGTCTGCATGCCTGCAATTGGGTGAGCTGTATCATATACAAAGCCTGTGTCATGTGCCTGTAGAACTACTGCTCCCAGCAGCAACTGCTGGTATGTACCATGCTGTGAGATTATAAATCCTGTGCCGGAGTGAGAAGGAATGCAGAGATAGCAATAATATCTACTGAAGAAAATGTGCAGGAGGAAAAGGCATTTAAATGTATACCATTAGCAACCATTATGCTTTTTGTGTTGGAGGAAGAGGAGCTAAATAAAGAATGTTTCTGTTTGGAATGGAGATAGCCTGGCCCAGTCTTAATGTTATTGCACCATGTACACACTAGTGTCTTCTCCACATCAAGACTGTGTAGAAAGCGCATGTTTTAGGGGGATTCCTCTGGTATTGGTTGCCCATACCCACCAGCTTGCCAGGGCAGAAAGTACCACTTGTAATTGCAGCTAATGCCATCAGGGCACCCTTCACATGTGCAGTGGCTTGTGAGGAGGTGTGAGTGGCTTGTGGAGAAGTGTGAGTGGCTTGAAGGGATCTCGGTGGTCTGAGGGACATGTGGGGATGTCTGAGTTATTTGTAAGGGTCATGCGGGGAGATCTGAGTGGCATGTGGGGAAGGCCTCAGTGGCATGTCTGGTCATGTGGGGAAGTCTGAGTGGCATGTGAGCGTTTAGGAGTACACGTGGGTTCTGAGGGCATGTGTGATAAGTGGGGCTTTGAGGGCATATGGGGCTATTTTTGGAGCAAGTGGGAGATCTCAGTGATGTGGTGGAATTTTGGAGCAGGTGGGCATGTGGATGCATTTTTGGTTGTGCGATGTGAGGGTGCTGAAGTTATTTTGGGGCTGTTTTTTATTATTGAAATTAACGGCAATATGTGGCCCTCACGTAGGTTGAACTGCCACACATGCGGCGCTTGAAGTATATTGGATTGCCCATCAATGCAGTAGAGAGTACATTATTCCATATATCTAGTACCAAAAGCCTAACTTTTCGGAGCTTGAGCATGCTGTTTTAGCCATTCTACCACATCGGGAGAGCATTGCTGTAGAGGATCCCTCACCACAGCCTTCCTGCTCTCAACTCCAGTTGCTATCGCAAACTGGCTTGCGGGGTACAGACTCCCAGGGGTATATTTAATAAACTGCGGGTTTGAAAAAGGGGAGATGTTGCCTATAGCAACTAATCAGATTCTCCCTGGAGTTGAAAAGTAAGGAAAATCATCCCTGGGACAGCCTCCTATCGGAAGCGCTATTCTGGGATGATTTTTTTAAATAAATGGCTGCGAAATATCATCCCTTATCAATGTGACAATGGATGATATTTAAAGGGGGCATATGCGGCCATTAATAAATAGGCCTCTATAGCACAAAAAAGTGAGTAATGTAGATACAACTAATTATGTTATGTTGAATTTAGAATCAAGGGAAATAGTTTCTTAAGCCAGAGTAATGTCTATGAAGATCGTTATAACCAAACAGGAACAATATGGAAAGTAAGGACTTTTCCAAACAAGATAGAAATTCCTAACAAAGTAAAAGTGAAATGTTATGTACAGTAACATCATGACAAAGCAGCATTCAGAGCCGTATGTCATACAGGAAGCTTGATTCCTATTTACTGGATAGCTTTTGTGAGCTACAATTTCCTGTTCTTTCTAATTTCCTATTTTCATGTTGTTTCATTTTGTCCCATTCAGTTTATCTTTTGAGTCATAAACTAGGTGATCTATTTCTTTTATCACTGTTTTTTTTGGCAGTGTAAATGTTTCTTTTTCTCACTGACATAATTGGAATTAAATTCCCCCGAAGTACCGCCGCGCTAAAACTATTACCGTTATTACGGTCGTTTTAGCCCGGGTTTCAGCTCGGGGAGCTACGAGCAAAAAGCCGGCGTTAGAACTACCGTAATAACGGTAATTACGCGCACTGTTACCGTAATAACTCTAATAATGCGCAGGTCGCGTTACTTTAAACAGTAACGCGGCCAATTGAATTCCCCCCATAGTATCACAGTTTTTGCAAAACAGTCAACAGTGGCAGTGTGATTCACTATCATATATCATCACTGACTTGGGCATTAGGTTCTTTTTTATGGAATTGTACTTACTATCTGTACAATAAACTTTCTTTAATTTAGTCTTCTTAATTTAACCTACTTTTTATGGTCACTTTGTTTACAGAATGATTGTAGACAAATGTTTTGAGAGGTGAGGACCTTCCCCCATCCTTTTTTTTGTTATTTTTAAGAGTCCACCCCGCTGTACTGACATAGTCATGGTCATAGTCCTAGTCATAGTCAGACATACAGTAATAGTATGTTGAATTTCACATTATAATTTCAGGTACACTGTGCTTCTGGTCAGATACAGACCAAACCCCAAAGCAACATGTATATTGAACACTTAAAACTGGAATTGTTTTTAAATTGTAAATGCTTTTTTTTTTTTAACTTAAAATGTCAAAAGAACAAAAATCCATATATTTGGATATATTCAATTGATGCCAGTGTAAAAACACTTTACTCTTCTCTGTTATATTTATTCAATATCAAGTTTTTTTCCGTATATGTAAACCTGCACACATCCATGCATGTTCAGACTTCTATATAGATACTGAGATGTGTATATCATCATCATTGTCTATTTATTTATACAGCACCACTAATTCCGCAGCGCTGCACAGAGAGCTCCTTCACATCAGTCCCTGCCCCATTGGAGCTTACAATCTAAATCCCCTAACATATACACACACAGACCGAGATACAAACCACATGCACTTCATATACTCATTTGTTTAAATGTTTTCATGCGAGTTTCTACTTCATAAGCTTTATCCTCAAATTGCTTTACGTTGACTTATATACCATCATTTTTAAAAGGTAAGAGCATCAAAGCTGCACACACTTGGGATATCATTTTGCAATGTCTTGACAGGCCCTCTTTGGTCAATGTAAGGATGTACAAGTGGAACAGATGTCAGTGTAATATTTGCTTTGAGCTGTTAGATACCTTTTACACTGAAGTGAATGGTTGTAGCTGTGACATTTTGAGTTACATTTTCTGTACAAGCCTGTTCCATCAGTACACAAAACAGGGATGCCTCTATAATAAGGCAGAGGGAAGTAGCTTTCTCAGATTTTTGGATGTAAATTTTTTTTTTTCCTGTCATAAGTTTTCTCCACTGACGGTACATGTAATAGTACACTGACAATATCTGCTGTTTACCGTGCACACCATATCGATGCAAATGTTTGATCTAGTTTACGTAAAGAATAAGAATGGTGAAGTTTCAGTTGCTGCCTTAGCAAAATGGTTAGGTCCACCCCTTGACACATAAACATATTTCATTTTTATAGACTGCAGTGCAGACTTTCAAATAATCCACAGATGAGCGGTGTTTTAAGTGTATTCTGGTCCTTTCACAAGGTGACTATAATGTACGGAAACATCTGTAAACCATTTAAAAAAAGTGTTTTCCTCCTTGACAAGATTTTTCATTACCACCATTAATTCTCCTTATTAATCACGAATCAGTGTAAAGAGTCACCTATATGCTTAGCCCATTTTAAAGAGCACTATAACGATCCAATGTGTGAACTGTATTGTCATTTTGTACACTGTCACATGGAAAATTAAGAAAGTATAAACGCCATAATGTCAAGTGAATCTGACATATAATTACCAGCATCTCTGAAAAATATGTACTTTTTAGAATAAATGCATCACATCATACACAAATAATGCTTATATACAGTATCATGTAAAAAAAACACACAACCATGGTAAGCCATCTAAAAGATAAATACATGACTGCATACATTTATGTATTATATCACACGTGATGTCTGCATAATATACACCACAGAAACACACTGACACTTCATGATTGAGGCCTGGAGTATTTGTGTGGTGAGTATAGGAATAGCACAGGGTGCATCTGTGTCTGATTGAGGTGCATTGACAGAGCTGTGTGTGTTTGTTTGGGGCAGGGGGGGGGGTGTAGAGGGTAGATGGTTGCCATAGAAACAAGTCGTCTAAAACAGGACGATGAATATTTATCATCTCTAATGAATATTAATAAGATTGATTGAATAATCAGGGCTTCTCTTCTAAAGCAGCTCTGCAGATGGAATATTAACACTACAGTCTCCCTGTTTATTTCTTTATCAAAGTCACCAGAGTGACGCAAGAAGCATCCGCCATCTTCAAATGCTTCTAATAATGTGCTTCACATTTATACAATACATACAATTTGTATAATATTTCTAAATTCGCACTTGCTATTAACCCCTTCAAATACGTAACTAACAGCCATTTCTAGTATTCTTGTTGCATGGAAAAAATGATGCTGTCCACAGTTTTTGAGTATTATTACATGAAAATATATTGATATGCTGTAAAAGGAGAATAAACTGTATTGTTTTTTGTGTTTGTTGAATGTTCGTACAACTATTTATTGCTGTTCGCTGCCATCGATCTGTTAAAGTGCAACTTTCCATGCGAGAGGCATAAATTTCTAAAGAAAATGTCCTGTTAGCCTATTTACATGTAACGCGGCTTACAAACTGTTAGAACATAGCTGTTTCTTTGTCACAAAAATGTCTATTTTTTCCATAAAATACAGTATATGTAGCACACCACCACTCACTTTGACATATCAGTTAGCAAAACTTAATATTGTAATAATTCAAGCAAAATTCTGATGAAATACTTATGTTAAACTTCCACATGACATCTGCTATAACACCATATTATTGTCACTTGGCATATTCCTATGTGGTTTAATCGTTCGCACTCTCCACAGCACAACCAGAGGTGCATTACATGTGCACAACCACAGTTTTCCTTCCCACACTGGATGTCAGTTACAGTCTTGTTTACCTATTTCATGTCTGTTATTTCAGCATGCAGAGGGATGATGTCTGTTTTAGGGCAGCAAAAATGAAACGTGTGCAGCCTGGGTATATAAACATATATACATATATAAATAAACATGGATGATCATTTAAAAATGTAGGAAACAGTGCAGATATGTTCATCTCATTTTGCATATTTTGCAGTTGAACACACGCCTACAACATGTACAAATGTGTCTGTCTGGAATGGTTTCATGTTTAGCTGAATGTGTGCATGTCACACTCACTTCTGTGTCTTAGAAGCCATCTTTACTTACTATCCCCTCAGGTTCCTTCACTGGGAAGGGAGGGGATTGCACGACTCCATTTCCTGAAAGTAGGTGCCGGATGGTGCCATTTGCAAGGCAGGAGAGAAGAGAGACTTCAACAGCAGTGGATTCTATGGGGTGCGATGGTGAAACCTCTGGGGAGTACATGACTGGATGGCTGTACTACCTGTATAATCATAAGCCACATTCACTTCTGCATTTCCTTCCATAGGAGTTAGAATCCCCAGTGTGGTGTAAAGTGCTCCAGTCCTCCAAGTCGCTCTTCACACCTGTCTACAATCAGTATGCTACAATACAGCACTGTTTTTTAAGTTATCGTGTGTGGGGAGCGGGCCCCAATGAAATTGCCACATGGGGAGGACACTCCCTTAAAACCCCTTTAATACCACCTTGAAATCGGGCAAAGAGGTTATTGCAAAGCTCTGTATCCTCTCCTAAAGGAGGGAGTGCTCCTAATGCCCCTCCTATGCTGGGTTACATACCAGACAATGTCAACCCAAATATGCACAAATAGGAACCTTTTGGAGAGCACAACCTTTCACAAAAGCAGGTGCGTTTATGCCACAAAAGTGCTTTTATTGGTAAAAGAAAGTTTATTACATGAACTGAAAGTGCTAATCACAAGACATATCTGCTTGTGACCATTAAACAAGTGACCTACATGTGTAGGGTGGTGTCACTTTTAGAAGTTACACCCCCTAGGGGAGCAGTGTCTGTCTGGTTTGGTTCCTGTTACCTAGCTCACAACCAGGTTCTGCTCAGTTACATTTGTACATAATTAAAATGCATACTCTTACCAGTCAACCCTTTGGGAGGCCTGTCCTACTGCTTACAGTAAGCAATGGTCAATTGAAAGAAAAAAGTATCTTGACCCAATGGCCAAAAGAAACTTAGCATTTTATTGTGAATTGAACTGGAATGTAGGAATTGGCATAGTAAGTGGAGAGATATCCAATTCTGTCTTGCTCAGTGCTATGGAGATATCTTACTCCAGTATGTAGGAAGGAATAAGTTATACACATATGACATTTGTCCACAGGGCTCAGAGAGTGTCTCACTGATCATCCACTGTTCTCATCATATAAATGAGATAACAGGCCATCTGTTTAGCTTGCATGGTGTTCTCTATATGGGACAATCCAAGGCTACAGCAGTCATGTACTCCTATTCAGTTATCATCTTCAAGTTATCTTTCTGATTTTGCAAGATTATGGCAAATTAAAGTAAGGCAGCTTTTTTTTAATAGTATAACACTAAAGATATGACAGATATAAAAATAACAATAATTAACACAATCCCTATAATTCTGTATGGGGACGGTGAAATTGTGCGGTTTAACAAGGTCCGACAAGCTTAGTCTCCAATTGCTAAAGCCATCTGAGGATGGGTTTAGCAGCATCGCCAGAGAGGGATCTTCTGATCTTTCCCGGCAGTCTGTATGCTCCTTCTGGACACTAATGTTTATGTGCACATGTGCTGACTGATTGCTGCGCATGCGCAGTGAAGATGCTGGGACAGAGCCTAGAATGGTAGTCTTTCGCCGCTGCAGTCAGCAAACGTCAAATGGTTTCACATGGTTATGCACTCATCGCCGAGACAGCCACATATCGGAGACACTGTTCTGACATGACTATTATGGTAAATTGATCTGAAATTGCATTTCTTATCACTGCAAAATACTTCAGTAAAAGATGTTTTTTCTTAACACCCAAAAATTGTGATTTTTAATAAATATGCCCCTTATTTTAAGAAGGTTAAGGAAAGGACAGGAAATAAGGAAAAGGTGCACCTTGTATCAGGAATGTGCTGTTCCGCAAAAACAAGGCAAAATGTTAGCTTTCTAGACATGAATTTTCACACCCTTGCCTTGCAAAACCGCTTGTACACAAACAAGTCACATTCTGTGGTTTAAAGCTATATGTTCATAAATGTAATTTTTAATATCAGTGTTTAGTGCTTTTATTGATCATTTAAGTGCCATGACTGACCAATACAAGTTGACTTCCTAATCAACAGTCTCTCCTCATTCTAACCATAGCACACCATTGGTAGCAGCATAGAAATGACAGTTGCTAATAGCAGCTTTAATACTGGTGGCTGGTAATGACCCGGGTCTTTTGGTGGGTTAGTTCCCGGGACTGCCCCGGAAATCCTGCACTATGAATTGTGCGACCCGGGTCTCACCAGACACAATGTAAAAGTAAAAAAAAAAAAACATCACAAGTGGAGCCTCCTCTTGTGATGTTGCCATGGAGACCCCGGCAGACCCGTGTTTAGTAGGAACGCGGTCTACCCGGGAATTTGACTCCGGGGGAGCCTCTGCCCACCTCTGTCCCTCGACAATATCCCGGGTTCATATACCCGGGATATTGCCTGGGTGGCAGTATGAAAGCAGTATTGGTAAGCTCATTTGGGCAGGGTCATCTTTACCTTCTGTTTCCTCTCAGTGTATGTAATGTATTTGTATCATGGTCCACTCTATGTACAGTGCTGCATAGCATATTGGTGCTTTCTAAATAAAAGGTAATAATTATCTAATTTCAGGCATGTCAAACTAATGTATTGTGCCTCTGTATTTCCTAATTTGTGGCCCTTGGCCCCTTCCTTGCTTTTAATTATATGTACCTCCAATCCCTCCATGTTATATAAACTGAAACCAAGCTCGGTAAATTTGTCATAGTAGGGATTGTATTGCTCCATTTTCATCTAGCCAGCCCTGCTTGTGTTTAGATGTATTTGCTCAGCAGCTAAGGTGTCCTTGGAAGTTTGACATGTTGGCAACTTTGGGGTCTATTTACAAAGGTGCGATGACCCATGCAAACAGAGAAAACAGCAGTTTTCTCCATAAAATAGCCATCGCACCTCATTGCATTATTTATGAAGGGTTCAATCTGATTTCTCATGCCATAACCCATTTAATGCAGGTCCTATATATCAATATGTCGGCTACAAAGGTACCCAAGTTATGACACTATTAAAAACAAAGCTTAAATTCCTAATACCATCTCAGGATGGTATTAAACATGATCTTGCAGAGATATCTATAAATTTAATTAGCAGCTGGAGCCTTTGGTATACATTGAACTATACATACAAAGATATTTTACCAGTGCATGCAGTGGCAAGAGCGGTGTGCCTGTCACATTTAACTAAACCACTGGAAACCATGTCTTTCACTGCGGATAGTGGGACATTGTAGCCATGCCTATATAGAAGACTTTTTCATTCTATGTTATTCATTGTAAAAACGTGTAACTGTGTTCATTCCCCCTTACTTCTCTACAGGAAGTCCTGATCAGCAGAGAGCTAGTTCTGGCTGAAAAAGCTTGTAAGGGGTTAATACTGGGAGTGCCATTTAATCATCCTGGCCATTCCCCTTAATTAACCAGAGTATGTCCCCAATGTCTCGGGTTGTTCTTAGCCAGACTTCTTGGTGTCAGCCCAGCAGGCTGTTCCTTCTATTAGATTTAGAAGGAACAGCACTGTAACAGCCCCTTTTTGACAGTGGAGAATGCTATCTAAGACCACACCTGACCCAGCCCCTGGAGAGTCGGAAAACTTCAGGGTATAGATGATAGAGTGAGAGCCAGGGAAGCCAGTTGTTTCTTTATGCTTTGATCTTCGGAAGAACTCCAACATTGAAGTCTAGGCTTCTGCTGGACTGCGCATCCTGCTGGTTCATCTGCAGCTCAGAAGAACTCCGTTGGTCTTGTTACTTGGTGTGCTTGATCTAACAGGGAGACCACGAGCTTGACTCGTACCACACTGGTAGAGGAGAGATTGTCAGGCCAAGTGACTGGGATTTAGCAAATCAGGGTATCTAGGTGAATTTAACTCCTTAAGCTAGTGGGGTAAGGAACAGATAATGTGGTAAACCTGCCTGGGATTTCTTAACTGTTTGTATATAGTATTCTAGTGATTGTTTATTACAATGAAAGTACTGTTGTACTATGTATTTTTTAATTGCATTTGCCTGAGTGACTATAAGAACCCTAGAAAGTACTGGGTATGCTTCCCTGGCATATTAAGGCAACCCTTGATGGCCAGCCAGCGTGATACTGGTATAATTGGGCCAGATAAACCTGGTATCTTCACACATGCACAGATGATCATCATCAGAAAGAAGAACCATAGGACCATCGCAGCAGTGCTAGGAGCAATGCAAAGCCCTATCCTCTATAGCAGAGGAGGAGGACTTTTGCATTGCATCGCAAACAAGGTATGTATTAGTAAATACCTGTGATACAACATTATGCATTGCAGCGTTATGCTGCTATACATATTGTTGCCTATTGCAGTCCACAGTGCATAAATAGTGAATAGAAACCCATGTCTGTAATGCCTCATATAAGGAGGACTGCAGACTTATCTACGGTAATACTGAAAGCACCAGAATGTATTACAACTAGGTATTCCTTTTTGAGTTTTCAATCAATCAATCAATCAATTGAAGAGTATGGTATGTCACAGCTGTGTTTGTTCCCTGTAAATTAAGGAATTAGGTCCTGTCAAGTGGAGCTCACCCTGGTTCCCAATTTTAAACTTCTGATTAGAGTGCTTGAATGACTAACAGACATCCTCTTGGCTACCATAAGATCTGTCCAAATAATTGATGAATAAACATCATGTCAGTTAAATCAGTATGGGGTATACAATCTCATCTTCTCAACCATATCTTGGTACCGTTTTGGTATGAGACAACCACATTTATCAGGGTGACGTCCACAGCCAAAGTAGCCCTAAATTATCCATAGCTGGGTCTGCATAAAGAGCAGATATTCTGACTGCATAGATTCAACCAGATTCCTAAATCTTAGTGTTACATACTTTTTCATATTACTGCACTCTTGGTTATGTTGTTTAAATTGGTAACTTGGAAGGAATTGAAATATAGGTGTTTGGCAATGATAAACATGGGGATTTTAATGTGGATAAAGGATGCCACTGTTGACTCTCCAGTGATCTGTCACTATGATATGTATTACAGTAATCCAACTGTATGAGCATTAATATAATAGCACCATCGGTTTCAGGACAGACCCATCTGATAGCAGTTTTTTTATGGCCTTCTTAGTCATTTAGGAAAAAAACATCATAATCTGTGTTGTGTGATATTTTACAACTCATCTGTTGTAGGGTTCAGTGACTTTTTGTGAGGACTTGTAGCTTTTTTAACTTCAGTAGAACATTCAGAGCCTCATGTAGAGTTGGACACAAATCTATTTTCACTACTGGTCATACCCACAAAAAATAATTACACTTGATTCTTTATGCATAGTCATTCAGTCTTGTGTATTCAACTCCTTATGCTTATAGAGGTGAATCGGGGGAGGCAAAGGGTGTCCTTATGCTTATAGAGGTGAATCGGGGGAGGCAATGGGTGTACAAGAATAGTCAAAGTACAATAATGAAGTGTTCAAGTAAATGTGACCGATGTGGACTTTGACGCAGATGCAGATACACCTGTCAGGAAACATATCTGTTGTGGGTGCTTTACTCCTGGTGTATGTTACAAACTGATAATGCTGATTAGCTGAGATGCGTCTGACTGTACATACTATGTAGATTGTTTCTTTATTCCGGATACAATGTATGCCTTCGTTTAGATGGAAATTGCATAAAACTTTACATAAGACCCTCAATGCATACCTCCAAATAGTCCTGATTCTCAGACCCCCTAAAGGATCTGGATTTTGTTAGGATGTGTATGTAGTTGTGAGGATTAGGGTAGATTTGGACAAATTGATGGTGTGGTTATTTGGATTTGTGCTTCAGTTTATTGTGTCCGATATTATCTAATATATGGTGGGAGTTATGTTCCTTATCACATGAGGTTTTAATTAATTAAGGATTAATGCGTAAGGATCTGAGCGACCTTTAACAAGGGCCAAATTAGGATGGCTAGACAACTGGGTCAGAGCATCTGCAAAATGGCATGTCTTGTGTGAAGTTCCCGGTATGCAGAGCTTAGTACCTACCAAAAGTGTCCAAGCAAAGACAACTGGTGAACTGGCGACAGGATCATGGGCCCCCAAGGCTTATTAATGCATGTGGGGAGCAAAGGCTAGCCTGTCTGGTCCAATCCCACAGAAGAGATACTGTAGCACAAATTGCTGACAAAGTTAATGCTGACTATGATAGGAAGGTGTCAGAAGACACAGTGGATAACTGGTTGCTATGTATGGGGCTGCGTAGCTGCAGACTGGTCAGATTAACCATGCTGACCCCAGTCCATTGCCAAAAGTGCCTACAGTGGGCATGTCGGCGCAAAATTACACCATGTAGCAATGGAAGAAGATGGCCTGGTCTGATGAATCACTTTTCTTTTACATCATGTAGATGACCGGGGGCACCGGGTGCATGTGCTTCATTTACCTGGGGAAGAGATGGCACCAGGATGCACTATAGGAAGAAGGCAAGCTGGCGGAGGCAGTATGATGTTCTGGGCAATGTTCTGCTGGGCATTTATGCGGATGTTACTGTGACAAGCACCACCTACCTTAACATTGTTGCAGACCAAGTACACCCCTTCATGGCAACGGTTATCCCTGATGGCAGTGGCCTCTTTCAGCAGGATAATGGGCCCTGCCACACTGTAAAAATTGTTCAGGAATGGTTTGAACAACATGACAAAGACTACAGGGTGTTGACTTAGCATCCAAAGTCCCCAGTTCTGAATCTGATCGAGCATCTGTGGGATGTGCTGAAAAATAAGTCTGTACCACGGAGGTCCCACTCTGCAACTTACAGGACTTAAAGGATCTGCTGCTAACGTCTTGGTGCCAGATACCACAGGACATATTCAGTCTTGTGGAGTCCATGCCTCAATGAGTCGGCACTGTTTTGGCTGCACGTGGGCTTTGCTACACAATATTAGGCAGGTGGTTTTAATCTTGTGCCTGATCATTGTGCAGCGCTGAAAATGCAGATTGGAGAGGTATGAATCAAATTAAATTAATAAATTGGTCAAACTATGGCAGAATCCATATAAGAATGCTAATAGGAAACAGTTCATTTTAAAAGTATAAATCACATTTATTAAAAAATAATTTAACATCTATAATTCGCAATGCATAAAATATCCTAATAAACCATATAAACTAATTGTTGATATTTGAATGATCAGGGATAATGGCTCAGTTGGCAGATACAGATTCTATTTTTCTTAACTTGAAAGCAACTTATACCCAGTTCAGTAGATAAAATGATATAGTCCTCTGTAAATAGGCAGCAATGAAGATATATTATTTCTCCTTAGGTAAGGACTGTGCTTATAGCTGCCGTGGTCATTTTACCTGAATGATTCTTCTTTCCTTCTGCCACAGTGTCAGAAAGAAAGAAGAATAATTCTGGTGACCAGGGCAGTAATTCATCTGTCATTTTGACATACCGCATAGCAAGCATGGTGGGGGCAGGGTAGGGGCAAATGCAGGATTTCTAGAGGGCATCCACCAGAGTAGGCATGACCAACATTCCAGATGCGTGGATATAATTTTAGCCATTCATAGCTTGTACTCCAACCCCTTCCCACCCACTGCATATACAAGGGTAATGTTGTGTGCCCTACTGTTTGGTGCACACAGCATCCCCTTTACAAGCAGAGCAGTTTGAAGCAGGACATACCTAACAGCTTCCCCTGACTCCCACAGACATGACCCAATGATGTTACAACGCCGCTGTCATCAGTATTAAGGATTTAGCGTACAGTGCATGGTCTTAGCCTTGATCAATGAGGGTAGTGGACAGACTCTCAGGAATGGGGCTAGTCTGACACTGCATGTGATCAATTATGAACAGTTTCAAAAAGCCCTGCAACTGCTTTTGATGAAGAGATTTCCAGGGAAGCCAGCAGATGAAGCGTTACTAGACATATAGAAACTTCAAGAGAGGAAAGAACCAGCAACCATGAGAAGCAATTTGAAAAACTATTATTTTATTCAAGGTGCATAAGGTTTTTTCCATGTTGTAACATAATAGTAGGCATTTACAAAGTGCTAAACAGTGGTAGTCATTATTTAGACTATGAGAATTCCGACAACACTTATAGTGACACTATAATGGCGATAACTACAATGCCAACATATAGGAAATAGAGACTTGCCCAAAAAATTACAGAGCACATATCCGACTGCTCTGCTATAAATTCCGACAGGAGAATATGCCGGCAGTATGATTGTCATCACATAAAATGGCGACAGTCACATTGCCGGGATTAAGGGAGCAATGCCGATTAAGGGACCTGCCGGTTGTATGATGTAGAATCCTAGTTAAAAAAACATTATACAGCCGGCAGGTCCTCGCATTGCAGCGTAGTGCAAATACAAGATTTAATATTGAAGGTGGAGATTATAGAACTGCATAAAGTAGAGGAGAGGAAAAACTGATTTTATAGGGGTTTTTCTTTCTGTGCGGAGTGTTGCATGGTCATTTCCACTCTGCAAAAGAGCTTAGTTTCTACACCGTTTTGAGCCAGTAGAGTTTAGGTTTTATCTTACATTTATTGGGAGGCATTTTGTGCCTTCAAAGTGTAGGTTCTAGGCACAGTTTGTCCAACGTGAAACCAAACTTGATGTCCCATACCCTAAGCCATAAATGAGGCTAATCTGAGTGGTTTAAGATATAACATAAACATTTTATTTAAAGAACTGGTGGAAACTCTACAGTTTTACAGATGCTTCTCCTGAGATCAGAGAGTAGGTGTACACCTTGATGTATGCTTTGCAGACCATTTAGAAGAACCCTTGACAATTCAGGTGTATTGCTCTATGCATCCAGTGCACTTTGTAAATGACCTCTATAGTGTTAATGAAAATGATGATGAACAATACATTATTGTATACAGATCTCATGGATCACAGTACTTATTCAGGTATAGTACAGATAAATGAATTAAAGGTGTGTGCTGTGTGACTGGTTAGGACACGCCTAAAACCAGATAACCATTCCAGACATGTAGGTTTATATTTTAAATACATAAATGAAGAATGGGCTGGTTGGGGGGTAATGTATCAGACTGCAGACTGGGATTAAGAAATGAGTCAGGAAGTGAGCCAAGGTCACTAACAAGAGTCAGGAAAAAGTATTCCAAGTAGCAGAAATGTAGAGCTGGTTAATCTAGTAACATTTCTTGCTGCACACATGAACTTTTCCCATTGGCTACACATTACTTTCATATCTTTCATTTGTCTTCTTACTATGAGATAGAGAATTAGAGTAGCTCTCAACAGACAGTCTGCCCGTCTAAAGGGGATAGTAATGTTTCAATTAGTGGATGATATTATGATTTATAATTTTTGCTACTCCATGTTTACAGCTTGATATAATATCTGAAAACAGATGTAGAGAAAAAAATGTGACATCTTTGTCACCAGGTTCACAGCTGCTAAAATGTTTTGCTGCTTCTCTGATCTGTGTGTTAAAGAAGTTGTAATCTCACACCATAATAAGTGACAGAATAATGGTTGCTCTAAAAACAACGAATGTTGTAAATGTTGCCGTATTTCTACCACATTAATCTGAAAGAAATGACATGAAGGTCTAAGACAAAAGGAGTTGTGGTGTTTGCTAATGTTTTCCATTTTCAGATGGACTTGTGAGTGTAGACCTCCTACAAGTCCTATTGTCTCCTATTATGTTTCATTTGAATGGGAAGTTTGAGTAAGCCCTTACCTGCCAGTCAGCCAGAGACACCTTCATCCTCTGAGCCCAGGTTCGGCAGCGCTGTAACATGTAAACATTTGGTACTTTACTGTTTCAGAAATGGGACATGGTCCATGAAATGTCTGGGCTTCATTGTTTCCCAATCCATTTTGATTTTTTTTTTTTAGAAAAAGACAAATTGATAGGTCCCTTATATGGGTCCAACAGCACTTCTACGAGAAAAAAGATATAATACGGATTTACTTGTCATCAGGAAACTTGGGTAATCGTGTATTACCACCTCTCAAATTAAGCGCTCAACTGGCCAGGCCCTTTATCACCCTGATTTAATTGTAAAATAATTCCAGTCCTTCTACTCTAACTTCTATAATTTTTGCCCCCATCCTTGTCCCCCGATCTTGAACAAGCAATAGATGATTATCTGCTGTAACTCAGATAATCTGCTGTTACTCTCTGTAAGGATCAGAGATAAATGCTCTAGCACCCAAATGGTGCACAGAGGGGTTTAAATAGCAGGCATATGGATTGGGAGGAGGGGGGGGGGGGTTAGTCATGTAAACGATTCTTTATAGAGCCCATATGTGGGTGTGCATCAGCATCATGGCTGTTCAGAGAGGATGCTGCTAGAGAGAAGGAGACCTGAATGTTTTGAGAAGTTACAAAAGAAAAGCACACTGGACATGGGTAACAGCAATTGACATACAGACAGTAATCAATAAAGTCATATATATAAAATGGGGATCACTCCGAAACACCTCTAAATCCTTCAAAATTGTACGGGATCCTTAGGCCTCATATAAACTTCCCCTTCTCAGCCTGATCTCCCTTTCTTCTAAATTCGGTACACCTGGTTCACTTCCACCCCCCCCCCCCTTCCCACTCCACATTGCAACCACTGTTATTCCTCAAGACAATAAAAACCTGATCAGTGCATATTTTACTTACTCTTCTGGACTGATGCCATGTTGATTCCCTGTGAGTTTTTGATTTCAATATGTGCATTACATAAGTGCTCATCTGTAATGATTGTCTCAGGAAGAGAGCCCTGGGGTGATGGATACACGTTAGCCTGGTTTAGCGTTGGCCAATCAGAGGTGCGGAGTCTGACTGGTTTTCACCAAGAACCATCACAAGGCAGGATGGACTTTTGCAGCCCGGAACACGCAGGTTAGGGTTAACCCTAACCCTTCAACAAGTACAACATTATCTGCTCCTGAGCATGAATTGATTAATTAAATAATTATGTGCTTGTTTAAGTCCTTGATGATAAAAAAAATGTATCTTCTTATCAATTCATTCATTCAAGAGTAAATTTAGGTGGACATTAGTGAAAAAAACATTTTGTATTGGGCGGAAGAGGTAATGATGTTATTTATTAACACAGTACGAATGAGCCATTCCCAGAGTCAGATTAAGGGGGATCATGTGCCTTGGGCCACCCTCTGTCAGGGTAATACCTCTGACCAAGTACTCACAAGGGGTGCCAGCAGGGGGGAACAGTGTGGTAGATGGTGGCTGATCCCTCCTCCGGGACTAGCCACCTTTCTTCATTTGGCTGCAGATGTAATCATCCGGCCCTCTCTTCCCCCTTGTCTGTTCCCCTCCTATCCCAGTAAGAGACAGGTGTCACATGAGACGCGCAATGCATAACAAGTGCTGTCCCATGTGTGCAGAACTGCAAGAGTGACAGACAGACAAGTCTGCCTTTCCAACAGCGTAGATGGAACAAGGTAAGTGTGAGGGAAGGAGGACATCTTAAAATAATGTGTGAGGGGAGTGGGGGTCTTAATATAATGTGTGATGGAAGGTAGGCTGTTAATTTAATGGTGTAGTGTAGGTGGGGGCTAATTATTTAATAGGTGCTATTTTATTTGTGGAGTGATGGTGGTGCAATTTCATTTAATAGTGGGGCCTATTAATTTAAGATGAGGTGATAGGAACTTTATTGCAGGGGTTGCTTGAAGGCTATTAATTGAATGTGGGGCTGTTTGGGGAGAATGAGGTATGTTTATTAAATGTGAATATTATTTAATGGCAGTGGTGGTTGCGGATAATATGTATTTTTAGTAAGCATAAATACTATTAATATATTGCCAGGGTTAGGGAGGGATCTTTACTGTACTTTGGGTGGCAGGTAGGATATTAAATTAATGGTGGACTGAGCTAATTATTTAATGTTGGTGCTATTAATTTATTTGTGGGGTGATGGTGGGGCTATTTAATTTAATAGCGGGGCCTATTCTTTTAAGATGTGATGGGACATTTAATTTAATTTGGGGAGGAGGGCTATTTATTAAATGTGAATATGAATTATTTAATGTCTGGCATGGTTGTGGGAAATGGTTATATTAATTAAATGTAAATGCTATTAATTTATTACCGTGGCTATTTGGAGATAAGTTTATTCATTAAATAGGAATACTATTAATTTAATGTTGGGGCTGGTTGAAGGGAAATAGGTTTATTTATCAAATATGAATTCTATTATTTTAATGTTGGGGCTACAGGTTGGAATAATTATTAAATGTGGGTGCTATTGATGTTACGCCAGGGCTGGTTGGAGTTTTCTAAATTTCATGTACCCATTTGTTTTCCAAATAGGGCCCCTAACAGTCCAGACAAGCAGCAACTGAGCTAAAGACACCCGCAGCCTCATGTAGTGACAGGGATAAAAACAGGTAGGAGAGAGCAGGACAGTCTGCTAACTGTCCTGAATCTGGTGGGACAGTCCCGAATTTGGGTGGCTGTCTCACTTAGTCAGGATTTGATCCAACTGCAAGGACAGTTGGGAGGTATGTCCCACTTCACACTGTACTGCTCGTGAAGGCAGAGCCGTGTGCACATAACAGTAGTGCACACAGTTTTGCCTGTGTATTGTATAACATTTGTATAAAATGATAAGACATGGGGGCCCCTATGATGTAATATGGTTAAGTGCCCCGGGTCCCCCAGAGCCTTAATACAACTCTGGCCATACCCCACTGCTACCAGTCACACATTTGATCTCATTGTTCAAATTAATTAAATTTGAAGTAAACCAGTAAGAGCTAATTGATTATTGATTGTGATGGGTCATGTATGTAACCAGGTTATAAAGATTAGCCCAGGTTGCCAAGTAGTGTACCTTTAAGAAATATGGAACAGTGCCACCACCTGAATCTTGATAGACGGGATTTGAGCATTTAGGGGCCGATTCAGGGATTTCCCCTACCAGTTATTTACCAATTAAATAGATAAGCCACTATAACAAATTGACCAGAATTATTTATTTAATTAGAGGATTAAATAATAGCTATTCTTACTACTCTCTCCATATTTTCATAAATACTCATAACATGGAGAAAATTAGTAATCTGCTGGGAAAAAACAACCATTTTAGTTTCCTAACAGGATTCTGTGGTAAGCCTTGCAACAATTAAATATTGGTAAACTGATACTAAAATTAACCTGAGAATCATACCATTCAAACATTTAAGTAGAAATGTATCTATTCTGAAATACTCTATGGCTAACAATGTTTACCATCAATAAAACTAGCATTAGATTTTATTCAATTACTCTTCTTATATTAGCATACATATAATAACAGTTATTTAACAAATGTTTGTAACTTGTAATGGTGAATGAATGCTCTAATTTTAAGGGGCAGCAGGCACGGTGGCTTAGTGGTTAGCACTTCTTTTTTTATTTTTTTAAACCCCAAAAAACCTGTTTGGAAGCCATTCTGGTAAGAATCTGTTTCTGGAGGATCTGTCCACAGATGTAACAAAATCTGCTTATATCAAGGATACCCATCTCTAAAATAGATCTCACCGGTGTTAAGTTACACTAGATTTGCTCTATTTTGGGTGCCGCCCAAACCCATGAACAGTCGGAGCACCCATAATACAGATTGCCAATGGACAGCACCTTCCTCGGGAGATGAAATAGTCTTCTACTCTAAGGTGTTTATACAGTAAATGCTGCGACTTAGCCAGCGATTCTCCCACTCTCAGATGCAGGGGGCCTGACCTACTGCTCGCTTCTACAGCTGAACTTACCTGAAGCTTAAGCCTAGTGAAGATTATCACCTCGCCTACATCTCTTGAGTCTCTCACTGCCAGATGCAGAAGGATGACCAGGGTGAGTCTTTCTATTACAGAGCCCCTCTGTGAGAGAGGTGGTGCTATTACAACCGTGTCATGGACTCTGGTAGCTGAATCACACAAGACCTTCTAGAGCACCTCAGCTACTCCTAAGTAGCAAAATAGATTCAGCATCTCAATGAGTCATTGTTGGGGAACCGACAATTGTGGCAATTCTTTCTTGAACATTGTTGATGAAAATGTCTGTTTCACCCCTCCTTCCCCCCTAACAGACAGCATTCAACATAACGAGAAACACCTATGGACAGGTAGAGACTCTGAAGCGAAAGCAAGCACCAACATAGTTCTTAAAGGGCAAGTCACAACGCCAGCACCTAGCTATGGGACCGGCGTGTGACAGTTAACTGATAAGGATGAACCTCTGACAGCAGGTAAGATGTTGCAACTAGTAGCTACATTAAAATCCAACATTATGGCGTAAATTAAGTCTACCTTCAGGGAAATAAAAGGAGGCTGTACGGATCGTATATAGAGTAACATGGGGGATTTGGCAGAATCTCTTAATGAGCTTATAAATGCCCATGAAGCACAACAAAATGAAGTAACACTTTAAGAGGTAAACTAATCAATATGGAGGACAGATCACAAAGGATAAATAATTCAAAATCTATGGCATCACTGAATCTGTCAACAAAACTGATGTAACTGAATTTGCCACCATGCTTTAAAGAAGCTGCTACTTTCTGAGCCAGATATAAACCTTCTGATTGATCATGTTCATTACCTCCCAAAGCCAAAATGTGTTCCTGCAAGTGCTTGCAGAGATACTTATGATGCTTCAATACTTCCATATAAAGAGAGAATTCTCAAAGCAGCCCTCTGCATCCTCAATGGAAGTATTTCTGGGGCGTTTGCAGATATCTCAATAGCTACATTAGCTAAGGCTGGGTAGACAGGAGAGAGACCGCCCTCCTGCCTCAACCATTTTGTGCTCAAGGTGGTTGGTGCAGTATCTAATTTCCCCAATCTCACCGTTGAGTTTCCATATAGATGCTCTCATGTTAGTGATGAGTTCTGAATTGTGGTTAGTGAGCATAAGTTGCATAGTGCCAAGAGTCCGAGGAGCGTTAGGATCCAAAGGAACTACAGAAACTGCTGGTGTGTCCAATACTCCCCATAGAAAAAGTGGTAACAGGATCTAACACTGGATTTTTAACTGATGGAAATTAGACCCTCTTCTCTGGGCCCGCCGCCAGGAATTTAAAGTAGTTCACTGCAGGGACAGGTTTAGTACCCTTAAGTTTTTTTCAGGCCCATAATGTATATATAAGGAATAAAACTATTCAATGAAAGGCTTTCACTCAGACGTGAAACAGGATCACATGTAACATTGGGTTAGCAACAGGTGATGGCATTAAGACATGGGGCAGTTGATCAGACAAAATTTAGCAATCAAACATAGTCATGTAAAGGCAACTCACCGGACACCTGGAAGCAGTAAGAGCAAATTCACGTGATGTCTTTGAGATAAAGAGGAGATGTGTAGCACAGCCACTAATCAACAGCTTGAACAATACTGTAGCATCTGAAGATGGTTGGGAGAGTTGCACGGTAATAGGGAGCACACTTTAGTGGAGGACAGACTAGCCCAGTATGCATTCCCAGTAATGTGGTAGCCAAAGTGAAGACTGTTACATGAAGTGAACTTGACACTGAGAGTACTCGGCCATGGATCTGAGGGCCGTTGGACCTGTGATGTTGTTGGACACATTGTGCAGAGGGACAAGGGAAGTGGAAACTCCGTGCCTCCAGTGGTTCAGAGCTATGCTCCACTGTAAAGTGAGGGCCAGTGCAGGAGCGAGCAGAGCACTGCCTGTCCCGCTAGTAGCGTATGTCTGGAGCGCCTTGCCTATGGATTGGCCCACAAGCAGAGAGGGCAGCTGTAACAGAGGAATCTAGGTGCTCTGATCAGCCGTCAACATAAGTGCTGGTACTAGCTCTTGGAGCGGCAGTGGTAAGAGACCTGTGTATTTCTATCCCCAGAGGAAGGTCTACAGGTGCATTATTATAGATGAAGAAACTGCTAAAACTCCCTCACAAAAACATAAAGATTGTTTTTTAGTGGGCAAAAGGTGATGGACAGCATTGTTTTGCCTGTGCATATTGTTGTTTTCTCTCTCTTCCTATTTCTTTCAGGCATTATAACAGATGTAGCGCTGTGGGACCTCATTGGCCCGGACCTGCTAAAGCTGTATGAGGAGATGGTGGTGGAGGGCAGAATGCCTCCTACTTTGATAGAGGAACTGATCACGATCCTCTATAAGCTCAAGGGGGAGAGATCTGACCCTAACTGGCATCCCATCTCTCTCCTGAACGTGGACTACAAGATCCTCGCCAAGTACTAGCCAACAGGCTAAAGGTTCTCATTGGGCAGATTGTTCATCCAGATCAGATTTGCGGCATTCATGGTTGCAGGATTGCAGATAGCCTTGTGCTACTGAGGGACACAGTCCATTACATCAAAGATCGTCATGCTCACGTGGCCCTAGTCAGTCTTGATCAGGAGAAGGCCTTTGATCATTTTGATCATGATTTTATGCACAGGGTTTTGTGCGGGTTTGGCTTGGGAGAAATGTTTTGTTCATATGTTAACCTGATGTAACTTGACATTTACAGCTCAGTGTCGCTGAATGGCTAGAAGACTAACTCCTTTTCTGTCATGTCTGGGGTCAGACAAGGCTGCCCTCTTTCACTTCTTCTTTTTGTTTGTCGTATAGTGTTACTTGCGATGTGCGTCAGACGAAATCCAGAGATAAGAGGCATCACTGCATCGGGTCCAGACTGTCTCGAGGACAAGTGCTTGCTCTACATGGTTGCCGTCACTGTCTTCTGCACTGATCGGAATTTGGAGACAGCACTCGTCCAGACATGCGAGGACTTCGGGCAAGTTTCAGGGGCAAAGGACAACTGTGTGAAGTCAGAAGCAATGCTCTTCGGGCAGTGGCATCTGTTATCCCCGCTGCATTCCCCTTCACAGTAAAATCAGACTTCGTCAATATTCTTGGAGTTTGGTTTGGCAGAGAGGTGGTGACCCTGAAATGCTGGAAAGAGGCTGATGACAGTAAGCCAGAAAGTTGGCTTGTGGAGCCTCAGAAACCATACCATCGAAGGACAAGCCCAGGTGCTGTGTAACAATAATCTTCCCATTCTAAATACACGGCCCAATCTTGGCCACCACTTGCTGGTATCTGCGAGACCATCACAAGGACAGTCTTCTACTTCATCTTGGGCTCCAAAATGGATAGAGTGAAGCTGTCCGTTATATACAAGGAGCCTCTCAAAGGTGGGAAAGTTATACCAGACATCCCCACCATGCTGCGAGCCCTCTTTGTTTGTAACTGCATCCGAATGACTTTGATTGAAAACAACATTTGCTCTGCTGGAAAGCTTTTTCCTCCTGCCTCTTTGGAGGTCCCTTGGTTGGGACAGCTCCTTCCCTTAAAAGCTGGACTACACCTTGGATTTACCTGGATGTTGGACAATTTGTGAGAGCACCATCTGGCAGGGCTTAAACCAGACTTGTGGAAGCCAAAAACTGTCCATGTTTCAGGGCTCCCTGCTGTCACAGCAAAACGTGTGGGAGAATGTGGCCTCTAAGGCTGATTAATAGACATTGCATGGATGGCTATCCAGGGGTTTTTCCCCTTTGTATCACCAGAAGGGAAACAGCACAGAATATTTTTTGGGACTGCCCTACTGCACAGGCACTAATACCTTTGTTGCTGATTATCAGCAACTTTATAATTCTAAAATGGTACAACCTTCAAGCGACACGAATAAGACATTCTTAGACGGTTTTAATTTGCTCCGCTTAGAACCAGAGGTTAGGAATGTTCTCAAAACTGAAGGGACAGAAATTGAAGTAAAATAAGCTATTATATCCTTAAAGAAAGATAAAGCATAAGGGCTGGACAGATATGCAAATCATTTTTATATAACATTTCAGCAATAACATAAAGATTCTCGCTAAACTATACCAACGAGGGCTCTGAAAAGGCAATTTTCCTAGAGAAATAATGGAAGAGCAAATTATAGCTATACCAAAATCTGGTAAAGATCCAGCCAACATACTGCCAAAATTATCAACTGCTAGCACGAAACTCAAATATATGCAAAAGTAATTGCCAATAAATAAAGTCTCCTTATTCCTAGTCTGTTTGGGACAGATCAAGTGGGATTTGTCATAGTTGAGCAGGCCCCAATACGAGATGGGTCTTTTACATAGTTGAGCAAAACAATTGTGTAAAGGTAAAGGACCCTCCAGTTTACTGTTCTTTGCACTGTTATATTAATGTTACCTTGTTTTCTTATTGCTTATGTTTACTTGTGTTAATACAACTTCTGTGGCCATACCACTCCAGCATCATACAATGTGTGCATGTGTGCCATCAGTTATATAATGTATAACTTTCACATGTCTGAATAGATGATCCTTATCTTGATGCACAAGTATTTATGTAATAGGTATAGCTACAAGGACTATCAGATTTGGAAATGCGGTCTAGATTCTTAGTCCTAGGAGGTCCGGACCATGTCCTTTGTACCTGCAATTATTTATTGTGTGTTGCATACCATGTTTTGTCCATGATTTGCTGTAAATCTCTATACTAAGGGACCACACACATTTTTTAATTTTGTATCCACTGTTCGTGACCAGTGAAGCAGTGACATAAAATTATGTTGACGAAGAGAAATTGCATGGAATAAATTAGAGATGAGCGGGCTCGGATATCTGAAATCCGAGCCCACCCGAACGTTGCCGATCCGAGCCGGATCCGAGACAGATCCGGCCATTTCCGCCAATTGCAAAACTGAAACCGAGGCTCTGAGTCATAATCCCGCTGTCGGATCTCGCGATACTCGTATTCTATAAATTCCCCGCTAGCCGCCGCCATCTTCACTCGGGCATTGATCAGGGTAGAGGGAGGTTGTGTTAGGTGGTCCTCTGTCCTGCTATATCTTGTGCTGTGCTGTTCAGTTCTGTGCTGTGCTGTGTTCTGCTCAGTCCAGTGGTGCTGTGTCCTGTGCTCTGTCCTTCTGAGTTCAGTGGTGCTGCTGTGTCCTGTGCTCTGTCCTTCTAAGGGCATTGTTATTTCCCCATTATTCCCAAGTTATAAAAAATTGAAAAAAAAGTTATAAAAAAAATATAAAAAAATAATAATTATAAAACAAAGAAATAAAAAAAAAATATCCAAAAACAATCCTGCAGTATAAGTCCATTGGTACTGCAATATTACAAAGTTCACTGATTCTGCAGTATAAGTCCATTGGTACTGCTATATTACAAAGTTCACTGATTCAGCAGTATAAGTCCAGTGGTACTGCTATATTACAAAGTTCACTGATTCAGCAGTATAAGTCCATTGGTACTGCTATATTACAAAGTTCACTGATTCTGCAGTATAATTCCAGTGGTACTGCTATATTACAAAGTTCACTGATTCAACAGTATAATTCCAGTGGTACTGCAATATTACAAAGTTCACTGATTCTGCAGTATAAGTCCATTGGTACTGCTATATTACAAAGTTCACTGATTCTGCAGTATAAGTCCAGCATTTTGCGAGAGTCTCCCGGACGAGTGTGGCAATCTCCCTGATAGGAAGTGGGCAGAATTCGGTTTAAACGCCGCCATTCACCCGGAATTGCAGCGTTTAGCCTCGCCCCCACTGTAAAATGACGCGATTTGCATCATTTAGTCACGGGGGTGGGGCCAAAATGACGCAATTTCGGCGCCCCCCCCCCTACCCGCACGCTACGTCCCAGCCGGCATCTCCCGGAAAAAGAAATACAAATGTTGGCAAGTATGATGAATGTATGTCTGTGTATTGTATTTAGGACATCATCCCACAATTCCCCCACCTACAATACTCATACCAAACTCTCATATACTCCCAATTTGTAGACCCTCAAAAAAGTGGGTCTCCGTCAGAATGTGTGTGTGGTTGTTACCAGTAGGGCAGGTTTGGTCAATGTGAGGGATTGGGGTTTATGCGGATTGCTGGTTGGGTTTATTGCATCAATTTTACCTGATATTTGTTGGGTGGCATCTATAATATCATATAAGGTTTTAATTCAGAATAGAGTAGACACAATTAAATATATACTCTAAAACAGAAATAGTATCTAATTGCTTCATAAAATGAGTAATCCCTTGGTCTAAATTCCCTGGTACTGAACATGTACCTCCCCTTGCATTAAGCCATCACTGATGTCATAAAGCCCATGTCACCGTATTTGTGATGTCAGCAGGAAAAGACACTTAACTGCTGTTTGAATACCGAGCATATCATTCAGGCAATGACAAGCAGAAGTTGGTTCATCCAGTGGAGAGAAGCAGGAAGGTGCGAATTTCAGGCTATTTTATCATTACCCATATGTCTTGTTCTTAACTATTTGATGCCAGTATTTCAAGTTTGTGTCATGGTGTTTGTGCCAGTTCTGTAATTTATAAATGTATTTCTTGGTCTTGCTATTACTTCTTAGTCCACTGTGTAAGTTGTTTTATAGTGAGAGACGTATTTACATATATATGCGTATACGTATATTTAAGAAATGTAGAATGCGTTTGTTTGTTTTTTGTGGTGTTTGAGAGCTGGCAAGCACTGTTTGTTTTGTAGTGTAAGATAATTTACTAAGAGTAGCACACATCTTGATTGAAATAAATAAAGGGGTAGAACAGCACTTGCTGCACATAATTCACATAGATATTCTGTCTGAAATGACCCAGGACAAGGAACAGGATCAAGAAATAAAAACATGTATTTTGAACATGGAAAGCAAGAGCTGGACACTAGTTTTATTTTATATATATATACATATATATATATATATATATATATATATATATATTGTAGTCGCTAGCTGTAGCCCACTTGTACCCTAAATGGATAATATGAATTGTTGGTGATTGATTTTCATTTTCTCTTAGTAAGTTTTGATATCTTCACAGTTTCATACAAGTGCTCCCTATTATTTAATGAGCTTGAACCTAATTGCTATGGAAGTGGTAAAGCTGTTAGTTCCCTAAACCGTTATACAATTGTGACCTGGGTTGATTACTGTAATCACTAATGTAACCCAAAATTATGTATATTATAGAATCTCCAGGTGTCACTGACTGATTGTGTTGTTTCCTTCAGATGTCTCAAGAACTAGAGAAGACATTCCGTAAGTTTGCATCTTACGGTGGTTCCAAATCTGAACACGGAATGACCGGTAAAAACTTTAGCAAACTCTGCAAAGACTGCAAGATAATAGAGAGTGGGTGTACCAGCACAGATGTGGACATTGTGTTCACTAAGGTCAAGTGAGTCTTGAATAACTATTATTATTAGAATAGTGTGTGTGTGTCTGTGCATGCTGTCGAGCAGTGCTGCTCTAGTTTATAAACGTTTTCTATATGGAGAGCAAATTATATGTTATAATAACTACTGTACTTGATTGCAAAAAAATCCTAAACATGAATTCATCATATAAATGTAATTATATTTATAATTTTAGAATTATTGAAAACAACGGATGATGCTGTGTAGTGCTGTAGTGCAAATGATGTATTTTTGTTATACTATCTGTTTCAGAAATAAGGAATCCCATGTGATGAGTTATGATCAATTTCAAAAGGCCCTGCAACTGCTGTCAGTGAAGAGATTCCCAAGAATGCCAGCTGATGAGGCATTCGCAGACATCAAGAAACTTGTAGAAGGGAAAGAACCGGCAAACACTGGAGCCACTGTGAGGAAGTTTAATTTTTATTACAGATGTATAAGCTTCTACTCATGTTGTAACATTGAGGTACTCATTTACATAGAGCAAAATGGGCGAGCACAGAGCAAAATTGTGTTTTATTGATCTGTTTGCCTCATTTTGCACAGATATCTACCAAAATATGTGTGTTACCACAACAAGATAATAGCATTAGTAGAGGAGAAGTTTGCACTGACCAAAAGAAGGTGTTTGTTGGAGTATGGGTGTTCCTTGTAATGTATTGCGCAGTCACGCTAGTGCTCCTAGTATTGCAGTGAAACAAAACTTTAAGGAGCGTATTCAATTAAGTCTATACATTGTGGATACACGCGGCTGTGCGTGTAAAGTGACATTACAGTACCGTAACATTGCGGATTTCTCTTCGCAACCCTATGGGAGTGCGTATCCGTGTGTGTCCGCAATCTTTAGACTTAATTGAATATTCCCTTAAAACACAGAGTGCCATTTATAATAAAGGCTGTCTTTGTGTCCATTCCCTAAACCATAAATGAGGCTAACCTGGGCACTCTTATTTAAAGAAGTGGACTTATGCTGTGACCTTTACACTTTTGCACAGTGCACAGATTTTATTCGCCTCTCAGCACACCAAGGTGCACACCTTCAGTTTGCAGATGTGTCTCCTGAGATCAGAGAGAAGGTGTACACCTTGTTGTGTGCTGGGCAGACCATTTCAAAGAACCCATGAAAACGCAGGTGTATTGCTCTGTGCATCCAGGTGCACTTTGTAAATGACCTTAATAGTGTTAGTGTTACTTTTATACAGATCTCATGGATCACAATACTCATTCAGGTATAGTACAGATATATTAATTAAAACTGTGTGCCGTGTGACTGGTTACGACAGGCCAATAAACAGGTAACCGTTCCAGACCTGTAGGTTTATGTTTAAAATTCTACATAAATGAAGAATGGGCTGTTTGGGGGGTAATGAATCAGACTGCAGACTGGGATTAAGAAATGAGTCAGGAAGTGAGCCAAGGTCACTAACAGGAGTCAGGAAAAAGTATTCCAAGTAGCAGAAATGTAGAGCTGGTTAATCTAGTAACATTTCTTCCTGCACACGTCTAAACGTTTCCCATTGGCTACAGCATCACTTTCATACTTTTCATTTGTCTTCTTACTATGAGATAAATAATTGGAGTAGCTCTCAGCAGACAGTCTGCCCGTCAAAAGGGGATAATAATGTTTCAGTTAGTGGATGATATGATTTGTTTAGATATACAGCCCCATGTTTACAGCTTGGTATATAATATGTAACAATGTGACATCTTTGTCACCAGGTTCATAGCTGCTAAAATATTTTGCTGCCTCTCTGATCTATGTGTTAAAGCAGTTGTAATATCACACCAGAAAAAAAAGTGACAGAATAATGGTTTCTCTAAACGAGTGTTGTAAATGTTTCTGTATTTCTACCATGTTAATCCTGAAGAATAAAACATGAAGGTCTGTAACAAAAGGAATTGTGTTGGTTGCAGATGCTTTTCCATTTTCCGACGTGCTTGTGAGTGCAGACCTCCTACAAATCCTATTTTCTTTTAATTTGTTTAATTTGGATGGGATGTTTGAGTAAGCCCTTACCTGCCAGCCAGCCAGAGACACCTTCATCCTCTGAGCCCAGGTTCGGCAGCACTGTAACGTTGTATAAACACTTGGTACTTCTTTCTAAACAGAACTGTTAGTTGGTGTAGTGGTGGACACACCTACTGGACGAGCTATGACATTAATGCTAATAGCACAACTCTGTTTTGTTTTACAGAAAGCTGTGGCTGCAGGAGTAGTGGATCGACTAACAGACACATCAAAGTACACTGGCTCACACAAGGAGCGCTTTGATGACAGCGGCAAAGGCAAAGGCATTGCAGGACGCAAGCAGCTGTCTGATAACACTGGATATGTTGGAGCATATAAGGGACAGGGGTCTTATGATCACAAAGACAAACCTTAAGCCCAGAACCGCCAACTGCTGTATCTGTTAGAAGTATGTAACGGTTGCATATAACACCACGAGGATGTTAAATATGGGACAACCATCAACTTGTCAATAATCACCATCGTGCTTAAGTCTGAAATTGTGTCGCCTCATTTATTTTGTGTTATACGAGTCATATTATTCTATTACAGATAATGGAGATCTTACCATCCATCAAGGAAAAGACATTTCTGAATATCAAAATTGCTCTGTTTAGTAGAAAAAAAAACATGGTGCTTCTTACTGCTGTTATTTTATTTTTTTGGGCAAATGTGTGTCTCTTCATCCCAAGTCATTGACTTGGATGAGTAAAGAAGCAATGTATGCTAGACCAGATTTTTTTAAAGCATAATTATCAGCGTACCACCCACTTTGGAGAGATCAACATGGCAGCCCCCAGTCAGAGACATTTTAGAGAACTCTAAAGTAGGACTTTGGGCTATGAGGAAGTTTGACAATGTTAAGTCACAGAACAGTTTGAATAAATAAGGAATCTGTATTGTCTGGGAGGGAGGGGTTTCAGAACTTACTACAGTGCTGTGTTGTATTTAGGATTGTAATTAGATATGTCTTTGTGATGGCAATCACTGTAGTCCTCCACTGAACCTCTAGAACCAGGCTAATTATGGAACATTCCTTACCCCAACTATCATCATCATCACCATTTATTTATATAGCGCCACTGATTCCGCAGCACTGTACAGAGAACTCATTCACATCAGTCCCTGCCCCATTGGAGCTTACGGTCTAAATTCCCTAATATAGACACACACAGACAGACAGACTAGGGTCAATTTTTGTTTTTTGATAGCAGCCAATTAACCTACTAGTATGTTTTTGGAGTGTGGGAGGAACCGGAGCACCTGGAGGAAACACACGCTAACACAGGGAGAACATACAAACTCCATACAAACAGGGCCAAACTGGGACTAAAAATCAGCCCTGGCATTTAAAGCACACAGGCCCACCTATATTGCAGATAATATTACAGTGCTTTTTGCAAAGGTCATTGTTATACAGTGTCCAGTGAGATATAAATGTATTACGTGCAGCTTGACTCTCTATTTGTAGCATAGGGCTTACCAGTATGAGCAAATGGTATGTACAGAACCAGCAAGAGAAATTTGGGAACTTTTGGGGTCCCCCTCCATAGAAGAGTAACAAATAAACTGTGTGCCGCCGCACAGCGGCGGCGCCAAAAAGGGAGTGATCACATTGTGCTGGGGTGTAGTCAACATGGGGCATGGATACATATATTGTAATAAAACATTAAATTTATCATGTCCTCCCAGCCACATTGACACCCCCAGCCCACTGTATCTATGCTTCTGGTGCTGCTGACATCCATCAGGGTGGGAACTTCCTGTAGAGTGAGTAGGGAAGCTTTGTCTCACAAGATTACCAAATCTTGTGATACATAGAGCTCTTCAGCTTGCTCTGCAGGCTGTGTCCCTTCCCCTAACCAGAGCTGGATTAAGGCTCGGGGGGCCAAGGGTATTTAAGACAGCAGGGCCCCTATTATGTAACATAGTTATCATTTTAGACAAATACACAGGCAATACTGTGTGCACTACTGTTAGTTGCACACAGCTCTGCCTGCACAAGCAGTACGTGGTGAAGCGGGACATACCTCCCAACTGTCCTTGTAGTCAGACTAAATCCTGACTAAGCGAGACAGCCACCCAAATTCAGGGCTGTCCCATCAGATTAAGGACAGTTGGCAGACTGTCCTGCTCTCTCCTACCTGTCTTGTTCACTTTCATCACTTGTAACAGTTGGTTTCTTTAGCTCAGTTCCTTCTTGTCTTGATCCTGTGATGTTGGATGCCCTATTTTGAAAAAAATGCGTACATGAGATTTAGAAAACTCCAACCAGCCCCGGTGTTAAATCAATAGCACTCACGCTTTATAATTAGGCCTCCCCCATTCCCAACAATAATATTCACATTTAATAAGTAGACCTATTTCCCTCCAACCAGCCCCAACATTAAATTGACAGTATACCCATTTAATCAAAACTTATTTCCCTCCCTCCAAACAGTCCCAGCAATAAATAGCATTTACATTTAATAAATATAACCATTTTCCACAACCATCCCTGGCAATGAATAATTCATATTCACATTTAATAAATAGCCCTCCTCCCCAAAATCAGCCCCATGTTCAATTAATAGCCCCAAACAACCCCAGCATTAAATTAAATATTCTGTCACCTCACCTTAAATAATTAGCCCCCACCTACACTCCACCATTAAATAGCCCACCTTCCACACTATATTAAGATCCTCCTTTCCCTCACACGCCTAATTAAAATACTGCAGCCACACACTATATTAACAAACTTTCACTCCCCCCCCCCCCAGCATCCATGTTCACTCACTCAGCCCCCCCCCAGCAGGCAGCCATCTTCACTCACTCAGCCCCCCCCCAACAGCAGCCATGTTCACTCACTCAGCCCCCCCCCACAGCAGCCATGTTCACTCACTCAGCCCCCCCCACAGCAGCCATGTTCACTCACTCAGCCCCCCCCACAGCAGCCATGTTCACTCACTCAGCCGACCCTCACAGCAGCCATGTTCACTCACTCAGCGCCCCCCCCAGCAGCCATGTTCACTCACTCAGCCCCCCCCCAGCAGCCATGTTCACTCACTCAGCGCCCCCCCCCCCCCCCAGCAGCCATGTTCACTCACTCAGCCCCCCCACAGCAGCCATGTTCACTCACAAATGTCTTGCTATTGCCTTGATGAAGTAAAATAACTCTGCATCCATTTTATTTGAAATGTAGAGCACAAATTTTTACGATAGCTGATGTTTCATTAAATTGTTTGATGCAAAGTGGATTTCCACATTAAAATGTGAACTCATTGGACTGTATATCTAAGCAAAATTTACTAAACATCTTGTTTGATACTTCTGTCTTCTCTTGCGTGTTTTTAGTTACCGTATTTGCCGGCGTATAAGATGACTGGGCGTATAAGACGACCCCCAACATTTCCACTCAAAATATAGAGTTTGTTATATACTCGCCGTATAAGACTACCACCTCTTCCGCACACCTTCCACTCACCAAATAAAACGTAAAAGAACATCAGATTTGATTTCAACATGTTAATTTATATTCGAATGCCTATGACATGCAGGAAAACTGTCACAAGGCTGTATGTTATCAAACATGTACAGTAAACATAAAACAGTGCAAGTTTATTAAACGTAATTCACTAGTCAATGATAGAAGGAAGATAACAAATAGAGGGAGAGAGCAAGTGCACACTTACCCCTTGGCATAATCTTTAATGCTTTTTCATTTGATTTCCAGTCCCGAACCATCTTTTCTGTTACTCCATATTGTCTTGCAGCAGCACAATTATTATGTTCCATGGCAAAGTTTACAACTTTAAGTTTAAAACTTGCATCATATTTCTTTCTTTTTGCTGGTACCATGATAGGGTTGATAGGGGTTTGACTGCTGGACATTTTCTATGCTGTATTGTACTGTACAAAGGTGCAGTACTGTGGTTGGCTGTTAGCTGTATACAAAGCCTGATTGGATTGGTCCCTGCTCCCTGTCTGTCCTCCCTGTCAGCAGAACGGGCCGGTCACGCCAAAAAGGCTGGCACCCCTGTATCGCTGCTGATGCTCGCCGCAGCCACGCTGATGACCCGCCGTGGCCGCACTGGATACCGCGCGATACTGGACCCGGTGTATAAGACGACCCCCCCACTTGGAGGCATGTTTTTCAGGGCAAAAAAGTAGTCTTATACGCCAGCAAATAGGGTATTTATTTTTTTGCCATACAATACAAAGTTGATCTCTGGATAGGTTTGTGCCCATTGCAGAGAGCCCAGAGGTTGGAGATAACTAAAAGAAGCTACACCCCCCCGTACACATGTTCACTTATTCCCCGCGGTGAAGTCTTCTTTACTTATTCCTCCCCCTCCAGTATCTGTCCCTATCCCCCGAACGGAATAAAGACACTAAAAATAAAGACAATCAAAAACACTAACCTCATCAGCCTGCAGGAATTCACTCTGCGCTGCACTCAACACATTGCGAGTGCTCCTACGCGGCCGCGCATGACGGCACGTCACGCAGCCGCGCGAAATTTAAAGCGCCGGGACCCAAGAGTGCTAAGAGCCGGACCAGCCCACAGAGCCATCGGCCCTTCTGGCAAATGCCCTGCATACAGATAAGGCCAATTGATCTCATGACCCCAGCGCTATGAGGCAGAAGTGCTAACCACTTAGCCACCGTGCTGCCCAACTATAAATCTGCTATCACATTTTAAGTTTATCTCCCCCTCCAATGCAACATGGTTTGCCAAGGTGCAAAGTTACTCATTTGTTTTGCGTTCCTTTCCTTAATGAATCAGGCCCTTAGTCTTTTATAAATAAAGTAATGTAATCCTCATTATTTTCCAAATCCTTTAACTGCATGGATACATGGGTTGTGAAACAATGTAAAGTTTGTACTTTAGGGCTTATTTGTTCCTCTGGGCAGAGCCGTAACTTAGAATTCTAGCGCCTGGGGCGAGAAAGACAAATGCCGCCCCCCTAGCCCTCAATTTTAACCAAATTAACCTAAAATATTCCTAAATTGCGCCCCCCTTCAGCGTTGCGCCCTGGGCGGTCGCCCCTGTCGCACAGCCCTAGTTACAGCCCTGCCTCTGGGTTAGGGCACTCTGTGCTGCTGGACTCCATAGTAGTTGCATGCATTGCTATGGATATAGTTAAGGTAATATTATTGATAATACTGTTAATATGAGGACAGAACATTGTAAGAAGCAGACACTGAGGGGGGAATTCAATTCAACAGGATGTACGGCTGTGCACACTTCCTGGTATTACAGTATCTAAAACATCGCTGATTTTTACTGGCACCTTTACAAGAGCAGCATTTTTAGACAGCCCAAGGCAGCAAGAGGGTTAAACATGGACAGGATGTGTGGTACACATATGGAGTTTTAAAAAAATATATATATTTCCACTAAATGATAACAAATGACTCAAAGTCAAACAAAGCAAATGGGGATTAGGTAAATGCAGGGAAAGAATATGACCAGACAATAGCTTGCTTTTCAAGCAGTTTACATCGTATGTTCTTAAACTAGGAGATCCGCACATACACATGTGTTTTTTCAACTGGGAGGATAACTTCTAAAAATTATTTTTGGACATGCAAGGGTTTAATTAATAAAATAAGTGCTGTTTTAGTGTACTTATATTCAGTTGTATTTAATGTACACCTGAAGATAATATTTCATGGGGCAGATTCAATTGGCCGCGATGTTCCTGAGGACATAAGAATGTCCAATGCATGGTTCAAATTCAGCTTTGGTCCCACTGTGCGGTTTCCACACGTGGGCCTAGATTTACACCAAAGTCCATAGAAGGCAGGGTTTGTGAAAGAGTGGAAAATCCATGGGGGAGATGAGGTTGTTCTTTGCTAAGTAAGGAGTACTGGAGATAACGGGGTGGTTAGGGCATATTTTGAGGGTTGTCATTAGTGTGCTGAGAGACATTTGATTATTGCTACTCGGCAAATACCTTTATTTTTGTACCAACTGAGCTGGTGTGTCTCATGCTACACTTTTAATTGAAAGTATCTTTCCCTCCTAATGCCACATCACACTCACATTTATTATGTAGAATATTGTTTCCATAATTGTATGTCTAGCTGGTGCTGGAGTACTAGAGTAGATGTATGCAATGATAATTATGGCTATCAGCAGCATTATATAGCCTCTTCTGATAATCTATTTGTGTAGTGGCGGCCTGCCGATACTTATTTACTTCATTAGTATCTGGGCTCTATTAGATCATTTAGTAAAGTTTGTCTATACTCATCATTTGTCATTACCTATGGACTGCTACAGGAAAGATGATACTTATTTACTTTGTATGGGGATAAATGTATTTATTTGGTTTTTTTGTATATTGTAATGGAGGCTCAATTTTATTAATGAGCCGTTCTCTTGTGTGTTCCTGGCTGTATTATCCTATCTGTACATATAATGTATTAAAACATGTTTTTATTACATTATTAGGTTGTGTACAAATAGATAATAAATGGCCAAAGACAGTTATGATTGACAGCAGAACACTATTTTAAAAGTTCTACAGTGACAGATTCATGTTTTGTGTCTCCACCTTATGCAGTGTCTTCTCATTACAACCACCCTCAATAGCTGCAGAGAAATGCCAGTCGCCAATGGCTGCTTTATTGTTGGTGGCCTATAATGCCGCTGCTTTCAATAGCCAGCCACACTTTCAACAGCAGCAGCTACAATTGTTATTCCTCTATCTTATGTATCAAGAGTTTCCCACACCTCTTAGATTGTAAGGGTCATCTTTACATTCTTTTTCATGCAGAGGCGGAACTAGCGAGCTGTGGGCCCCGGTTCAGGGAGGCAGGGTGGAGGGAACCGGTCCCCTGACCCTTGGCACATGCCATGCAGCTGGTCCCATTATCTCCATGGGCTCCGGTGCACCGCACCTGCTGCATCAATGGTAGTTCCGCCACTGGTTTCATGTCATTGTGTGTAATTTGCCTGTGTCCTGATTGCCTGAATGTCCTGTGCTGAGTAATATGTCAGCACTTATAAATAAAAGATAATAATAATAATAATAATAACACTTCTTTATCTTATGTTTTTATCAGTCATACATGGACCTACTGATACCCCTGGCATAGGTACTATATTTTGTTAACATTGCAAGATGGGTCCAACTACATACGGATGAGAGTACACTTTTTCATGCGTGCATGTTTTATTACGTGCGCCAGGACGCAAATGAGTCCACCTATAAATGCATCCTCAATGTTTCCACCTAAGAGCGTGCCCACAGGCAGACAGAATGTTACTAATGCAGCCAAAAGATATCATGATAACAGAATTATTTTCATCTTCATTCCGTTTGATAGCTCAGTTAATTCCCATCCTTCACTACCGCCACACATTGCCGTTCATTTCACTTGGTGTAGGGGTTACCATAGTTACTGTTTTTGGCACCTATTTTTCTGGCCTAGCCAAGACATTCAATATTCACTTTCATATCTACGAATGGGTATCTTAACAAAGTTCCATTTATAGGATCAAAGCATTACAACAGATAATCATTTTTAAGAAGTATGCATATTTATTTTTCATACTCCTTTTGACTAGTGATTTGAAAAACATGAGTGGCTAGTACAGCATATGATCTCACTGGATCTATGTGGAAAGAAGTGGGTGACAAATACATACAAGCCTGCATTTTTATGGATTATAGGACATATATACTGACTGGTCATTTAGAATGTATTTGATCCCTACATTTCAATGATCAGATAAGATTAGAAATGATATACAATTACTAGGAAAAAACATTACATGTAACTGATGCAATTTATAGAATTTTTACTCAAGAAAATTCTCCTGAGTTTGGGAATACCAAATACACTATATAGACAAAAGTATTTGGACGCTTGACCGTTACACCAACAGGGACTGTAATGACGTTGAATTCAAATACATATACTTTAATATGGAGTTGGTCCCCCTTTTGCAGTTATAACAGCTTCCAGTCTTCTTAGAAGGCTTTCCACAAGATGTTTCTGTGGGAATTTTTGCCCATTCATTCTGTAGTGCATTTAAAAGGACAGGCACTGATGTTGGACGAGAAGGCCTGGCTCGCAATCTCCGTTTCAGTTCATCACAAAGGTGTTCGATGGGGTTGAGGTTAGGACTTTATAGTCCTCGCTTTGTACACTGGGGCACAGTCATGTTGGAATAGATAAGGGCCTTCCTCAAACTGTTGCCACAAAGTTGGAAGCATAGCGTTGTCCAAAATGACTTGGTATGCTGAAGCATTAAGATTGCCCTTTACTGGAGATAAGGGGCCTAGCCCAAACCCTGAAAAACAGCCCCATACCATTATCCCTCCTCCACCAAATATCAAAGTTGGCATAATGCAGTCAGACAGGTAACGTTCTCCTGGCATCTGCCAAATCCAGACTCGCCCACCTGACTGCCAAACAGAGAAGCGTGATTCGTTACTCCACAGAACACATTTCCACTGCTCCACAGTCCAGTGTCTGTGTGCTTTACACCATTCCATCCAAAGCTTGGCATTTGTCTTGGTGATGTGAGGCTTGCATTAAGCTCCCGCCGCACAATTTCTGTGCTTACATTAATGCCAGTGGAAGGTCGGAACTCTTAAGTTATGGAATCAGCAGAGCATTGGCGACTTTTACGCACCATGCGCCTTAGCAGTCATTGACCCCGTTCTGTGATTTTACGTGGTCTTCGGCTTCTTGGATGAGTTGCTGTTGTTTCTAAATGTTTCCACTTTCTAATAATATCACTAACAGTTGACCATGGAATGCCCAGCAGGGATGTAATGTCACGAACCGTCTTATTGCAAAGGTGGCATCCTATCACAGTACTACGCTTGAAGTGCAAATAGAGACTGCGTGGCTAGGTACTTGATGTTATACACCTCTGGTAAGGGGTTTGATTGAAATACCTTGATTCAATAATTAACAGGTGCGTCCAAATACTTTTGTCCATTTAGTGTAAGTGCAATTTACTTAAGGTCCAATGCAGTTAGCAAAGGAACTTATTCAGACCATAATTATTTAATAGTACTTGCACATGTCACTTTCTAAAAGAATTCCAATATGTGTAAACCCTTATGACTTGCTGCATACACAATTGTGTAACTTTTCTGAAACATCTCCAGCCATCACTGTTGTGGGAGCAACATCAGTTAATTGTAATGTTTTTGGTCCATCATGCAGCCACAATCTTCCTTTGAGCGCCAAGATATCCAGTCTGCTAAAAATTCTTTGGATCGCAAACCTTTTGCTGCATTTACTTTCTGGAGCTTTCTGTTTTGCAAATGAATAACCTTTCTTGAACTATTGAAAAGCAGTTTCAAACCACATACTTTCATCCAGGTTTTTGACAGCAAGTAATATAATGAATCATATTCACAAACACTGTAATGTATAAAGTGCTAAAGAATAACACTATTATTTTAGCTGCATTATAGCTAAAAGTATCTATTTTCCTTATTCATTTAGTTGTGCATCTCTATCCTCGTTCTGTTTTTCACTGTACTAGACAGATTTAAGGAAGTTTAACCAAAGATTTGTAGAGACAAAATTGCATTTGTGTATTCATGCTTCTTTTTATTAATACCCGATTAGATTTTACTCGCCTATTCTACAAATTGACAGTGAACAAATCCCTAACTCTTCTGCATCAAGCCATGTATCAAAACTATTGCTGTTACTCAAATGCAGAATAGTATAAACAGTACTTTTGACTCTTATTTAGCATAAGAACAATAGTTCAGCAAGTAAATACACTGACAGAGTGCTTGAACCTGGCCAAAAAAACAAGGGTTCCATAATAATGCACAAAAAAGAGTCCAGGGGGTAAATGTATCAGGCTGGGAGTTTCCTGTGGGTTTGAAAAATGGTGATGTTGCCTATAGCAACCAAGATTCTAGCTCTTATTTTGCAAAATGTGCTAAATAAATGATAACTACAATCTGATTGCTATAGGCAACATCTTCACTTTTCAAACCTGCTGGAAACTCGCAGCTTGATACAATTACCCTCGGAAGTCAATTCATGGATACTGTGTACAGCCATTCTCCGCCTCAAATGGTTTATTCAATGTTTATTTAAACATATTAAGATATGTAATGTACTTTCTTTTGTGGCCTTCTTAGCGTAGACTCTTTATCGATATCCACCAAAATTAATGTTTGCTCCTTCAGTTTATTCTATCCATATTTATGTTTTGGATTCTATAAGTACCGCCCTCCACGTATTTTATGGATTATTTCCTGGGACCCACATCATTGGGGCAATCCAGGAGGCCTGGAGCCTAATGAAATGCTTTAAGGACGTTATTTGGCTTGCCAGGTATCGGACTCATCTTAAAAAGGGAGAAGATGACCATCCAGGACTGTCGCAGGCTGATCCACAGCCTACTAAGAGACTATACCACCATTGACAGTCCTGAGTAAGAGAAAGATGATTCATTTTCTGTCTCCCTCTTCTCCTTCTCCTCCTATGTGTCTTATTTATTCAATGTAATGTAACACTTGCCTGCAAATTCTACAGACAAGCCTGCTTGTCTTCCTCTCCATCTTTGACTATTGGCAATGGAGCCATCGTCTTTGGGTGTATATTACACCCTACACTTATAGTTAAATAGAAAAAGAAGCAGCCTGCAAAGACTATTTTATAAATAGAAATGCCCAAAGCAGATGTTCTGTTTAGGTCTAGATGATTCCCATAGATTAAAATTGAAATAGATGAAGAAGCAGCCTGCAAACACTGTACAATAAAATAGAAATGCCCAAAGCAGATGTTCTGTTTGGATGCATATTATTCCCAAACATTATTAGTGCAAATAATGAAAAATACTGTTTAATCCCTGCTAGACCCTCCTTAATTCTACAGCTACACACACCAATCCAGGGTGGCAGGCAATGGTCTAAAAATAACTATTGAAATTCATAGCAAAAAAGGCAGTTGGGTGTCTGTCTGTATTTTACACCCTACACTTATAGTTAAAGAGAAAAAAAATCAGCCTGCAAACACTGTTTTATAAATAGAAATGCCCAAAGCAGATTTTCTGTTTGGGTCTAGATTACACCCTACACTTACCCTCCACCATCCTTTGCATGTTAATAGTAGGATTGGATGGAGTTATGGGCAAGGTCACACATTTTTTGGTAAAATCTTTCAAACCGTTGTGGTCTGCCACCTACGTCATCCCTGCTTCTCTTTGGAAAGTGCAATTTGGTCCCAGAACCTCACGTGCCAGAACTGCTGCCACTGGTGCAGGACTTGCACAAACAACCTCATGCTCATCAACATCCTGATTAGCGCCCTCGTCGGCTACACAAATCTCCCCCTCATCCTCTTCTAATTCCAAAGTGTCATCCTCACTTGGTGTATCACCGGCTACACTCGGGCTGTTCAGGCACACATCAGCAGAAATGCTGAAAGGGCCCTTCTTTATGAGTACACTATCAGAATGGTCACGATTACACATTTCACTCGTGGATGGACTCTCCTCAGGGATTGGTGTCATTACTGATTTTGAGCATACATTTTCCTATAATGCCTTACTGGTTTCTTGCAGCTCGGCTTTCACACGTAACAGTAGTTGTGCACCACTTTTGGACTCCAAATTACATGGTCTTGCTTGGTCACGAGTGACCTTACATGAAGAAGGCTCAGTAACATTTTTAGATCTCGCACTAATAGAGAAAGGCGAAGGCCTCATTCTTTCTTTGCCACTGCGTGTGTAAAATAGCATGTTGACAATTTTTTTTTCTCGGCAGTTAACTTTTCATCAGTTACAGCTCTTTTTCTCTTTAACACCGTAAAAGGTTTTTTTTTGTGTGTTATTTTCCCTGACTTAAAAAGACTATGTACTTTTTCATAGGCTTTACCAGGTGACGTACAGGGAAGACTACCATCAGGACTGGTGGCAGCAGCTGCTTGCCGATCCTGCTCATATGTGGACTGCTGTGAATCCATTTTAATGAGACCCCAAGCACTTGTAGCGCAAATTCAGAAATATATACTGCTGGTATATAATAATTTCAACACCAGAAAATAGCTTTTTTCAAAGAGGGGAATATCTGACACCCCAAAACACTTGTAGTGCAAATTTAGAAATATATACTGCTGGTATATAATAATTTCAGCACCAGAAAATTGATTTTTTGGAACAGGGGAATATGTCACACCCCAAGCACTTGTAGTGCAAATTCAGAAATATATACTGCTGGTATATAATAATTTCCACACCAGAAAATAGCTTTTTTCAAAAAGGGGAATATCTGACACCTCAAAACACTTGTAGTGCAAATTCAGAAATATATACTGCTGGTATATAATAATTTCAACATCAGAAAATAGATTTTTTGGAACAGGGGAATATGTCACATCCCAAGCACTTGTAGCGCAAATTCAGAAATATATACTGCTGGTATATAATAATTTCAACACCAGAAAATAGCTTTTTTCAAAGAGGGGAATATCTGACACCCCAAAACACTTGTAGTGCAAATTTAGAAATATATACTGCTGGTATATAATAATTTCAGCACCAGAAAATTGATTTTTTGGAACAGGGGAATATGTCACACCCCAAGCACTTGTAGTGCAAATTCAGAAATATATACTGCTGGTATATAATAATTTCCACACCAGAAAATAGCTTTTTTCAAAAAGGGGAATATCTGACACCCCAAACCACTTGTAGTGCAAATTCAGAAATATATAGTGCTGGTATATAATTATTTCAGCACCAGAAAATAGCTTTTTATTACAGGGGAATATGTGACACCCAACACTTGTAGTGCAAATTCAGAAAGAAATTGTGCTGGTATATTACAATTTCTGCAGGCAGAAAATAGTTTCTTTAGGTGGGAATATGACACCCCAAACAGTTTGTAATGTTTGGAAAAATGCCTCCTCTATACTCCTCTCTTCCTGCTCTAATAACTGCTCTCTTCCTGCTCTAATAACTGCTGTTATAACTGTTCTCTCCCTGCTCTAATCCTGCGACCTAACCCTTCTCTCTCCCTCTGTCAAATGGCACTGGATCACTGTGGAGGTGGATATTTATGCATTTGAAACATCGCGAGAACCAAGTTCTGAGATCCGACGACGTCACAATGACGTTTTGCCTCGTTTTAAATTCCGAATCGGCTCGGTACTCGGATACCGGAAGTTGGGGTGGGTTCGGTTCTCGGGGAACCGAGCCCGCCCATCTCTAATTATTAGAAAGCTGATGTCACCAGTTATAGCTGCATAGTTGTTTACATGATGACACCTGTGTTAAATACAGCTAAATTAAGAAATATAAAGCATTGCGGCATATAACACCTGTAGTCAGCTAGGATACCTAAGGTCAAATTCTTCTTTAAAGTCTGGCAAGTTATTAAATAATGAAGCTTTACACTTAAGTTACTTTAAAGGTCTATTGAAAAAATGCTAAAACAGGGTAAGAAAAACATACACCGTAATAGTAAATTGCATATATAGACTCAATATACTGCTAGCAATTTGCACTGGCTAACCCGGGACTCGAAATCTAATAGGAACAAATGATATTATGAAGAAACCAAGAGAGTCATGGAGTTCGTCTCTGGAAATCCATCGGTCATAGGTTCCAGGCTAGTCTCTGTAGCCAGCTGCTAATAGAAGGGTTGCCTCATACATGCTGATTTTGGGGTGGCAGCGCTAACTGAAGTCTGTATACAAGTTTGAGGTCAGGACAGGCAATGCAGATTCATAAGTGGGTAACAAGCCTTGGTCAGGGCACAAGCAAACAAACATGGTCAGAATTAGCCAGATACACAAGAAATGTGCACCAGTGACAGCGGAGTCCGCTGCGCCCAAGCCAGTGACAGCCTACTCCACTGTGGCTATATCAGAGACAACCGGGTCCACTGCCCCCACACCAGTGACAGCCTAGTCCACTGTGGCTATATCAGAGACAACCGGGTCCACTGCTCCCACACCAGTGACAGCCTAGTCCACTGTGGCTATATCAGAGACAACCGGGTCCACTGCTCCCACACCAGTGACAGCCTAGTCCACTGTGGCTATATCAGAGACAACCGGGTCCACAGCTCCCACACCAGTGACAGTCTAGCCCACTGCGGCTATATCAGAGACAACCGGGTCCACTGCTCCCACACCAGTGACAGTCTAGCCCACTGCGGCTATATCAGAGACAGCTGGGCCCTCTGCGCTCACACCAGTGACAGCCAGGCTCACACTGCCCACACCAGTGATAGCCGGGCCCACTCTGCTCGCATATGTGGCAATTTTGGACCAATTATAGGACAACCCCACTGGGAATTACGATGAATAAGGCCCTGGGTACTTCCAATGAAAGGCGCAATTTGAATAGAAAGACACAAGGTTGATTTATTTCGTTATTTCATACAGTTATCTCATACAGTTATCTCATACAGTATACTTTCAATTTGATGTTTCTGCTAGAAAGACACTTTTTTTCTCTATATGCTAATTGAAAAACACACCTTCAGTGTTTACTTGCCACTTTCTTGACAGGTGGTAGCTGTGCAAATGGCTTTACTGACTTCAGACCAGATGTTTAGAAAATGTATTACAGAGTAAAACAGCAGCTGGTACTCCGGAAGACAAAGAATAAAAAGGATCTAGGAAACTTGGATGAGTACTGTAGACAGTCAAGAATTAGCACAATTAATGCAATTAGTATGTTCAACTCAAGTTAGTATGTGAATCCATTCATTCTGATGAACGAAAATATAAGATCTCAAGTATTGTTCCAAAACACGATTCACTCCTTCAGTCTGACCATTGGATTGTGGGTGATAAAACAAAGAAAAATGTAATTTTGAATCTAATTTTTTTGCAAAACTGTTTAGGCTAAAGATCTCCATTCTTGTCTGGGAGGTAAGAAGCAGTATGAAATTCCTTCAGTGGAGACATTTGAGACAAAATGAGACCTTTTTGGAAAATGATCTATGACTCAAATGACAAAGAACCCTCCTGGGGCTGGAAAAGCATTAAGATTTAAGTCCAGAGTAGTATTTTGGGATATCCTTTATTAGACCTGGTCATCAGTAACTTCAGTTTATCTCCAAGATCTTTTTAACTTGAGGGTGTCCAGTAACTTTAGAGTTGTGAGCCCATAAAAGCATGTTGGCTCAAAGTTTCACTGCAATGAATGTGAATGTTTTATGAAATGCCAGAATAAAGATGGAACAAACGTAAATAAGGTGATCATTCTTTTGCCATGAGGGAAAAACTGAGACAAGGACCTGATCAAACAAGAAAGAAGCAATGAAAGATAATTTAGCTTGTTGAGAATTGCCAGGTTGCAATTCAAAATGGATTGAACATTAATAGAGAAAGCATCTACAGTTATGTAGATCTTCATTATGGTGAGATGGTGGAGAAATACTCAGGTTAGGCACATATTGTGGAGGAAAAGTCATAACTGGTTCAGAAACTAGTAGCACTTAAAACTTTATGCCAGAAGTAGAATCCAAAGGTACCTAAAGCATATTCATGTAACTAGAAGTACCTGGCAGAAAGTGATTTAGTGTTGTTTGCTTTTTCCACACATTCGAAGCGACTTCCTGTAAGGTAGAGATTGGTGATTAGATATTTACATTGGCTAAACTGGTGTGTAGAGTCTAATAGAGACCCCTGCAAGTGAGTGAAGGATTTGGCTTTGTGGAACCCATAGGTTGCAACTCTCAGGTTAGCCTCATTTGGCATCAGCTAGCAGGTCAAGCCAAGAACAGACCAAGGTTTATGCTGGCAGCTCTTGTTGAGTATACAAGTCTAAGTTTAGGGCTGGCAGTGCAGGTCGGTAAATGGTAACAAGCCATGGTTAGAAAAAGCTGGACTGGTACATAGGGAATAAGATTGAATAACAAGGAGCTTTAATAACACAATGTTAAAAAACTGTTGTCCATCAACACCAGCCAAAGGGTGTTACTGGGTGCGCTGAACTGGAAGTATCAATAAAGCTAACATCTTTTCAGCCATGTACACCTATAGGGCTGGCTCTCAATCAGATGCACTTGACATCTTTATAGTATCTGAGTAGCTGAGTACCTTAGATATGTGCAATACGACATACTCGCGTAAATGCACCATTGTTGCGGCACACATTCGACCTGTATGTTTTGGATGCAAATGCGTCCAACTCTACATGAGGCCCAGAGTGTTTTCTTAGGACAGTTCCAAAAACCATAATGTGGACATACACCTGTGTATGTACAAGGTGGATTAATAAAAACATTTGTACAAAATGAATTCATTTTTTAAATGAGTCCCACTGACTTGATATGTGAGGCAGACTTTCCCAGAAATGTAACAAAATGCAGTGAACAACTTCAGGATAAATTTGCTGTTAACCAGAACTGTACTTACATTCAAGTAAAGGCAATTAAGTTAACACACTTATACAATATATGAAAATATTTTTTTCAAATTTACATACACTATGCAGAAAAATGATTGCATACATAAAAGATGTGATTATTTTGCATTCCTTGTCTACAAAAGTTTGGTGATATGTATATAATTCATTAATCACTGAGAACTGTCAATAGACTCGTATTGATTAGTTTGAGTCGATGCTGGTAGGATTGCCTGCTTTCAACAAGTGAAAATGAAATTAGTATCTAATCCATAGATAAAAATAACAGTGCAACCAGGAGGCCACACAATATGGAAAATGACAGCATAATTACATAGCATCTCCAAGAAACACATTTTGAACAAGGCGTTTCTTACATATGGAGGTACTAATTTAACTCAGCATGAATATCCCCCGTAATTAGTGTAAATAATATATATAAAATTAGCAATGTTATGCTATTAGGTATAAAAAATGTTTTGATTACATTTATTATTTAGTAATGCAGTTGGCGAAGATACTGCTGTAGAAAAGGATTAGTCAGTGACTAATGACAACACATAAACAATAAACTATACGATCACAAACTTAAATATTGAAAACTCCAGCTACCCAGCATACTGACGGGAATGTTTGCAAAAAATGTAATTAGATTTGATTATGCATGTGTTCTCTTTAATGAAAATGTATTTATATACAGAATATTACACTTTTTATCGTTGGTTCTACCTACAGAAGTTTAGACTTGTGACTGGATGAATCAAAGTGCTTTTTTTTTTTTAAACGGCACCTTTAAATGTATATTGTGTATTAATAGTCTAAAATGTGTATTACATAAATAGGGGTGGATTGGCCAGTTTTCTCAGTAGACCTGATGCCATGGGGCCGCTTAAGACTTTTTTTTAAAATAAATAAATAAATAAAATCAGTGTTCAATATATATATATATATATATATATATATATATATATTATTTTTATTATTTTTATATTAATTGGCTGTAGTAAGAATATATCTTTGCTTATTACACAATGTAATTCATTTTGAAACTAACATCTCTCTAGAATGTTATATGTCACAAGCAGGGCCCTCTCTCCTAGTGTTTTCATTACACAATTATGTCATTTTGATGGTTTTAATGTAAATATGTAAATTTGTTATTTGTATTTATTTAATTTTGACACTTTTGTACTTTGTTGTATGTTCTAACGCATAAACGTGAGGTGCTGCAGAACCCTTGTGGCCTCTTATAAATACAAGTTAATAAAATGCTAAATACAAAGACACAAATATTAAGAAGAATATTACTGGTCAAAGATATATGTTTAATAAACAAATGTGCCAAAGACGAAACCACAGACAGTACACAGGGTAGACAAAAAAACATATCAGAAAATGAACAATACACTTTTAACATTAGAGGATGAGTGCTACAAATTTTGGCATAGACACATGAGAATAATACTTTAGTACGCATTTAAAGTCATTGCTTTGTATCCTCTGGTACAAGCTGAAATATGTCTACTATACCCAAGGACAAAAGCAAGGACAGTATTGATTGTACAACCTCTTGCCATTAAGAGCAAAAAGTGTATTTGTACCACTTCATAATAAAAAAGCCACACTTAAAATTATTGTACGGTTTCATAATAAATGGAGAGGGGACAATTTCTACCACTTTTTCCAAACAAATGGCAAAGACTTGCCCCATCCTATTAAGAACAGATTGTACCATTCCAAAGAACTATCAGGCACAGACTGCACCATCCTCTAACAAAGCAGGGTTAGGAATGTACCATAATACAATACAGAAAGAACTAAGAACTATATCTAATTACAAATAGGTGTATCTCATATAGCCCTATGGAAGGTTTCAGAGAATAATACATTTCTAGTCCCTCTGTACTACTGTAGCAATACTGTCATGTGGAGATTCTCTCCTTCCTTTTCTCTCTTCTTTCCTGTAGCGAGGATACAATCGATAAATGCTTCTTCCAAAGGCAGCCTAGGAGGTTTTATTGATCTCCACGTACCAGGTTAGACCCTGTCTATTGCATTTAGTAATAATGTGTGCAAGGGTAGGCAAAGGGGAATGTGGTTCCAGAGTGACACATACAAATATTACATAAAACACTTTCCCATTCATAGGCATGGGTTTCCCTCTACGTAACATACATTGAGAAAATATACTACTGCACGTTTATCATGAGAAAACTGACGTTGTTTAAAAAAAAGTGCAAGCTTCGAAAGGAAGAACATAGATTTTTGCCAAAGGCACAATAGCTGAGGAAAGTGACATGTTTACTAATTACTTGAGATATATACACACATATATATATATATATATATATATATATATATATATATATATATATATTTATATATACAGACACATACATTGCAACATTGTATATTGTGTGCGACATGTATAAAAAACATCTCACTCATATGACTTTGGGGGTTTCTCCATTTTTTAGAACCATACAACCTTGATTTCCTGGCTTTGATGTCCAGTTTAATACAATTTATCTCTTTAAAGCACGTCTGATTACCAGGGACCAGCTAGGTGGGTCTCGTTGTCCAGTTTCCTCATTTAATCCAGTTAAGAATTTCTATGCATTTCTATGTGCATAGTGCTTCATTTGTGACATCATTCCTTATATATTCCTTGGCATTAATAACATCAAGCTAGCGCATTTAAATTTGGAGATGTAATGTGATATGTTTATATAGCTTTTCCTAGTAAGTACCATTAGGATATCAATCCTATTCATGAAATATACTATTGCTTTATTTATACTGCCAAAAATACTAATCCTAAGAATTTGGTGCAGGCACAGTTATTAATAAGAGAATGTAATAATAGGTTTGTTATAAAGCTGCCATACCAGGTTATATTTAGATTACACAGAGAGTTCTTATGTTATATTAGGTTAGTTACAATAACTAGTGGGTAATATTTAGCATTTTGCCATTTATATAAATGGAAGCACAAATACATTCATGTTTGATAGTTAATACTGATATTTCCAAAATAAATGTAGCAAAATGATTTCATGAGATTTTGGTGACTGTAAAATACCCAATTGTCTGGTCTTATAAACCTCCTGATATTGGGTCTGTACTCAGTATGGCTCTAAGGATTAAAACCAGTTTCTCCACCAGGACTAAGACCAGCTATAACTTTCAGTGGTCTGTGTAGTGAAACGCTTGTAATGAAGTAAGATGTCCATGTAGTTTGCTGCTTCACCAGTTAACAGAGATGAAAGTCACAGGCTTAATGAGATTTGCTACTTGTAGCAGTTATTACCATCTAACAGTGGAAGGCTGGCAAATGTTAGCCCGTGGGGCAAGACTCGACTTAGCAGCCTATTAGGAACAGTTTAAAGGAAAAAAAATGCCGGTAGCCCAGTGACCCAGCCCTGGGTAGCCAACTATGGGTCCGGCCCGGTGGGGCAGATGCCCCCTGCCCCCTGGTCAGCCTGCCCCTGCCATCTAGTTTAATACTCCATCATTTAATAATTATCCTTGGTCGCCACAGTAGCGTACTATCTGGATCCATTCCATTCACCAGAGTGGGGCTGTCCATTCTCATTCTATTTATGTAACAGTTTATTTGGTTCATTGTGCAAATGAATGGCATTTGTTTTAGCACCATAATATGCTGAGTTAATTGACATGATGAATTTGGTATCCTGTTTGTCAGTGGTTATGGCACTGTATGGGAGATTATGTATATTTTCAATGAACTTTCCCAATCATATTTCTTTAAACAGAGGTGGAAGGGAAGATTGCTTTGATGGCGACATCCTAAAAGAAAGGATAAATGAGGATTGTAAACAATATATGCCGACCCTGGAGAATGTAGCATGAACATGAGAAAGGCAGAGGCGATAATTTTACCTTTGGCTTCTCCCCCTCCAAAATGGGTGAGATTGATTTGAGGCACACTGGTCCACCTAAAACACAAACATGGATCAGAACAAGCAGGACTTGGATACAGAGAGTTGAAATTAAGAGCAACTAGTAAGGTCCACGAGCATTAATTCATTGTATACCCTATGACAGTGATGGCTAAACTAAGACACTCCAGGTGTTCTGAAACTACAAGCCCCAGCATGCTTTGCCAGTAGATAACTAGCTGATAGCTGGCAGAGCATGTTGGGACTTGTAGTTTCACAACACCTGGAGTGTCACAGGTTAGCCATCACTGCCCTATGATAACTGAGACCTTTAGGGAAATGTGACCACAACACTGAGGCCTTGTACACACAGGTGCTTTTCAAGTGTCCGCGATGCAAAACTCTGAGGCATATTCACATTTTGAAACCATAAAAGGTCTTCTCAGCGCACACTATGAACACCCATGAGTACTCAGGACATGCTCACTAAAGGTATCTTTAATCCCAAATTTTTGGTGTGTTCACATTCAAGCTTGATCACTCAGGGCAGCATTGACACTTGAGAAGTGGCCATGTGTATGGGAGTGTAATGATGGGGTCACATGGCCCAGCTAGTGATTGCTAAGCCCATTCCCCTTTAGATATGAATGAAGGGGAAAAAAGGGAAATAAAGCAAAGTTCTTCACGCCTGATACTACCCAGCCAATGGCACACAGTTTTTATGGTTTGGCACTTCTGCAACCGTAAGAAAGGTCGCATGGATTCTATTAAAGCATAAAAGGAAAAGGGGAAAAAGGAAAAAGAATTACCTGCCATTATTATAAGGAGTAGCATAGTATAATGAATAGACTGCTCAAAATGAATCAAATTTTTATCACTTATCTTGGATTAGATAATCTTCAATTAACAATTATTCATATGAGCAGGGGGTGCTGCCCCTAGAGAATGGAAACCATGAATACATTTGAAAAGAAGAAAGAGATTGTCATATATTGGGGGCACTCCTCTATTCTCATATACTATACTCCTGAAGAATAGAGGAGTGCCCCCAATATATGATATTCATGGATTCTATTAGGTGGATTCTGTTATACAGGTAGTTCTAAAGCAAACAAAAAAGGGGAAGAAAAAGATAATTTGCTGCTACACTCAAACACAATCAGCAAGTACTTCTACCTGCAGTAGGAATGCTGCTACATAATGTAACAGTGCCAGGGGCAGTGTGAGGAAACATAGGGGTCCGTTTAAATGTAATTTAGTATACTGTAATAAGTTACAGAAATCCTTTAGTCCCAATTCTGTAGTTATAATGCATACATCCAGTGTAGGTAACTTACAAAGTGCAAAACAGCCGAGATACATACAGCCTAAGAATGATATTCAGAGAAACTGTTTTGGCATTATTAGTATTGAAGCCAGATATAGGTTTAAATAAGACTAATGTGTGAAAGAGATTTAGGGGCGTCAGTAAGTGTCTGCTGAGTGTAAGTATTACATCATCCTCAAATAGGTCATTCTTTAAGTCTATGGAGTATAGTTATCAAATAAAGACTTATTGCTGTGATAAAAAAAACTACTTATCGCCTGGCGGACGGCATGGCACCCGGTATGGCCCCCGCTCCCCCGACACCCCTGCTTCAAAATCCAACAAAACATTTGTCTGTGAGAAACTGTTATGCGTGTAAAGTCTCTAGTATCTGGACTGAAGTAACGCCAAACATCTGTTAATAATAATGATTTTGAAAAGGAAGCAAGTGCAGTTGGGCTTCTTGCTTCGTGACGAGTTGGCTAGTTAGCCTGATTTATCCAAAATTAAACTGAGAGCTGTATTAAAAACTCTTTTTATAGGCAAGATGCCTTGTCTATGTTCTTGTATTCTGATTGGTTAACATTTGGAAAATAATTGCTATGGTGAATATGAAGGGCATAAACATTAACTAAGATGATTAAAAGGTTATTTAAAGTCCCAATAATAATTAAATATCTTTGCCTATGTATATTCTGTCTGATGTGGCGATTCTCACTCACAGCTTCCTGTGAATGAGAATCACCATATCATGTATTTTCGTAGAAAAAAATTGGGCATTCTCTTTGGCATACAGTCTAAAGGGCAACTTGTGCTAAAAAAAATGCATGTCCTGCAAATACACTGTCATCTTGTAATGTTTTGCATTTTGCCATCACTATGTGTCTCTGACTCCGATGATTAAGGTCATTGACATTCTCAGCTAAAATTGTACAAGCCAAGGGTAATGAGAAAAAGGGGTGGGCCTGTTGTAACCTAACAGCACTAGAGTTAAATTGGGATTTAGTAAATAAAAAAACTAGAAAAAGGAGTATAAACATAATTACTGTTCATATCATTGCTTAAACTTAGTCAGAATGGTGACTTAATGCAGTGTATTAGACAACACAATTCTACATAGCAAGAAAATATAGCATCAGGCATAATACACCATAGTAAAAAAAAACATGTTCAATACTCAAGTGTGTAAAGGGGTGAATAATTAAAAAGTGCAATTGATGAAATTGTCTTGAAAGTATAATGGTTAGATACTTGATACTTATTAACCATGGGATTAGCTGAATCAGTTTAGGTCTAAAGACCCAAAAACCCCAATAATAATCCAGTAAAACAAGGGCAATGGCTTAACAAGCCTATACATTTTCTGTAAGGTCAGCCATGTTTTGCTGATTTTGTCTTCACAAGGAATGGTGGTTGAGCCATAGGTGTTGGCGGAGTAGAACACGTTTTCTGTGTCTCCCGTGAATCCAGTTGAGCCAACTTTTGTTCTGATAAAATAGGAGATCACATCTTCCACTGAATTAAGTATTATGTTTTTTCCCTCATGGGAGATAATAATGGGACAATGAAAACCCCCGCACCAGTAGCTAATGTCTATAGCAAGTACCATTGATGAGTGGCAAGAGCTACTTTCTTAAAAACTTCAATTGTATTATTCTCAAATTTAATAAGATGCATCCTCCTTGCTGCTTATAGTGGTGACTCTTTGCTGTGGTGTTAATGTAAATACACTAACACATCCTTGGGGTAGATGAATCCATGCTTGTGGGCCATAGTGTTCTGTAATCATCTGTGTAGGTATTGAATCAGGCACCAAATAATGCACCGAAGTGACCAGCCATTACCTCTTCTGGTATTTCTCCGGCATGGTCTGTTTTCTCTAAACTTTATTTAGTCTACTAGTATTGTTACTTGCTTTTGTTAATCATTAATAGCAACATCAGTGTTAGCTGTGCCTGTATGGTAGTATCAAATTATACACTTGGTTACCAAGTAGTTTCATACAAGCCTTGTATTTCTGCCTGAATGAATCCGGTAATCTCTTTTGTAAAAGAAGAAAAGTCTTTTCTAGTCACTGGAATTTACAATTCTACCTCCAACTTTCATCTCAAAGCTCTCTCTGGGAAAGTTGCATCAGCTCTTCTCAACAATATTTTCTGGCAAAGTGGATATCTTTATCGAGGAATGTTTTTTTTGCTTCCTCTGCATAGCCACGAGGTTCCAGCTTTGAAGTGTTTCAAATAGGAGCATTAATGACAATCTGAAGGATTATAACAGCCTGCAGCTACAGATCCTATTTATTGAGAAGCCATCTTGGTCCGCAACGTAACGTAGTTCTAGCTGCACTTCTACTATCACTCAAAACCTGAAGTGTTTTATTTAATGAAACTGGTGGTTCTAAAGTGGTTGAAGGGTGAAATTTTCCTGCAACATTTAGATTTTTGCATATTGCACCTCTCCAGATTTTTCTGCCTCTCTGCACATCTTGGCGTATTTCCATTATGATAAGGTGTTCAAAAGTAGACGACCATGTTTGCTGGGCGGGTGCTCTTCATTAACAGCCTCCAGTGTTTTGGTAACAGAGAAATAACTGTAAAAGATGGATGCACGCTTTCTTACCTGTGAATGTTTCACCTCCTTCTTCACTGATTTTGTCTGGAAGAGAGACCCCTCCAGGTGAACGCAGCCTCCGAGGGCTTGGCCATGATGTAAGTGCAAGGCTGAGAGATGATGGTGGTGAACTGTGTTCACAGGAAGAGAGAGGCACAGATGCACGGGAACGGGAACCTACAAAAAGCAAATTGTTACATTAATGCCTTTGTACACTCTGCTTTAATGGAGAACGTCTAGACTCTAGACTCACCTCTCGCTGTCAGTAGTGCACTCACTGTTCTTTCACTTATTGCATTAAATCCAGCCTTAATGTCGAGAAAAGAGCGGTGACTTGAACCAATTGTGGATGTATCCTGTACTCTGTGTTCTGATTAAGAAAAGTAGAACTTTGGTGACAATGTATTTTGATGAATGAATAACTGAAGTATAACTTTAATTATGTCCATACCCACAATATCTGATGTGTCTCTATGTCCCAACACATTGTCCTATTACCAAATTCATCCTTTCATTGACATCAACTTTATATCACATATCTAAAATAAAACTGTAACCTGACAATCTTTACATGAAGACTTCAAATGAAAAAAGTAAGGTTTCAGACATCTCTTTAGTCAGCTTATATGAATTTAGCTAGCACAGCAGCTGACCTAATAGAACAAAATGGGCGTTGTCTGGTGCTGTAAAACAGCTGTCGGTAACTGCACCTGCAAATAATCCATAGCAATCTATCAATATCCTTGAAACAAAGCTTTGATACGCACTTTAATTAAAATAATGCTTTCGGCAGATATTACAATGTTAGACTGCTGCAATGTCATATAACACTTAATAATAGGTACTGTATTTTAATCAGAAGTTTTCTCCTTGGTTCCTAAGATACTATGATGTTTTTGTCACTTTGCATAAGGACAGAGTTCCTCTCTTTGGATAGGATAATGCAAGAAATATACTGACCAATAAATAGACCTTGTCTTCCCACTTCTAACACCCAAAAACTCTCCACCCATGCTACATCATTCATCTACCAGCATAAAGGCACCAATCCAGCTTTGTCATCCCCAAACCACCACCAAAACAATCCACTCAACCTTAATTGAACTCAATGGATGAGTTACATAATCTGCATTTTTGAGGTCTTACCAGAGGGACAGAATTACTTCTCAAAATACCAAATAATTAATGGATCATTTATAAAGGTATTCTAGAACAATCCCTGATCCCAGTGTGTACATGTTAACTGCAAATAAAATATATGCAGGATATTTTGTTGCCAAGTTTTAATTTCTTTTGACTAACATAAACAGCATTATCATCCAGGTAGTTGGATACTACATTGTCACTTTTCAGGTCTACTCCCTAGTTCAAGTTATTATTTTAGATGTCAATTAACTAAAGCCATGGCTAGCCCTTTCAGCTCGACTCCACTCCTACACATGTACAGCCTGATTCATCAGGGCACATATCCGCCGATTTTGTGCATATCGTCCGCAAAATCTCTCTGCATCTGCCCAGAACTGGAAGGCACTGCCATGAACACAGCCCTGTCCGCTACATCCACAAGCGCAAATGACACTTACTACAGCCAACGAATTTGAAGAGTGAACAGGGCGGGAAAGGGGCATTTTGCAGAAGTCAATGTACAGTAGGGGTGTACCAAATTCAAGCGCACGCAGCTCTGAGCGTTTCAAAGTTATTTGTTTTTCTGCCATATCTCTTGCTCCAGCTACAGGGCTAGTCTAAGTCCAGATCAGTAGTGATGACAGTCTCATATGCATGCTATAACATGTGTTTGCAAACATGAGAAACTGTAAAAATGTATTTTATGTTCAGTAGACATTAACAACATTCTAGTAAATGTATTTCATGGGGGGGGGGGGAACCCCACTTTTTAAAAAAACTGTTTTATCATTAATGCCTAATTTATTAACAGGCGACATCAATTCAATATTTTATTTTGCAAATTTATAATCCACATAGGTATAGTAGAGCACAGCAGATCTACACCTGAATTCAACAGTACACATATCTTGAGATCCGTGCCTTGATGAATATGTGAGTACACAAAGACTAAATATGTGCGTATAATACTGAACAAGGGTTGTGCTCAGAATATGAGCCTTGATGAATCAGGAACATAGTTTCTAGAAGGTAAGCTGCTTGCTATAAATAATGGAGAAGCAGACCCCTCTTCTGGAAGAAGAGATGGTCAATGCTTTGGATGCCCTCTATGCCTCAGTGATTTCAGCTACAGACCATATGATTCAAGTAGAGTATCTCCATTTAAAGAAAATAAAAATGAAATCAAAATCCAAGTGTCTACCTCCAATGCCAACGGCACATTCTTCCACTTGATTTTAGCATACACAGTAAATAAGGTTATTTCTAAAATTATTTTTCCCTCAATTGTCTTGACTTTGTAGTTGCATTCTGATAAGTGTTTGAAAAAATTGCTCAAATATGAGCAAAGCGATATAACCTTTATTAACTTTCTATGTCCTTCTTTTCTGGATGTATGTTCCACTACAGTTAGTAGGTGACTTGCCTGTGATATGAATGCCTTGCCCATGTGCGGTATGGAAAATTACCAGATATACCAAAATGTAGGTCTCATTGCTGGAATTCTCAGTAGCTAATGACCAGTGTTATAGCTCTCTAGTGGGGCAGTCTTTGAATACAGTAAATATTGGTCATCTTAATCCCCTCATATATTAATTTTAAGTATATTTACTTTATGATGCAAGCATTTATAATGTTTTACTCAATTCTTTTCATTGTCAACAAGAAAAAAAATAATTTACTCAAGAAAAATCAGAAAATATATGTGATATCCACCAGGAGAGGGCAGTGTCACAGCACTTTCCAAACAGCCTTGTAGTGTCAGGTAAAAAATGTAGAAGTGAGCAGGCCATATCCATCTTTGTAACCAGTTACAGGGTACTTAGTGCGGTATATAGTAAAACATTTATGAAATCATGTTAATAATAATAAAATTAGAGGGGTGCATTTATTTTGTGTGGCTGATAATAAACTGAGTGCATAGAGAGACTGGGAAAAGTTTGATTAAATGTATTTCAATTTCCATGGTGTAATGTGATAAAAGGTAATTTTGACAGGTTATGGTGATTTTCTGTAGGCGCCGTATCTCTTGTAAATCTTGATCACAACAATGGTGATTTAAGAAAACTTCTGCCTAACATATACAAATAGCATCACATACATCTTAAATATTTTCATTTTTGTAATGTTTATTCACCTTCAATCATACTCAAAATACTGGGTCCTTATAAAATATGTCATTGTTAGGAAAAATTCAGAGTAACTCATACTTGCCAACTCTCCCGGAATGTCCGGGAGACTCCCCAAATCCGGGTAGGTCTCCTGGACTCCCGGGAGAGCATACTGCTATTTGATGGCCAAAATGATGCAATTTGCAGTGAATCTCGTCATTTTGTCCCCGCCCCCGTGATAAAATGACGTTTTTGCCGTCAATTACCCACGCACCATCCCCTCCCGCCCTCCAACCACGCCCCCTGCCTTGGATCTCCCGGAATTCAATGTTAAAAGGTTGGAAAGTATGGAGTAACTCACTATGTGTTATTTAACCACAGCTGACCTGTATATGGCATGAGAAGATCCTTATCCCTCTTAATGGCATGAGTACATCTAACATATTTCAACACTGTTGGAAACTGAGGAAATGTATTAAATGTTCCAGAGAGCTCATTGGCTCTTGTCCCCACGGTCTGGCACAATAGCTGCTGTTGGTGCAGTTACTCGCATCACTGATGAGCCAATGCATTGATGGCTACAGCTGTAACTTTTGGGTGTGTATTGGCCACATGCACAATGCTGCTATCAGACATCAGGATTACAATACTGAAAATCAAATCATTTCTTGGAGGTCTGTTTTTTTGTTTGTTATTTTTAAATGTAAACTACAATCCAACCCAACCATTTTGTGGCTACTTCTAGGATATTCCTCTGCAGCTGAATGAGTACAACATAACTGTAACTCACCTCTGCTGAGTCCTCCCTGATCCCACAATAGTTTTGTGATCTCATTAGTCCAGGTCTCCTTTACACTACAGGTCTCTGCTTGCAAAAGTAATGTCTCCCGGGATTTCTGGCGCCGGAACCAGAGCTCAATCCGCGTGTCTCCCTCTGTAGCGTTCTCTGTGAGGCCCATATCGGCTGTCTAAGTTAAAGTACACATACAATATAACATATAACAATTTGTTTTTATTGAAGTAAATAATTTCAGGAATGTCTTTTGTTTACTCAATTAAAATGGGATGAAACGTAATTGACTATTCTAAAATTAATGTAGTTCTCTAAAATATACAATGTTCATGTTATTGTACCTGTTACCAATGTTTAGCTCATTAACAGTTTTTTCATTCTTGCTAAATTAGGTCAGTGACCTCTTACCTTAAAAGCTTGTTTGAACCCGTAAGTCTCTAAGCCTCCCTCTGCTGTCTTTAGTTTGCTGAGAAGCAGAAGTCTCTGGAAGAGGAATACATGCCGCAAGGATTTTTTTCTTCCAGATAATACAGTGAAAACATCCTTCAGCAGGAGGCGGCCATGTTCCTTCTCATCTACCTAAGGTTGAGCATATCAGACACCAACCAAGATGAATGAGCAACCAAAGTGACAGGTCCATGACAGATCAGCAGATGTAGAGGGAATACAAATGTAAAATGGACAGTAGATGGTAACTATCACAGAGAAAAATGACTGCCACCATCACAGATAAACACAGGATATTCATAGGTGCCATTATATTCATACTTATTGTCAAGTGCTAAGATGCATTTTTTAAATGTATAGCACAAATATGATATGCTCACAAGTCTGATATATGATCCTGTCCTATTATAATCTGCAGGCTACACTGTACAAATAAAAAGGTGCTTTACATGGAATGGTACAGTATTTTCCTTTAAATTAAAATGAAATTGTCCAATCATTGTACAGGGTGTGGATTCGTCCTACCCAATCAAACGCAAATCCACTTGGATCAGATATGCCTAAACAATGGGTAGACTGATGATATTCATTGCAGTGTATGTGGTATCATATTTTGATACAGAAATGTGGAGGCCTATATAACTGGTGCAACATATGTGCATAAACTGCTCTTGCAGTTATCATCAGCAATTCACAACTGTATACAATGCAATTATGTAGGTAAGTAGATAAATAAGTAGTGTTTAAGCACTACTTTCTCATTTTAGTTGCAAGCATCTCTGAAAAATGCCATATATAAAGCAGAGATAACGTCTAAATATCAAAAAAAATCCAATTTAACAGCAAATTTCTCACTTCAGTACACATTTCATTTGACACAACTTACATTTAAGATAACATTTGGCCCATTAATGTAACTTTATTACCAGTAAATTTTGTAGGACTGCAACAAACAATAGGTGATCAAGGCAATCCCCTTATATTTGCCATTTTAAGGACTGAACTAAGATTGATTCTGCTATGTTTTTACCTCAAATCCACGAATGGCTTCAGCAGCTAGCATATTTTTCCCATGATGCACCAAGGAGCCAACAAGTTCGCGGGCAGCCTGTAGAGACTGGCGCTCTTGTTCAGTATCCTGGTCACATTCCTGCATCATGTCTCCTAGAAAGCGCTGGTACTGGTCCAACTGCTCCAGTGGTCTCTGCAGAATACCCCATGATTCATCCTCTTCCTTCTGGTCCTTCCTCCTGCCCTGCTGGAGAAATGGTTAATAGTTATAGATTATAGTTAAGTCAGAAAATGATGATAAAGAATTTAAACTGACGTATATGCCTAAATTGTGTTTATTATGTGTATATACTAATTGCAAAAAAATAAAACATTTTTAAAGTTAAATAAATCTTAACTCATGTTGAAAGTTCAGTATTTTCAGTTATCCAAAAAATTAATTAAGCAAAAATAATAAATTCCCTACTGTTCACTATTAAGTACTGAGGTCTTTAGTTCACATTAGCTGCAGTGTGCTACAATGTATCAGTACAACTGCCCAATGTTAGCCCCCTGGTAAGGGTATTTTATTAAATAAAATGGGGAGCTGGGCAGAAATAGGTAGCCAATGAATGCTGGGCCTTGACACTACAACAGGGTTTCTGAACTTTGTTTTCATTGTGTAGCACTGTATAATGGTAAATGGTTGTTCTCCCCAATGTATGTACTTTTATACCCTACTGGGTGTAAATTTTGATCAAACATCCCCTACCTTTAACACCTTCAGTGCTAAAGACGAGTGGGACTCGGCCATAGTACAGGGGTTCAAATAAGCTATTTGCTGTTGGTGGAGGAGCTTAATGACATCACAGTGATGTGGCCATTAAGCCCCACCTACAGAAAAATACTAAAGAACCAGGGAATGGGGAGAGGGCATTAAAAGTGCTCTATCTCCTCTATCCTTGCAACCTAGAAACTCAGGGCCCAGGGCACCCTTGTTTGACATATGATAATACCCTACACTACAGAAATAATTAACAAGACCAGGGATGGAACAGCAGGGCACAGATCTCCCCCATCCTAGCTTCAAAAAAAATTAGGGGCTCCCTTATTTGAAAGAGTGGAGTCCCCTCTTTCAAATGATATGGCTCCTTAGTAGTTACTGTTTAGTGATCATATGTTATCACATGTGATCACCAGACAATAACAATCATGCCCACATCTCCCTCATCCTGGCTTCAATACACTCAGGGGTACTCTCATTTGATGCATCATAAAGGTATGCCTTGTTTGGCTATCCATATTATTCTTACACAATTTATGCAATTCATTCAAGACTGTGCAAACTAGCAACTAAAAAATGCGTTATCATTTTCAAGTGCAGATTTTATTAGGAATAACTATGCGTAGAATCCTGCCTTTTGCTGTTTCGGAAAGGTGGACTGGTGCCAAAGCAAGAACCACATATAATTTGTTGGTGTTGTTTAGAAAACAAATACACACATTTGCTTTTAATGCACTCTCTTGCAATTTCATTTAAGAAAACACTTTTTTGGCCATTTTGCATAGATTTCTTTTGCAGTGACAGGAGAAATAAGCAAACTAATAGTATTTTCTGATAATTCAAAATATTCTGGAAAAAACAAGGTATAGTTTGTGTGGGTACAAATTACTGATATTGATGTTGGAATGTGATCAGTCCAAAAAAGTGGCAAAAGGGTTAAATGTTTAAAAATACCCGAGTACACTAAACTGTTATTATGAATTAAACATAACATATGAAATTCCCCCTACATCTGTGTAGTACCCTTGTGGTTCACATAACACATCTTCAGAATCCCAGTTCTAGACCACAAATCACAGGTAAAGCAAAGCATCAACTTTTATGTATTCTGATTATCCAGACATGGCTGTTCCTCCCATGAGAGGAGGTAAAAATCTAATTTCAGGCAGCTCTATCCTAGGGGGAGGAGAGGGAGTGGCACAAGTCTCCTGCACACAGTCATGCAATTATTGTAGTGTGGTGACATTATAAGGTAGGAGCAAGGAGTGGGCAATAGTGTACAAATGCCAACTCGGCGATACAATGGGACAGCACACCTTTAAATGGTCCCCAGCGTAGACTAGTCTGCCAATAGACTCCACACCCCTGGTGTCAAGGGGTAGAATATATTAGGCAGCAAGTGAACAGTTAGTTCTTGAAGTTGATGTGTTGGAAGCAGGGAAAATAGGCAAGTGTAAGGATCTGAGCGACTTTGACAAGGGCCATATTGTGATGGCTAGACGACTGGGTCAGAGCATCTCCAGGTCTTGTGGGGTGCTCCCTGGCTATGATAGAAAGGTGTCAGAACACACAGTGCATCACAGCTTACTGCTTATGGGGCTGAATAGCTGCAGACCATTCAGAGTGCCTAAGCTGACCCCTGTCCATCGTCGAAAGCGCTTACAATGGACAAGTGAGCGCTAGAACTGGACCACGGAGCAATGGAATAAGGTGGCCTGGTCTGATGAATCACATTTTCTTTTATATCATGTGGACAGCCGGGTGCGTGTGCGTCGTTTACCTGGACTAAGGTGCACTATGGGAAAAAGGCAAGCCAGTGGAGGCAGTGTGATGCTCTGGCCGATGTTCTGCTGGGAAACCTTGGGTCCTGGCATTCATGTGGATGTTACTTTGACAGGTACCACCTACCTAAACATTGTTGTAGACCAAATACACCACTTAATGGCAATGGTATTCCCTGATGGCAGTAGCCTCTTTCAGCAGAATAATTGCACCCTGCCACTCTGCAAAAATTGTTCAGGAATGGTTTGAGGAACATGTCAAAGAGTTCAAAGTATTGACTTGGCCTCTAAATTCCCCAGATCTCGATCAGATCGAGCATTTGTGGGATGTACTGTAAGAACAAATCAGAGCAATGAAGGTCCAACCTCGCAACTTACAGAACTTAAAGAATCTCCTGCTAACGTCTTGGTGCCAGATACCACAGGACACCTTCAGAGGTGAAGTTCACGCCTTGATGGGTCAGAGCTGTTTTGGTGCCTTATAATATAAGGCAGGTGGTTAATGTTGTGATTGATCGGTGTATATTGTGAATGGTGGTATTAATGTTGTGACTGATTGATGTATATCTAAGGGTTTAGTAAATGCTGTTTTCTGGGCCTGGAGCTTAGGAATGATTGGAAGACTGGGTGAGATACTCATTTCTATCCCTCTAGTACGACGGCTGTGCTTTGCTCATTAGTGCTTTATGTAACGACTGCTGTTAGAGGAGATCAGTCGCAGAGCTGGGAAAGAGCAAACACATGTAAGTCTGTAACCGTGAAGTATTGTAACTCTACACATTTCATTTATCTGCTTTCCAGGTAGCTCAAAGGGACTCCTGTGTACAGCTAAGTGTCACCTGCTGTATAGAAGGTGTCAGACGGAAATAGGAAAGTCCTTTTAATACAGAATGTATGTAACAAAGTGAAGTTGGCTAATCCTGTAGCTTTGCCTGGCAACGGGATCACAGTCCAGTATTTTCCAATTGCATGGACCAAGGCTCTATGGCCAAGTGACCATATCACTTCTGGAACATGAATAAATAAAATAATGGAGAATACAGGCGTTCAAAAGATTCTTGAAAATAGGAAAATCCTTTCAGAAGACTTGTAATAGTAACTATGAATCTTCTGAGGTGTACTGGAGCACTCATTTATATCTCACCCAGACAAAAATCATACACAATATGTAGTGTAGTATTTTCAGGAAAACAAATAAAAGAATTTTCACCAGATTGGTATTTACCACCATATTTGTGATAAAATAGAGGATTTTGTGCTTGTACTACCGACGGATCCTACAAGAACTGTGCAGCATACCCGGCATTTTTCTTGTCATGCTGTTATACCATTTGGATTTGATAGGAAGCAAATGTGAAGTGAGATATTTTTATATCAATTTGTTTGTGTCTTGTGTAAGTGTTTTTTTTTTTTTTATCCCATTTAACATTTGTCAATAAATGGTAATACACTATGTAGAGCTGTTTTTCCTTTTTTATATAGATCCTGATAAAAAATCTTATATGAGAAAGCCTGAGCTCTTCTCACCACAGAAGACCATCTAATGAAGGACTAATAGACCGGTATCGTCTGCGTTACCCATTTTCTTTATTTATCCATTTCTCTATATATTGGGTCTGGTGGAACCATCAAATAGGGAGTGGGCTGATTATCAAAGGGCACTTGAGAAGGGTTTCTTTGTTTTAATCACTTCTGGAACATGCTAGGTCCGAACACACAGGCCAATAGTAGTCATTTTATAGCATGTATGGTAATGACACCGTATGATGTGAAATAATTATAATCAGATATTCAATTTGTTTTGGGGGCCTCACACACTGCCAGTACTGTAAGATTGGAAATTTGTACATGAAAATAGGTCTTAGGGTCTATTTTAAGTTAAATCAATAAAGTCCAATGAAGGTGAATTCAACCTTAGTCATATTCAAAAGACATAAGAGAAAGGTCACCAGATGGACAGATATAATTTAACCACCTCAGTTATATCAGGTAAATAATTTAGTTATGTTTATTCGCAGTCTGTTATACCATATTAATGGCCAATATTGGGTTTACTTGCAATGACCCATATCATTTTTATGTTACTTTAATTCCAGACAGGGAATTCCATAGATTTATCTCGTTTCCAGTAAAGAAGTGCTACCCGATGTTGTATTTTAGCCTTTCAAACAAAGAGAGATCTGTGAACCACAGGTTTGAAAAAGCTGATTCATAGATATCCTGGATCCTGAACAAAAGACAGAGGTTAAGAAGCCGTGCAGGAAACAGTGAGTGACAGGGAAAGAGGCTAATCCTAAGCCATGACTAACTTTCCACATTACTCACCTTTAAACTCCCACTGGGGGATGGAAGGAATAGCTCTACCTTCTGCTTGTTTTTCACATACAGGGAGTATAACCGCAACTGTTCCTCCTAGAAAAATAAATGAGACAGCAGAAGTGACTTCATCATTTTTACAACTACTGGTAAAAGTGTCATGTTGCAAAATTGAAAAGATAATTGATAGCATAAAACTGGGTGATCTCAAATCTAGCCTGGGGGAACAAGACTCGACTCAGCAGCCTATTAGGTATATTTTAAAGAAAATAAATGCAGGTAGCCCAGTGACTCAGCCCAAGGTAGCCCACTATGGGGCCCAGCCTAGCCAGCCCCTGTCTGTGTGTGAGGTAAAGATATACAAGCCTCAAAGGCAGCATGGCCTCACATGTTGCATGAAGCAGTAGGAGACGTTCAGGGGATGAGACACACAGTTCTGCAGATCTCTCAGGAAGTAAGTGTGGAAGTTGAGGAGCTGCTCCAGGTTCCCTCTTAGTGCCAGGCCAGCTGGACACGACCCTCTGACTTCTAGGGACCGGCGCAGAGACTGCACGTAGCTCCGCTCAGAGCACAGGAGGTCTAACAGCAGGCGTTGTGGAGACCTGGCATGAACACAAACAACATAATACAATGACATTGGGCAAAATGAGGGCAAAAATGCAAAACCTTGAATAAAATGGAAAATGAAATGACAACACAATTTAATGGAAATCTTATATGCTGACACAGCTTAACAAAGTAATGTAGGTTTTGGTAAATTGCTGCATTTCAAAATTGGAAACTTGAGCCACATGAATAGCCCTTGAATGTTGAGATGTTATTTTAAGAAATTAAGATATTTTTTCTTTTCATTGCATGGTATAGTTTATTTATTATTAAAAAGTACTTCCTGGTCAGCAAATGATCCCACTAAATCTGTCAGTCTGAGACAAAACACGTCTATCCTCCAGCAATGGTCAAGGGCTATTTATGAAGACTGGGGCACAGAAAAATCATGCTATCTCTATATAAGACAATAGTTTTCATTTTCTAAACAGAATTAGAGAAATATCAGAATCTGATTTCCACGAACTATAGCACCTTTTCCTGTGCTACATCTTTCAGAAATGCTTTCCAGTGTAGTTTGGTAAAAGACAAAGAAAAGTGAAATCCTCTCTGTGAAAATGTACATGTCTGCGATAAGTATGGAATAGGTTACATAAAAATATAATCACAGATTAAAGTGGAGGAAAAAGCAATGCCCAGAAACTTGAATTACAAACGTTGCAGTTTATATAAGTGAAATATTTTACTTCATATGTAATCAAAGATGCAGTAAAAGTCATCACTGCAGAGGGACAACATGTCATTATCTAGCTGCGTGTTTGAGCTTGTCTCTCAATGGTATCCATTTTATCTCTCTCAATGGCATCCGTTACATTAGCTTATTATATGTAATCTGCATTTTATACTATGTATACCAGAATGCATATTGATAGTTTTAAAAGTGTTTTTTTTGTAATAAATATCTCTTGCATTTCAGAGTCCTCTTTGATATAAAACATCCTGCACATTAAAGAAAAAATAAACTACCATTTGAATTTAATATATATCAAAGGCTGTGTATTGATGAGCTGAAAAATATACATGATATAATTAGAGTATTTATAATGAAATAACATTTTTCAGGTTCCATGTTAGAAGGGAGTTTGTTCTCTAGCAGAGCTGACACAGAGTGACTGATAACATGACATACTTGCTTATCATAAATGTGCAGCGTGGTTTCGTGGATTTATAACTGGAGGGCAGTGATATCACAGCTGAAATTACTCCATCCTCAGCTTTTTGTATCACATACCAATTTCAATATTGTAATTAGAGATGCTCGGGCTCGGTTTTCTGAAAACTGAACCCACCCGAACTTAGGGGATCCGAGTAGGCTCGCGAGCCGGCTCAGTACTTTTGTGGGTCCTTGGATCTGAATCGAAGCAAAACATCATCATTGCGTTGTCGGATCTCGCAGGTTTTGGATTACATAAGTACCTCCCCAGGAGATCCAGCGCCATTGCTCACACAGAAACAGGGGCAGCAGTGTTCTTGTCACTCTTCATTCTCCAGCAGGGCCGGACTGGGACTAAAAATCAGCCCTGGCATTTAAATTACACAGGCCCACCTGAGGCCCAGTAGGAAAGAAATTGTGCGCCGCCGTACAGCAGCGGCACCGAAAAGGGTGTGGTCACATTGTGTTGTGGGTGTGGCCAACATGGGGCATTGATACATACATTATAATAAAACATTACATTTATCACGCCCTCCCATCCACATCACGCCATTCCCCCCCAGGCACATTATGACACCCCCAGCCCACTGTACTTATCTATGCTTCTGGTGCTGCTGACATCCATCAGGGTGGGAACTTCCTATAGAGTGAGCAGGGAAGCTCTTAGTCTCACAAGATTACCACATCTTGTGAGATTTAGGGCTAGATTTACTAAGCTGCGGGTTTGAAAAAGTGGGGATGTTGCCTATAGCAACCAATCAGATTCTAGCTTTCATTTATTTAGTACCTTCTACAAAATGATAACTAGAATCTGATTGGTTGCTACATGGTTATCATATTAGACAAATACACAGGCAATACTGTGTGCAATACTGTTAGTTGCACGCAGCTCTGCCTTCACAAGCAGTACAGTGTGAAGTGGGACTTACCTCCCAACTGTCCTTGTAGTCGGGCCAAATCTCACTAAACGAGACAGTCACCAAAATTCGGGAATTCCCCACCAGTGTTCTTGTCACTTTCACCACCTGTGGCTGCTGGTGTCTTTAGTAGCTGCTTGTCTGGATCCTCGAATGCTGGAGGCCCTATTTTGAAAAAAAAAAAATGGGTACATGTAATTTAGAAACCTCCAACCAGCCCTGGGGGTAAATGTATCATACCCCGGTTTTCTCAACTCGCGGGCGATCGGCGTCTTCTCAGCTTAAATTTAAAGCGGCGCTGCCTTGTAAAGGGAGGTTAAATTTAAGCTGTGAAGACGCCGATCTCCCGCGAGTTGAGAAAACTGGGGTATGATACATTTACCCCCCGGTTTTTAATCAATGCAATCCACGTTTTATAATTAGGCCTCCCTCCAGTCTAAACATTAAAATACTAGTATTCACGTTTAATAAACCTATATACCTCCCTCCAAACAACCCCAACAATAAATTAAATCGCATTTACGTTTAAGAAATATACCTATTTCCCACAACCATCACTGCCATTAAATAATTCCTATTCACATTTAATAAATAGACGTTATTTTTTCCCAAACAGCCCCACTTTCAATTAATAGCCCCCAAATCATATTATGCCACAATAGTGCCCCAGTTCGTACAATAGTACGCCCAAATGATATTATACCACAATACTGCCCCCAGTTGATATTATGCCACAATAGTGCACCCAAATCATATTATGCCATACAGTAGTGCCCCCAAATCCCGTGTGGCATTCTGGCTCTTCTCCCCCCCTGAGTGGCATCCTGTCTCTAATTCCCCCCCCCCATCTCCTGGGTGGTATCCTGTCTCTTATACCCCCCCAACCCCGAGTGGCATCCTGTCTCTTATTTCCCCCCCCCCCCGAGTGGCATCCTGTCTCTTATTCCCCCCCCCCCCCGAGTGGCATCCTGTCTCTTATTCCCACCCCCCCCCTCCCCCCGAGTGGCATCCTGTCTCTTATTCCCCCCCCCCCGAGTGGCATCCTGTCTCTTATTCCCCCCCCCCCCCCGAGTGGCATCCTGTCTCTTATTCCCACCCCCCCCCCGAGTGGCATCCTGTCTCTTATTCCCACCCCCCCCCCCCCCGAGTGGCATCCTGTCTCTTATTCCCCCATCCTCCCCCCCGAGTGGCATCCTGTCATGTCTTTTATCCCCCTCCCCCAAGTGTCATACTGTTTATTATTCCCCCCCCCTGAGTGGCATGCCGTTTCTTACTCCGCCCGCCCCCCCCCCCGAGTGGCATACTGTCATGTCTTTTATCCCCCCCCCCAAGTGGCATACTGTTTATTATTCCCCCCCCCCCCCCGAGTGGCATACTGCCATGTCTCTTATTCCCCCCCCCAGTGGCATCCTTTCACTTCTCCCCGTTTTCTATGTGACATCCTCCCTCTCTCCCCGTTTTTTATGTACAATCCTCCTCCCCCCCCCCTTTAGTGTACTCACCTTCATGTCTCTACTCGTTTCCGCTGTCTTCTGCCTTTTTCTGCTTTCTTCTGCTGTCCGCTCCTCAGACAGCTGCAGGACCCGGCCAGGACATTTGCAGCGATGCGCGCGGCACATTTCATCTGGGGGCTGGTTCCTGGGGAGGAGCCAGCCAGCAGGAAGCCTGTCAGTGACAAGCTGTACTAAACGGACTGCCCTGGACGTGATCATGTGAGTATACAAATACTCACATGATCGCTGCGCAGGGGACCGGACCGGCCCAACTGACCATCGGCCCTTCTGGCAAATGCCAGAAGTGCCAGATGGCCAGTCCGGCCCTGTTCTCCAGTGCCATTGCTCAGTGCCATTGCTCATACAGAAACAGGAGGGGTAGCAGTGTTCTTGTCACTTGACAAAAATTGACTGGAAGTTAATGTTAATGATGTTAATAATAATGTAGGAACAAAAAAAGAGCCAAATGATGTGATTTTAGAAAAAAATAGGGATTTTAGAAAAACATAGGGATCCAAAACCAAAACCAAAACACGCCAGGGCGGTTTTGCAAAAAACATAAAACAAAACCAAAACGAAAACACAGGGGTCAGTGAACAGCTCTAATTGTAATGTAGCGGACCATTAAAGTAGACTTATATATAAAGCCATGTTTCAGACTGGTTCTACTGTGTATTCAGCCTAGCTAGTCACTTGGAATTAGTGACATCACTGAAGCATCATTAGAGGCTGAAATCTCATGAATATTGGTTCAACCCACAAAATGGCTGCCTTCACTGTTTGTAGGTGATGAGTATTATTCATATTTGCCTACTCTCACGGAATTTCCGTAAGGCTTCGGAATTTCGGGGAGTCCTCACCGGAGTCCCGAAAGAGTAGGCAAACCTCCGGAACCCTGTAATTTGCCGAAATTCACGACATTGAATAGCGGGGCGGGGCTTAATTGCTTCATTAAGCCCCCCCCCCCACTGTCAATACCGTGAATAATAATTGTATTTTATTGTAGGGGCGGGGCTATGGTGACTTAATGATGTCATCACACCCCCTCCTACTCTCTGTCACATGATTTGTACTCCGATCTCCCGGAGTACAGATTTAAAAAGTAGGCAAGTATGGTATTATTTAGAGGAAATTAACAGTATTTAATAAAAATTTCATCTACAAACATTTTTTTGATGGACATTTTCGTCACATAGCTGATATTTATCAAAATCCTTTATATTGGAGACTAGAAATGTATATTGTTTTATAGCAACTCCAGGGGGTATATTTATCAAGCTGCGGGTTTGAAAAAGTGAAAATGTTTCCTATAGCAACCAATCAGATTCTAGCTGTCATTTTGTAGAAGGTACTAAATAAATGATAACTTGAATCTAATTGGTTGCGATAGGCAACATCTCCACTTTTTTAAACCCGCAGCTTGATAAATTTACTCCCAGATCTGATTAGGTTCAGTCTAATAGATAGACTTTTAGAAGACTTTTTGCACTCTTTGCCTTGGGGATAATAGAAGTCTATTGGTACAATACACTCCTGTATTTTTATACATGTGAGAATGAGTCCATATAATCTTTTATAAAGGAAGAAACACATACTTTCCATTGTGAATACTAATAGTATTAGAATAGACCACAGGGTGGTGTGCTGTGCCCAGCAAATCATGTTGTTGAATTTATATTGTTGTAATAATGGGCGTGGCGCTCTTTCAGCTGGGAAAAAAATACTATTTATTCTAATAATAGCAGTCATCTGGACACAATATTCTGTTTATTGAATTGTGATCACTATATCCTTATGTACAAAATACCAGATGGAAAACGCACATTTACAAATATAAAAAAACACTTCCCATTCCGTCTCCTTCTACAAAATTTGGACCCCTTGGGCCATACATCACAATCAATCTCCACTCCAGTTCTAGTGGAATCTAGACATAGAAAGATATTCCTAAGCAAGCACACTTGTTCTTTTACTGGATGCGTGAATCATTTCCCCCCCATCCCTCCCTTTGGTCCCTGTATACCCCCCCCCCCCTTTATACCCTTCAAACTTGAAAAGTTAAAATAACATCTTTGCAGTATTAGATAGATAAATATACATTTATCTCCCAAGTGCGAGAGAACCTGTTGTATGTAAACGTGTTATCTATTTCTGTTTAATCTCTCGAGATTCTGTAATGCATTTTCTATGGGAAAAGATGTTTCTAATAAAAAGTTATAAAAAAACCCCAAAAAAAACAAAACACTTCCCATGATCCCCTGAAACAAATTAAGCTCTCAAGTTACAACAAACTTAAAGTTATGATTACTAATCTACTATTACAACACGATTTTAGTATCAGCTGTGTGTTACACAAAATAAATTTATCCTGTTTAGTATTTTTTAGAACTGTGTAGTGAGAGAAAAACAAGACTGAGTGCTACTACATATTTCATTGTAAGAACGTGCTTTGGTTTGGATTCCAGAACACTGTAATTTCAAGGGTGACTACATATTTTTGGTGGGGAAAACATACTATAATTAATATTCACATGCTAATATCAATTGGCTCATTTATTCCATTGTTTCATAGTTAGTGAGGTTGAACCTTTAATCAATTCCCCATGTATTGATCCAGAGGAAGGCAGAACAAAATCCCCAATGTAACCTCAAAGGGGGAAAAATTACTTTCTGACTCCATACATGGCAAATACAGTAATTCCCAAGGTCAATCACCCCAACTGCTTAATTTGCTCTATTGATACAATTTTTCGCAAGAAGCAGCAATTCATATTCAAATACATTCAGTTGTACTTCTCAGCAGTACAGTACTGAGTGGAAAAAAACTGCTCAGAATATATTTGTAAACATTAATCAGGTCACCACTATTCAGGAGCAGGCTGGGTTGGGGGCCATGGGGGCAACCACCCCCCGGACCGGTCCCATAGTGGGCTACCTAGGGCTGGGTCACTGGGCTTTATTGTCCTTTAAAGTGTTTCTAACAGTCGAGTCTTTGCCTCCTGGGCTAGGATTTGCTAGCTCTCCACTGACTCAATTGCACCTTTTTGGCAAGTCTGTCTATGAATTGCAATTGTCACACATGTAGCATCAAGTAAACTCTCAGCTGGACATCCAACAAGTAGAACATAAGCAACATTTATCAGCTTTAAATAGTTGCTGGTAATGTGAGACATAAACATTTGTGCATCTACCATGTGTGCCAGGTGTGCAGTGAACATGGGCCCATGAGGCAGGAGGGCCACTTGCCAGCAGCTTGACTTATGGGCCTATACTTCACCCATGTGGTGGGCTTGTAGCCACCTGTTTCCGTTCTCCAGCCACAGTGGAAAAGCTCCCAGTCATCGATGGGCAGTGACCGCTTCAGCACGCAGTGAGCTCCCAATCTATCAGTGACTGGGAACCACCATGTCACATGATCAGACCAGAGAGCCTCTTTTTCATTTTAAAGATCTGTTTATTATTTTTTTTTTAAACACATAAATCAGGGAAGTGGGTACAGAAAAGAGAAAAAGGAGAGGGGAATGCAGTGCAATTGGCACAATACAGATAAATAAGTTACAGAGCGTTAACCACAATTAACATAAGTACAAGTCAATCTGTGTAAAGGCAAAAAATAAAAAGTGAAAAGAAACGCATTGAATGGCTGTAGACACTCAAGGGTACACTTTGGGAGGCCTAGGCTCCGAGCACTGGTTGTGGTAGTCAAGACATCGGGACCAAACAGGGGACAATTTAACTTGGGTGTTGGAAATAATACAGAATATATGTTCCATTTTATACACTAACCAAATTCTCTCTATAATATCAGTAAGCGTTAATCTGGCTTTTTCCAGCATGTAACAATCTGACATCTTACAGTATTAAGAATGAGCCGTATTAGTCACTGAGTATGTTTAGGTGCATCCGGAATAGGACGTGGGTAGAAGCAAATGACCTGGGCACCTACACCTTGGTAATGTTGGAAATAAGGCATCGTACCACCTTCCAGAGCGGGGATATCTTTGGACATGGCCAAAATATGTGGAGAAAAGTACCTACTTGTCTGCAATGCCACCCACCAACAGAGAGGTGATGAATCAGGAAAAAATGTATGAATCTGTGACAAGACTTGGCATCAAATGAATTAATTCTAATGTTTGTCCAAAGCTCAAGTTCAGTGGTATCTCCCATGTTAAGCTCGCAATCTAGCTCATGGGCATCTTTGAGAGGGGAGTTAGAGGAGAATAGGAGTTGGTATATTGTGGATAGAAGGCCCAGAGTAGAGAATCAAAGCCAGTGTGGATAGTTGGAGGCAATCCCGTCCCTTGTTAAGAGTTGATAAAGTGATGCAGTTGGAGCCATTGATAGTGACCCATATTTGGTATGTGGTAATTATCTTGCATATCTGCAAAGGAAGGGAAGCCCCAGAGGTAAGTGATATCACTAAGGAATATCAGTCCGCATCTAATCCAGAGGTAAAAAAGGGATGGTTAAACCCTGGTGGGAAAGCCGGATTGTCTCACTGGAGGAAGGGCTGGGGTTTTCAGAGAAGAGCAAAGTAGCGACCCTATCTGTCACACATTGTAATTGAAAATGCTGTGAGAATTCTTTAGACTTCCTGGTCTCTATGCTGGGTTTGCATCCAGGGCAATGTGGAGACAGAGATTGTGTTAGTGAGAGAAGATTCAGTGGATACCAATATTCTGGAGCTCTGAGGGATTGCCAAAGGATGCATTGAGCTAAATGTCAGTAAAGAAATATTGGAGGTTAGGAACTCCAAGGCCTCCCCCGTTTACAGATTTGTGAAGAGATCGCATTTTCACTCGCATTTGTTTACTTGCCCAAAAAATTGCAAAAATGTGGATTATAGTTTGAGATCGCAGTCGGAAGGGACTGAAACAAATGCAGCAGTCTCGTTAGAACGTTCATTTTAACTGCATTCACACATCCAGTCCAAATGATGTAGAACATGTTGATATTTTTGAATAATGATGAATATAAATCACCGCATAGAGCTTCATATTTCCTTGTAAGGGAGAACCCTAAATATTTGAGTCTATGGGCTTGTCACCTAAAGTTAAAGTGCATGGACAATTGGGCTCTGAGTGCTGGGGAGAGGTTAACATCCAATACTTCAGATTAGATATCTTATCATAGCGAATGATTTCATGGTCCAAGCAATATAAGAGGGTTTGTCACTAACATCAGGACATCATCAGCATACAGCATGACATTGCCAACCATGATAGCAGAGATACACCAAAATAGAAAACCTAGTAATGGCGCTACCTACACTATATTATAAATCTAAGAGAAAATCTGGCTCAATTGCCGTGATATACTGTGTCTTCAATTTACAACACTTAAAAAGCATAAATAAATAGTCCACATTCAAGGTGAAAAACTGATAAATAAAATAAAATATTGTTTTGATTGCAGAGATGCCTGGATTAGCATGAATTTTAGAGGTGAAGGGCCCCATCATCAATGCAAAACTTAGCAGGTAAGAGGGCATCCCTGCCTTATCCTGTTACAGAAAGGTGGGGACGTAAAGCCATTAGACAGCACTGACATAGTGGTGTTGTGATAAAGTGCACTGACACCCCTGAGAAGATGGCCCCTGAACCCTAAATGAAGAAGGGATCTTCGCATTAAGGATTATGAAATGTAGTCAAAGTGCTGGCAGCTTAGATCAAAATTGATCATTTTTAGTATATATTTAGGGTGTGATGACTAGGAACGAAGCCGACTTGATCTTGATGGACCAGAGAGGTGACGATTCCACCAAGTCTATTTGCTAACAGTTTTACAAAGAGTTTGAGGTCTACATTGAGCAATGAGTTTGGCCTGTAGCCATCGCAATTGTTAGGATCCCTGCCAGGTTTTGGGATCACCTAGAGCATCTCTTCTAACAACTGTGTGTTTAAGTTAAGTGAAGGGAAGCAGAGGGATGGAGAGAGAGAGGGGCATGACAAGGGATATTAGGTGGATGAAGAGGGTACTCAGTGGCCCAGAAGGTTATTTCAAAAACAAATTACTAAGCTTCATTCCTAGGTGGAATTAAAGTATGTTGAATCATGGTAAAATAAATGCCTTTGGGGAAATGTTGACTGTATCTGTCAGTAATCCCTATGTACCTCACTTTGAGAATGGATTCTGATACAGGTGGGCATGGCATTGAAAGCATGTTTTAAGGCAGGGCAAGGTGCTAGGTACATCCCCAATGTGCCGTGGCAATGCCTCAGTGTGGCTTGACCACTCCCCCTTCAAGTGCGTTGGCGTTTCAACTCTGTAAGAACGAAGGTTTACTAGAACCAATGCTAGAGATTGAACACCAATTACTATGATGAAGTACTATGCTATAAAATGTTATTGCTAAATTTTAACGGTTTTGCATATTAAGTGAGCAGGTATCAATTGGGTATAGTCTTTGTCACTATCAACATAAGGAATTAATACAAATGACTCTATGAGGAAGATGCCCAGCTAGCTAGTTAAGTTTCATACCAGAAAAATGGAAATGTTGGAAAGCACAGAGGAGACAAATGGTCATATAGAACACGACCACTCAGCAAACTATAGAACAAATGATCGAAGGCCTTACTTTGTTTGCCATGAAAACCTTGAGACAATTCTCACCAGAAAGATTTAATGGTTAGTTCAAAAAGTCTATTTTCTGATTTGTAACTTTTGTTGACACAGGACATTATCCGAATATTCCAAAGGCGAACAAAGCCGGTGTTTAATGAAGTCCCAAAGAGGGTGCTTCACAATTTTCACAGGATAGAATCTTGCATAAATATATTTTAGAAGCCTGATGTTAAGGTAAAGGAAGTTCCTGGAGATTAGTAGAGGAACAGTAATCTGAACAGACAGAGGCTAATTCAAAACAGCAGAAGCTTAGATAGACCACAAACAAAGAGCAATCTGGAAGCAATCTGACAAGAGCATCTCATATTTCTATACTCATCTCATGTAGGTCTCTTCCGGCTGGTAAAAATAAAGGAAAAACCGTACACCACAATGACTTACATTCGCCTTTTCACTAAGGAAAACTTTAAAGCTTAGTGTAGCTAATGCCTGTATGCAGAACAGTCATTTCTGTTAACTCCTTAGTGCCAATACTGCTAGCAGCAGTCACTGTACCCTATGACAACTTGTATCCCAGAATTCATGCACATGAGGAAATATATCTAATAAATAAATTGACAAACTCGTACAGTGCTCAAGGGATGAAATATCAGCAAATATAGAGTACACAAATATATACATATAACTTAACTTACATTTTTATTCTAAGCTTGGTCATTTTTTAATAAGAGATAATGTGGATTATTTACTAACTTTACAAACGCATATCAACCAATCAGAAATTAGCTTCAATGTGGTGTAAGTTGGAGCAAAACTTATGTCTGATTGGTTGCTATGGGTTATTGCACATTTTACAGAGGGTTTAGTATCTAGCCATTCAAACGACAATTAACAAAAATATCTAGTAAGGAAGGTGCTCACCTCCTTCCCTCTGGTCTTGGAATTCCTCCCCAAGGAGCATCTGGCCCTCTTCCATCACCTCTACTAAGAACATGGCCACGAGGTGGGCTGCAGGTACGGTCAGCTAGTTCTCGACTACTGACTTCTAGACCACGGATCCTAACGCCAACCTCTAACCTGCGACCTTCTGGCTCCACAGCTGGCATTCGCCATTCCTCTAACTTTCGTGTCTACAGAAAGTGGTTAAGGCGGTTAGTGCTAGATAGTCTCTCAATAATTCATGTCATTGTTGATATCATCATGAGCAAGACTTGAACTGACCCTTACATTTATCCTCAATGTTTTTTAGGCACTGTAACCAAACACCAGGAATGCAATAGAAAAATGAAAAACTATAGTAGTAAATGTCAGTAGACGCTAACAAGGTACTTCTCTCTCCAAGCAGATGTAAATAGGTAAATAAAAATGCTAAAAACTATGCCCCATGTTTGGCAAACTTACCTCGTCTTGGGACTCCCCATGGATCTCTGTTCCCATATCGCCATGTCTTGGTGCATCAAGCAGGTTCTGAGAATCCTACAAGTATATAACACATTCAAAAGAAGGAACATGAGAATATCAGCCACTTTATCCTGTAAGTCACACGTCTGGGTTAATACTGATTCTTAATAGAAATTGAAATTTTAACAAAAATTGTCAATGCTATTTTATCTACTGTGTCAGAAACTTCCAGCTTAGGTTGTAGAAAGTCATGCTCAACCAAATACAGTATGTTGTAGTGTATCTGGGTATTGTCCAACAACATCAACAGGTCGTCTACAGTATATCTACTTCAGGTGACTGTTTTAGGGGTGACTCATAAGGGAGCTATAGTGAAAAGTAACTTTCCATATTGACATACAGGCAAACATTATCATCATCATCACCATTTATTTATATAGCCCCACTAATTCCGCAGCGCTGTACAGAGAACACATTCACTTCAGTCCCTGCCCCATTGGGGCTTACAGTCTAAACCCTAACATACACACATACATACAGACAGACAGAGAGAGAGACACTAGGGTCAATTTGTTAGCAGTCAATTAACGTACCTGTATGTTTTTGGAGTGTGGGAAGAAACCGGAGCACCCGGAGGAAACCCACACAAACACGGGGAGAACATACAAACTCCACACAGATAAGGTCATAGTCGGGAATTGAACTCATGACCCCAGTGCTGTGAGGCAGAAGTGCTAACCACTAAGCCACCGTGCTTAGTGGTGGCTTAGAACATGTTGTCTACAAGAAATACATTTGCATGGAATGAATACTAAGGCCCTCATTTAGAGTCGGACGCAAAGTCCGTTTTAGGCGCATCTAACAAACAAACACTATCATGCATGTGCAGAAAGGACAAAATCCGCCTGCATTTTGGACACTTGCGCCTAAAACAGACTTTGTGTCCGACTCTAAATGAGGTCCTAAATGTTTTAGTTTTCTATTAAGTGCTGGTAATAGCAAATACAGTATTCACTATAGATGCGATACACAATACTTTTACACAATGCTAGGTCACCATTCTGTTGCAAATGATTTAATTGCAGTTCGTTTGTACATCCTATGCTACCATGGGATAAAAGGACTTTGGGTTTCTATAAAATGACACTGTGATGTTGTCACAGGGAATATTTGCACAACCTTATATAACCTATATACATCGATGTAGTGCATTGCTGAATCTTTTTTATAATCACAGCATTGGGATTTAGTTTGCCGCATGAATAAGTGATCTTACCTATGTTCCATTATTGTATGCTGTGGAATGTACTGGTGCTGTATAACAAAATGTAATATATAAATAAATACCTCAATCGTTCTGTTTCGATAGTCTTGTGGCACCAGTTTTGCCTCCAGCTCTTGCAGTTTCTTGTTTGACAGCTGGACAAGTCGATGTAGGGCCTCATCTACCCTCTCATACAGGTCAAAGGTTAGTGGGTCATAAAGCCTGCCAAACACAAAGCAAACTAAAGTCTTTAATTCAAGTTTGTCTGGATTGACCTTGTTAAGGTTGAGCTGTTTGGGTCTCTGGTATTACCTCAGATAAGGTGACTTCTGCAGTTTTGCTACAAGAGTGCCTCCATCTCTTTGCAGTTTCTGAAGTCTCTCATCGGTCAGTGTTGTCTTCATGGCATCTCGGTGATGAGAAACCAACCACTGAAAGTCCTACATGTTGACAAGATGAAGCAGTCATACCTCCCAACTAGAGATGAGCAATATTGTTGCCATGAAATGTACTATATATTGCCATAAATAAATAAGGTAGGAAGCTATTTACGCCAAAAAAGTATAGTACAGTATTTTTAAGCCTTCACTGTAAAAAATACCACTTAGTTGTGTTTAAAATAGCACAAGACATTGTGTAGAGCATTCTAAAAATAAAAGTACTTTATCCTTCGTGTTGCTGTGTTCGCACTGTTTTGTGATTTATAGGTTATGTAGACTTTTTTTTATCAGACTAGCCAGAGTCTCTCATAGCTATATAGGATGACTGACCTCCGTGACGTCAGATTCTACATCTTGTGTGACTTTCTCCAGTGAGTGCAGCACATCACAGCATAAAGAGTGGAGTTGGCTCAGAGACTACAAGAGGAAAGAGACCAAAAATTAGACAATGTAGCTATTTGGTGAGATTAATTTAAATATATCTTAGTGCTTTGTGTGAAAGTAGACCTGCCGCTATGTCATTTTTTTTCTAAATTCATATGAGGTTCCAAATCATCATGAAGGACATTGCTTACACATAAGCTTGTTTTGTTATTGCTTATTTATTCATGACATAATTTATTATTATGCATTACAACCGGCAGTACATTCCTAATTAGCAGGATTTGCTCCGTTTTATTTATTTATTTATTTTTGCAGAGAACCATACACATTCCTGCAATAATTGCAAATGTTAAGTTGTAAAGATAAAAAAAGTTATGATAAATGACAGTAGATTTCTTTGCAATTATTTCCCCAAAATTTAATTTGAACTTTTCCTTTTTCCTTGAAATATACTGCTCATGTGATCTTAATTTAGTTATTCTCTAACTCAGTGTTTCTTAAATCTGGTCCTCAGGATTCCTAACAGTGCAGGTTTTCCATATATCTTTGCTTTAACACAGGTATATTCATTACTGACTGACACTTTGCAACAGATCCACTGGTGGCATAATTAGTTCTCTTGTCACCTGGAACACCTGCACTGAGGAATTAGGACTGGGTTTGAGAAACACTGCACTAGCTCAGAAGAGTACAAGGACATTGTTATATTTATAGAAAATTCATTTATTTGTGTCATTGTATTTATATTTACTTTTTTAAACACATTGGTCCTCATTTACGTGCATAGCGGTTACGTCTTTGGTGGTGTTGTGCGTCTCCATTTGCGCAAGTGAACCTAGACTGTTTTGCACAGTGTGGCAAAGATAAATACTGCATATAGTATAGTGTAGTATTGTATATTCCCACCACATTCAGCCCTGTACCCTGTACCCAGCCGTATGCCTACACCAATCCCATGCCTAACATAAATAGGCTGATGTCCACACTGTTGCCAGCATAGCAGTTTCATGAACACCCTGATGTGGGGGTCTGCCTTATATTAAAGTCCTATACTAACAAAGCATAGAATAAGTATCCTTCCTGCGCTCCTATAGGAAAGGGGGAAGGGATGGGGGCTGCAGCCCGATTCTCTTGGGAATACCCACTAAAATTCCTATACTAACAAAGCCCCATGACTTCCTACCTTAGCTCTCATTTTTCTCAGTGGTTCCACTTCACCAGGGAAGAGAACACACAAGGTGAGAGCCAACTGAGAGAGAGAAAGCTCCACAATTTCATCCAATGATGTTGCAGGTCTTCCAGACAAAAGCAATCACAACTTCTACTATTTGAACTTTTGCACTGCTGCAATGATCATCTGGAAAACAACATCCCAGTCATTTTGGCCATGCTGGGAGCTTCGCACATTAACTTTTACGGGTGTGAGACTCACGCTCTACTACCTTATGACCAGTGTATGCACCGTTTCACAGCCTATGTCCAGCAGGGTGACAAGGAGTCTAATTGGAAGGATTAGAAAAGTAACCATTAAACAAAACAGACCTATAGCTTCAGACAGTGAAAATCCCAAGATGGCATATGAGAACAACTGCTGGTTCAAGGAAAGATTTCTGGCATAACCAATGATGATGAGGTTGCTGAAAACTGTTCCAATCCCAGTTAATCAATTTAGCAGCAGTGTCAATGTCCCTGCTAACAACGCTGGTCTGGAATTCCCTCAGTACCAACTCAGTGCATGCGTTGTGTGTCCCGCTGAGGAATGCAGCATTTTCCTATTTGAAGCAGCAATTTCACCTAATGAAACAGCTTGTTGCTGTGGGGCAGCATGGTGGCTTAGTGGTTAGCACTTCTGCCTCACAGCACTGGGGTCATGAGTTCAATTCCCAACCATGTGTGGAGTTTGTATGTTCTCCCTGTGTTTGTGTGGGTTTCCTCCGGATCCTCCGGTTTCCTCCCACACGCCAAAAACATACTAGTAGGTTAATTGGCTGCTATCTAAATTGACCCTAGTCTCTCTGTCTGTCTGTCTGTCTGTCTATGTGTGTGTTAGGGAATTTAGACTGTAAGCTCCAATGGGGCAGGGACTGATGTGAATGATTTCCCTGTACAGCGCTGCAGAATCAGTGGCGCTATATAAATAAATGGTGATGATGATTTTTGAGAGTGAAGATGAGTGTCCACTGCGAACACTTGCCTACAATTCATGATGATGGTGCTGTGCGAAGCTCCGTAGGAGCTTTCTTATAGTTGTATGCAGGACAAACAAATGCAATATCAGTTTGCACAATCACAGAGCTATGACCAGACTGACCTGCCTCCAGGGGCAAAACAATTACTTCCTCATAATGGGCACCAACCTGCCACCTAAATCCATATGCAGCAACATGAAATTAGGAGCAACAGGAGTAGTAGTAGCCACATGAGGACATAACAAGTAGTTTCTTGTGAATGGTCCTCATAATAAACTAGACAAATCTTTATTTGATTATTTTTGGACAACCATGTTTTATGACAGATCCACTTTATATCCAGTGCTTAATATCTCTATATAAAGTTGATTTGCACAATAAAGTAACGATTTATTTTATTGTTATTTTGTGTACAAATAATATAAAATAAGACTATGTTATGTTATTTTTGATAGTAGGGCTCCTGTGAACCTTTTGGATGTTGTTTTGAAAAGCAAGGGGCATAATAGCAACATCTGAATAGTTATTATTGTTATAGATGTTTACATAGCCCCTGTATACGCTACAGTGCCATGCAGCACAGGCTTACAACAAATACAAGCTGTGATACAATAGGAGACAAGTGCCATGCTCATAATAGCTTACACTTTAGAGCTAAGAATAATTGAAACACAAGGATTAAATAAAGTATAAGGGACATGGAAGTGTTGTGTTTGTGCTAGGTCAGGGTTATACAAACACATGTCAGTCAGGGGTTATGGATGGGTGACATTGAGAACTCAACACACAGTAGAAAAAACACTGGATGGCCTGGAACAAAGAGAAGCAGAGAGCATTGGAAAAAAAAGTGTTTATATATAAAAGCAGTTCACGTAAAGTACACCACTTGTCCAGTGTGGTCTCATGAATATTGGTTCGACCAACAATATGTCTGCCTCCACTGTGTATAGGTGACAGCTGCACTTTATTAGCAATATGAGATCAAACTGTGCCATATAAAGATAGGAGCAAAACGGAAGCAGCGCGCATTGGGAAAGCGTGGTGGTGGTGAAGATAGCATACTTGATAGCATGGACGGGTATTGCCACTTACTAGATATGAGCTGGTGGGATGATTGCTTACTCTCCCAGAATTTACAGGAGGCACCTCCCGGCCTCCAGGAAGAGTAGGCAACCTCCTTGACACTTTTGGAGGTGGTGCTTAATGATACAACTGTATAATTAAGCCCCACCCTCACCATTCAATGCCGTGATTTTCGGCTTTTTTATAGTAGAGGGTGGATCTATGGTGATGCACCGGCGTCCCCAGGCCTCCCTACACTTGTCACATGACTTGTCTTCCTATATGACAGGATTTAAAAGTTGGCAACTATGGATAGGTTAGAAACTATTATTATTATTATTATCGTTTATTTGTAAGGCGCCACAAGTTTTCCGCAGTGCCGTACATGGTACAAACAGTAGACTATACAGGGTAAGACAGTACAGAACAATAAACACAAAGTACCAGTACTTCAGAAACTCCAGGCAGGCAGATACAGTAGAGACGGAGTGGAAGAACAGGTATGGAGACAGGAGGGAAGAGGGCCCTGCTCATACGAGCTTACATCCTAAGGGAGGGTAAACAGAATCAGGTACATAAGGGAGCCAGTGAAGCAACGGGGAGAGAGAAAGGGGGCAGGGGAGAACTAGAAGAGGTGAGAGGTTAAGTGGGTGGTTGGTAGGCCTTAAGGAACAGGTGAGTTTTAAGAGCCCGCTTGAAGGAGCACAGATTGGGTGAGAGACGAATGGAGCGAGGGAGGTCGTTCCAGTGAAGGGGGGCAGCACGGGAGAAGTCTTGGATTCTAGAGTGGGAAGAGGTGATCAGAGTGGAGGAGAGGCGGCGATCATTGGCTAAGCGCAGGGAGCGGGCGGGAGTGTGAATGGAGAGGAGGTCAGAGATGTAGGGGGCAGTAGACTGAGAGAGAGCCTTGTAAGTGGTGGTGAGGAGTTTGAAAAGGATTCTGCAGGGGAAGGGGAGCCAGTGTAAGGAAAGACAGAGAGGGGAGGCAGAGGAGGAGCGGCGTGAGAGGAAGATGAGTCTCGCAGCCGCATTGAGTGTAGAGCGGAGGGGGGCAAGGCGGGAGCAGGGGAGGCCAGTAAGGAGGAGGTTGCAGTAGTCGAGACGGGAGATGATGAGAGCATGGATCATAGTTTTGGTGGCATCTTGAATAAAAGATAACATTTTGGGGTGACGGTACAGTAGATGAGGAATGATCCTGTAAGAATATCTTGAGGAAATGCTAGGTTAAAGGGCAGTGACAGTGAATTGCAGTTAATAGTGAAATGACATGCACTGTGGGCCTAAGCTGAGTTGGGTGCATTTGCATCATGTAAAGATGTGTCTTGGTAGAAAATGAATGTACTGAGCATGTGCACAACTTAAATCCATATTTAGAGAGGTGGATCAGAGCATACTGTAAGGGGATATGCAGATGCATGTTAAGCACACCTCTTTGATATGCATCTTATTTACACAGATCTTGACATATGTCAGTTAAAAGACGTAAATCTTGCACCTACAGAAACTGGGTGCAAGATTTGAAGCTGATAATGATAATGATATTTTTTGTATCTTTGCTCCAAGCACATATTTATGCTAGATTTAAGGTTGCACATATCTTAAGATGCATGTAACAGTAAACACAATCGTGGAAACGCAAGTGTGCAGACACACCTTTGTTCACACACACAAAGTATATATCTTTATGTTCAGCTCTACATCAGGCCATGTATCATTTCTAAATATCCAGAATAAATGCAGTGAAGACAATATTCAGAATTGCAGTACGTGCAAGAAACAGACGGTACCCTCTCCCATGTCATCAATCAACGAAGAATAATTCTGGCTTTCTGCTCCCATCCGAAAATATATTCCTGACTGTAAGTCTGGCTATTCTATTAAAGATTTATAAACACAGGGTAACATATGAATAAATCAGTACAGAGTCCATGCAATGGGATACATAACATTATTAAGCATCAACATGAATTATTGTATTCTTTCAAATAAAAAATGTGCACAATATTTCCATTTGGACATATGAGAGCCAGATATCCTCCGTCACACCAGATGTGACTGTCTGGTTATGTTTTGTCTCTGTGTTTTGTTACAAACCATCTGGCTATGACCAATTCATTCATAAATCAGTATGTACTCGGTGTGTTTCACAGGCAGGAGATGCATGTTTAATAGCTATGATGGATAATGTCAGTTTCTATTACACTCATTTTAGTTTTATTTATGTTCCATGAAGCTCTATCAAGATGAACGCACGTATAGATGCACATCTCACCTGCTGGCTCTTCACGCACTCAGAGTGTATGTAGGGTCTCTTTCCTCCAAGACTTTCCGGCAACTCATCTGCTTCAACATACTGTGTCAGTTCTGTTGTCAACACAACCTGCAGGGGACAAAGAGGAGAACCATGGTACAATCAGTGCAAACTGAGCAGACGGAACACATGTGACTCAGGTAACAAAGAATACAGTAGGCTCATTTTATTGTAGGGACTATAGTTTTATTGTCTGTAGGTATGCAGACAGGTTTCACATGTTATTTTTCTGTCTGCTCTAAATATATAAGTCTGTAGAAAGGTTTGAGGGAAAAATGTTGACATAGAAATCAAAGTGCAGAGTTTCCATTCTACAGGAAAGTTTCCTTTCTCCCCCTTAAGCTAATGCTGCCAGGTCCAGGATAAACTGCTGTGATGTGGAAACACTGATGAAGAGTCACATGTGTGTGCTGTCAATGCCAGTCTTTATGCTAGTGGATGAGCAGACTTTGGCATGGCACTGTGCTGTATCACTGTGCACTTATTATCCCTTATTTACATATTGATTTACTGTGTAAGGAAGAGGCGTGCTTGCCTGAGCATTGAGAAGATCACTCTGAGCTGCAGCAGGGTTCTCCATATCATAGACTAATAAGGTGCGGTTTATACATCTATGGACGGATTCCTGTGAATAGAAAGACATTGTATATCATGGTATGCTATATTACAATATTATTATTATTATTATTATTATTATTATTATTATTATTATTATTATATTTCACTTATTCAGCTATCTTCCTGGGTTTCTTCATTTTCTTCTTGACCTGTTGCTTGAATGACTTCCCAGATATCTGCTGCTTGGCAGAATATTCCCCTGGAGCAATACTGTATAATTACCTGCTCCCCCAATAAAGAAATTGGCTGTAAAATCCAACACACCCATCCAGGTTGTCATGGCCTTAGATAAACAAACATTTCTATACTCAGAACATTGGTACCTTGTCGTTGTCAAGCATTTGTAGGAAAGTCTCAGGGTGGGGTGTGCCATCTCGCAGATCCAGAATGAGGGTCATGCCCAAATCACGAAGATCAGACCTGAGAAAGAGGGAATAAGTTTCTTCATAAGACAATATATAGTTTTTCTCTCTGTCCCTGACGTTTGCGCATCCACGTCTCTTTCAATCCTATCCCGCATTAAAGCTCTATAAGAAGGTCACTACAAAGGTATAAACATAAGATTGCTTTGTCACAGACAAATTTCTTTAATATGGCCCCCAGCTGTTAATGAACCATTTTGTTTGGGGTCTGGCTCAGTGATCAGTGTAGTGTTTAAAACAACACTGACATATGAAATGAATTATCTTAATACACAATGAAGCCAGTATTTCTCTTCTATTTATTTTGTGTTCACTCCGACTCCTTTCCCTACCGGTCACTCCTTCTTCTTTACCTGAGAAGAAAGAACAGATATAAAATGGCTTCCTGAAGGTCTCTCTGGGTATTTTCTGCTGGTGCTTTGGCTGGGGATACAATCAGCAATGCTCTCTTGTCTCTGTCTTGTCCTCCTGCAAAGCAACAACAGCAATTAGAGACAACAACTGGAATGGACTCTCCTAAAGACTACGCAGCTCACCCTGTATACCAGAGAAATATGTGTTTCTAATGGTTTCCATAGTCTGGTAACTTATTGATATGTTAATGTGGCAGATAGAGGTATTATTGAACTGAACACTTAGTACAGGGACTTGTGAAAGACCGGTAAAGTTTTAATCTGTGTGTTTGACTGTTGGGCTTTGTCTTGGGATGGAATAGTTCTCAGTGGGTGTGATTTTCATGACAGCTGGTTTCAAAGTCACAAATGGAACGCTTCATTATTTACTTTTTCATGGTACAAAAGACCAACATTTTAAACTTTGTGGGTGGCATAGTGACACTGTGATTAGCATTGCTGCATCACAGCCGAATAGCAAATAATATAGAATAGAAAAGACAGCTGCAATACATTTAGATGGTAGAATGGTCAGTACTGCATCAGTATGCACACAGCTACAGGAATCCATATAACTCGCTGTAATTCAAGTCAAAGGTGCCTGTATATTTTGTAATAAATAAACATACATTCTGCCCAGTGTGGCCATTGGTAAGAGCAATATGTATCTCAATAGATGACACAGCTGCTGCTGTATACTGCATGGTATAAAGCTACATTGGAAGAATATATTTATTTATACAAAGAAATACAGTAATAAAACAAGATTGGGTATTGCCAGAGAGGTAAGAGAGTCCTACTTACACTCTTACAGGATGTACCTATTCTTGTTTTAACAACTATCACTGAAAATAACTGTTCAGAATATTTTACTTACTGTCGGATTGGGTATGAAATGTCGACAGTAAACATGTGTACACCAAAATGACAACAGTCATAGCTAACAACAACACAGTTATAGGGTTGACAGTCATACTGTCTACAGGTTCAAAATGTCGACACAGTTAAAATGTTTGTATGCAAACTGTGGACAGGGTTTACAGTCGATATTCAAAATGTTGACACACATGTAAGCAAATTTAAAAGGCAATACATTGTAAAAAAAACACCAAAATAAACGTCAGGAAATGATAAAAACCATCCCCCAGTCTAGGCTGCTACTAGCAAAACCAAGACACCAGTGTAAGAACAATCTTTCTCATTCAGCCTCTTTATTTCTCACCTAGATCCAGGGTCTTTGGCTTGAGAAAATAAAAATTCCTCATACACGATTCTAGGACATAGTCTAGGGCTGTTTTTATTTCAAATAAATTAATTTTTACCCTTTTGTCTGTTTAAGGGTAGTGGATAAGTGGAATAGCCTCCCATCAGAGGTGGTAGAGGCTAATACAGTAGAACAATTTAAACATGCTTGTTATAGATGTAAGGAAATCCTAACAAAGAAATAAGGAATAAATGGGATTGGAGGTTATTGTCAACATGTAGATACAGCTGAACAATAAGTAGGCACTAATAATGCTTTATTATTATTTTGTCAGGACAAGCCTGTATAACACATCTTAAAACCAGTACTAAATTGTTTCTTTTTTTAACCTGATTGGCTGACTGGATAATGCTAATAGGATCAGTTAACATTCTGTACACATTTTAGTTTTCCCTGTGTTACATACTAGTACAACCTAATACTTAGGGTCTTTCTAATGGTTTAAGACTTTTTTCTGGTATGTAGAACAGGGAAAGCTAGAATAATTGTTCTGGATTCAGTCCTGCGATATATAGTCTGTCCTCCATGTTTTTGTTTTGAGGCTTTACTTCTCAGTACAGGTCCTTGGGAGTTTTCTTTGAACACTTGTCTAGTTTATATTAGTGCTTATCTGATTCGATGCCAATTAAGAAAAGCATAAAGATACTTCTCACCAGTCAAGCAGAATACTTCTGACTCCAGTATGTCCCAATTAACATCTCTAAGGAGGCACTTGAAATCTGAAATACAAGATGTCTGCAGCAAAGGGCTCTGGGAAAGTGATGGCTCTGGTTCCATATCTGCCAAGATGGATGGTTCTTCCAGTTCACTGACAGATGGAGGGACAGTTTCTGCTAACAAAGAAAAAAAGAGGTGACAATGTAGTTGCCCTAGAATTATTTTGACCTCTACAAATATTAATTATTTTGACTGAAGTTGTCTGAAAGCAACTTTTCTCTTATTGAGGTTATTACATTTAAACACTACGATATACATACTACACATATCTCACCAGATAATCTTCGGTCATTTATATCCTGATCATTTATGTTCAATTCCACTTCATCTTTGGATGTGGTGACAGGTTCAATTTCCTCTTGCTTGGCATTCGTTTTGAGATGTTCAACCTTGTGAGTTACTTTCCTTGCTTCTGCTCTTAAAGGTCCCCTTCCCCTCTTGTTCCTCTTTTTTCTTCTCCCTCTTCCAGTCTTATGGGATATTTCAGTGACCTGACCCCAAACATGATGCTTTCCTTTTCCTGGGTGAGATTTTGTCTCATTAGATGGCACTTGAAAGTCCCCAACAGTATTATCACCTTCTCCTTGTACATTTGAAGTTTCTTGACCATCTGCCCATGTTCTGCTTGGCCGGGTCAGTGAGGATTCTCTTGAATGACAGACTTCCTCATGTGTATCCAATGGCTGGCTGTTTTCTTTAAGTAACTGTTTTAAAAAGTCCAATGGGCAGTTACTTTGGCAATCGACAATAGCAATCATATTATTATTACTTCTGAATGTCTCACTTTGTCCCTCTTTAGATGGCTGTGAGCTGTCTCCAGAGGAAACTTTTTTGCATTCATCAGAAATGTCTTCAGTGCCATCTAAAGATAGTATATTATCCTTTTCTTTAACAATATCATCTTTTAATGAACATCCTTTAAGTGTCTTTGATAAAATGGCATCTTCCTGAGAACTATTTATATTTTCAGCTCTCTCAGCTCCCCAAGATACCTCACTGTGTTCCTCTGAGTAGTCCTTATCATTCCATACTTTTCTTTCAGAAGAACCCCACATTTGCCTTGCTGAAAATATGTCTTCCTCTTGCCTCTGAAGGCAATTTAAACCTTTTCTCCATTCAGCCACCACATCGATCTCAGTAGAACAGTTTGTTGTATCAACATCCCAATAACTGTGACCCTCTGCTGCAGAGTTAGTTTGTTCTCCAGCATTTCTCACGCAAGAGCTATCTTCCCATATCTCCTTAGTCATCCCCTTTAAAGTGCTCAAGGAACCTACCTTTCCTGGCTTCCTCTGGTGTAGCCAAGACTCATGTCCCTTTTTTTTACCTTTCCTGCTTGGAGCAGTCTTTGCTCTTGAAGTCCATGTGTCCCTATGACTCTCTACTTTTCCTACAAACCCAGGACTGGGAGCGCTGAGTTCCACATACTCCCCTTCTATAGAGTCTGTTGCAGTGCCAGAAAGAGAACCCGACATGTGTGAGACAGCACCTTCTCTCCAACTCTCAATATATTCTTGATTATTTGACAGTGACAGATGGGTGCTGACTTTGGGGTCCCCCAACTCTCCAATGGTGATTCCTCCATCACCAGGACTTCGGCACTCTAGCGGTGGCATTATAGGGCCGGGGGGGCACCTCCTTCCCACAATGAAGCCTTCTTTGTGTATAAAACGAGGATAGATGACTTCAGACCATGGTAGTCGAAGGACTTTTTCTTCCACAGAGGCTAGACAATTCTCAAGACGCACTGAGCTACGGTCTTTATTGATACTATTAAGCCATTCAGCAGAGAAAAGAAATGGATGGGAGCTTTCAGGCACCACAATCTCCTGGACACCACTGCCATCTTGGGAAAGGCACTTAAGCACAAGTCTTGGGGAGCATTCCAAGTATGGCACCACTTGTAAGTAGAAATCCCCATTCTTTAGAAAATGCCAGGGAAGGGAAGAAAGCTGAATAAGGATCTTGTCTCCAAGGCAAAGCGGCCAGCCTTCGTGAAAGAAGAGAAACCCACTATATTGAGACTGCAAAAAAAAAAAAAATGATAAAAGAAGTTTGCCAGAGAGTAAATGAAACATTAACTGACTTATTGTCTTTTAATTAAAGGGCGATGCAGTTTTTATTTTAAAATACAATGACAAAAGTACCCAGCTCAGACTTCTGGAAGAAAGTTTAGAGTCCTCTATGAACTGAGGTAATGTAAGGGCCTATTTATCAAGCCTTAAACAGCTATTTATGCATGGTTTAGGCATATTATAGTATCCTATCAATGTAACAAAAGCCTAAGGCCAAGTATTGCAGTATACAGCAGTCTCCATAATGTTCAATGGTGACTGCGGTCTGGGACAATTTATCAAGCCAATTGTCCACGATGGCTGACGCTATCTGAAGATTGCATTAGCCATTCTATCCTACAGACAGACCATCTTCGAATTCCTCTCCGGCAGGCCTCATGCTCTCCCCTCCGTTGTCTAAGGAAACTAACTCTGCGCATGTTTGACTTACAGTTATTCTATGTTGTAGACATGTATACTGCATTTACCTCTAAAACAAAACAAATGGTGACTTTAATGAACAGCACAAACTATGGGGCCAATTTATCAATGGATGAAATGTCATATTGCCAGTGATATGGCTTTTTCTTGCTTTGCCCAATGCATAAAAGGGTTACTGCCTGCAATGACATCACCTTTACACGTGTAAGTCTATTTACCATATATCACAGCAGTACTTAGCTATACTTATTCCATTATCGCAATCTCAGAATGGCAACAACGTATGAGAATCATTGGAAAAAAAATGAATAAACAATTGTTTAATGTATAGAGGTTTCTAAATATCTTTTTAATTTTCTTACATTTCTTGAAACCTATTTTGAACTTTAACCATCTGGCTAATGCAATGCAGATATCTGTATTGATAAACAGGCCACTATATGTCAGATCTAGAAATCAACCTATAATAAATTGATGATTGGATATAGAGGTGACACTTACACAAGCTTGGTGTTGTACATTTTGCAGGATTCTCTTGGCTGGTATGAGAAATTCCAGAGTATACCTCAGAGGATCCTCACGATATGTCCTCTCAAGCACAGAGAAAACCTGGGTCAGGAGTGTTGGGGCTGTCACCTCAAAGGGAGGGTACAGGGATGAGAGAGTACTCTGCAGGCAATCCTCCACAGACTGCGGGGTCTGAAAAACATACATCTTCTATTCATTATACTGTATACATTCTATTAGGAATTACATATATATATATATATATATACTAATGTATCTTAATTGTGTTGAAAATGCCAAATGAACAAAGACAGTAGCTAAATGTAAAGTTGGTGCCATATGAAAAGGTATCTTGTAACATGTACAAATATAAATGTACATTCTACAGTGGCAAAACATCCAGGTTTCTTTGCTCCTCCTGATCTCTGTAGAAGGTCATGAAAAACATTGAAAGCAGAAAAGCGAAGAGGTGGAGTCTATGGCTGGTCCAATCAAAAATGTGCTGTTGTCTAAGAATGTCTATACACAGTAGGGTCTCAGAAAAGTTCAGATGTTCTGTTGAATATTTTAGCCTAGTACAATAAACATGCTATGTACTGCTAGATACACATAAGAGGTGCTTACTAGAGAGAAATGAACTGTATTCCTGTACATAGCTGAAATCCAGAAACACAGCAAGTTACCTAAAGTAAGTGGGTAGTGAGGACCACTTACCACTTACATGGTAAGTTGTACTGTCTATGAATTGTTCTTACTGAAGATGTAAATAGTGTAATAGCTAAACAATATCTAGACAGAATTCATACTGTAATTATTAATCTCCCACCTGCACTACTGCACTGCATGCAACAAGTGGAAATAGCTTTGTTTCCATGAATAGCAAAATACCTATGTGATATATTTTTCTTCATATGTCATGCAGTTCTTACAAGACTGTACTTGTAAGCTTAATAGGAGAAATATATAACATGGTAGTATAATTTGTAGATTTTTTTCAGAACAAGAGGTACACGGCATATTGTGGACCCTTTTCACACTGAATAGCGAAAAATGACTTGGTTGTGCACCAATGTGTCTAGATGGTCTGCTGACCCAGTTCTTTAAATAAAACTTATGTTTTTCTGTCTCCTAAAATTAGCCTTATTTATGCTCACATTAATCACAAGTTTAAGGACATCAGAATTTAATTTATTACATTTATTAAATGCGCTTGAATCACCTCTCCAGCAAAGTGTAACCGGAAGATGCAAAATGCTCCCCTTAAATATAAGAAATGCTGCTATAAATGTACCCTGTTCAATAAAATAATCTTGCCACTTAGCATGGAAAGCCTTTGCTCCATCAAACTCTCATCACCTAGTGCAAACACTGCCCTTTTCCTCCACAACCCCGAATGCTGTGGCAGAATTGAAGATCCCCTGCACAAATCCAGAATCAGAGCACCAACAGAAAAGATGTTGATCTATGTCTCATTTGGGCTAAATAACCAGAATTCATGGCTATATATTTATACATATGGCAGCAATAGTAAAGAATGACTATAAAGAGTATGAACATTTTGAGAAAATGCAAAAATGTTTCAAAACCAGAACACAAACGGATCTCTACCGCAATGCTGGCAATGTTGTTACTATTATTGTCAATGGCAACAGTAGAAACAATGGTTTCTACTGTCATATCCTTGTACATGCACTTTACTACCATTACAACTGTATTTTCTTTTTTTTTTTTAAAAAAAAAAAAGCAGAATGGAGTCTCCAAATGGTAACCCTTGTCTCTCTGGATATTGTTCCCTGCTACAGCTGAGAACCGCTCATGGTAATAAAATAATTGTAAGTTGTGCTGATAAGTGACTTTTCATCACCAAAGCTAACTACTATCAGTATAGGCTCTATTAGCTACTATTAGTTTTTTTTTTCATTATGTTGCTAAAATATTGCAACTCTCTGCAAAACGGTTAAAAATTTTCTCCAACTAAAGTTAAAAATGAAGCAAGTGCTGCATGCGGGCAATGCATAGTAAGATGGTAGTATTCTCTGCTCCAGCGGTCCTTTCATACAATAGACTCTCTTTGACTATCTCTTTCACAATCAATACATTAGAAGGATAAACCATTTTATCCCTTAATGCTGAAGATGAACAGTTGGGTTTAGTGATTGGTTTCAGTCTTTAGACAATAGAGAAATGAATAAAAGAGATTGCAGATCTCCTTATTTTCAGCTTTGGTATATGAATTAAATGTGAATGATTTTAAGTGAACACCCCCTTTAATATCACAACAGTTTTGTATGAAGAGATCTGTATTTTGTTGAATTTTGTCTATGTAAAACATGTCTCCTTCCACCTGGTACAAAATGCTCTGCTGCCGAACTTTCCACTGAAATTGCTGGATCATTTTGTAGTAGGTAACGCGGTCATGTTGGAGGGACTGGGGTAAGATAAGAGTGATATTTTGAGTTTCAGTTTTGCATATGCAGAATGTACAATGTAACTGGATCTTGCATGTGTTGAGAGACTTGTGTGTGAATTAGTAGTATCTGTAAATTTTGTATATAGAGACAAAGTTGAATCAGGATTATACTCTACATGCTTGCAGCATTGGTGTCTCAATCTCACTCTGCCGGCCCAGCTGTTTCCTGTTACATCTCAGCCAAAAAAACCTTTAGCCTTTTTCCAAGTTTCAGAAAACTACTGAACGGAACTAAAGTCAACTTAGAAAAAACAAAACAGTTTTGGGCCCAGTACTCACAAGAGACAGATAGCCAAAAACCTCTCACCACTGATTGAAAAATCAGTATGTGAGAGGTTGTATGTGAAAAATCTTCACGTTCAACTTTATGGATAAAAATAACTAGCACAAATTTGTTAGGATTAAGCCAGTCAATGCGTAACACAAGTCAAACAATGTATTTATATCTTCCTAGATTGTGTCTATTGTACTAAGTAAATCAACTACTGCAATTTGCTTTAATATAAAGGGATACAGCGAAAAATAAAAGGTGCAGGAAAAAGTGTTCTGCTTATTGCGTGAAGCGGTATTATAACGCCTATCTATCCTACACGATGGTAGGTTTTATGGGGATTTGCAAGAGGAATTTTGTATGAATTTCTATATTGGGAGGTTAACAGCTTTTGGTATACATTGGTGTCTTAAGGTTATTTACCTTTAAGAGTGATAAGTGTACAAAACATTGTTTATCGATACATGGGAAAGTTGTGTGTTTTGCTATGTGTAGCAATATTCAGTGTACAAGCATGTCTGTGTGTGTCCTTTCTCAGCCATAACACCAGCTGCAAATCATTAAATGTGTGAGATCATTTCTTCCTGGAGAGAGAGAGAGAGAGCGAAGAAAGGAGACAGAGCAGTAATGTGAGGGAGACAGAGCTAAGTGTGGGAGGAGGAGAGAGGATGAAAGAGACGCTGAGGAGAAAAGTAAAGTAAATGGGCAGTAATACAGAAAGACACAGCAAATGATAAGGGGTAGATGATGGGTTGACGCAGGCTAGGAGACAGAGAAATATGGCAGATGGACAGATGGAGTTGACCTATGGACCACAGCATCATTGCCTTATATTTCAGCCCAAAGAGCCTAAACTGTTACTGTTCCCCCAAAGTCCTCCATCATTTACCCCTCCTAACCTCGATCTGCAGAGCAAGGCTAGACCGAGTGTCGGAAAGACAATATTCCCTAAAGGAAGTATGTTTTAGTTGAGAACCAGATTTGTGGTAATTGAAAACAGATTTGGAAAGAGATTCTTTGAGCAGGACTGAAGCAGACAAAGAAAGAGAGAGAGGAAGATGTGAGCGAGTTTAGAAAAGAGAGGAGTGATAGAAAGAAACAGATGCATGTCTAGAAGCTATATGGCAGCCAGTTTATATGAAAGGAGTGAGACAGTGGCAGACAGGGCAGTGCCACCCTCACCATGTCTTGCTGCGGATGTACAGTCACATATCTATGCGGGTTGCCTCTGCAGTTGTCTGTGTCCTTGTCCTGCAGTGCTGTCTCGGTGACACAGGTTCAGGCAGTCTCACTGTGTGCAGCTCTTAGTATGTGAAAGTCAGACTCCTCGTAGCATCTCCTCCTCTCCTTCTGCCTTCTCTCTCTACTCACTCTGGGGGACCTGTTAGGGGGTTAGCTACAGAGCAGCACCCCCCTCTTTTCTCCTCACCGCCTCTCTTGCTCTCTGATTTGTTCTCTGTGTACAGTTTCTCTGTTTCCTTGCCTTTATAATACCTTTCAATGTTAGTCCTGTCTCTGTTCTCATCTAAATCTAAATGCCAGCGTTTTCCCACACTTTACAGTTTTGGCTTTTTCCATTTATCTCCAATTCTGTTCTCTCATCTTCCATCTTTTTTCATCTCTTATTTCTTCTTTTGCTCTCTCACTTCTCCATCTGCCACTTTTGTCCGTCCTCTCTTTTTAACTCTCCTAATCTATCTATCCTATACTTTAACTTATTGTCACTTCCTTACTCCCCCGTCTATGTTTCCTATCTGTTTCCCTTATCTCTCTTTCTGTTGTCGTGTGTCTAGCTTTCTCACTCCCTCTCTATCTTTTGTCTTCCTCTCCTCTGTTTCATTAAGTGCAATTCTTCTTTCTTCTTTTCCTGATAGTCTTTCATGCCAGATGCAAATATTCAGGGAAATGTTTCAGATTTTCTGTAAAGTGCCATTAACAATCCTTCCTTTGTTTCCATGCCTGGGGTCACACGGATAGTCAGGAGTAGAGTCACGAATCCTGGTATCAGATTTTCACCCTGTGCTGAGTGATGTTGATTATTTGTGTCCATGTGGATATACACACTTCTTGTTCCTGTTCCTCAGTCCAACTCTAGCTAGCACTGACTCTGAATCAGTATACGCTGAGCACTTTATCTCTAGACTCCAAACCCAGCCCAGCTGCTGACTCTGTAGAAACATTGTCAGCTACTCCTAAAGTTCAGTAAGATTCTTCTCACTCTCACTTCTTTTACTAGTGGCCAAACCAAGCTGCCCAGACCTCCCCTTTTACTGAATACATTGTGAACTGCATAGCTAAAATAAAATATCCCAGCATTATTGCATGTTATGACATTAGCTTAAATGAGATAGTAGCAAAATGATAATGTATTAGCTGAAATACAAAAGAATCATAAACAAAATAACATTGTTCTATCAGCATTAGCTACTACTTTTCGATGATTTATGTCAGTGATGGGCAACCTGATATACCTCAAGGGCTGTATGTGTGGCCCTCCAACCTTTAATAGTGCCACTCATTTGCCTTAATTCTAAGAATCAAAAACAGGCCAAAAAAATGACCTGGGCATGCCCGCATCACTCATCCCAAAATGCCCAACATGCCCCTCACTAGCTCCAAAAGTCCACTACATGCCACTCAGACCCCCCACTTGCTCCAAAATACCCCCAAATGCTCTGAGACCCCCACTTGCCCCAACATGCACCCACATGCACTCAGACTCCCACAAGTCCTCAGATCCAAAATGTAGTCAAAAATTCCCCCCACCTGCTACTCAGACTTTCCCACATGTTCCCAACATACCACTGAGATCTCCTCACTTGCCCATCTGACCTCCTCCACCTGCTCATCAGACCTTCCGCCACCTCCTAACACTTCTCTACCTCCTCCTACAGTTGTATTCGCTGTGCAGAGGAGGTCATGTGATGCAGAAGTCGGCTGCTCCTGTTCAGTATCATTCTCTGCTTTATATAAAACCAGAAAATAAGTCAGAATAGGAGCAGTTGTCTGGGGCCGCTCACGGGGTGAAAGCTCACGGGGCTGCTGGTCGCCCACAAGACACCTATATGTCCACCACTGGTTAATATAAGCCAGCCTGAATAGAATTCAGCATTAATCCAATATTTAAAATGTATAATATTAATTGCGGGTTTTATGGAAATTGTTGTACAAGTAACTGTGTAAAAAAGGGATGAAACCAATCCACTTCTGTTATTTTCTTTTACAGTTTAGAAAATAAAAGTGAATTTATGACTAGCACACATGGGTTACTGCACACATTTTGCTGTGTGCCAGTCTTCATAAATGTCTACTGTTAAATTAAATGTATTTGTCACTAAATCACTTTGCATATGACCTGTAGTGTGAATATACACAAGCATTTAAAGCATCGTTTAACTTGCATCATGTGACCATATGATTGCACCCAGGGGCAGACACAAGGGACCTGATTCATCAAGGCACATATTTGCCGATTCATCATACGCAAAATCACTCTGCGCATGCCCAGAACGGGAGTTACGTCTGTGAATACAGCCCTGTCCGCTGCGTCTCTAAATGCAAAGGATATATATTACAGTCTTCAATTTCCTACAGTAGGGGAGTGCCAAAGTCAAGCATACGCAACCACGTCCGAATCAAGTTCTGAGCGTATCAAAGTTATTTGTTTTTCTATCGTATCACTTGCTCTAGCTAAAGGGCTAAATCCTGATCAGTAGTGATCACATTCTCGTATGCATGCTATAACATGTGTTTACAATCACAAGCAACTAAAAATTTATTTTTTGTTCAGTAGACATTAAAAACATCCTAATAAATGTATTTCATGGGAAAAAAACAACAGTATGTTTTATCATTAATGCCTATATTATTAGCAGGTGTCATTAATTTAATATTTTGTTCCTGTGGATTCTTTGACGAATTTATGATCCACATAGACATTTCCTGCAGTGTCTTGTGTAATAAAGCACAGCAGACCTGCCCCCGATTTCAACAGCACACGTATCTTGAGATCCGTGCCTTGATGAACCTCATAAGCACTTTTTATTACACAATCATAATTTTAATTGAAGGACTTAAAAAATAAAATATTTGGAAATATACACTACACCAGGCATGTCAAACTTAAAACCCCAATTGGGTCAAATAATCAAAGTCTAAGATTGTGTGGGCCGTCTCATATGCAATTTTGTAAGGTTTATTATTAAGAAATCACGCAAAAAAAAGTAATGTTTTCTTCCTGATGCTTGACACTGTGCCTTCCATGCTACTTTTGTTCCCCTCCATCTGTTTCACACTGTGCCCTCCATGCTGCTTTTGCTCCCCTTCATCTGTTTCCCCTGTTTGACAATGACCCCTTCATGCTGCTTTTGCTCCCCTTCACCTGTCTCCCATTTCAAACTGTGCCCTCCATCAGGGGCGCAGGCAGGATTTTTAAGGGGGGGTTTCCCCCCCACCCATAAAAAAAAAAGCAAGAGAGCTGCTGCGCATGCGCCCGCGCAAAAGCTCAGTTTCGGCAGCACTGTACTATATAGCAGCCGCGGCGCTGTCAAAGAAGCGTCCGCGGCCGTGCTGTATACAATACAGCACCGCCACGGACGCTTCTTTGACAGGGCCGCGGCTGCTATATAGTACAGTGCCGCTATGTAGGGGCACTTCTTTAGCGGAGAGGAGGGGTTTCTGGAGACCCAGAAACCCCCCTGCATGTGCCCCTGTCCATGCTGCTTTTGCTCCCCTTTATCTGTCTCCCCTGTTTCACACTGTGCCCTCCATGCAGCTTTTGCTCCCCTTCACCTGTCTCCCGTTTCACACTGTGCCCTTCATGCAGCTTTTGCTCCCCTTTACCTGTCTCCCTTGTTGCACATTGTGCCCTCCATCCAACTTTTGCTCCTCTTCCCTTACCTTTCTATTGCCTTCTTTCTTCTCTTCTGTTTTCTTCTTTTCTTTCCATGACTCCTCTCTGTGCGCTCCTCACTGCAAATGTCGGATGTGTGTATCGAGCCGCAGCGATCCGCGGCTCACTTCCTCTGTCTGCGTCCCGGCTGCCATAGCAACAGTCAGGACATCACTTACCCTCTCTACATTCCCGTCCATCACCATGGCAACAGCCAGGACGCCTTGTAATCAGCGCCGCATCCCGGCAACACAGGGTAGCCGGCGGCGTGCGCATTAGTTACAATAAGCCTGCGGACTAATAGAGAAGATAACAGATACTTTTTTTTTCTGGGCCCTGGCGAGAATATATGAAGAAAATATGTGTTTTGGCCACATGTGTCCCACGGGCTGGAAGTTTGACATGCCTGCACTACAACCTCCTACTCTTTACTGTGCAAAGAAAACTTTCCCACCCTCTTTTCTGACATCCAAAAAGATATGCACCCATGGAGGAGGTACACTCTTTCCTGGTTTGCTTTTCAACAATAAAAATGAATATTTTGCAATTCCAGAATGTCCCTATCCTAAAACAACTGCAGCAATCTATCAATAAATTCATTTGGACAAATAGGTCACCTAGGTTTCTACTCTTATTAGATCACCTTGAGAGGGTAGACGGGGAGTTCTGGACTTACTCAAATATTATTACACTAACCATCTGTACCAACTGCTGGCCTGGTTTACCCCCCCACCCCCTGTCCTTTTCCTTGTGGTTTCTGAAACCACTATTAGTGGTGTCATTTTCTTAGCATCTATTTTGACTTCTCCTAAATTTTCTACATCAGTGATAGTTCTAAAGTGATCCAGTTATTGTCTTTTCTAGATCTCCCTGATTGTATTCCATTAGAAAATTTTAATTGACTCCCAAACCCTCTCTATTAACCTCTGTATTGGATAACCCTGCTTTTCTAACAGGTAGCCCCTCTCCCTCTTTTTTGTAGCATTGGCGAAAATTTCCCAGAGGTCCGAGGATAATGTACAATTTCCTTTAAAAGCTATGGATTCCTTGTCAGGGAAATATGGCCTGGCGAGGTCTATTGTCTTTGAATACTCCCAATTATACTCCTATCTACACTCTATACCTAGATCTCCAGTATTTAAAGGCCTAACTCCATTTGAGAGGATTTTCTACTACACTCCTAATGGAAGAGGCATGATTTATATTCTGTATTCTTTACTTAGATCTACCCCTGCAGAATCCTCACTGGGACATGAACTCAAATGGGAAATAGATCTTAGCCCCCTGATAGATGGTGACATGTGGAGCAGGATTAGGGTTGGGGTCTCTAGGGCCTCTATCTATACCTTGATTAAGGAAACCTTTGATAAAATCTATTCTAGGAGGTATCTGGTGTTTACGAGGTTAAACAAGATGTTCACTACTTCCTCATCTTTGTGCTGGAGGGGGTGTGGGCACAGAGGGGACTTTATCCATATTTGGTGGTGATGGTCCAAGATTTTAAAATTTTTGAGGGATATATATAGCCTTATTGAGCAGATTTTGAATATTCCGCCTCTGCATTTGGAGTGCTCTGCTGTCCCCATGTTCCTAGTTTGGGGACCAGGACTAATAAACTTATTTTGCATATTCTCAATGCTGCAAAATTCTCCATAGCTAAATTCTGGAAGGACCCTTCCCCACCTCTTCTCCAGCGTGTAAAGGAGAAAATTTGGTTCATTGCCTCCATGGAGCAAATCACTTATCTTCTGCAGGGAAAAGCGGATAAATATGATCCCATTTGGGAACCTTGGTTCACATTTGCCTCCCCCCACCCCTCCTACTATATATATATATATATATATATATATATATATATATATATATACAAGTTAACCCGTGCATGATACTCATGCATTCTAGTCAAATAAAGCTACTTAAGGTGTTAAAAAGGTTCTTGTCATGCATTTGGGCCATAGCCCAGGCCTCAACCACCAACCACTCCCCACTGTCACCCCCGGCAACCGCCAACCACTCCCAACTATCACTTCTCCTTCAAGAAATATATATATATTTTTTTAAAATCTTTATAAACACTTTTAACAATTAACAAATTAAATTAACAAATTAAAAACATCTTAGTATACCAAATTTCAGCCCTTTCTGATTTTTTTTTTCCACACACACTAAGAATTTAGTAGGTCAGTGTATAACTCCGCCCAGCAGGTGGCGCTGCAGCTTGTTTTTTTTTTTTCCCTCACATCATGTGAGTGAAGGGGGGGGGGGGGTGACACGTTCATAGGATCCATGACAGAAGTGATGTTATAAAGACCAGCTGATATAACTACTAAGTGACCTATGTTTCTCTAGTATTGTCATACATCCTAACCTTGTATAGTTACCATTTGGAGAAACATTTTTTTCAAGGAGTCAATACAACTTCACAAAACATAGTTGTATGAAGTGACCGTGTATTCATGTCTGCATGTGATTCAATCTGTTTGATATGATTTGCTAGCTGCTGATGTGAATGAACCATAAGCCTCGTGCATGTAAGAAATTCATGTCTTCGGAATGCATAGCATTTTGTTTGTATACCCAAGCAAGGTACACACTACTGTGTTTTCAGCTGTCGTTAGCAAATCGCTAATCATTAGAGTTTTACTGTACCTAGCCTTACTGGGGACTAGGTACAGTCTATGCAGCAATACAATATGCAGTGGGTATTTGGCATATGCTTTACATTGTAAGAACCAGTAGTCGTTACATAAAGATAAATTGTAAGCCCTAATAAGTCTATATGTAAGCAGCAGTCTATCTACACCCATTGCTGTATCACAAACCTGATTATAATTTAGATTGCGTGAAATTAATTATTATCTCGTGAATCTGTTTGCATCAATTTAGGCTATAGCTAATAAATGCCTTCTGCCATACCACTATACCTGATCTGTTCAGGTCATCTCAGGATGGGGAAGACGTGACCAAACCTTAACAATGTATTGTTAAAGTAAATATTTTTTTTCATCTTGATCGTGAATTGCTCACTGATATTGTCTTTGTATCAAAAAAGTGCAAACCACGTGTGAAACGGCATGTAAACACTTGTGCATTTATTGTACATGCCATCCTGCATAGTTTATTACATTGTATTAAATGCATGATTGTTTTCTTTCTAGCTTCCATTCTATAATTTGTAGCCAAGTATTTAGAACAATATGCACCATTATTTATTTCCATTGTCCTAGAATACAACACAAAGCTGCTCTCAATTAGACAACACAATGACAATAAACAACTCCCCCTGATGGTATAAATGCATAGTTTAATAGTACCAAAGGAAGCTAGCAATAAACAGCCTAATGCAGTTAACAAGTTAAAGACAATAAATGAGTGTGACTAATTTTTATACTATATATGTGATGGTTCTATATACCTTTTGCATTCATGTCATCCATACATACTTCTAATAAAACAGTTGTTTCAGTGCTTTGAACTGCTTTTGCCTCATAGTGAATGCTGCTGGAACTGCTGTTGTGGTAGACATCATTGATTTCTATGGAAAACGTGTCCTCAGTACACACTGTGCTACTGAATAAACCAAACACAGACTATGTTGTGCTCCAGGCCTGTCCAGAGCTAAAGCGTTTACTTAGGTTGAGTTTATATTAGTGATCTTGGTGATAAGAACCATTTAAGCTGTGCCCATTGCAACACAGCCAAAAGCATTAGAAGAAAAGCCCCAGGTCTATTTTTTATTAGCGTGTAGGAGCCTTTAGGAATGTGCTGCTGAGGAGCATAGAATTAGCTTTCTGGCCCTATTCACAAAATACCGTAAAAGGTTATATGGTGTAAGAGAGGAGCGCCATTTCGAAATATATATCACTGGCAGAATATGATTCTGGTCCTGGTATATATGTTTTCTATAGCTCTGGGCTAAGTCACCTTAGCTTTTGGTCTTCAAAAGCTGTCGTTGGAGTTGACCGAAGTTATTGTAGCCATTAGTCTCATCTTTCAAAACATATCTTAGAAGCACAGATAGATTTGTCAATGAAATGCGGTCTGCAATGGAACTTTAAGGTCTATTTATCTTAAAATAACATATTGTTCTGACAGCAGAATTTTTAAATCTAGTATCTGGCCACTAAAGGGTTAACTTGATGTGAATTATATATCTTCAAAGGCAAAGCACTGAGTGAGTATGCAGAGAAAAGCGGCCTCCTGCGTCACTTTAACTGGTAAATGAACTTCTTTGTGCAAAGAATGGGATAATTGTGTTAGCCCTAACTGGGGTGGGTGGAGAGGAGGAGCCCCCAGCCCACACACACACACCCATTAAGCACTTCACCACACTGGGCACATATCACTGTTTCTCTATATATGTGACATGTAATTCTGTGAGTTTGCCCTGCGAGTCTAAAAGTAAGTCTATACAAAAATATTTCCTTTGTAATCATCGCATGTGTATTGAGCCAAGTGCTTTTTTTCCTTATATGTATATGTAAGGCAACATACACCCTGATGATTTTGGGGCTTGAAGACATGAGTTAAAAAAATGACGCAGACTTCACTTTCTACACTCCTGCCCACTGAAATTCACTTATGTGCTCCCCAAAAAAGGGTCAGTGTGGACATAGTTTTAAGCTGTCAGTATGAATATAGGGGCCAGGTAGCCAAATTAAAACCAGACACATAAAAATACACGTTACATAACCAGTGAAATTTGTTCTCATATTTGTTACATGACTAAATATTCTTGTAGTTTGGTAATATCTGTGAACCGTATGTCAGGATGGGCTTACACTGCCACTTTGTCTGGGTGGAAGTAATTTTACAGATTTGTCTCTTACCTATACTTGCCAACCTTTGGCAAGCTAATTCCGGGAGATCCCAGGCAGGGGGGCGTTGTTGGAGGCGTGAGGGGCGGGCGCAGTAATTAGCGTAATTTTGGCTCTGCCCCCACAACAAAGTGACATTTTTTCCTCGGGGGCGGGGCCAAAATGAAGCGATTCACTGCAAATCGCGTCATTTTGAAGAGCATGTTGCCATATGCGGGATATTTGCCTGCTGTCCCGGGAGACCTACCCGAATTTCGGGAGTCTCCCGGACATTCCGGGAGAGTTGGCAAGTATGCTCTTACCTATAGTTTCCTACTCTCCCAGGAAAGTAGGCAAACCTTCTGTTTTTGTTGTTGGACAGCCCTAATATCATAGTGTCTGGGCTAATCATATCACACCACACAGTTCCATCATAGCATAGTCCATTGACATCTTGCCAGACTAACAACAGGTGGCATAATATAATATAATAATATTGGGGAAAATGAATACAGGGGTGGCATGATATGGGGGAGAATAAATACAAGGGTGGCATAATATGGGGGACATTGAATACAGGTGTAACATAATATGGGGGAGTATTATACAGGGATGGCATAATAGGGGGGAATGAAAACAGGGGTGACATAATATGGGGGACAATATACACAGGGGTGGCATGATGTTGGGGTGAATTAATACAGGGTTACATGATATTGGGGAGAAGCAATACAGAGGCAAGCACAATATGAGGAAAATCAATATGGAGGGGCCATGATTTGGAGATAACATAGGTGAGAGAATCAGTCAGGAGGGATAAGATATGGGGGTACATCCAGGGTCATCTTTTCCATTGGGCACGATGGGCAGGTGCCCGGGGGCCCCACGGACAAGGGGGCCCCATAGGCAGGGCTCTTAATTAGAATAATTAATCCTGAAAAAAAAAAAACCTGCAAAAAAAGCCTTCAAGGGTCACTGAGCAAGTATATCTATCTATCGCTATATCTATATCTGTATCTCTATACATCTATATATATATATATATATATATATATATATATATATATTGTAACAAAGGGAGGCATTTTTCTGACAAGAGGCAGAGAAAATATACAAACAGAATAAAACATTGGCACAGTTATGCACCTAGGTGGAGATTAAACCAGGTAGAAACGTATGTGTAGTTTAAAGTTTGTTAACTTACATGATTTCCTCTCAGCAAACAGACAGGGTGTGTCTGTGCAAACAGAGCCACTGATGGGTGTTTTCTTTTAAAGAGAAGGTGGGTGTGTCACCTGCCCATCAAGCTAAGGCTGGGGGAGGAGTAACATGTATAAAAGCTTGTTTGTGCCATTTGTTCAGGGAGATCAACGCTGGGGAAGCTGGCTGGTCTTGAGAGAGCTGAGCTATGTCTAGCTAGCGTTTAGGGTCTCCAAGAAATGCTGTGAAATCTGTACGGTGTCAAAACATTTACCATCCTGACAATAAAACTACGTAAAAAAAGGAAGAAGTTGTTCGCGTGTGCTTCTGCAGTAGCGGGCTTTTGCCACAAGTGGTGTCAGAAGTGGGATGCTCCGGGAAGCAAGTTTCCGCTACCCAACCCGCGTAGACGTCAACATGGAGGAAGTACTGAGAACCCTCGTTAATGTGGCCGCTGCGCAGCAAGAACAGCAAGCTCAGATGCTACAAGTTGCCGAGGCACAGGTGGAAAACACAAGGCTCTTAAGAAAAGAGTTAAGCCAGGTGAGGCATGACAGAAATGAACCACTTGGTCCTGTTCTCCAGAAAATGTCGCCAGGTGATGACATAGAAGCATATCTGGTGTCCTTTGAGAGACTTGCAAAAAGGGCAAAATGGCCTCCTAAAGACTGGGCTAAGAGGCTGGCGCCATATCTGACCGGTGAAGCTCAGCGAGCTTATATGGATCTAGATGAGGAACGGGCCTCTGACTATCTGTGCCTAAAGTCTGAGATATTAGCTCGCATTGGAGTTTCCGGGCCAGGCCGAGCCCAGCGCTATCACTAATGGCCCTATGATAAAGAAAAACCGGTCAGAGCGCAAGTGGCTGAGCTTTCTAAAATTTCAAAGAAATGGCTGCAGCCTGAGGAGAATTCGCCTTCTTGGATTATTGAAGTTCTGGCGATAGATCACTGCATCCGGGTGCTGAACCACGATTTGCAAAGGTGCGTTCTGCAATCAGACCCACAAACTTATGAAGAGCTTGCCACCGTGGTGGAAAGGTTTTGTGCGCTACAGCAAATGAGTAAAGAACCTGCATTTGGGCCAAAGCCGCTGCCACGCCAAAAGCCAGGTTTGACAATCCTTGCTACAGGGCCCAATGGCAAAACTGCTATGGACAGAGGGCCAGGTGCAAAGCTGTCTACTCTGAAATGTTTTGAATGTGGTGCGCCTGGCCACTTTAAGGCAGAGTGTCCTAAACTACCGGAACCCATGGACTGTTCCATGGCACATGTTGGGCCTGCTTTTCCAAGCTGTTTTACTATGAGTCCTACATCAGGAAGTCCTTGTTTGTTCCGGGTGACTGTGCTAATCAACCAAAACCTTGTTCTGGCCTTGGTTGACTCGGGGAGTGAACTCTCATTGGTTTCCAGCTCTGCCTTACCCGAAACCATAACTTCTCGGTTGCCCAAGGTGAAGGTTCTTTGCGTACATGGCATGACAGAGGAGTATGAAAGAACAATACTACCAGTCACACTCAAAGACAAAACTGTTATGGTGGTAGCTGCCATAGCACCTAAACTCCCATATCCACTCATTTTGGGGCGAGACTTCCCACTGTTTAATGATGTCCTCGGTGAGCGGATCCGGTCGGACATGCCGGCAATTGATGCAACGGTCGGAAGCCCGGTCTTAAAGGAACCGCCTAAGAATCCACAACATCTGGGCATCGATCTTTGGGAACCGCCAAACCGGAATGCCATCCTGGGAGTCACAGCAGGAGTTCCACAAAAGTATCCACCTGCGGGGAAACATGGACAGTCCAAACTAGCATTGGTCGGTGATGTCGCAGATGAGCCCACCCCGCCTGTCAGTGAGGATACGGATACCAATTTTGTTTTCCTTTGCAGGACTTTGCTCGAGACGAACTTAATGATGCCACTTTGGAACATGCCTTCAAAAGTGTGACTGAGGTAAATGGGGTAGGAAAAGCCGCCCAGCCTGCAGAAGGTATACCATATTTTATTGTTAAAAATAATTTCCTGTATAGAGTTGCTACTGTACAGGGGGATAAAGTAGAACAATTAATGGTTCCTCAGGTCCATGTAACCCTAGTTTTAAAAGCAGCACATACACATGTCTGTGGGGGACACCTAGGGGAGGATAAAACACGGGAATGAGTTCTGCTTAGGTTTTACTGGCCCGTGGTACACATGGCAGTGAAAAAGTATTGCTGGTCCTGTCCCATTTGTCAGAGAACCTGTCCCAAACCCATGTACAGGGCACCTCTCATTCCAATACTAATAGTACATGTTCCTTTTAAACGGATAGCTATGGACCTTGTGGGGCCACTGGAAAAATCTGCACATGGGCACCAATATATACTAGTGGTGCTTGACTATGCAACCAGGTATCCAGAGGCAATTCCCCTACGAAACATAAAGTCCAGCACCATAGCTAGAGAACTTGTATTGATGTTTACACGCTTGGGAATACCCAAAGAAATTCTCACAGATCAGGGTACTCCATTCATGTCTAAACTGATGAAGGACATGTGCCAGTTGCTAGGGGTTAAGGCGATTCACATCTCTGTATACCATCCACAAACAGATGGCTTGGTGGAACGCTTTAACCGCACATTAAAGCACATGCTCAGGAAAGCAGTGGCTCAAGAAAAAAAAGATTGGGACACTCTTATTCCCTATTTGATGTTTGGCATCCGTGAGGTACCTCAAGCTTCAACAGGGTTTAGTCCCTTTGAGTTATTGTTTGGGAGACAGCCCAGGGGTATCTTGGATATGTTAAAAGAAGGGTGGGAGCAGCAAGGTCCCAGGGAGCCAAATCTGGTACAATTTGTGTCACAAATGTATGAGAGGCTAGGAAAGATAGGGCCCATTGTTCAGTAACATGTAAAAGAGGCTCAGGAACAACAGAAAAAAGTTATGATAAAAGTGCTGTTGTTCGATCTTTCAAGCCTGGGGACAAGGTCCTAGTCCTGGTTCCCACCCAGAAAAGCAAACTTTTCGCCTATTGGCAGGGTCCATATGAAGTTCTAGAGGCTGTCGGTCCTGTCAATTACAGAGTCCGCCAGTTAGGTAGGAGAAGGGAGGAGCAAATATACCATGTTAACCTCCTTAAACCATGGCATGATGAGGAAACCTCTCCTCAGGTAGTGAGTACTGCCATTGAAAAGTCTGAAGTGCCCATAGAGCCAGCTTTGTCCATTCAGCAGAGACAACAGACTGAAGAAATGATTCGCCAGAACAGGGATGTCTTCTCTTCCATTCCTGGGCGCACTACCTTAATCGAACACGACATTGTCACTGGGCCAGGAGTCATTGTAAAGCAGAAACCTTATCGTATTCCAGAAGCTAGACGGGTGGACGTGAGGAAGGAGGTCGATAAGATGCTCCAGTTAGATGTAATTGAAGAGTCCACTAGTGAATGCAATAGTCCCATTGTGCTTGTCCCGAAACCCAATGGGACAATTAGGTTCTGCAATGACTTTAGGCGCCTAAACAGTATGTTGCAGTTTGATGCCTATCCAATGCCACGTGTGGATGAACTAGTGGAAAATCTTGCTGGTAGCAATTATTTAACAACCCTTGATCTAACAAAGGGTTATTGGCAAGTTCTCCTGACTTCAACGGCCAAGCCAAAGACTGCATTTTCCACCCCTGATGGTCTCTATCAATATAAAGTCCTACCCTTTGGGTTGCATGGGGCACCTGCCACCTTCCAAAGGGCCATGAATAAATTGCTACAACCTCACACAGCTTATGCAGCCACTTACCTGGACGATAGTGATTTATACCCCAGACTGGGGATCACATTTAGCCAAAGTTGAGGCGGTCTTAGCTTCATTAAGGTCAGTAGGATTAACAGCTAACCCAGAGAAATGTGCCATAGCCATGAGAGAAGCCAAATATTTGGGGTACATTGTTGGTCGAGGGCATGTAAAACCCCAGCTAGACAAAGTGGAGGCAGTCAAAAATTGGGCAAGACCAGGGAAAAAGTCACAGTTAAGAACCTTTTTAGGCTTAGTAGGTTACTACAGGCGGTTTGTAAGCCACTTCGCCACTAGAGCTGCTCCACTTACGGACATGTTAAAAAAAAGTTGTCCAGATAGATTAACCTGGTCTGACTCTGCAGAAACCGCCTGGTGTGATCTTCAGGTTAGCTCTTTGTTCCTCTCCAGTTCTACAAGCACCAGATTTTACCCGGAGGTTCTTCCTCCAAACTGATGCTTCTGGTGTTCGCTTAGGTGCAGTCTTGTCGCAGGAGAAGAATGGAGTAGAAAACCCTGTCCTGTACCTAAGTCGGAAGTTGCTTCCAAGGGAACAAAAATATGCCACTGTAGAGAAAGAATGTCTCGCCATAAAATGGGCTACAGAAGCTCTGCGCTATTATCTCCTAGGCAGAGAGTTCACCTTAATAACAGACCATGCACCATTAAGATGGATGCAGAACAACCGGTAGGTAAATGCCAAGTAACCCGCTGGTTCTTGGCACTGCAACCTTTCAAGTTCTTAGTAGAACATAGACCTGGGATTCTGCACAAGAATGCAGATGCATTGTCCCGAAAATATGCGCTCCTCGCGAAGTCCGCGTCCCCCTACTTGGAGACGCTAGGGGGAGGGATGTGTAACAAAGGGAGGCATTTTTCTGACAAGAGGCAGAGAAAGTATACAAACAGAATAAAACATTGGCACAGTTATGCACCTAGGTGGAGATTAAACCAGGTAAAAACGTATGTGTAGTTTAAAGTTTGTTAACTTACATGATTTCCTCTCAGCAAACAGACAGGGTGTGTCTGTGCAAACAGAGCCACTGATGGGTGTTTTCTTTTAAAGAGAAGGTGGGTGTGTCACCTGTCCATCAAGCTAAGGCTGGGGGAGGAGTAACATGTATAAAAGCTTGTTTGTGCCATTTGTTCAGGGAGATCAACGCTGGGAAAGCTGGCTGGTCTTGAAAGAGCTGAGCTATGTCTAGCTAGCGTTTAGGGTCTCCAAGAAATGCTGTGAAATCTGTACAGTGTCAAAACATTTACCATCCTGACAATAAAACTACGTAAAAAAAGGAAGAAGTTGTTTGCGTGTGCTTCTGCAGTAGCGGGCTTTTACCACAATATATATATATATATATATATATATATATATACATATATATATATATATATATATATATATATATATATATATATGTGTGTGTGTGTAGGGGCCACGGTGCACTGCTTTGCCCGGGGGCCCATAATGTTGTTAAGATGGCCCTGGGTACATCAATACATGGGCCACAAGCACAAAGTGTGACAAGGAAAGGTTTGGAGGCACAGGGCCTGAAGCTAAAAAAGGAGTAAATCTGCTTCTGGACAAATCATGTTGCAATGCAAGGGGTGCAGTTTTAGCTTGAAAGTAAATACTGGCTTTTGCATATAGCACATAAATATTAGTGCAAAAACGGCTTAAGTTACTTCACACTCACCTGCTAATCAAGCGAACTACATGGATACCACAGGTACCATTAATCCAAAGTAGAGCACATGGCAGCGAGGCAATGCAATGCGAAAAAAGAGCAGAGAATTGGGGCATTAGGAATAGCGCAAGGGACAAAATCAGGAAAGGAGCTTTTATTGACATGGCACCTGATTCATTAAGGTGCATATTAGTTTATTATTTTGCACGTAAGGAAAATACTGGCTTTTTTTTCCTAGATCAACTGTAAATTTCAGTGTACAAATAAGCTCTAAAGTATTTATGTGCTACATGAAAAAACAGACAGTATTTTCCTTATGTGCAAAACTCATTTGCACCCCTTGCATTGCAACATGGTTTTGTCCAGAACACAAAAGTAAAAAAACTTTTAAATGTTTTGCTTAACTTTCCTTAATGAATCAGGCTTTTTTGCCATGTCTGTGATAGTGAATCAATCTCTATCACAGACAAGAACTTGGCTACAGCGTGGGAAAGAAATTACATTGGAGAGGAGACGTATTGATCCTTTCCCATTTGGCTCAATGGATACTGCATCTTTGTCGCTGTATGTATTGAGACCAGGCCCTCCGAACACACAGACATCTAGTGGTACGTACACCTAATAAACAACATGTTTGTTAATGATGGCGCTGTGATGGTGCCACGGAGATTGTATGATGAATGCTTTAGAAGGAAGATGAACGGGCTCCCACTGGATTCAAGGATGTTGAAACCTGAATGGAGCTCATGTGTCCTAGTAGTCAAGTCCTGAAAACAACTGGTCCCTAGGGGACCTCAGCAAAAACCGATGCTATGCATATAATACGGGATCATGCTCGCGTGAAATGGCGTGTAAATATTGTAACATTTATTCCACATGCAGATGGCTCCCACCAAGCTATAGAATGTACTAGGCCCGCAACCGGCGCAGGGAGGGGAGGAGAGGCTGCGGCTTCAGCTCCTCATCAAAGCCCCTTCGCCATTTAAGGCTTAAGTAGATGGCTTTGCCTGTTTACAGATCAAGAGGCAGCCTCATTTTGGGAGCTAGGCTTTCAAGAAGGTTTTAGGATACCCATTCAGAAAGATTTACACCTACCCATCCCTAAGAATTTAAAGTCATCAGTCAATTTCCCTGATATATCTACTATATAAATGCCTAGTGGCGTGTGTGAAAAAAAAAAACCAAGCTGCAGCGCCACCTGCTGGGCAGAGTTATACACTGACCTATATATTTCTTGAAGGAGAAGTGACAGTTGGGAGTGGTTGGTGGTTGCCGGGGGTGACAGTGGGGAGTTTTTAACACCTTAAGTAGCTTGATGAAGGATGTGGCGATGAAGATGAAGGATGAGGTGATGGAGAAAAATGTTGAGGTGGTGACATGTGGACAAAACCACGTTAAAAAAGGGCGCTTGCATCGGGAAGTAACGCTCTTCCCCTGAGGAGGCCTGGGCTAGGCCCAAATGCATGACAAGAACCTTATTAACACCTTAAGTAGCTTGATTTGACTAGAATGCATGAGTATCATGCAGGGGTTAACTTGTTAATCAATAATGTCTTGAAGGAAATCCGGCTGTTAGGAACCCCTCCAGCCAGTACAGCAAAACTCGAAGTCTGCTCCGTAAGTCTGGTGTTCACTGTTGCCCCTAGTGGTGGGGACAGACTTGGCTGCAGACAAACAGAGGGTCGTCAGATGTGCACTGGCTGGGGAGAACCCAGGAATAGAGTTACCGAGGCCGTAGAGTAGGAAGTGCAGGAGGGCGTCTGGTGAGACACCGAGTGGATGGTGTCAAGACTGATATATCACTCGTGGCCACTAGAATAAATAAGGAACAGTGGAGAGAGAAGTCCCTTGATCCACAGCGACTTCTGTAGCGGTGCTTGTCTGGAAAGGAACGGAACTTCAAGTGATAGGTAAAGATGATGAAACTGAACATAGGCCAAGGGTAACTACAACCGACAGTACATCATAGTCCAGAGATTTTAGGGAAACAGTTCTTAGGCAGTTGCCAGGGGTAACTACAACCCACAGTACCGGTGAGAGTACGGAGATTGGAGGGAAACAGTTCCTTGACGGTTGCCAGGAGTAACTACAATTATAGGCATACGGTGATATATGTAAACAGTCAATGGTACCTGTGACAAGATTGAGTCCGAAGCCAAAGGAAGATTGTTGAAATCTGAGCGCAGAGATGCTGCAAGAGCTGCGTCTCTGTATAAGGTTAGGATGAGCAGAGGAGCTGCAGATCACGCCGGAGCCATGCCTGGGAGCACGACTTTACCGGGGTCCAGGAGAAAACTGACTGGGACTGGTGAGTAGATAGTAGAATCGTCAGGAACCGAATCAGGTCTGGTACACGGGATATCAACACAGGAGAAGAGTCAAAGCAGAGCCGAGTCGGTACACAGGAAAATCCAATGAAGAGTAGTCAGGAACGGAAATGGTCTGGTACAAGGGAATACACTAAGCACGCAAAAAACAACAGGAGCAGGTAACAGGGCAAACACAAGGGAGCAGAACACTAAGGTAAATGTATTACCGGCAATCCTGCAGAGAATTAGTCGGCTGTTTAAGGAGAGTAGAACCAATAGGATGCAGGTGATAATGAGGAAGCCATGTGAATGAGCTAGGAGAAACAGGCTGGCCAGGTGAGGCATAATATAGAAATGACAGCATGAATTGAAAGCAGATTCTGACAGAGAACAGACCTAACTGACCCTATCTAATACCCATCTAATCTATCTAGCTAATCTATCTGCCTATCTGATCTACCTAAACTAATCTATCTAAGAACTAAACTAACTACCTATCTAATCACCTAGTGGCTATCTAACTTACCTACCTACCTACCTATCTTCTATCTATCTATCTATCTAGTTACTCTGACAGAGTGTCCGGCGAGTCATAACACCGGCAGCATGTTAGGCCCTTTTCTTTCCCCTCCCCTTACAAAGTTGGTAGTCTTTCTCATAGGGATGATACCCAAGAAAGCAGTAAATTCTGCTTAATCCAGCATCTCTCCTACCCGACCGGAAATGCAATCAATGACTCAATTGATGCACAGCATAGTTCAGTGAACTATCAGTCGCTCGAGTCAGCACTTAGTTCAGGAATTTGGGACCTTCACTAGCTAAATAAGACTCAAGTCTGTTTTCCAGTTACTGTCCCTTCACCCCAGCTCATTCAGGTTCATGAGCTTTAAATTATAGGCAAGGTTTTACATCGACCACTGTCTTCCCATTGGTTGTTCGATATCATTCACATTCTTTGAGAGGTTTAGCTCCTTCCTCCATTGGTGTATCTAAACAGGTACCGGCAATCATGGGATAGCCCATTTCTTTTATGACTTCCTTTTTATAGGCACGGCAGGGTCAACCCAATGTTCAGATACAGTGATGGCAGCACAAGCGATATTTGTAGTGCTAGGTGTTCCTATTGCGCACAACAAAATGGAGGGTCCATGTTTCCGCTTGTCCTACCTGGGTATCGAGATTGACACCCTGGCAGGTTGTTGCCCTCTCCCCATAGACAAAATTTAAAAAAATGATAGATACCATAAATTATATTCAAAATGCCCACTTTGTCCCCCTGTGCAAAGTGAAATATATGCTAGGTCTATTCAATTTTGCCTGCCGTATCATTCCCATGGGCCGGGTTTTCTATTGAAAACTACAAAGAGCCACAACAGGCATAACTAGGCCCCATGCTACAGTTTAACTATCACCAAAGCCCAAAGACGATCTGCAAGTATGGCGCCATTTCCTGGGAGAATTCAGTGGGAAAAGCAGAGGCTCACACCTCCAATATCCATCCGTCAAATGACCTTACAAACTGACTCTTTAGGCTCAATGGGCTTTGGCACATACCTGGATGGTGAATGGTGCGCTGCACACTGGCCGGATTCCTGGCATCAATCCGGCCTAGTCGGCAACCTTTTAGTATTAGAGTTGTTTCTAATTATCGTGGCCATAGAGCTATGGACAGCGAAGCTAGTGGGGCGGCACATTGTATTCTGGTGCAACAGTCTGGCAGATGTTCAATCGATCAACAAACAGAGCATATTGATATTGAGATGTCTTGAGTTTGACATTGCCTTGGCTGTGGGCCACGTGCCAGGAATAGAAAATAGCATAGCGGACGCCTTATCACGCTTTCAAAGGCAATGCTTTAGTGCTCTCTCTCTGCTTGCTAACCGCAGGGGCACTCCTTGTCCCCCTTGTGTTTAGCAGATCATCAAGCCGGCATAATAGATATGGTGGAGAGGTAATTGGCACAGTCCACGAGACGAGCCTACTGGGCAGCATGGCAGCAGTGGCAACAGTTCCTAACTGCTAGAGGACCACATGACTCAGGAGTGTTGCAATGGAAGCTTTTATGTGGAGGTGCATAAGTGAACTATGACTGCAACACAGACAGGCATATTTTTCATGGCTCGGACGAATGCAGCAGAAGATCGGACTAAAAACTTTATCATCTTGAAAGCCTTAAAAGGTTAGGTACACGACCAGTCCCCAGCCACACCAGGCTTCCCATTGAGTTGCAGTTGTTGCGCCAGGTAGTCCAATCCTTACAAGTTGTGGCGGATAACTGATACGAAAAACTTGTGTTTCATATTGCGATTCAGACACCTTGTCACAGCGACACTGAAATTTGCTCACTAAAGTTAGACGGTTAGCAGTGTTCACACCCTTGACTAAACCCTTATTTCTGGTACATATAGACGGTGCACCGGTCACCCACTATCAATTTAATGCTTTGTTCAAAAAAACATTAGGCTTCCTGGGTTTATATCTGGCCTTGGCTGGCTCCTCGGTAGCAACCATAAAGACCCTTAGTAGATGGATATCATCAATGTATAAAAAATGCATTTCCATCCTACCTTGCATTCAACCTTTCTTTCCTTCCCTCTGATCTGTGATAATGCCCCTGACAACCATGCAGAAGGTTGTCAAAAAGCTTAAGTGCTCAGTGTGATATGTGAAGAAAGTAGAGATGTTCACTGACCCCCGTATTTTTGGTTTTGGTTTTAGATCTGGATTAGGTTCGTGTTTTGGTTTTGACAAAACTGCCCTTTCGTTTTTTGTTTTGGATCTGTATTCTTTGGAAAAATAGCTAAAATATGCTAAAATCACATAATTTTGCCAATTTTTCAAGCTGCTTTTCCAAAAGTCTAATTAAGGGAATCACTTGACTCAAGCTAGCAGTCTCTGAACTCACTTCACATGTGACTACTTTGAATGGTTTCAGCACCTGACACAACATGGAAAGTATTCTCTACTGCGCTTGAGTAAAATACATTCCCCTCCTTTTCGCTGTTCCTCCATCCTCAGAAGCATATACAGGGTGGAATTCCACCTTGTTACCACCTCTTGCTTCAGTTGGTGGCAGGGCAAATTAAATTGTTTTTGTAGCTGCTGCAATCTCCTACATGCTGTTGCTGAATGCTGGAAATGTCCAGATATTTTACAGGAGACAAACAGCATCTCCTGCATGGCCCTGTCATTTTGCACCACCAAGTTTATTGTGTGAGCAAAACAGGGAATGTGATGTAATTCACCCAGTTGTAATGCTCTCATAATATTGGTGGCGTTATCAGAAATTACATATCCTGAGGAGAGTTAAAATGGGATAAGCCATGTTGCAATGAGATCCCTTAGTTTTTGTAATAGATTGTCAGCTGTATGCATCTTAGTGAAGCCGGCGATACACAGAGTAGCCTGCCTCGGAAGAATTTAACGTAGTTGGGTACATGCTGATGCTGTCCCTGCTGGTGAAGGCGAATCAGCAACCCAGTGGGCTGTAACAGTCATATAATCTTTAGTTTGCCCAGTTCGGCTTGTGCACATATCTGTGGTTAAGGGTACTGTGGGTAGCATGGCATATTGTAGCCCAATGATTAAATTTTTTTGAACCTTCTGGTACAGATGAGGAATAACTTTTTTAGTAAAATGGTGTTGTGATGGAATTTGGTAACAGGGAAACAGGACCTAAATTAACTGTCTAAAACCAGCTGCATTAATAGTGGATATTGGACGCAGATGTAATACTAGCATAGTCGCCATGGTGTCTGTGATCCGCTTTGCTTCCGCTTGCAAAGGATTGCTTAACAGTCAATTATTGTAAACTACTAGTCGTCTTCTTCTTGGTCTGCTTCTGGGACTAACGCTCAAGAATTCTTGTGAGGAATCCTGGATAGGGGAGGAGTAATCTAGCCTTAGCAACCTCGTTGTAGGACTAAGTTCGATCGCTACTGAGGACATTGATGAGGGAATTGTTGTGGGTGTAGATTGCAGGTGCTGGGATTTAGCTGAGAGAAGAGACCTAGCTGATGCTGGACTGTTTGTTATTTTTTTAGCATAAGTTTCAGCTTGCCATGAACTCGCTTCAAATGGCGTAACATGGATGAGGTTCCTAGATGGTTAAGGTCCCTACCTCAACTGACTGTGGCTTTACATCTGCTAAAAAATTGCGGGACAACTGTTGTTAGGATTTGGATAAGAATAATTCCACACATAATGGGTGGATTTTTTTAGTCTTTAGTGCAAGAACTGCTTCCACTGGTGCAGGATCCTCACCAACATTCTCATTAGCGCTGTCGTCAGCTGCACAAATATCCCCCTCATCCTGTTGCAATTCCAAAGTGGCATCCTCAATATGTGTATCACTGGCTATACTTAGGCTGCTCATCCACACATCTGCAGAAATGCTGAAAGGGGATTTCTTTATGAGTACAGTCAGGCGCGGGCTGGGAGGCATCAGCCCGCGCCGGTAATATAAAAAAAATATTGCATCCACAGCGGGGAATGGGGGGAGGCGGCCGGCTTGAACAGCCGTTAGACTGAGTGGCCCGGGTGCCCACTGCCCCCCTGCCCGCCCCTGAGTACAGTATCAGAAAGGTCAGGTTTACACACAGCACATGAGGATAGACTCTCCTCAGGGATTTGTTTTCTTCCAGCTTGGCTTTTACACATAAAAGTATTTGGGCACCACTTTTTGAGTCAGAGTGACAAGGTCTTGCATCGTCAAGACTGACCTTACAAAAGATGCCTCAGTGACAGTTGCAGAACTAGCACTCATAAAGAAAGGCGAAGGCCTGATTCTTTCCTTGCCACTGCGTGTGTAGAATGACATGTTGGCAATTTAACTTTTTTCTGCAGTTATCTTTGCCTTGAATACAGGTGTTTTTTTACATTTTTGTCTCCCTGAATTAAAACTGTTATGCACTTTAACATAGGCTTTATCTGATGATGTAGAGGAATTACTATCATCATGACTGGTGCCATCAGCTGCTTGGTGCTCCTTGTTTTCTGTGGACTGATGTGAATCCATTTTGATGAAACAGTAGAATGTGACTGTAGACTTTTAAGAACATTGCCAGCCCTTTTATTTGAATTGTTGTTTCAGCACTGAACACTGCCACCTCTCCTGTTTGTGGGTGAGCTATAGCACAGTAGAATGTGATTGGAGACTTTTAATAACACTGCCAACCTTATTATTTGAATTGCTGTTTCAGCACTGAACACTGCCACCTCCCCTGTTTCTGTGTGAGCTCTATCTCTGTAGAATGTCACTTGAGCCTTTGAAGAACACTGCCAGCCTTATAATTTGTCTTTCAGCACTGAAAACTCCCACCTCTCCTTTTTCTGTGTGACCTATAACTCTGTAGAATGTCACTGGAGACTTTGAAGAACATTTGCAACCCTCCTCTTTCTGTTTTAGCTATGACGCTGCCCAACTGCACTGAAGACTGCCAACAACCCTGGGGACAAAATAAAAAGAGGAATGCTCGTAGACATGTTCACGATTACGGACATAGGTAAAAAGAACCTAGCTCAGGCACACATGAAGAAAGGCACAGGCGAAGAGGTGTACTGGTCCTTCCGCAACTGGGTGAATGGGTATTGTTTCTTCACGGCCATTTACATAGAGTATAGACTGGACGAACGCACGGACGGTTGTCGCCATTTGTATATGATGAATGACATGTTTATGAAAGATGAAGCCACTATTTGACGATCCGACAATGACATATTTAGGCGAAAAATGAGCGGCTGGACCAGTATTCCACTTGGTCATAAAGACATCGACTGATGGATGGAGTTGATGCGGCCCAGTAGCCAGGCCTCTATGACAAACTATTTCACTTTCACATCTGTTTCCAAAGAAACAGATGTCACGCGTTCAACTCTGGATCCTGCACTCGTGGCACAGCATGTAAATACAGACACGCGTGCTCCACTTGCAGAGCTTCGCATAATGCCACCAAATTCTCCGGGCCCACCCACTTAGCAGATTGAGGAAGAGGAGCTCATGCGCCTACTTCACACCAAAGCTCCCTTCCCAATTAATATCACAGCATTGGATAGATGTCTTAGCCTTTTCCCATATCATGAAACTGACGAATTTCTGAGAAACAGTTTTGAATTTGGCTTTCATATACCAGTTCAAGGGACCTTATGTCCACCCATCCCCAGGAACTTGAAATCTGCCTACATCTTTCCCTAAGTGCTGGCTGGAAAGATAGTGAAGGAAATTAAGTTAGGCCGCATTTTAGGCCCTTTTGTGTACCACCCCACTGCACAACCTCATAGTGTCCCCAATAGCGGTGTTTCCCAAGAAGTCATCAGGCAAATTTCGACTTATTCATCATTCATACCCAGCTGGTTCCAACGATTCCATAGATCACATTCATAACTTCATGAACTACCAATCGTTCGAAGCAGCACTTTCACTAGTATAGGAAAACGTTTGCAGTGCTCTTCCAGCCAAACTTGACATTGAATCGACATTCCGTTTACTGCCGCCTCATCCAGAGTCCTTTAAATTCATGGGTTTCAAACACCAGGGCAGGTTTTATGTAGACCGCTGCCCCTACCCATGGGTTGTTCCATTTCTTGCACATACTTTGAGAGGTTCAGTTTGTTCCTCCATTGGTTCATCCGAGCAGGAACAGGAAATCACGGAATATCACACTATTTGGATGATTTCCAGATTATAGGCCCAGTAGGATCTCCTCAATGCGGTTACATCCTAGCAGCTGCGCAAGCACTATTCTTCGTGTTAGGTGTCCCTGTAGCACACGACAAAACCGAGGGACTAGCCCCTCTGTTATCTTTTCTAAGGATAGAAATTGACACCATGGTAGGCAGCTGTAGGCTCCCACAAGAGAAAATCTGAAAAATGATAGAAGCAATAGCTGAAATCCAGTCCAACCAATTTACAAAGTTACGCAAGGTTCAGTCCATTTTAGGCCTTTTTAACTTTGTGTGTAGAGTTATTCCTATGGGCCAAATTTTCTGCAGAAAACTGCAAAGCACCACAGCAAGAAGGTCCAAGCCTGATCCAGGGATAAGAATATAGCAGGAAATCAAATAGGACCTACAAGTGTGATTGAGGATCCTTCGAGAATTTAACGGTAAAAGAATATGGCCCACTCCTCCTATTCCTAACAATCAGCTAGACCTATCATCATCATCTATTTATATAGTGCCACTAATTCCACAGTGCTGTACAGAGAACTCACATCAGTCCCTGCCCCATTGAAGCTTACAGTCTAAATTCCCTAACATACACACACACAGACAGAGAGAGACTAGGGTCAATTTGATAGCAGCCAATTAACCTACTAGTATGTTTTTGGAATGTGGGAGGAAACCAGAGCACCCGGGGGAACCCCACGCAAACATGGGGAGAACATACAAATTCCACACAGATAAGGATGTGGTTGGGATTCAAACTCATGACCCCAGTGCTGTGAGGCAGAAGTGCTAACCACTCAGCCACCGTGAGGAGCACAAGGCTTTGGTGCTTACCTGAACAGCAAATGGTGTGCGGCACACTGGCCAGAATCCTGGCATCAGGGGGCTATTGTGTTCAACTTGTTAGTCCTGTAGCTCTTTCCAATCATCGTGTCCATCGAGCTTTGGGCTTCAGTTTTAAGCGTCCGGCACATTGTTTTCTGGTGTGATAATCTGGGTGTTGTTTAATCGGACAACAAACAGAGCGCATCGTCCCATCACGCCATTTCTCTACTGCGCCATCATATTTTACGCTGTTTGGAACACGATATATCGTCCAATGCACATCACGTTCCTGGGATAAAAAACGGCATTGCAGACGCGCTATCACGTTTTTAATGGTGCAGGTTTAGGGCATTGGCTCTGCATGCCAACCTAAAAGGGATCCCATATTCCTCTTGTGTTTGTCAGATCATCAAGCGGGCATAACAGGACTGGACAAATGATCCCTGGCCTAATCCACAAGACGATCCTACCGAAAGTCGTGGCGGCAGTGGTATCAATTCCTGGAATCTAAGAAGATTCTAGATTCAGATGACGCCATTGCAGCATTCATGTGGGAACGATACAGCGAGGAGGCATCCAAGACAGCTATGGTCGCGACCCTCGCATGTATCTCATTCATGTCACGCCTGCAAGGACCCTAAAAGGTTGGGCTCATGATAGACCGGTCCCGGCAGATACGAGGAGACCAATAGATAGCAATATTTTGCACAAATTAATTCAGGCCCTCCGATTGTTTATGCTTGATAAGTACGAATTATTATTATTTCGCACAGCATTTGCACTTGCGTTATTTGGAGCATTTACAATTTCTGAACTGGTCGCCCAATCAAAATCAAGACCATTACCAGGCTTACTAGAGCGACACATTATAATACAAGACAATCAATTGAACTCCAAAACGGACCAAACTGGAAAAGGGTGCTGGATACACTTGCAGTTGTAAGTTGACATTTAGATTGGTCTATTGACACTTGCAACACAATTTTGTGGGATCAGACACCATAATTGCACGCTTTCTAGAACACCAAGTTGGGTCTCCCCTCACAAGATACCAATTTCAAGTCATACTTAAGAGAACGTTAATAGTGCTGGGTTTAGACCCCACCCGATTTGAAACACATTCCTTCCGCATTAGGGCGGCTACGTCCTGGGCCTTGGCTTGCTCATCGGTAGCAGCCATTAAGCATTAGGCAGATGGCAATCAGCCACATATAGAAAGTTCATTAGGCCGAATGTTTGATTATGATGTGTCTTTGTTTCTTCTCTCTCCCTTTTGTCTTTTGCTTCATCTTAACTTGGTTACCCAGGGCTATGCTGCTTGTCGCTTTTACGTGAGGGCATGAAATGATTTTTCCTGTTTTTTACTTGGATCAAGACCTGATTAGTGGTGTGCCTTTGGCGTTTTTCGGGTTTGTTACCTTCATTTGGTTGACCTCTTTTCCTTCATCCTTACCATTCTTCCTTTCTTTTTCTTTATCCGCACTAATGGTAGCACGGATGAGTGGTTGAGCACTTTACCGCAGGGTTAAGACATTGTGAAGATTGTAAGTAAACAAGATTTTTGTGATCCATGAAGACTGTGAAGGGATAAAGAGCCCCTTACAAAAGGTATTGCAAGTCTCCCAGTGCAATCTTGATTGCCAAGAGTTCTTTGTCCCCAATGCCATAATTGACTTCACATGGGAACAAAGTTCTAGAATGAAACCCACATGGGAACAAAGTTCCGGAAGAATTCTTCTGAGATAACGCAGCCCGAGCTCCCATAGTGGAGGGGTCCATTTCCAGACAATGGCTTATGCTGGCCAGGTTGTCTGAGAATTGGGGTGACTGAGAAGGCTTTCTTCACCGCACTAAAACCGGAGACTGCTTCTGGAGGACAGATTTTGGTTTGTCCCCCTTTAGGAGTGAGAGAGGTAATGGGTGCTATGAGAGTGGAAAAATTCCTAATAAACTGCTGGTAGTAGTTGGCAAAGTTAATAAACCACTGAGTAACTTTTAACCCAACAGGCTGAGGCCAGTTTAGAATTGCCTCCACTTTCTTATGGTCCATTTGAAGCCCAGTACCCGAGACCAGATACCTAAAAAAAATGTACTTGGGAAAACTCGAAGAAACATTTCTCCAACTTATAATATAGGTAATTTTGCCCGAGGACTTCCCTAATGTGTTTACAAGAGAGATTTTGGGAGAAAATCAGAATATCGTCAAGGTAGGCAACCACAGATAGGTAAAAGAGATCCCGGAATATTTAATTAGCAAACTCTTGAAAGACTGCTGGGTCATAACAGAATCCAAATGGCATCACAAGGTATTCATAGTGCCAATACTTCAGGCACTTCCTTCCCTCCTCCTCGTCTCTCTCTCTGTCAGGACCCTCAAGGCTCTGTTCCTGGTCTTCTGCTCTTTCTCTACACCTCCTCTCTTGGAGAACGCCTTTGGTTTTTGGCCTCCACTACCAATACTATGCAGAAAACACCAAAATCTACCTTTCTTCTCCCAACCTCTCTCTCCCTCTTTCCTATCCCGTATGTTCATTTGCTTCTCTCCCATCTCAATCTGGATTTCCCAGCACTTCCTCAAACTTAACATGTCCAAATCCAAGCTCACTATGTTTCCCCCTGCTAATGTCAATACCCCACCCCACCCCACATCTCGCTCACAGTCTACAGCATCAGCCTCTCCCTGTTCTCCACACCCACTACATTGGTGTCATCCTTGACTTCACCCTCAGCTTTAGCGGGCACATCCAGTCCCTCCCGCATTCCTTCACAAATTGCCAAAATACAATACATCCTTTCCTATCTCTGGAAGTACCCAAAACCCTAACCCACTCACTCATTCTTTCCAGCCTTGACTACTGTAACCTCTTCTTTACTGGCCTCCCCTTCCCCCTGTACAATCCATCCTGAATGCAATGGCTAGACTAATCTTCAACTCCCGACGTTCCACATCAGCTGCTCCTCTCTGTAAATCCCTTCACTGGCTCTCCATTCCGTCTGGAACCCATTATCCTCATTTACAAAGCTCTCACTATCGCTTTCCCCCATACATCTCTGACCTTGTCCCTTGATACACCCCTATTTGACCACCCCACTCCACCTCTGACCTTTGATTTTGACCAACTTTCCTCTTCATCAACAACTTGTCTCTAAGACTTCTCCTGCACTACATCCCACCTATGGAACTCCTTGCATCACCCTACCAGACTCTCCTCAAAACCTCGCACAAAACCCACTTTTTTTTTGTCTACCCTACTCCCTCCTAGACCTTACTGTCCAATCCTGTTCACATGCCTGACCTTTCCAATGTGCTTTCTAGGGTAGAGTTTGCACCCCTTAGGCCTGATTCATTAAGGAAAGGTGAAAAAAGGTTTTCACTTGGACAAAACCATGTTACAATGCAAGGGGTGCAATTTTTATTTTGCACATAACTTAAACACTGTCTGTTTTTTTCATGTAGCACACAAATACTTGATAGCTTATTTGTACACTGAAATTTAAAGTTAATCTAGGACATGCTGCACCCCAACTATAAATCTGCCATCACATTTTAAATTTATATCCCCCTCCAATGCAACATGGTTTTGCCAAGATGCAAATCTACTCTTTTTTATTTTTTTGGTTTACTTTCCTTAAGGAATCAGGCCCCTTATCTCTCCCAGTGCTGCCGATGTTGCCTGTGCATGGTTCTGCTTTCTTATAAGTCTTTCCATTAACTCCTATTGGCTCCAGCCTCCCAGCCCCCAATTACTTCCACTCTATAAAAAGCAGCTGTGACTGCAATATGGGGGGCCAATTTATGAAGTCTCTTGCCTTACCAGCAGACCTTTGATTCCTGTTCCAGGGTGATCCTGGCAAATCCATCTGTTCCACTGTGTTTCTGGTAATTCCATCTGCTCATTGTTTTCCTGGTAATTCCATCTATTTCTGGTGTTTTCAGGAATCCGTGGCATTCCTGGTATATTCAGCAATACACTTTATTCTTGTATCTTCAGCAATCCACTGCATTCCTTATATTTTCAACAATCCGCTGTATTCCTGCATTGCCTACACTTGCCTCACATGCTTTCTTTCTTCACATGACCTATTGGACCCTTTTCAGTCAGGGCTTTTGTTCCCAACACTTCACAGAGACTGCACTGACAAATGTTATAAATAATGTGATCATCTAAAGGACATCATTTGCTTCTATTTATCCTGGATCTCTCTGCTGCCTTTGACACTGTTGACCACTCTCTTCTAATACAAGTGTCTACAGGATACTGCCCTATCTGGGTTTTCATCCTATCAAACCACTTTTTCAGTGTCAGTTTGTCTGGATCCATCTCCTCTCCACTTTCTTTATCAGTTGTTATCAGTAGCACAAGGCTCAATCCTAGGTCCCTTGCTCTTTTCTATCTATAAAACTATTCTTAAAAAAACGAATAAGCTCCTTTGGATTTCAGCATCATCTCTATGCAGTTGATACTCAAATGTATCTGTCCTCTCTGGATCTCTCACCATCTGTGTGAGCCTACGTTACTGATTATCTTTCTGCCATCTCAGCTAAGATCTCCTCTTGCCAACTCAAATTGATCTTTCAAAAACAGAATGTATTTATATGCCATTTATATTTTTGTTGACAACATAACAATACATCCTACCCTACAAGATTGCTGCCTAGGTCATCACATATGATTTACTATGGTGTCCTTACGGTCACCAAAGCCACTTATTAATGCTTCACATTTAAATCACATATACATGTAGCATGAGCCTCACTGGGCTTTGTAAGTATACAAAGAATCACAGAGAATAAGATAGATTAAATGTATTTTAATCCGAAAAATGTTTCCAAAGCTTAATTACAAAACAGTTAATAACAAGACATACAGTAAGTTGCACAAATAATTTTCAGAAATAAAATAGGAAATAAAACCAGAGTCACTACTTACTAGTTAAGACTTGGTGTATGAGAGGAAACACATTTAAGAAATATGGGACATGTCTGTCTTGATAGACCCCCTCATGAAAATGCACATTGTAATGTCTAAAGCAGAAGATTTTAAACCCTTCTTACATGCCTCTTCACCCCCACCTTAGGAATTACATTTTCAATTTAGTCAGATTGATTCCCAATAAGACACAGAGCTTTCCGAAGTGAAATGATGTTCAGAGATCTGGAATGTTCACAGGCCTGAGATCTCACCTCTGCTCGTTCTACTTGGCTGGTCAGGTCCACATCCTCTGCATGCCAAAAGAACTCCTCAGAGATGCTTATCTATCCCTGGGTCTGACTAATATCAAAGAATTATTGACACTTGCATAGGTTCACACTCATGTCATTTAGCAAAGCACACATTGAGATTACATTACAAAGCACACATTGAGATATACATTGTCATACCTGAATATTAAGGGAAAATAACAACAGTATATATTCAACCACTCCAGGCTGATTGACTTATCTTGCATGAGAATTAGCCAGAATTGGCTTACACCTATAACATTACACTCAGTGACAGGTGGGGGCTCCCCCCCCCCTTGTCTGCACACTGCCAGGATTAAGGAATGCTCAGCCCCCTCTCTACCCTGGTGCCACTGAGTCTGGGTTGGGACATTTATCATTAAACTTCCCTGAAAGTTTTTCAGAATACCTGCTCTAGGGTTTATCACCCTCTTCAAGTCAAACAATCCCAGGCAGCCTCGGACTGGCCTGCCGGGCAGCCGGGCTAACCACCGGTAGGCCCCCAGGGTGAAGCTCCGCCCCCTCCATTGTTAGGGCAGAGCTTACGGAACACTTCCGATGGCGGCGAAGTAAGCAGAGAAGAATGAGGGGGAAATTTTGGAAAATGAGGGATGAAAGAGGGAAATGGGTAGAGGCATGAGGAATAAGGGGCAAAGACAGCATGGCAGAGAGTAAGAAGGAGCCAAAGCAGCATTGCAGAGAGTGAAGGGGGGCCAGGTCAGCATGGCAGAGTGTGAAGGGGGGCAGGTCAGCATGGCAGGAATGTGAAGGGGGGCAAGGTCAGCATGGCAGAATGTGAAGGGGGCAAGGTCAGCATGGCAGAGTGTGAAGGGGGCCCAGGTAAGCATGGCGGAGTTTGAAGGGGGGCCAGGTCAGCATGGCAGAGTGTGAAGGGGGACCAGGTCAGCATAGCAGAGTGTGAAGGGGGCCAGGTCAGCATGGCAGGAGTGTGAAGGGGGGCCAGGTCAGCATGGCAGGAGTGTGAAGGGGGCAGGTCAGCATGGCAGGAATGTGAAGGAGGGGCAAGGTCAGCATGGCAGAGTGTGAAGGGGGGCCAGGTCAGCATGTCAGAGTGTGAAGGGGGGCAGGTCAGCATGGCAGGAGTGTAAAGGGAGGCTGGTCAGCATGGCAGGAGTGTGAAGGGGGGCAAGGTCAGCATGGCAGAGTGTGAAGGGGGGCCAAAGCAGCATGGCACAGGTTGATTAAGGGGTGCCCAGAGAAGGGGGGAGCAAAAGCAGCATGGAGGGCACAGTGTGACCATAAAGAGGCACAGCATGGTGATGAAGGGGCACAGTAATGTGTGTGTGTGATGGCACAACGGGCTTGTGGCAATGTAATGTGTGTGTGGTAGGTGGTGGCTAACTAATGGGTGCTATTTTGTTTGTGGGGTGATGATAGGGCAATTTAATTTTATAGTGGGGACTATTCATTTAAGATGGGGTGGTTTGGGCGCTATTAATTGAATGCAGGGCTGAGTTTGAGGAGCATGATGTCAATTTATTAAATGTGAATATGAATTATTTAATGGCAGTGATGGTTGCGGGAAACAGGTATATTTATTATATGTAAATTCTATTATTTTATTGCTGGGGCTGTCTGGAGGGAGGGAAATAGGCCTTCCTCCAGCCCCAACATTAAAATAATAGTATTCACATTTAATAAATAAACTTAAGTATTAGTTGTGGGTCCTATTGATTTAACGCCGGGGCTTGTTGGAATTTTCTAAATGTACCCATTTTTTTTCCAAATAGAGCCCCCAACATTCCAGGATCCAGACAAGCTGCAACTAAAGAAACCAGCGCCCACAGGTGGTCAAAGTGACAAGAACAGGTAGGACAGTCTGTCAAATGTTCTGAGTCTAGTGGGACAACCCCGATTTTTGGTGACTGTTATGCCCAATCTAAGGGGCAGGTTAAGACTGTATTCTTTATATACACGCTGCATACTTTATATACTACACTATGGTGCTAGCTGTCCTTCGTGGGCTGACCACTTCCCCTCTAGTGTCTGGTCTCGCCTCTTTGATGGCTGGCCACACCCCCTCTGGTGGGCCCCTAGCGGTGCAGTCCCCCGGTGGGCCCTTCATGCCCCAGTCCGACACTGATCCCACAGCATCAGTCTTCCTGCTGCCAGAGCTTTTAGAGCTTGGCTGTGAAGCTTTGCTCCCTGGAGCCTCTAGAGGGGCAGACACCAGCAGGATTCATTAGAATTCTGATGGTTTTACAGGAAAAGGGTCAGATGCTGCAGCTCTGATGTCCCCACATGGGGAACTGGGGTTGCAGCAGCACACATACTGCCAGGCCTCTTTACATCCACTCGCTCTTTCAGCAATCCTTGCAAATAGCTAGTGTGGTGACTCCCAGCGCTGCCTTCTCCTGTCCCCAGCACTTGAGAGAGGTGAAGACGCTATAGTGCCGTTGTTTCAGTTAAGATGAAATGCAGCATTTGTGGGGAATGGGAGAGGGGGGTGATGGACACAGGGAGAGATTTACAAACCTGCTATTTGTAAACCGTGAAACTGTGCTATTTATTGAAAGCCAAAAGGCATGAAAGGGCATGAATAAAAAACAGCCGGTCTGAAACTGCAATTCCGGATTTATTTTTTATTTTTTAAATGTGAGGCATACAGAGTGGGTAATGTGTTCTGCTGCTGCAGACTGCCGCTTATTAGTAAAAAAGGAAAAATAATGTTGTGGTTCTGACAGGTGACTGCTTAAACGGCAATGAAAATATAAAAACATTCAGCTTTGGGCCTGGTCCTCTAGGAGGAAGGGTGCACCTAGAGAGTACTGGTCCAATGCTGAGTAGCACTGGGTCCCTGGTGCCTTTACTGTTTTGTACCACACAGTTATTTCATATGGGGACATGATTAAATTATTTTTATTGTATGCAGCGGCAACCAAGTGCATGCGTGAGCACGCAGCCATACAAGCACCCGCATGCAAGAACAATCATGGGCTGTCAGTACCTGCAGGCCACTTGTTTTGACATAAAATGCTCAGTGTTAATACTCTCTACCACAAGCCTGATACCTTCTGCGTTATACTTCATAACAGTACTTAACAAAAATAACCACACGGACACAAGATATATATTTGGCAAAAAGGTTGCAGTTTATTTAATATAACATATTTATTAAAATCTGATGGCGGCGAGAGCAAAGCAGTCAGCTAACAACCAATCTTGAAACCAATACAGCATACAGTAAACTGCAAATACCACTGTCCCAAGACTTTACTATACCCAAGTCTTTACCATTGGCCGGAGCTAAACTTGGTGTCATCGCGACTGCCCCCTTCTGGACCCAAATTGACGCGTCTGCCTAACAGCATGCCAAGGGACCCTCCACCCAACAGGCCCAAGAGTCAGGTTACTGCGAAAGGGGCAGTGACGTGTGGCCAATCAACGGTAGCAACTTCGACTAGTCACTGACTGAACTGCTCTTCTACTCACCGCTGAAACCCTTTAACGGGTTACCAGCCCGCCATACAGACTCTTAACTAAAAACCGTAAATGCCCATATGTTGTAAGATGAAAAACTCTAACCCTTGATTCGTTCAATGTACTCCATCCGGACGATAAAATTGAGAGTGCCTCACTGAAATCCATGGGTGATCTATTACAGAACCTCCTTAAGTAATAACCACTTTATCTGCAGCGTTGTTTTTTTTTTTAATATAGACTGTATAATGGGAGCAGCGATGGGAACCCTTCAGTAGAGGCGGGGAATAATATGTGACCAACACAGCTTAATCGTTGGCCACTTAGCATGCATTGCCCTTAAATCCTCTATCATGTCTATTATTAAATCTACGGATTTCGAACGACTCAAATAGTTTCCTCCAGCATGCACCAATAATATATCAGGAGGGCCACAATTACTGATCTCTTCCTCCAGTAGGGGCATGATCGAATGCCATCTAAGGCCCCTTTTTCCCACCCATTTGATGGCCACCGGGCCAGGGAATAAGGACCAATCATATGTAAGGTTATGCTTCTCTGCCCAAAAAACATAAGAGTGACGCAAATGCCATATGTTAGTCCTCCGGTTCAGATTACCTATAACCAAAGAAAATATTTCAGTCATTAGGACCATTTAGATAACTATATACTTTTGACCAAATATGCATTAGCAGTTGGATACTAGGACTAACCTCTGCACACAACAGTATGTCATAATAATTGCCCCACAAACATTAAATGTATAACACCAAGCAGGTCTGTTTCATCATAGGACCGCTTTACTAACATCTATGATGACTGTTTGATCATCATGTCACACCAAGCGTAATGCCTATACACAGGACCGCTTTACCAAACACCGACCAATATGCTTACTTAAAATCAAACAAACCAAGCAATCACAAATACCTGTGACACTTTAATGCTTACTTCTCATCACTAATATACCAAAGCTCAGCCATACAAGCTGTTATTATGTTATAGACAATGATTGTGGCCAATGGGAAGGGGGGGGTAAACTGTAACCCATATGAAGAGCAAAAAACCCGACAAACCCTGGAGACCAATAGCCAATCAGGCCTTAATCCAAGGAGAAACGGGAAACATCCCTTCATGCCCTCGCTAAAAGCGACAAGCGGCATAGCCCTGGGTTAACGAAATGGCGAGGCAAGCAGCCAACTATACTAAGGTTGTGGACGTATGTAAGTCTTGTAGGCCTCCGACTTCCAATGGCCGACAACTTGTATATCAGCAGAGAAAGCTCCTCTCTCGGCCGCAGCTGTAGCCACTCCAATTCTGAAGGAATGGGTGCCATAAAGAGACGGATCCAAACCAATATAACTTACGGAGCGCTTAAATAATGCATTAAATTGAAATTTTGAAAGCGGGGATCCATCTGCGTGTAACAGCCACATATCCCCTTCTCTAGGACAAATCAAAACAAATTTAGAGCACAACACTTCCGAGCATATGGTCGAGTCATGTTGTACGGGTATGTTGAACCAATGCCCTTTGGTCAGTTTTTGAACGGGACAACTTACAATAAACATGCTAGACAGTAATATGTGTGTATTTAGCCAATAAAGCATTTCCAATGTCAGTGCTAGACCGCGTTACTAGCTCACTTATTCTAAAAGCCCCATGGAAGGCCATACAAAAAGCTGTGCTAATTAGAAGTACTTCATATGGATCTAACGCAACTGCCGAGAGTGTCCTCATCAATTGCCTCAAGACCTCAATGGAAATGGGGTGCCTCGTGTCAGCCTCAACGGGACATTCTCTCACCCATCCCCTCAATGCTTTAGAAATCATGAAGCCCCCGGTGGGATATGTAACTCCGTGCAGTCGGGCCATAAAAGAAATACCAGAAAGGGTAGCCACCATGTTGGATTTTGAGGCACCATGTAAATATTTGCTCCACATGAACTCTAAAATGTGATCGGTCTGACCTGAAGATGAACCCTTCAGAGTATGAACTCAGAAACAATTGCCATTGCTGCAAGGAATCCTGGTAAGACCGTCTCATATATAGTGCCAAGGAAGCTTCCGCCAGGCCCCTTATATCGGCTTGACCATCTGCCAAGCAGAAGGAGCACAGGGAATTCCAATTAGCTGAGCATGGGGAGCCAATGACCTAAAACGACGCCATTGAAAACAGGATAGGGAGTCAGCCACATGATTCTCTATGCCCGGGACATGTTTAGCCCGAAACAAGATATCAAACTGTAAGCAACACAGTCCAATCTGCTCAACAGGTTAACCGCCAGCACCGAAGATGAGCTTTGCTGATTTATGACCTGAACCATCCCTAGGTCGTCGCACCAAAAAACTACATTCTGACCCGACAAACGACTGGACCATATTTCAAGAGACAACACTATTAGAAACCATTCTTGCACCAATAGGTTCCTTACCAGCCCGTTATGTCTCCACTCCATAGACCAAGGGGCAGCACACCATTCCCCTTGAAAAAAGTCCACGAAGCCATGAGCTCCAGAGGCATCCATGTGAAGCTCTAATTCCGAGCTAGACACTTTAGGAGTCGGCAAAATCCGTACTCCGTTGAAATCTCTTACGAATGTGGTCCAAATCCGAAGATCACATCGGATGTCCGTTGATAGCCAAAGCTGAGGATGCGGCTTCGTTAGCCCTGCTGTAGCTAATTGCAACTTTCTGCAGAAAATCCTTCTCTTCGGAATGACTCTGCATGCATAGTTCAATAATCCAAGCAATGACTGTATCCGCCGCAAGGAACTAGTGTCTGAGCTAAGAACCTCTGCAATAACTAAACCTAACTTAACAATCTTTTCTTTAGGTAGATGACAACATGGTGTCTATTTCTATTTCTATCCCCAAGAAAGACAGGCAAGCCACAGGGCCCTCCGTTTTGTCATGGCCTATTGGAACTCCCATAACGGCAAAAAGAGATTTTTCCGCAAACAAAACCTCCTCGCAAACTGAAGATGCGACAGGGCCTATAAACAAAAAAATCATCTAAATAATGCACTAACCCAACGTGACCCGTTCCTGCTTGTATACACCGATGCAGGAAAGAGCTAAAGAGCTCGAAGTATGCACAAGATACCGAGCAGCCCATTGGAAGACAGCGATCAATATAATAGTCGTCTTGCCATTTAAAACCCATGAATCTTAAAGATTCTGGGTAAAGAGGGAAAAGCCTAAATGTGGTTTCTATGTCCAATTTAGCTAAAAGGGCACCCTTCACATATGATCTAACTAGCGTTAGTGCCTCTTCAAAAGACTGATAAATAACTGAACTGTGTCTCGCATCAATGGCATCATTCAATGAAAAACCCGGAGGATGAGACAGGTGCTGAATTAAGCGGTATTTACCTGCCGCTCTTTTTGGTACAACACCCACCGGGGACAATATCAAGTCCGAAAAAGGGAGAAACTTGAAAGTACCCAACATGCATCCTAAGGTGACTTCCTTATTCACTTTGCAAGACAATACTTGGGGAAACAGAGAGGTGGATTTTAAATTACGACCATCACTGGACCGCGCCAGTCTGACAGTGGGCAACCTAAACCCGTGGGTAAATCCTTCATGAAGAAAATTGGCATGAAAGGTACCTGGAAAGAAACCTAACCACTTATATAAACAACTCAAATTAATTGGAGAAGGAGCCTTGCGCAGCAGCTCCTGGCATACCACAACCCCTCCCGCTGGCCGCTGTATTCTTGGTGCACTCACGTGCAGAATGGGAACCTCGACAAATTGCGAAGATATGTCTGTATCTGCATGAATCTCCCTAATGGAGGTGGAGTTGTTGAAAGCAAAACATCTATTTTGCTTCCTACGGGGAGCGCCACGCCGCTCAGTTCCTGGACCACTCCCCGAAGAACACATAAGTTTCAACCAGGTTTCCACGTCCCTACATTCCAGCAGAATTTGTTCTAAACCACTGGCTTTCTCCCTAAAACTCTCATTGTATGTTCTCCACGCATTAGGCCCGTCGTTAATCACCATTTCCGTTATCAAATGAAGATAATGCCACACGTCAATCAGAGCATCAGGTCTAGTCTCTATATAACATGCAGCAAAAACACAGTATCCTGACACCCAGTTATGAAAGGTGCGATTTGCATCCTCACCTATACCCCCTTTACTGCAAGCCGTGGAAAAGTCTTTTTGGCTTCTTTCGTTAGTGAAAACATATCCACATATACTCCCATTTTAATCCTGTCCTTTATACAAAGCCTCACTCCCGTTAACAGCGCTGTATTATCGCAGCATACCATGGGGCCACCTATCGCTGCACGAGGAGCCATTATCGCGGGAGCCATCCTAGCGGGCTGAATCAAATGATCTTTCAATAATTTTAGCAGCCTATGTGAACCTTGTTTGTCATCCGACGAATCGTCTTCAGTACATGACATTGGGGCGCTATGTGTGTGTGCTTGTGACTGCTGTGTAGGTAAAGAAATATTCTCACCAACTGTAGAAACTGAGATCCCTGGTCCCTGCTGTGAGGAGCTGTCCTGAGGCACATTCTCTGTTGTCATATTTGCTTGCAGTGTCTCTTTCCCCGCCGATTCAGCTTGCGATAATGACAATTCCTCTAGACGCACTCATTTCTCCTCCTTGACGTGTCTGCGTTACTGGGCGAGAAAGTATATTAGACAACGGCAACACATCTGACCTACAAACCCCTACCTGGCCCTCACTACTGAGTGAAGCAGATGCAGAGACATCAACACCTGTATTAATTCGAAAACCCCGGGGCTGGTGGCTGAGGTAATTTGCTATGAACCACAAAGGGAGTAGGGGTCTGATTAAAACCTTGCGGGGGAAATGGGCCATGTAGTGGTGATGAAGTGTCAGAATAATGATGGGGCAGTCTTCTGTCCTGTGGTGGGTAGGGGGCCATCCATTGTGGCCAGTTGCTAAGGTCCCTTTGTGAAGCAGGGGTAGGGTAATGGAGAGACCAGGCTGCTGGGGTATTAAAAGGTTGCACATTCTGCATTGGTGGTGGCGGGTATCGACTCTGATTGGGTGGAGGTGGATATGGCATGCTCCCTGACTGCATCGCCATGTTATCACGGTGCGGTAATATATTAACAGCACTAAAGGGCCTGAACGATGAAGAATGATGTCCCTGCCAAAACATATAGGGTGGGTGTGATGTTTGGCTCAATAGCCCTTCGTCCTGTGAAAAAAGAAGGGGAGATTGGGAATCTGACGTAAAGGGGGCAGCAAAAGCTGCAGGAGGACCAGGTAAGTGGGCGGCCTCTGTACCTCGACCACCCCTCGGGCATGAGAAGTGGTAATCTTGAAGGGGCATGCTGTGGTTGAGCAAATGTGGGATTATGGTCTGATTGATTTGGAGGAGGGGGTGTACCTGTATTTATTATATTATCCCTTTCCAAATTAACAGGAGGAGGGGTGTGTGGAAAAAATCCACTTTGTGGCCTTGCATCCCTATTTACAGTTGATGTGGCATCCGTGTGCCCACTAAATTTTGTAGCTGTGTTGTCATTTATACTATCCCCTGCTTGAAAGGAAGAATTATGCCTATTCACCCGAGTGGTTGAAGGAGAGGAGGCTCTACCCCTCCTCCCCCTCTGCCTGTGTTCCAACATTAGATGGACGCACAGCCCTCTTTGGAGCATGACCTCTCCTGCCCCTATTTGATCTGCTATACACCTGCCGCACGGAGCCACTACTGAGCTCTGGCGCTGGTGCCGTGTCTGTGGCCAGAGTCTGTGGCAGCGCAAAACTCCCCTCGTCCACTCGCAGACTCATTCAAAGGGGATTCCAATATGGCCGGTGCCCGGACTGACAGGAGGCGGAGCTACCACCTCCGCAATGGCTACAGCTTCTCTCTAGGAAACGGGCTGGGGGAACTACTTGGCGGTGGGGACGGGACATGACTAAACAAAGGGGCAGTAAATTTAAAGAAAAATAGGAAGTTTGGGCAGAATTAACTGTGACTGAGTGCGGTGAGAGAGGAGGGGGTGACAGGGAAGACGCTTGGCAAGGAGAGGATGATTATTAACAGGAAAAACAATATCAAAGAAAAGGAAGAAAATATAGCAAGAGTAGAAAGAGAGAGATAGAGAATTAGTATAGAAACAGAGACAGTACAAAAATCACAATATACTAAGCTTGATTAACACTGGAGATGCTTCCTATCCGGAGATGCAGGAACCAAGAGGACCAGCCCACCCGGACAGTATGCTTTATTACCTACATAACCACTCACCCTATCAAAATGATTGGCTGGCAGTGCCTGAAATTTAACCCCTAATGGTAAGTGTTGAATCACGTATAAATACGATATTTTAATTGGTTTCAGCTTATGGCTTCACTTAAACTAAGTGCTGGCATGATAGTTGGACAATATTACCCTGGTAGCTAGGGGTACCAGAAGGGGCCCAGTGCTACTTGGCCGTATTCTATAGGTGCGGGGACCCGATCAGATTTTTGGGCCCTCATACCTTAGAGGATCAGGTCCCTTGCTCACTAGGCTGGGCTCAGGAATTTAAGGGAAGGGATTTTTTTTATTTTTTTATTTAACAGAATTAAGCCTTGCAAGGTGGGTTACAACCAGGCACAGTATACCTTGCCTGGACTCCACGTAACATACCGCAAATTAAACACAAATCAGATGTAGTTTGAGTTTTCAGCCTTAAAACCATAGGATAGTAAACTGAAAACCACATTTAATGTGTTGGGGTTTGCAAACCGCATACAGAACTGCCCCTTATTAAATCTTCCCCACGATGTCTATTTTTAAATTGTCACCCTGCACCCATTTCCATATTTCTGATATTGTATATGGCATAAGATACATGCATGAAGGTACTATTATGTGTCCACAAGTACAAATATGTTCAAATGAATCAAATCCGTTCCAGATAGTTATACATATAAATGCATACTGAGGGGCAAAGGGTACACAGATTTCTAATATAGTACGAATGTTTAAAATATTTAAACATTTTTGACAATATCATATACTTGGGATTCTCACCCTATTAGTAATGACCAAGCAAAATTATTACATTCAAACAAAACAAATGCTCTTCTTTCACTGGCTGAATTATGTGTTCAGTCTGCTTGTGTTGCGCCTTTTTTTTATGTATTCAGGAATACTAAGTACAAGGGTCCCCTTCCATAGCTTCTGAAGGGGACATGGTCACACCCAGTTGGTGGCTCTTCCCACTGCACAGACAGACATGGGCCCCTCAGGCAGGCATGGGCTCCATTACTTTGCGCCTGCTCCCCCCCCCCCCCTCTCTGTGCCCTTGATTGTATCTGTACCCAAAGCTGATATATACAGTAACACTACAACATAAACAAGTTCTACATTTACACTGACTATGTTGTCCAAGGAGCCTCTTGAGAGTTGAAGCAGGTGAGATCAGTGTTAGATTGGGCTAGGGTCAAAGTTGTAATATTTTATTGCTGGGATTTGGTCAGGGTTATTTTTCTTTCTTAAGCTCATAATGATTTTGTAGCCTCCACCTTGGCTAACCTTGTACATTACAAACACAAGTTGAAAACACATTTCATTAAAAATTCTATTGAGTCACATATAAAGCATGAATAAAGGCAGCACAAATTCATGCATTCTGGGTTTTTTTCTGCTATATCAATGTATTGATTTTAGATTTGTGTGAAATAATAGCTTGGTAAATGTAGATACATACAGAATATTGTTTGTACTCCAGGGCCGTCTCTCCCATTGGGCACGCTGGCCTCCCTGGTCTCCTCCTCCGTCGCGCTGGCACTGCATGTCGGGCGTGACGTCATCACGCCCGCCCGACATCCATTGCGGAGCGCGACGGAGGAGGAGACCAGGGAGGGAGCCGGATCGCCAGCTGACAGCACGGTAAGTATTTTCTTCTTTTTTTGCAGGGTTTTTTTTTTTCCTGCCTCCGGAGGGCCCCCCTGGGCTGCAGGGCCCATATATATAATCATTTTTTATTATTTTTTTGTATATATAGGGGCCCCGGTGCACTGCTGTGCCCGGGGGCCCAAGAGGTTCTTAAGAGGGCCCTGTTGTACTCATACAAGTTATGCTGCTGAGATCTTTCAGTTAACACTGGATTACGTGTGTTAATCCTCATGTGACCAAAGAGAATAAAATCCGAGCTGTAATCATTTTCACTTGCTTCTGTGTCACTCATTTTCTTGTAAACATTTATATAGTTCCTACAGTGCCCTTGTGTGGTTGTATTGGTGAACTGAAAAAAAAACATGACATTATTTCTACGTTTTATGTAATTAAGCCACTCCAAAGGGATAATGGAGTTTTGGGAAGACCGTTTTCATGGCAGCACTGTGTGGCAGTTCCCCACCTGCTGGACTTTTAGAGCATGACATGAGCTTCTGCTGCCACAGAACATCTACCTGCAGACAGATATGTTTCAGTCGGCTTTATCTTCACCAGTGCAGAACAGGTGGTCCAGGTAGGAGCAATAGTGAGATTTTCATTGTTGTAGTGAAACCGCTTTTATAGTTCTTCAAACTGCTTATCAGAACAACCTGTCCTGTCATGAAAAACTTTCCCTTGAGGCAGCCGCATCACTTAACTATAAAATCTTGGAAGAGGAAATGGTCAATGTTCTTCGTTCCATGAAATCATCTTCTGCTCGAAGTCCAGACGGTTTGTCTGCCCTGTATTTTTATCACCATCATCACCATTTATTTGATTCCGCAGTGCTGTACAGAGAACTCATTCACATCAGTATTATAAAAGACAATGCTGTCCCGCCTCCTTTTTGAGAAGCTTATTTAAATAATTTTCCCAAGGAGTGTTGCCTGAAAGATCCCCTAATGCTACTCACATGACCGTCTTTCCCCCTGGGCACACTGGGTAGTTGCCCGGGGACCCCATGAGCATAGGGGCCCCATAGGCAGGGCCAAATAGAAAAAAAAAATCTATTCACCTATGTATCAAGGCACAGCTGTACAGCATGTTTTTTTAATGTTTAAACACTGATTTTTGTTGCAGGTACCAATAAACATAATTTTATTGATAATTTACATTTTTATTCCTGTGATTGGTTGTGTAGGTAGGGGCCCAAGTGCACTGCTTTGCCCGGGGGCCCATAATGTTGTTAAGATGGCCCTGGCTACTCATCTTTCTTTTGTGGCTATATTTTTTGCCATTATTTTCTAGTTTTGTACAGCAAATGAGCATTACAGTTAAATTTAACATACAGTAAGAGCTATTGGTGACCCTTCCATGGTGATATTATGAACAAGTCCATAGTGTCATATTGTATAAATACATGTAATGCATTATATATTTATATAAAGTGATAAGTTTTTTTTATATATATTATCATGTCATTATCCTTATAATGTACAATAACATTAGTACATACCTGTGTAAATTTTCTCTACATTCATACCTCCCATCCTGTTTTAACCTGCTCCTGTTTTTCTTACTTTACCTGGACTAAATTAAGGCCGCACTACCACCTAGGCAAAAGATTTTACAAAGCTACCTCAATCGCTCACCCCCAGCAAGAGCTCTGTGCATCCTTATTCCAGAGGCTCATCAAAGAGATTGCAGCTTGCAATAGGGCCTCCCGATCACACAACTCCTTGTCTGACGTTGGTTAGTTTAATTGAATTGATGGATTCCATTACAGAACTGGTGAAGCTTTGGGAAAATTGGTTGCTTGTAACAGCCCCTAGATCTCTGGCTAGAGGGATGGTCATCTTGGTAAAATATTTTACCTAGACAGCAGTAAATCAAAACACATTCAACTTCAACTAATTATTTCAGTGTTTTTTTTTATTCAAACATTGAACATTTTAGTATCCATGTTAGTAGTTTAAATTCACCATCACATGGTAAAAACTTTAAAAATACTATACAATATAGGCTGTTAAGCTTGAACCACCTGAAACATGATTGAACCTGTTCTCCTTGCTTGAATTTATCAATTTTTATTTTTTAGTCTATCTAATGTTTGAAAACATTTTGCAAATTTTCAAAAACTTCAGAACTGGTTCGAGAACAACTTTTAAAATAATTTTGGATGTCTCTAGTGGAAACATTTATGAAAACTGGTGTGAGGTGTCCTTTGCATCCAATCATATGAATGCACTAGAAACATGAACAAGAGAGATGTACTTTTAGTGAGGCAGCAGGATTTTGTGGTCAGCAAAACAAAGGTAATAAAAAAGTATATATGTTAGCGTGCTAGCTGCAAAGTCTAATAGATGGATTCTAGCTTGCTTATAAATATAGTAATGGTGACAATTATAATATCTATGCATTATAGTGTATATTGCACTAATACAAACATTTAATGTTAATCTGTGAAAGGAATGAGGGATACCTACCCCAGGCTACATACAAAATGGAGTACTTACACAAAATATCTGGGGGTAAATGTATCAAGCTGAGAGTTTTCCAGCAGGTTTGAAAAACCAATCAGATTCTAGTTATCATTTATTAGTATATTCAACAAAATGATAGCTAGAATCTGATTGGTTGCTATAGGCAACATCTCCACTTTTCAAACCCGCCGGAAAACTCTCAGCTCGATACATTTACCCCCTGATGTTATTAGTTATGTTTTCAGTTACAACACTTTTAAAAATTTTGCTGCAATATTTTCTTTGCCCTGGTCTGCCCCTTGGGATAAATGTTGAAATACTGATATCATAGACAAACAATAATATAACTGTGACATTTATACTGCCTTTACAGAAATGTTATTGCCCTAAGACAAAAAAAGTGGTACTTCAAGTTCCTGAAGGTAACTTTTGCCCAGTGACAGTGACAGCATTTTTTTGTGCCTGCATCTCATTTAACACTTGTCTTATTTTTTTCATTTTGAAACCATTTAAAACAGTGTGGGGGGGAAGGTCAATCCTGTTGACGACCGACGGTTAAAACAAATATTTAATTGTGTCGTATGTTTTTGCTTAACAACACTTTTATAACTGTACTCAAGTGGGTAAAATGAGAGTGTTATGCCTCAGGTATAGTTAGCTGCATCCATGGCATGGTGGATGCACCTAAAATGGCTGCCATCATAGAGTTCATTCATCTCTACACTAAACACCACCTCTGTATTCAGTAGTACACTATGGTGAGATTCAATTGCCAGCGATGTGCCGTCAGTTATGGTAGAAATCTCTGCTCATTTTCCTTCGCACCTATGGGGTGCAAGGAAAAATGAGCAGAGATTTCTGTCAAATCTCCGCCACAAGGTGGCTCACGGACGTTCTGGAGACGCCTTGCGGCTAATTGAATTCCCCACTTAAATTGTTGTATGTTCTGTATGAGGTGCATCCTGCTCCTTAACGAGTAAAAAGTCATAGTTATTATAGAGTTCAGTAATCTCTACAGTGGCAGCTGATCCATGTGGTGAATGCAGCTATCTCCACCTGAGGGAAAGCACAATCGTCTTACACACTGTCTACGAGGCCTCAGACAACAGAATGTCTAGGCACACCTAAACCAAGATAAAATAATTTATATACAAATATATTTTAAATTGTCTGAACGGCTGAAGCTTCCATGGTGTTTCACATTACAAGTTCTCTGTGTTTTATTTTGCGTATAAAAGTATATATGCAATTGTGAGAATACTATACTTTAATACCTACTATTTTTATAAATATAATATTTACTTAGTGGTCTATTTAGTAATAAGGGGCATTATTGAAATTATTCTACTTCAAAAAATTTTAAAAAAACATGATTAAAATAAAAAAAATGTAAAAAATAGCAAAGAAGCAAAAATAGATTTATTAAGAAAAACAGGAAAAAAATATTATTTAAATATTAAAGCACTTTTTCCTATGGGGAGCCACTGCCATCACCATCCTGAGATAGCTTTAGGAGTACAGTACCACCGCTGTACATTGTAAATAGGCTTACCCATGTTTTGTATGGAGACTCTGGCAAATCTCTTTGCCAGCATGGGCTACTACCATCGATAGGGAAAAGCCCCCTCTCCAGTGAAAACACCCTTGGTTGGAGGCCCCCAGTGAAGGCTTACACCTGTACTTTACCAGCCTAGGGCTTTGTTAAATATGGAGAAGCTGTATAATCTCTGGAGCTAGGGCCTTTAATCTATTAAATAGACTCCTTAATATTGAATACGAGATGTAATTAGATCTTAAATGTGAAATTTTCAAGACAGGCACTTGCTTGGATCTTGGGATTACATGTATTCTTACAAGCATAAAACATATTTGGTGGGATATACAGACTTTTGGACAACTCCCAACCAATCCTGTCCCCTAAGTATATCAAATAGGGGTTCCCCTAGGAACCCACCTGTTACTTATTCTGAAGAGCCGCTTTGCTGCGTCTCATTCTACTTAGCACACAACAAGCCTTCCACAGTGCCTCAATTCAGCTATATGGAAGAATGTATAGAGCTCTACTGAAAAATTATAATGGACTGATCCTCCAACACTGAGAGAAGGTGCATGAGCTGAATCTCCATTTCAGATAACAGAGGATCATGGGAGTGGGCAAGTGGATGGCAAGATTAAGAAGGGCCAGTTTAAGGCCAAGCAGTTGAGGTATTTACAGGCCTACAAAATAAGGGGGAGCTGCACATTTCACGCACAATTATGTACTGAAGGCTACATAATCAACTTTATCAAAATGGTTTCTCCAAAAGGGACAACATTCTCTCAGCAACTCTTTAGACACCAAAGGCAATGGGATCAATGATACAAATGCTTAGGATTGGAAAGAATCTCTGGGAATTTATATTCGACAAGAAGGATTGTATGGCTTGAATAGCATTTTGCTATGATATATGTACAGGTGATATTACAGTTGTTTTTGGAACCTGGTACACAGTAAAAGTAAAATATGTCAACCTATTTCTTTCTTTTCTTCCTTTCTTTTCCCGTTTGTCTCTGTTTCTCGGCCTGTCTCTGCCTTTCTCTTTGCCTCCTCCTCTCTTTTTCTCTCTCCATGTTTCTCTCTCTTTCTCTCTGTTTTTCAATTTCTCTCTTTCGTTCTCGCTCTCTTATTTTCTGACGTTCCCTTTCACGTTCACGATGATTGCTCTGTGCTCTGTGTGCTGCGACTGCTGCAGTCAGGGTCCCATCTCCATCGACCTTGTCCACCACTTCCTCTTTTGGTTCTCGCTCTGTGTTTTCCTTATACTGGCAGTGAAACATCAAACATCAGTATCACCTTCTTTTACATGTATTTAGCAATGGTGACAACTATTAACACAGCTTAACACCTGTTTCTTGTTAAATTTCATTCTGGCAAACACATAGGGGTAGATTATTCAAAAGTTCAAAAATGGAAAAGTGCAGGGGTTGCCAATAGCAACCAATCAGATTCTAGCCCTCATTTTCTAGAATGTACAAGATAAATTATAGAATATGATTGGTTGCTATGGGCAACACCTTCTCCTTTTCTTTTTAGAAGTTTGATAAATTTACCCCTTAGGCTATGGGCATAAAATCAGAATAAAAAAGCAATGTATCAGGGACAGAAGATCTTGGACATTACTCTGCCTTTGGGACCATAGTAATATTGGGCCAGTTTAAGGATTTTGATAGTGACTCTGATGTATGTGCGGCATGAAATAGCAGCTAGATCTTACTTTATGTCTTGCTTCATTGACTTAAGTAGCCTGGCTCAGTTAACCAGTGAAAATATTAAGTACTATTGTTTGCAGCATAATGAAAAGTGACAGACCACAAAAAATAAGTGATACTAGCAACAATAAATAACATTTGAACTCCAACCATAAAACCGTTACAATGTAGGGCTCATTGACACTTGGCTGTAAATTTATCAAACGGTGGGTTTGAAAAAGTGAAACTGTTGCCTATAGCAACCAATCAGATTCTAGTTATCATTTATTTAGTACATTCTACTAAATGACAGCTAGAATCTGATTGATTGCTATAGGCAACATCACAGTTTAGTATATACACCCCTTGGATTTTGATCCTACTTGAAATTGGTGAGGTGAAGATGTGCTGACCACATCTCCAGCTTGTAAAGCATACAGTAAACAGATCGTTGCTCACTAGGTCAGTGCACCTCCTTCATTCACACTGTAGTGTAAGCAAAAGCTTGAAGAAGCATTGACGTTCCCTAGATCACTGTACACTTCCCAAGCAGATGCAGGCACACTGGTAATTATAGTTATTGTAAACATGTAGTGTGAAAGTGCCCTTCGACTTTTTGTATAAAATGTTATTCGCACAAGACAGATAACCAATCTGTGTTTCTAAGGTTTATGTTTAAGTGGAAATTATAAAATGTTAATCATATCTTTTGTTTAATGAAGACAATAAATAACTTGAAGTTTTCTTTCCTTGTGTGTTGGACTTTGTATTATTGTGTGACAGTGAAATTGCATGATATTTTTGCGTCAGATGAACATTTTGTTGTGTCATTAGATTTCCATTGTGTAGGTACATAGCTCTGCAGGATGTTCACATTTGGTTGTATGCTCACACTACCTCCAATAAATGTGCACTAATGTGGGCATACAGTAGCTCAGTTTGTATTCTTGTGATTGAAAGTTTGACCTGAAGTGTCTCGATCACTCACCTCATCCTCTGAGTCAGTCTCTGGGCGCAGACAACTGCAGCTACTCATTCTTCACTTCTTAGACTTGGGAAGGTTTCACCCAGCTGAAACTTACATCACACCTCAGTCGGTGTATATGGGTGTGAGAGACTCGTTAATCCTGCTGCTCTCAACTTGATAATAATTGTTGAACACTCCACATAGGGCGATGGGCCAGTCCTAAGGGTGAAAATCAGCCAGGAAATTTTAGAGGATTTTACTTACGCCCATGTTTGTTCTACATTCACTTTCTTTTGTGTAATCTGTCTACAACAGTGTTGGCTAACCTGTGACACTCCAGGTGTTGTGAAACTACAAGTCCCAGCATGCTTTGCCAATATATAGCAGCTTGTGTCTGTGTGTATATATATATATATATATATATATATATATTAGTTTTGGCAGGAGAAAGTCTATCTATATTAGCTTTAATAGTGGATTACTATGTGCTATGATTACTATATTGAAATAAAGTTTGATATCAGTATCTCAAGTTACTATTATAGGATTTATTGACACTGATAATAACTTGTGTCTGAGTAGTTGCACCTTATTTTTGGTCATACTGCACAATATTTGACAGCTCATATAGTACTAACTAGACATTTTATTGCAATATGTATTATTTGAACAGAATCATGAGCAAGATACAAATGTTGGCAATGCAAAATGGAGATTGATGATAATTTATTCTAAACCACAAACAAAAGCAATAAAGTACAATGTGAACGATGATCTACACTGGAGATCTCCAGCATTGCAAAATATTGCATTATGTCACTAAATCAGCATAGGTGGCTATTGACACATTTGACTCATTTACAAACTGGGAATATGCAATGACGAGGAGTCTATGTTTTTTGCACAAATGTACCTATTTGGATACATCCTAGGTTCACCTATTTGTGGTCCATCATAGGAACAACAGTACGTAATTCAAGGTGCTGTGTGTCATCACTTTTGTATCACTTTCTAGTTAATTAAACCTTTTCCCTTTGTTCTTGTCAAACACTGCTTCCTGGAGTCACATGTCTGTCTTAATTAAGTCATGAGAGTAAAATGACATGTCTTGTCACATGAGTAAAATTTAATGTTTTAGTTACATTGTTTCTTTGACAGCATAGTTTTAATATATCAAATGCGCCTTTATGGCACAAAAGACCCATTTAAAGTAAAGGCTGACTCCTAATCACTACCACTTCAGAGAACGAGCAAAAATCATGTTGTTCTGCAAGTTCTAAACGGCTTTGTGTACATCCACGAAATCTGAAATGTCTCATCAAATGGACTAAATGCTCTTCTCCCCCTGAAGTTACAGTATCTTGAATAAAGTAAGAATTAGAATACCTTGTCCAACTTAACAAAATCTAGTTTGTATATTTGGCTGTAACATGTCTAATGTAAAGAGACAGGCTGGGATTCTGTTTCTCCTTTTCATGATGCATTTAACTAGGGTCACAACACCTTTTTGTCATCTTATCTAATTTCTCTATGTTGCATGAGTGCCCAATTTTTAAGTGGACGGTCATAAATCAATCTATAACCAATTTTATCTGCCAAATCTAGCAGCACAGAGTATTTGAGGAGATATGTGTGCTGATTTTGAGGCAGTAACCTGTACACTGTTGTGATGTATAAGAGTATAAGGCTGCCTGTGACAGGCAGTTCTAATGTTAGGAGGAAAAAGGAGGAAAGCGGGAAGCTAAATAGTGGAAGGAGCTTGGTCCCACAATATCACAGAGCAGTGATGAGATGCTTCTGTCAGACTGTAATTATATTGTTTTATTCTCCTGTTTTTCCTAATACAACTCCCACCTATCTCCAGGAGTAGATTGGTATCTGTAACTTCCCAAACTATCTTCACGCTTCTTGCTGGTTGTCATGTAACTTATGTACTGGCGCTATCATCCCTCACCGCATATTTGTCTACATGAGGATGAGCCGCCACGCTTGGAGGGCAGAGGCCTTAGTATAATTTGCTGGTGTACGGATGTGGCTGGTTCTCTATAACACCGCACCTTCAAGGTTCCAAGGCTTGGAACCAGGAGAAGGATTCATTCACCAGCAAGTGATCTCTTGTTAGGTTTTAGTATTGTGCGCAGAGAACAAGGATGATACATTGTGCTGTCAGAATCCTAAGGATTATCACGGTCTTAAGCAAGTAATCGAATTCTAAATTTGACTCTGGTTTACTTTGTAAAGTACTAATTGTCCTCATTTTAGTTACGAACTGTCTTGTCTTGTTGTTACATAGAAATTCTTTTGCTGACAATCACATGAGACAATATGTCCCTTATGTCCGTTCACATAAATATCATCATGCTGCTATTTGAAGTATTTATCATTGCTTGAAACCTATATGAGATAACCTCAATATTTCCAGTTCACTTCATTATTACCATGCTCTTATTTAAAGTATTCATACAGACTTCCAAAACCCATTAGGAGAGATATACACTTGTGAATATATATATATATATATATATATATATATATATATATATATATATATATATATATATATATCCTAGTTTGTAATTGGTTCAGTAGAACGTGTTGTTACTGTTTATAAGAGGTGGTTTAGAGTATGTGACTATTACCAAGGGTTTCTAAGGATTATAAGTTTTTATTTGTGTTTCTGCATTTTAAATGTTGTTTTTTTAAATAAATGATACATGTTTATACCTTTCACAGACATAAGTGTTTATCTATACAGATTAGTTTTTTTTTATTGTCTATTATTATTTTTGGTCTATATGAAGCACAGTAAATATTTTGATTATTTGAAATAATCTTTACATACAGTTGCTGATGTAGTTTTAAGGCGCCATCAGTATTCTTTTCTTGGTTCTGTCTGCCTATATAAGTGGGTTTTTTTTAAGCTGCATTCTAAACGAACTGCAACAAAGAAAAAAAAATTCTGTTGAAATACCATTATACTCTCGCAGCCTCCTCCAAGCCGCATACATCACCGATGTGAATGTGGACATCAGAGGCGTTGTATCCAGAGCCGTAACTTAAACTTTTAGCACCTGGGGCGAGAAGGCAAACTATCGCCCCTCTAACCTTCAATTTTAACCAACTGAACCTAAAATATTCATAAATTGTGCCCCCCCTTCAGCGTGGCGCCCTAGGCGGTCGCCCCTTTTGCACAGCCCTTCTTACAGCACTTGATGTAGCATAAAGATTAATAGATTTCTTTGTTGCACTATTTCTCAGATTCATTGCCAATATGGCACTTGTGTGCTTGAGCCCTAAAGATGGTGGGTTTTGAGTTTGTAATAGAAAAATTTATAGGATCTGGAGAGTAACATATTAATATACTACAAAGGTGGACTAACCTTTAAAGTAACAGAGAAAGGAGAAGGTTTGTCTTCATCCTGATCACAGCTCCAGCAATCTCGTCTGTTGAGCTTAGTCATAAAATCAGCTGACCAGCAATTTTCCCATCCCAGGAATGAGTTCTACATCTGTAGCACAACCATCTCTTGTACAGTAACATTCTGCGTATGCACTATGTATACACGCACAAGCTCAGTTTATCTACTCCACATACTTAAATATCTCCTGCCAGATTCAGAAATGAATTACACTTGTTGTAGGTCTGGCTGTATATCCACTAACTACACATGTACAGTGTTCATTAATTCTCATTAAATTCTACTTTAATAAGTATACTAACACCTGTATATATGTATAACCTCATGTAAATAATAGCTGTGTAAATGGTGAGTTCTGATGTCATCGCTTACAATAGTTAGGAACACTCGAGTATTATATGGCTCACCTGATTTAGGGGAGGTCTCTCCTGGCTGCAGGTGAAGCTATTTCAGATGAAAAGTAATGAAAGTCCTGAAAGGCAGAGGGAAAATAAACAGATAAAATAGATTTAACCAAGCAGGACAAAATCAGAGACAGAGACAATGGGAGCGATGTCTAGCAGGACATAATGAAAAGAGAAATGAGAGGGAGGAAAAGGGATAGATCACAAAATAGACTAATTGAGGAGGCTGTCCTAAAGAGAAGAGGTGGAGATCCGGATTGGTAACAGAGTTTCAGGCTCGCTGTTTTTGTAAGGAAATGAGAAAAAAAGAGGGATTTAAATGACACTTCTGGTTACTTATCTAACCCCTGATACAAGCCGCAGTACTTAGCAGCAAGTGAAAAGTCTTTGTTATATTTACTTTATATTACGTTTTGATACAGCACTGGAAAGGGCTCTTGAGCTATAAAAGTTATAAAAGTTTAGTGATGCATGAAGAAATATCAAGGATAGTGAAGGAGAGAAAGGGTTAGTATTGCAATGATCAGTATGTACTAGACTCACGGTTTAGGAGATGCAGGTATGATTAAACCAATGGATAAATGTAGAGATTCAGAGCTGTATCCTGTACTCCTCATTTCCTCAAATATCACTTCCTTACATCACAATATGAGGCTTCTCTCCAAGTTTCCAGTCGTGTCAGGACAGGAGAGGTAATACAGTATGAATTGCTTGGGCGTGTGTAATTTAAAAATTACTATGTTATGATGCCTTGCCTATGAGATTACAAGAACGTATATGTTTTTTTCTAGTTTTAGTTTACAAAGGCACTAAGTCACTGCAGACAGCTGTTGGAGTTGTGTCTAACTCTAAAGCACAAAAATAAATTCCACCCCTCTAGCGACATAGCTAACGTTGGTCGATATGGACATGATATTTTTAGCTATTGTATTTTAAACCATGAGTCAATTTTTGTAATCCATAAGAAAACATATTCATTGTATGTAATATCACTCATAAAAGAAAACCCCCCAATAATGTTCGTATATGAAGGACACATTCAGTGTTTAAACTTACTGTGACTTGGTATAGCTCTGGGAAAGAGAAAAGTGGGATATAGTAACTTCCTGTGGCTATATCACATACAGAACAGTCACGCCCCATACGCGTTTAGACAATGGAATGGTTAAAAAAAAGTAGTGAAATAGAACAAACAAAGCCAAATGATAAAGCACAGGATTTCAGTTGTGGTTGTTGGGACAGGACTATCAATTGTCTGGTATATGAATCCACCATTCTGTACAAAGCATTTATGATACTTAGAAGACTGTAAGTGAGTTACTCAAGATCAGATTCTGAACTTGGTTTCAATATCTGATTTCTGGTGTGAAGGTTGCTTCTGGTGGCATAATCAACAAATACCTGTGGTCCTTGTTGCCCCATCTAGCTGGTGGCTACGGGCAAACAATACCAGAGCACCACCCCCCTCCTGAATACATGGGTGTTTAACACAGTTTACATGTGGGCAAACTCTAGTACAGTGGTGTGGTGCAGTGCAAATAAAATTGGGCATAAGGTTATCTTAATTTGAAACAGAAAATAAACTTCTCTTCCTCCAGTACAGAAAACACAACCATTGCAAACACAGCTACACATGTCACCAGCAATCACTAATGTCACCATGGTCAGTGCCTAATATAACAATGCTACAGGCAATACTCTGGAAAGGGATGGGACAAGTTGCATGCTGACACGTTTTTTTAAATATACCCATTTCCTCAGAGTAAGGAACTAGTGCTGTAACTGTAAAGATTAACTGCCTGGAGCCAGGAATTAACCCAGTACATGTATCTTCAATTGCCTGGAGCCAGGAACTAGCATAGTGCCTGTACTCACCAACTGCATAGAGTCATGAACTAGTGCCGTACCTGTAATTGTCGAGCCAGGAACTAGTCCATATCCACTAACATGTGTCTAAATAGCTAAAATTGTTATTCCGCTACCTTTTGTATCAATTTGTACCCCACACCTCTTAGATTGTAAGCACATTTGGGCAGCACCATCTTTACCCTCTGTTTCATGTCATTGTATGTACTTTGTTTGTAGCTTGACCCCCTACTGTACAGCCTGTGCAATATGTTGATGCTTTATAAATGCTGATAATAAAAATAACTATAGTTCAATAGTCTGTGTCTTTTTTAATTAAAACTGATGCACTTTTATAGACTAAAATGGGTGACTCTCTGTCATGCTGGTACTTTAAACCCAAAGGTAAGTTTCATTATAAGAGAGACTGCTCTGACTGATGAATTGACACTTTTTACCTCAGCTTTCCTTCCCAAACTGATATTACCAAAGAACTCAATATATTACCCACCGTCACTCTCAACTAACCCATTATACACTTTTTCATCTTCACCTTTTTGCTTACGCTATAGCTTCCTAGCCCTCCCCTAGCTTAAATTTTTATACTACTACTAAACAATCTGAATGGGTTCCAAATAGTTTCTGCCATGATTGTGGCTCACATTCGTCCAGATTCCCTACAATAGTCCCCTTTGTTTCCACTGACAATTCTTTTTGTACCATAATTTAAACTGATAAACCTGCAGCATTTACCGTCTATGTGTTAAGAAATAATAGATGAAGGGGCAGGGAGTGGTCTATAGGCACTGGAAGAAGGACAAGGCAGAACTTACCACAAGGCAAAGACAAGTATAGGCAAGCTGAGTAAGTGCTGTATAAATGAGACATCAAATGAAAGTGTGTGTTTTTATCATTGCTAAATCATATACAGCTTACTTGCCGGTTGTTTTCAGTTTATGGAGTATTGTGGTCATGTCATAATACAGCAGGTACAGATGTGAACAGATGGTCCTCCTGAACGTGAAAGAGTTAACCTTTCCAGGAGTGATTTTCCCTGGAATTATCCAGGCATAGTCTGTACTCCAAATCTGGGACCTGAATATACAAATCTGTTTATAGATGTGTCACCTAAGGATGTATTAATATCCTGTTTTGCCTAAAATAATTTTACATGTTTATAGAATCTTTTGTCTTGAAATATACACACTGCAATGTGATGTTGTACATATAGTGACACAATATATAAATATATAGGGTGATACAGCACCTCCCATGTATACACACATATGCAATTATCGTGCAGTTCACACGATCCACGACCGTTTGGTCAGATATTCATCATCATCACCATTTATTTATATAGCACCACTGATTCCGCAGCGCTGTACAGAGAACTCATTCACATCAGTCCCTGCCCCATTGGAGCTTACAGTCTAAATTCCCTACCACACACAGACAGAGAGAGAGAGAGACTAGGGTCAATTTTTTATAGCAGCCAATTAACCTACTAGTATGTTTTTGGAGTGTGGGAGGAAACCGGAGCACCCGGAGGAAGCCCACGCAAACAAAGGGAGAACATACAAACTCCACATAGATAAGGCCATGGTCGGGCATTGAACTCATGACCCCAGTGCTGTGAGGCAAGAGTGTTAACCACTGAGCCACCGTGCTGCCCATATTGTAAGAGTGTTTGTACGCTCCCACTATCAGGTTTTATCTTACCAATTCTGCCATTGATCGCATCTGCTCATTTGGTTTTATAAATTTCCTAAAAATCACAAACAACAATCAAACAATGTCGTGCAAATGTGGAAGTGTATACACACTCACGACAAGCAATGTAGACAGATACTTATAGAGTGTGTACAGAATCACAATCTTTTCAACAGATGGTTATGAGAGTTGAAGATTACAGATCTGAAGGTAAATTGTGTAAGTATGAAGCAGAATGCTCACCCGGACTTTTAATCGTTGGAGAAATCTCTACAGAAATTGCATCAGAAGTTAGATGGCATAGCTGTGTACCCAGCTTAAGGATCAAACCCAGCTAAATGGTTCAAATTTGCACCAGGATAAACATAGTGTGATGTAAGCTGTACAAACACATTTTTTCACAAGTAGAAACTGCCTGCTTTTGCATGCAGCACACAAACACTGGACAGCTTTATTTTAACACTGCAATTTAGCGTTGAGCTAGGATGCTCTTCCCTCTCAACTCTAAATCTGTTCACACATTTTAAATTTGCTCCCCCTGGTTTTGCCAAGGTGCAAAATTGTACCTTCTGGGTGAATATACTCCTATTTCTAAATAAGACCCCTTGTATCTATATAAGGGATCTTGCCCACTGGAGTACATACATGATTTTACTAGTGTGTACCCACTAGCATTTGCACTTGTGGTTGGTAGTGTTTGCATTGCGTTATACTTTCTCTGACACTGCCTGCTTCATTCACTTGCGCTCGCCACACGTAAATGCATTGGGGTCAATAAAGTACTTGTTACCACAGCATGTCAAAAGTGATTGTCATGTCACTAGCGCCTAATGCAGCGCCAATGGGCAAGTGCCCTAAATCAATACATTTTAAAATAGGACAAATTTAGTTTGCTCTATTGGGGGGGTGTTGTTAAATATGTATTAAATGTTTTTTTTGTTCTTACAACATTAAAGATACATTCTAATGATGATCATTAGTATATATCTCTACTAGAGATGTTCACTGACCCCCGTGTTTTAGTTTTGGTAATGGATCTGTATTAACCTTGTGTTTTGGCTTTGGCAAATCCGTCCTCACGTGTTTTGGTTTTGGTTTTGGATCTGTATTTTTCTGAAAAATTGCTAAAATATGCAAAAATCACATAATTTGTCTATTTTTGTTCCTACATTATTATTAACCTCAATAACAGTAATTACAAGTTATTCCCAATCAGTTTTGACTACCTCACATGTCACAATATTATTTTCATCCACTTTCAGCCAAAGACTGCAGCGAGCTGGCTGGATACTAAGCGACAGAGCAACGGCACAAACACACGGCAGATCATAGCTCATCTTGGAAACATTTCCACACAGCAGTGGCAGAAAAGGAAAGTGGTGCAAGATGGTATTGTCCTTGGGCCCTACCACCCACCCATATGCTAAAAAGATTTAACAAACTCACAGAAACAGGAAGGGTAGCAGGTACAGTTTAACAAACCAAGCACTTCAGCGACAAAGAGTGTCACATTTGTGGCTGAAGTGCTTGGTTTGTTTGGGCCCCCCACAAAACAAGCTACCAATGGGCTTAAGGCAGGTAAGCTACCAGTGCTGTGAATGAACTGTAAGACTGCAGCGAGCTGGCTGGGTACTAAGCAACAGAGCAATGGCAAAAACACACAGCAGTTTATATCACATGTAGGAAACGGTGCCACACAGCAGTGGCAGAAAAGAAAAGTGCAAGATGGAATTGTTCTTGGGCTCTCCCACCCACCCTTATTTCGGTTTGACATAATATGATTGATGGGCAGCAGACTAGAGAAGGTTATAAAGTCGACAATATAATGACATCGACAGCATTATTAGGACAACAATTGAAATGTAGACAGTATTTATTAGGTTGACACTTCAAATGTAGACAGTATATTCCCAAACTCTAACTCTTTCCCTGTCCCTAATCCTGTCCCTATCCCTGACCCTTTCCCTAATCCTAGACCTGTCCCTAGGCCTGTCCTTAACCATATCCCTAGCCCTATTATAATACTGTCCACATTTGAATAGTCTATGTAATCATACTGTCCACCATGTGAATTGGCAACCTAATAATATTGTTTCTGTGTGAGCAATGGCATTGGAGACTGGATAGTGACAAGAACACTGCTACCCCTCCTGTTTCTGTGTGAGCAATGGCACAGAGCAATGTGACTGGAGAGTGACAAGAACACTGTCTGCTACCCCTGTTTTTGTGTGAGCAGTCGCAATCAGCAATGTGACTGGAGACTGGAGAGTGACAAGAACACTGTCTGCTACCCCTGTTTCTGTGTGAGAAATGGCACTCAGCAATGTGACTGGAGACTGGAGAGTGACAAGAACACTATCTGCTACCCTGTTTCTTTGAGAGCAATGGCAATCAGCAATGTCACTGGAGACTGGATAGTGACAAGAACACTGCTACCCCTGTTTCTGTGTGAGCAATGGCACACAGCAATGTCACTGGAGAGTGACAAGAACACTGTCTGCTACCCCTGTTTCTGTTTGAGCAATGGCACTCAGCAAATGTCACTGGAGAGTGACAAGAACACTGTCTGTTACCCCTGATTCTGTGTGAGCAATGGCACCCAGCAATGTCACTAGAGGTTGACAAGAACACTGCTACCCCTCCTGTATCTGTGTGAGCAATGGCACAGAACAATGACACTGGAGACTAACAAGAACACTGCCACCCCTCCTGTTTCTGTGTGAGCATTGGCACTGAGCAATGGTACTGGAGACTGCCAAGAACGCTGCAACAACTCCTGTGTCTGTCTGAGAAATGGCGCTGGATCTCCGGTGGGGGGAGGTACTTATGGAATCCAAAACCTGCGAGATTCGATGACGCGACTGACATTTTGCCTCGATTTCAGTTCAGAGTAAGTGGGAAAGTACTGAGCCGGCTCGGCTCAGTACTCGGATTGGGGATCTTCGGGGAGGATCAGTTTTCAATAAACCGAACCTGAGCATCCCTTATTTCTACACCGGCCCAAAGGTAGCCACAACAGACACTTACTGTCTAAACAGGCTGTATCCACCAGAGGGCATACTACAGTTACGTGTGCAGAACAACCTTACCGTACATAACTTATGCATGCACTTCCCCTATGTGCCTCCCATGACATAGAGGGCGGCAAGTGAAGTTATGTTTAACTTACAATTATGCTTTGTATTACTGCACATGGGCTGCAAAAACAGATCACATTAAGTTCAACTGTAAATAAGGCCCTAATATTAACTGGTGATGACTGAAGAGATCTAGCTGCTTAATCTGTGATCAGATTACTAGTTCTTTTACAATTTAACCACTTAGGTATATCGTCAAATTGGCCATGTGCAAGGATCAGTCCCTGTGTGTAATCTAATGTCAAATGTTTCTGGATAATAGATATCATGTCTGTATACACAGTAATTAGTTAGATGCAGCAAAATAAAAATAATAAAATTAAAATGAAAACAAATGGATGTATCAATATATAACAATGTACCTTTTATTGAGGCCTACTTCAGATTATGTAGGGTGTACAGAACATAGATATGGGTGTAATAATAATCCTAAATGAGCATCAAGAATTCATTACCATCTTGTATAGCAAAGCAAAAATACACAAGACTTGAACTGGAGTGGAACATTTGGTAGAAAACACAGGAAACACAGCGACACGAAGTCAACATTCAGCATTCACCTGCTACTCCATATTTTACTCCTGATGTCTCCATCTCTCTCTGGCTGCAAGCTTCACAACTCTAGAACTCTGTTTTGAACTTTGAGCTTATTTCCTTCTCACCTCAAGAAAGTTTGTTTTATCTGTCAGTTTATTTCACTGTATCATCCCCTCCGTTTTCTATATAATTCATTCATTGTATTTTCAAGCCTACTCAAGGCTTTGCCTGCAATCCATCACTAATATGATGAGTTGTAACTGAGTTTGAACTGGATCTGGACTGGACATTGTCCACTCTCCTATTTCATGATTCTGCAAAGTCTCAACTACTACATCTCCTGCACCTTATTTCTCTCTATTCAACGCTACCACCCATCCCCCCATATGGCTCCCCACATCATTACTCCATATTGCAGACCCAAGCCTATCGACTGTCGCTCCCACCTTCATTACATATCACCCTGTCCCCTTTGAACATCCAATCCCGCCAACTTTATTCCCATCCTTTCTGTCCTGCGCACTCTGGAGCGCAAGATTTGTCTGAAACAAACTGACTCCCATTCACGACCTCTTCCTCTCCAACTGCTTTGGTCTCCTGGCCCTTACTGAAACTTGGATCTCCCCCTCTGATATTATTTTCCCTGCTGCACTCTCCCACAGGGGGTCTCTCCTTCTCCCACACTCCCCGTCTTGGGGACCACCAAGGAGGTGGTGTAGGTGTCCTTCTGTCTCCTGGCTACATCTTCAGTGTTATTCTCCTTGAACCTTCCCTCTCCTTCTCCTGCTTTGAAGTTCACTCCATGTGCCTCTTCTCTCTATTTCACCTTCATGTTACTGTTATCTATCTCCCCCTCTGGCCCTTTCTCCCAATTTCTTGATAACTTTGCTGCCTAACTTTCCCATTTCCTCTGTTCTCATCTTTCCACTATTATTATTGGGGATTTTAACATCCCTACCGACTCTTCTATTACTACTGCTGGCTCTAAACTCCTAACACTCACGTCCTCCTGTGGCCTCTCCCAATGGACAACTTCCGCCACCCACCATGATGGTCACTCCCTGGACCTAGTGTTCTTTCATCTTTGTGACATCTCCAACCTCTCCAATTCTGTCTTCCGCATCTCTGACCACAATACCCTTTCCTTTACCCTCACCTTACCCCCTGGCCCCCCTCTGCCACCAACAGTTGCTCGCACGCTGCACCCCATAAACAGCATTGACTCCATCATCTTTGCATCCTACCTCGAACCCTTACTCGCTCCCATTTCTTCCCTATCATGTCTCAAAGCTGTTGTCTCTCTTTACAACTCCATGCTCTCTGTTGCCCTTGATACTGCAGCCCCCACCACCCTCCTTCGTCCCCGCCAATCTAAACGCCAACCCTGGCACTCCCCTTTTACTCGTCTCCTCCAAAAGTGCTCCCGCTCGTTTGAATGCCAATGGAATAAATCCTACTCCATTGCTGACTGCACCCACTATAAATTCATCCTTTCCTCCTACTATTCTGTCCTCTCTCTTGCCAAACAATCCTATTTCACATTCCTCATCTCTTCCCTGTGAAATAAACCCCAACGCCTCATTGCTACCATTAACTCTCTACTGTATCCTCCCCCACCTATTCTACCCTCGTCCTTCAGTGCTTTTGACTTCGCCACCTACTTCAAAGACAAAATTGACTCTCCCCACAATGATATCTGCCTCCCCAACCTGTCCTATGTAACACTCACTCTGCCACACTTGGCTCCTACCCTCCTGTAACTGTGTCAGAGATCCTCTTCTCTCCTCCTCTTCTTATACAACCTGTCTTCTCGATCCTCTCCACTCCAAGTTCCTCTGCTCCGTCACTCCCACTGACTGTTGTCACCTTGCTCACTTCTTTAACCTCTCTCTTTCCACTGGTATCTTCCCCTCGGCCTTCAATCATGCTCTCATCTCCCCTATTCTCAAGAAGCCTTCCCTTGACCCATCTTCTCTCTTCAAGTATCGCCCCACATCTCTGCTTTCCATTGCATCTAAAATTCTCGAACAACTTGTCTTCAATCATTTGACTGACTTTCTCTGTTCCCACTCTCTTCTTGACCCTTTCCAGTCTGGCTTCTGTCCCCTTCACTTAACTGAGAGTGCCCTCACTAAAGCAAAAATTAACTTACTCTCAGCTAATTCCGAAGGTCACTTCTCCCTTCTCGTACTCCTCGACCTCCCTGCTGCTTTTGACACTGTTGATCATTCTCTATTCCTCATCACCCTTCATTCCCTAGGACTTCGTGAAACAGCTCTCTCCTGGTTTGCCTCCTACCTCTCTGGCTGCTCTTTTAGCATGTCTGATTCCAACTCTTCCTCCCCCCTCTTCCCCTTTCTATTGGAGTCCTACAAGGCTCTGTCATTGGCCCTCTGCTTTTCTCTCTCAACACCACCTCTCAGTGAACTCATTCAATCACTTGGCCTCTAACACCAGCTCTATGCTGATGACACGCAAATCTATCTTTCCTCCCCTGATCTCTCTCCCGCCTTTCTAGCCCAGGTATCTAGTTGTCTCTCTGTTGTAACTACTTGGATGTCACAGCGATTCCCAAAACTCAACATGCCAATGTTGCTATCCCTTCCAATATCTCCCTCTTGGTTGACAACATCACTCTCTCTCCTGTCACCCAAGCCCATTGCCTTAGACTGACCCTTGACTCAGCCCTCAGCTTTACTCCCCATATCCAATTACTCACCAAATCCTGCCACCTCCTCCTCCATAACATTACAAAAATCTGTCCCTTTCCCTCTCTGGAAGCAACCAAAACCCTGGTCCATTCACTTCTCATTTCTCGTCACGACTATTGCAACCACCTTCTCACTGGCCTTTCTGACTCTCACATTTCTGACCTTCAATCCACACAGAATGCTGTGGCTAGGCTCATCTTCCTCTCCTGCTACACCTTTTCCACTACTCCTCTGTGTAAATCCCTTCATTGACTCCCTATCCAATTCAGAATTCAGTTCAAGCTCCTTACCCTCATTTACAAAACCCTTAACAACGCTTCTCCCCCTTACATCTCTGACTTTGTCTCAAGGTACATACCTACCAGGCCACTCTGCTCTGCCACTGACCTTCGCCTTAATTCACATCTAAATTCCTCCTCCCATGCTCGCCTCCAAGACTTCTGCCGTGCCTCCCCCATTCTTTGGAACTCCCTACCTCGTCTCACTCAACTCTCCGCCAACCTTCAGTGCTTCAAATGCTCACTCAAATCTCACCTTTTCAAGCTCTCCTATCTTACCACCTCCTAACAATTCTATCTCACCACCCCTCTCTTTAGAATGTAAGCTCTCGAGGTCCTCTCTACCTATTGTCCCATGTCTGTCCGCTGTCTGACTCACGTCCTGTCATGTATTTTCCGTGTGAGTCCCCATAACATTACTCGCACTCATCTGTGCTATTTACGTGTATAACTTCATCTGTTTGTTACCTGCCTCAGTATCCGGAGCTACAGAGTCTGTGGCGCTTTATAAATAAATAAATAAATGTTTAACTAGTAGCAGTACTGGAATGTGAAGGCAGTTTGTAGTGGCAAAGTAATCAAGTAGCAACGGCATCTTTACTTGTGGGACTTACATATACTTTTTATATAATGATAGTGCTGTTGATTTCTTTCTATGCTGTAATAAGAATAATGTACAATCAAATTCTTATTATTTCTTCTCTGATTTTGTTTCAAAATATTGCCTTGTATTGTCTTTACAGTTGTCTATCAAGCCAATTTAATGCTTTTTTGGGTGTGGTTTACAAGACATCCCTTGATAGATGTAAGCCCCTATACCTGGGAGGTTAGTTAACCTGATTATAAATAGATAAATAGCAACATGAAAGATATAAGGGAGATATTTTGGAAAGTTTTATTATAATATTATGGAGATATGAGGGAAAATGTAAGTACACAAAGGAGACATGAGGGAGAGGTGGAGGGACACAGACGAATGGTAATTGGACACGAGAGGTGGGGGACACATTGTGGATAGCCTTCCATCATTTAATATGTTTTATATATCATCATCATCATCATCATCATTTATTTATATAGCGCCACTAATTCCGCAGCGCTGTACAGAGAACTCATTCACATCAGTCCCTGCCCCATTGGAGCTCACAGTCTAAATTCCCTACTATACACACACTCACACACACAGACAGACAGAGAGGGAGGGAGAGACTAGGGTCAATTTTTTTTTTTTTTTTTTATTATTTTTTATTGCAGCTAATTAACCTACCAGTATGTTTTTGGAGTGTGGGAGGAAACCGGAGCACCCGGAGGAAACCCACGCAAACACAGGGAGAACATACAAACTCCACACAGATAAGGCCATGGTCGGGAATTGAACTCATGACCCCAATGCTGTGAGGCAGACGTGCTAACCACTACGCCACTGTGCTGTATAGTGTTAAAATACATCTAAAGTTAATTTCACTCTATCAAAATTCATAAACCTGGGCAGTCCCCCAGGGTGTTCATTTCAAAATTCCATACCAGAACTTATACATTTCCTTTACAACGTCTGCATAGATCCATTATATAATGATAGTGCAGTTAAATTCTTTCCGTTTTGTAATAAGAATAATGTACAATCAAATTCATTATTCAATTATAGGGCCAAACGGATGGCTAATTATTAGTAATTAACATACCTGTCAACAGTCCCAGTCTTCCAGAGGCAATCACGATTTTTGATGTGTAAAAGATGATTGGTCTGCTGAGAATGAGAAAAAAAATGGGTGTGGTTTGTCTGGATCTGGTAGTGGTTTGAATGGATCAGGGGTGTAGCCTATTTTGAACAGATTTTTAAATTGTGAATTTTGGCACCAGAAAAAGTATCTGATCCCAGTATACACCTTTCACTTAATTAGAAGCCCCTGAAAATCTACTTTGGATTGTTAGATACACTTTAGGGACTTCTTGTCTTCATTAAAATGTCATATCTGCTATTTCCCTTGATGTTGGGCAGATGCTGTGGTGGTGGTGGTAGTCAGCGGCTATCAGAGACAGGCAGGGCTGAGGGGCAGGGGGGAATCTGTCCTCAGGCCAGTCCCATAGTGGGCTACCTTAACCTGGGTCACTGGACCACCCACATTCTTTTCCTTTAAAATGTTCCTTATAGGCTGCTGAGTTCAGGGGCGGATCCAGAGGAGGGGGGGGGGTGATTGGGGCGATTGGCCCCCCCTAGCACACTGCTGCCTCCAGGGTTTTAAGAAAAATCCTGAGTAAAGTGAATACAAAAGGAAAGGTACAAACCGGAAGGGACGTCAATCTGAAAACCCTCTATACAACTAATAGAGGTCAGTTGTGATACTAGAAACAGTAGGCAGACAATACAAATGGCATATTTTTGTTTAGTTTTATCACCACAATTAGCTTGTGTTGCTTGCACACCCGACAATAACTTTGTACAGGTGCAAACTTTTCATATATGGATAGTTGGATTTCCTTTTTTAAGGAAAATTTCCCAGACAAAAATATTGCCATTCATTTTGATTAAAGATATCGTAAGCATTTGTCCTTTTATTACTTTCTAAATAAATTTAAGAAATCCTATAGCAATACAAATCTACAATACAAAAAATAAAATGTAATGTACCATTTGAAAATAATGTATATCTAAGGCTCATTAACATGTATCCACAGTGCTTTTGCAATTCAGCACATAGATTTTAACTTTCATTTGAAATAAAAATTTGATGCATTAATAACGCATTGAGAGCACATTTTCAGTGCATTCGATGGGACCCATGTAACTTTGGTGTGACCTGCAGATCTTGGCTGCTTATTACCAGAGAGCAGAAATACAGGTCCTGGATTTGACTTGCCTTAATTGCAATATTTAATAGCCAAATAGCCATCAATAATAGTTGTTCTTCATCTATATATTGTTAAAGAAAAGGCAAGTGTCACTTAAGGCTCATTTATGGGTGGTTAAGGAATTTGTAATGGAAATTGATGGATTATACCTGGATCATCATCATCTATTTATATAGTGCCACTAATTCCTCATCGCTGTACAGAGACTCAGTCACATCAGTCCCTTCCCCATTGGAGCTTACAGACTAAATTCCCTATCATACATACACCGAGAGAGAGAGAGAGAGAGAGAGAGAGACTAGGGTCAATTTGATAGCAGCCAATTAACCTGCTAGTATGTTTTTGGAGTGCGGGAGTAAACACCATTGTGATGAAGGTGGAAGCAGTGTGATGAAGGTGGCGCCGTGTGATGAAGATGGAAGCAGTGTGGTAATGGTGGAAGCAGTGTGATGAAGGTGGAAGCAGTGTGATGAAGGTGGAGCCGTGTGATGATGAAGATGGAAGCAGTGTGGTGATGGTGGAAGCAGTGTGGTGAAGGTGGAGCCGTGTGATGATGAAGATGGAAGCAGTGTGATGAAGGTGGAAGCAGTGTGATGAAGGTGGAAGCAGTGTGATGAAGGTGGAAGCAGTGTGATGAAGATGGCACCGTGTGATGAAGATGGAAGCAGTGTGGTGATGGTGGAAGCAGTGTGATGAAGGTGGAAGCAGTATGGTGATGGTGGAAGCAGTGTGATGAAGGTGGAAGCAGTGTGATGGAGATGGCGCCGTGTGATGAAGGTGGGAGCAGTGTGATGAGGGGAACAGTGTGATGAAGGGAACAGTGGTGTGATGAAGGTGGAAGCAGTGTGATGAAGGTGGAAGCAGTGTGATGAAGGTGGAAGCAGTATGGTGATGGTGGAAGCAGTGTGATGAAGGTGGAAGCAGTATGGTGATGGTGGAAGCAGTGTGATGAAGGTGGAAGCAGTGTGATGAGGGGAACAGTGTGATGAAGGGAACAGTGGTGTGATGAAGGTGGAAGCAGTGTGGTGAAGATGGAAGCAGTGTGGTGAAGGTGGGAGCAGTGTGGTGATGGTGGAAGCAGTGTGATGAAGGTGGAAGCAGTATGGTGATGGTGGAAGCAGTGTGATGAAGGTGGAAGCAGTGTGATGAGGGGAACAGTGTGATGAAGGGAACAGTGGTGTGATGAAGGTGGAAGCAGTGTGGTGAAGATGGAAGCAGTGTGGTGAAGGTGGGAGCAGTGTGGTGATGGTGGAAGCAGTGTGATGAAGGTGGAAGCAGTATGGTGATGGTGGAAGCAGTGTGATGAAGGTGGAAGCAGTGTGATGAGGGGAACAGTGTGATGAAGGGAACAGTGGTGTGATGAAGGTGGAAGCAGTGTGGTGAAGATGGAAGCAGTGTGGTGAAGGTGGGAGCAGTGTGGTGAAGGTAGGATGAAAGGGGCAGCAGTGTGATGATGGGGCATACATGTTATTTGTTGCTCTTATTGTTGTGATTTTATAGCTATATAGTGATTTATTTAAAATAAAGCAATGAACAAACCTGACTGTTACTACGGTAACAATTACTACGGTAATAGTGCTCATTATTACCCTTTAGAACAGTAATCTTTAACGCTGCTTTTTGCAGGAGCCGCAAGCAGAAATATGGGTGAAACTTACTGCATAAACGTTAATACTGCTAGCGCCGCGTTATTTCTAGAATAACATGGCTGAATTGGATCAGCCCCATAGTGTTGTAGGGCACAGGGCCGACAGGAGTTGGGACTGGAGAGGGGGAGGAGTTGGGACTGGAGAGGGGGAGGAGTCGGGACTGAAAAAGGGAAGGGCTGTAACTGTAGAGGGGGAGGGGTCAGGGATAATCTATAAACCGCGCCCCCTAAAAAGAAAAGCCTAGATCTGCCCCTGGCTGAGTTGAGTCTTGCCCACTGGGCTAAAATTTGCCAGCCTATCCTGGCGGCTATGGAGCATATAATTCAATTTAAAGCTGTACACAGTGGAGGCGGTCACTTCTAACCTATACTAATATTCATGAACATTTTGGCTTTCATTTCAGTAGGAACCAGTACCTCATAAATATTAGTGAAGCAGTGAACAGGCTGCATACAGCCCACAAAATGAATGTCTCCACCCTGTGTATATAACAGGCCCGTTTTAATGAAAAGGTAAAGACATTCGGAATGGCAAGTGTTTTATATACTTTCTGCTAAAAAAATGAAAGTAGCTATGCAAAAACTTAAATAATTAAAAATAGAACAGAGAGCCACATGGGGCCCGACAGAATATAAAGACAGGGGGGGCGTGATTCATGTGTGGGTGGATGACCATTTGCATAGCATATCTTGTGTGAAATAACACTGTGCATGCTCATAAGCAGACATCACGCCAGTAAAGGGGTGGATTAAGGTAATGTAATGTAGATAATGTAATGAAGGTAATGTGCAGTAAGGGTGTGCCATCTGCGATGTGGCATTTTCAAGTCCTGACTTTCTCGTGAGTATGCCTGGTTTCAGCCGTATCACTTGCACCAGCTACAGGGCAGGTGTAAGTGCCAACAATAGTGATGACTGTCACAGCTTAATCTTTGTATTAAAACAACACGACTGCATGCCACAAACTACCACAGAACATACGTATGCAAGCAAGATTTTAAAAATGCATTGTATGTACAGTACACACTAAAAGCATCTTGATTTATGTATTCAATGTAAACAATTAAAAAAATATACTTTTTAAATCCATATTTTTATTAATGATTTTTCTGCTAAGATTTGTTCATTTAATTTATAATTTCATTTTTTTTGTTCTGATGTGACCTTTTTTTGAACAGAAGCTTGTGTGTATGCTGCAGTCTGTTCTGTCTCTCTACATACGGCAAGTGATGTTTAGGAAAAGGGTAATTACACACAGATTCAAATTGAAACGTATCTTGGGATAACGTTTGGATTTGAATACGGTCATGACTAAACTCAAGTTCCAAGCTATTTTTGAAAGCGCAAGTTGCGTGCAGGTTGCATTCCAACATGAATCAGGCCCTGAGGGTGGGCCCACCATCCTAGTGTTAGAGACAAAAGAATAGATATTCTCCTCCCACCTTTTCCCACGGACTAAACAAGGTAAACATGTTTATTAGAAAAGGTAGCACAAGAGAAGGGGGGCTGAATGAAATGGAGGGGCAGACCAACCTGGGACACAATGGGAATGGGACGCTACAGGGAAACAAAGTTAACAAAATTAACAATAGTGTATGTGTGGAATTTAGACTGTAAGCTCCAATGAGGCAGGTACTGATGAGATTGACAATTGGTGGTGCTATATAAATAAATGGTGATGATGATAATACCGCTCACCTTTTGTCAGAAAGTGGGCGGATGGCGTAGGGTTTTTGGCCGATTGACCAATGTTAATGAGATGTTGGGAGGTATGTTTTACACCTGGGGCTGGCATCTTGCAGTGCTGTTCTTTTCCACCATTTCAAAATTCTAATCCAAATTTAATAAAAGCAGTGACTTTTTCCCCACAGTCAAGTCTTTTTATTTCTGCTTAATTATTCGTTCTGATGTAAGTGATTATAATATAAACAGGAGGGTAAGGGCATCAACCTTTACAATGAATATATATTATGATATGATTTCCATAAAGGTTCTTCAGGGATAAATCTAGAAATACTGATGCTGTTTTGACCATGTGAAGTGTAATACCGCCACCTCCTGTTCATATATGTAAAGTACAATCGTAAACTGTAAACCTTTAAGTAACAATATAATGAATTACTAATGTGAACTTCTTTGCAGTATAATTACTTAGTGTCTCATTAGGCATTTAAATCTTAGGGCTCATACCACTGATATTTTATAAAATGTGATTTACTAGCATTTTTAATTTTAGTAAAATACATTTAAACTAGAAACCATTGTTTCTAGTGTCACCATGACCACTGACATTTTTACTAGTGTTGCGCTGCATTCATATTGTTGTCCGTTTTCAGACAGCAGCCTATTTTTACTAGTGTGGCGTGGCATTCTGGTTGTGTTCCATTTTGCACAGTGCTTCTTTTTCTATTTTTTGTGTTAAAAATCGGTAAATGCCTACAGCGATCTTTTTAATATTTTACAAGAAAGCATGTCAAAAGCAAATGCTATTAATATTGTCAAGTACAGGTGCAGTATTATGAATTGAACGAATGTGACTATATTTGCAACAGAATTACTCAGCCTCTCATTTGACTCTTAACTTTTAGTGCACATCCACTATGGCATTTTTACATGTCTGTTACAAGCATTTTTAATTCTAATAAAATGTAAAACCATTGTTTCTAGTATCAACCTTTGGTATTTTTGATTGTGTTGCATTGCATTCCCTTGTGCAGGGTGATTTTACTAGTGTTGTGTTCTATTCTGTTTGTATTACATTTTTTGGAATGCAACTTGTTCTTCTTTTGAGTTTACCATTGGTAAATGCATCTTTTAAATGTTAGCAAGAATGCATGTCAAGTGCAAATGCAAGAAGTATATATTTGCAGTGTTAAAGTTGTGCCATTGGTTGATTCCTATGGCAATTGTTCCTTGAGTTGGCCAGGTGTCCTTCTTCAGGCTCTCGCCTCTAGACCTGTATAAACTGTTTCTTTTATGGAATCTCTGGACTTGCTATTTGATGTATAAGAAGTGATATTATTTATAACTAACGTTCGCACATGAATCATACTAGAAACATTCTCATGCAATTGTGAACATAATGATACCAAACTTTAAACATTAATTAGCCTCTTCACCACTTTATATTTTATATTAAAAGATAGACAATACGTTAGACATATTTAAATGATGCTCTGATAAATAATTTATGTACACTACAATCAGTTGCAATGCAATTAATACGCAACGTAATTATTATCGTAATGTGGGACTAGTACCCTTACCAATAAAATATCTCTGAGGTACTCAAATAACAGGGGGGAGATGAATAGAAGGGATCTATAATATTACAAGATCCCCTAGTTTGCCACTTCATCAATACACAGTAGCAAGGTCTTCGCCGTGTCCCTTTTATTGTATGCAAAGAAACTTGAGTATTGGAAAGCTGAACGGAACGTTCAAACAATAGCCCATCCCACAAGTTTTGTACAAAATGGTTAACTTCGAACTCCGAATAAGTATGTATTCTAAGGAGAATAGTTCCTGATCATGGAACTCTTTCCCATGATACAATGACTGAAAATTACAGATCAATCCCATCTCCTTATGTACACACACAGAATAACACAAAGTTAAAAGAAGTATGATGCCAAGGGAAGAACCATTAGCTGCAAATTTTATCATCATCATGCCATGGCTAATTGAAAACATTACCGAGATGTACGATGACACAATTAGGTATATGGGTCAGGAGCATAGTATGGCACTAAATTATCTCACACAATAACTGGTGAATATTGTGTGATGTTAGCCACCCAGTTTGATGATCAGTATTGTACCTACATAATGGGCACAAGAACTGGTTACTGGTATAGGTAAGCTCCTTATCTTTATAGTTGGTGTCTTTATAGTAATTGGCTTAAGTGTGAGAAAGTGGGAGGAGGGGGGGGGGGGCGATGTTCGCGCGCCCAAAACGCAGCTGGTGAAAAGGGCCCCTGTTCTCGTGTTCGGGTACTCGTTATGTTGTAAGGGAAAGTGGGAAAATACAGGAGGGGCAGCTCCGCAAGCTGAGTGCACCACGGGAACAGCCCTCACTGGGCTATACTCACGGAAGCAGGTCTGCGACGGCGACTCCCTCGATCCCTGCTACTCCTGGGGTTCTCACTTGCAGGTGTCTACTGAAGACCTTGACTGACAACCAAATGCCTGTAAAACAAGGGAGACCAAACCACACATAACAATCCCTTCCCCAACACGCCAGGTACTCACCCAATCCTGAGGGACCACTATGGGACACCATACCTTTCTTCTCCTTGAACGGAATCCTCCCACTCACATGTCCTCCAGGTCCACTAGCACTCTGTCGCTCCACAGGACTCCGCACGTGGTCCATGCCCCGGCTGTTAAGCCCGCCTTGTCTTGGGACTCAGGACTTTAAGTGCCCTTTCGGACGGGTAGAGGGACTTTGTAAGCCACTCCCAGCAACTTAACCACTTAACTATCAAGAGACCAAGTATAAGGGCCTCCTGCCCTGCTAACCACCAGGACCTACTGTCCCTCTAACCACAAGGACCCAATGTTCTTTTTACAACTACAGAGCTGCTGCCCTGCTGCTCTGTCAGGAGCCTAGCGCTCCACTAACTTAGAAGCCTGTGCCTCTCTACACTGAAGGGCCTTGCAACCTGCTATGCTCTCAATGGCCTTGCGCCCTGCTACGCTCCCGAGGGCCTTGCGCCCTGCTACACTTTTGAGAGCCTTGCGCCCTGCTACGCTCTCGAGAGCCTTGCGCCCTGCTGCGCACTCAAGGGCCTTGTGCTCTGCTAAACTCAAGGGCCTTGTGCCCTGCTACAACTACCTTTTTGGCCTTGTGCCCAAAGGCTATCACTGGGGTCTTGTGTCCGATACCTACCTAGGGGCCTGGTGCCCTGTCTCGCACCAGAGGCCTTGTCCCTTCCTAGCTATGGGCCTTGAGCCCAGATACACCTCAGGGCCTTATGCCCAATAAGAAAAACCTACCTAGCACCCAACTGCCCAGGGCCTATGCCCACCTAGCACAGCATGGGCCTAGTGCCCGGAAAATGCCCACGGGCCTTATGCCCAGCCTACCCAAGTAACTTTATACTCACCTGCTCCGCGCAGGAAAGTCCGCTTGCCTCGCCATTTTCAGATCTTCCAGACCCTCCAGCCGGTGGCACCTCTTCTCCGTTTTGGAGCTTGTATCCCCGCTGTCTTCTTGGCGGGGGCACTCTTAGCCCTTACAAGGGCTCCCCACCGGCGAACTCTTCTTTGGCTTGAACCCGATGTCTTCTTTCTTCTTTCCGGCGGACTTCTCTTGCGGCGTCTTCTTTTCTGTCCGTGCCGCTCCAGCGACATTGATCTCCCTCGCCGCAGGACTGTTCTCCCAAGATGGCCGCGCCCAGTGGCTTATAAAGTTGCAGGCACGCCAACGCCATTGGCCATCGCCGTGAGCCCTGATTGGCTCGCGACGGCGCCAAAAGTTGAAATGGTCGGAGGAGAGCCAGGATTGGCTCGCCTGTCCGGCCACTGATTGGCTAGCAGCGGGAAGTGAGCTCTGATTGGCTCACTTGCCCGCGGCCACCATGACCTGCAAGGAAAGTAGAAGAATATTCACCGCTGGAACGCCGGAACAGTGAGTAGCTTCCTCCTTCTTCGCTCTCTTCATGGGCACCTCATCTACGGGACACCTCTCCACATGAGAATCAGGTGTGTTCCTGCTGTGTTAAAGTATAGTAAATATTCGACTGAGGTTGTCACTCACCGGACTGTGAGTGCTTCTTCCCGTATATTTAGGAACCGTGGCCGTCCTCCATCCTGAGGGTCTGCGCATGCGCAGCCCTTTCAAACCCTTCAGTACCTGTTCCTTTAACTTAATTGGCAGATCAGGCAACACTCCCTATATTAAGCACCTGTGGTCAATACCACGTGGCCTGATCTTGGAGTCTCATTCCCATGAGCCTCTGAAGGTGTTTCCTCGTGTATTCAGCGCTGCTGATTCCTGTGGTTTCCAAACCACTTCTACCCCTGTGGTTTCCAGACCACTTCTACTCCTGTGGTTTCCTAACCACTTCAACCCTCCTGTGTATCATCGTGACTGTTAGCTGATTCCTATCCGCTGCCTCCGTGCACTACAGTCTTCAAGCCACTTCAACCCTCCTGTGTATCATCGTGACTGTTAGCTGATTCCTATCCGCTGCCTCCGTGCACTACAGTCTTCAAGCCACTTCAACTCTGCTATGTATCATCGTGACTGTTAGCTGATTCCTATCCGCTGCCTCCGTGCACTACAGTCTTCAATCTACTTCAACTCGCCTGTGTTTCATCGTGACTGTTTGGCTGATTCCTATCCGCTGCCTCCGTGCGCTTCAGTCTTCAGCTCATCTCATCTCTCCCGTGTTTCCTCGAGACTGCTACAACTGATTCCTATCCGCTACTCTCCGTGCTCAACAGTTCCAGCTCAGCTCTGCTCTCCCGTGTTTCATCGTTGCTGCACCTGCTGGTTGCCATCCACTACCTCCGTGTATCTGCAGAGTCCTGCTGCTGCTACTTCTCAGTTCTACTCGTCCTACAACAGCTGACCCGCTCTCCGTGCTTCTCCGTGTTCCCGCTGGTCTCTACTCGCCAGTCTGCATCGGATCTGCGCCTCACTGTTTTCATCTCATCTAGATCATCACTACTCTTCAGGGTCCTCCAGGAGTCCAGTCCTACATACTACTGCTTCCTGAGTATTTGTTCCCCTGCTGGTCTACCTACCTGTGCGCTGCACCTACTTGATTACTGCTTCACCCCTCCAGGGACTTCGCATCCTGCCGGCCTCCAGCCGTTCAGGTATCTCTGCACTCCTGTCTGACAGCCTGCTTCTGAACCACGGTATGCATACTTCTCATTGACTGTGCTGGTGTATTGCATATCTTGCTGGACTGAGTTTGTTCTCCTCTGGAGTTTACTATCCGCTGAGACTATTGCCATCATTGACTGTGTTATCTTGTGCCGGGTTACCTCAAGTGACTTTCTATTATTGCAGTGCTGTTCAGTCATTAATATATTGTGCATGTTATTGTGGATCAAGTTTAAGGTGCCCGTGTATCCCCTGTATTGCAGTCTCTCCCCGTGCTCCTCCTCACATATATATTCAGTGGTACAACTTGCTAGAGGCAGACCACTGATCCCTGTTTCCTGTGTCACCTGTTCCAGTATCCTCTCACATAGCAGTGGTACAACTTGCTAACGCAGACCACTGACTCCCCGGATACCTCCACGTGGATTCCATTCCTTCACTCAGACAGCGGTACAACTTGCTATCCGCAGACCGCTGACTCTCATCACCTCCTCGTTTCTGTTGGACATTCCTCCTCACTATAGCAGTGGTACAACTTGCTACCGCAGACCACTGACTACCTTCACGTGTCCTTTGTCCATACAGTTCCTCGTGTATTTCTACATCCATATTACCAGTGCTGCTAGTCATAGACTTTCCTGAGCATCTCCATCATCTGCTATTTCCTGTTCCGTGATCACCCTGCTACCAGAGTACCATATTACCATCTATACTGCTCTGGTAAGCCTATCACCTGGTGATCCCTGGGTAAAGACTCCTAGTGCCCGTGACAGAGGTGACCCCAAAAAATGATAATGTGATAGTTTTAAGATGGACAGGTATCACAGAAAATGAAGTGTTATATTACGATCCTACAATAGAATCTTGAAAGGGTGAGAGTGTTGGATATACTCTCAAAGGGTGGATTGTTGAAGTTTAATTATTGGACAATGGTGGTAATCAATTTCTGTACACTACCATCAGTTGAGATGAGATTAATAGGCATTATCGTAACACCATTTAAATATGTTTAACATATTTTCTATCTTTTAATATAAAATATAAAGTGGTGAAGAGGCTAATTAATGGTTCCAACATATAAATTACATTGCATTTGGTATCATTCTGACCACAATTGCATGAGAATGTTTCCGGTATTATTTATGTAGCATTCATACATTGCGAATGCTAGTTATAAATAATATCACTTTTCATACACCAAATAGCAAGTCCAGATATGTTATAAAAAAAACAGGTTATACAGATCTAGAGGCAGGAGACTGAAGGAGGACACTTGGCCACCTCAAGGAACAATGACCAGAGGAATCAACCAATGGCAGTTGAGCTCTTGGGTGGTCATGACCCATCGACCTATGAATGTGGACATTAATACTGTGATGTCACTGCTTTTTACAACTGCCTATACGCCGATGATATTCAACTTTACATCTCTTCTCCTGATCTTTCCCCTCTCCTCCTCTCTCGTGTATCTGACTGCCTCTCTGCCATCTCCTCTTGGATGTCCTCTCGCTTTCTCAAAATTAACATTGAAAAAACAGAACTTATTGTTTTCCCTCCGTCTCAGTCCTTATCCCATCTGGATCTCTCCATCACTATTAACAACTCGACCATTTCCTCCGTTCCCCAACTACGCTGCCTGGGCGTCACCCTCGACTCCTCCCTCTCTTTTACCCCCCACATTCAATCTCTTGCGCAATCCTGTCGCTTTCAACTTCGTAACATTGCCTGCACCCGGCCCTTCCTATCTAATGAAGCAACCAAAACTATTATCCACGCGCTCATCATTTCCCGGCTGGACTATTGCAATCTTCTCCTCACCGGCCTCCCCCGCTCTCGCCTTGCCCCCCTTCGTTCTATACTTAATGCAGCGGCGAGGCTTATCTTCCTTTCTCGCCGCTCCTCTTCTGCCTCCCCTCTCTGCCTTGCCCTTCACTGGCTCCCCTTCCCCCATCGAATTCTTTTCAAACTTCTTACCCTCACCTACAAGGCCCTCTCCCAGTCTACTGCCTCTAATATCTCCAATCTCCTCTCCATCCACACTCCCGCCCGTTCCCTGCGCTCGGCCAATGACCGTCGCCTCTCCTCCACTCTAATAACCTCATCCCACTCCAGAATTCAAGACTTCTCCCGAGCTGCCCCCTTGCACTGGAATGACCTTCCTCGCTCCATCCGTCTATCCCCTAACTTGTGCTCCTTCAAACGGGCACTCAAAACTCATCTCTTCCTCAAGACTTAGCAGCCCTCCACTTAACCCTCTTTCCATGCTCGCTCTCATCTCCTGGATCCTCCTTTGAAAAGGGTGTGCTTGCTCCCCTTCTCTGACTCCCTCTGTGCCGACTGTCTGTTGCCCTCCCTTTAGGATGTAAGCTCTAATGAGCAGGGCCCTTCTCCCTCCTGTCTCTCTACCTTCTCTTCTGCTCCAACCTCCATATTCTTGATTTTCCTGGAGCATCTGAAGTCTCGGTATTACTCGTTTATTGTTCTGTACTGTTATTCCCTGTACTGTCCATTGTTTGTACTGTGTTCGGCGCTGCGGATACCTTGTGGCGCCTTATAAATAAATAATAATAATAATAATAATAATAATAACTGTACAGTGTATAAATTATTCACCTCTGGCTTTGGAAATCAGAAATAATTGGAAATCAGAGCGCTCTGATAGAAGCTTGTGTTAGTGCTAACAGCGCATGCATATGTATTAGAAATTTTGCCCTGTAATATGGCTAAGCAAATAAAACCTCTGTGCTTTGGAACCACAGAATCTTTATTGTATATGCTATACAGGAACATAACAGCAGTTTGCACTATGTTTATTATGTGTGTATCCTTTCAGATGCTGTTAATAAAATAGTATTTTTTAAAGAAATGTAGAAAAAATGTCAGCAGAAATGTGGCCTTGTTCTGTGTCACATTTGGAACAATGATATATACTGTGCTGGTACAGCTCTGGATAAAGACATGTTTATTTGTTTAAGTTGCGTTTTGTTAATTTTTCTTTTCTTTTTATTGATGTTTTGGGTATTTTAGACTTTTCCCACATTTTGTACTGTTTAAAATATTACATCAATTTTCATGGTCCATCAAAAAACAAAATAGGGGGCAATAGTCTATAGGTGTTATGTACTGAAGCATGGAAGCTAAGCCCATACAATTTTGGGCTGGCCTACCTGCGGTCGCATTTCTTGTGGCTATGCCTGGCAGGTAGACACCTGTTAGCCAGCTGTTCTGATTGTGTTTTATTACAGGAGCATCCTCTGCCTGCCTCTTGTCACCAGTCATGGCAATGAATTTTGTTGACACAGGTAGGATGGCCCACAATTATACCCAATAGATGACTCCCCACACAGAGATCATGCTGAGTGGTTGGAACTATCCACCAATTAGTGTGTTAAGAGGAGACTACTGGATATAACTCACCAAAGATTTTAGCTGTCTACGCTCTAACACCACCAGAGATTTGGTGGACATGTATTGTAAAGCCACTAGCGATTTTAGGAACCTGCCTTGCAAAACCACTAGAGATTTAGGGTCTGCATTTTATATAGGTCTCCAGAAAAAAGATTGCCATTGAGTAGTAGCCACTGATATGCATTGTGCTTTGGCTAGTAGTCACAAGAATGTGCTGTATTGTACAGCAATCACTAGTATGTTCTCTTTATGTGTATTGTATATTGGTAAGTATGATGCTCCCCATATTGCATATTGATTATAAAGGAGCTCTCTGCATTGTATATCAGTCATTAGTATTGTATATAGATCATTACAATACTCTCTGTATTGTATAGAGGTCACAAAAATGCTGTCTGTATTGTATACTGGTCACTAGAATGCTCTCTGCGTTGTATATCAGTCAGTAGGATGATCTCTGTATTGTGTATTTGTAACTAGGATGCTCTCTGTATTGTTTAGAAGTCCCTAGAATACTCTATGTATTGTATATAGGTCACTAAAATGATCTCTATTGTATAGATGTTACTAGAATGCTCTCTGTATTGCATAGAGATCACTAGAAGTATGTCTGTATTGTATACCGATCACTAGTATGCTGTCTGTGTCGTGAACATAGAGAGCTTGCAGTTATTTATAAGGGATAAAATCATAACTGCAGTGTAAATATGTTATATCAAAGGAATCTATTGATAGGTTTAGTTAAAGTGTAAGATTTGAAGTCAGAGAGTCTGATGTAAATTTATTGGATGGCTTTGCACATCCCAGTGTGAGAAGATAGAAGTGTCACCTGGGGCAGCTTCAAAGAGCTCCCGGGGTGAGATCTAGCCTATTAGTGACACCTGAATAGACGTTTAGGTACCGCTCAGCATGTGGTCTGGCTCAAAAAGGCCATGAGCTGACATAGGCTATATGTAATATAGACCAAAAGAATTCAGTTTTAAAATATGCCCCTTAAAATCAATAAAAGTAGTGATCAACCACATATTCCGCAATAGCATGATGAAGGGCAGTTCATATGTTAAATTAAGAATTCTGCCCCACAGAGAAATGAAGGAAAGGAGTGTAAGCTCTGGAAATGCACTGTATTTAGGCCTGTTATATCACATAGTAGAATTGGTTAGAAAATCAGGCAACATGCAAATGGTGATTGAAAAAGTGTCCCAGGCCACAACCCCCGATTAGCATTAAACACTGACCCTGTGAAGACCATCCCATTTCATGTTGCTTAAAAACCTGTGTTCTGAAGGAACAAACTGTCTTTTGGGGAAATCAAGTTACATTGATAAGCTGTCCCTCTTCCTAGCCAATTCCCCATGGTACAGATTATGCAACTCATGTAAGTGCTATTCTGAATGTAACCCTTTTTATTTTAAATTGTTTTTGCTTGTTATGTCAATCTATTAATTGTTATTCATTATTTTTTTTTATCAGTATGTCCTGTATTTTTGTATATTAAATCTATAATTCAATAAGTTGCATTCTTGATACTCTAACAAATCCATTGGCCTGTTTAGAAGAGGCAGATTGCTTGACCAAGTTAACCCTTGGAATGCCAGTGTGTGATTTGTAGATACATTTTATTAACAAGCTGTGTGTGCTTGCATTTACATTTGTGTAACAGTCTGGAGGTGTGAAGAGTTAACCCTGTGTGTGCTGGTGTGGGTCTTGCTAGGTTGTGGATAACTAGAAGCCTGTGGGACAGTGTGGGACAGTATATTGGGGTCCTATTGCCCGTACTCAATAGGTGGTGGCAAAACCTGAAGTGTCTGGGGTGTGAGAGCGCTGTGTTTGGGGGCGATTCAGTAGGTCTATAACCTGTGTGATAGGTAGAGAGAGACTGTGGGCTAAAATCGTGTGTGACCTCATACAGCGAACACCCCAAAGTCAGGGTAGCTGGGAGCGTGTTCGTGACAGACTGTATTATATATGTGTGGCAGAAAAGGCAGTTTGCCACAGTCCGGTAAGGAAGAGACTAATAATGTCTCTGACAGTTTGCAGGCTCCTGATGCAGACAGAGTTGGATCTTCACACTTTTCTACACACAGAACACATGGGTGTGAGCATTTAAGGGTTTAACTAGTTAGTATTGGGGAAGAAGCATAAATCCTCACACAACTACAAGTAACATAAGTATGAGTATGTTTTTGGACAGTGTGGGTGGAAACCCACTAAAGCACTGGGAGAATATTCAAATTCTACACAGATAGGGCAATTGTAAGAATCAAACCCATGACCCTGGCACTTTGAGGCGAAATGCTAACCACTGTGCCACCATGCTCCCAACATAGGATTTTTTAGGCAAGGTTGTATGTGGAATATGAGGACATGTGAGGTATTTTGGGATTACTGGGAGCATTTTGTAGCAAGTGAGAGGTCCAAGTGACATATGGGGGATTTTCTGTGGGTTTTAAATACATTTAGAATGGTAAATTCAAGAAAAATGGATCTCAGGAGTCAAAATAGTCAGTACAGAATTACCAGGTCGAGAAAAATTAATTGGGATGATTATGTATACTGCTGGTAATGTATTCTATTGTATACATCTGCCAGATATTATTAATTATGTTTCAGACTGTAGGAGATTCAGGATTTTTCCAATTCTAGGCGACTAGGCATCTAGCTGCAGTAAGAATATGGCCAAGGAGCTTCCAGATCAATCTGTGGATTCCCGGAGGCAGTCGAGGTAGGAGATAGTAAGAAAGATGTAAGGGAATTTGTTGGAGGGTGACCTTACGAATCAGATTGGACACCTCATGCCAAAAGGACTTGATTTTAGGACAGGTGGGCAGGGTACCTCAGAGGCCACAGTTCCACCAGCAATGGTCTAAAGATGTAGGGAAGATTGCTTTCAATCTGGAAGGGACTAAACAACAGCGAAATAGAAGCTTATATAATTTTTTCTTAATCCAATTTCAGATAGAGGATTTAGCTACTGCTTTCCTGAGAGAACACCATTCTCCTAGATCTAGTGACTACCCATGTCCACTTTCTAACGTACTCGTGAGGTTCTTTATCTGGTAGGTTATATTGAAGCAACATCAAGTAAAATGTAGAAATGAGGAGGACCTGCATCAACAAAATGTTTCAAGTAGGAAGGGATGGTAAGGGGTATGCAGATTAATCTGGTTATTATAAAGATGATGAATTTAAAGGTATTGATAAAATGAAGTGGACAAAAGGTGAATTCGATCTCGGAGTTTAGTAAACTCAGGGAGGAAGCCAGAGGGAACTATATCAGGGAGGTATTTAAAGTTATGCTTAGTCCACTCAGGTTAGGCTTTAAGGTTGAGATCAAGTTGAAAGGACAGATTGTGCCACAAGGGAATCATTCTTTTTGGGTTTTCAATTAGCTTGAAAGCACGGACACAATACTTCCAAACAGAGAGAGAAGAGCGTACCACCGTGAGGGGAAGATGTTGCAGAGAAGATAATTGGGGTCCAGCCAATAAAGAGCATAGGGGGATGACCTGTATAATAAATCCACAACTACTTCCACCCACAATCTAGTGTGAAGATTGGTGTGTGCCTCAACAGCTTGCGTAAGGTTCGCCGATAAATAATGTTCGAGCCCAGGCCCCCCTCTTAGAGTGTCAGAAAATAATCTTCTGACAGACTCTCGGACGTCTTCCAGACCACATGAATTGGGAAATACTAGACTGGAGAAACAATAGAGTGACACAAGGAACTCGGACAGGCAACACCAAGTAGAACAATCTAGGGAGAAGATTCACCGCAGCAATTCTGCTAACCAAAGAAATAAAGTGGGAGTTCCAGGTGTTCAAATACGGTTTTAGAGTCACTTAATGGGGTGGGGGGGTTTGGGGCATTTTCCCACAAACAGTTTGTCATAGAGTTTAGTTAGATTAATACCCAGATGCTCAGTTTTATGAGGCTGCCAATTAAACTTGAAGGTGGATTGCAGATGTTGTTGAGTGTCAGGGGGCAGGTTGAGGGTGAGTACTTCAGTATTATCTGAGTTGATCTTAAAATTTGATAATAGTCCATAGTCTCTAATCTCAGTCATTAAGGATGGAATTGATACATGGGGATTTGTAAAGGTGAAAAGGACATGATCCACGTAGAGTTTAAGTTTGTGAGCTCACAAACTGGTTGGGATAGTGGAAATATTGGTATTATTCTGAATTATGGCTGCTAGTTGCTCCTTCATCAAGGCGAAGAGGAGGGGCAACAAAGGACAGCCCTGCCTTGTGCCATTTCAAATCGGGAACAGGAGGAAAGACAGCAATTTGCAAGTACTGAGGTCATAGGATTAAAATGTAAAGAGACTATACTCTTAAGAAAGGGGCCTCGGATTACAGCTGCGTTAATGACTTGATTCATCATGAAGGGCCAAGAAACTCTGTCAAAAGCTTTTTCAGCATCGAGGGTCACCAGCAGAACAGGGATCTTAGATTAAATCATAGAACCATATTACCAAAGTAAAGGGGACTGAGTGAAGGATTAAAATGTCTGTATCACTAGTTTTACAATCAGAGGTGGAATAAAAAGATTGTGTGTAGATCCCATTAGTGAGCCTTGGATGCATACGGGCAAAATGTGTTTCCTGAAGTAAGACTATATTCGCTTTTAAGAGTTTAAAACGTTGCATTGCCATTGCCTGGGGCATACCAAGCCTGTTCACATTATTTTAAGATTTATGATGGGAAGTGGGAGAGTGGACACTGCTTAAGGTGCAAAAGGACTCATACAAAGAATACATATAAGAAGGATGTGGGGGTAGTGTTAGGGAAACAGAATGAGGGGGAGACTAAAGACTGTCAAGCACATCTCAAGCCCATAGAGTTTGAAAGGACACATCCTGTGTTTGGAGAATCAGTGGGGTTAGTAACTGACGTCCAAATAATTAACTGAGGGTTTTTAGGAAGGGGAGGGACTGAACTCCAGGGGTCACACTCCTAAAAAATCCGTTGAAATTTAATAATTGGATGAAAGTGGTAATCACTATTTTCTGTAATATACAGAAAATGACAACAGCGCATCAGCTTCACAGTCAAAAATTAATTAAATAGGCCTCTAATAATAGAGGATCCCAACCTCTCAAATCAGACTAATTAATAACAACATTACAGCGCACAGCCAATAATAAAAAATATAAGAAAAAAAAAAGAATACAATATGCAAAGAGACAAGTGAAGTGATGTAAACAATATACAATGGTGGACTGATATATATAGAAATAGTGGATATATGACAATAAATGTCCTAAAAAATAATAAATGAGGTAATGCTCAACTGTCTCAATGTTGTCCTTAAAACACTCCTGTTGAAACTCGGGATCAAAATGTTTGTATGTAATCAAACTTCATATATATGGTGTTCCACGATGGAAATCCGTGGTGATATACAATATGAAGAAAGCCACAATCGAGTTACATGTAAATACCCAAATGATGAAATGGAATGTAGTTACTTACAGATAGCAAGATGAATCAATCCTGAAATAGACTGATCGAAGGGACTCCGTGGAGAACAGTGGGTAAAACGCCAAACGGGACAGGATGAATACGGAGGTGATGGATCAAACTGTGAAAACTTTATTGGCCCAATGATAAAATACACTTGTTCCAAACAACAATAAAAACTTAAATAAACGAGTTACCACTGAAAAATGGATATACATGTGTATATGTCGGCTCAACGCGTTTCGTTCTAATAAACAGAACTTTATCAAGAGCATTTTCTGTACACTAATATTGGTTTGCAATGCAATTAGTATGCAATTGAATAAGTATTTTAGCAAATAAGATTGGTCTATTTATTGTAGTTAATATAAATATAATGGGATGAAAAAGCCAATTAATGTTTCCAACATATTAATTATATTCTGTTCGCAATTGCATGAGTACGTTTCCGGTGTTATTAAGGTAGCGTTCGCACCTTGCGAACACTAGTTATAAGTAATAGCACTTTCTCATACACCAAATAGCCAGTTCACAGGGATCATAAAAACCATTTTATACAGGTTTAGAGGCAGGAATCTGAGAAGGATACCTGGCAATCTCAAGGAACAATGACCAGAGAAATCCAACAATGCCACGTCGAGTTCTTGGGAGGTCAAGACCCTTTAATCTATGAATGAAGACCTTACTACTGTAACTGTGTATCTTTGTGATGTCACTGCTTTTTACAACTGTACTGTGTATAAATTGTTCACCTCTGGCTTTGGATACCAGAGCGTTCTGACAGAAGCTTGTGTTAGTGCCAACAAGCGCATGCATACCAAACTTTGTCTTGTTATACTATTGCAAATAAAACACAGCGATCTCATTGGAGAATCTTTATTTTATACGATACTACAGACATTACACCTAACATAGAGAAACATGGTAGGCCATCCCATGGTTAGGAAAGGTAATAAAGCTGAGAAAATCTCAGCAGATTTGAAATAGTCCATGGGGTGACCGAGTACCGCCGTACTAGAACATCAGCGATAAATATTACATTGAACATTTTAAGAATTAAAAATAGAATACTGTTAATTAGCAACACACTTATCAAATGAAACAACAATGTAAAACACTGAACAAAGGGGGGGGGGGGGGTCCGGCCCCAGTCAAGAGGGTGTTACAACCGCAGTTGATATCTGAAGCTGTGCTGATCCTAATTAGCGCTAGCAAACCAAGGTTGCGGAATCTAAGGAGTTCCCCTTTATTCACCAAGAACCGATGCAACGCAGGATGGACTTCGCTGCTGAGAACTCGCAGATCACGGTCCCCTGGAATGCTTTAGGATGCAGCACCATGGAGCTGCGGAACGGGCTGAAGTACCCAGAAGGGAACATTGACCCCAGTGAGGTTGGAACAGATTACAGGTGATAAGCAGTGAATGGTCAGACAGGCAGAGTCGACACACAAGAGACCAGCAAAGCGTAGTCAGACGGGCAGGGTTTGCTACATGGGAGATCCAGCAGCGCGCAGACAGACAGGTAGGGTTTGTAAACAGAAGATCCAGCAGAATGTACTCACAGGGAGAACAGCGGTACCGATACAAAGGAACTGCAGGGATTCAGATGCACGGCAACTATGTTGCTCTGACACAGAATCAGTATCAGAGTGATGTTTAAGTAGAGGAAGAAATTTGAATTACCCGCCCCGACAGTCAGGTCATGTGACCCACTAACCAGAAGTGCCGATCGCAGCGCTAGCAGAAAACGGTGCTGGAACCCGGAGAGGTTAGTCTGTAACAGAGGGATAGGGAAATTTGCCTAGTATATGATGCAGAGAGCATTATATTAAAGTATTTGCAGAGTAATTGGGTGAATATAAATGAGAGAATTTACAGTTCAGAAGAGATGATCACTAAGGAGTCTTTCAATGTCCCCAGACAGGAGATCCAGCCAAAAGGGCATATAGATGTAGTGCTCTGCAGAATCTGTAAGAGAAGATTGAGAAATGCAATATAAAACAATAAAGCAAAGGCAAAATGTCTATAACAAATTGACTACGGGCCTAGACGGAGGTTCAGCCTTGGACCAGTTATGAGTTGGTGCCTTCTGGGCAAGTGGAGAAGGCAGTGTGGTCATTGTCTGGGGTGTAAGTGGAAGACCCAATTTCTCGAGCATAGTGAGGCGTTCTTCGGAAGTCTTTCTCCCGTGAAACGCACCATCGTGTTTAACTTGGAGATGGAAGAGATAGCTTCAAAGGTAGCGGATGTGGTTCTTAAGGGACTTTGTGATGTTGATCAAGTTCTGTTTTTTTCTGTAGGTTGAAGGAGCAAAGTCTTGATAAAGCTGCAGATTATGCCCAGAATAGGGAACGACTGGGGCATTGCGAGTTAAAGAAATGAACAGTTCCTTGATTCTGTAATAACGAAGCTGTACTACTACATTCCTTGGGGGTTGGGCAGCAGGCGGTTTAGAGCACAGTGCACAATGTGCACGGTCTAATTGAAAATCAAAGATTGTTGAGTCGGGAAGGTATTGTTGGAAAAGCCCTTATAGGTATTAAGGGAGTAAGTCAGCGTCAACAGACTCTGGGATATTCTTGATATGGTTATTATTTTGTTGTGAACAGTTTTCAGTGTGCTCTATATTATCCTGCCTGCTGACCATAGTTAGACAGACCTCCGCCAACTCCCGTTCGAACGTTTCTTGGTAGCTGCAGATATCATCTACTTTGTGCTCTAGGGAATCTGTTCGAGAGCCCAAAGCTGCCACATCCAATTTGAAATCCTGTATGATCTCTCTTATCTCAATTTGTATTGTGGCCTAGATAAGTTTCATCAACTCCGGAGTAGAACAGGGATTCCGTCAGGCCCAATTCAGGAGAGGGAGAGGCACCACAATAGGAGGCATCCTAAATCTGGTTTTTCCTTTTTAGTGGTTTTACAGATTTTTTTTTTGTCTGTGAGGGAAGCAAATGAAAGAGCTTCGATGAATGATACTCTGGTATGCAGGAAATGTAAGTGGTACATTCTGACCCTCAGTTGAGATTGGATCTATGACTGGTGTGCTCCTAAGAGCAGGGTATAGTTATTATCCCCTATTGCAATGAGTGATGGTTTCTTAGTTCAAGCATAAAAGTGACAAGATACTGAGCATCTTCAGATATGTGAAATGAAGCAGTGAGTTTTTAGGGATCCTATGCTGCAAATGACCACAAGGTAGAGCTGTAATTGCATTCCAGTTGGCTTATGGGCAAAGATAAGTAGAGATGCTCAGGCTTGGTTCCTCGAGAACCGAACACACCCGAACTTAGGGAATCCAGTACTTTTGCGCTTTTTCAGAATCGAAAACGAGGCAAAACGTCATTGTTACATCGTCTGATCTCACGAGTTTTGAAATCTATAAATACCGCCCTCCACGGCGATCTAGCGACATTTGAAAGAGGGACACAGAAGGGGTAGCACAGTGTGTAGAGAAGTTGGGCAGCCAAATAGATAGAACTGAAAGAGGAGGGGATAGCAGTGTTCAACAAAGTCTACAGCAGGGGTGTCCAACCTTTTAGCTTCCCTGGGCCACATTGGAAGACGACGAGTTGGTGTGGGCCGCACATAAGATACACTAACAATACCGATAGCTGATCATCCAAAAAACCATAGAAAACATAGTTAACATATATATATATATATATATGAGAAAAAAAGTGATTATATATATATATATATATATATATATATATATCACTTTTTTTTTCAAATCCCCCAATACTTACCTTTCAATCGCCCTGTTCAAAAAATCCTCTCTAGTTATTATACTATAATCACTTTTTGTATTGTTTCGATGCAATATCAATAAAGTGCATTTAAGCCAGGCATTGTATATCAGGGTGCCCTGACTAGGCCTGCGGTACCTGACATATACATCACTGTGACCCCAAATTGTGACCTGTTTTGCTAATTACACCACTATGTTAGTTAAGGGATAACAACTTATAATGGGCCAAAGATAATAATATATAATGCCCCATTAGTATTACAAGTAGAAGTATGTAGCAGGGAGATAAGGTCCATGATGCTCCAGGACCAGGTGACTTTTATGCACTTGTCAGCATCCTTTGAAATAATAAAAAAAAATCCCCCTTAACTTACCTTTTAATCGGCTTGTTCTCCTGTCCTCTTCTCTTCTTTTCTCCAATTCTGTGCTGCTGATTGTTCTTTTCGCACAGGTGACTCCTCTGTGCTGCGCTCCGCAATGGATGTTGGGCGTGATGACATCACGCCCGACATTCACTGCGAGCACCGCATGGAGGAAGAGACAAGGGAGGGAGCCGGAGTACCAGCTGACGTGACCGCATGACCGGAAGGTAAGCATTTTCTTTTCTTTTTTTGCAGGATTTTTTTTTCCATTAACAGTGCTGCCCCCTTGCCACAACCAAAACTCCTTCTGGGCCACATTTACAGGCGTGCTGGGCCGCATGCGGCCCACGGGCCACGGGTTGGACAACCCTGGTCTACAGTGACATTCAGAAGAATTCCATTGCTAATTTGCATTGCAGAAAAATACAAATACTAGTGCTGTCAGGGTTGGTGTAATTCTGCAGTCAAATTCTACTGTGTTATATAGGTAACACACAAAGAGAAGAGCTTCATTGCTCCATTGCTAATTGTCATTGCTGAAATACAAATACTAGGCCTTGCAGGTTTTTCTTCTGAATTTGCAGTCCAAGTGTACGGTGTTATCAAAATGGATTCACAGCAGTACACAGAAGAGCAGGAGCACCAAGCAGCTACTGCCACCAGTCATGATGACAGTAATTCCTGTATGTCATCTGGTAAAGCCCATGTAAAAGTACTTAGTGTTTTTAATCAGGGAAACAAAAATGTAAAAAAAAACACCTTATACCTTGGTCAAGAAAAAAGAGCTGTAATCCAAGCAAATTTGTCTGCAGAAAAAAATAAAATTGCCATCATGCCATTCTACACACGCAGTGGCAAAGAAAGAATGAGGCCTTCGCCTTTCTCTATGAGTGCGAGTTCTGCAACTGTTACTGAGGCATCTTCTTGTAACGTCAGTCGTGACCAAGCAAGACCTTGTCATTCGGACTCCAAAAGTGGTGCCCAAATACTTTTACGTGTAAAAGCCGAGCTGGAAGAAAACAATAAGGCATAAGAGGAAAATGTATGTTCAGATTCTGACATTACACAAATCCCTCAGGAGAGTCCATCCACGAGTGCTATGTGTTTTTGTGACCATTCCGATAGTGTACTCACAAAGAAGGCCCCTTTTGTTATGAATCCCAGTGCATTCACAAAGTGCAACGGAAGTGTAAGGCAAAGTGTCTTTATTCAGGTAAATATATTAACAAAGATAACTCAAATCCACGGATAACAGGTTCCAAAAGAGACTGTATAGTAAAATGGCAGGAACAAGTATAATAAGTTTACCCCAGTCCAGAAGGCACAAGGCTGTCCAGGAAAGCAGACAGAGTCCAGGGATCAAATAGAGACCAGACAAACAAATCCAAATAGCCAGGCAGAGATCAAGCAAATAGAGGAGGTCCAGAAGGCTGTCCAAAAGGTCAGGGCAACAGGCAAAACAGCGTGGTCCAAGGTACAGGCAAATGATTCGGGGTCTCAGGCAAGCAGGCAAGGTCCAAGGTACAGGCAGATGATTCGGGGTCTCAGGCAAGCAGGCAAGGTCCAAGGTACAGGCAGGGGTCATACACAGAAATACAATCCAGCAGGTATATACCAAACAGAACAGGAGCAGGTTAGCAGCAGCCAGGAACAAACGGATGAACTGCACAGAGCACAGCTCGAGGCAGGTACTTAAAGCAGTGCAACAGGTGCAGTTCTAATCAGGCATAATGCAAGGAGATTAACTCCTTCAGGCATGTAGAAGAGATCAGGAACAGAACAGCAGCACCTCTGGTGGTATGAGGCACTGCTGCTAGATACAAACAACAGACAGAGTTGTAACAGCTTTCAGCATTTCTGCAGATGCGTGCCTGATCCTGACACCTGCAATCTACACCCACAACACCGTCCTCATCAATATCCTCAGTAGCGATCGGAGTTAGTCCTGCATCCAAGTTGCTAAGGCTAGATGACTCCTCCACTATCCTGGATTCCTCAAAAGAACTCTTGAGCGCTAGTCCCACTGCTGCTGGGGATGAATCTTCATCCCAGAAGCAGACCAAGAAGAATACTAGTAGTTTACAACAATTGACTGTTAAACAATCCTTTGCAAGAGGAAGTAAGTATGAAAGCTGTCAACCAGTCACAAAGCGGATCACAGACGCCATGGCGATTATGCTAGTATTAGATCTGCGTCCAATATCCACTATTAATGCAGCAGGTTTTAGACTAGTGATGGGTAGTTCACGAATGATTAGTTCAAATGAACTAATCTTCAAAGTGAACTAAATCATTTAGTTCACAGCTCTACATAAAATACAGTTAACATACACTAAGCGCGCACCTTCTCACATACCCCAGGAGAAAGGGACTTCTGTATTCCCTTCACTGGATAGATGACCCTTATCTCTCTCCTCAAATGGAGTTCCTATAGTCTGAAAATCAGACTCATGGGAATATAAAACAAATGGAGAAGTAATAGTGCAGATTGTCTACAATATATATATATATATATATATATATATATATATATATAAAAGTCCACAAAGTTCCCGGACAGAAAGTATATTCTTCAACCTCGTGATGAAAACGAAGAAATACCACCGTAATTCTTGTGACTTATTACACCATCTCCCCCAAGGATGTATGCTTACAAGATGTTAGCTTTAATAGAGCATCTCTAGTAATCCTTCCTGTATACCGCTTTCAAGTTCCTCCACAGAGTATAAACATGATATGCCAGAAAAGAAGAAATAAGAACCATCTGGTGCATTATCATAAAACACCATTTAATAAAAATGTATTATCTCCAAAAACAGAGACCTATACACAGGGCCGTAACTAGGGCTGTGCGACAGGGGCGACCGCCCAGGGCACAACGCTGAAGGGGGGTGCAATTTAGGAATATTTTAGGTTAATTTGGTTAAAATTGAGGGCTAGGGGGGCGGCATTTGTCTTTCTCGCCCAGGGCGCTAGAATTCTAAGTTACGGCTCTGCCTATACATATGAAACATGACATCAAGGTTATCCAAAAATGGTAATGTGTATACTCATACCAGATGAATTCAGGATATTCGCAAAAAAATTTTTTCCTCCACGATGTCAGTTCACCAATGTAACGAAATCCCACTTACACTTATCCTTCCAACGCGTTTCGACTCTAGGTCAGAGTCTTTTTCAAGGTAGGATAATAGTGTATTATCGCCTCTATATATATCCATGTTTGTAGCGTGATTTTCATAGTAAACTCCGCCCTACTTCCTTTACCGTCATAACGAGGCTTGGATGTAAAAAAAAGCCCTCGTCACTTCCGGTATACACGCGTCCCATAACAAATCTAACCCTACTTCCTTATCAATCTGAAAACGAGGCTTGGATGTATTCCAGAGGCACTCGTCACTTCCGGTATAGGGGGTTATGCACCTAAGAACTTCATTAACAGGGACAAAACTATCCTAGTAGATTTCCTGTTGGCTCAAAAACGGGGATAGAAACAGCTAAATCATCTGTTTCAATTGCTGCCATAATTTGGACCTACTTAAAAAGGGGTTAATATGCGATCCTCCTTGATTCTATCTGAGGATACACATTTACCATGTACATAAAATAATAAAATACAAAATGCAAAATACAGAATAATTTAAAAACAAGCTAGGTGTATAAAAATGTTTAAACACACCTATATCAACAATCTGGGTACAAAAGAGTCTAAACAAAAATACACATGTACAAATATACATTTACATATATAGGAGTATAGGAGGGTAGGTAAGAATCCGGATCTCTTAAAATCTGTAGATCTTCCTTTTTTCCTCTTCAATTCTCATCATACTTCCCAATAAATTTCACACAAATTTCTCAGACAAATGAAAGATACATGGAGACATGGAGAGAGGAAAAAGACAAGAGCTTGATTAGAAATGCAAACAAAAAATCTGTTTGCATCATAAAGCTATTTTATTCTTTATTAACTCAATATAGAGGTTTTATAATCATATGAACCACTTCAATTCAAACTCTATATTAAGACCGTTAGGGGTTAAGGTCTTTAATAAAAAAAATCCATTTCATTTCAGCCTTTGAAAGGGAACCAGCCGTATCTCTATTTTTCCAACTACTCTCTATTACCTGTATGCCACAAAATTGTTTGATATGTTCTGGTTTACACATATGTTCAGTTTTAAAGTTATTTGACACTGAATGGGTATCCAGACCTTTTCGAATATTGTATATATGTTCGCGAATTCTGGTTTTCAGAGGGCGAGACGTCTTCCCTACATAGAATTTGCCAAATAGACACTCTATAATATATACAACATTAGCCGTGTGGCATGTAATGAACTGTTTTATCTCAAGTTGGTATCCATTGATGTCTAGACATGTAGTCTTACTTGATTTTGATTTTACTGTTTTACAAGCCAGACACAGTCCACATCTGTGGAAGCCAATAGTTCTTATTGATTTCCTATTTTCTTCTGGTAATGAACTTCTTACTAATTGGTCCTTAAGATTAGGGGCTTTTCTATATACAAAAACGGGTTTTTCTGGTAATGAACTTCCTATAATATTGTCCCTTAACAGAATACCCCAATATTTCGTAATAATTCTCTCAACATGTTTAAACTCCCTATTAAACTGAGATATGAACGCCCAGTCATACTTATGACTTCGATCTTTAATTTGTTTCTCTTTCAGAGTGAAAAGACTGTCCCTATCAATTTTTAACACTTTTTCATCCACTTGACTTAATGAATTAACATCATAACCTTTATTAGCAAAAACTGTCTTAAGATCTTTAATCTGTTCCCTACAAACATGATCATCACTGCAATTGCGTTTTATTCTTTTCATTTGACCATAGGGTATGTTGTCCAACCACCTATAATAATGATGACTGTCATACTGGATATACCCCATGGTATCAGTGGGCTTCTTATAAGTTTTAGTTTGAATACCTTTCTCATCTATATAGATGGTAATATCCAAAAAATGTATACATGACTCACTAAAATTGAAGGTGAGTTCAATAAACTGGTTATTCCTATTTAAATGCTCACAGAAGGCTTGGAGATCCGTCATTGAGCCTCTCCATACAAAGAAAATATCGTCAATGTATCGACATCAGGTGACCAGGTCCGCCCCAAAGTCATGCCCCCCCCAAACATGGCACTCCTCCCACGAGGATATGAATATGTTGGAATAACTAGGGGCGAACCTGGTCCCCATAGTCGGTGCCGACACACTGGAGGTAATAGGACTCTTGAAATTTAAAGTAACTATTAGAGAGAATGAATCTAATACTTTCAATTAGAAACCTCTTCAAACCTTCAGAGTGTGTAGTGATGTTTAGATGTTTTTCTACCGCTCTGATACCCAGATCGTGACGGATTATTGTATACAAGGACTTCACGTCCGCTGTCACTAAGATGTATCCCGGCTCCCAATCAATGGAACGTAATTTCTCCAGGAACCCACCAGTATCTTTAAGATATGATTCGGCATTTTGTGCCAGGGGTTGCAAATAATGGTCGACTACCTCGGATAAATTCATGGTAACCGAACCAATGCCCGATACTATCGGCCTCCCTGGGGGTTTCTTAGGGTCCTTATGAATTTTGTGGAGTGTATATAAAATAGGTATCTTAGGGTGTGGAATGTGGACAAAAAGGGCCAAATCCTCATCAATTATTCCCTCATTTTTGAATTTTAAAATGAAGAGTTCTAAATCTTTTGCAGTTTTATTTGTAGGATCACATTTTAATTTCTTATACGTGTCTTCTGCATTAAGTTGACTGAGGATTTCCTGAATATAGTAATCCACGTCCATAACCACAACCCCACCCCCCTTATCCGCCGGTTTAATTACAATCTGCTTATTATTCTTTAAATTTTTTAGAGCTGCTCTTTCCTTAAATGTAAGATTCAATTTTTTCTTTTTATGATGTTTTTCATTCATATTTAATTTGTCTAGATCTTCTGTAACAAGCTTATCAAACGTGTCAATAAAGTTACCTTTAACATATGTAGGAAAAAAAGATTTCTTTTTAAATCTATGATTCTCCACTATATTCTCATTCTCCTTCCCTATATCGTCACCTTCTTTAATCTTGAAAACATTTTTGATAGTAAGTCTCCTAATAAATTTCTGTACATTAATATACAAATTGAACGGATTGACCATATTGGTTGGGGCATATTTTAACCCTTTTCCCAAAAGTGAAATCTCTCCTTCAGATAAAAGGACAGAACTTAAATTGAACACTCTCACTGTCTAATTCTTATCTGTATCGATGTTTTCAACATTTTCAACATCTATATGCTGACATTTTGATTCTTGTGGTTGTGTTATCCTATTCTTATTTTTATTTTTCCTTCTCTTCTTCCCCCCTTTCTTTCCCCTTCGTCTCTTTTTGGGATAACCTGATATTACCTCCAAGTGCCCCTGTATCCTGTTCTGTCCAAAAAAGTCTGGGATGATGGACCCGGGGATTCCGTAGTCCACTCATCTAACACCTCAAATCTATTTTTAAGGGGGATGTGAGGACTCTGTCCATCTTGCCTAACTTGTCTATCAAATTCTCTCCTCATTCTCCATCTTTCTTTCAGAGGGTTCTCATCTGGTGAATAATATGTATCCCTTCTATTACCATATGAATAATATCTCTGAGTCCTATTTGGGGAGTATCTACGTTCTCTATATAGAGATTTCTGGTGCCACCTATCCTTCCTAGATGCACCATAATGTCCATCTTTATGGATCTGGGGATTCCTTTTTCTTTCTTTTCTGGGTGTAACCAAATCTCTTTTCTTTCTTGGTATATTCTCTTTATTATTCCCCCTCCTGGTTGGTATCAAATCCCTATTCTCCATAATGGTTTCCACATTAAGGACTGAAGCTTTATCTCTATAGAATTTCTTAATCTTTCTTTCCATTATTTCTTTTGAGTCTTTTTTAATCCTTCTTTCTATTTTATCTTCTATTTCTTTATATTCCTCTAAATCCTTAAATGGATGGACATTTTGTTTTAAATTCGAAATCTCCTCCTCCAATGAAGTGAGTTCCTTTCTCCTATCCTTCAATATTAATTGAATGAGCGAAAATGAACATGTACATAGAATAGACTCCTACTCTTTCTTAAACAATGGTGATGCTGTTGAAAAAGAGGGCTGTTTATCAATTTTAAGCCCCTTAGGGATTAATTGTTCAGCTATATAATTTTCTAAGGTAATGACCTCCCACCATATACGATTCTCTTTAATAAGTATTTTTTCTAATTTACCCATATTGGTATCTAAATCTTCTTCATTTTTGTTAATGTGTGTAAAATTTTTATGGAACATCTCTTCCATTAATTTCATTCTTTCTTCTCTATGTGCAAACATGATGCTGCCACTCAAGATCAATAAATGGACAATAAAACCTTATAACACTAGAAAGTAATTGATCTGATGTGGCGCTCCACTCAGTGTGCAGCCTGATGTATGTAGAGGAGTATCCACTGTTCTCCACAAATTAAACACAAACATAAAATACAGTTAACATACACTAAGCACGCACCTTCTCACATACCCCAGGAGAAAGGGACTTCTGTATTCCCTTCACTGGATAGATGACCCTTATCTTTCTCCTCAAATGGAGTTCCTATAGTCTGAAAATCAGACTCATGGGAATATAAAACAAATGGAGAAGTAATAGTCCAGATTGTCTACAATATATATATATATATATAAAAGTCCACAAAGTTCCCGGACAGAAAGTATATTCTTCAACCTCGTGATGAAAACGAAGAAATACCACCGTAATTCTTGTGACTTATTACACCATCTCCCCCAAGGATGTATGCTTACAAGATGTTAGCTTTAATAGAGCATCTCTAGTAATCCTTCCTGTATACCGCTTTCAAGTTCCTCCACAGAGTATAAACATGATATGCCAGAAAAGAAGAAATAAGAACCATCTGGTGCATTATCATAAAACACCATTTAATAAAAATGTATTATCTCCAAAAACAGAGACCTATACATATGAAACATGACATCAAGGTTATCCAAAAATGGTAATGTGTATACTCATACCAGATGAATTGAGGATATTCGCAAAAAAAAATTTTTCCTCCACGATGTCAGTTCACCAATGTAACGAAATCCCGCTTACACTTATCCTCCCAACGCGTTTCGACTCTAGGTCAGAGTCTTTTTCAAGGTAGGATAATAGTGTATTCACGCCTCTATATATATCCATGTTTGTAGCGTGATTTTCATAGTAAACTCCGCCCTACTTCCTTTACCGTCATAATGAGGCTTGGATGTAAAAAAAAGCCCTCGTCACTTCCGGTATACACGCGTCCCATAACAAATCTAACCCTACTTCCTTATCAATCTGAAAACGAGGCTTGGATGTATTCCAGAGGCACTCGTCACTTCCGGTATAGGGGGTTATGCACCTAAGAACTTTATTAACAGGAACAAAACTATCCTAGTAGATTTCCTGTTGGCTCAAAAACAGGGATAGAAACAGCTAAATCATCTGTTTCAATTGCTGTCATAATTTGGACCTACTTAAAAAGGGGTTAATATGCGATCCTCCTTGATTCCATCTAAGGATACACATTTACCATGTACATAAAATAATAAAATACAAAATGCAAAATACAGAATAATTTAAAAACAAGTTAGGTGTATAAAAACAGCTCTGGCAAAGATTAAAAACAGCTCTGGCAAAGATTAGTTCACCAGGAACTAAAACAAGTGGGAGGAGTTAGAGATAAAGCTGAGCAGCTCCAGCAGCCTCACTCACTGTCTCATTCACATTGGCTCTTTAGTTTCTATTCAGCTCTCTCATTTAATACTCGAGTCAGTACCTCTAAACTACCAAAGGTGGCACTGCTGTGCTCAGACATTGTGTGAGACTCTGGAGCTGATCACCGACTATGAGTCATTCTCTCAGGAGTGCATTAGTTCATCTAGTTCAATTCACTCTCCGAATCATTTCACTCTTCGAATCATTCCACTCTCCGAATCATTTCGCTCTCTGAATCATTTCAATCATTTAGCTCATGAGTCACAGGAAACATTCCCTTCCCTGTCAGCTCAAAACACACTGCACTGCTGAGTGCTGCATGCTATATACTGTAGTTCTGTTTACTGCACCATATATACAGGGGAGATGTATTAAACCTTCAAGAGAGATAAAGTGGAAATATTGCCCATAGCAACTAATCAGTTTCTGCCATTTTATAGACTCTGCTAGATAAATGACTGAAGCTGATTAGTCATAATTGCCAACATTATGTTGGTTACGTCTGGGAGTTCCTGGAGCGGGGTATGGGCGTAGGGGGTGGGGCTTTCGTGAATTGCGCCATTTTGGCACCATCCCCAGTGACGTGATGCCTATTTTGGGTCTTTTTACAGCTGTAAAAATTCCTCCCTAAGGTTTGATACATCTTCCCTATATCCTGATTGCACTGATCTCAATTTTAAAAGCAAAAAAGTGACACTTTATAATACTTTGAATTTGGGTCTTTTCATTTGCATATTATGGAAATAAAAAATAATAATGAAAATGTAATTAACTTTGCAGAGCTCAACATGTCACTACTAGTTTCTGTATAAGTGATTGCCCTTTTTAAAATATTAAAAAATTATCTGACATATTAAACTTATCTGATAATTTTAACAGGACTATAACTCATCTAATGAGGTAGTAGTAGATATGCCTACAGAATGTGTAATAGACTAGATCGATGTCTCCAATCACTTCTCTCAGCAGTGTTCCAGAGCCAGTGATCTAACTGAGCTAACTGAGCTAAATGAACTACTGAGTGAAATGAACTACTGAGTGAAATGAACTAGAGTGAAATGAACTACTGAGTGAAATGAACTAATCTTTTGTGTGAACTAGATAAGAATGAACTAATCTTCAAAATGAACTAGATTTCCCATCACTATTTTAGACAGTTACTTAAGGTCTTCTATCCCCGTTACCAAATTTCATCACAACACCATTTTACTAGAAAAGCTATTCCTCACCTCTATACTAGAAGGTTCATAAAAATGTAATTATTGGGCTACAAATGCCATTCTACTCACTGTACACTTAACCACAGATATGTGGACAAGCGGAAGTGGGCAAACTAAAGACTATAGGACTGTGACAGCCCACTGGGTTGGTGATTCGCCTTCACCAGCATGTACCCAAGCATGTCATATTTTTCAGAGGCAGGCTACTCTGTGTATCACCGGCTTCACTAAGAGGCAGACAGCTGACCATCTGTTACAAAAACTAAGGGATGTCATTGCAACATGGCTTATCCTGCTTGGACTCCCCTCAGGATATGTCATTTCTGATAACGCCACCAATATTGTGAGAGCATTACAGCTGGGTGAATTCCATCACATTCCCTGTTTTGCTCACACAATAAACTTGGTGGTGCAGAGCTTTTTAAAAAATGACAGGGATGTGCAGTAGATGCTGTCTGTGGCCCAAAAAATATCTGTACATTTCCAGCATTCAGCATGTAGAAGATTGCAGTAGCTACAAGAGCACTTTCATTTGCCCTGCCACCAACTGAAGCCAGAGGTGGTGACAAGGTGGAATTCCACCCTGTATATGCTTCTGTGGATGGAAGAACAGAGAAAAGCCATCCACGCTTACCCCACAAGCCATGACATTGGGAAAGGAGGGGAATGTATTTTACTCAAGCGCAGTGGAGAATACTTTCCGTGTTGTGCCAGGTGCTGAAACCATTCGAAGTAGTCACCTGTGGAGTGAGTTCAGACACTGCTAGCTTGAGGCAGGGGATTCCTTTAATTATACTTTTGTAAAAGCAGCTTGAGAAACTGAAGGTGATTAAACAAAGCAATTACGCTAAGTATGTCAGACTTGTAGATCAAGTACTTTATTTGCTTCGCCAGGATCCAAGTTATCAAAATCTTAAAAATGGACATTTTGGCGACTGTGCTTGATCCTAGGTTTAAGAGCTATGTCTTCTCTTTGTTTCCAACTGACCCAGATCTGAAGAGATGCAAGGAGCTCCTGGGGAGCAAGATGACAGCTCAAATGTTACATGACAGGGCGGTGTCTCCTCCTTCAGTTTCTCAGTCAACTGCTGCTAAAAAAAAAAACCGTCGCTTTCCCAAGAGACCCAGGGATGATTCAGCACAACATTTTGACATCTGGTCTGGTCTAAAAGAATTGACCAAAAAATGTGACACCTCTGCCGTAACTCCACCTGATCCTACTATCAACATCCAAAGGATGGTGGAGGATTATTTTCACAACAGCATAGAAATAGAAACATCAGACAGTCCCTTTACATACTGGGAGATAAAAAAAAAAAAAAAGCCAATTTGGAGACCCATGTACCAACTCGCTTTGCACTGCCTAAGCTGCCTACCCTCCAGTGTGTACTCGAAAAGTTTTCAGCACAGCCGGGAACCTTGTCAGTGATCGGCGTAAGAGGCCAATTCCTCAAAATGTGGAAAAGATGATGTTCATAAAAATTAACTTCAATTTCCAAAAAGAAGGCCTTTCCCGCTAATTGCATCAAAATACTGAGACTTCTGTAATGGTGAATTCCAGCGGTGAAAGATTTATGTGTGAAGATGATGTATAAACTGATGAGGGAGAGGATGAGGCCGAGGATAATGATATCTTGCCACAGTAGTTCATTAACAGCACTGTTACCTTAAGGCCATTGTTAGCTTGTTTTGTGGGGAACCAAACAAACAAAGCACATGAACCTCAAAATTGTCGCTGAAGTGCTCGGTTTGTTAAAGTGTGCATGTCCTTTATAAAATCCAACATAAGGGTGTGTAGGAGGGCCCAAGGACAATTCCATCTTGCACCACTTTTCCTTTCAGCAAACGGTGTGCCAATGTTACCTACATGTGCTATACTGTTGTGTGCTTTGTAAATATCTTAGACACCCATTGATGATGCAGATGACTTAAGACAACATGTTGACATCTGGTCTTGTCTACTGTAAAAGAACTGACCAAAATTAGTGACACCTCTGCTGTAACTCCACCTGATCCTACTATCAACATCCAAAGAATGGTGGAGGATTATTTTTTTTAAAAAAATGAACAGTATAAATACAACAGTTTTAATAATAAAGAACGTTGCTTGCAGAAATAATGTGTCCAGGGACAATTTCACCTTATACTACTTTTCTTTTCTGCCACTGCTGTGTGGCAATGTTTCCTAGATGTGCTATGAACTGCCATGTGTTTGTGTCATTGCTCTGTCACTTAGCATCCAGCCAGGTCGCTGCAGTCTTTGTTTGAAAGTGTATGAAAATAATATGGTGTCCTGCGAGGTTGTCAAAAGTCACTGCAAATGACTTGAAATTAGTGTTACTGAGGTTAATAATAATGTAGGGGGAAGAAAAAAAAAAAGCAAAATTATGTGATTTTAGATAAAAAACAAACCACAGGGAATCAAAACCAAAACACGCAAGGGCGGTTTTGCCAACTCATGAAGTCAATCCAGATCCAAAACCAGAACACGGGGTCAGTGAAACATCTCCAGTAATTATAAAACACAGGAAAAGTGACAGACAAGCTAGCAGCAAAGGTACTGGAAAACTTGTAGGAATGTGCTCTAACCTGGGTAATCCTGAGATGTATCCAAGCAGTCTAGGCGGTATATTTACTAAACTGCGGGTTTGAAAAAGTGGAGATGTTGCCTATAGCAACCAATCCGATTCTAGCCATCATTTATTTAGTGCATTGTACAAATGAAAGCTAGAATCGGATTGGTTGCTATAGGCAACATCTCTAACTCTAGCCCTAGGTCTCTTTCAAGAACATCGCATTTAGGTGCAAAATGTGCACTAAACCATAACAACCATGCATTTAATTTAATTGGAAAATGTGCATTAGGCAGATAAAAGCCAAATGGTTGATGTGGTTCACCCAAAAATTTTGCAACTAAATGCAATGGTAGTAAGCGAGTCAGGGTCTAACACTAAAAATTTCCAGCTATTATAAATAGGTATTATTGTGCCCTTCAGGAACATGCAAGCTACACACAGTATTTTCACAGAAATGTTTTTCATCATGTTTTTGTAGTAAAAGATACATGTATATAGAGAGACCATTTTTTTTTATTCCATTACTAGTTAGTTATTTTACACTAGTACAATCTGCACATTAACCAGAGACTGGGTTTAAGAAATAGGGTGGTCCAACATACATATTGCTATACAGAAAAACCAGCGCTCGACACATACACACATAAAAATAATAATTTTTATGTGTGTATGTATATGTCTGTGTTGAGCGCTGGTTTTTCTCCTTTTTCTACTTCGTTATTTTAAACCATGTAAATTGCATTTTCAAAGTAATTAATCAATAGCCTTTGGTTTAATATTTTATTTTTCAGTGTGAGGGAAAAATAAAACTAACAGAAAAAGAACATGAATCCTATACAGAATGCCTCCTGCTACACATCCATCTTAATATCCAAGCTGAAGACATAACGTAGCTCATCCTCGTCTCCTATTCTGTCCAATACATGTAAAGCTGGATAGGTCACTGTCAAATGGAGAACAGAGTACATTTGCTCTTCTTTTGTACCCACTTTACACACGGACAGAAGTGTGTGTATATGTATAAAATACACACGCAAAAGAGCAGCAACTTTTTATAAACTGCTTTTCCCTTTATTCTGTGCTACAGTTGTTTAGCACATTCTGCCCGATGAATCCTGGAACTTGTAAAATACCCAATGATAGGTCATATGGGATGTAGTTATATGGAGCAATAGTATTACAGCTATCCAACATACCTACTGTTTGGACAGTCTCAAAACAGTAAATTCTTGTGAAAAATTATTTCTTTCAACAAAGGAAAGCCATCAGTCACCACTCTAGCTGTGGCTGAAATAGGGCAAATCTCCCGGTATGTTCAACAACAGCTGGGAGTACAAAGGCTTGTCCATCCTTGCTCTTGAATGTGAAGTCTTCTAAACCCATACACACAATTAAATTAAAAAGGATTTTATTTTAATTCTACACAATTCATAAAGTAGTATGTGACTTTAATGTAAGCATATGTATAACAATCCTTCTTAAAGTAAAATCTGTGTACATATAGATTTGTTTAGTGTGTGCTTAAAGGACAAGTAGTCAAAACCAATGTAATCATTTGAGTTATGTTGGCACTATGGTTTCACTTAATGTAATACTGAACCTATTCTCAATTATGTTTTGAACTTGACAGTAGCAATTCTGAACAGGTTGTGAGATGTTAACAGATATTCTTAATTGCCAAAGATACAATTTAGTACATTGTGACATTTACCCTTCTGACATAACATAACAAAATATCTAACAAAAAAAAACAAAAAACTTCTTAATGCGGTATAAAATATATAAAGATGCATACTGCCAGGTAAGAATTACTGATGTCTGGTCAAATTATAAATGTCCTAGAAGTTGCCCCCAATCCTAACCTTTATGTGTAATAAGTATGTCAAAATGTCAATTTCTTATTGGTGTTCTGCCTGGACGGCAACATCACTAGCGTGTATTGACATTAGGGCGGTTTAACGGTAGGACGCCAGGTGGAAGTTTGTGACACTTGTAATCTTCTACTTTTATATGTCTCTAACCAAACTACACTTAATTTAAAAAAAAAAAAAAAAAAAAGCCTCTACCATGTGCTTTATCTACATGTTTTGTTTTTTTTTTTTCTTTTGTTTTTTTACAACTTAAAAGCATGTGCTAGTCTTGTAATGCCTCCCCTCTAAGACTCACGGAAGCAACCCTGAGCAAGTGGCAGCGGGGGAAGAAAAAAAAAAAAAAGTCACCCAAGCACTACAACTACAAGGTAAAGGGAGTCGGGTACAGTAAAAGACATTAGCTCTAAGCTTCTTAGAAGCATGAACAGTCTTCCTTTGTGCTGCAACCTTTACAGTGACCTCAAAAATGACTAAAGAGTATTCCAGTGGCTGGACCTTTGAGATCTCTCCCCACCAGTTTCTTACCCCCTTCACTTTGCCCTGGGCATAGAGGATCTTAGGAGGGGTTGTTAACCCATAAGATAACATTATGTGCCAGGGAAGGGGGGTGAAGAAGCCTGCTAGGGTAATAAAAATTATTAAGAAAACCACATGAAGGTGGAGCTGTAGAAAGCTGTCCTGCAGTCTGCCTGACCATGGAGAGTTTGAAATAGGGAAGGACAATAGGAAGAGAAAACCAGTGCAGAAGGAATACATGGAAGAAAAAAAGCATTAGTTCTAGCTACCCCATTGCGAGCCAAGGTTAATCTATCCAACTGTAAGTTAATGCAAAATAAACAAACCCTGCAATTTTGTTTACAAAGGTATATGAATCGTAATACAAAATAAGAAAAGGCAAAGTGATCAGAAAATTACAGTAAAAATCTTGAGATAGGAGAGAAACACAGGTACAGACATCTTGTTATCTTCCATGAGAAGACTGGGTTTGTTTTTAGTTTTCTAATTAGCACAATTGCTCCGCTAAAATGCCTTTCCCCTCACGCAGAGTGGGAGTGATCACATGTCCCCAGCATCGTCACTTCTCAGCAGGTCACCTCCGTGAACGTTCCGGCCGGTCCTCCCCCCGACTCGCTGCTCTGCGACAGGGTACGAGAGCGTGAGCGATTCCCCTCGCTGGACAGAGAGGCGGTGCGGGAGCGAGACAGACGAGTCATGCAGGAGGAAGCCACTGCAATCAAACAAGAATGAAGTTAGCAGTGGAATGGGTAAAAGGGACAATGATTAATGAATTAAATATTTATTTGGTGGTTTAGGCAGTGCAGCTTAAATTGCTGAATCTCTTATGCATAGAAAACTACAGAGCCCTGTCCTCACCACTTCTTGAATTACCATACTCCATTTTTCTTAGCAATGCCAATAAACATAGAAATGCATGTATGTATGGTTATTTATATATTACATATTGAAATCTGAAGCACGGTCAATGTATTCAGTATTGTAATTTCACATAATGTTTTGTTTGGTACTATGCATACCTCCCAACTCACCAGATTTCAGTGGGACAGTCCCAATTTTAGAGATCTGACCCACTGTCCTGCGAGTGGGTATGTTGGGGGAAGGGATGTATGTAATAGGCAGCCTAGCGCTTTACTGCACTAAGTAGCCCTCTGGGGGTGTGGCCACAGAAGATATTTACTATGTTCTCCAAGTTTGAAGCTCCTTTCTCTCATACCAATTAACAACAGATAAAGAATGTCAGAAATGAGTGATATACAGAATAAACATGACAGGTTGTGGGGCTGGTGGGATCTTGCAAATTACAGGTCAGCAGTCTAAAGAAGGTTAGCCATGCTTAAAAGGTAATAGGTAAAAGATCACAGGGTTATAATATACTAAATAAGTACTCCTCTGTCCAAGAAAGCTTTAATACATATAACATATTGCATTGTTGGCTCCTCTGACACTGAAGGCATTATAGCTAGGTATTCAGGTGTCCGTTCACAAAAAGAATATATACACATCATATTCACACAAAAGGTGGGGGTGAGTGTCTCATGCCCGAGCACCTTTACAGAAGAGGGTGAGGAGGGTGAGAAGAAGAAGCAAGGGTGCAAGGACCGAGAGCAGTGAAGGAAGGAAGGGGGTGGTAGGATTGACAAGTTCTTCAAAAAGATACTTCACCCCATACTGCGCTTCTTATCCAGGATGTGGGGGACTGGGGAGAAGAAATAGCAAGACAAATGAATACTTCTGGAACTATTAAGATCATCATTAATTGTAGGGCCTGTGTAAGGCTGTTGAGTGGGACAATCAGCAAAAATGGATATCTTTGCTCTGTTATTGTCATATTAAGCATCCACAGTTATAGAAGAGGAAGATACTAACAATATTTTAGAATATTCTCACAAGAGAAGTAGGAAAATATTTGCCATTTCAGAATATCTAGAGCCAGGAGGATTTTTTTTAGAACAGGTAATGTAGTGTGAGCATATCCAGCAGGCCCAAATGGCCCACAGAGTGAATATGCCTAAGGCTTGGAAGTGCTAGGTGGACTTGGGGACAGGTCCATGGTTTCCAGCTCTGACCTATTCGTTCTCAACGGACTCTGTTCTCACGCAGCACTGAGTCACAGAAGAGGTTGATGTTAAAGGTTAATGTGAAATGTATATACTAGCTGAGAGAATTGAGTGTGATTTACAATGGCTATAAAATCCTACGGTCTTTCTCAGATAAAGACGATGGAAAATGAAACACAAGTCAGACTTATCCTGTACTTTCTGTGTTAAATGTGATCTACTAAGTATTTAACTGTAAAACCTTCCTGTCACAAAATAGTAGCACTGTGGAGCATGGGGTCTTGCAGCCCTGGAAGGTTGGACAGTCACATCCTGGTGCTTCTGTAATGGATCATACGCCTACAGTGGATGGCAGGACATTGTGAAATTGCTCTGCTACTGGAACCTTATGTGTTGAGAGCACTGATTGGACAACTGTAGCAGCCAATCAGTCAGATGCTCTTGTTACAGAGGAACCAGACATAAGACTCATACCATTCTGCTAGCGTTGTGAGAGGAGTTAGCATTAATTAATGAGTGGACATCTCTGAAATAAAAAATAAACGGTCATATCGAGAGATGATTGATTCAATGTAAGTAGTGGTATCACTCTTGGAAAACAAGTGGCTGATATAAAATGGAGACATTTATAATGAAACTAATCAGGGAAGCATATACAGCAGGCAGGGTGATGGGAAATAAGGTATGATGAGGCATGTTTATCTGCTTGTAACATACGGGGTTTTCAGAAAGTGGCAGACAATATGGAGACATTTCTAACTTGTCTGTTGAACCTATGTGATAAAATGTGGAAAACATTTACCTTCATTTTAGTGTACATGAACCATATAAGATCACATTATATTTGAATGGTTTCCAAAAACAGTGATACTGTAACATATACTCTCTTCAGCTGTTTAGAATAGATTCATATTCTATTTGACAAAGCATTGTCTTGTGTTTGAGTAACTTACAACCATCAATAATGAAAAGAAAGTATTGGCTGAAGCTGAAAGAGTAATATCTGCCTGGCCATGCAGCATAAGGTAGCAGGGGCACTGTAGACTTAATGGTGAATAGCTATGAAGCCACCGTGTTCATAGTACTGGACAGCTTCATTGCAACTACCTACTTTACAAACAAGGAAGTTTGACCCTATGTATGACAGAGCAATAGAGCACAAAACACTGTCAACAACATGTAAAAAAAAAAAAAAAACAACAAACAAATGGAAGTTAAACAAAATCAAAGAAAATAAAATTTTAGCAATACTCACTGTATCCCATTCCCTGCACAAAGTACTTGAATGCCTCAGCGAGTTTCCCAGGCTAAAATTTTATAGAAAGAATAATTAAAAATATAAACAAACACTATTCACTTATGAAATGAGGATCTTAATTTAAACATTGTTATAACCTTATGTGTGACTTTGTACATACATAATAGAATGTTATTTTTCGTATTTCAGTTTTGCTTAGTTAATGAACATCCATTAATAGATACATTGACCGAAATAGAAGTGCTCAAATTTCAGGAACACTTAACCTGACATGATAAAACATATTGCTGTAAGGTTAATAGTACTTAACCACAATATCAGCACTTGTAGTATATTGCCTTTGACCAGTAAAGGGGAGAATCGGGGGTATTAAACATGAAAAAAAGTAAAGTGCTAAAAATTTAGCTGAAGTAACGTGTGGTGGTAAGGTTACCTAACCCTTGTGATTGAGGTCTGATAAGCTTTTATGGATTGTACTGCATTGTAAAACAAATACTGGCTATGCATGAAGCCTAAATGTGTATTAGTAATGCTAGATCTACTATTTCGCACATTTGTGTAGCTCTTGTCCTCGATTATTCTAGAAAGCCTTCCAGCAGCCTCTGATTTCCTGCAAAGTCACTACTATTCAACTAAAAGAATAAACATTTTATTCCTTATCACATGCAACATACAATGTAGCACAATATTTTATAGCTAGGTTGTGTGCGCTACAGTTGCCTTTACTAAAGTAAATAAACTATCATGAGTACTACATGTCATATGGTAATAAAGCAAATGCATAAAGCGATTGTTCAGTAATAATACCTGTGTAATCTGTGGCTGTCCACCAGAATCTGCCATCTAAAAAACAAAATTCACAATACAATGAGGATATTGTGGGCCTCTCCTGCCAGATCATACATTTGTGTTGTGTCATCAGAATTATATCAAGCATATAGTACCCTATCAGTAAGTGCATGCTTTCCAACACGCACATCTCAGATATACTGTAATCCAGCCCTTCTGTAAGCTCTTACTACCCTTTGTTTTCATGTCTACATTAACGTTGTCCACCTCATGTGTCTCCGTTTTACATATATCCCTATTGTCCAGCAATGTGGAACACTGATGCCAATAATAATAATGCTAATATTATTATATTATATATATATTATATATATATTATATTATATTATAAAATAGTATCAAACACTAGAACATTTGTATTCTTTACAAATAATATATTAGCTCGCACCATCCCTAACAAATGTCAAAATGACCTTGCCACAGTTTTCTCAGTAACACTCTAAATCTCATTACCAGGACCACTATTTATCTACCTGATGTATCCGTTAGCTCCCCGTGTAGAACAATTTCAGATACCACACTGAAATCTAAATGACTACTTGTAGATCAGCTATAAACCATTTCCACTCTTAGGTACTTCTAGTTGTGTGATCCATCAGTGCGTGCACATTTTCCTCGTCACACTTTTTAAGCTCACCTTCAAGAATGATGTCTGTGTTGGATCCAGTTTTGAGTTGCATTCCACCTGTAAGCACACAGAAGGTTACCCAAGAAGAATCACCCACACCTAAAGAAAACTCATGTGAAGTATAAATCCACCCGTGCTTACCACTGCATCCTCATGAGGAGCCTGATCACCAACTACTAGCATCACAGGACATCTGAAAATATAACCAAAATATGTCAGAGGGGCATACCGCCAATTACATCTATGAGCAATATAGGATCAGAGAGACACTCACTTTAAGGTGATATCACTTCCACGTTCCAAGTTCAAATCTCGACGACTGCAGAACACAGAAAGTTGACAACAGTTGAAATGTGTATACAACAAAGTTACATTTCATGAGACAACACAAAATCAAAATTGTGTAAAGACATGGGGGTATGTAGCAAAGTGTGGTAATTTAAAATGAATCTTTTTGTGTGGTTTTCAAAAACTAAATCATCATAGTAAAAGCATAAAAAAATTTTTGCTTTAACACAGCAGATTGCAAATGCCGGTTTTGCGACCTGCAATCCATACAAACTGCAATGAATCAAAAAGCGGTCTGAAAAACTACACCGACAACCATATAAAAATATTTTTTTTAGATTAGATAATAATTGACTAGACTGGTCAAATCATATGCATTTTCAGTATGATGCCTTTATAAAAGTGCTCGACCTATAGCTGACAGCTCAAATGTGGTCACAATGTAACTGCAAAATATTTTTAGACACAAATCTCGACATTTTCAACCTTAAATATAGTATGCAGATGCATCAATCAAGTAAATTTGCAGCAGGCCAATGGGATGCACGAGATACTCCTCCTAAAAGGTGTATATTGAGCATGAAATTGAGTCAAAATTAGTTGCATCACAAAGTTAAATCTGTAGTGAACAGATTGTGTCTTTCAAACCTTACACACAGAAAGATTTCTAAGCAAACACAGATTTATAAATACTGTTGGTGCGAGTTTGAAAACCACACCCAAAATTAAATTGATGGCAGTTTTAATATGACAGAATAAACCACACTTTGATAATTACCCCTACTTTCTTGAGCCAACACCAAGTAAGCCTTAGATTCAACTTCAGCACTCATGTTTCAGTCTTCAATTGATAAAGTATTCACCATTGTAGCTTATGAATATTATTTTTTTTATAAACTTTAAACTGTTGTAAATGTAAATACTTATAAAAGTTTTTGGGTTGTGTCCAACACAATATTAAAAAGGCAATGCACCTGAACAGAGCAAGTAACAACATTTATTCTTGTTTAGCTTACCTATTGTAGCTGTTCCAGTACAGCTGGTTGTTGCTCACAATAGGGGAGTTTAAAATGCTAGTTTTGTACTGACGCACAATGTCTGTATTCCCTGAAATGTCTTCCTACACAAACAAAACATCATATCAGAACGATTCACTACTAGCAGTGCAAAAAAAGCTTATGTCAACTGGAAGGTGGTTCTACTTACTGCACTGAAAAGATGAGAGAGGATCATTTCTGGGATTGATGATGTGAGACCGGATAGCTAGAGTAGAGAAAGCCACATAACCAAAGGGGTTAAGAGATGATATGTGCAAAAATATAGTATTAGTAAGGGAAATATTTATAAATGCATCAAAATGGAATATGATATCCAGGCAAAGAGTCTTCGTCAAAGATAAGAATGCTACACGTGCATAACAATCCAAGACTGACCAGATTTTTGGTTATTTAATCTCCTCTGAGCCTGAAAGAGTGGTTAAACAGGATAGACCTCTATAAGATCATGGATGATATTTCCATATTAAGTAGAGAGCGATTTACAAAATTTGCAGCAATTTGGTTCCATTGGTTAGAGTGCAAGGAGACTCCTTCCTATCGTACCCTCATCAAGTATGAATAATCTATTTTTGTATTGTCTGGGAAGCTCGGACATTCTTCCCTATGTTGTAGGCGAGGCATAATCAGATGACTCAACTGTACTGGTAACATCAGGCCAGACAGGCCCATCTGGTAACCCTTTTTAAATAGGAGAATTTTTACCCTTTTATTATCAGGATTGCTCCGAGGCTCACCACACTTCATCCTCCTTTTTCTTACCTGCCCCCTTCCCCCACTTGTTTTTCTTTGTTTTTTAGGAAAAAAAAGGAAAATTTGAGGATTGTTTCTGTTTATTTGTTTACTGATGTACAGATGTACACTATATGGACAAAAGCATTCGAACGCTTGACCATTACACAAACAGGGACTGTAATGACATTGTACTCAAATACATATATTTTAATATGGCGTTGGTCCCCCTTTTGCAGCGATAACAGCTTCCACTCTTCTTGGAAGGCTTTCCACAAGATGTTGGAGTGTTTCTGTGGGAATTTGTGCGTATTTATTCTGTAGAGCATTTATAAGGACAGGCACTGATGTTGGAAAAGAAGGTCTGGCTTGCAATCTCCTTTCCAGTTCATCCCAAAGGTGTTTGATTAGGTTGAGGCCAGGGCTCTGTGCGGGCCAATCAATTTTTTCCACACCGAACTCATCAAACCATGTCTTTGTAGTCCTTGCTTTGTGCACTGGGGCACAGTCATATCGGAATAAAAAAGGGCCTTCCCAAAACTGTTGCCACAAAGTTGGAAGCATAGCATTGTGCAAATTGACTTGGTATGCTGAAGCATTAAGATTGCCCTTCACTGGAGATAAGGGACCTAAGTCCAAACCCTGAAAAACAGCCCCATAGCATTATCCTCTTTCACCAAACTTCACAGTTTGCATAATGCAGTCAGGCAGGTAACGTCCCAGCATCTGTCAAACCCAGACTCGCCCATCTGACTGCCAAACAGAGAAGCGTCATTCGTCACTCCACAGAACACGATTCCACTGCTCCACAGTCCAGTGTCGGGTGTTTTACACCACTCCATCCGACGCATGGAATTGGTCATGATGATGTGAGGCTTGCATGCAGCTGCTTGGCCATGGAAACCCATTCCATTAAGTTCCTGTCCCACAGTTTTTGCGCTTACATTAATGCCAGTGGAAATTCGTAACTCTTCAGCTATGGAATCAGCAGAACGTTGACGACTTTTATGCACCATGCGCCTTAGCAGCCGTTGACCCCGCTCTGTAATTTTATGTGGTCTTCAGCTTTCACTTTATAATAATATAACTTACAGTTGACCATGGTATACCCAGTAGGGATGAAATTTCACGAACCGTCTTATTGCAAAGGTGGCATCCTATCACAGTACTATGCTTGAAGTCACTGAGCTCTTCAGAATGACCCATTTTGTATCACAAATATTTGTAACTGGAGACTGCATGACTAGGTGCTTGATTTTATACACCTCTGGCAATGGGTCTAATTGAAACACCTCAATTCAATAATTAACAGAAGTGGCCAAATACTTTTGTCCATATAGTGTATATTGTTTTACGTGTTTAATCTTTCTCTCTTTATTGAGGAATAGTTAAACACAAACAATAAAAAACAACAAAACAGCCAGATTGAGAAACAGATTTTTATACATGCCTTACTTAATATCAGTTTCCCATAGTTGCGGGTGCACTAATTGAGCTTGGCTAGTGTGAGGAATTAGAATGTCAAACAAAGACAACAATCTAAGAGAGATAGGCAAAGCAGACACTTATAGAATTAACAAATATAGTTCTAAATACCACTTATAGTGTGTCCAAAAAAACAGACTCATATTTACCTTATGTGCTGCCCAGTCCATCCAGCCTTTGGCATTTGGGTCAATATTAACGAGAACTAGACCTTCCACAGTGTTAGGATGTGAAAGCTGTGGGGAGAATGACGTGAGAATGTGATAGGGTGACAGCCCTGAGACTAATTCCCCCTTAAAGCAATAAGAAAACACCTGTCAACATTTGAACAATCAGAACTTTGGTTGTATTGATAGTTGTGTGCAGTATTGTGTGCAGTATTGTGTGCAGTATTGAGTTGCAGATTTTCACTACACCATAATGAGAAACATTTGTGTTATGCCTATTACAGTACTTTTAAATACTAAGAACATTTTTGTTATGTAATACGTTCCTATCCAACAAAATGACCCTACTCCTCAGTTTGTGCTGGTCTTCAGTCAGAGGCCCTACTGGGGAATGCAGTGTTCCCACATTAAGGCTCTCCCTATCTTCGACTTTAAAGAAAATCGACAGCTGCTATTATGCCGATGCAGTCCCACTCCCTATACATTAAAGGAATTATAATTGGTTGAGTATTGAAAGAAGCAGAAGATAAAAATGAGATTTTTGACAATTGTTTAATGAAGGCTCCTGGCAGGGTAATTTTCCAGTGGAGATGCCTGAGGCTAGAATAGTGACGATACCCAAGCCATGTAAGGATCTGACTGTGTGCCAAAATTATAGACCTATTGCTTTACTTAACTCTGATATAAAGATATTTGCTAAACTAATTGCAAATGGCCTTAGCCCCCTAATTCCATCATTAATACATCCAGATCAGGTGGGTTTTGTTATGGGTAGGCCAGTGCCGTAACTAGACATTTTAGTGCCCTGGGCGAGACAGGGCACCGGCGCCCCCCCCATCTATGTGGGCGTGACATTTGCCGAGTGTGTGTGGCCAGCTTAATGTGGGGGTGTAGTTGGCACTTTACAGAAAAAATTCTGTTACACATATTTGCAAATGCATGAAAAGCTAAATGCATGTATATATATTTATATCTATATAGATATATGGCACTGGTTCTATATTAAAGTACAAACCAAATTATTGATATTAGAGGACAGATGGAAAATCAGAGAACATTGTCTCATGAGAGATCTTAATCAAAAAGGTACTGACAGAAGCAAAAACAGGATATTTTATAGGGGAGAATACATGATTTTTATAGAGGTGGAAATCAACTTTCCCTTTCACCAAAACAATCTGAATCATATTGGATGTATATAATCTGCTAAATTCTACATTTACTATCAGTAGCAAGCATTAGAGACAAATCCTCTATAAGAAAGTCAGTGCAACTTCATATTTTGCTCACTAAATCCTGTCTGGAGGGGAGATCCCAGGCACATACAGCTCCCTCCACTACCCTCCGTTTCCTATCACTGTAATATCTGTAACAAAGATCTACAAAAGTCACAACCTTACCGTGCGGGATATACAGGGGACACTTTGGTAAGTTGTGTATCCGGGAATTGTGAGTAAGTTGTGTATCCGGTAGGTTACAATTCATTCAGGGCATCAGAAGCAGTGGAACGCATGTGCGTTCCACCGAAAACAGGAAGTTCGACATTTGGAACGCAAATGCGTTCCAAATGCCGAACTTCCTGCTTTCGGTGGAACGCACATGCGTTCCACTGAACTGCTTCTGATGCCCTGAATGAATTGTTGCTTAAATTAGAGCGTGGTTTCTTCTGGGCACAGAGGCAGGTAACGGGCGGCTGCGCCCCCTTGGGCTTGCGCCCTGGGCGGTCGCACCGCTAGCACCGCCGTCGTTACGGCTCTGGGGTAGGCAGACATCTCATAACACTCGTAGAACAATTAACATACTGGAACAAGTTAATAAATCCTCTAACGAACTATTAATTTTATCTAGGGATGTGCACCGGCCACTTTTGGTGTCTCGTGTTTTGGATTCGGATTTGCTTGAGGTTTTGGGTTCGGATTTGTTTCGCAAAACACCTGACGAAAGGTTTTGGTTCGGATTTAAGGATTTGGATTCATTTTGAAAAAAAACATAAAAAGTGCTAAAAACCAGTTTTGTGGTTTTTTTTTTTCACACCTACGCTATTATTAACCTCAATAACATTCCTTTCCACTAATTTCCAGTCTATTCTGAACACCTCACAATATTGTTTTTAGGCCAAAAGGTTGCACCGAGGTAGCTTGAGCACATAATGCCAAAAAAAGAGGTACAAGATGGAATTGTTCTGGGCCCTCCCTCCCACCCCTCGCGAGATTCGACAGAGCCTCGTTTTCATTTTTTTGCCTGCCGGAAATATCCGAACAGTGCTCGGATCCGCACTGTTCGGGTGGGCTCGGATTAGCGGAATCCGAGCCCGCTCATCTCTAATTTTATCCTTAGATGCAGAAAAAGCCTTTGACAGGCTGCATTGGGGATATATGAGGTAGGTCCTTATCCGGTTTGGTTCTAGTCAAGTGGTCCTGAACTCTATCATGGCACTATACAATGGTCCGTCTGCATCGGTTTATAGTAATGGTTTTACGTCAGACAAAATTTTTGATCACCAACAGTACTAGGCAGGGATGCCCCCTGTCACCCCTCATATTTGTGTTGGCTATAGAACCTTTAGCGGGAAAAAAAAATAGACAGCATCCTCAGTTTCCTGGCGTCACTTTGGCTTCATCCTCCTACAAACTTTGTTTATTCGCTGGTGATATTTTACTGTATGTTACCAAGTCTCGCTGCCGTTCCTTCACGACCTGCTACTTAAATTTGGTGATGCATAATTCTATAAATTAAATACCTCTAAAACAGATGCTCTACCTGTTAATATATCGGGCCCTCTTCTGACTCACTTGAAGGCATCCTATCCGTACTCTTGGTGAACCACCTCAATATCGTATCTAGGGATATTGATTACTCCACATATAGATTCTTTAATTGAGGCAAATTATATTCCGTTACAGTTACAATTGGCTAATTTAGCAAAGTCATGGCAGTGCAGCGAGATATCCTGGCTTGGTAAAATTGCTGCTTTCAAAAGGTCAATACTTCCCAAATTAATGTATCTGTTTCGCACAATTCCCCTCATTTTACCTAAATTGTATATGGATAAACTTTGTCATATTAAGATACTATGTGTGGAGGGAGAAACCTCCAAAGCTTTCCCATACAGCTATGACACGATCCAAAAGAATGGGTGGTCTGGCCCTTCCCGATTTAGCTAGATACCAGGAGGCAACCATACTTGCGCAACTCTGATTGGTCTCTCCCGACTGCTCATAAACCATGGGTAGATTTAGAAAGCATTAGTTCAGGCATTTCCATTGCAAGATCTTTTAGGAGTCCCTAAACTTTGGCGCCCATCCTCATCTGAATTCCCTAGACTTGTAAAAGATGCGCTACTGGTGTGGGATAAGGCTTTGAAGTCTACAGGAATTATGACTCTCCCTACCTCTAACCTCTCCATCTTAGTCCTTCGAAGGCTCATCCCAGATCTTAATCTTAAATATGGTTCGCTAAAGGGGTTACGCCTGTTAAATCATTATTTTCAGACCAAACTATATTATCCTTTTCGCAATTACGGGACCAGTTCCATATAGCATACCAAGACTTTTATAAATATTTACAGGTCTGTCATTGGTTAACTTCTTTATGATCCCAACAACTCCCCCTGCAACAGCCTCCCTCGCACATCCATGCTAGATTAACAACAGGGGCAAACAGGGCAGCCACTTCTTTTTGGTACACGATCCTTACTTCTGGGAGAGAACCGTTGAAGCTACCTTCCCAAAGTGCTTGGGAGAGAGACCTCGGCCTAGTATTAGACGAGAATCAATGTGACCATATCTTTCATAATGCTTATAGGACAGGGTTTCCCAAACCCAGTCCTCAGGGCTCCCCAACAGTGCAGGTTTTCCATATCTCCTTGCTGGAGCACAGGTGTATTCATTACTGAGACACATTGTAACAGATCCACAGGTGGTCCTAATTATGTTACATGTGATCCAGAAAACCTGCACTGTTGTGGAGCGCTGAGGACTGGGTTTGGGAAACCCTGTTATAGGATGTCTAGGTGTTTGAACCATTCGGAGATGTTTTATAAACTACTCCATAGACTATATCTGACCCCTGACAGGCTTCATAAGATGTGGCCAACACACTCTAAGGCCTGTTGGAGGAACTGTGGAGGGACGGGAGATGATATACACATGTTCTGGAGCTGCCCTGTTGCAAATAGTCTGTGGATTGAAGTATATGCTCTGGTAGCCCAGGTTATCAAGACTTCAATTCCTTCTACAGTTATTTCCCTCGCAACTATCTTATGGAGAGCCATATGTTGCTGGCCATATATTTATAGCAACTAGGGCAGTGATCGCTCAAGCATGGAATAAGACTGCCAACAAGGGAGCCCCCACATGACCCTCTTTGGCAGAAAGAGGCACTGATCGCGATACCTTTGCTGCCCACTCCACACACACCAGTCCTCACCATGGTCGAGGAGACGTCTAATAGAAAAAACACTTTGCCTCCCCCCCAAAAAAAAAAAAAAATTATGGCAGCTACAAAAAACAAACCCTGTTCTTGTAGGCACTTAAAAGAATGAAAAAAAAAAAATGGAGTTGCTAGCAGCCAATGGGGGTTATAGAGGGGGAGGCCTGTTAATTTAAAGTACCCAAGCTCCACGTCATCGCCCCCCTACACCCCAGTGCCCCCCATAGGAAAAATTGGGTTTAGTGGGGAGAAATTAAAAAGAATGGCTGGTGGAGGAGAGAAAACAAAAACAGCTAGATATTTATATTAATACACTAGAAACAATAGGAACATTTTCAAATCAGAGTAAAAAGATGGTCCTGTAGTAATTCCTGACTATTAGTTCTAATCAGTGTTATTTACCGTATATCTGGCGAGGACGTAAGCGCCAGCACCTACACCAATCCCAATAATACTGGGGAAACTGCAGCGGAGAAAGAGGAATAGTTACATACAACCCATGAAAAGTGAAAGTGTGTTCCAGATGTCTGTCTACAGGATCACTCACTTCAGGTATTGCAGCACACATGGGATGGTTTCAGCCAACTGATCAAGTGATGGGTATTGATACCTGAATGAGGTAGAGGCAAAATTAGAGTGTTAGGATTAGGAACATACTGTTCTAAAAAATGCTAATGTACCCTTCATGCACTTAGCATTTCACGACACTTTGCTATATACAGTATAATAACTTATGTACATTTTTATTAACTATGAACATAAGAGGGAAGAATAAAATTACATTTTGCTAGGATCCGATACAAGCTGCACAGCATGTAGATCAAACTAGCTGTTTTTTTCACATGTCATATACACTCACCCAGGAGGATAGACAGCTGCCCCCTCCTCTTGTCCTGGAGCATCAATGTGGCAAACAACAAAATTCTTCACAATCTCATACATGTCCTCATAATTAAAGAGTGTTTCAAAGCACATCTTATCTAAAAGACAATAGACAAAAGTAAGTCATAAGGGAAAGAAAGCTGAAGATGATAGATAGGTGTGCTGGGAGTGGAACAAGCAAAATCAAACACCGTTTATTACTCTGAGCTCACCGACATAAATAAGTATATAATATTTCAACCTGCAGATATACTGCAATGATTAATGGTTTAAAAGATAAAGATTTCCAAAATGTGAATCTCCAGTTTCTGCTCTGATGTCTAATTTTTGGAAGTTTGCAGAAACAGAGGAGCAGTCAATGGTATAATGACTCCGTTCTCCCAATTATGCAACTTATCTCAGTAATTACATTGTTGCAGCTATAAAATAGCTAAAGCGAGATCATCATTTTTGTGAGCAAATTAGATACAGATCCTGTTGAACGTTCATGCATAGTGACAGGACTGGCTAGCGTATGGCCCGTTTAAAACACCATGTCTACAAGTATTTACTCTATTTGTTCTTCAGTAAACAAGTTTTATTTTGCCAACTAGGATTACTGTCAATGCAGATTAGCAGGATAAAACTATAAATAATAAACAAAGGAGTAAGAAGACAGAAGAATTAGTAACTGCCCTTTAATGTGACACAGAACAGCAATGATTTGGATTCAGAGAACACATTATTTCTACATAATTACAGAAACATTGTCAGTCACAGACAGTGGTCAGACAAACACAGAGAGAGCACTACAAGTAACAATCAGACACAAACACAAGTTTGATGCAGACAGACGCACACAGAAGTTGACAACAGGTCAGCTGAATACAGACAGCCCTCATACTCACGGTCCATCCCTACATCATGGAATGTTACAATCGCTGGCCGCTTGGGTTTGGGGGTGCCCTGAATTGTGACTGTCACCATCCCATAGGGAGTCTCGATAGAATGCTTCTACACCGCGAGATACAGAGATGGAGATAGGGATAAGTATATACCAGAATTCTAGAGTGATGTAAATACACCGCAAGGGACAGAATAAATGCACACTGTAACATCAATAACTATAAAGTGCAAAACTGGGTTCCCACAGGTCTAATGCTGTTTGAGCCTTTTTTTTTTTTGACAAATACACCCAATTTTTGAGCAAGGCACCTGGTTTTACTCATGAAAGCATCACCACCTGTGGGGGATGCTAAGTTTAGCATATTCTGGTGGGAGAAATTGGAATTTTGTGGCAGAAATCAGGCTTCATCTGTGATGTTCTATGCACTTTCCAGGCTCATCTCATATAGCAATGGGAATTACCAGGTGCACTTCAACCAGTGCAAAAACAACAAACCCTCAAAACAAAATATACAATAGTGACACATGCAGATAAAGATAGTTCTGATGTTCATGTTTTATTCAAGGACAAAAAACGAAAAAAGTTTAGTGTAATGAAGGAGGAGATCCTAAAGTTGCAGTAGGTTGCACTATAAAATGGCGTTTTTACAATTTCCTCCATGCGCATGTTCAGGTGGACCTACAGATCAGGAAGTAGGCATCGGCTTTGAAATGCACTTGGCGGGCAAAAGTGTACATCTGTGCAAATAGAAAGGCTTTAGAAAAAAATAAAAATAATGCTGGCCTACAAATTTGCAGTTGGTAAATGCGTTTTCTTTAAGGAGCTCCTGCACAGAACATAAACCACATTATTATATAAAAACATTGTATACCAAACTTTCAATGCCATATAGTAAAATACAAGCAATATCACACACTAAGACAACTCAACACCCAAGCTATAGCTGAAACACGCACATCACATTGAGCACAACTCCAACTATTGTTTGTACCAGACTCCCATCAGCTCGTACAGTAACACACGATCCTTTGGCATGTCATTTTTATTCTGCCCAGACAAATGAGAAGGGTGTCCAGACAGCAAAATAACAAGGTTTAGAAAAATACTAATCAGGGATGATAATTTTGATAAACTAACTACGTAAGTTAAGAACCTGGCTATGTCTGTAAACCTGACTTAGATCTAAAGGTTTGTGAATATACAGAAATTTGAGTGCACACATTTTAAGAGTAAATAAACTCCGTCCGCTCTCTTAGCTACAATAGGTGTCATTTCCCTAGCTGAAGTATAAATAGTGTGTATTACACCAGTAGTACACTATGTACGATTTATTAAACAGATGTTAGATAACCTGTCACTTTTGTTTTTCACAAAGTGCTTTGCATGCTATGTCAGTATATTTAAAAAAATAAATAATAAAAATAAAATGATATACCCCATGAATGCGATCAAAACCCTATGTGGCGCTGTATGCAACCGCTACGACTGAAGCACGGTCAAGTTGTATACGCTATACTCGCGCTCCTAGGTGGCTTTCTGCATCACAGACCCCTCGCCAACCAGAGGAACAGAATGAAGGAACAAGTCTGAGCAGTTGGCACGCTGACTCTGAAGCGGAATCAGGATATTATCATACAGCACACATAGTTTTGCAATGCTTTCGCCTGAATTTATAGTTTTACACAGCTTGACGTTTTTTACATACTAACAGTTGACAGTAGTGATAGTGTTTTTTTTAACATACTTACAAGTGCCCTTCAAGCTGATAAGTGACGAGGCACTATTTGAAAATACACACTTCTTCCAAACATGTGAAAGCTGATTAGTTTATACACACATACAATTTGGTGTATTTTCAAGGAGCACACAAACAAACACACTGAAGTTCACCACTGCCCACACTCATGCACACTCTAAAGAACATATGCATACCTGCTCTTGCACTTGAAGTAGTTTTGCGGCTAGCTCAGCTGCCTAAAAAAAACAAAAACAAAACAGAGGTTGAAGGATCATATGGAGGTTTATAAGTTTAAAGAAACAAAGAAAAAAACAAAAACTAAAAACACTCAGAGACAAAGTCTTACCTTTAAAGGGTCCAGCATAAGAGCATTATCCTCCGTGATTTGAACTTCTTGTAACTCCGCCATCTCCAGATCTACAACACAGCACAATATTTCACACACTAAATCATCTTCAATAGCAGAGCAATAAAATAAAACATGTAAATACAAGCAAATGCCGTTTATTTACAGCAGCGGAGCTATAAAATGGTGCACTTATTACAGAACTGGACACCTCAACATCTGATCTATTTTTAGACACCAGTGGTCCTCCTCCATAATTCACCTCCTATAACCTTAAATAGGATACAGCAGCAATGTACAATAGCAGAAAAATAGCCAATGTGTCATTTCTCCCTCTGCTGGAAAGAGAATTTTGCGATTGTGTCACAGACACTTGTTCTACAGCAAGACATGGTAGTTTGTTGACATATATACACATGCTTCTTGCATCCTAAAATTATGTTACACTATATCATGCTGTCATATCAATCCAATGACTATGTAACAACTTCCTGAAACTTATATCTCAAGTTCCCAGAATTTTCATCACAAAACCTAACCTCTACTTACAAAAAACTGCAACCTCAGACAACCAGTAAGAACACAATCCCTGCAGTGTACCATACAATATCTAGTACTTTTGTTGCAGAACACTGCAGTTTTTATCCATACTCTTCTCTAATTGGCATGGTATATTCAGGAAATGATGGGAATACCAAGCTGTGCAGGTAGGACAAGTAAAAAAAAACCAAAAAACAATACAGTACTGCGCACATATAACATAATGTACTGTTTACAGTACAGCTGCTTTGTAGAAGCAAATGCAATACAGCAACAACAACAAAAAAAAACATCTCACTGTATTGTGCCACATTCAGGGCCAGGCAATGCTATGTCTTGTTTTGCTCACATACAAATATTTTGGGAGTTTTTTGCAATCTACATATTCATACAACGTGTCTTTGTAGTTAAAGACAAAAAAGACATTAATAGGATGGTCAGGGTTCCCAGACAATATCTGATTTTTGGTGTCTATATACATTTATTTATATAGCACCATTATATGCCATAGCACTATACAAGTGGGAACAAACTGTAATAAAACAAGACTGGGTATTACAGATAGACAGAAAAGCAAGAGGGCCCTGCTTACAATCTATTGGACAATTACTTAAATAGCACCAACAAATTCCGCAGTGTTTTACAGACAATAGTTCATCATTCACACCAGTCTCAGCCCCAGTGGAACTTACAGTCTATACTCCCTACCACACAGGTTAATTTACTCAGAAGCCAATTAACCCATCAGTATGTCTTTGGAGTGTGGGAGGAAACCCATGCAAACACGGGGAGAACATTAACTCCACACACGGAACCTAACCCATGTCCCCAATGATGTGAGACAACAGTGCTAAGCACTGTGCCATCTTAATGCCCTTTACAAAAGGCAATTATAACAGTCACTATGAAAATCAGATATCCCAGAGGAAAAGTCCACCAGGAAAAAAAAGGATGTGTCCTTGCAAGTAGCACCATCAGTCTTGCTAGATGGTTATTGTTGGGGAACGAGGTGTTAAAACTGTTCATATCCACCTGGTACCTCATTTTCACTCAAGAATGTGTTCATATGTTTTGTCCTATGTTCCCTGGGTGTCCTCATGAGCAATGGGAGGTTGGTATCAGGTACTTTCTATAAAGTTTAAGCCAGTTGGAATAATGTCACTTCACCAAGGTTTTTGTTGTTCTGTAGTAGTTTTAATATGTAAAGAGCCTCATCCTCCCTGGGGTAATCCTACAGATAGTAGCGGAACTATGCAATTAGAGGACCAGTCAGATTTCGCCCAGAAGTGCCATTTATCCCAAATCTTGTAAACCTGGAAAATGGACTAAATGGGGTAAATCTAGGGAAGGTACCGTGATTATCTGCATCTCCAGTGATTATGTCACTCTGAACCATTGTGTGTGCCCCCAGACCTCATGGAGCCAAACCCAGCAGGAGAGGAAGTGCCACTGAACAAGGTAGCCAAAGAAGATTGTTTCCCCCCATACCCTGAACTTACTGCACTGGAAATCGGAGAGGTGACCAATGAGAGTGCAAACAGGAATGGCTAGGGTTGTTGCCGTTACTGTTGCCGCTTAATTGTCGAAGACCAGAATGAGGACTACAAGTACCGGATATCCACGTCTTTCATAGCCCAAGTTTTGCAGTGGTGTTTCTGTTAAAGCGGGGGTGACGGCTAAACGGACCGCTGCCCTAACAGCACTCAATCCATTACACTGTATCAGAGAAGGATACCCCAGTTCACAGTGTGGTGGTTTGAGATCCCCATCTCACGTAGGTGAATAAAATAAAAACAAACAAGTTTGCCTAAACACACACTCACGAAAAAGCATAATATATGCATGTGCAAAGAAGAAAGCACCTAGCAGTGTCACTGGCGGAATCGCAGGGGCTTGCTGCCGGCGGCTGCACACTGCAGGTCTGTTCAGCAGTGACAGTGTGCTACCCAGCTGCTCTGATTGTGTTTTAAACACAATCAGAGCAGCGGGGCAGCACACTGTCACTGCCGAGCGGACCTGCACATACTGTGCAGCCGCCGGCAGCCTTAGAAATTAGAAAGGGGGCGGGGCCTAAATCCCCCCCCCCCCCTAAAATCGCCCGGGGTATAGCAATAGTCTGGATCCGCCCCTGGTCACTGTAGCATTACAAGCGGTTCTGTATTGTTGGCGTCCATCATCATCCGCTACTTGTACCCACCCTTAACAACTTGCAAACAATACAGCTTGGACAGTCGTATATGCGTCTGTGCCCGGTATGCATCTGCTCACAATTGAGCAAACACCCTCTTACTGTACTATGCCTACGTTAGAACTCACCTTCCCTCCCTCATTATACCTGCTGTCGCCTGGAGAGGCGTAAGTCAGGATCACACAAATCTGCATAGCACATATGCATGCAGACACTTTTCTGGGATGTGCAAAGCAATTTCACACATGACACTGCAAAATGGACGTAGTACTCACTTTGCATAATCCCCATTGATCTAAAGGAGTTTATTTTTTCATGTGTTTTTCCTTTAGTTTTCACAAGCTCAAAAGGCATTAAAAATAGAGCAGACAGATTCCTCTCTTACTACCAAGAGATATAATGCCCATCTCACCCACCAGCCAGTGGTACATTCCCTCACCACTTGTATGAAGAATGCTTGTAATCATCTAGGATGGATGTCACTTCAACACCTAAAAAGAATGGTTGTCTCACTCCAATGTCCCCCACACTGCCTTGTATGGATACACCTAGTTGAATGGTTTGATTAGTATTACTATCGCCCATATTACGCAATGCTGAATATAAAATTTAAATATATAATTATACACATCAGCCCCTGTCCCATTGGAACTTACATTCTAAATTCCTAACAAGCACACACTGGTCCATTTTGTGAGGAACCAATTAATCTACCAGTATGTTTTTGGACTATGGGGGAGGGGAGGCACACAAACTCCACACTGATAGAGACTTTGTTTGAGTTAAATCCATGATCCCATCGCTATGAGGCAGCAATGCTAACCACTGTGCCATAGTACTCCTTAGTCTCATGCGAGTAACATTTATGTGTGCTTACTGTAATTTGGTTATACAGAAACTTTAAATATTATGGTTTAGGATAATACTATTTTACTATGTATAGTGAAATGTAAACATGTAATACAGGAAAAATACTAGGTATGGAAATAAGATGGATAAAAGGAAAAATCAGTAAATAAGAGTGTGGTTTACACAACAAAGAAATTTGCCGTTTTGATTGGTTACTGTACAAATCTGAGCTTGTGACAAAAACAATAGAGAAGGACTATTAATTATACCACAGGACAGTCCCCATCCTCCTCCACCTGGCACAGATCCTTCTCCCCATACACTGACCAGCATTGCCAAGGACTACAAAACATTGCTTCTGACACAATTGTGTGTTTCCCGTCAGCCTCACCCACTATAAACAATTGAAGTAGATGTGGCACAGATTATTATATTGTCTTACTGAACCAAGGCAGAACCCGTGAAAGCCTTCTTATAAGCAGAAGGTCCATTTTATATACAGTAAATCAGCAAGTCCAGTCATTCCTCAGAAACCAATTTCATGGGATCTTTTAGGTTTCTGAATTGGGGAATTACAGATAGGGTATTTTTCCAAAATTTGAAGCTTGCCTCAAATAGACTAAATTACATTTAAAAACTGCCACTCGTATTATTGTGATGTGCTCCTCACATAATCACTGCAGCAATTATTCATCTTGTCCCCTTTCCAGAACATTCCGGAAAAGTGATTTCCAGAAGGAAATTATACCAATACATACATTTTTCCCTCAGTATCATTCAATATATGTGTCATTTACTGACTATTTCAAGTAAACAAAGCTACATAGCACTAACAATACATCTGAGGAGAGTCTTATGAAATAAGATACTTTGGAAAACAACCATTTATACTGTATAATAAGATAGTATATGTGCTATATTATATTCATCCTTTCTGCCAGTCATGTGACAAGGTCAGTAGGTAAATCTAGCAGTATGCCTGCACAATAAACAATGTGCCACCGTTTCCCAAGCTCCAGAACATGCAATAACAGCTATGTCACCCATGGTCAATGTTAGCTTTTGTTAGTTCTGTGTTTGCTGAAGTGAGAAACATTTATTCCTTTTGTAGTGGTAAAATTGGATTTTAAATTAGGTCTTGGAAGGGTGACTCCATTTCTTTTACCAATATCATTGTGGCTCTTCACGTACTGTACATACAGTAAACCACATTTACAATGGCAGATGTACACTAGTGTGCATAGATGGTCAGCCCCTAGCATTTCTAGGTACATGCCTACTTTTGTGGTCTTTGTGGAGTTTCCTACACAAATTAGAAGAGTGCCTAGATTTGAAGAGGCAGAAAAAAATCTGCACTGTGCAAAACAATTAGCCACATTTAATACATATATTAATCATGAGTGAGGAGACATCAGACTTATTATATGTTGCACTTGTGTGTGTTACATGCGTTTTCACGTTGATCGAAGTGCCCTTCATCACAGAAGTGCAATTGAAAGTTGCAATAAGCATAGGAAGAGACCTGAAGACCTCCAAATTCATGTTTTCCCGTCTCATTTTAACGCTAAAAACCATGAATATAAATTTTGGAACATGCATTTGATTAGACTCACTGGATCTGATGCAGAGTAAGTACTATGCCTTTTTGCGTTGCGTATCTTGCGTAAAATCGCTCTGCGCAACCACAGAAAGTAGGCCTTCCGCTAACCTGTGCCTGGAGAGGTGGGACAGGGCTGCTCAAATGTAGGCAGAGTACAGTAAGGACGTGTTAGCGCAATTTCAAATAAATGCAGACCAGGGCACAGATCTGTATACACCTGTGAAAGCTGTATTATTAGCATCAGGAGTAGGTGCAAATAGCAGATGATGATGATGATAATAGTCTCCGAGACTAGTGAACCGCTTGTCTTGTGACCTGCTGACACTGATTTGTGCTTTCATCTTCTACAGTATCTTACATATATTGTGCGTGTGTGTGTGTGTGTGTGTTTAAGGAAAACTATTTTTTGTTATTAGAGACCAGGATAATTATTAGTTTTTTTAAAGTTCTATTGATGCTTAATAGCAAATGGGTTAGTTGCACAAAAAACATATGGTTAAAAACCATGTTCATAAGCAAGACGTTTTTGTGACATGTGCCTAGCGTATTTACAGGGCCCTGTATTATCAGACCCTTAATGGATGTTTTCATTAGTGCATGCTAATGAATCTGACACACCTAAACAAGGATCTAGCCTTAGGAGCTCAGGGCTGCATATTGGGAAACACTGTATACCTTTTTCACTCTTCTCCAATCCTTTCATATGATCCAGTCAATAGGGAGCAGAGCAATAACATAGTTACTCCCCTTTCATCATGCTATGCTCTTGCTACAAATGGTTTTTTTATCACATGACCTCCCCTTCAAATAATGGTATGTCCCTGCCAGCATGGGCTGGAGCTGTGGCAGGGCTCCCAGGAGTTACGCAGCTTTTGCCCTTCAAATCTTGAAGGTCACGAGATCAATCTCATGAGCCACAAAAACAGACTGTCAAAATGTAAACATACAATGACACATAAATATTAAAACAAACCAATACAAACAAGTAAATATCATTAACAAATAAAAAAACACAGATACAGAGGCATACATAGATAGGTTACTAGACTGACCCCGAATAACCAGGGACATATGACTGTACTGCATTTAGTTTGCCTGTCTGTAGTTCTTACTATGAAGCTGGCATGAGACTTAAATACAAGATATGTTTTATGTGTCAGGATTTACATAGGTTACTGGAGACTTGTCCAGGTCTCCTTGATCAGAACAGTTCAATCTGGTTGTTTGAAAATGTTAAAGGTTCTCACTGATTAGTGACAAACATAATTTTGAAGAGAAATAAAACTATTTTAATGTTATTCCACTTCTAAAGATAACCATCTCTGTAAAAAAAAAAACCATGTTCTGTAGCCCTGACAATTTGCTTTTTGAATGCAGATCAACAAGTGTAGCAAGATTGATTGTGGTATGTGGCCATTCAATACAGAACTGGTCCTATCCAGACTAAACAAAGCTGGAAGAACAACAAGGACCCAAGGCTCCCACTAACACAGCTACTGTTGGATCTACTTTCTCTTGTTCTGTGTATTAATCATAAGTTATAAATAATAAACAAATAAAAAAAGTCAACAGAACGGGATTGATGGAGGTCAAATCACAAGCCACGCCCTCTTGGGGGCGAGAGAGCTCTGCGCTACCAACCTTTTACAATGTATTAGTGGAGCTTTAGTTGGTGTGTGATCGAGCAAATGATCTCTGTTTTTTATTGGACATTAGTTGCAGCACATTTTTTTTTTCTAGGTCTGAGCACTTAAACAGCTTGCGTGACAACCTTCTAAGAAGATATATTTATGGCTATAAAGAGGTTTAGTAGCAAATTTGCACCAGACTTGCATTACACCACCATAATGTAGAGGACTACGGAAAGAAACAAATCTGTTGCACTAGAAAACACCAGCATCAATAATATCTTCCAAAGTTATTTTATGAACTAATTAGGAGTAGAGATGTGAAAAACGTTCACTGTTCCACAAAATATTCGCCTTGTTTTGCAATTGGACGCAACATGTTTCACTGTGGTAATTTGGCCTTAAATTTTCTCAGTCCTACCCCAAACCACAACATACAGCAAAATTAATTGATTGTTGTCATCCCAGCTTTCTTCATAGACTATACATTCTGCAAAATGTAAAATACAGCGCACAGAATGGCAGGAGCGAAACCCTAAGGGGATGGAATTCAGTTCCCTGCAATGTGGTGTTAGACATCACGGCAAAAACTGGCAGAGTTAATTTCTGGGTACTACAGTACCTGAACATCACCAAGTTCTCTGTTCCTCTATAAAACTAGAATTGCATGAAATGTTGACATACTATCATTAATCTCGCATTAAGAAATGGGCTAAAACAGATAGATCTGCTGACAAGTATTACTTTTTTTGCTGACAAAACAAAATGAATAATAAAATAAAATTCAACATATTTAAACGAAAGTGCAGAAGTAAGGAATTAAGCATAAATCTCTTCACTTTATATATTAGTAACCCTGATTTATCGGATTGTTTCCTATATCCTCAGGGTAACATTTCAGGTTCTACATACAACATGACAAATTATCACAGAAAAGTTTGATTTTTCTCACGTATATTTTGTAAAACAATAAATGATGAAGTATAAGACTAGTTGCTTAAGGACTATTTTACAGGGGGATCAGCTGTGACTAATGGGCTACTACAGTACTCCTGTCATTCATACTTTATACAGGCCCAGTGTTAAACTATTTGCCTAGTGTTCTTCTACATACATTATCTTACAGAACACCCTAAGCCATAAAGCTGTCTCTACAATTTCCACCACTTATTTTAACATATGGGTTGCAAGTGCCATGAATTTCCTCAACCCCATAGAACACCTTCGATATACACATGTTATACAGTAATAATGCATAAGCATTTCTAGTTAAAATAAACCAAATAAATGGAATTCAAATTTAGAGACCATATTAATTTGCTTCTCATCATTACACCTACTATGCAGGAGTAAATAAGACATTTAATTAATATACTAATGTTTTTATATTACTTTCACTTCTAGAATTATTGATATAAAATGTAAAAGCACCCTAATGATTTACATACTTTCTATCTATAGATTTTTCATGTTGTAATGGTAAAAATGTATTTAACTCAAGATACATGTGGTCCCATGTAGTAAACAAAAGAAAACAGGTAAACAGTGACAATTAGTTTTCCTAGTATGTACTAATCATCCCACTCGTATGTCTAGAACGTATGTTAGTGTGTTCACAGTATAAAACATGTGAATAATGATATTTTTGCCTCAGCAATGGGTTACTTCCTAGCTCAGTCACACAGACAGAGGTTGTTGTGTTGTTACTACACGTGGATAGATAGGAGGGGTTACAGGCGGTGTCAGGGTGTTTGTGAGTGTGGCCACAAGCAATGTGGGAGGGATGATATTGTTGTGGAGGGTGTAAGTGAGAATGGGGTGTGAGTTACTGCGTCTAGTAATTACATAGATTTTATTTTACTATCTGACGTGATGTGTTTAGTACAGACCCAGAGTGAGTGTCAGGTACTAACCAATGTGTCTATGTAGATAAATGTTGTAGTAATGTAGTGTCCATATAACTGTTGATCATGAGCAGGGAGTAGGATGTGCTGTAAGATGTATCTTCCTAGTACAGAGCTGATACAAGAGATATGACGCTGGCGGACACTAATTACACACAAGGACACGACGTTCCAAGCGCACAATATAAAGGAGTTCCAGGTCTTAGGGACCTCACTCATGATCGGTGCACACGACGCGCACATAACTGTCATCGACACAGAACGTAAAAGGACACAACACACTGCACACCGACCATCTGCTGTGTGAGAACAGACACAGACATCACACAGACAAAACACACACACACACACACACACACACACACACACACACACACAGGATCACCGCGTCGTCCCCACTGCACAGGTCGTGTGACACACCATGTACATACCGTTACACACGAGAGATCCTCTAACACACAGGACACACTAGGCATCATAATGATAACTGCAAGGCCCGATGGGACTTAATGACACTACAGGGTTAAGGACAGTGACATTGCACGCACGCAGTCTAACCCAGGCTGACACGACACTAGTCTGGGGACACTCACTGCGATCTGGTGTTGTTTCTCCGCAAGCTCTCCCTCGCCTCCTGTGTCCTTTCTGTGGAGCAGTCTGTAAGATCTGAGAGACTACCAGACAAAGGCACATTGACACTCCCAGGGAAAGAGACAGCAAGGGGCGGGGCTGCAGGGGGGGAAGTCCACGGAGAGACTGCTACAGGGGCAAAGCGAGACTTCCACCATACAGAGAGATCAGTGAGAGGGGGAACGAGACTAATAATAGTGAGAGATTTAGATGGGACGAAGATGGACAGTCCGACAGCAGAAAGTATAGAAGGAAACAGAACTATCAACAGACATTCAACAAGTGAAATTAAAAAATGAAAAGAGATTTTGGGCCTATTTATCAATCAGTTTTTAAATAAAAAAAAAAAAAACATAGTTGGATAGCTGCTTTTTAAGTATAGTTGAAATTTATTAATAGGGCATTGCAGCAGATATCGTAGGGGCATATTCAATTAGCCACGTTACTCGCAAAAGTAACGTGTCCTTAAAAGTATTACGGTAATTCTAACCCGGATTTCGGCCCGCAGCCGACGTTAAAGGTACCGTAATAACAGTAATAGTGCGCAAGCCGCGTTACTTTTGACAGTAACGCGGCCAATTGAATATGCCTCTTTGCCTTTTTCTTCAAACTCAAAAAAGAAGTCTCCATAGATGTCTATGGGGAATGCTATTTGCCACAATTTAACAAGTTCTGAAAATCAAAGATTTTTGTAACTTGTGCCCGATGACTAACACCAGCCATTGAAGCCTTTGGGGGCATATTTAAGAAATATTGCTATCAAACTTTCACACACTTACCTTAACTCCAACGCAAGTTGGAGTGTTTCCCGCATATTTATGAATGGTGCATCACAGCAGATATCGTGGATATCTGCTGCTTTGCATTCTGTTCTCTCTCTGCAACTATAGTTGCAGAGAGAACAGAAATGTTTGTGCGCATGCCCAGGTCTTCGAACTGCACATGCGCAATTGCAGTATCATCATCAACATTTATTTATATAGCATCAGCAAATTCCGTAGCGCTTTATAATTGGGAACAAACATTAATAAAACAATACTGGGTAATACATACAGACAGAGAAGTAAGAGAACCCTGCTCGCAAGCTTACAATCTATGAAGAGGAACGAAGAAGACAAGGAGGAGATCTGGAGACAGCGCATTCCGAAGAGGACGTGGTAAGTATTTTTTTTTATCACAGAAACAGCAGTTTATCACAGCTGCTGTTTCTGTGTTTCGTTCTTCATAAATTTGAGAAATGGTTCAATCCTTATCAATGCGATAAGGATTGAAAACTTTTCCACTTTCTGAGAACATTGATAAATGTGCCCCTTGGGAGAGCATTGCGGTAGCGGGATATTCGGATCCCTCACCACATTTACCTGCTCTCCCCTCAGGTCACTATCACAAAGGTGGCCACTTTACGATAGTGACCATAGAGGACATAAGAGACAGATCTTCACAAGAACAGCTGTTTTTCATGACTGCTGTTCCAAAAGAAGAACTTTAAAAATTAGACACAATATTTCATAACTTAACTATGCAATAAGAAATTAAATTGATCATGTTTAAATGGGGTTCATAATAAATATGCCCCAGTGATAACCAAAAATAGAAAGGGAAAGTAAGAAAAGAAGTACATATCGATTCTTTAAAATATGGTAGAAGCAACAGCTGTTTGAGACCTGAGCACACCTTAGATAATACTCCACCATAAAAAGGACAGTTGGCTAGAACAGCAGAGCGATGGAGGCACTGTTAGGGGATTAGATACACACATCAATAGGAAGCTTTTTAAAAGGTTGCTTAGGAGACTGTACTCACAAATGTATTACTGCCTGCAAGATTAATAAGAATCAGTAATGGTTGTGTGAAAAGCAGGTCATGCAAACAGATCTACCAGTGTTCACGATGAGAAATTCGACTTTCTGCAGCAACTTATTCATATAATTTCTATTTATGAGTCTTCTGCATAATTATGTTCAGATGAAGTTATGTGTACTACTGATGCTTGTTTAAAAAATGTTCTGCAATGTACTTGTTTATTTAATGATAGTCATTTTATAAGAAAACAAAAATCAGCTTACGCAACGTACCGCTTAGGTAAGTCTAGGAGTAACAGTATGGATGGGGGTATCTGTTGCTGACAAGAGGAATGCTCATTGGCATTCAATGTCAGTGAACGTAAGAGATCTCTTGTCATATAGGAATGTTATTAATCTCTGCAAAACTTTGGTTAGGTATCACTTTGAAGATGGGATACAGTTTGCATTAAAGTATATCATCATCAACATCATCGTCAACATTTATATAGCGCCAACAAATTCTGTAGCACTTAATTTTATATAAAGGTATATTATTTGGCTATAAAAAAAAGGTAAACAAAAAAACAATGTACAGCATATTATTATATTATGAAACTGAAGTTTTGAAATGTTGTTGTCCACAAATGGAAAAAAACTCACATGAATATGCCCCCCACATGTATATACCACGTACAAATGTATGTGCTCATCCTCCACTGCTACCTTTAGCCAAGAGCTAGCTACGCTGAATCATGCTCATATTTGCAGAGAAAACTAGCATAATATACAGTTATAGCTATTCAGTGCTGTCAACCATGCATCGGCTGGCTCTCTATTTCAGCATATAAAGTGTACCAAGGGATCCACCATATTTACCAATCATGGGAGTTGTAAAAAGGGTCTGTAAGTGTAACAGCATTAATTTGAATGCTCCGGCATGTAACAAATGTGCAAAAGTACACCTTTGTATATTATTAGTGGAAATGACAAACCTTGGCAAAATACATAAAGCACCTATCCCAATCGCTTAGACTATATATATAGTCTGTTGACACAAACAAGGAGAGTACAGTCTCTTTGTCGTGGGTTACTCATAGATCAGGATTTAAAGAATATCTTCTTTATTGGAATTGGAGTTGAAGGCCATTTGGCCTATGGGGTAGCAGGTATTATTAATATTAATATTACAAGCACATGTCTGAATTCTAGCTCTTTAAGAATTTCTTCTGAAGTGTTTCTGTGATAGATACAGAATACTACACCTGATGCTGGAAACAGCCATCTTATTCTATTCACAGATAGGTAGTCACTAATTTGGCCTAAATACTTGTTTATTTCAGTCATTTTGTAACTTAAAAACATGAATAAATCACGGAAAACAAAATAACCTGGGCACAGACATTCTAGTATTATATGGCTAGCTGCACAAAAATAGGGCAAGTAGCATTATTAGTTTTCTGACAAAGTATGAGTGCATAGAATGTCCTGTTCCTACTTGGGATCAATGATACTTATTTCAGAACCCATTAGCGAATCATTTTCACTGTTGTGAACACAGAAGAGCACAGCAGAACCTGAGCAGATATGTGTGTCATCGGCCTACAGGCTTCTTCATATTACAACTTCATTTTCATTTTATTTAAAATATCCATTGATGGTAATGGTACAATGCTGGAGAAATTAAACTTACATAAAACAAAGGGTTCAAACACATGAGTGCCTGCTTGCACTTAATGTACATTCTACCTGACCTGTTAATACCACAACTTGAATATATGAACCCAGGAATAAATGCGCCCTCTATACAGATTGATAGTTCTGCTAACTGACCAAGGGGTATATTTACTAAACTGCGAGTTTGAAAAAGTTGAGATGTTGCCTATAGCAACCGGATTCTAGCTGTTCCAATTGTAAAGCGCTACGGAATCTGCTATATATTAATGAGGATTTTGGTAGAATGTACTAAATATATGTTAGCTAGAATCTGATTGGTTGCTATAGGGAACATCTCCACTTTTTTAAACCTGCAGTTTAGTAAATATACCCCCAAAACTTAATGGACCAATAAAGGAATAAGCCCCATTCCTGATCTGTCACCAATAATAAGCAGGTTTCCCTAATAAGGGAAACATCCTCAAAGACAGATGTTAGAGACGAGTTGTTCTCAAGTGCTCCCATGGAGGCACATCTGAAAATTTTTGCAGCAGTAGCTGAAACTTTCATGATTTTTGTACGGCTGCAGCAGAACTTTGTGTCTACACTACAGAATCTCTTCAGGGCAAAATAAATATAACCATAGACTAGTTGAATTGCACACGGTCTCTTTATTTATTGATCTTCAGAACCCATTGGAAGTTCAATGATTAGCAATTGGCTGTTAGAGTTCATTGCAGCCATTATATGTCTACCAGTGTGTTGCTGTTTTATCAGGAAAAGTCAGGGGTCAATTTATTAAAGTGCGATCGGCCATTAAAACAGAAAACAGCAGTTTTCTCTGTAAAATGGTCATCACACAATTTATGAGTGTTTTATGGCTCCCTCCATAACCCATTTCTTAATGCTGACTCCATAGCTTAATATTGGGACTGAGAAGTTCTGCAATTTATTAGGCTGCATTAAGTATGGTGTTACCTGTCAATCTCAATGGGGTCCAGCTGAAGCCTCTTCAGCTTCACTCGATCCCTCAACTTGTGGAAGAACTTTGCGAATGTCCATTCACCGGCAGCACCACTAGGCTACTGGTAAATAGTAAAAACAGTTTGTGCAGTAGGGGGAACTTAGCCGGGGCTCCCAGTAGCCGTCATGGTGAATTATAGCGGTGCTTCGTTATACATTGCTGTGATTTGCAGCGATGCATAATGATTGTCACCACTCAGTTTTAATAAATAAACCCCTCAGCCAGCTCAGATTCCTCTTCAGCGGTGAAAAATCAGCATTAATTTATATTTGGGGGCCTAGTTTATTGGTCAAATGGTGCAGCATTGTATACTGGTCAAATGGGTTTGGTTTACTAGTTAACAGTGCAGCACTGTATGCTAGTGGTTTCTGTGGGCGGTCTAGCATGGCGGTTATATAGTATGATTGGTGGCTACGGTGAAATTGAATGTCATAATGAAAAAAAAGCTGTGACCAGAGCTTGCTCAAGACAGAAACAGGTGTCGAAATAATTATATAATACATTTTTGTTGGAATAGAGTAAAATGAGGACTCATTCCTTCTCAGCTTACTTTAAGAGGTGGTCTCGCAACCTGATTTTCTGCATTTTGACATCACAGTAAAGAACATTGATTCAGTTACAGGGAACGGCAGACTAGCGGGAAAGACAAGCACTATATGTTTAAATTAAGTGGATACATTGGCAGAACACAGAGTGTTTTCTGCCAAGGAATCTGTGAGAGTGACAGAGTGAGCTGGGACAAAGATATGTCTGTGTTGAGCCTTCTCCTGGAGTTCTCCACCCATCTGCATGTCCCTTTCTTGCATTCTATTTGCATAGTCATTCATAGACTTTCTGGGGTCTCTTACTTGCTAAACTTGAATGTCTCAATAACAGGTGTGACTTCTTAAGACACCTGTTCAGCCTGGGAATTCTTATCTCTATTATTATTATTATGATGTTATCTGTGAGGAGTTTGTATGTTCTCCCCGTGTTTGCATGGGTTTCCTCCGGTTGCTCCGGTTTCCTCCCACACTCCAAAAACATACTGGTAGGTTAATAGGCTGCTAACAAATTGACCCTAGTCTGTCTGTGTGTTAGGGAACTTAGACTGTAAGCCCCAATGGGGCAGGGACTGATGTGAATGAGTTTTCTGTACAGCGCTGCGGAATTAGTGGCGCTATATCAAATAAATGGTGATGATGATGATGATGATTATTATAGTTTATATAGCACCAATCAGGTTCGGCAGCACTGTACAGAGGATATAAAGTCATTCAAGCCAATAACTGTAATAAATAAATATATTGTGTCATCAGGATTCACCCAGCGAAGCCAGTTAATGCAAATAGTGCATAAAGGCCCTTCCTTCTTTACAAGAATGAGAGGCGAGGTGCGGGAAGGTGGCCTACTCTCCCAGGAGTCTGGGACAACTCCCCGAAATTTAACAGTTTCCAGGACATTCCTGGAGAGTAGGCAGGTCTGGTGCGCCCATACTAATTAACCATGCCAAACTATGCAGGACTACGCATAAATACTATATAACAGACTGGCCAAATAACAATCACTAGTTTAGCATTTCCTAGGGCAGTATATTGAGCACATAATAAATGCAGAGCAAAAAAAAAAGCACAATGCTACTTGTAGCATGGTACTAGAAATAGCTCAAATTAATGTTAGTATCTTTTAATTTCATTATGACTGATGCCAAACATCAAACATCAGTGCTGATTTTGCCAATCACTTGGTTTTTGGCTTCTTTGTAATATACATTTTTTTAAAAACTCTGATGATTTATGCTCTTTGAGCTCATCTTGTGATCTGTATTATCTATATAATTTAAAGGCTTTTTTGCCTAAATGAAACACTGTTTAAAATGAATCAAGCATAATGTTGGAAAACATTTTGTACAATTTTTACAAATATGTTTAGCTCTGCATTTATGCTTACTTTATGGGCAAAATACCATTAGGCTTCTTAACCTCAATACAATAAAAGGCTATAGTGTAAGTTTTTGTGTCAGATACCAGCGGTATCCCTTCTTACCACCTAGGTAAAATATAATTTCCTACTTTCCTGGAATGTCCAGGAGACTCACGAATTTCTAGGAGTTCTCTTACATCCTACCCACTTCCCTAGTGGGTGGGGACGGGTCTTAATGCTGCGATTTACAGTTAACCATGTCATCCTGGTCCAGTCCCCTGCTGTAATAGGCCAAAAATAGCGCAGTGTAGCTGTTATGGGGTCCACAATTGAGGGGCGCATCGCATTCCCTGACAAAGTCCCATTTGTATATGTGAGGTTTTGGGCAGTGCATAGGGGCCTTTTTATTTTGCTATAGTACGTAGAAATAGGAGAGTAGAGCCCCTGCTCCCTCAGCTTTTCCTATCAAACACAAATTAATATGACTAAGACCTGGGTCGGATTAAGGGGGGGACCAGGTATGGCTCTTTTTGCTGCCCCTAAATGTCGGTATACAGGGGCCAGCACAGGGTTCCGTGTTTAAGTACTCTGTCGGCACTATAAGAGCAAGTATGCTTTTGCTTTTTTTGAGTCTTCTGGGCTTCCGTAGCTGCCGTATAGATGACAGTGTGAAGAGAAGCAGAGAAGAGCTGCCCTGCCTTTCGGGCTTAATGTAAGTTAAGATCTGCTCTGTGTATGTGTGTGTGTGTGTGTGTGTGTGTACTTGCACTCATATGCTTGTGGGGACATTGACCTGTTTACACACCAACACTGTTGGGACCTGAGTCGTAGTAGGGACAAAAATTGTCCCCACAAAGCTTCTCAAGGCTAAGCAATGCAGGGGACCTTGCTAATATGCTCAGCATAAAAATCTGGTATGTCCCCGCGAGTCACATTTGTAGGAACAAAAGTATACGTGTGTCCAATGTGGAGGGGAGAAAGTGTGTGCATCCCACCGCTAGAAGCCAGTATTCCATCCAAATGTATAGCAGGAGCAGGAAAAGGAAATAACTGCATCCTGCCGGCGCTTTGTACACCAAGCGGGTAAAGACACAGTCGAATCCGTCTGCTGCTGAAGGTAAAGCAGGGACAGTGAAGCATGACAAAGCCCACCGGAGCTCTGACTATAGTCCGGAGAGCAGTGGAGATGAGTATGCCCCTGACACTTCAGAGGAGAGCGGTTCAGACACCAGCGGTGATTCCCCGTTGCCCACCAGCGCAGGTACCAGAGATGAGTTCTATGTGCGACCATTCTCGACCTTCTGCTAGCCGTATTTTCAACAGGGTCAGAGAGACGACGCGGTGTCTGTCCAAACTCTATCCAGAAACAGTGATGGCTCCAGGGCGTATAATAAAAAGCGGTACTGTCTGTACTGTGAGAAGTCCCTCTTAAAAATTGCCCGACACATGGAGCATGTTTACCGCAATGAGACTGAAGTAGCCTGGGCCCTGAAATTCCCCAAGCACTCGAAAGAAAGGTGCATGCCAATGGCACATCTTCGCAATAGGGGCATCTTTGCACACAATGCTGAGGCAATGAGGGCAGGCCAAGGCGTTCTGGTCCCATGCAAAGTTCCACACAAAGAGATGGATGCTGAAGCTTTCATGCACCATGTAGCCTGCCAGGCAGGCCCGACGCTCCCATTAGGCAAGGTTAGGCAATTGCCGGGCTCTGCAGGGCGCCTCAAAATTAAAAAACATTGAGTATTGTCCTTTCGAACTGTGCTGTGGCCGCCCCACAGCGTCCGAGAAATCCACCGGGAGGGGAGGGGGGAAGGGGCTATGAATCTTACCTGCATTAAGCTGCTCCTCTCTGCTCTGTCTCCTCCCCTCCACTCACTGACTGTCGGGCGTGACATCATCATCACGGCCCGACAGTGTCTGTGAGTGGAGGGGAGAAGACAGAGCAGAGAGGAGCAGCTTAATGCAGGTAAGATAAGGAAAGACGTGGGGAGGGGAGGGAAGCGCCGATTTTGACAGGGTACCTGTGGCGGGGGACGCCGATATTTAAAGTGTGCCTGCGGGCGGGGGGGGGGGCGCCGATTTTCACAGTGTGCCTAGGGCACCAAGGACCCTAGCACCGGCACTGCTGCCAGGGCTTGTTTGCAAGGAAATACCTGTGGCGACACATGAAGAGATGTAAGCTAATATGAAGGGGCAACAAGCTCACACACAGGCATGAGTACATCCGTCAGAAGCTTAGAGAAATGGGCAGGCTACTGCTACAGGCCAGATGAGCTACCCCTTTGGAGAGGATGGAAGACTTTACCGCCCCACCGAACTTTATGCACGTAGTAGACGCTGTGAAGCTAGTAGCTGGCTATGACGAGAAGACAGGAACATTTTAGACGCCCTCGTTGGCACTCAAGATCGGGCATGGCCTGCAAAAGATAGCGAGCATTGTGGAGTGCCGAGCCATGATTGAGGGCTGCACTGCTGCAGTTGAAAACACACAAAATTTTCAGGAAGCTATATGAGGCCAGATGGAATGAGCTGATCTCATCGGTTGCCTTGAAAAATCTTAAAGAGTCCAAGTGGAACATGCGTTAACTCTTACCTTTCACGGAAGATATGAAAAAGATGCAGTTGTACCTCGATGAGAAGCAGCAAGCCTACTGAAGTGCGCTGTCCACCGAGCCTACGGTTAACCACTGGGCACTACTTGCAAAAGTCACCTTGGCACAGGTGATCTTGTTCAATCGAAGAAGGGAAGTGGAAGTTTCAAAAATGTTGCTGACTACCTTCTCCTCAAGAGATACTTCGGATCTCCATGAAGATGTGTCCATAGCGCTTTCTGAGGTTGAGAGAAAGCTCTGCCGGCACCTCACTCGCATTGAAATCCGAGGAAAACGAGGGAGAAAAGTCCCCATCCTGATGACACCAGCCACGTAAGCTGCAATGGATCTTCTCGCAGAAAAGTGTGACAAATGTGGAGTGTTTGCCAGACCAGCTGCCTTGTCACACTTCAGAGGCTCCAATTGCATACAACTGTTTGCCCGAGAGTTTGGGGCCAAGCATCCCCACATGCTGTCTTACACAAAGCTTCAAAAGCACATTGCCACTTTCTTGCAGGTCCTCAACCTAAACAACACAGAACTGGATCAGTTGGCAGATTTCTTTGGGCACAACATCAGGGTGCACCGGCAGTATTACCGCCTCCCAGAAGATACCCTCCAACTCGCCAAGATCAGCAAACTGTTAATGGCTCTCGCCGTTAGTGGCAGACTGGCCGAATTCAAAGTCAAGAATTAGGACGAGATGCGCATTGATCCAGACGGTAAGTGGAAAATCTGGTGTCTGCTGTAGGCTTATGAATTTTTACCTCAGTCATTTACACATCTGTTTCTTTTCAGAACTGGTCCAGCTACAGAGAGACTTGTCGGATGATGAGCAATCCCCCATGACAGAGGGACACCACAGAAGAGAGGTGGTGTATTGACCAGCAACATGGGACCAGTGCCCAGCCATGGCTTCCACAGGTAGGTGTAGCACACAGTTTTGCTAGGCAGAAGAGCTTTGCCTTCTCTGTATTTTGCGGAGCCATAATGGACCACTCTACTTCCTTTCAGGTTGCAAAGAAGTGCGGAGGAAATACTGGGACAGAGAAGAGGTCCAGGCTATGGAGAAACACCTGATGAGGTTTATATAGACATGCAGGGTGCCCGGAAAGCGAAACTGTGTTGTGTGCCTCATGGCTGAACCATCCATACTGAAAAATCAAAATTAGAGATGTTCCCTGACCTGCGTGTTTTGGTTTTGGATCTGGATTAACTTCGTGTTTTGGTTTTGGATCCCTATTTTTTTCTAAAATCCCCATTTTTTTCCCCTAAAATCACATAATTTGGCTTTTTTTTTGTACCTACATTATTATTAACCTCGATAACATAAATTTCCAGTCATTTCCAGTAAATTTTTGTCAAGTGACAAGAACACTGCTACCCCTCATGTTTCTGTATGAGCAATGGCACTTAGCAATGGCACTGGAGAGTGACAAGAACACTGCAACCCCTGTTTCTGTGTGAGCAATGGCCCTGGATCTCCTGGGGAGGGAGGTACTTATGGGACCCAAAACCCAAGAGATCCAACAACGCAACGATGACATTTTGCCTCATTTCAGATCCGAGGATGCGTGAAAGTGCCGAGCCAGCTCGTGAGCCTACTTGGATGCCCTAAGTTCGGGTGGACTCGGTTTTCAGAAAACCGAGCCTGAGCATCTCTAATCGGAACTGGTCGGAGGTGAAATTCTACATAAAGAACTGCATAACAGCTTTAAAGAGGGATCAAACTTGTTGAAATGATGCAAAGTGGTTGAGCGGACTGTAGCCTCCATGGCTAGGTGTTGGTGTAAGCGGGCATGTGGATGTCCTCAGACAGTCAAGATACATGACACTTTCCCTATCTTACAGTCTGTGTCAGTACTTTATACAAAGTCATAGTGTAAACCTCATGTGGTAACTCTGGTGACAAACTGCTCCTACACATACCCCAATGACTGTTCTGTCGACAGGGCATTAGGAAAGGGGTGTTCCCTATACGTGGGTCCTCACGATGCGATAAAAATTAGTATGTGTGTGTCTTTCTGTGTGTGTGTGTGTGTGTTTCTGTCTGTGTGTGCGCCTGTGTGTGTCTGTGTGTGTATTTTAGCCAGAGGAGGGGGTGATTATGGACATGAAGGGAGTGAATATGAACATGGGGGGTGGTTATGGACATGGAGGGGGTAAATTATGAACACAACCATATTAAACAATAGGGGGCCCCCTGTCTTAAGTGCGCCGGACCCCCCCATAACCTTAATCCAGCTCTGACTAAGACAAAAACTAATACAATGCTGCAGGGGCGGATCTAGAGAATATTTGTACCCGGGGCGATGTAGGGGGGCGATTTAGGCCCCGCCCCCTTTTTGACATCTGAGGCTGCCGGCGGCTGCACACTATGTGCAGGTCCGTTCAGCAGTGACAGGCAGGGACAGTGTGCTCCCCGGATGCTCCGATTGTGTTTAAAACACAATCAGAGCAGCCGGGCAGCACACTGTCCCTGCCTGTCACTGCAAACGGACCTGCACATAGTGTGCAGCCGCCGGCAGCAAGCCCCTGCTAGGGGGAGGGGCGATCGCCCCGATTGCTTCCCCCTGGATCCGCCACTGCAATGCTGATGGCTGTTTTAACAGGTGCCTTATGTACTAAGAATGCAGTAGTTCTGTAGAATGCCAGACTGTCTGGCATTTGTTAAAACTTCTAAAATAAAATTTGCCTAGTGTCTATTGATTACTTTTGCTTATTTAATAATAATGCATTTAGTCATAACAGCCAATCTAACACTTGTTTTCATTGTCAATCATACACTAGGCAGATAAAAGCTGTTTGCTGATTGGTTGCGATGATGCCAATTTTACACCTAAATGCACTGTTAGTAAATGATCCCAAAAGTTTTAACAATCACTCAGCAGCATTAACCTTCCAAGGAATGCAGTGAGGGGTTATCAACCACCTATGAGTATATACCGCTGGGCACCACCCAAAATGTTTTCTGTTTTTGTTTTTATGTGTTTTAAAGGGCTTGAAAGCACACATCTAAAACATGTTCACATTGCATCTATTTTCTCTAGAAATGGACTGTAATCTGCCATAAAATGATCATAAAATAAAATATCTATCAAAAATGGTAAATATTTATTTCTTTAAAAAAATACAAAAAACATTTTTACATATTTTATATAAAAATACTAAATTAACATTTTCTTCAAGTCATTAGCAGTAATTTGGCAGCCATCCGTGCTATTCATGCCCCCCTGGTCTGTTTTGCTGAGGTACCTTCAGCTACATAGAAATGCAGCTACCATTAATCTCAAAATCAGGGATCATAGGATCCTATCAAGAACTACATCACAGTACACACAAGCTCGATGCAAATGCAGAGTGGACCATGACCACTTAAAAATAATGTATGTATGTACTATTTTGATGTTTATTAAAATATATTTTTCCACTTCACTACTTTCTGCTGCTCCCATTGTGGCGCCTTCAGATAATATTGATCTACAGTCACCACACACTGTCTACAGCGTGAGAGCTTATCAAAAAGATCATGGATTCCACATTTTGCTTCATGCGCTAGCAGGACCTGATCGTTGCTAATAGTACTTTAATCCTGTCAGTTTATGAAAGTATATGTCGGAGTATACAGACAAGTAATGATAGTGCACTATCGTGCACTTACCGTGGAAATCAGGTCCCGATGTGTCCTCCGCATATTTAATAAAGGTGCATCGCAGCAGATATTGTGAATATCTGCTGCTTTGAACTCCTCTTCGTTTTTGGGACCAGTCACCATTCAACTGTATGGTGACTGGTCCTGGCCGCAATCTAACAAGTTCCGAAAAAACTTTTTTTTTCGGAAACTTGTCATGTTAATGTACGCCAGATGAAGCTGGCGTACATTATCATAATTGAAAAAATTCAATGCTGTCAGCTTTGCTCCGAAGAGCAGAGCTGGACAGCGCATGTGTGGAAGGATCACATGATCGCTCCCTGTCACTCACAGCTCTCTCTCTGCAACTATAGTTGCAGAGACAGAGCGGGGATGTTTGTGCGCATGTGCAGTTTTTTCGAAATGCACATGCGCAATTGAAGGATGAAGAGGAGCGAAGAACACCTGGAGGAAATCCTGAGACAGCGCGTCCTGAAGAGGGGGGTAAGTATGATTTTTTTTTATCACAGAAACAGCAGTTTTTCGGAACTGCTGTTTCTGTGATCTGTTTTTAATAAATTTGAGAAATAGTTCAATCCTTATCCATGCGATAAGGATTGATAACTATTTTTCATTTTTGCCGATGATTGATAAATGTGCCCCAATGTGGTTTCCGGTCAATGACTCCTGTGATCTATTTATGCCATAGCGACCAAAGGTGAATGCCGGAAAAAAGAGTTGGACAGGAGTTGCAGAAAATTTTGTACTGGTTGTCTACCGTCACACTTCCATATGATTGAATTAAACTTAGAGCTTCACACTATGGACACAAAATTCCTGCACCCATGTGTACACACCACTAGTGTTTCATTGCATGTAGAAAATATATCTCAAACTGACTGATATCTATGTGCATTAAGCTTAGAAATTTACTGTTATATTAAGGGAAAACTGGATATAACTTAAGTAAAATTTTGTCATTCAAAAAAATAGAGTCTAGGGTGCCCTGAAAGTGCATTAGTGGATGATCTAGTCAGTGCAGTAAGACTGGATTATATTGCTACGCCTGCTTCTTCTACTTGTTTAATTTGGCTTGTATTCCTTTCCCTAGGGCTATTAACTGGGGAATGGTAGATGATTGTGGTCACAGCACGTTTAAACTAGACAGCACCTGTAGTTTGCTTCTATGGGTATGTGGGTGGGGCAAAGGAACGAGTGCCACAGAGTGTTCTCACAGAACCATCTACTGTCACTGTTTGCATCACATTATATGTAGCAGCATGGTGGATATATTTGTAAAACATGTTATGTACAGCTAGGGAATGTGATAATATTATTACACTGCACAGGTTTAGTCTAACATATTGAAACTTCCAATTTAATATCCTGAGTTATATATGTAAGGGAACCACTGTTTACCTATTTTCTCTGTATAATTAACCCCCTAAAGCTTACTTCAGACTTCATTGCTCCCTCCCCTGCACAAACACATTCTCTATCTCTTTATCTATCTCCCTTTCTCCTTTTCTGGCTGGTTTCCATCTTGTTATTTTCCAACTGTGAAATCTTGGCTTTGAACATGAAATAGACAGTTTGAGAGGAAGCAGAAGAGAGACAGAGAGAATAGGGTTAGGAGAGAGGCAGAGATGTGCATTTCACTGAATTTCTCACCTTGTAAAACAGGTCTTTGTTTTTTTTGTTGTTGGTGATACTCTGTCTCAGGTTTTCCTTTGGAAGCTGTTCTCCAGATTTCTGTCTTCTACCACCGGGATATTATTCTTTTGAAATATATTTATTATTAAACAGCGTATTCTGTTTGTATTTCTGTTCACGTTCTTCCTTTCAACTCTCTTGCTGTTAGATGTTTAACTTCTCCTGTAAATGTAATGTGCTCTATTATCGCTCTTTACCTCACAGCATTACTGCAAATTCAATATCAATGTTTCCAGTGTCCATTTTCCAGAAGACGAACACCAAAAAGCGTGGTCGGAGAATTAGGATTACTCTCATGAACATCTTCTAGAACTATGAGGCCACTGGGAGAGGGACATAGCGGACATAGGGAAGAGGACGGTCCTCTGAGCAAATGGGGCTGTTGTTCCCCAAGGCATTCTAGTCATTGATTTCCAATAGGACCCTGATATGCGTCAGGGACAGAGAGTGACGTGCAGAAGGAGACAGTTGTTGTATGTGAGAGACAGCAGTGTAATGGTGACCACGATTAACCAAGGAACACAAAAGCACAAATAAAAGTTTTACCTTTTCATGGTGAGACTCAGTAGAATTGAATTTTTAAATCTTTGTAATAAAATCAGTTGCTGGATCTATTCTTGTTATTTAGATGCTAATGCACTACATGGGCAAAAGTGTGTGGACATCCGGACATCACATCCATATGTGCTTGTTGAACATCTCATTGCAAAACCATGGATATTAATATGGTGTTGGTCCCCCCCTTTGCTGCTATAACAGCCTCCACTCCTCTGGGAAGCCTGTCCACTAGATTTTAGAACATTGCTGAGGGGATTCGCATCCATTCACCACAAGACCATTAATGAGTTCAGGCACGGATGTTGGCGATTAAGCCTGGCTCACAGTCAGTGTTCCACTTCATCCCAAAGTGTTTGATGGGGTTAAGGTCAGAGCTCTATGCAGAGCAGTCAGGTTTATCCACACCAAACTCTGGGATTTTTTGATGTACCTCGGCTTGTGCACGGGGTCTTGGCATGCTCAAACAACAAAGGGCCTTCCCCAAACTGTTGCCAAAAAGTTAGAAGCACCCATTTAGAATGTCACTGTATGCTGTAGCATTAATGTTTCCTTTCACTGCAACTAAGGGGCCCAGGACAAACCATGAAAAACAGCCCCAGACCATTATTCCTCCTCTACCAAACTTTACAGTTGGAAGTACGCATTAGTGTAAGAAGTGTTCTCTTGGCATTTGGCAAACCCAGAATCATCCCTCAGACTACCAGATGGTGAAACGAAATTCATCACTCCAGAGAATGCGTTTCCACTTCTCCCGAGTCTAATGGTGATTCCAGCACTCGGTGGCCTTTCGCTTCACAGCTGAGCTGTGGTTGCTCCTAAACGTTTCCATTTTACAAGAATAGCACTTACAGTTGAGCGGGACAGTTCTAGCAGGGCAGAAATTCAACAAACTGACTTTTGGACAGGTGGCATCCTATAACAGTGCCACAATGTAAATCACTCAACTCTTCAGTGCGTCCCATTTTATTGCAAATGTTTGGCTATGGAGATTGTATGGCTATATGCCTTATTTTATGCACCTGTTAGCATTTTGTGCGGCTGAAATGGCCAAACACGCTAATTAGAAGGGCTGTCCACATACTTTTGGCCATGTAGGGTATAGATATAGTTACTGCAATTCGCAGGAAGGAAATATATTCTTTGGGAGACCACCTGACACAGTTAAAGTCATGTTTACATAACAATCCTGTAGTGTCACACACTTAAAATAAGTATCACTTAACACGCCAAATATTGTAAGGCCGAGGAATTTTCTGGAAGACTGTCAATGCTTCAGCTGTTTTATGGTGGTCTGTGTTAAGTTTACTTCTTCTGACTGTGTCACTTCAGGTGTCTGTCTCTTGCAGTTCTTTGCTGCGGTTTATGGGCCTCTTTCAGTCTCTTATAAGTCCTCCCTCTCTGCACAGTCTCTCCCTTGACTTTCACAACAAGTAACACAGGGAATGAAGCCAGAACTGTTAAATCTAGGACAGAAGAGGAGGGTGTGAGGGGGTCAGTTAGGTGAGGGCATAAAAGAGAAGGGGAGGGAGACAAGAGGGAAGGGTGAAAAGGGAGGGGCAGATAGGGAGAAAAGAGAGAAACACTGCAGAGAGACAAACAACATCCTCACCCCCCACAGAACAGTGTGTTCAAGCACATCAGTGTGCCTGGATGTGTGCTACTGTGCATTGCCCTGGTACTCTGTGTTACTGAGCCCTGGAATGTCTGTTACATTGTCTGCACATGGTGCTGTCAGTGGAACTATGTGCATATAGATTGGTCTCTTCATATTTTAGTTTATTATTGAGAATCCATTATTGTCAGCAGTTAAAGATGACTAGTGGCGCACTTACAGAGCAATAATAGTGTATATATAGCACACTTACAGAGCAATAATAGTGTATATATGGCACACTTACAGAGCAATAATAGTGTATATATGGCACACTTACAGAGCAATAATAGTGTATATATGGCACACTTACAGAGCAATAATAGTGTATATTTGGCACAAAGACTCAAAAACAGTTTAGGAAAGAAATATAAGGACACACAATAGATATTCCAATAACATTCATTTTTATAGCTCTTGTTATATCTCCTGTCCTGTCTCGAAAGGGTTAATACCGGTGAATGGAAAAAACCTTTAGGCTGTAGTTTATCTCCTCTCCATTATGTCGCAGTAGAGGTCACTGCAAGGACGCATTGCACTAATGTACAGAACTGGGATACACATTTGCAACTAGTGCCAGAGCGTTTGTAGTTTCTGTTGCAGTATAGATAAAGCTAGGGTCACATGAAATCAACTATGTCATGTATATTCTCCCTATTCAAAGCCAGTGCACACATATTTATTCTATCCCATCCCTGTAGTCCCTCTGCTATTATTGAAAATGACTTAGGTATAATGATTGTCACTACCCTGGCCTTGGCAGGTGAACATGCACTTGACAGTGTGCTACTGTGTGTCTGACAAAGTTTCTAATCTAAACCATTTTGAAATAAAGCTTCCAGTTAAGGGGAATATAATATATACCAATGTAATATATGGTTTTGAAAGGATATGATTTATTTAGCATGAAGAGGCAACAGGTATGTGCAGCACAAGGAGCCAACTGATATTGATGGAAAACAGTTTTCTGCAAGAATGTACAAAAGAAGAAGCGCTTGGTTTGTATGATAGTAGTCTTATTAATGTTATACCTGTGCTCAAAAGCAGGCTTTCATAAGATTGTATAGGTGAGGCCAATTTGTATGTAGCCAAATAAATTTGCAGGTGGATACAGAGGAAACAACAAATCTTCTTTGCAAAAGAATACAACAAAAACACACATGACAGTAAGAGGGTCTAGATTCCTGATTGTGAGATGCTGATTTCGACATTTTTAATGAGGTGTTATTGCATAGAGTTGAACTAGTTGTCCATCTTGGGATTGTCTTCTGCAATGTATTACTTACTACCCACTTCAGTGGTGCCCTTCCCTTGGAACTTCCTGAGTCTTGCTGACAGGTGCTTCACTGCGGAAGATCTTGAGCACATCATTGGATTCCTACATCTAGTGCAGGAAACATGTAGCTATTTGCTTCCCTTCACTAGAGTTTTAGGCTTTTTGACTATGAACCCAATAGATGGATTTAAAAATAAAATCATGTCTAAACACATGAATTTGTAACACCTTATATTTGACATTTTTCATGACAATGTTATTTTAAGTTCTGCCATGATTTCATAACAAATATATATTTGTGAATGTTAAAGTAATGTTTAGTATTTATCAACATTTTCTCAACTACTTTTGGTTACATGGCAGTTTAAATACAGGACCTCAAAAGCAGGGGCAGGCTGGGCTGGGTGGCAGGGGGGCATCTGCCCATAATGGACTACCGTGGGCTGGGTCACTGAGCCACCTTAATTTTTTTCTTTAAAATAGGTTGTTGAGTCGAGTCTTGCCCCCCAGGCTGAAGTTTGCCAGCCTTCCCCTGCTCAAAAGAATATGTACCAAGCGTGCTATATATGGCTCAGGTGGAAGAAGCTATAAGTGTCCTCAGAAGAAAGATATATTCTGTGCACAGGCATTAATTACCTACCTTCTCTGTTCAATTTTTAACAGGTGACCGGAGGAAAGATGGACGAGATCATTGACAATTATGGAAAGATGAAAGGTGGAGTGTTGGAGTAGGGATCAGGGAGGCCATAGACCAGGTTCCCACTGGTGTTTGATTTGCATTTAAAAACATTCAAATGGCAGTGAAACCACATATAAAATGCAAAGATTACTTTACTTGTGTTAAAAGTAAATCCTTTGACATCAATGGGCCTTATTTATAGTTAGGAGCAAAGCAAAACAAGGGAGCAAATTTGCACCTTGGCAAAAACAGATTTGCAGACCTATTTAGAGATGCAATTGGACGTGTTCTAGATCAACTCTACATTGCTGTGTAAATGTGAAGCTGTCCAGTATTTGTGTGCTATATACAAAAATCAGCCAGTAATTTCCCTGAATAGAAAAATAATGTATTTGCACCCTTTGCATCGTAACATGATTTGGTCCTATCTTTAAATGAAGCTTAATGTACATTGTAAGAAAAACTACAATGAGATTCCACTGCTACATGTGATACATTTTTTGAATTTTATGAAAATATCTAGCACACTGTACATAATACAAATCCATCCTTCATCTGTGTGGAAAGGGCACAAGCTGCAGTTATAGTCATCATTTGTAATGCAATGGCAATTTAATAGGTAAAGTAATGATCCTTGAAATCTGATACTCTGTCTCATATATTTTTCTTTGTTCTAAAATTATTACAAACATGCCTTTGCAATGCTGTTGTGAATAAGCCTAAACTTTGAAAATTGATTAATTAATAATAATTGCAAAACAGTTAAGAAAAGCCCCCACAATTTTACTGTAAAATAACACCATGGAAAATTGTTATGCAAAAGTGTAAAGTGGACTACATTTCTCAGTCCCTATTTAATATATTCATTCTTCCCCTATGTTTTTACATAATAAAAAAGAACTACATGTACAACACAGCGGGCCTGAATCATTAAGTAAAGTAAGGCAAAAAAAGGAATAAATGTCCTCTGGGACAAACCATGTTATAATGCAAGGGGTGCAAATTAGTTTATTATTTTGCACATAAGTTAAATACTGGCTGTTTTATATCTAGAACACAAACACTTTCTAGCTTTATTTTTACACTGAAATTTAAAATTGATTTGGGACATGCCCTAATCCAACTATAAATTGATCCTCACATTTGAAAATCACCTCCCCCTCCAATGCACCATGGTTTTGCCCAGGTGCAAAGTTACTCCTTTTTCATGCTTTGCTCTCCCTAATGAATCAGGCCCAGTGTGTTTATTGAAGCTCATTTTACAGCAATGTGGACTTTATGGGAGGCTGTTTGTGTAAAATACAATGACTTATATAAATATTTCTAGATATTATTAAATATTAAAGCTGCTTTGGTGTACTTGTAAGGTCCCTAAACGGAGATGTGCCTCACAGGGCGACTAACTCCTAATACCTCCGAATTTACCACGATCCGCGTGGATGACTGGATCCTACCTCGGTCCCTGATTGGGGAGTTCTCCGGACGCCCGCAGGTAACACCTAAGAGGGAAAACACAGTTAAACCGAGCCTACCAAGTAAGGGCTGTCCGAGAATACGGCAACGGACAAGGACACTCTCAGTCCAAGCCCACTTGCCGCCTCCTCGCTTTTGCTCTTGCCAAGATGCGGGGGACTACAGGCACTTAAGACCAAGACTAGTCCGAGGACTAACCCCGCCTCAAGTACCTCACACACCTGCCAGTGAGGGCCTAACCGAAAGAGGGAATCGAGCGTGATACTCACCGGGACACTCCCACTTCCGATCCGGTTCCTCTGCGCCTTCCCGACTCCTGCGGATGACAAGAACACACAGCCTCCCTCTACGCTCTCAGTGAGACTAAGATGGCACCCACAAAACTGGACTGACTACAACAGCGACCCGACCCTAACAACGTTCTAATGGTCGGCAACGCAACTAAGTCAAACCACTATGACTAACTAGGTGTGGTGCACTAACGGAACTGCTCACTTACACACTACGGGGAACACCAGCCGGTGTTCACGGACTAAACCGGAGGGCGGTTCCTAACCCCCTCACCCAGGTCGTACCAAGAAGCTGCCTTCTTACTATGGGGTCACCCACAGACCCTAAGGACCGGTTCTTTAAGCCCGGCTGAGGCTCAGTGGAACAGCACACTAACCCGCGGGCCGACTGCCGCACGGAACAGCCGATCGAACTGAACCGCCCGACTGCTGGTACTCGGGTATCTCACACGTGTCCCTACGTCCGAAACCACAGGTCCACCTGCACGGAACCGGCCTTGAGGACCCTCGATCAGAACCACGGCCGCCCCTGGAACTGCCTCAAGGTGTGCTGCACTGCCACCAACTCACTCAGCCACCCCCTCTGGGTACCAGTGTGACCCCGGGGACCTAAGGGACAGGAAAACTACGTGTGTTCTCCCCTTACTATGTGTATGCTGGTAACTACACTTGTCCCCACAGCACGGGTTAGCACAGGAAACCACAGGAACAAGAGCCTGCCCCCCTTGCACAGTCCTAGCTACGGCCCTGGCGTGATTCACTTGTCCTTTACGAACATGGCAATAATAACATTCTATTGTATATTTCTTTCCTTCAATAACTCTCAAATTATACAAGATACAAATCTGAACTGAGAGCTGCAATAATGCCCAAGCTCCACAGAACCAATCTGTATGGCTGTGAGCATGCCACAGGATCTCTAGCATCAGGAGCTGCCAAATGTCTCATTCAATATCCAACAATGGTTGTGTAATAAGCAGTAGGGACAACATATTCCAGGGATAAATCTTCAAAACCTGGCACAATGTCTGCGAAATATGGACATTTGGAAACTAGGTATACATATGCTTTGCGTTTACTGTTGTATTATATGTATGTATTATGTCTGTTTGGGATTGCAGTGCATTTGCTTTATTTGGTATGATGTATACAGTCTGTCTTCACCTGTCTTCTGTGGCTAAATGTGCTTTTGTATAAAATTGTGCATAATTGTGCTATTTCCATCTAGTGTGTTGATTAAAAGCAGTCTAATACTATGTGTATTTATTTATAAGTTTTCTGTAATGGAGTTATGAAGAAATGTACATTTTCCAATATTCTTACTGCATGACTTTCAATTAAATATGTACCTATAGGCAAAACACAAATCTCACACAAGACACTGCAAATGTTTTATTCATGTACTCATAATCTCCCACATTGACTATTGCAATTCCCTCCTTACTGGTCTTTCACTTGTTGCAAAATATCTCCCAACTTAACCCCTTTGCTCTGCACCAGATCTGCATCTCATCCACACTCAACACCTGCTCCCATTCCCGGTTACAGGACTTTTTTTAGGCAGCACCCACTCCGTATTTAGAATGCACTCCTTTGCACCACTAGACTTTTCTCTAGTATCCAAACATTCCCTGAAAACTAACATATCAAATTCCCAAACTCCCCTTCTAACCTTCCTAAGATACTCTATGACTTCCATCCCTCTGCACAGCTTCACACAAAACTTACATGTGTTCTCTTTCTATGCTCCATAAAACCCTCTGACCCCCAGATCAACATTGCTGTCATAGTCTGGATCACTTAGCCCACAAAGCACTTTTTAACCTTGCAGTCTGGCAGCACAAATATGCAGTATGTGACAGTTAAGCTTGTGTATCAAGCTCCTGCTGTCCTATAGATCGTGAGCAGGGCCCTATTACCATTAACTGACTGTTAATATCCAGTCTGGTTTCATTATTATGTTTGTTTCCAATTGTAAAACGCTACAGAATATGTATATAAGTAAATGTTAATAATGCATGCATTTTGGAGCACTATATTTGTCATTTAAATAAATGATTCCCATTATATGTATATCTTTTTAAACTCTCTCTCTTATCGCCTCTTCACTCTGTCTTTATTTACAATTTATTGCAGGCAGAATTTTTTAAAATGTTTTGTTAATTGATTTCTTATTAGCATGAATTTGTTCAGCCACTCACTCACACATGGACTGTGCCAAGGAAGAGGTAAAACAAAACGTTAGCAACATTGTAAGTAATGAGGCCATGGAAACATGTGATAAGTCAGTGCTTAGATACTTTTATCAAGAAAGAAAAAATTACAGAAGTTTTACACATTTATACACATTGATATATGCAACATACAATTAAAGGAAAATGTTACAGGTTGCCATTAGATTGCAAAGTGTACCAGAGTGCCCTCTCCAGTGCATACATGGGTACTACGTGTTTTCTCATATCATCATCATCATTTATTTATATAGCGCCACTAATTCCGCAGCGCTATACAGAGAACTCACTCACATCAGTCCCTGCCCCATTGGAGCTTACAGTCTAAATTCCCTAACATATACACACACAGACAGACTAGGGTCAATTTGATTGCAGCCAATTAACCTACCAGTATGTTTTTGGAGTGTGGGAGGAAACCGGAGCACCCGGAGGAAACCCACGCAAACACGGGGAGAACATACAAACTCCTCACAGATAAGGCCATGGTCAGGAATTGAACTCATGACTCCAGTGCTGTAAACCAGAAGTGCTAACCACTTAGCACCGTGCTGTGGTATATATTGATCATTGAAATGTTTAGCAAGAGCAGTACCCACGGTTAGTCAAGTAGAGATGTAATAAGGGCATGTTTTTTCATTTTATAAAATGCTTTCCTATGGGTTGGGGCATAGCACAAATTCATCTTACAACTGACAGCAATTCCCATCTTTTCCACTGTGTCTAATCTTACAGGAAGCTACACAGCCCACTACCTCACAGTGCATCTCCAAATTTACATACAAAACTATATGGAAAGATGTAGCTTTGGACCCGCCTAGTACCCCGACTTGTACAGGTGCACCTAGATTTTCACCAGGGTTTATTGGTTTGCCACAGAGAGCAGAAGTTTGCATTGTTACTACTAAAGTATCGGGTAGGCCCGCAGATAGAGATTATTGTAATGAGCTAAAGCAGTGGAGAGAGTTCTTTTTCCAGTGGCGTTCCTTGCCGTGCATAGGAGTATATGACCATTTCCCCTGTGCAAAGGGACTTGAAATTTGCACCACTTCTGTGGTGACAGAGATCGGTTGTGGTCCTATCAGGGGCTGGCTGGCAAATTTTAGCATGGGTGGGCAAGACTCAGCCTATTAGGTACATTTTAAAGGAAAAAAATTGCAGGTAGCCCAGTCACCCAGCCCAAGGTAGCCCATTACGGGACCAGCCTGGGGGCAGGTGCCCCTCTGCAGCCCAGCCAGCTTCTGCGTCCTATGCTCATACAGGAAGCAACTGAAATGGAAGTGTAATGAAAACAGATGTGAGTAGTTTTAAACATACCATTCAGGTAAAGTGCACTTTTCAATTTTGTTGTTGTAGATTGTATTTACCATTTGCGTATGACTTGTGTTAAAATTATTAAGCTTAGATTTTATTTGAGGTTCACTGTTAGATTTAGAGTTGTTTTCTGGACTGCTAAAAACATACTGTATTGTTTGCTGTTCCTGCTGAGTAATTAAGCTTGGGTGTATGCCCTGAGTTTGTGATTAGCATTTGTATAGCCAGTTGAATACACTGACTCCTCTCATTGTTGAGATTAGTTTGTGAATTGTATATAAGGAATTTATCAACTCTTTTACCAGTTGGCATTGTAGATGTATTTTATTTGCTCTAAATATGCACTTTTACTAATATTACTACTACTTTTATATCCTTTACAATTCAGTGAAATGTGGAAACTCACAGAAATGTAACAAACAGCATTCCGAAAAATAGTATCATAGCAAAATGCAATGGAAATAAAAATGGCAATTGGTATTGTAACACTAGAAATAAGGTGAATGGGTATTGCAGCTCTTCTTTAAATTCATCAAGAGATTTCTCCACCATAACCTATACTATATGGACAAAAGTATTCGGACACTTGACCATTACACCAACAGGGACTGTCATTACGTTGTATTCATATACATATGCTTTAATATGGAGTTGGTCCCCCTTGTGCAGCGATAACAGCTTCCACTCTTCTTGGAAGGCTTTCCACAAGATGTTGGAGTGTTTCTGTGGGAATTTGTGCCCATTCATTCTGTAGAGCATTTATGAGGTCAGGCAAACTGATGTTGGACAAGAAGGCCTGGCTCGCAATCTCCGTTCCAGTTCATCCCAAAGGTGTTCGATGGGGTTGAGGTCCAGGCTCTGTGTGGGCCAGTCAATTTCTTCCACACCAAACTCATCAAACCATGTCTTTGTAGTCCTTGCTTTGTGCACTGCGGCACAGTCATGTTGGAATAAAATGCTATGTGTTGTGTCATGTAGTATTACCCCATGTTCCTCAAATTGTTGCCACAAAGTTGGAAGCTTAGCATTGTCCAAAATTACTTGGCATGTTGTAGCATTGAGATCGCCCTTCACTAGCGATAAGGGGCCTAGCAGAACACGTTTCCACTGCTCCACAGTCCAGTGTCGGTGTGCTTTACACCACTCCATCCGACGCTTTGATTTTATACACCTCTGGCAACTGGTCTGATTGAAACACTTCAATTCAATAATTAACAGGTGTGGCCAAATACGTTTGTCGATATAGTGTATGTTACTCTGGTTACTGCAGTCCCCCATGTAACAACATGCCAGTGCAGCTGACTGATGCTCAGCTCCCAAGCTATACTGGATGGCAGTGGTAAGAGGACTTTTATCATTCACCAGGCCAGTGCAAGGTGCCTCTGTACATGTGTGAACCGGAATAGCCATTTTATAGACTACTGAGAAGACCTCACCTCGAGTACTATGTATTGTTCTGGAGGCCCTATCTCTAAAAAGACTTTGACAAAATGGGAAAAAAAATGAGAGAAGGGATACTAAAATGGTGCATGGGCTGCTTAACAAAACTTATCAGGTAAGACTTAATGGGGCGTATTCAATTGTTAGCAAGATCCCCGGAAAACGTGCGCTCTAAAAATATTAGCGTTAATACGGTAATTACTCGCTAAATTTGATCTCGAAATTCAGCGAGTAAACTACTGTATTAACGTTATTTACGCGCATATTACCGTATTAACGCTAATATATTTTGAGCGCTCGTTTTTCCGGGGATCTCGCTAACAATTGAATACCCCCCGAAGAGTTGAACATGTGCAGCTAGCGATGATAAGATAGAAAACATTCAAATATATCAAAAGTATTGCTAGAGTTCAGAGAAGCAATATTTTAAAGATTATTTTTTAAAAAAGGGGGCACACTTTGAAACGGGAAAGAGAAAAACTGAGAAAACATAAAGAAGACCTTTTTTTTACAGAAAGAGTGATAGATACATGTAATTGTCTCCCAATAATTCAAGAATACATGGAACGAACATATGGCTGTTACTTAACTAGAATATATGAATATTCTTCCAATCTACTCAGAAAAAAATTCAACCCCCTAAAAAAACAAACACTAAAAGGGCATAATGGATGGACCTGTTGGTTTTATTATGCCATTATTGAAAAAATTTCATTGTTTTCCAATAAGCATTGTCTAAGCGATTTGTGTGGTTCCAAAGCACAAGCAATTTATTTAGCAAAAGTTTAGCAGTTCAATAAACAAGTATAATACAGCTGATACCAAATACATACATACATAAATATGCTGCGCTCTCTGCTGGATCCAGCTAGACAGTCCTTCAGTCCAGAAGACAGTGGTCAGTGATGACTGTTTAGCTGGTCCCAGGGAGCTGTATATATACACTCAGTGATACAGAGAATACAATACAGATGATGTGGCTTGCTTCTATAGGTCCAGGTGTCACGGGCACTAGGAGTCTTTACCCAGGTATCACCAGATGATGGACTTACCAGAGCAGTATAGTTGGTAATATGGTACTCTGGTAGCGGGGTGACCACGGAACAGGAGACAGCAGATGGTAAGAGAATGCTCGAGAAAAGTCTATGACTAGCAGCACTGGTAATAGGTAGATAACTGTACACGAGGAACTAGATGGACAAGGAAACGTGAGGGTAGTCAGTGGTCTGCGGATAGCAAGTTGTACCACTGCTATAGTGAGGAGGAATGTCCAGGAGTAACGAGGAGGTGGTGAGAGTCAGCGGTCTGCGTATAGCAAGTTGTACCGCTGTCTAGGTGAAGGAATGGAATCCAGGTGAAGGTATCAGGGGAGTCAGTGGTCTGCGTTAGCAAGTTGTACCACTGCTATGTGAGAGGATACTTGAAACTGGTGTCACAGGGAACAGGAGACAGTGGTCTGCATCTAGCAAGTTGTACCACTGCAATATATATGTGAGGAGGAGCACGAGGAGATGAATGCAATGCAGAGTATAAACGGGCACACAGAACTTGATCCCACGATGATATGCACAATATAATAACTGAGCAGCACTGCACAAATATACAGAGTCACAATAACTATCCAGGCAAATAGGAAACACAGTCAAATGATAGCAATAGTCTCAGTGGATAGGAACTCCGGAGGAGAACAAACTCAGTCCAGCTAGATATGCAATACACAAGCACAGTCAATGAGAAGTATGCATACCGCGGTTCAGGAGAGCAGGCTGTCAGAGAGACGTGCAGGGATACCTGAGCGGCTGAAGGCCGGCAGGAGGAGAGACCACTGGAAGATGGAAGCGATAACCAAGTTGGTGCAGCGCACGGTAGGTAGACCAGCAAGAACAAGGTAATACTCAGGAAGCAGTAGTATATGGAACTGGACACCTGGAGAACACGGGAGAGTTGAGGCGGTCTGATAACCAGTAGCTGAGATGAAAGCAGCGGAGCGCTGACCCGATGAAGACAGGCGAGTTGAAATGAGCAGGAACACTGTAGAAGCACGGAGACAGCGGATAGGAACCAGCTGGCTGCAGACACGATGAACACTGGAGAGTTGAGGTGAGCAGGACTCTGTAGAAGCACGGAGGCAGCGGATAGGAATCAGCTGATGCAGTCACGATGAACACAGAAGAGTTGAAGTGAACAGGATACTGTAGAAGCACGGAGGCAGCGGATAGGAATCAGCTGGTGCAGTCCTGATGAACACAGGAGAGTTGAAGTGAGCAGGATACTGTAGAAGCACGGAGGCAGCGGATAGGAATCAGCTGGTGCAGTCACGATGAACACAGGAGAGTTGAAGTGAACAGGATACTGTAGAAGCACGGAGACAGCGGATAGGAATCAGCTGGTGCAGTCACGATGAACACAGGAGAGTTGAAGTGAGCAGGATACTGTAGAAGCACGGAGGCAGCGGATAGGAATCAGCTGGTGAAGTCACGATGAACACAGGAGAGTTGAAGTGGTCTGGAAACCACAAACGAACAACAGGAATCAGCAGGAGCTGAATACACGAGGAAACACAGGAACACCTTCAGAGGCTCATGGGGAATGAGACTCCAAGATCAGGCAACGAGGTATAGACCACAGGTGCTTTAAATAGGGAGTGTTGCCTGATCAGCCAATTAACTAAAAGCAACAGGTACTGAAGGTTTGAAAGGGCTGCACATGCGAAGACCCTCAGGATGGTGGACGGCCACGGTTCCTAAACACACGAGAAGCGGCACTCACAGTCCGGTGAGTGACACCAGGCTTCAGGAGGGTCCAGTGAAATGCAGGTCATAGGCCAGTTCAAACTAAAATATCCAAAGGTGGGGGTCAGCTCTCCAGGGGATGCACTCCGATTTTCCAGCCCAGAATCCAGTTTAAACTAGTCTATTTACACTACACAGACAATATCATTCTAATAATTTATTCCCTATCATCGATAACTAGGGAATGCAATGTGTGATCCTTTCGGCGAATGAACCAGATAACTGCGGATAAATAGGGGATTAGAATCTTACATACTTCCTGTGACCTGAACCTAAATGATCACTAAAGTGTACATATAACCTTATAATATATAAATATAAACCGAATAACAGCTGCTCATAAACGACTGTGGAATGGAACCATTATAAATATGAAATATATATATATAAATGAATGTGAAAATGCAAGTGTATGTGTGCGTGCTTTATTGTGCGATTGCGCCATGACACGTAACATGTGGCGTACTGATCGCAATCGCATGGTAAAACAATATTAATCAGTATATTTTCTTTCATACAATTATACGACTTCGACACCATCAAATTATATTTTTCTGTGTAATGGATGGCAAAAAGCTATATCCAAGTCATAATTAGTCAAAATTGCCTACAGAAAAAGAAAAATCTTAATGTGCAGCAGCTGGTCATTGTTAACAAATAGCGACATCTCCAATTGTAAAGTGCTGTGCAGTTTGCTGGTACTATGTAAATAAATGTTAATACATGAATAACTAATTTTGAGGAACAAATGTTACCAGAGACAAATCTTTATTACCTTGGACTGCCCATAGAAATTAGGGATAATTCAAATGATGTATCAAAAATAGGTAACTCTGGTGGTAGTGATGTTTTATTCATCCTTGTCACTGTGTACTGGCTAGGCTAGCGCCAGTTATGCTGCTACTAATAATGCTAAATCAGTTTTGCCAGCGCTACACTAAGTAGTTATTCTGATTAGCTCCAAGAGAGAGCCTTAAGCTACTAAATTATTAACATTCTTGGTGTCCAGTTCTAAGCTGTTTGCTGTCTCATCTGAGGCTTTATAATTCTTATCTGCATCTCAAAAATGATTCAACTCCTTGATATTTTACAAAGCTTCCAGAAATTATCCTGGTACACAATAATAATTGCAGGAATGGTGAACAATCACATAGATAACTCTTTATATATTAAGAATATGTTACTTCCAGACACATGACCTGTTAGTATGTGAATTGGAAATAGCTAGCTTCACCATTATGAGCTTTGAGATGTCTTTCCTGTATCTCCCTGCAAACCCACATGACTGCAGGTGGCTGGCCTGGGTTTGTGGAAAGGTCGTCTAGTCGCAGGGCAGCAGAAGTGCAGGGGTAGCCGTTTGCCACATAAGTCCCCACTGCCATTATTTTTTATTATTTTGTATCAGATTTTATTTATATATGAACTTATGCCTGATTCAATGACAATTTATACTACAGGTAAAATATAATTATTTCATATAAGGGGAGGGTGTTGTAGCCATGGAGCTCTACAGACATGGAGCATGTGTGCAGGGGGTGGGATATCACATTAGCAGTTTTCAGCAAACAACATTGAATCCAGGCTTTGCCTTTGTATACTTTTGTGCTTCCTTATTTTGAGGTCATAATTGTGTCCCCTAAAAGGGAGTCTCACTGCAATAGCTGTCCGAAAAGGGGCATTACATAGGTGTGGTCTACCATCTTCTGATTGGCCTAATTAACTGAGGCACCTGAAGTTTTAATCATATTTGAAGAGTGCTGACCTGTGTCCTGTCAATATGACCTCTCCTGTCTGGTTTTGCTACTTATGCCTGTCTAAGTCAGTAGAATTCCCAGGCCTGTTAGTCTGAATGCCATTAACCACTGACCAGGGCCTCTTTGAAACATTCGGTTTTTTTTTGAAAGCCTGAGAATGTGCTTTTGTGATTCAAAGTGCCCAAAAAAGGTGCAAAACCATAAAAAAGTGCACAAGGGATGCGATACCTGGCCATCCTCTAAAGAGGAAGGGCCCTAGTCCTTGACCCCCGGATCCAAAAGGACCCTTAAGAGGCAAGGGTCTTCAGACCCCCTTCGCCACAAGGCTAGGGAAGCCCCTTTAGCCTCTGTGATCCACCGAAGCTTCACCCAGAGTTCGACAACTGGTCTAACCCCCGGAAGGGAGGACAAACGATGGTTTCAAGGGGGCCAGAATCTCAGGGCCACACAGCCCCCCTTAGATCTTCTAGAGAACAAAGCCAATAAGGGCCTACCCGCACCCCAAAAAAATCCAAGAAACGTGAAAAACATACAAGTGAAAGTGACAAACGTGGAGAAAAAGAAATAGTGCCAAGTGGGTACGGCCCCAGCTTAATGGCTGGGCTGGTTATAAAAATGTTCTCACCCAGCCAATAGGCAAAGAATAAGGGTGGTGCTAAAAGAAAGTGGTCATAAATTCTTAGGTGCCAACATAATCACGTGATCACTGTATTAAGGCTCTTGCCCGTGATTTTTGGCACCCCCGGGTCCCAGGCTTTCAAAAGAGGCATACCCAGCCCTCTGGCCAGAGGACCAAGTGCAGCTCTGCCACAACTGCACTTGAAGGCCGAGAAGCCAATTTTTTGGAGACATTAGTGGGCCCAGTGCAAAGATGACATCAATGGGCCAAAATCCCCTGTGTAAAAAACAAGAGGACACTTGTGAGTGTATCCCAATTGTAGGATGTATTAAGTATTATTGAGAGCAAAAACATTTTCACTGGTATATATAAGTGTTTGAGGGTTTAATACATTTTTAGAATTTGAGCAGGAAGGTCAGATATATGTTAAGGTTCAGGATAGTTTTAGAGCTTCAGGCAGGTGTATGGTTGGACTTGGATTTATGCTTTATTTGTTGTTGAATATATAATGACATAGTAAAAAGTTTTATCAATTATTTGTTAATGTGTGGGATTCAATTTACTATATTTTGGATCTTGAAGACTTAGGCTGGGTACACACTACAGTTTTTTCACTCGATTAGCGGGCCAATCACACAATAAACGACCGTTCGACCCGATTTCACATTAGTGTGTACACACCAATAATCAACAATAATACCATCAAAAATATTAATAAGTATTTTAATACAATTCCAAAATGAAAACCTGGTGAAAGTTTCCTCAGCCTGTGATAGCCGTCAGTAACCCTTTGATAGATAGGAAGAAGCCCTAAGGCATGTGTTTTCACAGGGGAAGGGCTTTTTGCCCTTTGTTACATAGGCCCCCCTAGTGCAGACTAGATCATTCTTATTTATGGAGAAACACAGATTTGAGAGAGGGTTTAATTTCTATTTCATGTGACTACTTTGGCTCCTGAACAAAGTTTTGTACCTCAACTCCATTTTCCCTCTTGCTTGGGAATCACTAATTCACTGAGACATTATTAAACTAAAATAGTTCAGAAAAGGGGAAATGAAAATGAACAACATAAATAACAGGTTTCAATTTTCAGATAACACTAAAAATAGTTGGTGTTTACATTGGAAACTCTGCACCTACAGAAGTTTCATAGGTCAGTACAAAAAGTTATTTGGGTTCTCTATTATCAGCAAATCTGCACAGGTTATACAAGGTTATACAAGATTATTTCATCTATGGAGCTGTTGTATTAGCTTATAAGTAATTTGGTTTGAAAAGAGACGGTTTTGAACACAAAACTGATATACAGGTGCAACATGAAAGGAAATGTCAGCACAGGGGAAAGTAATACTTATTCAGGGAAGATACAGTTGCTATCTTGTAATCAGAAAACGCGAAAATAACTTCATTGCTGATTTGTTTGTCACAAAGGTTATCTAGCTACAAAATCATGAGGGGAGGCTACAGAAGTGCCATGACAAAATATTCACAATCAGGTTTTGAGAGTTAAGTAGTTCTGGTGTGACCTGGTACTTTTTGGGCTAGAAATTCCCCACTGAGCAGTAGTCGAAGTGTGAGTGTTATGCCATACCACTGCTTTAACTACGGCCTTCATTTTAAAAATTGTAATTCCATTGACATATATTTTCTGTACCGCCACTTCTACATTTCCATACCGACCACTTCTACATTTCCATACTGCCACTTCTACATTTCCATACCGCCACTTCTACATTTCCATACCGCCACTTCTACATTTCCATACCGCCACTTCTACACTTCTACATTTCCATACCGCCAGTTCTACATTTCCATACCGCCACTTCTACATTTCCACTCCGACCACTGCCGCCAAGTAAATATGTTGTGGAATTTTACCTGTTTGAAGCTTGTGATTTAAGCTTTCTGTTGTGAAAGTGTTGTTATATATTAGGTTTGTCCAACACACGGCCCACAGGCCACATCCCCATGCTCATTCACAACTGGCTTGTCAGCGCCACCATCATGTATATCAAAATGATCTTGCACTGTGTCACATGACACGCACATGGATGTGCTGCACATTTAGTTTTGGGTGGCATAAAAATAAAATGCCAAATGTTTCTTATTTTCTTAGTCAGACCTTTTAGATCAAGAGAGCACGGATAAGGAATATTTGGTATTTTATTTAAACCCACATAATTCCACACTAGACTATATATTTAGTTTTGGGTGGTTATAGTATATTGACAAGAGATATGAAGCACTCATTCACTACCACCGAATACTGGGTTTCCTGAAGGTACAGCTTCACAGGGATCCTCATACACCAACCTGAGGACCAAGACCAATGTCAGCCTCACAATGATATACAAATAAAGTTTCCTGCTCTTTCCAGGCTTTTAACAAATTTATATGGTGAATATTTTTCCCTTTCTGAGTGTCAGTTTGAGAATTTGTAATTAACATCCCCTGACTTACGGATTACTTCAAAGAGTTCTTGTCAGTTTGCCGACAGTTTATTCCTCTGTGTGGATACCAACGGCAAAACCTGGCACAAAGTTACAATACAAATATACAGCCTCTCTTATGTCTGTTGCATAATTAATAAATTCTCTTTAGCTAGTTGACCAACAAAATCAGGCAATCGTGCATATGCCTAACATATTGTAAGACGTTTTCTCCTTCTACTGGCTATTGCTCCCATGACTTTCAAAGCATAACAAGGATACCTCATGTTTATCTCCCATAAAGGAGCTCAAATGGCAAAAAGCCGGCCGAGACCTTAGACAACTTGCGTACAGCAAACAACAAGTAAGGGAGAAGTTTGTCCCACCGGTTCTCAATTTCAATAAACCATTCCAGGGTCGGACTGGGCCGCCGGGGAGCTGGGGTATTTCCCGGTAGGCCCCGATGCCTGATGACTCCGCCCCCTTTGTTGCTGGCCGAGCAGGTACTTTATAGAAAAAAAAATACTTACCTCATTGCGACGCCGGTACCCTTCCTTCCTCCTCTCTGTTACATTCACATTGAATGTCAGGCATGACGTCATCACTTCATGCCCGACATCCAGTGAGGAACGGCGCAGAGATGAAAGAAGACAGAAGACAAGAAGAGAAGAAAAGAAAAGAGATAAAAGAAGCCAATAGGAAGGTATGTAAAGGAACGGAGGCAAGGGGAGGAAAGCAGAAAAGGACAGAGTGATGAAGAGAGGGGGGAGGGGCAAAATGGCACATTGTGATGAAGAAGGGGGATAGCAGAAAGGCACATAGTGATGAAGAAGGAGGGGAGCAGAAAGGCACAGAGTGATGAAGAAGGGGGGGAGCAGAAAGGCACATAGTGATGAAGAGGGGAGGAAAGCTGCATGGCACAGAGTGATGAAGAGGGGAGGGAGCAGAAAGGCACATAGTGATGAACAGGGGAGGAAAGCAGCATGACACATAGTGATGAAGGGAGGACAGAAAGGCACAAAGTGATGAAGAAGGGAGGGCAGAAAGGCACGTAGTGATGAAGAAGGGGGCGGGAGAAAGGCACAGAGTGTTGAAGGGAGGGGAAGTAGCATGACACAGAGTAACGAAGGGGGGAGAGCAGTATTGCACAGTGTGATGAAGGGGGGCCAGGTGAAGGGGGGAAAAAGCAGCATGGAGGACGCAGTATGATCATAAGGGGGCACAGCATGGTGATCATAAGGGGGAACAGTGTGATCATAAGGAGGCACAGCGTGGTGATGATGAAGGGGCAGAGTAATGTGTGTGATGGCACATGTGGCTTGTGGCAATGTAGAGTGTGTGATTTCACATGGGGCTTGTGGCAATGAAGTGTGTGTGATGGCACAGCGGGCTTGTGGCAATGTAGTATGTGTGTGGTAGGTGGTGGCTAATTAATGAATGATCTTTTGTTTGTGAGGTGATATTGGGGCAATTTAATTTAATAGTGGGGACTACTAATTTAAGATGGGGTGGTTTGGGGGCGATTAATTGAATGTGGGGGTGAGTTTGGGGAGAATGAGGTCTATGTATTAAATGTGGATATTAATTATTTAATGGCAAGCGATGGTTGCGGGAAACAGGTATATTTATTAAATGTAAATACTATTAATTTATTGCTGGGACTGTTTGGATGAAGAGAAATAGGTTTATTTATTAAAAGGGAATACTATTACTTTAATGTTGAGTTTGGTTGGAGAGTTATAGATCTATTTATTAAATGGGAATACTATTATTTTAATGTTGGGGCTAGAGGAAGGTCTAATTATTAATTGTGGGTGCTATTGATTTAACGCCGGGGTTGGTTGGCATTTTCTAAATGTGCCCATTTTTTTTTCCCAAATAGGGCCCCCAACATTCCAGGATCCAGACAAGCCGCAACTAAAGAAACCAGCAGCCACTAGTGGTGAAAGTGACAAGACAGGTAGGAGAGAGCAGGACAGTCTGCCGACTGTTTTGATTCTAGTGGGGCAATCCCAATTTTTGGTGACTGTTCTGCCCAATTTAAGGGGCAGGCCAAGACTGTGTACTCTTTATATACACACTGCATTCTTTATATACTACACTTTGGTATAAGCTGGCCTTCTTGGGCTTGCCACACCCCCTCTAGTAGTTTGGTTACACCTCTATAGTGGCAGGCCACACACCCTCTGGTGGTCCCCTACCATTGTATCCCCTGGTGGGCCCTTTATGTCCCAGTCCGACACTGAACCATTCAATATGGATTTTAAAGAACGATTAAATCGTTTAACTAGATTATATATCTGCGGAAGATATACAGATGATCTCAGCGAAGTTACTTTTAAGAGCTTCAGGACTCCTTGTATCAACTGAGACATAAAATTGGATCACGTTTGGAAAGTCCACCTGGGAAAATAATTCCATTATTGGCAACCTGTTTGGCCATAGAAAACCACTAAAGGAATGCCTCCAGATACCAGGTGGTATAGTTTACAACAACCAAAATTAACTTAAAACCTTTAGAGGATGGCTTAATAAGCCATACTAGGTCCACTCCTATTTTTTTCAAAAAGAAAACACCAACAATGTGTAGGAGAACCAGTGGAGCAGAGGCCGGATATTTCATAGCTATTCTTTGACATTCAGGATGTGCCACATAAAATCTAGCAACCGCTGTATAGATACGTGGACAAGAAAATATAGCCATGTTTATTTCCACAGTTTTATAATGTCCCAGGTAACCAGTCATGGAACGGAGTTGGCCAAAGTTAACTCCTGTTTTCTAAAGGGGGGTGGAAACAACCAATTGTTGTATAACCTCCATTGTTTGTTTATGCTTGTACATTTGGTATAATATTTTGTCTTGCAAAATGACAGAAGCCACAACAGGCATGATTCATTAGGGAAAGAAAAGCAAAATAAATGAGTAACTTTGCACCTTAGCAAAATCACGTTGCATAGGAGGGGGATGCAAACTTAAAATACGATGGCAGAATTAAAGTTGGGGTAGGGTATGTCCTAGAACAACGGTATATTTTACTGTAAAAATAAAGCTATTATGTATTTGTGTACTACATAAAAAAAATCAGTATTTAAATTATGTGCAAAATAATAAACTAATTTGCACCCCTTGCATTGCAACGTGATTTGTCCAGGAAAAATTTGCAAATGCTCCTTTAAGTACAATGTATTTCCATTGGGCCGCTCTGAGGTCAGAGAGGGGAGCAAGAGGAAGAGTTAACACCTGCTCATTAATATTATACAAATCAAATCATCATCGTTATTAGTATCAACATGTAACGGAAGAGCTGGATCTAGTACTAATCACAATTAATGCTAGCTTACTAGAGGTGCAGAGTCTAACGAACTCCCAAGAACCGACGCAAAGTGGGATGGGCTCTCTGGTCCACCTCATGATGTAGTACTTGCGGAGAGGGTGAGCAGGTAGGAACGTAGTTGGTTATCCGGGACTGCTATACAAATGGCCACTCGCAGTACAGAATCAGCAGGCAGTCTCAGCTTGAGGAATTTCCAGGTTTGGTACACAGACAGGAGGCAGAGGTACAAAACAGGAGACAGATGCCACATCAAACTAGCCAGGTCAGGGGCGCCAGATAACAATAGAGGAGAGTCAGTAAGACAGGTGGCTACACTAAGCGCAGGAGAATAGGAATGGTCACACAAGCAAAACTGGTACACAGGAGTCAGATCAGGAACTGAGGAGTCACAGAGATCTACGAGGAATCAGGAGCCAGGAAGCATACAGGTTACTCTGACACTCAACAAGTGTCAGAGAGAGGTTTAAGTAATGCAGCAAATTCAAACTCTCCGCCCCGAACTAGCGATCATGTGACCGCCAATACCCGGAAGTAAGCTTCTGATGCAGAGAGCCAGCAGCGCAGGACCGAGGACGGGTAAGTTTGTGACACAACAGTAGATTTTACAACTGCGTCTCTCAGCAGAACTTCTCATGAAACTGTTATGATTCCTAGTGAAATCAGGACACGGCAATAGCAGTAGAAAAACCATGTGTCTTTATTTAGGCAACATATGTGAAGAAGGATTGAGTTTGTGGAATATGCAGATTTCAGGTAGCAGAATAAACAGGTATGCTCCAATAGACAAATATGAACAGGTGTGATGAATGGCAGGAATAGTCCACAGAAGCAACAGGTTCCAAGCCATGACAAATACAGTTTAAATATAGGAACAAGTATATTGAGTTACCCAATTGCCAGGAGGCACAAGGCTCCATTCTAAGGAGGTCAGTGTTCCAAATTGCTAGAGGCACGAGGCAGTCCAGGGAAGCAGACAGACTAGCTGAGTCCAGTGAGCAGGCATAGGACAGGGCAACAAGAGTTCAAGCAGAATCCAGTAGTCAGGCAGAGGTCAGGGCAACAAGCAAACAAGCAGAATCCAGTAATCAGGCAGAGGTCAAGGCAACAGGCAAACAAGCAGGGTCCGGTAATCAGGCAGAAGGTCACAATAGGAGATCTGACAGCAGCAAAGCAAAATTGGAACAGGGATAAACAAGAGACAAGCAGCAGCCAGGTATAAACGATGAACTGTACAGAGCACAGATTGAGGCAGGTATATGAAGCTGTGAGACGGGTGCAGTACTAATCAGGTAAGGAGATTAACTCCTACAGGCAAGGTGTAAAGTTCAAGGGCTGAACATTAGCACCTCTGGTGGAATGGAGGTACTGCTGCCACAAACACAGTATAGGCAGAGTCATAACAGAAACCCAGTCCTTGTGGTCTTTCCTTCTCTGTCTCTGGGTTTTAGGGATTTAAACTTAGCTTAGAAGTAAATCAAGAGCAAAATGAAATGTTCTCCCAGGGAATCACTGGCTGAAGAAACCACCGTTTTTCTCACAGCTTCACAAAGGTCAAGAAAGTCCGGCCAATCCCGGCTTAGCAGAAAAGGAGCTGATAATGAAGGACAACCCCTCAACTTAGCAGGCTTCCCTTTAATGGTTAAAGAGACCAAAACGTCAGTTAAGCTCAAACCTCCCCATGGACACAACCAATATGTATAGTGTTATGTTATGTGACATAAGTAAGTCCTGCTGCATTAATGTATTGACGGAACCAGAATCCACTATTCCCTTAACCACCTTACTCTCAACCTGCACCAGTACCTATATCAAGCAAACCTGGAGTAGCGGAAGTGGTGGTGAGTGCCTCCAAAAAGGAACTGTCCATCTGTGGGCAAATGGAAGCACTAAGCCTCTGGCTTTCACATAATGAACAAACTGGAACTAGATGCTCGGGATCAAACAAGAAAGAAAGCACTGGGTTCCAAAAACCGCACAGCAAGACTCTTTCCTGCTCATCCGGACCTTGGTCATAAGGAACCCAGATGTGCAGGTAAATGGGTAGTGTCTGTATGGGGCTTACCAAAGGCCAGTCTCTGTAGAGCTAATGGAACTTCTTTTTTAACCCATTGTCAGCTTCCACTAGTAGAGTAGGAGCTGATTTTTGCAGTGTCATGCCTACTTCTGTCTCCATGGAGATAATCTTGAGAGGTAAACTGCTAAGAGGTTGATCTTTTCCTGTAGTAAATTGTACATGGCCAAAAGTTTGTGATCGCCCCTTCTAATTAGTGTGTTTGCCCATATCAGCCACACCCATTGCTAACAGTTGCATAAAATCAAGCATATAGTCATGCAATCTCCATAGTCAAATATTAGCAGTACTACTGAGTTACCAACTGCCGCTCAAAGCAAGGTCAACACAAGAACTGTTCATCTGGAGCTTCATGGATTGGGCTTCCAATGCTTAGCAGCCACACACAAGCCCCTAATTACCATGCCCAATGTCAAACATTGAAAGGAGTGGTGAAAGCACACTACCATTGGGCTCTGAAGCAGTGAAAATGAATTGTCTGGAGGGACGAATCACGCTTTACCATCTGACTGACTAATGGATGAATCTGGGTTTAGCAGATGCCAGGAGAATGCTTACTGTCAAATGGTTAGGTTTAGAAGGAATAATGATCTAGGCCTGTTTTTCATAGGTTGGCCTATGCCTCTTAGTTCCAATGAAAGGACATTTTAATTCTAGAGCACACTATGACTTTCTACAGAATTGTGTGTTTCCAACTTTGTGGCAACAGTTTGGGGAAAACCTTTTCTTGTTTCAGCATGATAATGCTCCTGTGCACAAAGCCTGGCCTGTGCAGAGCCCTGACCTTAACATCAAAGAACACCTTTGAGAAGAATTGGAATGCCAACTGCAAGCCAGTCCTTGTCACCCAACATCAGTTCCCGACCTCACTAATGCTCATGGCTGAATGGATGTGAATCCCCACATCCATAGAATCTAGTGGAAAGCCTTCCCGAGAGAGTGGAGGCTGTTATAGCAAGAAAGGGGTGAACAACCACATATGCCCATGGTTTTGGTATGAGATGTTTGACAAAAACAAATGGATGTTATGTCTGGGCAGGCTCGGACTGGCCTGCAGGGCAGCAGGACTATCCACCGGTAGGCCCCGCCACGTTATAGCCACGCCCCCTCCGTTGTTAGGGAGGATCTAAGAAAACAGCTGAATCCCAACTTGCATACAATTCATTTATTGGACATATGCGAGAACAGGAAGGGACAGATGCGTTCCGCAGTGGAACACAGGCGACTTCCTCTCCAACAGTAACAAGCACGGGCCACGAGAAACATCCTCTGATTTCAGTACACTGGGTACCCGGCCACCATCTCTATATACATTGAAACTGTAAGTAAACAAAGTTAAATTTGAAAGCATCGCAGCAATAACCATGTGATATATGTGGACAGTGATCTGAATATTTTTATTTCACTAGCAGAGACTTAAAGAAATACCAATTCCCATCTACTGGACTTGTATGCTATGAACATTATTTTATTGAGATATCAGTGACTGTGTTATATCTGGATCAATGCAGCATTTATACCCACTGCCATTTGCCTCCCAGTAGCTAGACTAGGTCTATATACCTAGGGGTGTCTGATTTTTTATGTATGTTCAATTGATGCCATACTATATGTATGTATATAGAAATCAATGCCTCATAATATAAATACTGTGGTTTAGTTGGAGTATTTTATTTGTCTATATTAATGTATTTTTATGTATTTTAACCAGGATTCAATAAATTGTAATAAAACTAACATTAAATGTTATCCCACTAATTGAACCGAGCCTCTTGCTCACAGCCTAATACAAGATATAGAAAAATACGAATTGTATTCAAGATAAAAGAATACAAATTTTATTATTAGTATTACACTTGGAATAATACATAAGTCAATGAGCGCTTAACTTTCAGTATATTATTAGTTCGTAGAGAGGGATAACCTGTGTTAATGCTGCTCTTGCAACAGTAGGGGTAGAGCTCAACTCCCCTCCCCCCCCTGTTTTTGACAAACACTCCCGTTAAACACACTACCACACAGGTGCAGAGAGCCGCGTCTGGGCTCTCTGAACCTGCGCGGTAGTGTGTTTTTCACTTTGAGCAGGGCAGATGAGAGTAGGAGTTCCGGATATCCATCCGCCCAGAGGACCATGAGCAGGTTAGTAACTAAGTGCGCAGTCAGCCTGTCATTTTAAAAGAGAAGGATGAGCACACTGCATTCTTTATATACTACACTATGGTGCTAGCTGTCCTTCGTGGGCTGACCACTCTCCCTTTAGTGTCTGGTCTCGCCTCTAAGATGGCTGGCCACACCCCCTCTGGTGGGCCCCTAGCGTTGCAGTCCCCCGGTGGGCCCTTCATGCCCCAGTCCGACACTGTGTCTGGGTGTCCACATACCTTTGGCCATGCAGTTTATTTTATATTTCTAAGCAATGGAAATTGATTTGTGGACTCTTTTAATGAGTACAAAAGCTGTGCACCTCTGCCATACAATATTATTATTTTAGCACTATCTATATCGTACCTAGGGTTGGCTTTTCAAATTTACAAGCTAGCACCTGGAACCAATTTTTAAAACTAATTTTCTTGAAAAATGCAATGGTTTTCATTTTAGACAAATAAACAGGCAATGCTGTGTGCACTACTGTTAGATGCATGCAGCTCTGCCATCATAAGCATAACAGTGTGAAGTAGGACATCAAAAACAGAAAAGCAAATCTCTTGGGGCAAATAATGGAAGAAGGATGAAATACCTACTGCACGGGGTCTGTCCCCGTAATAAAAATAATACACAGCAAGCAAAAATGCAGTAGTATTTTTAGTCCTCCAAAAAACCAGTGGATGCAATGTGGATTTTAAAACTTTAATAAGACAATTTAAAAATTAATATACATACTCAATATGCGTATAGATACATTCCTATCTTTAAACGGAGGAATCTCATTCAATATGTGCACCTATGTAGTTACATTAGTTCCTCCAATATGGATAAGTAGATATGATAACAAGCCAATGTCATAGCGTCATAGTGTTACTAGTGTCAGTGAGTGGAGGGGAGGAGACGGAGCAGAGAGGCGGCGGTGGTGAGACAAGGTAAGGAGAGGAGGGCGGAGGGAGGCAATTTTTGCAGGGGGGGGCGGCGATTTTTGCGGGGGGGGCGCCGCTTTTTTAAAAATGCCTAGGGCGCCGTGGACCCTAGCACCGGCCCTGACCCCTGGCCTACATCTGTCAAAAAGTATGAGTACACTTCTTCCTAGAGGCAAGCAGTAAATACACTTCCACCTCATTCAGCCAGATGTCCTGCCAACATCATTGGAGGTTTCTGGCACCCTGTGCAAATGTATTATATATCTATTTATATATATACAAATTTGAAACATATCACAGGGGTGCCACTCCAAATGCCTGCATGTATTACAGGAGGGACAGCACTCACCGAATTTCAGCAATATCTATACTTGACCTTTAGGAGGTGGATTAGAACTTGTTGCTGCATGTAGATGTTGCTAGGGAATAACAGATAAACAGTCTTAAGAGCAAGACCAAATATTGTTATGACATGTGCAATATAGACCATTGACTGCCATGCAGATCTTTTTTTTCAGTACATCATTTAATATGCAATATGATTTATCATATTTATTCTATATTAATTATAGAGATAAATGTTTTGAATTATATAAACAAACTTCAAGCCATTGCACCTATGTCATATAAGCACACCCTATAATAAGTCTAAACTGTTTGTACAGATTTCCATTAAACCTCCTGGCACATTGTCAAGAACATGATCTTCTTGCTATAATAAGATTATGATAATAAGACCAAATATCTATTTTTGGCATGAAGCAACACCGTTTTCTCTTCATGCAATAATTCATGACAAAGTATGTTTTGAGTTGTAGTTCACCAATGAATGTGAGAAGAGTATCAACAGTAATAACTAATCTTAAAATAACATTTCACAAGGTTGCTGGGCAAATAAACCAGAACTGTGTCACCAGAGAGCAATTTGTGGAGGATTCAGAGCGAGGGGCAGAAAAGGGAAGTGACGCTGTAATTATACTGGAACACGTGATGAATATGTCTCAAGGCACATCAATGCTTCCATCTAGAGAAAGGCTTTCGGCATGATTTCTTTTTTATGCTTAGTGCAAGCGGAAATAAGACATAAAAGAAAATCCCCATCAACAAGGGCACACTCACTAACTGGCAAGCAGAAAACAATATTATCACATATCTTCAAACTATTCCTGCTTGGAGAAATGAGCCATTGTGTTCAGTGGAGTTTAATAAAAAATGTGTAAGGGTCTCTTTCTGGCTAGTTGAAACGCTGGAAGATATGGAAGAAGATTAAATTTGGGGTTCTTTGTAAACACTGCAAATGGGTTACAGCAAATTTGAAGTAACTCATGGTAGCCAATCAGCAAATGGCTTTTGTTGGCCTAGTGCAAGTTTGACAATAAAAGCAAGTATCTAATTGGCTGCTATCGCTTTGTGCAAAGGCTAATAAATATCCCTTGCTGGCATTTTCTTCTAAAGAAGACCCTGAAACAAGTTAAGGTATGTGGAAGAGGAATGTACAGATTTAATGGGTAAATGTATAAAAGTCTGAACAATGAAGACTTTTATAAACAAATGCAGTCATCTTTTTGAATCCCCCATCATCATAAGAGTGTGGCATATTTCCATAAATCACAAAATATAATGTCATGGTCATCTGTATTTCTTGATCTGAAACAGAACCTGGAGGCCTTGATGAACTCTTTGCTCATCTAGAGTACTCTGAGTAGCACAAGCAGTATGGGAGTCTAGAACCGGAGTCTGCGCCAGAGTACAGAACTAGAAATCTGGAACTGTTCGTGACCTGTGCAGAGCCCTGACCTTAATATCAAAGAACACCTTTGAGGAGAATTGGAATGCCAACTGCAAGCCAGAATGAGCCAGAACTGGAGACAGGAATTCAGAACTGTGACATGGAATGGCAAACTCAGCACTGAGAGACCTGGCCTGGAACCCACCCAAAGATACACAGAACTGGTATCAAGCCATAGAGACTCAGAACCAGCCCCAGCAACAGAACTGGTGATACCTGTAAAACCCCAAGTACTGTAAAATAAACACTAGACAGTGCAAAGTTCTTACTGAGATAAGCACTATTGATGAATGCAGAATATTTGCAGGAACATGAGCAGCTCGTGAGTCCAGAGTACGTGCAAAGTGATGAACTCCAGGTAATGCAGGATACTTGTAGAAAGTATGAAAATGCAGGATACCTGCAAAGTGATGATTAATTGGTAATGGAGGATGTTCACAGATCACTTTGGAAATTCAGGGTAATCAGGAACAGTGCAGGAACAACTGGAACCTGGAGCCACGCACTATCCTCAGGAGAGAAAGTGTGTTGTTCTGGCAATGAACAGATCTCATCCACAAGTTTAAATATGGTGTTCCAAATTGCTATTGGCTGCACAGTTCATGTGATCACAGCTGCTGAATCTGGTTGGTTTAGAATGATCATCTGACTACATCCAAGAAAGCCGCGGCCATGCAGCAGAACAAACAGTATGGGCTAGATTTACTAAGCTGCGGGTTTGAAAAAGTGGGGATGTTGCCTATAGCAACCAATCAGATTCTAGCTTTCATTTATTTAGTGCTTTCTACAAAATGACAGCTAGAATCTGATTGGTTGCTATAGGCAACATCCCCACTTTTTCAAACCCGCAGCTTAGTAAATTTAGCCCCATGTGTTTGTTTACAAACGAAAAAGTGATGGACAGGAATGCTGCAGGCGACTAGGAGTGACCCGGCTAGCCATGATATGACATCGGCGGACATGGTAAGTGCTGCTAAGACCCCGATGTGTGACAATAAACAGTTGAGAGCAAAACAATGCAAATATTTAGGATATTTTTCTTGCATTGCACTTATTAGGTAATTTATAAACAAGTATATAGAAACAATGTCTTCGAACTGCTGACCTATTTTTACAGAACTGCACATGCATCTGCATGGCAAAATGGCGTCCATTTAATATTAGTCGATGCAATAGTGTTTTCACACAAATGGATTTGAAACTTGCGTCACCTTGAAGGAGCTGGAAATCAGTACTGTACAATGTGGAGTCACTCATGGTTTTTGCAACATGTAAGACGCTGATTTAAATGTGAGTTCAGAGATAATGCAAAGGGGAGTTCGGATGCACAGTACAGCACGAAACCAGTTCAAATGCCCTTTAATTTCTAAAGTTACTAAATGAGTGTAAAATGAGCAGCATATTGGAAGAAACAAGAAAATCTCAATTTAATGAGAGGGAAATTCAAACTAAGAAAAAGTAAAGTAAATCTACTACTAATGTCTCTTATGGTGTAGCAGAAACTGGTGCTTACTTTAGTTACTACCAAAGGTGATCAACGCATTAAAGGTAGGGATGTGCACCGGCCACTTTTGGTGTTTTGGGTTCTGATTACCTTAAGGTTTTGGGTTCTAATGGGTTTTGCGAAAACATCCCCCTCAAGGTTTTAGGTTTTGGGTTCTGATTTTTTTTTTAAAAAGCATAAAAACTACTAAAATCCTGTTTTTTGATTTGTTTTCACTCCTACGCTATTATTAACCTCAATAACATTCATTTTCACTCATTTCCAGTCTATTCTGAACTCCTCACACCTCACAATATTGTTTTTAGGCCAAAAGGTTGCACCGAGGTAGCTGGATGACTAAGCTAAGCGACACAAGTGGGCGGCACAAACACGTGGCCCATCTAGGAGTGGCACTGCAGTGGCAGACAGGATGGCAGTTTGAAAAACTAGGCCCCAAAGAGCACATAATGCCAAAAAAAGAGGTGCAAGATGGAATTGTCCTTGGGCCCTCCCACCCACCCTTATGTTGGTGAAATAGGACATGCACACTTTAACAAACCAATCATTTCAGCGACAGGGCCTACCAAACTACTGTGGCTGAAATGATTGGTTTGTTTGGACCCCCACAAAACGAGCTGGCAAAGAAAAAAAAGAGGTGCAAGATGGAATTGTCCTTGGGCCCTCCCACCCACCATTATGTTGCGTGAAAAGGACATGCACACTTTAACAAACCAATAATTTCAGCGACAGGGCCTACCAAACTACTGTGGCTGAAATGATTGGTTTGTTTGGGCCCCCACACAAAAAAAGCTATTCATCTCTCCCTGTACAAAGTAAACTGGCTCTACTGAGGCAAGATGTTGTCCTCATCCTCATCCTCTGATTCTTCGCCCCCTTCAGTGTGTACTTCCTCATCCTCACACATTATCAATTCGTCCCCGCTGGACTCCACAATCACCGGTCCCTCTGTAATCTCTGGAGGCCATTGCTGGTCTTGATTGAAGACTTGATAATTCATTTTTATGAACATCATCTTCTCAACATTTTGCGGAAGCAACTTTCTTCGCCGCTCACTGACCAGGTTCCCCGCTGCACTAAAAACTCTTTCAAATCCCCAGGAGAGTGTAAGTGGGGTAAGCCACTGCAAGATTATTTCCCTCAGTTTCTCTAAAAGGTTGTCAGCGTTGTGCCTCTTACTGAAACCGGTGATGCACAACGTTGCCTGCCTTGGAACGAGCAGGCGTTTCGGAGATGCTGCTGCTGCTGTTGCTGCGGAAGGTGATGCATCTACCCAGTGGGCTGTCACAGTCATATAGTCCTTAGTTTGCCCTGAACCACTTGTCCACATGTCCGTGGTTAAGTGGACAGTGGGTACAACAGCATTTTTCAGAGCACTGAGGACACTTTTTCGTACTTCTCTGTACATCCCGGGTATCGCCTGCCTAGTGAAGTGGAATTTAGACGGGATTTGATATAGGGGACACAATACCTCCATCAACCGTCTAAATCCCACTCCACTGATGGCGGACAGCGGACGCACGTCTAACATCAACATAGCTGTCAAGGCCGCAGTTATCCGCTTTGCCATAGGATGACTGCTGTCGTACTTCGTGGTCATGGCAAACGACTGTTGTACGGTCAATTGCTTTGTGAAAGACGTAGCGGTCTTACGACTTCCCCTCTGGGAAGATGACCGACTCCGAGCAGCAACAGCAGCAGTGGCAGTAGTAGGCGTAGCGCTACAGGATCCTCCGGAAGAATGCCGGATTGAAGCGGACTCAGTCATGGCGGTGATATGGCCTGCAGGACTATCTCCGATCCAGAGTGAGGAAGAAATTGACGAGGAGGGTGTTGCTGGTGTGGATACAACAGGACCGAGGGATTTAGGTGTCCCTGGACTGCTGACGGTCCTAGCCACAGTTCCTGAACTAAACACTGAATTATGAAGGTTCTTCAGGTGACGTAGAAGGGAGGATCTCCCTAGGTGGCCAAGATCCTTACCCCTGCTTATTGCAGCTTTACATAAGCTACATATGGCAATACAATTGTTGTCCGGATCGGGATAGAAATAATTCCAGACCGAAGAGGTGGATTTTTTGGTCTTCTGCCCAGGCATGACGATGGGCTTTTTCGTCCAATGGACAACAACTGTTACCCCCCTGTTGCCTCATTTAAGATAACCACATCAGCATCCTCCTCGTCAAGTTCATCCTCAGCGCCAGCTACATCAATATCCTCCTCCCGGTGTACAACATTGACACCTTCATTATCCAAATCTGTAACTGCACTGTGGGTGATCCTTCCAGCATATGCAGAGGGCGTGCTGCAAATGGTGGAAGGAGCCACATCTTCCCGTATTGTAATGGGAAGGTCAGGCTTCGCAACCACCAACACCCTTGGATTCGCCTTGGGGATTTGTGATGCCATCTCTTTAGAAGGCAGAGGTGTTTGCTGTGTTGTTGATGACAGCTTGACTCTCTTAAATTTTTTAGAGGGGGGGGGGAGGAGGGCTTAGATCGCTGTGTGAAGCTGAACCACTAGTCATGAACACGGGCCAGGGCCTAAGCCGTTCCTTGCCACTCCGTGTCGTAAATGGCATATTGGCAAGTTTACGTTTCTCCTCAGATGATTTTAATTTCTTTTTTTGATCATTTTAGTGACCTTTGGCTTTTTGGATTTTACATGCTCTCTAATATGACATTGGGCATCGGCCTTGGCAGACGACGTTGATGGCATTTCATCGTCTATGTCATGACTAGTGGCAGCAGCTTCAGCACCAGGAGGAAGTGGTTCCTGATCTTTCCCTACTTTATCCTCCAAATTTTTGTACTCCATTATATGCAGCACAAGAGAGCGTACCCCTAAACCACACACACCCGGCAAAGGCTTTAAAAATTATATGCGGCACAGGACAGTACCACTGGACTGGAGTTATACAGCAGTACCAATGGACTCATATACTGCAGGAACAGTGAACGTAGTTATATTGCAGTTCCAATGGACTTATATACTGCAGGAACAGTGAACGTAGTTATATTGCAGTACCACTGGACTGGAGTTATACAGCAGTACCAATGGACTTATATACTGCAGGAACAGTGAACGTAGTTATATTGCAGTACCAATGGACTTATATACTGCAGGAACAGTGAACGTAGTTATATTGCAGTACCACTGGACTGGAGTTATACAGCAGTACCAATGGACTTATATACTGCAGGAACAGTGAACGTAGTTATATTGCAGTACCACTGGACTGGAGTTATACAGCAGTACCAATGGACTTATATACTGCAGGAACAGTGAACGTAGTTATATTGCAGTACCAATGGACTTATATACTGCAGGAACAGTGAACGTAGTTATATTGCAGTACCACTGGACTGGAGTTATACAGCAGTACCAATGGACTTATAAACTGCAGGAACAGTGAACGTAGTTATATTGCAGTACCAATGGACTTATATACTGCAGGAACAGTGAACGTAGTTATATTGCAGTACCACTGGACTGGAGTTATACAGCAGTACCAATGGACTTATATACTGCAGGAACAGTGAACGTAGTTATATTGCAGTTCCAATGGACTTATATACTGCAGGAACAGTGAACGTAGTTATATTGCAGTACCACTGGACTGGAGTTATACAGCAGTACCAATGGACTTATATACTGCAGGAACAGTGAACGTAGTTATATTGCAGTACCAATGGACTTATATACTGCAGGAACAGTGAACGTAGTTATACTGCAGTACCACTGGACTTAGCAGGACAAAGCACAGGACACAGCACCAATGGACTGAGCAGGACAGAGCACAGGACACAGCACCACTGGACTCAGCAGGACAGAGCATAGGACACAGCACCACTGGACTGAGCAGGACAGAGCACAGAACACAGCACCACTGAACTCAGCAGGACAGAGCACAGGACACAGCACCACTGGACTGAGCAGGACACAGCACAGGACAGCACCACGAGAAAGAGCAGGACAGAGGACACCTAACACACCCTCCCTCTTCCCTGATCAATGCCCGAGTGAAGATGGCAGCGGCAAGCGGGAAATATAAAGAATCCGGATCTCGCGAGATCCGACGGCGGGATTATGACGTTAAGCCTCGTTTTCAGTTTTGCGATTGGCGGGAATACCCGGACAGTGCTCGGATCGGGCTCGGATCCGCACTGTTCGGGGGTGTTCGGATTGCGAGAATCCGAGCCCGCTCATCCCTAATTAAAGGGTCTAATAAATGGCGAAAAGCCCTATCTCGTTCAAAAATAATGGCAAATCTCAGCATACATTAGATGGGGATATCTAACAAGCATCACGGCGGGACATGTATTACCACAACTGCTATGGCAAGATGACGATAATAGAAGAAAATCAGTGAAAAAATCCTTTATCCTTTGAATAATGCATTTTTTTACTGCCCAATATTTTTTTAAAAATGTTTTCTATTTTTTCTTAAATAGGTGGAACTGAAAGACCAGGTACAGGGACATTCCCTGCTTTGTAGGGGCATGTAAGCTTTTTTTTCCCAGCAAATGGACTTGAATTCTCTGCCACCTCTGAGTTACTATACATTGGGTCTCATCCCTACATTTTTGGTCAAAGTTTTGGTTCTAAATACATTAAAAAACACACCAATTGTATGTGACATAATATGAGACATTATATGAGGTGAACATACTGTGTACATTACACATGGGAATCTTTGTAAACATTTACAGAAATAATGGTGTACTTTGTGGAGAAAGGGTCCATAACATGAAGTTATCAACATATTTACATTAACAATTTTACATTCTTTAAACTTTTTAAGTTAGTAGCTGTAGGTAGGAGTTTATAATATGACAAACCGTTGTTTGTCTGTAACCAGTGCCACTGATGATTGCAATAATTTGTTTACTTGTACTAGAGAACAAATTAAATGATGTTGCAAACAATAGTTTCCTTATTCTTAGCGCTGGTGACTTTGCTGAGTCCTGTAGAAGTTTGCACGGCAAGTGCTAAAGGTAAAAATGAAAACTTTGTCCGTGAGGTGTATAGTGAGTGCTGACTATATGACCATCACATCCGTCCTTTCAGGCTGTACCTTCACAATATAAGTCACACTGATATACAAGTACAATCTTTGTGGGGGGTGGGTTCTCATTGCCAAGAAGCTCCCAACACTTTGTTCCGAAATCAAGCATTTGGAAACCCCTTCTAGAAATCCCGTGTTTGTCCCTTATGGGTCTAAGGGGCTTTGTACAGTGTCCAGCAGTCGTTGAAGTGAATTTGCTTTTTTGAAGAGAGGTTAGAGTCTGAGTACTGTGTACATATCAACTCACCCCTGTGGTGTGTTGTATGTTATATGAAATGTTCATTTCGTATATACTTAACAAGTTATGTCAGTTAGTTAGTGTCCACTTTTACAACTAAATGTATTTTATTTTTTCAGTGCCACTATATTTGCATATTTTAATGTCCGAAAAGTAGTTCATAATTTGATATTCAAGTCTTTTGTTAAGTTAATGTTTACTTCACTTAAAACCAGTGAAACAAGTTAATCAGACTGCAAGCTCTTCAGCACAGAATCTATTGTTCTAGTGATATTTACTTTGCATAGTCAACAATCTGCAAGAGAACAATACAGCTTTATTGCTGAGTCTTCCCCATTGCTAACCTCATCCTGAGGGATCGGAGAAGCTTGAACATCTCATCAACTGGTCCATTGTATAAAATGCCAAAATGCTGGGAGGGGTGGAGGGAACAGGCGGTGGTCTCACATCCACTTCTCTGCAATGGGGATTCTTCCCGGTTCAACTGGCTCTAAAACTTGTTTTTGCACTTGTGTCACAACATCTAAGCAGTAGGAAGGAATGTTTTCTAAAGTTCTGGCAACAATTAAACGTGGTAATCATTAAATTAATCCTGTTGCCCTACATCCGCTGTATTTACCTTTTTTTTCACTGTACCACACTATAATATATGTAGTAATTTAGTTAATTTGTTAGGATTGTGGTTAATTTAGTAAATTTGAATGATTAAATGCCACAGTGTGATTGGATATTTCATGTCATATTCATCGGTGTAACAAGTAAAGGAGCGTGTACTATAGCTGGGGAATTAAAACACACCAATGCAATTAAACTACATTTATCTTCTTTTATTGCTATTCGTATGTGGTTTTCTTTATTGTGTATTAAATGGCCAAGCACAGCTCTCATTGAAGGAAAAAAATTATACGGAGGAACAATTGTGTCTCTCCTGCATTTATCTATCTTCTTCCCCTGCATCTGTGTCTTTTCTTCAAAATTATTTAAAATCAGGCAATTAATTTAACATATATTACCATAATTAGACTTTAACACATTACAAGCCTTTGATTCTGCAAGCTAAAATCTACAGTTATATTAGCAGAGATATTCTCAAAACATTTTAAATGTTTGTTCTTTAATTTGAAAGGTTTAAATACCCTTTCTTAGATATATGAGCTCCTCCCCTGCGGCTCCTGCGCAGATTTAAATGCCTTTTAATGGTAGAAGGGATGTCACTGCACTTGAGACATTACAACACGCTGATATCATAGCAGACTGCCCAAACTATATTTTCTGGCATCTTTTTAATTGGAATTGACAGCAGGTAACATATATGCCTGCTAGCCAACTAAATACCTGACCCCAAACCTGAGAGGCTTCTCAGCAATGAATGCTGGTACTTGTCACTTGCCCTGAATTTCACAATGCTGCTCCAATTTTTAAGGGCTCAAAAGGGGTGGGGCTTACATATTTGGTGTGATGACCTTGACCTTTCTTTTCATTATGTGTTTTGTCTTAAAGCATGTACTGTCAAGTTAGTACTGAGGAGACAAGGAAGTTCTAAGCATATGACTTTCAATGTCATAGGGGCAGGAATCAAACAGTAAAGCAAAGTAGCAGGTGCAAAGTAACCAGGAACACAGTAAGCAAATACTTGAAATGATAGCAAAAGTCAGGATAATAGATGCTTGAAAATTTTAAACTGGTTTGAAATTTGATCGAATTTCACCAGTTCGAGGGTCACATATAATTTCATGGTACATTCTTCAATCTATGCTGACTTGATTCTGCAGTTAAAATTTCCAGCTTGATATTGTGTTAGAAGTTTGCCATTTCTGTGTTTGAAGATCAGACCTCGCTGTTTGCATTAAAAAATGTAGCAGTTTAAGCTCCATCATGTTCAAGATGGTACAACAATCTGCAAACCTGCTTGATCATGTGAAACTGCCTACACTTGTTCAAACCAGCTTTAACTAGAGATGAGCGCACTCGGATTTCCTGAATCCGAACCCACCCGAACGTTGCCGATCCGAGTCGGATCCGAGACAGATCCGGATATTGGCGCCAAATGAAAACTTGAAACCGAGGCTCGGAGTCATAATCCCGCTGTCGGATCTCGCGATACTCGGAACCAATAAATTCCCCGCTAGTCGCCGCCATCTTCACTCGGGCATTGATCAGGGTAGAGGGAGGGTGTATTAGGTGGTCCTCTGTCCTGGTAGATCTCGTGCTGTGCTGTTTAGTTCAAACTGTGCTGTTTAGTTCTGTGCTGTGCTGTGCTGTGTTCTGCAGTATCAGTCCAGTGGTGCTGTGTGCTGTGCTCTGTCAATTTTGAGTTCAGTGGTGCAGCTGTGTCCTGTTCAGTCCAGTGGTCCTGTGTCCTGTGCTCTGTGCTTCTAAGGGCATAGTTCTTATTTCCCTAATATTCCCAAGTGTTTAAAAAATTTTAAAAAAGTTATAAAAAAAAATACAAAAAAATAATTAAAACATTTTTTTTATTACAACAAAATTTGCAAAACCAATCCTGCAGTATAAGCCCATTGGTACTGCAATATTACCAAGTTCACTGATTCAGCAGTATAAGTCCAGTGGTACTGCTATTACAAAGTTCACTGATTCAGCAGTATAAGTCCAGTGGTACTGATATATTACAAAGTTCACTGATTCAGCAGTATAAGTCCAGTGGTACTGATATATTACAAAGTTCACTGATTCAGCAGTATAAGTCCAGTGGTACTGCTATTACAAAGTTCACTGATTCAGCAGTATAAGTCCAGTGGTACTGATATTTTACAAAGTTCACTGATTCAGCAGTATAAGTCCAGTGCTACTGCTATTACAAAGTTCACTGATTCAGCAGTATAAGTCCAGTGGTACTGCTATTACAAAGTTCACTGATTCAGCAGTATAAGTCCAGTGGTACTGATATATTACAAAGTTCACTGATTCAGCAATATACGTCCAGTGGTACTGATATATTACAAAGTTCACTGATTCAGCAGTATAAGTCCAGTGGTACTGATATATTACAAAGTTCACTGATTCAGCAGTATAAGTCCAGTGGTACTGCTATTACCAAGTTCACTGATTCAGCAGTATAAGTCCAGTGGTACTGCTATTACAAAGTTCACAGAATCAGCAGTATAAGTCCAGTGGTACTGATATATTACAAAGTTCACTGATTCAGCAGTATAAGTCCAGTGGTACTGCTATTACAAAGTTCACTGATTCAGCAGTATAAGTCTGGTGGTACTGCTATTACAAAGTTCACTGATTCAGCAGTATAAGTCCAGTGGTACTGCTATTACAAAGTTCACTGATTCAGCAGTATAAGTCCAGTGGTACTGCTATTACAAAGTTCACTGATTCAGCAGTATAAGTCCAGTGGTACTGCTATTACAAAGTTCACTGATTCAGCAGTATAAGTCCAGTGGTACTGCTATTACAAAGTTCACTGATTCAGCAGTATAAGTCCAGTGGTACTGCTATTACAAAGTTCACAGAATCAGCAGTATAAGTCCAGTGGTACTGATATATTACAAAGTTCACTGATTCAGCAGTATAAGTCCAGCGGTACTGCTATTACAAAGTTCACTGATTCAGCAGTATAAGTCCAGTGGTACTGCTATTACAAAGTTCACTGATTCAGCAGTATAAGTCCAGTGGTACTGCTATTACAAAGTTCACTGATTCAGCAGTATAAGTCCAGTGGTACTGCTATTACAAAGTTCACTGATTCAGCAGTATAAGTCCAGTGGTACTGCTATTACAAAGTTCACTGATTCAGCAGTATAAGTCCAGTGGTACTGATATATTACAAAGTTCACTGATTCAGCAGTATAAGTCCAGTGGTACTGCTATTACAAAGTTCACTGATTCAGCAGTATAAGTCCAGTGGTACTGCTATTACAAAGTTCACTGATTCAGCAGTATAAGTCCAGTGGTACTGCTATTACAAAGTTCACTGATTCAGCAGTATAAGTCCAGTGGTACTGATATATTACAAAGTTCACTGATTCAGCAGTATAAGTCCAGTGGTACTGATATATTACAAAGTTCACTGATTCAGCAGTATAAGTCCAGTGCTACTGCTATTACAAAGTTCACTGATTCAGCAGTATAAGTCCAGTGGTACTGATATATTACAAAGTTCACTGATTCAGCAGTATAAGTCCAGTGCTACTGCTATTACAAAGTTCACTGATTCAGCAGTATAAGTCCAGCGGTACTGCTATTACAAAGTTCACTGATTCAGCAGTATAAGTCCAGTGGTACTGCTATTACAAAGTTCACTGATTCAGCAGTATAAGTCCAGTGGTACTGCTATTACAAAGTTCACTGATTCAGCAGTATAAGTCCAGTGGTACTGCTATTACAAAGTTCACAGATTCAGAAGTATAAGTCCAGTGGTACTGATACATTACAAAGTTCACTGATTCAGCAGTATAAGTCCAGTGGTACTGCTATTACAAAGTTCACTGATTCAGCAGTATAAGTCCAGTGGTACTGCTATTACAAAGTTCACTGATTCAGCAGTATAAGTCCAGTGGTACTGCTATTACAAAGTTCACTGATTCAGCAGTATAAGTCCAGTGGTACTGATATATTACAAAGTTCACTGATTCAGCAGTATAAGTCCAGTGGTACTGATATATTACAAAGTTCACTGATTCAGCAGTATAAGTCCAGTGCTACTGCTATTACAAAGTTCACTGATTCAGCAGTATAAGTCCAGTGGTACTGATATATTACAAAGTTCACTGATTCAGCAGTATAAGTCCAGTGCTACTGCTATTACAAAGTTCACTGATTCAGCAGTATAAGTCCAGCGGTACTGCTATTACAAAGTTCACTGATTCAGCAGTATAAGTCCAGTGGTACTGCTATTACAAAGTTCACTGATTCAGCAGTATAAGTCCAGTGGTACTGCTATTACAAAGTTCACTGATTCAGCAGTATAAGTCCAGTGGTACTGATATATTACAAAGTTCACTGATTCAGCAGTATAAGTCCAGTGGTACTGCTATTACAAAGTTCACTGATTCAGCAGTATAAGTCCAGTGGTACTGCTATTACAAAGTTCACTGATTCAGCAGTATAAGTCCAGTGGTACTGCTATTACAAAGTTCACTGATTCAGCAGTATAAGTCCAGTGGTACTGATATATTACAAAGTTCACTGATTCAGCAGTATAAGTCCAGTGGTACTGATATATTACAAAGTTCACTGATTCAGCAGTATAAGTCCAGTGGTACTGCTATTACAATGTTCACTGATTCAGCAGTATAAGTCCAGTGGTACTGCTATTACAAAGTTCACTGATTCAGCAGTATAAGTCCAGCGGTACTGCTATTACAAAGTTCACTGATTCAGCAGTATAAGCCCATTGGTACTGCAATATTACCAAGTTCACTGATTCAGCAGTATAAGTCCAGTGGTACTGCTATTACAAAGTTCACTGATTCAGCAGTATAAGTCCAGTGGTACTGATATATTACAAAGTTCATTGATTCAGCAGTATAAGTCCAGTGGTACTGATATATTACAAAGTTCACTGATTCAGCAGTATAAGTCCAGTGGTACTGCTATTACAAAGTTCACTGATTCAGCAGTATAAGTCCAGTGGTACTGCTATTACAAAGTTCACTGATTCAGCAGTATAAGTCCAGTGGTACTGCTATTACAAAGTTCACTGATTCAGCAGTATAAGTCCAGTGGTACTGATATATTACAAAGTTCACTGATTCAGCAGTATAAGTCCAGTGGTACTGATATATTACAAAGTTCACTGATTCAGCAGTATAAGTCCAGTGGTACTGCTATTACAAAGTTCACTGATTCAGCAGTATAAGTCCAGTGGTACTGCTATTACAAAGTTCACTGATTCAGCAGTATAAGTCCAGTGGTACTGATATATTACAAAGTTCACTGATTCAGCAGTATAAGTCCAGTGGTACTGATATATTACAAAGTTCACTGATTCAGCAGTATAAGTCCAGTGGTACTGCTATTACAAAGTTCACTGATTCAGCAGTATAAGTCCAGTGGTACTGCTATTACAAAGTTCACAGATTCAGAAGTATAAGTCCAGTGGTACTGATACATTACAAAGTTCACTGATTCAGCAGTATAAGTCCAGTGGTACTGCTATTACAAAGTTCACTGATTCAGCAGTATAAGTCCAGTGGTACTGCTATTACAAAGTTCACTGATTCAGCAGTATAAGTCCAGTGGTACTGATATATTACAAAGTTCACTGATTCAGCAGTATAAGTCCAGTGGTACTGATATATTACAAAGTTCACTGATTCAGCAGTATAAGTCCAGTGGTACTGCTATTACAAAGTTCACTGATTCAGCAGTATAAGTCCAGTGGTACTGCTATTACAAAGTTCACTGATTCAGCAGTATAAGTCCAGTGGTACTGATATATTACAAAGTTCACTGATTCAGCAGTATAAGTCCAGTGGTACTGATATATTACAAAGTTCACTGATTCAGCAGTATAAGTCCAGTGGTACTGCTATTACAAAGTTCACAGATTCAGCAGTATAAGTCCAGTGGTACTGATATATTACAAAGTTCACTGATTCAGCAGTATAAGTCCAGTGGTACTGCTATTAGAAAGTTCACTGATTCAGCAGTATAAGTCCAGTGGTACTGCTATTACAAAGTTCACTGATTCAGCAGTATAAGTCCAGCGGTACTGCTATTACAAAGTTCACTGATTCAGCAGTATAAGTCCAGTGGTACTGATATATTACAAAGTTCACTAATTCAGCAGTATAAGTCCAGTGGTACTGATATATTACAAAGTTCACTGATTCAGCAGTATAAGTCCAGTGGTACTGCTATTACAAAGTTCACTGATTCAGCAGTATAAGTCCAGTGGTACTGATATATTACAAAGTTCACTGATTCAGCAGTATTAGTCCAGTGGTACTGATATATTACAAAGTTCACTGATTCAGCAGTATAAGTCCAGTGGTACTGCTATTACAAAGTTCACTGATTCAGCAGTATAAGTCCAGTGGTACTCTCCTGTGCCGCATATAATTTTTAAAGGCTTTGCCGAGTGTGTGTGGCTTAGGGGTACGCTCTCTTGTGCTACATATAATGGAAAACCAAAATTTGGAGTATAAAGTAGGGAAAGATCAAGACCCACTTCCTCCTAATGCTGAAGCTGCTGCCACTAGTCATGACATAGGCGATGAAATGCCATCAACGTCGTCTGGCAAGCCCGATGCCCAATCTCCTAGTACAGGGCATGTAAAATCCAAAAAGTTCTCAAAAAATAGCAAAAAGAGAAACTTAAAATCATCTGAGGAGAAACGTAAAGTTGGCAATATGCCATTTACGACACGTAGTGGCAAGGAACGGCTTAGGCCCTGGCCCGTGTTCATGACTAGTGGTCCAGCTTCACCCAAGGATCTAAGCCCTCCTCCCCCCCCTACAAAAAATTTAAGAGAGTTATGCTGTCAGCAACAACAACAAAACAGCAAAGAACTCTGCCTTCTAAACAGATGACATCACAAATCCCCAAGGCGAGTCCAAGGGTGTTGTTGGTTGTGAACCCTGACCTTCCCATCACTGTACGGGAAGAGGTGACTCCATCCAGCATTTGCAGCACGCCCTCTGCATATGCTGGAAGGATCACCCACAGTCCAGTTACAGATTTGGCTAATGAAGGTGTGAATGTTGTACACCGGGAGGAGGATATTGATGTAGCTGGCGCTGAGGAGGATGTTGATGATTATGATGCAGACAGATACCAAATTGCCTTTCTCAATTTCTATTTATATTCTAGATTATATAATGGCTAAATAGTTTTCTATTTTACTCCTAGTGGAGAGGGGATCTGATGCAGACAGATACCAAACTGCCTTTGTCCATTTCTTTGTATATTTGAATTTCTAGTTCTACAGTCTATGCAGGCTGCTTTTTTTATATTCAACTACAATTGTAGGGCGGGGGGGGCATAGATAGCCACCAAAGTAACGTGGTCCATTTAATTTCACTTTCTAGCTCCACAGTCTGTGCAGCCTGCTTTTTTTATCTTCAAAATATTTACAAGCCTTGCAATCTAAATTAACTAGAGGTAGTGACGTGCTAGAACTCCAAAAGGCAGTTTGGAAGCCCCTGTACAAACTGGCTCTATTTTACCTGAGTTGTCCCCCCTCCATTGTGTACTCGGAAAGAGTTTTTAGTGCAGCGGGGAACCTGGTCAGTGAGCGGCGAAGGAGGTTGCTTCCTCACAACGTTGAAAAAATGATGTTTATAAAAATGAATAATCAATTCCTCAATGAAGTACAGCACTGCCCTCCAGATAGTACAGAGGGACCTGTGGTTGTGGAGTCCAGCGGGGACGAATTGATAATGTGTGAGGAGGAGGAAGTACACACTGTAGGGGGAGAGGAATCAGAGGTTGAGGATGAGGACGACATCTTTCCTCAGTAGAGCCTGTTTAGTTTGTACAGGGAGAGATGAATTGTTATTTTGGTGTGGGGGCCCAAACAAACCAATCATTTCAGCCACCGTTGTTTGGTAGGCCCTATCGCTGAAATGATTGGTTTGTTAAAGTGTGCATGTCCTATTTCAAAAACATAAGGGTGGGTGGGAGGGCTCAAGGACAATTCCATCTTGCAACTATTTTTTTGGCATTATGTGACCATTCAACAGTCGTTTGCCATGTTCAAAAAGTAAAAGAAAATGTCAACAAATTCAAAAAATTTAATCAAAAGTTAAATGCCCTGTCATTATTTAAAACACGCAGTCCAGGTACATTTTTTGGTGCGATTCATACCAGTTGATGGTTTTCTTATTATATTGTGGTGACCACTCCTCTACGCAGTCCAGATACATTTATTGGTGCGATTCATACAAGTTCAGGGTTTTTAATTTATATTGTGGTGAGTGACCACTCCTCTACGCAGTCCAGGTACATTTTTTGGTGCGATTCATACCAGTTGATGGTTTTCTTATTATATATATTGTGGTGACCCACTCCTCTACGTAGTCCAGATACATTTATTGGTGCGATTCATACAAGTTCAGGATTTTTAATTTATATTGTGGTGAGTGACCACTCCTCTACGCAGTCCAGGTACATTTTTTGGTGCGATTCATACCAGTTGATGGTTTTCTTATTATATATATTGTGGTGACCACTCCTCTACGCAGTCCAGATACATTTATTGGTGCGAATCATACAAGTTCAGGGTTTTTAATTTATATTGTGGTGACCACTACTCTACGCAGTCCAGGTACATTATTCGGTCCGATTCAGACCAGTTGATGGTTTTCTTATTATATTGTGGGGACCACTCCACTATGCAGTCCAGAAAGATACCTCGTTGCAACATTTTGGACTAATAACTATATTGTGAGGTGTTCAGAATACACTGTAAATTAGTGGAAATGCTTGTTATTGAGTGTTATTGAGGTTAATAATAGCGTAGGAGTGAAAATAAGCCCAAAAACTTTTTTGAACTTTTTATGCTTTTTTAAAAAAAAATCCGAATCCAAAACCTTAAATCCGAACCAAAACCTTTCGCAGGTGTTTTGCGAAACAAATCCGAACCCAAAACATCACGAAAATCCGAATCCAAAACACAAAACACGAGACACCAAAAGTCGCCGGTGCACATCCCTAGCTTTAACACTGGCGAACCTGTTCATCTTGCTCAAATTTATCTCAATTTTTTAAAACTTCGAAAATGTATGTATAATTTTTGAACTTAAGAACAGATTTAAGAAACAGTTTTCGACAATTTGGAGCATCTCTAGTCAGGATGTCCAGGCCTAATTAACAGTATAGTTTTACAGAGCTTGAATACAGGTACTCTTTCCTCTTACTCAACTATGTATTTCTGTACTATAAGACTTTATAAACTGCATAAGCCAGCTCAGTTATGTGATGAAGGGGTAGAGCTATTAGATTCTTGTGGCAGATTTTCACCCTGCCACAGGTAGAATGGGCAGCGATATTGGTGAACCAGGGCCATGTTGAGTTTTATTTCCAGAAATGTTGGGAAATATGTGAATGGAGAAACTGTAGCAGCCAAGCCACCCTTTACTAGTGACACAGAAACAGGGGAGGACCATCAACCACCAGCTTATGTCTGTTGACAACAGGATTTGAATAGGAGTTGGATGCAATGGCCTGGCGGGGATAGCATCAGATGTATCACCAGGGATCTATTATACTGATTAATAAATTTTCATTTTTGGGTGGAGTTATTCTTTAACTAAATTAGCTCAGAAAACTATTTTTTCATATCCCTGTAGTGAAGTTTGCTATGTCTAAAAACTACAGGAAGGTGAATCTTATATGTCCTGTTTTAAGATTCTGTGAGGTTTCTACTTAAGTCAGACATGCATGTTGTTATATAGTAGCATGACCGATGATCAATGAGCTAATCTCTACAGGCAACAATAGCATACATGACTAATGCATGTGCAATGTGTGGTGACAGATGCTGGCCTCTCATTAATCCTCATTCCAAGACCTAAATGCAGGAGAACATGACTGCCACAGATTTCCATTTGCTACCTTTTCATTTACTCTTATAAAAGCATGTTAATGTAAACATTTGAGGGTGCTATACCAAGAGCCATTAACTTGTGCTTGCTGCTGCCAGTTCTCTCTGACTAGAGCCTGATAAGGATACAAATGAGCAAGCTACCAGTTTTGGAGCCACCACCAACATAGGACCCTGTGCTCCCTGCCTATAATGGCTGTTCCCCCAGATGTCATTTATACCAGAAGTTGTGCCCCCCACCACTTAAACCAGCAGTAGTTATCGACAAATAGATGTCACAAGCAGTGCTTACACACATTGTGCCATCAGCATTGATTATACCACTAGCAGTTTCACATACATTATGCCACCAATACTAATCTTGCATAAGTAGCAATTGCGATATCAGCATAATCTTGTTGTCAGCAGCAGCCACTGCTCATCACTAAATTCAATTCATACTAAGAACAAGACCACTGAATGAATAGGAGAGAGCTCAACAGGAAGGACCACCCTGTGATTGGGAGGCATGTTTTGTTAAAAATAATTATCTTTCAAGTGGCAGGTGACTAACCCATCCTGCCCTGGGTGACCTCCTGCACGGGTAATCCAGCCCTGCCACGGACTATCATGTATTAATCTGGAACAGGGAATAAGAAAGGAAGCAAACAGATAGTTAAAACTAGAGATGCTCGGGCTCGGTTTTCTGAAAACCGAGCCCACCCAAACTTAGGGGATCCGAGTTGGCTCACGAGCCGGCTTGGTACTTTCACGCGTCGTTGGATCTGAATCGAAGCAAAACGTTATTGTTGTGTTGTCGGATCTCGCAGATTTTGGATTCCATAAGTACCTCCCTCCCCAAGAGATGCAGCGCCATTGCTCACTCAGAAACAGGGATAACAGTGTTCTTGTCACTCTCCAGTCTCCAGTGACATTGCTCAGTGCCATTGCTCATACAGAAACATGAGGGATAACAGTGTTCTTGTCACTCTCCATTCTCCAGTGACATTGCTCAGTGCCATTGCTCATACAGAAACATGAGGGGTAGCAGTGTTCTTGTCACTTGACAAAAATTGACTGGAAATGACTGGAAATTAATGTTATTGAGGTTAATAATAATGTAGGAACAAAAAAAGAGCCAAATTATGTGATTTTAGAAAAAAAATAGGGATCCAAAACCCACGAGTGTGGGTTTGCAAAAAACCAAACCCTGAAGTTAATCCAGATCCAAAACCAAGACCAAAACCAAAACACGGGGGTCAGTGAACATCTCTAGTTAAAATGCATAGGTCCGAGTATAAGCAAAAAACGTTTGTGCACCTTGGTAGTCAGTAGAAACACACCAATTAGAAGGGCTACATGCATACTTTTGATCATGTAATGCAGGGGTGGGGAACGTCCGGCCGCCAGGCCGTATAGGGCCCGCAAAATGCATTCATGTGGCCCTCTGCCTTCGACGCCACAAAAGAGGAAAAGAAAACAAAACCCGATCTCACAGATCACGCCTGACATTCTGTGCGCAGGGAGGGGAGACAGTTGCAGTGAGGAGCTGCAGCCCAGAGAAGAAGACACTCTGAAGGAAAGAAAAAAGAAGAGTATAAAGGCAATCGAAAGGTAAGAATGAATGAGGGGGAGACAGGGGACAAAACATAAAGGCACAGCATGAATGAGGAGGAGACAAAAGGGACAGAACATAAAGGCACAGCATGAATGAGGAGGAGACAAAAGGGACAGAACATAAAGGCACAGCATGAATGAGGGAGAGACAGGGGACAGAACATAAAGGCACAGCATGAATGAGGGGGAGACAGGGGACAGAACATAAAGGCACAGCATGAATGAGGGGGATACAGGGGACAGAATATAAAGGCAAAGCATGAATGAGGGAGAGACAGGGGACAGAACATAAAGGCACAGCATGAATGAGGGGGAGACAGAGGGGACAAATAATAAAGGATCTGCATAAATGAGGGGAAGACAGAGGGGACAGAAAATAAAATGAAGGCACAGCATGAAAGAGGGGGAGAAAAAGGGGACAGAAAATAAAAAAAGGCACAGCATGAATGGGGGGAGACAAAGGGGACAGAAAATAAAGGCACTGCATGAACGAGGAGGAGATAGAGGGGACAGAAAATATAATGAGGGCACAGCATAAACGAGGGGGAGTCAGAGGGGACAGGAAATAAAATAAAGCTACAACATGAAAGAGGGGGGGTGAAATGAAAGAGGGGGGGTGAAAGTGGACAAAAAATAAAATAAAGGCACAGCTTGAATGAGGGGGAGAGAAAGGGGACAAAAAAAGAACATAAAGGGCACAGCAGATTCCAGAACCCACATTTATTCAGTGTTTTTGTCAACACAGACGATAACACCAATCCAACCTTTATCCACACGTCCACGATCAACAATCCTCACTGGATAGTTATTAAAACGTACGTGGTGTGACATCCTACAAATGGCGACTACAGAGAAAAGAAAAGTTTACCAATACCAGTTAACATCACTCCTCAGCAAAGAAAAACAGTTCCAGTCAGCACATTAGGAGTGAGTTAATTAAATGTTTGACCAAACATAGCAGGCTAATTTTTAAGTTGATAATTTTGTACGGCCCCCCTGAATGATGTTATAAGTATCCAAATGACCCTTGGCAGAAAAAAGGTTCCCTACCCCTGATGTAATGTGTAATAGTATTGGCACAATTTAACATTATTGTTGCTGTTAGTGTATAACTACTGACATTGGGACAGCTGACAGGTATGTCATAGCCAGGTTGCTAAGCCACTGCTCTTTTGTTTGTTATTACTGATTTAGTACATCTATTAAATCACAATCTATGAATCAAATAATATAATCTTGTAAAGGGGCATGGATATATATGTATGTCAAATTATCAGATAAAAATATGTTAGGTTTCAAGAACTAAAGTTCTGTAACACCTGGGATTAGACGAGTGTATCCTGTATGTACCTGTAACCAAGTTGAAATCCATTAATCTCCGTTCTAATGTCTATAATCTTTGCTGGCATGCTATCCCTTCACTGTTTGCTTGAAAAACACATTGTTCTGTTTTAGACAGGACGCTATTATACACATTTCCTCATACTAGGTACCATGTGATGGTCACAAGGCACTTCAATCACTAAAACACAAAGAATTAGCCACAGATTTTCTAGGTAGACAATGGAAGTCAGCAAACTTTATCTGAAAAATCATATGCACCTCTGAGAAGTACCTATAATGAGGCCAACTGACCCAGCAGGATAAAATGTATGTGAAGGAGGGAAAACGGAAGTACAATTTAGGCAATTCATTGTAAACATTTTGTTGCTGCAAAAATCTAGATTTAAGGTTTCAACCTTTTTTAGTGGATCTGGTAATGGTTAAAGTATAATTTGATAGGTGATAAACCACAAACCAACGTGTATTTCACATGATCACATTTATATCCATTGTGACAAACTTTACTCCACTATGAACAGATGTGCCTGATTTTTTGGGTGAAAATTCTTGTTTGGTGGGTGGCCACAATGGGCATGAATGTATATAAATGTAACTCCCACCACCATGGGTGAAGGAGTATATCAGATAAGAGAAGGAGGAGCAGAGAGTGACACAAATTGTGGCCCACCAGGACAGTTGTAGGAGATTGCCAGTGAGGTACAGTCAGGTCCTGATTATACAATAGGCTAACTAGGCTACAGCGTACAGTGCAAGGCTTTTTTGGGGTGAAAAATTATGACAGACAAGGAGAGGTATAAACTGAAATTAATTTTAAAATAGAAGAGACTAGCTTCTCTCCAAAGCAAAGAAAAAAAAATTAAATGAAAGTAAACTGTAGTAAGGTTTTAATCATGACGTTTTCCCATGGTAAAGACTGAAGGCAATGAATCATCCTTGTGGTGGCACTTGAGGATACGTGAGCAGATGACAGTCACAGATGGGACAACCCCCTCCAACTGCACCCTCTGTAAGGCTCGTTCACACCCCAGGTCCACTATACACTTATACAGTTCTTGCCAGTGTAGTGAGTGGACATGGTGATTGGTACCATAGTGAAGATAGTGAAGGTGTCAGAGAGGGAAATTGTATCACTGCACTGAATGTAGGAGATGTCTAACCAGTGACCAGATCCAGAGAGCTTGGGGGGGGGGGGTCTTGTATCTTGTTACTCCTTTAAAATGAATCCATGGTCAGAGAGGGAGACTCCTGACCTTGGTGAATTGCTGAAAGTATTGCAAGCAAGAGGAAGTTTGGTCAGAGAGGACCATTTCTGTGACAGATGTTCATCAGTATTGACAGTGACAGATAACTGTACACTTGTGTAATACAGAGCCCAGAGTTATATATAAAGCACTGAGCTATACACAGCTATAGTACCACCAGCCCTGGCTTTGCTGGTAATAGTAAAATTGTTGGACCCCACACTTTTTGTCTTGTTTAAATTTAATGCTTTATGTCGACATTGTGACTGCCAACTTTACAACATTACAACATTCACAATGTCAACATTTTAACCCTGTCAACCTAATGAACATAATGATATTCTGAATGTTGACCTTTAAACTGTGTCAACATTCGGAATGTCAACATGTTCATTGTTGATATTTCATACCCAACCTGTTATGCATATGTGGTAAGATGATGTAATATGGGGCTGTCTGCTGCTCCTGTGTGACGAAACATTGCTGTGCCTCGTTTCTCACAAGGCATGGACTAGTTGGGGGTACTTAATAATACTTTTATTTTTCCATAATCCCAATTATGTATTAAACCTATGCATTTCTTATGCATGTGTTTCAACCATGGTTTATGTTACCGCTGTATATATTGTGTTAACTGTAATTCATGTTTGCACTAGTCCCAGGTCTGCAAAAGAGTGATAGTATGCCAACAGCACATTGTGTAACACTCTGAGACAGGAAATCCTATGTTAATTAAGCATTTAGTTTGAGGACTGGCATGCGGATTGTGTTAGCATGACCACAAGATTCCTTTATTTAAAGGTACATTAAAACCATGTAGACTTGCAGAGAAACATACATGGCGTGTGATACAAGGCTCTGCAAATATCCAAGACAATGAAGATTTATAATTCATTTTTTGACGTAATTCTTTGTGTGATATAAGCTACTGACGGAACCGGCTGTTGAGAGCCATTGGAGGTTACGAGGGTGATGAGGTAACTGACTCGATGTGAGTGAGTTTAACAGCATGTTCAACTGTGAGTGAGTTTAACAGCAGCATGACATGTTGGCATGTGTTCCATGGGTAGGGGGATCACAAAGAGAGGACCCCAGCATTAGGTTAGTATTATGGTACATCTATATGTGAGTTTGACCAGGATTGGTACACTTGGGAAGCCAATGAGAGAGTCAAAGCCCCACCACAATTAGTGCTCAGGGCCCGGAAGACCTGAAAGTGGACAGAGAGATGGGAGTCACAGCCGCACAGTTATTCGAGCATGTCCTAGCCCCGTGAGAGTGAGGGGATGTCGTCTTAGTGAGGAATATTGGACTATGTCCCAAGAATGGGGGGCCACAGTGAGGTGGCCCCAGTGAGTGTTAGTGGGTTTTACCCCCACAGTAATTGTTAGTTTGTCCTAGAACCATGGAAAAGTAGTAGTGAGTCTTAGCCCCACAGTACATATGATTGAGTATTAGCCTCACAGTAATAGGAGTGCTGTAAACATCATCAGAAGGAAAGAAAGAAAGTGTTGCTGCTCTCCTTTGAAAATGGAAATCCTAACTGAAGGTGGCCCGCTGTGCCTGCACCCACTGAGATTCCATATCACTGGGAGTTGTGTTTGGAAGTCTGGGAAGAAATCGTCTCAAGGAAGGGAGCTCAAAATAGTAGAAAATGAGAAGTCTTCTTTATGTATTCCTGCAGTATTTGCTAGTCCAATGCTAGATTCTCACTTATCCAGTTACCTAATACTGACTCATTTCCAGCCGGTTGCCTAGCAATATCAACTGACACCCCGCATCTCGATCGATGACAGGTGCCATCTTGGATTCAAGTATGCGCATGCACAGACCCGTTTTATCTGTGGCTGACCAATTACCTTCCTACCTATCTCTCCCAAGTATTTAAGTCTCCTGTTCCTTCCCAATGGTGCCAGAACTTCTTGTCCTACAGCCTTCTCAGTTGTGGATAATTTGTCTCCCTGCTTATCCTGATATCCTGTATTTATCCTGTATCTGCAGTTATCCTATATTTCCTATGTATTCAGCGTTTCCAGCTGCTCCGCTAAACCTGGTTATCCAGGTATTCTTCTTTGTAAAGAAAAAGGATGGATCCTTACAAACTTGTATCGATTACCGAGGCTTAAATGTCATCACTATTAAAAAATGATACCCTTTTCCTTTAGTGACCAAACTCTTCGACCACATCAAGGGTGCCTGAGTCTTCTCGAAGTTAGATCTTTGTGGGGAATATAATTTGATACAGATTACAGGGGTGCTAGGTGAAGATGGCATTTAACACCCGGGATAGTCACAACGAGTATCTAGTTATGCCTTTCGGGCTGTGTAATGCACCGGCAGTCTTCCAAAGCTTTGTAAACAAGATCTTCAGGAACCTCCTCTACTGCTATGTGGTAATCTATCTAAACGATAGCTTAATTTTCTTGAGGGAACGAACTTGCCTCTCATCGCCTTCAAGTCTCTGAAGTCCTTTCTAAGCTTTTCTGCAAACTGGAAAAGTGTTCCTTCGAGTCATCCCTGATGCCGTTCCTCGGTTACCTGGTCTCTGTCTCCAGCCTTCAAATGGATCTAGAGAAGGTCCGTTCCATTTTGGATTAGTCGCAACCCGTTTGTCTCAAACCGTTCCAATGATTCCTTCGTTTCGCCAACTATTACAGGCAGTTCATTCAAACCTATTCCACACTTGTTGCTTCCATAATGGAACTTACTGGCAAGGGGACAGACGTAACGAACTGGTCCTCGTCAGCCTCAAAAGCCTTTGAGTTTCTCAAAAAGGCTTTTTAATCCGTTCTTATTTTAAGTGGCTGGACACCACCTTGCCCTTCTCTCTTGAGATCAATATCTCTTCCGAAAGAATGGGAGCAATACTCTCTCAAAAGCCATCCTCTGCTAGACTCCATCAGTGTGGGTTCTTTTAATGTAAGCTTCTCCCTGCCGAAAAAACTACACTATCAACGACAAGGAACTCCTTGCCATGAAACTAGCCCTTGCCAAGTGGAGATAACTTCTAGTGGGTTCCTGGTTGCCCATAACCATCTTCACTGATCATAAGAATTTGTTGTACCTGCACATAGCCCAATGTCTAAACCCTTGCCAGTTTTGTTGGTTCCTGTTCTTTACTTCCACAGTACCTTCAAACCCGGGCACAAAAACAAGAAAGTTGACGCCCTCTCTTGGGCCTTTGACAAACAGCAAGAGATGCAAGAGTCTGAGAATCATCTCATCTTAGAATCCAAATTTTTGCTCTCCTCCTCTGTGGTACCTCCTTCAACTCCACCTCCTGTGAAAACTTATGTTACACCTAAATTCTGGATGAAACTTCTTTGCTAAGGTCATGCCGGAATACACAAAACCACAGAACTCATCTCCAGAAGCTATGCATTGCCTACCTTCCTTACTCTCTGATATTAAAGAATTAGTTGCAGCCTGTGATATACTGTATGTGCTCAGCACAAGATTCCACGTGAAACACCCTACAGTCCTCTTCTACCTCAGACTCTTCCTCTGAAACCCTGGACCCATATAGCCATGGACTTTGTTACCGACTTACCTCCAAGCAAGAGATTCAATACTATCTCGGTGGTAGTTTTTCAAAAATGGCTCATTTCATTCTACTCATTGGCCTTCCCTCAGCTTCTCTTCTTATCCAAGTCTTTATTAAGGAAATTTTTCTGCTTCATGGGTGTCCTTTGGACATTGTCTCAGACCAAGAAGTCCAGTTTGTCTCTAAATTCTGGCGGTCCCTCTGCAAGTTTCTTATCATCTGGCTTAATTTCTCCTCTGCCTACTACCCTCAATCTAACGGTCAAACTGAGAGGGTTAATCAAGACTTTGAGAGCTTTATCAGAATTTATACCTCCTCCACTCAAGATAACTGATCTTCCCTGGGCTGAGTTCTCTTGCACGAGTCCACCTCTGCTACACCTTTATCTATTATCTAGGGATGTGCACCGGCGACTTTTGAGGTCTCGTGTTTTGTGTTTTGGATCCGGATTTTCGTTATTTTTGGGGTTCGGATTTGTCTCGCAAAACACTTGACGAAAGGTCTCGGTTCGGATTTAAGGTTTTGGATTCGGATTTTTTTGGAAAAAAACATAAAAAGTTTAAAAATCAAGTTTTTGGGCTTATTTTCACTCCTAGGCTATTATTAACCTCAATAACATTCAATAACAAGCATTTCCACTAATTTACAGTGTATTCTGAACACCTCACAATATAGTTATTAGTCCAAAACGTTGCAACAAGGTATCTTTCTGGACTGCGTAGAGGAGTGGGTCACCACAATATATATTAAAAACCCTGAACTTTTATGATTCGCACCAATAAATGTACCTGGACTGCGTAGAGGAGTGGGTCACCACAAGATATATTAAAAACCCTGAACTTGTATGATTCGCACCAATAAATGTACCTGGACTGCGTAGAGGAGTGGGTCACCACAATATCTATTAAAAACCCTGAACTTTTATGAATCGCACCAATAAATGTACCTGGACTGCGTATAGGAGTGGGTCACCACAAGATATATTAAAAACCCTGAACTTTTATGATTCGCACCAATAAATGTACCTGGACTGCGTAGAGGAGTGGGTCACCACAATATCTATTAAAAACCCTGAACTTTTATGAATCGCACCAATAAATGTACCTGGACTGCGTATAGGAGTGGGTCACCACAAGATATATTAAAAACCCTGAACTTTTATGATTCGCACCAATAAATGTACCTGGACTGCGTAGAGGAGTGGGTCACCACAATATATATTAAAAACCCTGAACTTTTATGATTCGCACCAATAAATGTACCTGGACTGCGTAGAGGAGTGGGTCACCACAAGATATATTAAAAACCCTGAACTTTTATGATTCGCACCAATAAATGTACCTGGACTGCGTAGAGGAGTGGGTCACCACAATATCTATTAAAAACCCTGAACTTTTATGAATCGCACCAATAAATGTACCTGGACTGCGTATAGGAGTGGGTCACCACAAGATATATTAAAAACCCTGAACTTTTATGATTCGCACCAATAAATGTACCTGGACTGCGTAGAGGAGTGGGTCACCACAATATCTATTAAAAACCCTGAACTTTTCTGAAACGCACCAATAAATGTACCTGGACTGCGTATAGGAGTGGGTCACCACAAGATATATTAAAAACCCTGAACTTTTATGATTCGCACCAATAAATGTACCTGGACTGCGTAGAGGAGTGGGTCACCACAATATCTATTAAAAACCCTGAACTTTTATGAATCGCACCAATAAATGTACCTGGACTGCGTATAGGAGTGGGTCACCACAAGATATATTAAAAACCCTGAACTTTTATGATTCGCACCAATAAATGTACCTGGACTGCGTAGAGGAGTGGGTCACCACAATATCTATTAAAAACCCTGAACTTTTCTGAAACGCACCAATAAATGTACCTGGACTGCGTATAGGAGTGGGTCACCACAAGATATATTAAAAACCCTGAACTTTTATGATTCGCACCAATAAATGTACCTGGACTGCGTAGAGGAGTGGGTCACCACAATATATATTAAAAACCCTGAACTTTTATGATTCGCACCAATAAATGTACCTGGACTGCGTAGAGGAGTGGGTCACCACAAGATATATTAAAAACCCTGAACTTTTATGATTCGCACCAATAAATGTACCTGGACTGCGTAGAGGAGTGGGTCACCACAATATATATTAAAAACCCTGAACTTTTATGATTCGCACCAATAAATGTACCTGGACTGCGTAGAGGAGTGGGTCACCACAAGATATATTAAAAACCCTGAACTTTTATGATTCGCACCAATAAATGTACCTGGACTGCGTAGAGGAGTGGGTCACCACAATATCTATTAAAAACCCTGAACTTTTATGAATCGCACCAATAAATGTACCTGGACTGCGTATAGGAGTGGGTCACCACAAGATATATTAAAAACCCTGAACTTTTATGATTCGCACCAATAAATGTACCTGGACTGCCTAGAGGAGTGGGCACTGGGCACCACAATAAAATATATAAAAAACCTTCAACAGGTCTGCATTACACTACACATACGGCTGCTCCTCCATCCTCTCCATCATATACATGTTGGAGTTTTAGCGTGTGACAACCTCTTGTTTTTGATAATTTCAGTGCATTTTGAATATTTTTCAATTTGCCCCACACCACTGAATGAACTTTATCTATGATACGCATCTATCTATCTTGACTGCGTAGTGTGGTGGCCCCGGTACACAATTTGGTACCGAGGCCACAATATAATTAAAAAACCCTCCACGTGTCAGAATTCCACCAAAAAAGGGTATGGACTGCGTAGTGTGGTGGCCCCGGTACACAATTTGGTACCGAGGCCACAATTTAATTAAAAAATTGGGCATCAACAGTCAACGTTGTTTAATATCTGATACACCTCTATCTGGACTGCATAGTGGAGTGGCCCCGGTACCCAATTTGGTACCGGGGCCACAATACCTCCTCCAAACATGGTACAGACAATTCGTCATTGAGATCCCATCAAGTATGTTAAAGACAGACAGGGTCGAAGTGTTATTCGTTGACTTTGTAAACCCAAAAAACTGTCCCTGTTGCACATAGTCGTGCAATGAAGACTGTCTTTTTTATTTAAAGGCACGATCTTTCAAGTGTAGTGTTTGTAAGTCTAAGTCATATTATACTTTTGGTAAAATTGGTTTATTTTGTTCCTCTTTATGGTAATTAGTCATAGAATTAAAGTATGAAATAGAATTAAAGTATGAAATAGAATTAAAGTATGAAATAGAATTAAAGTATGAAATAGAATTAAAGTATGAAATAGAATTAAAGTATGAAATAGAGTGGTATAGAGTTGTAGTGTGGTATAGATAGAGTGGTCCACACAATATAATAATAAAACCCTCAACTGGTCTGAATTCCACCAAACAAGTATCTGGACTGCGTAGTGTGGTGGCCCCGGTACACAATTTGGTACCGAGGCCACAATATAATTAAAAAACCCTCCACGTGTCAGAATTCCACCAAACAAGTATCTGGACTGCATAGTGGGGTGGCCCCGGTACCCAATTTGATACCGGGGCCACAATACCTCCTCCAAACATGGTACAGACAATTCGTCATTGAGATCCCATCAAGTATGTTAAAGACAGACAGGGTCGAAGTGTTATTCGTTGACTTTGTAAACCCAAAAAACTGTCCCTGTTGCACATAGTCGTGCAATGAAGACTGACTTTTTCATTTAAAGGCACGATCTTTCAAGTGTAGTGTTTGTAAGTCTAAGTCATATTATACTTTTGGTAAAATTGGTTTATTTTGTTCCTCTTTATGGTAATTAGTCATAGAATTAAAGTATGAAATAGAATTAAAGTATGAAATAGAATTAAAGTATGAAATAGAATTAAAGTATGAAATAGAATTAAAGTATGAAATAGAGTGGTATAGAGTTGTAGTGTGGTATAGATAGAGTGGTCCACACAATATAATAATAAAACCCTCAACTGGTCTGAATTCCACCAAACAAGTATCTGGACTGCGTAGTGTGGTGGCCCCGGTACACAATTTGGTACCGAGGCCACAATATAATTAAAAAATTGGGCATCAACTGTCACCGTTGTTTAATATCTGATACACCTAAATATGGACTGCACAGTGGAGTGGCCCCGGTAGTAAATTTGGTGCCGGGGCCACAATACCTCCTCCAACTTCCAAGTGTAGTGTTTATAAAGACAGACAGCGTCGAAGTGTTATTAGTTGACTTTCTTAACCCTAAAATTGTCCCTGTTGCAAATATTCGTGCAATGGACAGTTACTTTTTTATTGAAAGACTCAAGCTTTCAAGTGTAGTGTTTATAAAATATAAACAACAATACAGTAGTTTTAGAGCACGTCAATACCTCTTGTTTTAAATTATGACACGGCATTTTACTTTTGGTTTAATTTCTTGTATTTTTTTAAATTTGGTTTTACTTTTTGAACATGGCAAACGACTGTTGATTGGTCATATAATGCAAAAAAAAAAGGTCCAAGATGGAATTGTCCTTGGGCCCTCACACCCACCCTTATGTTGTTTAAATAGGACATGCACACTTTAACAAACCAAGCATTTCAGCGACAGGGCCTACCAAACAACTTTGGCTGAAATGATTGGTTTGTTTGGGCCCCCACACCAAAAAAGCTATTCATCTCTCCCTGTACAGACTAAACAGGCTCTACTAAGTCAAGATGTCGTCCTCATCCTCAACCTCTGATTCCTCTCCCCCTACAGTGTGTACTTCCTCCTCATCACACATTATCAATTCGTCCCCGCTGGACTCCACAACCACAGGTCCCTCTGTAGTATCTGGAGGGCAGTGCTGTACTTCATTGAGGAATTGATTATTCATTTTTATAAACATCATTTTTTCAACGTTGTGAGGAAGCAACCTCCTTCGCCGCTCACTGACCAGGTTCCCCGCTGCACTAAAAACTCTTTCCGAGTACACACTGGAGGGGGGACAACTCAGGTAAAATAGAGCCAGTTTGTACAGGGGCTTCCAAACTGCCTTTTTTTCCTGCCAGTAACAATATGGACTGTCTGACATGTCTACTTGGATGGTGTCAGCAAAGTAATCATCCACAATTTTTTCTATTGTGACAGCATCCAATGCAGCGAGAGTAGACATGTCTGCAATGGTTGGCAGGTCCTTCAGTCCGGACCAGATGTTATCAGCATCCCCGCCAGTGCCTCTTTTGGGAAAACTGAGCTTTTTCCTCGCAGCCATAGATGTGGAAGAAAATGAGGGTGGAGCTGTTGGCATGTCACGGTCCTCTTCAGAGGACAATCTCCTGACCAGCAGGTCTTTGCACCGCTGTAGACTTGTGTCCGCCGGAAACAGAGACACAACATACGCTTTAAACCGAGGATCGAGCACGGTGGCCAGAATGTATTCCTCTGACTTTAAAAGAGTGACCACCCTCGGATCCTGGCAAAGCGTACGAAGGGCTACATCCACAAGAGCTACATGCTTGGTGTAATCGCAATGGCTTACCAGCTCCTCCCTCACTTTCTCCAGCTGCTTCTGCAACAGCCTGATCAGGGGAATGACCTGACTCAAGCTGGCAGTGTCGGAACTGACTTCTCGTGTGGCAAGTTCAAATGGCTGCAGAACCTTGCACAACACGGAAAACAGTCTCCACTGCGCTTGACTGAGGCGCATCCCCACTCCTTTGCCTATGTCGTAGGTGGCTGTGTAGGCCTGAATGGCCTTTTGCTGCTCCTCCATCCTCTGCAGCATATAGAGGGTGGAGTTCCAGCGCGTCACAACCTCTTGTTTGAGGTGATGGCAGGGCAGGTTCATGCTTTTTTGATGTGCCTCTAGTCTGCGGTAGGCACTGGCTGAATGCCGAAAGTGTCCAGCAATTTTGCGCGCCACCGCAAGCATCTCCTGCACACCCCTGTCACTCTTGAGGTAATGCTGCACCACCAAATTAATGGTGTGGGCTAAACATGGGACGTGCTGGAAATTGCCCATATTTAATGCCCGCACAATGTTACTGGCATTGTCTGACACCACAAATCCCCATGAGAGTCTAAGTGGGGTAAGCCACTGGGAGATAATTTCCCTCATTTTCTCTAATATGTTGTCAGCGTTGTGCCTCTTATTAAAGCCTGTAATACACAATGTTGCCTGCCTTTGCATGAGCAGCCATTTTGTAGATGCTGCTACTGATGCAGCTGTTGCTGTTGCTGCGGAAGGGGATGCATCTACCCAGTGGGCTGTCACAGTCATATAGTCCTTCGTTTGCCCAGAACCACTTGTCCACATGTCCGTGGTTAAGTGGACAGTGGGTACAACCGCATTTTTAAGAGCACTGAGGACACTTGATCGTACTTCTCTGTACATTTTTGGTATCGCCTGCCTAGTGAAGTGGAATCTCGAGGGGATTTGGTACCGGGGACACAATGCCTCCATCAACCCTCTAAATCCCACTCCACTGATGGCGGACACCGGGCGCACGTCTAACACCAACATTGCAGTTACAGCCGCAGTTATACGCTTTGCAATAGGGTGACTACTATCGTATTTTGTGGTCATGGCAAACGACTGTTGGACGGTCAATTGTTTTGTGAAAGACTTAGCGGTCTTACGACTTCCCCTCTGGGAAGATGACCGACTAACAGCAGCAACAGCAGCAGTGGCAGTAGTAGGCGTACCGCTGCAGGATTCCTCGGATGAATCCCGTATTGAGGAGGACTCAGTCTGGCTGCTGACTTGGGCTGCAGGACTGAATCTGATGGAGATTGTGGAGGAAGTTGACGAGGAGGGTGTTGCTGGTGTGTATCCAACTGGACCACGGGATTTAGGTGTCCCTGTACCGATGAGGGTCCTAGCCCCAGTTCCTGAACTAACTACTGAACTATGAAGGTTATTCAGGTGACGTATAAGGGAGGATGTTCCTAGGTGGGCAAGATCCTTACCCCTGCTTATTTGAGCTTTACATAAGCTACATATGGCCATACATTGGTTGTCTGGATTTGGATAAAAATAACTCCAGACCGAAGAGGTGCATTTTTTGGTCTTCTGACCAGGCATGACGATGGGCTTTTTCATCCCATGGACATCAGCTGTTTCCCCCCCTGGTGCCTCATTTACAATAACCACATCACCATCCTCATCATCAAGTTCCTCCACAGCGCCAGCTACATCATCAATAGCCTCCTCCCGAGCCACCTCTTCCCGTACAGTGATGGGAAGGTCAGGCTTGACAACCACCAACACCCTTGGACTCGCCTTGGGGATTTGTGATAATTTCTCTTTAGAAGGCAGAGTTGTTTGCTGTTTTGTTGCTGACAGCATAACTCTCTTCAATTTTTTGTAGGGGGGGGGGAGGAGGAGGAGGGCTAAGATCCGTGGGTGAAGCTGAACCACTAGTCATGAACACGGGCCAGGGCCTAAGCCGTTCCTTGCCACTCCGTGTCGTAAATGGCATATTGGCAACTTTACGTTTCTCCTCAGATGATTTTAAGTTTCTCTTTTTGCTACTTTTTCTTAACTTGGGCTTTTTGGATTTTACATGCCCGGTACTACGAGATTGGGCATCGGGCTTGGAAGACGACGTTGATGGCATTTCATCGTCTATGTCATGACTAGTGGCAGCAGCTTCAGCATTAGGAGGAAGTGGGTCTTGATCTTTCCCTTTATCCTCCAAATTTTTGGTCTCCATTATATGTAGCACAAGATACTGCAGAATGTGTGAACTTGGTAATATTGCAGTACCAATGGACTTATACTGCTGGATTGGTTTTGCAAATTTGGTTATAATTATTATATATTTATTTTTTTTTAAATTTTTTATTTTTTTTTACTTTTTTTTTATTTTTAAAAAACTTGGGAATAGTGGGGAAATAACTATGCCCTTAGAAGCACAGAGCACAGGACACAGCACCACTGGACTGAACAGGACACGGCACAGGACCCAGCAGCACTACGGAACTCAGCAGGACAGAGCACAGGACACAGCACCACTGGACTGATATTGCAGAATGTGTGAACTTGGTAATATTGCAGTACCAATGGACTTATACTGCTGGATTGGTTTTGCAAATTTGGTTATAATTATTATATATTTTTTTTTTTTTTTAAATTTTTTTTTTTTTTTTACTTTTTTTTTATTTTTTAAAAACTTGGGAATAATGGGGAAATAACTATGCCCTTAGAAGCACAGAGCACAGGACACAGCACCACTGGACTGAACAGGACACGGCACAGGACCCAGCAGGACAGAGCACAGGACACAGCACCACTGGACTGATACTGCAGAATGTGTAAACTTTGTAATATTGCAGTACCACTGGACTTTTACTGCTGAATGTGTGAACTTGGTAATATTGCAGTACCAATGGGCTTATACTGCAGGATTGGTTGTGCAAATTTTGTGGTAATTAAAAAAAATTAAAGTAGTTTTTGGTATTTTTTAAAAAAACTTTTTTTTATTTTTTTAAACACAGGGGAATATTGGGGAAATAACTATGCCCTTAGAAGCACAGAGCACAGGACACAGCACCACTGGACTGAACTGGACACAGCACAGGACCCAGCAGCACCACTGACCTCAGAAGGACAGAGCACAGCACACAGCACCACTGGACTGATACTGCAGAACACAGCACAGCACAGCACAGCACAGCACAGCACAGAACTAAACAGCACAGAGGACCACCTAACACACCCTCCCTCTACCCTGATCAATGCCCGAGTGAAGATGGCGGCGACTAGCGGGGAATTTATAGGATCCGAGTATCGCGAGATCCGACAACGGGATTATGAGTCAGAGCCTCAGTTTCACATTTGAATTTGGCGCCAATACCCGGATCTGTCTCGGATCCGACTCGGATCCGCAACGTTCGGGTGGGCTCGGATTTCATAAATCCGAGTGCGCTCATCCCTACTATTATCCACGGTCTCCATCTCATCCTTTCTAAGTTTTCAGTCTTGTACCGTACTGAGGTTCCTGCTTTACGTCAAGACTTTTCCTCTAGTTGGACCAAAGTACTCAAGTACCTAGAGAAATCCTCCAATTGATACAAATTCGCTAACAAGAAGCAGCAGCACCAACACTAAAGGTGGGAGATAAAGTATGGCTCTCTAAGAACATCCGTTTGAAAGTTCCCTGCTTCCCAGCTAAACCTGGTTATCAGGGTATCCTGAACCTGCTGTTATCCTATTGTGTCTGGTATCCAGCGTCTGCAGCTTCCCAGCTCAACCTGGGTATTCGGGTATTCTAATATTATAGTGCAGGTCTATATATATGTGCCTTGTATCCAGTAACTCCTGCTTCTCAGCTAGCCAGGAAATCCTGTTATCATGTACCTGCAGTTCTCTGATCGTGCCTGGTATCCCGGTACTCTAATTTCTATATTCTCAAACTGGTCTCGCTTGGTGTCCACACAGAGAACTGAAACCTACGGGTCATCACCTTGGTGGTGAACACCTTGACCTCCACGCCTCCATGGTGGATAGAGTCAAAGACCGCAAAGGATCCAAAAGTCAGCCTTGGAATGTGATAGATTTAACGCAGTAATCACAGTCCTGACAATATTAAATAATTTGAAAGATTAACTAGTTAACGTTGGTGCACTTGTAGAATCGTTGGTAACCCGGGCTACTTAATGTATCTTTAGGTGTAACTTGTAATAGATGTCTCATACTTGGAATGGCGCTATATCTCTGACAGGTAACACTGATATATGTACAGATTAATGTTAGAAGTTCTAACATGTGAAATTAGATGTATACAACCCGAGTTATTAGGGAATGTATCATCCATAAAATCGCTCTACGCATGCTTAGAACTGGACAATATGCAACAGAAAGCAGCCGTGTCCAAGTAATCTTCAAGCACAAATGACACTTACTACAGCCTATGATTTTGGGGAGGGAACGGGGTGAGAAATGGGCAGATGCACAGAAGTACGCTGGTTTTCTGCGTACCTCTTGTACCAGCCATAGTGCTAGTCTAGGTGCTGAGTCCTATTGATGTCAGTATTGTATGCATGCTATAACATGTGTTTGCAATCAGGAGCAACTGTAAAAATGTCTGTTCTGTACAGTAGACATTAATTACACCCTAATAAATGTTTTTCAAGAAAAAAATACATTTAAAATTTGTTTTCCATGTTTAATCATAACTCACTATAATATTGACATTAATTGAATATATATTTTTTATGCGTTCTTTTGAGATTCTGTATTCCACATAGGTATTTTACATATACTGCAGTGTCTGGACTAATAGAGCAAAGTAAACCTACACCTGTAGTGATCACCACACGTATTTTTAGATCTGTTCCTTGTTGATTTCAGGAGTATGCAGAGCCGAGTTACGTGCAGTTTAAAACAAACGCATGCTGCGCTAAGTATACATGCCTTCATGATACAGGCCAATAGTGTTCTTTTCTTGATGCGGCAATAATGGTGTCACAGTGTTTGGTGTATTATTACTTATCACTCTCCCTCTGGATGAACATGAAAAACTCATAAACTTTTGGATCATGGACTACCTGCAAGCCTGATCTTGCTGGCTGTCCCTCTCTGCTATCACATGGTTCACTAATAGCGGGAGTTTCCCTATCCGCATATAGGCTTACTTTGCTGTGTATTCTCCCTCAAGCTGCTTCACAGCTGATTTTCTGTAGGGCTCTGGTTTTTTTTTTAAATCCAGTATTTTTATTCAAATTTTTTAAGATATAAACATACTAAACAACAAAAAGAAAAGAAAAACAATCACATACATATCAGAATTAAATGACGGAATTTACAAGATTACATTAAAGCATAATAATAATAAATGTGCTATATTCATTCAGGATCATACATCGTAAATGCTTATACATAAGTATGTTACACATGCAGGGTTTATTACATGGACTCAGATACTTATTATAAGAACTGCGGTAGCCATACATTTAAGTAGATAGAGCATCTGTACTAGATGACATAGGATAGAATGGAGACTCTAACCATCTGTACCATATATTCTCAAATTCCTTCAGAGCCTGTCTGCTAGTATAAACAAATCTCTCGTGCCTTATGGTGGTATTGACCAGTGCCTTCCAATTTTTAACCGTGGGACTCGTCGGGGCCAACCACAGCCTCGCTATACAGACCTTAGCCAACATCAATAACTGTGAAATGTACATTTTTGTCAATTTATTAACTTTCCCCTTCAATTGGAGCCCAAAGAGACAAGTGGCCGGTGAACTAAGAGACACTTCAATTCCAGTAACCTGAATACATCTCCTGATCCTTCGCCAGAAGATTTGTATACATGAACACTCCCATAGAAGGTGCCAAAAGTTAGCATTGATCGAATTGCATTTCGGACAGTTAGGGGTAGCATCCGGGCGAAATTTTGCCAATCTAATAGCGGTAAAGTAGGCTCTGTGTAAGATAAACACCTGTATTTATTGAAATTTTAATGATGAAGTATAACCTTTAGTACTGTCTGTAACCATTTCCCACTCCTTGTCTGATAAAGGGCCAATATCTATTTCCCACTGATTCCTCAAACCATCCAAATCATCTGCAGTGGATTCATACAGAAGACATGAATACATTCGAGAGATCAGACCTCTATAACCCAAGGCCTGTAATTGTTTCCTCAGTGGATCCACCACAAACACCAAAGTCTCCCCTTTAAATTGTGTGTTTAGGGCGTGTCGTAACTGAAGGTAAGAATAAAACATTGTTCTGGGTACAGAGAATTCCCCAACCAACTGTTCGAAGGATTTAAATACATTTGTATCATAAAGCTGACCTACCGACACCACACCCAACCGAGACCACTCCCTGGCCCTCTTCACTGTATTCAACTTCTTAAATTTCTTTGCCCCCCAGATAGGAGTATATGGATCAATGTCAGTTTGTTTCATTATTTTATTACAGATTGTCCAAATCTTAACTGCCTGAATCAGGAGCAGAGGAGCCCGCATACCAAGCCGCCCCGCCAGCAGTGACTGTAAGGGAGTGTGATTAGAATTAAATTGGTGTACCAACACCCAATGTAGCTCATGGTAATCGGGGTCCGAATGCCTTAAGGTGGACCAATTGAGAGGCAAAATAATATAATTTCAAGTTAGGAAGTGCAAATCCACCAGAAGATCTGGATCTATACAGCGAGCTGAGCTTGATCTTAGCCCTTCCCCCTCCCCAAACCAATGAAATCAAATAGCTATCAATGCATCGGAAAATGGAGGGTGAAATATATACAGGTGACTGCTGGAGTATATATAAAAACTTTGGCTGCACCATCATCTTAATTAAATTTATCCTACCGGAGACAGAAAGTGAGAGCTTCTTCCATACATGAGTTTTTTCTTTAATGTATTTGATCTGGGGCTGCAAATTAAGTTCTACATATTCAGTGGGGGTATTAGAGATCCATATTCCCAAGTATTTGAATTTCGATGCCCATTTTAACTGTAAGCCTTCTGGCATTGTCACGGGACACTCCCATCCCAGAGGGAACACGCTAGATTTATCCCAATTAATTTTTAGGCCGGAAAAAAACCCGAATCCATCAACCACCCGCAGCAAATGTTTTAGGGAAGTGTCGTGATCTGAAAGGAACAACAGCATATCATCTGCATATAATGCCACCTTATCCTCTCTGTGCTCCGATCTAAGTCCCACAATTTCTCTATCATGCCGGATCTTACAGGCCAGCGGCTCTATTGCTAATGCAAACAGGGCCGGAGACAACGGGCATCCCTGTCTAGTACCCCGCTCTAATTGAAATTGTTGAGAAAGATGCCCATTGACACAGACCCGCGCCACTGGATGTGAATACAAAAGTTCAACCCATTTTATAAATTCCGGGCCCACTCCAAATCGGGACAATACCTCCCACAGGTATGGCCACTCCACCGAGTCGAACGCCTTGGCCGCGTCCAAGGACACCACAACTTCGCTCTCAGAAGAGGGTGACCGCACCTGCAGGAGAGTATACAGCCTTCTAAGATTGATAGACGTGGACTTGCCCGGCATAAATCCCGTCTGATCCGGATGAATTAATTCCAGCACCACTCTACTTAACCTCAAAGCCAATAATTTTGCTAGAATCTTAACATCATTTGACAAAAGTGAAATCGGGCGGTAGGACTCAGGGTACAACAAATCTTTCCCTGACTTAGGCAGCACCACCACTATTGCCTCTGCCATTGAAGGGGAAAGAGCGCCAATCTCACCCAGCTAGCTAAATGTATCCAACAACCTAGACGCAAAAAAGGGCCGGTGTTTTTTATATTATTCAATTGGGATTCCATCTACTCCAGGGGCTTTACCATTAGGGAATGACATAATAGCTATATCAATCTCTTCAAGAGTAAAGGGTGAGTCCAAAAACTCCCTGCTATCGTCGGAGAGGACAGGAAGGGAGATACCATTCAAATACTGCTGTAACGTATCCATGTCATATCTGACCTGTGACTTATATGTATTTGTGTAATATTTATGAAATACCTCAACAATATCAGGCATCAGATACTTCTTAACCCCACTGTCATCACAGATAACCGGTACTGCTGCATCTGCCCTCTCTGCCCTTGTCAGATAAGCCAGGAAGCTACCATTTCTATCGTCCTCTGCATATCGTACATGCTTAGAAAACAGAAATTTACGTTTGGATTTCTCAAATACATACTCTACCCACTCTCTCTGGGCCAACTGCCATGTATCCCTTGCAACCTCAGTTTTGTCCGCAATGTATTGTGCTTCTAAGGATTTACACTTTTTCTCTAATATCTGTTCTTTTTGTCTGGACGACTTTTTAATTTCAGCTATGCCAGCAATTAATGTCCCCCTTAGGAAAGCCTTAAAAGCGTCCCAAACTATAGGTGGCCTTGCTGTTACCAGATTATCTTCAAAGAAGCCTTCCCACTGTGTCACCAAGGTTGCTCCTGTACCCATCAAGGAGAGCCAGAAGGGATTTAATTTCCAAAAGGACTGGCCTCTATCAATTGCAAAATCAATAGATAGGCAGAGGGGCGAGTGGTCAGAGATTCCCCTAGCCCTATATTCCACGCTCCTCACCAGCGGTACCAGAGAGTGTGACAGCAGAGCCAGATCAATTCTTGAAAATGCATTATGTGATGTAGAAAAGCAGGAGAATTGGACATCTTCTGAGTGCCTCAAACGCCATACATCTACTAACCCCATTTCCTCAACCAGAGCAGAAAAAGCCGACTTAGAGTTGCCAACTACAGCATTTTTCTCTCGCCATCTGTCCACCTCTCCATTTATCACATTATTAAAATCCCCTATACAAATGGCTGGAACATCTGGGAACAATGCCATGAATTCTCCACATTTCCTTAACACCTCACCATTTTACGGTGGGGGTATATATACAGCTAACAGAATCACCGGAACCCAATTAATGACAGCCTTCATCAGTATACTACATATACTACATATACATATACTACATATACTGTAGGGCTCTGTTTACAATACTTTCCTCTGCAACGCTAGACCCAGCATCTCTTCTGATAGCTATGATGTCTTTATGTTTGCTTGCACATCTGTCTTTCCAGCAAACTCTCCTCTCAAACCTCTCTCCTTCCCCTGTTGCTGCTGCACATCTGACTGCCTTTTTGCTCCTTTCTTCCTGTCTCTCCTCCCAGGTCTGATTCACTGCAGGAGCTGACCTTTGCTTCACCCCGCTATTCCATGACAACATGATGTCCTAACTTCCCAGCATAAGACAACCTATGTGACAGCATATGTAATACCCCTTTGTGTCACTCTAGAATCAGGTGTTGCTGAAAAGGGAATCACAGCAATGGCGCCGAAGAGGGATAAGAGGGGATGGATGCCAGGTGGCCCACGTGAGGAGCATGATGGTAAGGGGGAAGGGGGGCGGACAGGAAAGTCCGTCCTGCATTTCACACCTGAGTGGTGCAGGTAGCCACTCAGGGAAAGGTGGTGGCAGGTGGGACAGAGCGAGGGTATTAAGAGGGGAAGGGGGAGGAAGTGGGTACAATCGTTTTTCAGTCTCCCACCCACCCAACCCATACAGTTTGTATATGGTCAAAAAAGGAAATAGATAATGGATAAAAAAAAAAGAAAAAAAAGGAAAAAGAAAAAAAAACAAAAAGGAAGAAAAATAATAATAATAATAAAATAAGAAAAATAGAAAATGAAAATAGGAAGTTTATCTATGTTGTGGTCTATAAGCATAATCATTTTGATAAGTGTTGACAGTTGCTGTTTTTTATGTTATGCATAGTAGAGAGAACTATCTTTCAAGCCATTTTGTCACAGTTGGAGGGGCGGAGAAGCGGTGAGCAAGGCTTAAAAAGGTGGGAACCAGCAGGGCCGGGTAGTATCACCCAGGGTAGACGGCCGCACGTCTGGCTCCAGCTTCAACGGTTGGGCCAATACGGGTGGCGTGCCAGGTTTTCCAATATTCCAATATTGGAGGGCTGGTCTCCGGAGGACGTTGTTGCAGTGCCTACAGGGTAGGCAGAACACGCCCTATTTATTCTAGATGGAACTAGAATATTTGGTAAAATTTTAATAGCCTTGCACGCCGCTTGTCTGCCGGATACAGGAATGTTTAATAAAGCTGTGACCGGAATATTTTTTGCCAAAACAATTGTCTCCGAGTTTTCTTTGAGTGCTATGAGTGGGACAACGGTGGGTCAGCCTATACCCCTTATACTGTCTCTCGTCTCAGCGCAGTGCCTGTATATTGGAAGAGGGTATCAATGAAGAGTACTCACTTGCACTCAATACCCACTTGCATTTCTTGCATTTACTTACAGTAAACAAGACTAAATGGAGCATCTGATACCAACCTCAGACGAAAGCAAAGAACCTAATGTCAAATGCTGATTCAGTTGTACATTAAAAATGTTGACAAAAAAATGAATGAATAGTAAAGTAAATACTTACTTTCCTAGAATTCAGACTCCTATTGCAACTATATTATTATTTTTTATTTATTTATATATAAGGCACCACAGATTCTGTAGCGCCGTAACGCAAGTAACAAATAGATGAGGTTATACATATAAGTAGCACATATAAGTGTAAGTAATGCTATGGGGACACACAGAGTGCAGCAAAAGACATGACAGGACTAACAAGGGAGTCAGTAGACAGACATTAATAGCATTAGTGGAAACTATTTCATGTAACTAAACGAGGCACCTACTTGAATATATGATTCAGCAGTAAATGAAAAAAGTCTTTTGAGGGCTGGGTTAAACATGGGGGAACGGTACTAGTTTTGATCAATACCTGGATGGCACAGTGGGTAGCTTTGCATCCTCACAGGTCTGAGTTCATGGGTTCTCTTCCGACCATGTCACTATCTGTGTGAAGTTTGTACGTTCAAATTTGTGTGGATTTCCTGCAGGTGCTCTAGTTTCCTGCCACAGTCCAAAAACATACTGGCAGGGTTAGTATGTTTGCATTGTAGAGCAGAGGCTGATGTATATGATAAAGAAAAAACATTCTCTACAAAGTGCTGTGTAATATGGTGGCGCTATATAATTAAGGTCAATAATAATACCTGGGACAAAAGCCCAGTTAGACCTCGGGTAAATACGGCCATGCCCCTGATGTGTACTCCTACACACCTAAGCCCATCGGTGACTTGTGGACCCACACATCTATGAACTTCCCTGATATGTGGACCCAGCGTTGGACTGGCCCAGCGGGCTACCGGTGAAATCACCGGTAGGCCCGGCTACCTTACAGCCACACCCCCTTTTACCCATGGGTGGAGCTTACCTGGAGGCCCGTTGTCCTTACGAGGGTCCTCTCCGGCGTCCCCGCTGCGATTGCAATTGAAAGATGACTGGCTGTCACTGACAGCCAGTCATCTTTCAATTGCGATCGCAGCTGCGATCATGTGACCCGCCCCCTCCCCCTGTCAGCTGATGTTCCCGCCGCTGCTGAAGAAGGGAGAAGGAGCAGAGAGCCTGCCCTGCACCAATCAACATATCAGTAAGTATACCCTTTAACCACTTGTTTATTACTATACAATGGGGTAAAGAGTGTATTGGTGTAATTGCAGTATACAAATCATACTGAGCAATGTATTAATACAGTACAAAAGGGAGAAAATATGTTTACAAGTGTTAATGGATAATGGGGCAGCTACAGTAAATAAATGGGGTAGGTATGCCTAACATACATATACACCTGATGTATGTCTGGTGTAATTGCTACTATTCTGAGTTGGCTGTAATGCAAGAAGTGTCTGACTCCACTTACGCAGGTAAACACCCTTGGTTTCCACAAGTCTTTTTATTGGTTATACATTCAGGCAGTAACAATTGTATGCAGTATACTCTTGTATGTCTGACTATATATATATATATATAGCGTGTGTGTGTGTGTGTGTGTGTGTGTGTGAATTGGGGACACTTGCGTGGCATAACATTTGGGGCACTACTGTGTGGCATAACATTGTTTTGGGGGCACTACTATGTGGCATAGGGGGCTGCCTATCTATGCTAAACTATAGTGAGGGGGAGCTGCCTATGCTAAACTATAGTGAGAGGGGCTGCACAGAGAACACTATAGGGAGGGGTTGATGGGACCTTTAATGCTGAGGTGGTTTGGGTCTATAATTGAATGTGGGGCTGAATGTGGGGAGGAGGGCTATCTATTAAATGTGAATATTAATTATTTAATGCTAGGAATGGTCGTGGGAAATGGATGTATTAAACGTAAATGCTATTAATTTATTGCTGAGGCTGTTTGTAGGAGGGTAATAGGTTTATTTATTAAATGGGAATACTATTAATTTAATGTTGGGGTTGGTTGGAGGGAAATAGATTTATTTATCAAATGTGAGCACTATTACTTTAAGGTTGAGGCTGGAGAGAGGCCTAATTATTAAATGTGGGTGCTGTTGATTTAATGGCAGGGATGGTTGGCGTTTCTAAATGTACCCATTATTTTTTCCAAATAGGGCCCTCAACATTCCAGGATCCAGACAAGCCGCAACTAAAGTAACCAGCAGCCACAGGTGGTAAAAGTGACAACAACAGGTAGGAAAGTCTTTCAAATGTTCTGAGTCTAGTGCAGGCTTGGCTAACCTGTGGTACTCCAGGTGTTGTGAAAATACAAGTCCCAGCATACCCTTCCAGTAATAAGATGCTATATATTGGCAAAGCATGCTGGGACTTGTAGTTTCACAACACCTGGAGTGCCACAGGTTAGCCAAGCCTGGTCTAGTGGGGCAATCCTGATTTTTGGTGACTGTTCTGCCCAATCTAAGGGGCAGGTCAAGACTGTGTATTCTTTATACACACACTGTATGCTTTATATACTACACTAAGGTGCTAGCTGTCCTTCCTGGGCTGACCACTCCCCATCTAGTGTCTGGTCCCGCCTCTATGATGGCTGACCACACCCCCTCTGGTGGGCCCCTAGTGTTGCAGTCCCCCGGTGGGCCCTTCATGCCCCAGTCCGACACTGTGTGGACCCACACCCCGGTGAATGCCCCTATTTTGTGGACCCACACATCTGTGCCCTACCTGGACTTGTGCACCCACACAACTGTGGCTTGTAAGGAAACACAAGGAAGTTTGACTTAAAATGCTGATGCTTGGTACACACAGACTTTTTTTTCTATTATTTTTGTTCTCCTAGAAAAACTATAGCATAATTTGTGCCTAATTATTACATTTTTAAAATATAATGGGTTAATTTCAGCCACATAAATAGCTTTATTAAAGCAATATAACATTGCTGAAACATGTACAAGCAACATAGGTTAAAGTTAAAAATCATTCCTTACTGTTAAAGAACTGTTATTTGTTCAAAGATGAGCATGAAGGATTTTATAGTATCTACTGTGCTCTTGACAAGTGCTAATACCAAAAATACTGAACTCTGCGACAAAGATGTTTTATACCAGGGGCTGGCTGGCAATTGTTAGCCAGGGGGGTGAGACTCAGCTCAGCAGCCTATTAGGAACATTTTAAAGTCTGTGTGTGTGTTTGTGTGGGTGGGTGGTAGGGGGGTGATTCACTGATGTGTAGGGTGACACCTGATTGTGTGAGAGTCAAAGAAGCCAACAAATGACACACAATGCAAGTGGAGTATACAACCCCTGTAATGTGTGTGTGTGTGTGTGTGTGTGTATATGCAAATATATAATTAAGAAGACTGAATGGTAGTGGACAAACAAACATTGTGCAAGCATTGGAAAAACAGCTGAGTGATTTGAGTGTTGTAATATTTTGTGATAAAGGTTTTGGTGTTTTTACATATGTGTTAGCTTTCACCTCATTTGTGAAGTGCACTGGGTGTGCACCACAAAACATGTTGGTTTTGCACCAGTTTGCCTAGATGGTCTGCCCTGCACCCTTGTATGCCTTGAGTAAGTACTACTTTTTGAACTGTTCACATCACAAGATGTGTCCAACTCTACATAAGAAAGTGTGCATTTTTATCTCTAAATGTTCTCAAGACTCCACTTCCCCCTCCCAAAAAAAAGATAACATTAAAAAAATTGGGTTCACCAAACATTGATGCTTTGGAAATATATGGATAAACTATACCTTTGCAGTTGACCCTTTGGACAAACCATACCAATTGGCCAGGCCACTCAGGAACATACAACAACAGAGGCAGAGTCCATCCATTTCAGAATTTTTCAGGCAGATTCATGTATATAAAATTAGTGAAGTAGTCGGGTAAGCTTGCATGTCGCTATTTTAAGAACATGTTCCATGGCCAGTAATTCAGATGTTGAAAATGTTTGAACAGTGCTATATGCTCTTTGTGGCTGTAATGGGGATAGAAACTCACAAGTAGTAATTGTAAAAGTGGTAGCAGAGAGCCGATTAAGTTATTACTTTTTCATGCATGCTTATTAGCTGACTGCACACGTTTCTTTTGTCTCCTTTGGTGATAGGCTGAGCTGACTGTAGAATTACCATATAATATGTAAATGGTGTGACTACATGTGTAAACAACTTGAAAATATATCCTTATGTTTGGTGTTCTTTGACGTTAGAGACTGACAAGAGTCCACATTAGGATACACCTTAAGGTGGACACACCCAGTCTGATACAGTTCATCAATCCAAGAGTCAAGCAACAGGTTCATCATTCATTTTGGCCACACTAATAGGTGGCCAAATCACATAAAATACGGGCATTAGTCTATCAGGTTGAGCAGCTGGATTATTTTTGGCTTCTCTACAGGGGATTATTAAGGTTGGAATCTAACAATACACACAGGCTGACCACAGCGACCACATTTTCTGGCAATTTTTATAGGATTATATTTGACATTCCAATCTTTTGGGGGCACACAGGCTATGATATCTGGCCAATTTCCCAATAACAGATGTAGTATCACAGTGTGTGTGTGATCATTTTTACAGGGACTAGGTGACAATGTATTTCATAGTTGTTCATACACAATAAATAATGATTCCCTTCTTCTTTATTTATTCCTCCATCTTAACTACTTAAAGCACAGAGCGCAAAGCACAGCTCACATTGAAAATGTATATATAAAGTGTGATGGTGGCAAGCTATGTGGTGCTAGTTTGCTTTTTATGTTATTTTGCTGTACAGTTGCTGATAATTAAAGCTAAGTTATGTTGCAAATTCTGAATTACCTGGTGGAGACCTATCTTTTGCATCTAAATACTAGTCACAGACCAAAATTCACAAGCATCACAATTTTTGGAAAAAAAGGGTAATTTCAAACCATGCCAACACATAATTTAATAAAAGCAATGTTTAATGTACGTATATTTCACAGCATAACGAAGCATGTTCTTATATATTTCCAACACCTGATAGTGAACCAAAGAAAAAGACAATTGTAACAATTTTTCCTTAATCTTTTTTTAGCCATTGGCATAAATAAACTTGGGCTATTGTATGACCATTTTTTGGACTGTATCAACCAATCCATCATTTATTCCCATGCACTGAGAAGTCACTGAGGTTTACTTTGTCTGAACTGATTCAAATTCATTGCAAAATTGTGAGGAGTAGATAGAATATTTAAATTTTATGTTGATTTAATGCATTCCTGAAATGACCTATAAGCCAATTGAAATACTAGGCATAAATTATTTTAATAAATACTATCTCACTGGTCCAAATCTCATGTATGAGCTTCTGTAGATTATTTTGCTTCCTTGATCTCAACCTTCTGATGCATGAGTTTTTTGAGCCCTCCTTTCACTTCCTTATTCCTTAAACTGTATATAAGAGGATTCAGTAGAGGGGTAACCACACTATAGAGAAGAGACAACAGTTTGTCATTATCTGGAGTATCACTGGTCTTAACTCGTACATAAGTGAAAGCTCCTGTCCCAAAGAACAAGGTAACAGAGACAAAGTGCGAGGCACAGGTGGAGAAGACCTTTTTACGGCCTGCATTGGTCCTAATGTGCAGTATAGCAGCAATAATACGTCCGTAAGAATAGAGCACTAAAGCAAAAGGTAATGGTAAAACTAGGAAGCCAGTGACTGACACAGCAATCTCATTAGCAGAAACATCAGTGCAAGCCAGCTTCAACAATGGGGGTATGTCACAGAAAAAATGGTTGATGAGGTTGGGACCACAATAAGGAAGGGAAAATATAGAAACAGTCTGGCCAAGGGATATGAGGTTGCCAAAGACCCATGAGAGTATGGCCATTTTTAGGCATGTAGTTTTACTCATAACTGAAAAGTATCTCAAAGGATTGCATATGGCCACAAAACGGTCATATGCCATGACAGACAGAAGGAAACACTCAGTTACACCAAGGGTGAAGAAGCAATACATCTGCACACAACAACCATAGAAGGAGATTGTCTTCCTCTTGGACACAAAGGTTTGCAGAAGTTTGGGGATGGTGACCGTAATGTAGCACATTTCAAGAAAGGAGAGGTTACGGAGAAAATAATACATTGGGTTTTGAAGAAGAGAATCCAGTGTGGCCACAGTGATGATTGTGAGGTTGCCCAGTAAAGTGAAGATGTAGATAAACAGAAAAAGGGGGAAGAGAAATAGCTGAATCTTCACATTGAAGTTGGTGAACCCTAATAGGATGAACTCTTGGATATTTGACTGATTTGCTGAGGTCTTGTCATTTGGGAATACCATCTAGACACACAATAGAGATAAATAAAGTATTATTTGTGACTTTAGTTATTATATTTGGCTACTATAAAAACCATGTATCAAGAAAGTAATACCATTAAATAAAATAAATTATGTGATCATCATTCTGACAAGGGCCTCCTTTAGAGTTGCACACGCCTTTTGTGTGTGAGCAGAAAAACACCTGCACACTTGCAGTTATTTTTATATCTGTATTTTGAGTATCTAAAGATAAGTGCAACCTAATGTAGAGTGCATAGATGTAACTGGAGCAAAGATATGGCAATCATCAACTCATAGACGTGCACCCAGCTTATGGCTGTGCAAAATATAAACTTTCTAAAAGGCGTATCTAAAGATACATTTGAGCCAAAGGGGAGTGGTTAACATGCATCTACACATTGTTAATGTGCTGAACTTGCACATAACATCTTTGACCTTCTTCGCCAAGTGCAAGTAAAAATATTTGTCTCAAGTTCTGTGCATGCGAATTGCAACACACTTAACACAAAATGCCAAGTTATGATGCACAAATTCACTTATCTGCAATGGGGCTCCAGAAAATAAAAACATATTTTTCATACAAGGCATACAGATAATCATTATGTAATGGTTTCATTATGCATGATTATAATAAGACTTGGATACATTCTTCATTTTAGAACTACCACCCCTGTGTCACCTTAACTCAGTACTAGATAAATAAAATACTTGCAATTATAACACTTTATTTTTTTATTTTTTTATATCCTTATACTTTAACTGCACTAATTTCACCTCTGCCTATAAAACTGTTTATGGTTCCATTAACCCTTTCAATACACAACAAAAGTTAATTAATTATGCACTGAATTTTCTATCTCTCCCAATGTACTATAAATAAAGAGAGGAAACAGGATGTACAAATCATATTTTAACAGATCATATTCTAATTATAACAGCAGGAAAATATGGTTACATAACACATGAGCAGGCCTAGGGACACTGTGTACAATGAAATTCTGTCCGTGCATCAGGCTGACTTCTCCACTTACCGATCTGTTATTGTACAAACACATGGAGGGAAAGGAGTTCAGTCATTTGCTAGGTACCACTGAATCTGTATTTATACGTTTAAAGTAAATTTAAAGAATTGATCGTTTCATAGAAAATTTACTATACTAGGAATTACATCCAAGACATAGGGGTCTATGTATTATAAGATAGCGATATAGAAGATTATCTATCATCGCATTTCACAGCGATAGAAAATCTTCTTTGTCGCTATTTATCAATACATTTTCGCCAGGGTAGCCGAGTTATAATAAAAAAAATATATATTATTTTTTTTTCCATAAAATTAATTAAAAAAAAGAAAAAGTATTTATATAATAGAGAAGTTTTTTCTTGTTCTGAGATGGCAATAGCAATAGGAGGACAGTGGTGAAAATAATCGCCAGCGATACCTTGCGTTAATTTTCAGTGATAAAATCTCGCTGAGTGTTACTGGTGAACAACAGTAAGGGTTAACTGAGTGCTTTGCCAGGCAAGTCTCTGGGGATATATACACATGTGTGAGCTGGATAGCAGACCTGTGCATTCTCAGGTCTGGGCTTTCAGTTCCACTTAAAAATATATAGTTGCCAATATATTATATTTTAAAAAAAAAAATTAAAACTAGTTACAAAGTATTGATCATTGAAAACAATGCTTTATTTAAATAATAATGCATTTTTGCATGCATATTCTTCTCCTATTGTCATTCTGAGGTATTGAACAAGTTTTGCAGCAGTAACCCCTTGATGTATTGAGTGAAGCCCATTTGCTGGGGAAACACCCATTTTCGTATTACCTTAGGGCTTCACACCCTTTGATAAAAAACCCCATAATATAAGAGAAATGGTATCGTTTAGATTCTCAAGATTACCAAATTCCAAATCCAAAATAACCTGAAAATTTGCATCAAATGCTTTGATAGTCTACATATTATTTAGAAAATGTTAGTTTTGCTCTGCTAGTAGATAACCACTCACTAGGAGAGAAAGCGTGGAACAATTATGTAACTGTGAAAATTGCCAGAATATTTCTTACCTGTTAGATAGAAAGAATACAGGCTTGATAGCCACTGATACCCAAAACAGAAACATTTTATACAACAAATGTAACAGGTACATGAAAACTGTTTCACTAATTACAGTTGTTTAATAACTGTTAAGCTTGTCCTGTTAATAACACGTACAGTAAGAACTGGATTTTGGTGTCAATGATGTAAATAATATAATAAAATGTCAGTATTAAAAAAGTTTTAGACCAGAACTGCTATTTTCTTTAGACCAGAACTGGTACTTTATTCTAAGGCCATAGGAAATATTGATTTTTTTATGCAATCCAGTCTGTGATCAAAGACCTTTTATACTATTTGGAATGTGCTAAAGGTATCCTCCGGTAACGGGCACCTGTTGACTTTTAGCAATGAGTGTCACTATTATTGTGTTGTCTATGACATAGGAGCAATGTACATAATGTCTTTAGTTTGCATTTAAATCTTACCTAATTCATCCAGCAATACACACAGGTGTGAAACAGGGGAACTGTCACCACAAACTTTAAATGTTTGAAGATAGTCATACACAATAAACTGCCTATATACCACCCCTTTGTTCCATAAGTGCTTATTTTGTTTGTTAATGTATTTGTTTTGTCTATATGCACCTTTGTATTGTATGAGATAAATTCAACAAGCATTTTAGCAATTGAAATAAAATGATTGCACCTGTCATTGCAGTTGAGACTACAAAATTTATTTTCAATTATTGATTAGATGATTAGATAAATACTTTTTTTCTTAAAGACGGAGTGCGTTTTCTCCGGGACAAAACAATGTTACAATGCAAGTGGCGGAGTGGGTGCATATTAGTTTATTATTTTGCACATAAGTTAAATACTGGCTGGTTTTTCATGTAGCACACAATACTTGATAGCTTTATTTTTACACTGAAATTTAAGGTTGATCTAGGACATGCCCTTCCCCAACTATAAATCTGTCACCACATTTTAAATTTAGCACTTCCTCCAATGCAACATGGTTTTGCCAAGGTTCAAAGTTACTAAATTTTTTTTGCTTTCCTTTCCTTAATGAATTAGGCCCACTGCTGTGGTTTTATATGAGAATGACAGTCTAAATTGTACTTAACAAAACAAAGACAGGGGTATTGATACAAGCAGACTATTCAATAAATCAATCATTGTACAGATCCAATTGTAAAGCGCTATGGAATATGCTATATAATCAAATACTAATAATACAATTCTGCTGGAAAACTGCTGGAGTATGTGCTTTCATTTATATTAAAGGTGCAAAGCTTGAGTTCCTATTTTTATCTTTTATTTTTTATGGCATTTTCTCTCCAGATTTTGAAAACTTTCCATTCTTAAATAAAGCTGTGTGGTCTTAAAGTTCTGTAGTAAATGATCTCTGAATAATAATAAAATGATTCTTAAACTGTAAAACAAATTACAAGAGTCTGAATAAGTATAGTTTAGAAAGAGAAAATAAATGACACAAAAAAATCAAAGGTTGACATACGGTTGTTTCATTACTATTATTGCTATTATTATTGTACATTAATTCTATGGCGTCCTCTATACTCACCTTCCTTACCCTTTAATGTCCTGTCTGCTGTTTATATGGATGGGAAGACAAAGGCTCTTCTGTCTAGGTAATGAAGTCTGAAAAAATGTTAACATGCACTTTATTGTGTGCTTTTTATTGTGAAAAACAATAATAAAAGAAAAAATAATAATTATTAAAAATAAACAATGTGAAATTAATTCTGAATAAATCAGCGAATGATGTGTAAATGCAAGAATAATCCAGAGATAGAGATCACAAGCCTGAGATTAAGTTATTACAACATTCTGGAGGAAAAGAGAGGTTGGGACTCATTCGACATTGCTTTTTTCTTGTACTGGTAAATTAAAATAAACACATTCCTTTATACAAATAATATCTGGCAACTTTCATTAAAAATGTGGGAACTTTGTTAACACTGAAAAGTATGCTGAATAATTATAATACATTATTTAATAATAAACATGATCACACCTATTCTAAAAAAAAGTGATCATAATATTTTTTTCAATTTTCACTTTCTTGACTGGTTTTTAAAATGTCAACTTTATCGCCTCTAAAATATAAAAATATAACACATGTGAATTTAAAGTAAAGTGAAAGAACTGTCATTTAAAGTAAAAAAATCTTCATGCTCCTTACGTGGTTGTTCCTTTCTTGTTTCAGTGTAAACTACAGAAATTATTCATCTCAGACACAGGTCTTGGTGGGTGGTGATATGCCACCCAAAGTGTGTGAACAAAGGGATTGCAGTTTAAAAAGAGTAAAATTCCCCCTCCATGTACTCCTCTGTTCCTCTGGGATGACTGATTTCCCATGATATCTCATTAAACATTTTGTAACACTCATCTGCTTGCTGAAACTTTCTGACTTTATCTGGATTAACCATTAAGAGCCTTTTCAGAGTGAGACATACTCCCGTTTGCGCGGAGCATATTTGCGGTTTTTTGCACTGCGCATCCTCAGAAAGTGAACGTACACAACTGTGCACATTTAGAGCTGCCACTTTTTGGTGCTTGGGACTCATTACACCTGAAAAGGCGTGATAAGGAAAGGAAGAGGTGTTATAATATGGGCACTGTACAGTAAGGGTTTATTTGAGCAATTGCAAGAAGGTTCAGACTAGGACATAGTTGCAGATACGGCTGAAAAAGCGGTTTTATTTGCAGGTCTTCAGTTGCAGTTTAAGTAGCGCTGTTATGGCTCGCGGCTATTGATATAAGCTTGCAGAAAAAGAGACAGAGGTCTTTGCCTATAGCAGCTGCCTTTCCCATAGAACTTTATGTGGTCATAGGCAGGGCCGTCTTTCTGACTGGGCACGATGGGCAGGTGCCCGGGGGCCCATTCGGACAAGGGAGCCCGAGGCAGGGACTCCTGTAAAGAAAAAAAACCTAAAATAAAAACACTTACCTTTTGCGGTCACCTGACCGTTCAGGTCAGTTGGTGATCCGGCTCCCTCCCTGGTCCCCTCTTCCGTGCTGTGCTCTCAGTGAGTGTCGGGCATGATGACCTGACATTCACTGTGAGCACAGCACGGAGCAGCGCAGGACAGCCACAGCGACAACGACGAAGAAAAGAAGGCAACTGAAAGGTAAGTTAAGGGTATTTTGTATTATATATATGTATATATATATATATATATATATATATATATATATATATATAGGGGCCCCGGTGCACTGCTTTGCCCGGTGGGCCATGATTTTGTTAAGATGGCCCTGGTCATAGGTACTTGGATGCATAGGTGGAAGCTTTTATGCAATACCGCAGTTAGGGAATAGGATGCGGTAGCCAAGATAGAAGCAGATAGTCAGAGGCAGACTGGGGTGAGGGGTCCAAAAGGTCAGGGCTGGCATAGAGCAGGGAGGTCCAAGGTACAAGCCAAAGGTCAGGGCAATCAGCAACACAAGCAAAGTCTGGAAACAGGCAGAGAACCACATCAGCAGGTTAGCAGAGTATCCACAGGAATAACCAGGATAGTCACAGAGCAGGTCAGCAACACATACAGAGCACAGGACGCTATAACTGGCAGGGAGGCTAAGCCCTTCCTGCCTTAAATTCTGAACCTGACCATTAGGCATTCCATGTGTAATAATTAGCCCCAGGAGTCTTCTTAATTAATGCATGTTAAATTGCATAGGCGCCCCGTTACCATAGATGCCGGGGCGCGCCACTGACTAAGAAAGTGTCCCGGCTGTCACCCTGGTGATGGCCAGAACGGACAAACCAGAAGTGATACCCCGGCTGTTGCCATGAAAGGGAGCTGTGGCTTGCAACAAGCAGATGATGATAATGTGGAACACCAGAACTATATGTTGAAGTTCCGGGCTCTGAGCATTAAGGGAAACAGCTCTCATATGGAAATTAATAGCCAGTTGCAGTTAGCATTTACCCGATGGCTGGAGGGAAACAGATTTCCTCCATGGAAAAACTGTAGGACTTATTTATATAAGAGCAACTACTCTTAAAATTGGCTTCGTAAAAAGGGAATGGGTGATGGATTCGAAACCCTTAACCCCTGAGCTAACCACGGATTGTGCTTATAAGTATATTGTTAATCAGCATTGATGGTGACCAAAAAGAGAGGCATTCTATGGACAAAGGGAAAATGGCATGCGGAGATGGGAGAATCGACCCCAGGTGTCACAAGCCAGCGGCTAAGTGGACCAGTTCAATCCCGCTGTTATGAGCCAGGGCTCATATTGGGTCGCTTTCTCCTGTGTTCTGTTTGTTATGGCAACAACCGGGACATTACTTTAGAGAACTCCGTCCCGAACGTCACCCTGGCAATGGCTGGGATACTTTTACAATCAGCGTCACTTCCCAGGATCTGTGTCAGTTTGGCATGTGTGCAAATAGGTTTAATTAATTAATCACCTCCTAGGGGGCCAATAATTCTGCATCAAGGACCTAACCCCTGATATTGTATGTAAGGCAGGGAGGACTTAGCCTCCCTGCCAGTTACAGTGTCTGTGTACTGCACTAGTTCTGACCTGCTACATTATCTTGTAGATACTCTGCTTCCGATGTGATTCCTGTTGAGACCTTTGGCTTGACTTTGACCCTGCTTGTATGCTGATTGCCCCTGACTTCTGCCTGTTTATTGGATTACCCCTGTCTGCAACCTGCCCTGACCTTTGGCCTATTTTCTGGTTACCCAGCTTCCTGCTGACCCACGACCTTGGCCTGTCCTGAGGTCATCCGAGTACCTCCAAACAAGTCCAGTTCTACAGAAAAGGCAGCTGTTAAGGTTGAAGACCTCTATTAGCATGGCTCTAAAAGCTTATCAAATAGCCGTGGTCCTAACATCATAACCAAACATTAAAGAGGATATACTGGAAGACTCCTTTTACATGGACCCCAGCCAGATTACTCCCGATCCTGCCCAGGTCTTGGCAGGCCAGATCCAGACCTTGTCTCAATTAGTTCAGGAACTGTCCCACCGGCTGTCTCTTAAAGAGGAGGAAGCTAAGTCCTCATAGACCGCTCTGGCGCTGTCTGTGGAGCCCAAATTAATCCACCCAGACTGCTTCTCTGGGAATCTAAATGTATTGCGGAATTTTAAGGAAAGCTGCAAACTGTACTTTCACCTGCGGACCCGCTCTTCTGGTTCCAAGCAACAGAGAGTTGGAATAGTAATTTCACTGCTCCAGGGAGACCCTTAGACCTGGGTCTTCGGTTTGCCTCCTGACAGCCCCACTATAAGTTCAGTGGATACGTTCTTTAATGTGTTGGGTCTTTTGTACTACGACCCGGATCGGGTGGCTTTTGTCGAGTCACACCTGAGATCGCTGAAGCACAACCAACTCTCCGCTGAGGAAGATTTTGTCAAGTTCTGGCGCTAGTCCACTGAGAGCGAGTGGAATGACTCAACATTACATAAGGTTATCTGACAAAATCAAGGGTGCTCTAGTTCAATACGCTTCTCCCTCTTCTCTGGAAGGGCTTATTCAACACGCTATCAAAATTGATAGACGTATCAAAGAGAGGAAAGCTGAGAAGGAAGCACCTTAATTTTTACACCTTCGGTTTCTTTTCCTCCTCCTATGGAACCTGTGGAACCCATGAAGCTAGGAGCATACCGTCTCTCTCTGGAAGAAAGATCAAGGAAATGTACCTCGGGCCTTTGTCTCTACTGTGGCAACAAGTACCATATTGTCCACTCTTGTGCTAACAAGCCGGGAAAAGAGCAGGCCTAGAGAATGAGGAAGAGGTTCATATAGGCTTGCAGATAATATCTTCCAAAAATGCACTCCTAGTTCCTGCTTTAATTTCTTGTTCCCCATTCAAGTTGCTAAATGGTTGCAGGGTATGGGGATCCCTAGATTTAATCTGGGATAGCTGAGAAGGAACATTTCAGGAGCCCCAATAGCCGATACTTGAGTATGTAGCCAAGTTTAGGGATAGGCTCAAGAGACTCATGATCCTCACCAAAACTAACTTGGAGGTAGTGCATACGTGCCAGCAACAGCTTGCAAGACTCCAAGAATTAATTATAGGGCAACAGGCAATGGTGATGTTAGCTGCCTGGAAGAATAAATTACAAGCCACGTGGGCTGGCCCAATCAGAATAATACAGAAACAGGGGGAGGTGGATTATATTGTGGCTTTAGATGCTGCAAGTAACCGCACTAGGAACTACCATGTCAACTGGTTAAATGCCTATGTCACTCACAAGCTAGGGGCTTTGGCCATATGCTGTCCTCCTGTAGATGCCCCCTAAACTGATAATATCCTTGACTTGAGGGCAACGGCCCAGAAAAATGTAATGATGGAGACTGTACTTCTAGGGGAACAGTGCAGAAGTGACAGATGACACAGATGAGGGTAGTGTTAGAAACGCATCGAAAAAGGATGGTACCACGTGCTTTTGCGTAGACTATAGGTGATTGAATGAGATAGTCTGGGAGCTGCTCACTATATGACCGCTTTGGATCTTTACAAAGGAAACAGGCAAATTTCCCTTACCAAAGAGGCACAGTAGCGATCTGCGTTCATTACACCATTTGGGCAATTTGAATTCGAAGTAAAGCCCTTCAGAGTGAAGAATGCCCCTTACCTGTTAGCTGGGTGTCAGAAATTTGCACAAGCATGTTTAGATGACATCACTATGTTCAGTGCAACATTTAGTGCATCTTGCACAGGTGCTTTGTCACATCAAAGACACAAGACTGACCATAATACCTGATAAATGCCAAGTGAGGATGGCAGAGGTATAGTACCTGGGTGCATAGGATGGGTGGAGGCAAGGTGCAGCCAGAACCGGCCAAGGTAGATGCCATTTTGTCATGGCGCAATGCTCCAACCAGAAAACAGGTGCAAGCTATTCTTAGCACTGCGCGTACTATCACAAGTTTGTGCCCCATTATGGTACCATTGCAAACCATTGGCAGATTTGACCACAAACAAAATACATGCGATAATGTGGACAGATAAGTGTGAGTAGGCATTTTGCCAGCTCAAGGATGTATTATCCCCTATGTTATGAACCGCACAATTAGCGACTGATAACCCCTATACATAATGTATGGCGCCAGATGTTTTTCACCAATAGCAGCTATCTTTTCAGGAACCACACTGTTAAATGGCACTCGGATGTCCCCTGAACTCGATCTCACTAGTGTATAGTTGTTAACAGTCCTGAGTGAGTCAGGAATAATTACAGATATGAAGCAAAACGCAGACAAAACAAGACAAACAGGACGCAAAAAAGGATGGTTAATTTGCAAGCCAGATCAGAGATCAGGAGAGGTACACAAAGTGAATAAACAGGCAGAAAGTTCAAGGGCAGACAGAGATCCAACAGCAAGGTCCAGTAAACAAAGTCAAGGTCAAGCACAGGAAATCCAGCAGCACAAGATATACTAATCTATATAAAATTAAAGATACAGGAAGTAGCCTAGGTAACCCTAACACCAGCAAAGCAATAATGGCAATTAGTGTAATTATATAGGTCCTGGCCATTCAGCTGCTGGGTAGAAATCATGCGAGCAGAGAAAACATAACACCATAGCTGCCCCTGACTTCCGATGGTGATTCATTGTGCAAACTGACGCATTGGGCTGCGGATTGGGAGCTGTGTTGACTCAGGTCGGGAAAAATGGGTAAGAAGATTCAGTAGTGTATTTGTCCCAGAAACTGATGGCTAGAGAAATTTCCTACTTCACCATCAAGTAAGAGTGCTTAGCCTTATTTTGAGCACTCAAAAAGTTGCAGTCCTATTTGTATGGCTAAGAGTTCTTAGTTGTAACTGACTATAATCCCCTCAACAGGCACAAACAGACCACCGGACACAATGGACGGCTTTTGTGATGGAGTTTATCTCCGCAATGTATAATTTTCCCATCTTTCACAAAAAGGGCAGCCAACACAGAAATGCTGATGGACTATCTGATCAGAATGAGCCAGTCCTCAAAGCCCTCACCAACCCCTCCATTTGTCAATAAAACAACATAAAAATAGTGTAACTGGGTTAGGGAAACAGGAGTAGATGGCAATGTACTGCAGCAGAGAAATCACAAGTGCAAGGTTTTGGTAGAACTGGACTCAGCCAGTTTTATTAAGCAGAAAAATAAAGAAAACGTCAAAATAAACACCTTGTCTGTCCTGTACTAACTAAACACACAGGAACAATCTCTCACCTGTGAAAGACCTTGTGTCCCACACACATACAAACTATAGAGCTAATTGGTTACCATTTGCAGTGTCTCCCAGGAAGCATTCAACTTCCTCCACAGGTTTGAGAGAGAAAAGTGCCTAGCAGCTTTTTATCAGCACCTTGCAGGTGCAATTCTTGATTACTAGCACTTACTAGCTGGTTGGAAAACCTGAATTGGGCCTTATAAATGGATCTCACACATCTCTCTCCATTTATACCCCAGGGACCCTTATACCGGCTCTACCTACAGCTGAACACACACTTAGGGAAGCTTTTCCCCACACACAGACAATCTCCCTGGGACTTAAAAGCCTATAAGACAGACTGGGACAGATATACCTGCCATTTGTCATTTTCCAAGTGCTTCTGTCATAATAGGTTAGGGCGGCGGTTCCCAAAGTGTGCGCCGCGGCTCCCAGGGGTGCCGCGGCGCTGTCACTGGGGTGCCGCGGGCCAGACATAAAAAAAAGAAGGAACACAGAAACTTACCAATCCGTTGGGCGCCGGGACCCAGCAGCCTCCTCTCTCCCACAGCAGCTGTCACTGACGTCGATATTCAGCCGCCCTAACCTATTGTGACAGAAGCACTTGGAAAATGGTAGAGCCGGTATAAGGGTCCCTGGGGTATAAATGGAGAGAGATGTGTGAGATCCATTTATTGTCACTGAATATCGACGTCAGTGACAGCTGCTGCGGGAGAGAGGAGGCTGCTGGGTCCCGGCGCCCGACGGATTGGTAAGTTTCTGTGTTCCTTCTTTTTTTTTAATGGCTGGCGCGGGGCAGAGTGAGAGAAATCGTGGCAGAGGAGGGGGACAGAGAGCAGAGGAGGAGGACAGTGAGCAGAGGAGGGGGACAGAGAGCAGAGGAGGGGGACAGATGGCAGAGGAGGTGGACAGAGGGCAGAGGAGGGGGACAGAGGGCAGAGGAGGAGGACAGTGAACAGAGGAGGAGGACAGTGAGCAGAGGAGGGGGACAGATGGCAGAGGAGGGGGACAGATGGCAGAGGAGGGGGACAGTGAGCAGAGGAGGAGGACAGTGAGCAGAGGAGGGGGACAGATGGCAGAGGAGGAGGACAGTGAGCAGAGGAGGGGGACAGATGACAGAGGAGGAGGACAGTGAGCAGAGGAGGGGGACAGAGGGCAGAGGAGGGGGACAGTGAGCAGAAGAGGGGGACAGGTGGCAGAGGAGGGGGACAGAGGAGGGGACAGATGGCAGAGGAGGAGGGCACAGGAGAGGGACTGAGGGCACAGGAGGGGGACAGAGGGCACAGGAGGGGGACAGAGGGCAGAGGAGGAGGGCAGAGAGCAGAGGAGGGGGACAGAGAGCAGAGGAGGGGGACAGAGAGCAGAGGAGGGGGTCAGAGGGCAGAGGAGGGGGACAGAGGGCAGAGGAGGGGACAGCGTGACAGAGGGCAGAGGTGGAAACGTGAGAGGGGGCAGTGTGCCTGGTTCAGAGGGGGCAGTGTGCCTGGTTGCAGAGGGGGCAGTGTGCCTGGTTGCAGAGGGGGCAGTGTGTCTGGATGCAGAGGGGCATTTTTGCATACAACTAAATAAGTATTTCTGTCGTGACCTAAATACTTATTACAATTTTTTGACCCAACTACTTCTAAAGCAGGACTGCTCATTAATTATTTTGGAGGGGTGTCTTGAAAAAATTTGGAGACTCTAAGGGTGCCGCGAACTGCAAAAGTTTGGGAACCACTGGGTTAGGGTAATTTGTGCCCCTCAGTGCCTACTGGGTGTTACGAGCCACAGCGGTGCCTCTAGCCGCCGCGACTCACTGTGCCCATCTATTTGCGTCCCGGCCATTTCCATGATGACCGGGACGTGACTTCCGGGACCGCCCGGCCATTACCAGGGCAACGGTTGGGACGCTCAGCTCCTGAATCGCCAGGTCCCAGCAGGAGGGGCAGCCGGTTGCTTGCGAAAGTTCATTAAATCAATTATATCTCTGCTGGGGTTGATTTCCTCCTGCTGGGTTCCCTTCTCTGTGATTGGCCCTTTCATGTATTTAAGGCAGGAAGGGCTTAGCCTCCCTGTCAGTTATAGCTTTTTCTACCTGTGCCTGCCTGCTCACCTGCTCTGTCTACTGACACTTTCTAATTTATCTTCTGTTGTGACCCTGGCTGAACTTTTGGACCTTACCTTTTTGCCTGTAGCCCTGACCTTCTGCCTGAATATTGGCCATTTTGCTTGTGACCCAGACCTTTGCTTGTGTATTGGATCTGCTTCCTGCCCGATCTTTGGCCTTTACTCTGATGTTCCTGCTTGCTACGGACCCGTGACCTTGGCCTATCCCGGGTTTTCCCACCTCCAGCCTTCCGGTTTCTCCACTTGGATCCACGGTTATTCTGATAAGCCTCTACTACCATAGAGATAAGTCCTGGGGGCATCCAAATACCCGTGAGCGTGTATAGTTCTAAGGGAAAGGTGGCTGCTAAAAGTGAATACCTCTACTAGTCTGGTTCTAAAGGCTTATCAATAGCTGTGATCCAAACATTATAACAGGCCAATATATTGGAGGAACTGGCCTGATGGTCGACAGTGAGACTAATCCGATCCCAGCCCAGTTAGGGGCTTACCATCTTTCTCCAGAGGAAAGTACAAGGAGACTTACCTTGGGTCTGTTTATATTGCGGTAAAAGGGCCATCTTCTCCGTTCCTGACCTAAAAAGCCGGGAAAAGGGCAGACCTAAAGGATGTGGAAGATGTTCATCTAGGTCTGCAGATCATATCTTCCAAAAAAGATCTTTTGGTTCCAGCATCTTTTTCCCTAGGTACAAATTCAAACTAGGTCTCTGCCTTCTTGGACATTGGGGCCGCTGGGAACTTTTTGAAACTCGATTTGGTCAGCTCTTTGGGAATTACTCACATGAAGATTGATCCAGTCATTAGTGTATGTGGACTTGGTTGATGGTGGTCCATTACCTGGTGGCAAGATTTGCTCTCAAATGCCTCCTTTGCAACTCACTGTCGGGGCCCTGCATTCTGAGAATTTGTCTTTCTACTTAATCAAGTGTCCTTCTGTTCCTTTAATACTGGGGCACCCCTGGCTCCAACTTCATAATCCAGTCATTGATTGGAGCAAAGGAGAGATTGTTCAGTGGGCTTCTGCTTGTTCCTCATCTTGTTTGTCTCTACCCATCCAGCTGATCCAACCTCTGCCATATCATGAGTTCTGGGATGTTTTTTCCAAAAAAGCTGCTGATACATTGCCTTCTCATCGCGACTACGATTGTGCCTGGCTCCAAACTACCCAAAGGAAGGTTATATTCGCTCTCAATACTTGAAACCCAGGACATGGAAGATTATGTAAATTAGAATCTCCAGAAGTGTTTTATCAGAACCTCTAAGTCCCCCCTAGGAGCCGGATTCTTTTCTGTGTCCAAGAAGAACGGAACACTACGGCCCTGCATAGACTTTCGCAGCTTAAATAATATCACCAAAAAGAACACCTATCCGCTTCCACTCATATCTGTGCTCTTTGATCAGCACCGGGTTGCCACTGTATTTACTAAGATTGATCTGCGCAAGGCATATAACCTTGTATGCATCCGAGAAGTTGACGAATGGAAGACCGCATTTAACACCCACTCAGGCCATTATGAGTATTTAGTAATGCCATTTGGCCTATGTATTGCTCCTGTGGTTTTCCAAAACCTTATAAATGATGTCCTCCGTGAATTTCTGGGTCATTTTGTTGTGGTATACCTGGATGGTATCCTAATCTATTACAAGTCCATCGAGCAGCATCATCTCCATGTCAAGCAAGTACTCTTAAAACTCAGAGAACACCAAGTCCAAAAGGTGTCTTTAACTAGGATATGTGATTTCCTCCTCTGGGTTCTCCATCGATCCTAGTAAGGTTCAGGCAATATTGGATTGGGTACGGCCAACCAATCTTAAGGCCATACAAAGATTCCTGGGCTTTACAAATTATTATGTATTCATAATTTTACAGACTTGGTAGCACCAATAACTGCTTTAACCCACAAGTGAGCCGATACCATTAATTGGAGTTTCGATGCTATCAACTCCTTCCAGACTCTGAAAGCTGCATTAATTTCCGCTCCTATCCTGAGACACCCTAATTCGGATCTAACTTTTGTGGTGGAGGTAGATGCCTCTGATGTAGGTACGGGTCCCATATTGTCTCAGAAAGACCCGTGTTACCATAAACTGCATCCATATGCCTATTTCTTGCAGAAAGTCTCTTCTGCCGAGGCTAACTATAACGTGAACAACCGTGAAAAATAGGCATTTGAAGAATGGTGACACTGGCTAGAAGGGGCAGAGCACACTGTTTCTGTCATTACAGATCACAAAAATGTATTGTTCAGTGAGTCTGCTATACGTCTGAATTCCAGACAGGCTCGTTGGGCTTTATTTTTTACTAGCTTCAGGTTGTCATTTCCTATAGACCAGGCTCTAAAAATGTTAAGGCCGATGCGCTTTCCTGGAGTTTTGTCTCCTCTCCTTCTGAACCTCTTCCTATCATTCCTTCTACTTCAATTTATGCCGGATTAACCCAAAACCTTGGGGAAAGTCTTCAACTTTTCCAAAAGCAGGTATCCATCTCAGGAAAGTGGTATTGTCTGAAGCCCAGTGTTAATTATCCTAACACTAGTTTGCCTAATGGATAATCTAGCTTTGGGCGCATGCATCAGATTGCGTTTGTTCAGAAGAGGACCCTCTCTGCTCTACTGAGAGCAGAGATGGCGGACTGGAAGGTGAGAAAGGTATTACTGGCCCCTTACCCAAATTTTGCTTGGGGTCCAGTAATGTACTGTTGTGCCACTGCTTAGTGATCTCACTGGTTCCTTGATAGGCTGCATTGTTGTGCGGTGCATCATGCCTTAATGAGGTCACTAGTTCTTAACGTATTGATAGATTGAATAATTATGAGTTTTAACTGTGCTTTGAATACTAGAGCTCACGCCTGAACTGAGATATGGATCGGGAACACAACTGTGTATTGTTCAGCTTTTTTGAAGGTTTCTCTTATTCCCCAGAGTCTAGCCCTACCTTCGGGCCCAACATGACATGCATTGCCACCCTGACATCTTTGGGTGAACACATGGTTCCTTCATCTTGTGCTGATTCTGCCTCAGAGGAATATCAAGTAGGTGAGCCATCAAGAGTAACGGTAACTCCGATGTAGGAATATTTTTACTTGGCCGTGAACACCTTACTCTTAGCTTTACTCCCTCCCACATATTGATGTGAATTGTATGTGTCCTGGAGCTGCACAGTGAAGGCATAAATTTGCCAGTCGGCGTCTTTAACGTTCCTCCTGGGTTAAGTGAGAACGATTCACCTGCATAGGCTCATCGCTCAGCGGTGAGGGCTGCCAAGGCCACAAGCGGTAATGCGGCTTAACCCTTTCACCTCTTTATCTCTCCAGGGTACGTTTGCGAAAGCATAACTCAGCTTTGGTACGCAGGAAAATTAATTCATCAAATGTACAAGGCAGATCACAAATGGATAATTTGTCCTTAATTTTATTGGACAAGCCACTCCAGAAGGTTGCGATCAAGGCCGCATCATTCCACTTCAAATGAAAAAGCTAATATTTGGAACTGTACCAGGTATTGGCTCACGGGACGAGAACCTCGATGAAGGCATAAAATATCTAAGGATACTAATGTAGTTCTGCCTGGCTCATAGAAGATCCGACGGAAGGCTGCTATGAATCCAGAACATAAGGAAAGCAGGGGATCTGCTCTTTCCCATAAAGGAGATGCCAAAGCTCATGCATGTCCTGATAGGAGGGAGATAATGTAAGCAACTTTTGCTTTCTCTGTAAGGAAATTACTGGACTGTTGCTCAAAATGGTTCTCACACTGATTCAGAAACCCTCTGCACAGTTATGGATCTCCATTAAACTTGGCAGGAGGAGGCAGATGAAGATGAGGAGCCGTGGCTGGAACTTGAACAGGTAGAGCTTATGCAGGTTCAGAAGAGTCACCTGAAACACTGGAAGCAGTTTGAATGCTATCCAGATGAGAGGACAATTCTTGAAGGAACTGCATGATTTGTCTCTGTTCGGAATCCTTGCTCATGAACTGATCCACCAGGCTTTGCATTGAGCCCACTCCTTGGGGCAGATCACCAGCGGGATCCATTAGACCAGTGCAAACTGTCACGCCTGAGGTTCTCTCTGTACCCAGATTGGGTTGTGTCTCTGGAGCTAAGCTTGACTACATACACAAAGCTGGGTGGCCTGATTATGTTCCTATGCCAGTAAGTGAAAGGACTGGTATAGATGGTGAAGACTAGCAGAGGAGAACAGGCAGGAACCAGAATGCTGGACCAGACTGGAGCTGAAATTCTGGATCGGTCTGAAACCGTAATAATGAACTGGATTGCTGGGCCGAACTGGAACTAGATTGCTGGACTTGACTGGAACTGGATTGCTGGACCGGACTGGGACCGGTATGCAGACTGCACTGTCTGAGCAGGAATAAGAGAGAAGACTGCAGACTGCGGGGGATCCAGGTTGGCGTCTGGAGAATCATTGTTGCACTGGCAACAGGTAAGGACTCGAGGAAGTCCTTTTATACTAACTATTGTTAGTTGATTGGAGACTGTTGTCAGATGGGATGAAGCCGCACTCTGTTTGAGATGGATCAGATGACTAGATCCAAGATGGCAATGGGATCTCTAGAGTGGAGACAGATTGGGCAACATCCTGCAAAGAGATCACAGGCCAGCACAGGGACAGCTTAGAAAGTTACGAAGGGGTAAGTAACAGGACCTGTGAGCCTGGTGCGTGACAGTAAGACTTCCTGGTGGTGTTCAATTCATCATCGGCTGCCTTGAAGAGCTGCCTCATCTCTGTAGTGATATTGGCCCTGAGAGATCTCACTTCATCTGAATTGCTCCATCCCCTCTGTCTTTCTTCCTATTGCCCTGTGAGATACTTTGTGTAGCACCGCTGTCTATCCACGTTTTCACCCTTACTACTGCTCCTACTAGACACTGCTGTGGATCTATACTATATTGTTTTGTTAGCTACCTAGGTGGGGTGAGTTGTCTACTCACCTGATACAAGAGTTCAGAGGTTTGAGTGAGTTTCTGCCCCATAGGGGTACAGCACCGGCTGAGCATTACAAGACTACACCCTGTAATAGCTTGAATTATGGATTTCAGAGTCAAGGTATAAATCTTAATAGCCTATAGACGCCTTTAGCAATTGGTGATAGATGACAACGGGATTCTGATATTTCAGGATTACTTGGCCAAGCTCACACAGAAGCTTTAAGAGTTCAGGCAGGTTTGTAAATATTTGGCGGGCAACAACAGACACTTGTTTCCAGCAAAACTTAGGCTAATTGAGAATGGTAGGACGGTATATTTTTGATAACCCAGTTGAAGCCAAACATCACCTCCAAACACTCACTCCACCATTCGTTTTCCCATCAGCCAGCTCTCTTTCAGCTCATCACCTCTGTACATAAGATAACATCATCTTTTTGGGTGGTACTTGATCTGTGGGATGCTGTGGTCTTGTGCTTTGCTTCACAATGCAACAATTGAATTGTTTACCAGAAGCTATATCTCATTTCTTCAGGATATAGAAACTATGTTTATGTTTATCTGTTTAGTGATCTCTGTTATTTACTCTAGGGACCACTTGTTATTAGATTAGGATGGAAAATTTTAGAAAATATTTTGAGGTAGGAATGTTTCAATACGTTTACTGTGTATATTTGTTATTTGTTGTTATTTACTTATGTTCTTGTGCAGCAACTAAGGAGGCATGTGAGTCTTACCTTGAACCCTTCTTTGGAACCGCTGGTCATTAGTGGAAGTAACGTCTCTCTCCTCTTCCGGCGATTCACTCGTCTGTCTGAGGGAGTAGGTTACCCATGCAGTTATCATGCTCTATTCCCCTCACTCCTGCTCACACACCATGTTACACACTTGCTTCTTGGAATGTTGAGGATCTCAATTCTCCCATCAAATGAGAAAGAAAGTTATCACGCATCTTAAATGACCAACGTAGATATAGCGTTTTTGCATGAAATTCACTGCAGAAACACGGACAACCTTAAATTACATGCTAGTTCGATAGGGGACTGTGTCTCGGTTCCTTTTGGTGCTAAGTCCAGGGGGGTCACTATAGTGGTTGCTGAGCAGCTTCAACACACAGTTTTGAACAAGATTTTTGACACTGATGGTCGATATTTATTAGTTTATATACAGATTAATGATACCAAATTATGATAACATTTATGCTTCTAATTCTGCACAACAGGAATTTTTTTAATCTATTTCCCAGACACTATTGCAAAATGAAATCCCCAATTTAATAATTGGGGGTGATTTTAACTGTTGCAGACCTAATAATGGACAGGTCCCAGGACCAATCTAAGACGTGTCCTGTCGAATTTGGGCATATATTCAAACTCAATGCACAATTCATGATGGTCGACCCATGGCGCTTAATAAACTCTAGATAAATTGTACTCATTTTATTCTAACGTTCATGAGTCCTTCTTGAGGATAGATTATATTCATTAATGCCATTGTTCCAGGATGCGGCCATAGCAGATATATTAATTTGGGGCATGCCATGATATCGATCTCAGTTCATCTACCTCAAGCAGGCCGGAAAACCTGTCATTGGCGGTTTTTGCATCTGTATAACTTTGACCAGTTTTGTCAATTTATATCAAACACAAGTGGGCAGAATACCTTGATGATAATATCACTGGGATGACATCATATTGTTCTTGGAAGCTTTGAAAGCAGTCATGAGGGGCCACATAATTGCATATCTGGCTAGTCACAATAAATGCACAAGATAAAAATATAAGGCCCTTCTCAAAATATCAACTGACACTTCGAATTTGCTAAGAACAAATTCTTCCGACGGGGAAATAGAGCTGACAAACTCCTGCCCAATATGGCCAAAGCGCTGAAATGAAGAGGTCACATAGTGGCCCTTAAATCAGCAGTCTCCTATGCCTATTACTGATTAGGAGAAAATTGTTGTTGTCTTTCAGACTTATTATTCAACACTATACAGGGGCCCCCCACCTGACGCCCCACTAATGTCTAGGCTTTTGAGAAACGCAGATCAGATTTGCTTCTGTTGACACTGGATCAGGGGGAGATGTTGGTGGGGGGTTTCATTACCCAAGAAATACATTTGGCAATAGCAAATCTGACATTCTATAAAGCCCCGGGCAAGGGCTTGCATGTGGATTTAGTCCCCACATTATTAAAATTGTTCCACAAGTTACACAGGTAGTGTCTGACTTACTCTTCTTTCAATAATACACATACAGTTATTATTTACAAACCGGGTAAGGATCCTCAGCTGGAGAGTTCCTATCACCCCATCACTCTTCTTAACTTGGACTTTAAGCTAATGGCAAAGATATTGGCCAGCAGATTACAGACTATTCTTCCTTCTCTACTCATAGAACATTAATTAGGGTTTGTTTCTGGGCCACCATTCAGTCAAAGCTATAAGATCTGCAATCTCAGAATTTGTGGCATCTACCTCACAATCCACATTCAACATTCTTCTCAGTTTGGATGCTCAGAAAGTCTTTGACTCAGTTGCATTGCCATACATTCATGTGGTCATCCTACATAGCCCATTTGGCAATGATTTTTATGCTTTAATCACATATTTTTACACTTCACCCCCTTCCTTGGTCAATGGTATAAGGAGGGCAAGGTTGTAAATGACTAGAGGAACGCAACAAGGTTGTCCTCATTCTCCTTTACTCTTCAATCAGGTCTTAGACCCTATGCTCAGAGTTCTGCAGCAGTAGAGTTTACTCCAGGGCATAAAGGTTGGAAATAGGGAGATCAATGTGACGGCTTTGCTGATAATGTTTTGATATATATTTCCAATCTGGAAATTTCTCTCCAGCCCCTCATGAGTAAAATTGCTGACTTTGGCTCTGTTTCCGTTTTTTTGGTTAATTTTTAAAAATCAACATCACAATATCTATGAGAATGTTCCGCACAGCCATCAAGGGCGCAGGATGTGACATCACATGAGCTAAATAGACAATCCCGTATGTGGGCATACATTTCCCAAAAAATATTCATCTATTATTATATGACCATAATGTAACTAAGACAATAACTAAACCTGAGCATGATAAATGCTTTCTCCCTGATCACAATCTGATTGCGTTTTTGCACCTCTATGATCAAGAAATTTCTGATCATGTCCACCATAACTCTATTCTTCTGCCTATATGCAAATTTTGCCATACATTTCATCTTAACCCCTATGTCTCTGTCTACCTCCCCTTGCTTGGGAACCCAAACTTTCAGGACTGCATGGCTTCCCATCCCTTCACAGCATGGGAGCCGGAGGGTATTACTACGATCAGAACACAGAAAGATCTGCTAGGTGACCTATGACTCATGCTCAAGTATCAGACACCCACACAGTGCTTAGACCTTTTACCTGGCTTTCTTATAGTGCCAACATTACATTAGTACAGTGTTGTGAAAATTTTCCCAGCATGATTGGGCTCACCTAATTGACGCTATGTTATCGATATCAAAGCAAAAAGTAATTTTGTATCATTACTCCCTTTTGTGCCCCCAATTTGGTTATAAAAAATCCAAGACCAGTTTGTCCCCAATGGACGGAACATTTTTCAAACTTAATAAATGATACCCTCTTACAGGCATTGGCAGACATGATCAAATTACTATTGCAGAGATGTTTTTAGATATCTGTCATAGGACTTATCTATCTCCCTCTTGAAGATTTCAGATTGGTCTTACTACTACTCATCTTTATCTGACATGTGGTTCCCCCCAAGCGAACTTAACACATTGTCTATGGGATTGTCCCCTCATTAAAACATTTTGGACCCAGGTCTGGAAATTCCCTAATGTACATCTGGGGAATTTTGTGCCGCTATCTCCAGAGTGAGTAATCTTTGGGATTCTCCCTAAAGATTGCAAGGTGCGGCAGGAATGTAAAAAAATATTGTTTGCAATTTTGGCTGCCGCTAGATAGAGCATTGTCCAGGTCTGGGCCCAGAACATGCTTCCTCCCTTCTCACTATTTAGAGAGAAGCTTTACCAAGTATTTGGTATGGACTCAATTGAAACTGCATTACAGAGGGAATCTAGGATAAATAGTTCTTTGCTACCTGGGAGAGTTTCATTGAAGTCATTCCTGAATCTCTTACAACACAACACTGGAAGAGCTTCAACCATTCGACATGGTATGAGCTTTAGGTATATAAATGTAATCCCCCAAATGTGTTATTGTCGATGAGTGAGTGAGATCAGTCCTTAGGATGGGACCCCCACATGTCTCCTTGCACAGTTGTTACTCTATTTGGTTTGTTTGATTGAGAGCCACTCTACAGTTTTCTATTGTTTATTATCTTTAAAGGCACTGATGATCATGGTATTATGATGTAATTTTGAATTTTACCGTTTGTCTTTACTAAGTTGTATTGCACCTTCTACCTCAATAAAAAGTATTATAAAAAAAATGGCAGTGGCAAACATTATCATACATCCTTCAATAAACAGATAAGTCATTTTGAGATTGAGATCATAGGGTAGGGTTTGTCATCATAAATATATATCCCGCTATCCAGCACTGGTCACTGATTTTACATGTTTTGTGTAGTGCTGAAGACAGGAAAAGGAAACAGTGTTCTGAAAAGTATATCACAAAAGAAAAGGTGAGATGGCTACCAAGACCTTCGCACTTACATAATGTATACACATCCATTCATCCAACTATTAAATCTCATATATGCATACTACAAACATGTAGTTTGGCAGGGGAGGGATTAGAGACTGCAATTTCGTGTTTGGATCTTCATTTCCCTGAAACATTTGACACTGTGTAAACTAGTGTCAGAACTATGCATTTAGGATGCATTTGCCTTGATCATATTTTCTCTAAACTATGCTCAGTTTCTGATTTCCTTAACATGCTGTTCCCCTTCTCGGATCATCACCTTATTAGCTACATGCTCACTCTCAGTACTTTAACCTCTCTGCTGTCAAACTCTACAAAGCCTCCTCATACCCGCAGAAATCTTAACTCCAACACCTTCTCTACATTCTTCTCCTGTGATATGGCAGTACCTCATTTTCACATACCCTAGCAATAGCCCTTGATCAAGTGGCTCCAGCGAATATTCATACTTCACGTCAACCGTGGAACACTAAAGTAACATTAAATCTTCAAAAAGTATCCCGTAAAGCAGAACATCACTGGCGTAAATCTCACGCCTCTAATCATTTCTTCACATATACTGCTATCTACCACTCCTATCAAAAAAAGCTCAGGACACTGCAAAACAAACATATTACCAATCTCTCATATATGCTCAGGCTTCAAACCCCAAATGCCTGTTTAACACTTTTAAATCTCTTGTCAACCCTCCCATCCCAAACCCTCCGACTACTGTCAGTGCCCGGGATCTTGCTTCCTACTTCAAGGACAAGATTGATAAGATCAGACTAGAAATGGTATCATCTTCCTCAATAAGCAATCAGCTTAATTCCTTCCCAGCATCCTCTGACACCCTCTCTTCATTTGATCTCACAAATGAAGATGAAGTAATTACTCTCTTCTTATCTTCCTACGCTACCTCCTGTCCTCTTGATGATCTACCCTCAGAAATTGGTGGATCTCTGTCTCCTTTGCTCATTCCACCTCAAACTAAAATCTGTAATGTCTCTCTCTCTCTCTACTGGTATCTTCACATCATTATACAAGCACGCAGTGATTACTCCTTTTCTTACTGAAAAACTAAATTCTCACCCAAACTCTCTCTAAAATTACCATCCCATCTCTTAGCTCCCATACTTCTCCAAGCTTCTAAAGAGACTTTCCCACAATTGCCTCACACGCTTCTTTTCCGTAAACAACCTATTGGACCTTCAGTCAGACTTTTGCTCTCAACAGTTCACAGAGACTGTGTTGACTAAGGTTGTCAATGGTTTGATTACTCCTAAAACATAAGGCCCTTTTTCTCTTCTAATTCTCCTGGATCTCTCTGCTGCATTCGACACTGTTGACCACTTTCTTTTCACAAAAACGCTACAATCCCTAGGTTTACAAGACACTGTCCTATGCTGGTTCTTATCCTACCTTACTAATTGCTCTCTCAGTGTTCATTTTTATGGCTCAACCTCTGTTCCACTTCCTTTATCAGTAGGAGTCCCACAAGGCTCAGTACTAGGTCCTCTGCTGTTCTCTATCTATATCATTTATCTTGGACAACTAATAAGCTCCTTTGGATTTCAGTATCATCTCTATGCGGAAGATACCCAAATTTATCTATCCTCTCCTGATCTCTCGCCATCTGTGTTGTCCAGCGTTACTGACTGTCCTACTGCCATTTCATCTTGGATAACCTGTCGCCAACTCAAACTCAATCTCTCTATATCTGATTCATGTTACATACACCTAAACACATCTCCAGAATAGGAAATATATCTTACACAAGATACTGCAAAAACCTTAATTCATGCACTCATCATCTCCCACATTAATTATTACAATTCCCTCCTTACTGGTTTTCCCCTAAATATACTCCAACTCCTATGATCTATTTTGCACAATCTATTTTTCTGCAAATTGTTCTTCCTCTGCTGAGCCACTCTCTACAGTCTCTACATTGATTGCCTGTTTTTTACAGAGTCCAATATAAAATTCTTCTACTAACATACAAGGCCATCAAGAAAACTGTACCAACATACATCTCCTGACTTGTCTCAAAATGTCTCCCAACTTGATAACTCCGTTCTGCAAAAGATTTGTATCTCTCATCCACTCTGATTACATCCTCCCATTCATGGTTACAGGACTTTTTTGGAGCTGCACCCACTCTTTGGAATTCACTCCCTCGCACAATAAGACTTTCCTCCGGTGTATAAACCTTCAAGCGTTCTCTGAAAACCCACCTCTGCAGGCAAATTTATAATATTCCTTAACCACCCTCTAAACCTCACTAGGTTACACTATTACCACCCTTTACACAATTCAAACAAGACAACAACCCTCTGATCCTAGACCAAAATTGCTATGTGACTGGGATCACATAGCATACAAATCACGTTTTACCTTTGCAATCTGGCTGGACCAATATGCAATATGTAGATTTAATCTCATGTATCTGACTCCCATTGACCTATAGATTGTAAGCTTGCGAGCAGGTCCCTCTAACCCCTTTGTCTCTTGCCTCTTGTTTTGTTTATTACTGTGTTTGTCCCCAATTGTATAGTGCTACAAAATTTGCTGCCACTATATAAATAAATGTTGATGATGATGATGATTTGTAAGTTAAGTGCATGCAAATGGCTGAGAAAATTAAGATCATTGCACTAAATCAGGGGTGTCCAACTTTTTAGCTTCCCTGGGCCACATTGGCAAACGACGAGTTGGTTTGGGCCGCACATAAGATACACTAACAATAACGATAGCTGATCCTCCAAAAAACCAACCTCTAGTTATTATACTATAATCACTTTTTGTATTGTTTCGATGCAATATCATTTAAGCCAGGCATTGTATATCAGGGTGCCCTGACCAGGCTGCGGTACCTGACATATACACCACTGTGACCCCAAATTGTGACCTGTTTTGATAATTACACCACTATGTTAGTTAAGGGATAACAACTTATAATGGGCCAAAGAGAATAATATATAATGCCCCATTAGTAATACAAGTAGAAGTATGTAGCAGGGAGATAAGGTCCATGATGCTCCAGGACCAGGTGACTTTTATTCACTTGTCAGCATCCCTTGAAATAATAAAAAAAATCCCCCTTAACTTAACTTTTAATCGGCTTGTTCTCCTGTCCTCTTCTCTTCTTTTCTCCAATTCTGTGCTGCTGATTGTTCTTCTTGCGCGGGTGTCTCCTCTGTGCTACGCTCCGCAATGGATGTTGGGCGTGATGACATCACGCCCAACATTCACTGCGAGCGCCACATGGATGAGGAAACAAGGGAGGGAGCTGGAGTACGAGCTGACGTGACCGCAAGGTAAGTAGATTCTTTTCTTTTTCTTTTGCAGAATTTTTTTTTTCCATTAAGAGCGCTGCCCCCTTGCCACAACCAAAACTCCTTCTGGGCCACATTTACAGGCGTGCTGGGCCGCATGTCGCACTAAATTATACCATACATATTAGCATTTTTACATGCATTTAACCTGTGTTGCACATCAGTTTTTTTAATGCCTCTTGTTCCATTTCAGCCCATTTCACATCAGACACATGTCTAAACAGTTGAAAACTTACATTCATCTCAATGACAGCACACTGTAAGTGCAATTAGATGCTTTTAAGAAGCTGCATTTGGCTTGAACAAAATAACAACGTCCTGTTTTGTCATATGCATGTTTAAAAAAATGCAGCTTGTACGTACTTCTGAACGCATATTAATCACATGCATAAATGCAATTCAGTTACATGCATTTCTACTATCGTTTAAACATGACTTAAAAAATGTGCATAGTCTAACACTGCAGACTTCTGAAAATAAATTAAAGTATCTTTTGCTTTGCCATATATGTCATTTGTTGCACTGGTACTCGGCAGCAACACTGGCTAAGTGCACAGGAAATGTAGTGTCCTGTAGTTAATTATTGGATAAAGATATATTAAAAAGGTAAAAACTCCTGTATCGTGATTGCATTAAAAGTGCATCATAAATATTTTCCAAAACTAATTAAAAAGCATGTTAGCTTTAAAAACCCATCTGCATGTATGTGAACATGTTCTTGGAGTGCACTCAGTCCAGGAGATTATATTCTTAAAGTCATTGTGGTAAGGTGATTGAAAATTATCACCCCATGAGACAGCTTAAAGACATTCCTGGCATGTTTTGCGCCCACACTCCATCAAATGTAGATATCATGCAGCCAACAGCATAATTAAATGAGCTAATGGGCAAGAAAATGAACAAAACCATATAGTAAAAGATGTAGGACTGTGGTCTGGAATGAGGCCTGTCACACTCTGTACTGATCTGGGGGCTACAAAAAATGTAGTGAAAAGGACCTACCAATGCTTTATGGCTATTAGAGGATATAATGCCTCTCTTCTTCATAATTTTACTTAAATTATGGCAAAAGAGGCAATGGTATTATTAATTGAAGAATAGTAAGGACCAGTTGATGGCATTTTAGTTAAAGGGCCTGGTGCATTGTACATACATCCCAGATATTACTTAAAGCACTGCTAAACCCCACAATTAAATTGTTTACATCTAAATCATGGAGGCAAATTATGTTGTTTACAGTTAACCTGACTTTCCACTGCAGCTTTGTTAAAAAGTAAAATATTAAGTCCCCACTTCTTTTAAGACAGCTGAGACACTTCCTACCTAGTGTCAGCAGACATATTCTCCTGAAGAAGTCTTCTATAGAAGACAAAACGCTTTGAGGACATTGAGCTGAAGGAATTAAATTTATTTACATGTGAGATCAACTCTGGAATTACCAGCTCTGTGCTTCCAGAATTAAGGAAAAGAAAGAACCCTGCTTTCTGGCCAGCCATAATGACTAAGGCATCCACTCAGGATTGCCAGGATTACATATAAGCCCTTCTAAAAATTATGTTTCTGAGTGTGTTGATTTTTAATCTTTGTTATATTAAATTTGTGTATAAAACACAACACCATAAGGTTGCTTATTTTTTCCTTTGGAGATATACCATACGTGCCAACTTTTCCTCGTTGGCTTCAGGGAGATCCCGGGGGAGATGGGCATGCAGGGCCGGGGCTTGATGAATTGCATCATTTTGGCTAAGATGATACAATATTTGCGTCATTAAGCTCCACACCCTGCCACTTATCCATTGCGGGGGGCAAAAATTTCTGAATGGTGTCATCCTGCCATAGATGGCGAAGTCAACCACGTCTTTTACTGGCTCAGCATCAGGGAGAATGGCAGACTCTTCAGGGAGTGAGGGCAGTGTTGGACTGGGGCATGAAGGGCCCACCGGGGCACTGCAACACTAGGGGACTAGAGGAATAGGATGATGGAGAAAGAAGTGGAGTTTGGAGAGAAGTATGGTGACAATAAATAGGTGAGACAGTAAATTGTGTAGGTGCCTGATTGAGAGATGTGAATGAATGTGTATTAGTTAGTGTAGGTAATGAGAGAGTAGAAAAGAACAATTGATCCAAATTATGTGGTGCAATTGAAGAGGGGAAGGATACTTTGTCTTTATAAAGGATACTTTATAAAGTATACTGTGACAGGATGGATAACCTATGCCACCCTGTCTGCTGTTGCTGGGAAGCGGTTGGGCTTACTTGCCACCGTTCCCTTTCGTTATCCCAAATGCACCCTCTCAGGAGGGGCTTACAAATGCTGCCACTACTGGATTCCTTTACTGTCATTCAGAACCGGGTTTCTTCTGGGTAACTGATGCTGCAAGTGTGCCCCGTTACTGGTGTACCTGGTCTGGTACTCCTTCCTATGGATCATGGTTGCTGTGTATGGATCCCCCTGGCCTATCGCACTGGCCAGAGCTGCTGGGTAGCGGGAAGAGCGGTGGTACTGGATGCTGGGTCCAAACCTCAGAAACAGCCGGGAACACATTCGATTTTGGGTCTAATATGTAGGTCACAGGGATAGGGAAGTTTCCAAGCAGGTCTTTGAAGCAAGTGATGCTTATTTGCTCACCCTGGTTGAAGGTACAGGGGAGCAAGTCAGATGGAACATAAAGAACAATTTTCATTAAAAAACAGTGCTTTTTATACAGATTTGAACACAACCTCTAAGGGTAAGCCAGCCCACTGAGGTCTGAGCTATTTTTAGAATCAGGATGCAATTTGTTTACCCAAACATGGATTTACATGCAATGCAAAGCTAACAATATTTACACTTATTTCTGATATCCTAAAACTTGCCGTGATTTCCTGCATCTTATTTGGGACACAGGGAATTTAACAGCAGTCTAATTAAACCTTTCTGTGCCTTCAGGTGCTAGACCCTCACACATCAAAAGGTCTAATTAACATGAGATTAACATAGATCCTTTCTTCAGACAGTCGCAAAATACACATTCCCAAGTCATTTCCTCACATCACAATACACAAAATACTTCCTCCACAAAGGTTTATTGTATCAGATATATACTTCAGAAATCATGTATGTCCTCTAGCAAAGATAAAACAAACTAATTTCTTACCCTGGTCTCAGAAATAAAGATATCTCTTTTACCAACATACCCACAATATCAAAAATAAGTACATTTGCAATTATATAAATAAGCACCCTGCGCTATTTCCTTTAAATAAATTTATACCATAAGTTATTTATAAGTGATCCAGTCACAGATGCTTTATACTTTCTAATTATATTACATTGTGCATTAATGTTACTATAATGTACAATATACTATGCAATAACTTTACTATAATAATGCAATATACTTCCTCCTACAATATACTCTGAACCAAACCCTGCTAAAACCTATAACTTAGCTATCATGTCTTCTAACCTACTTTCTTTTCTTCCATCTTTGACTCTGTCCTCCATCTTGTTTTATGCTGTCTTTGTCCTCTATGCAGTCTGTCCTCCATCTTGTTTTGTGTTGTCTTTGTCTTCCTCCATGCGGTCTGTCCTCCATCTTGTTTTATGCTGTTTTTGTCCTTCAAGCAGGTGGTTTGTCCTTCATGCACTCTGCCCTCCATCTTGTTTTATGTTGTATTTGTCCTTAATTCAGTCTGTCCTCTATCTTGTTTAATGTTGTTTTTGTCCTCCATGCAGTCCTCTTTTATCTTGTTTTATGTTGTGTTTGTCCTCCTCCATGTGGTCTGTTCTCCATCTTGTTCACTCTGTCCTCCATATTGTGCACACTCTCTCTCTCACATGCATGCACACTGTCATGTGCACTCACCCTCTCTCTCTGTCACATGCATGCAGTCTCTCTCTCAAGTGCACACACAGTCTCTCTCTTACATGCATACACTCTCTCTCAGTGTCGGACTGGGGCATAAAGGGCCCACCGGGGGACTGCAACGCTAGGGGCCTACCAGAGGGGGTGTGGCCAGCCATCATAGAGGTGAGACCAGACATTAGAGGGGGAGTGGTCAGCCCACGAAGGACAGCTAGCACCATAGTGTAGTATATAAAGAATGCAGTGTGTGTATAAAGAATACACAGTCTTGACCTGCCCCTTAGATTGGGCAGAACAGTCACCAAAAATCGGGATTGTCCACTAGACCAGGCTTGGCTAACCTGTGGTACTCCAGGTGTTGTGAAACTACAAGCCCTAGCCAATATATACAGCTTATTGCTGGAAGGGTATGCTGGGACTTGTAGTTTCACAATACCTGGAGTGCCACAGGTTAGCCAAGCCTGCACTACACTCAGAACATTTGACAGACTGTCCTACCTGTTCTTGTCATTTTCACCACCTCTGGCTTCTGGTTTCTTTAGTTGAGGCTTGTCTGGATCCTGGAATGTTGGGTGCACTATTTGGAAAAAATAATGGGCACATTTAGAAAATTTCAACCAGCCCCCGCGTTAAATCAATAGGACTCACAATTGATACTTAGCCACCACCTACCACACACACATCACATTGCCACAAGCCCGCTGTGCCGTCACACACACTACTGTGCCCCTTAATCACCATGCTGTGCCTTATGATCAAACTGGGCCACCGTGCTGCTTTTGCTCCCCCCTTCGTGTAGCTCCTCTGGGCGGCAGTACGTCTCCAACGTGGGCGGGTCTTCTTCCAAGATGAGTCATGTGATCAATGATTGTCTGTACGGCGCATGTGCAGTGAGCCGCAGTCGCGTCTGGGCTCTCTGCACTTCAATGACAGTGTAGTGCTGTCAGTGTCACCTGACCTGGCTGTCACCTGAACAACGGACCCGTGCGGGGGCGTGGCTAACCAGCATCGGGGCCTACCGGTGGATCGCCCAGTTCCCCGGCAGGCCAGTCCGATGCTGAGTGAGGGAGATCACCCCTATTTCAGGGAGTCTCCCTGACATTCAGGGAGAGTTGGCAAGTATGAGATATACAGTGTGACCCTAGAGTGATACAGCGCTATGGATTGATACAGCTAAGCCTCGTACCTTATTGAAATATATCTGGTACGCACATGTACTTTATTTGAGTGTTTTTCACTATGTGTACAAGAAGTACTACACTATTTTCTGGTTACTTGTGTTTCTATTTTCGGTATTCCCTGGAGTTGCAATGTTTTAGACCTGATTCCACCAGGATTTGGGATTAATTATACAGATGTGCTTGACTTTTATCTATATCTGGTATGCATATAAATAAAGACCTTATTGGGTCTCATTATACCTAATCATCACTACACTGTTCCTTCTCCCATATCTCTCTAGATTGCTTGCATGTACTGGATTTAACCATCTCTGGGCATCTCAAATTTACTTGTTTTTCTGCCACATCTCTTGCACCAGATATAGGACTAGTCCTGATCAGCAGTGATGACAGTCTTGTATGCATGCTCTAACATGTGTCTGCAGTTAGAAGCAACTGTAAAAATATATTTTTTGTTCAGCAAACATTAACAATATCCTAATTAATGGTAATTATGGAAAAAAATACTACTTGAATGATTTTTTTTAAATGTGTATCCATACATTTATATAATAATAATGTGTACCATGATAAAAAAAAAACAGACTTGAATTGTTAAAATCTCAAAAATATGTATGTATCTTTGAACATATTACACAGGTGGCAAGATTTTAAGCAACGGCTAAAAGACAAGACAGGCAACAGGCGGTGGTCCCTCAACTTTTCTTTTAGGCGTTGTTTAAAATCTTGCCACCTGTGTAATATGTTCAAAGATAAGAATGCTACAATGTCTACAATCCACAACAATTTGAGAATACTTGTGGAGATATACAGTAGATGTGTATATATAAATAATATCAATGGCTTTGCCCTAGGGGTGAAAGAAAATTCACAGCTAGCTAGCTAGCGCTAAAGCTTATTTTTACAAGTTTTTCCCAAGGTGGATAATAAGAATATGCAGTTTTTTTAAGTTAAGAAAGACAGAGCTTATTTTTAGAATTTGTAATGATGTTCAGTAATTTGAAAACTAACATAACCGTGTTTAGGGATGCAGAGCACCATATATAAATAAGTTATCCACACTGAATACATTACCGTTTTTTTACCTCAGTCATAGTGCAACGAATTGGAGCCACAATATTGACCTGTGGGTTTATTTTCTCCAATAGCTGGCCTTCGGCTGGGGCAAAGAGCTGCCGTGTGTTAGAGTGCAGCTTCTCCACCACCAGCTGAACCAACACCTCCACCTCTGTTGAAATTTAACTTTGTTTGCGTCAAGACTGAAGTGAAGGAGACAGAGACCTGACTTGGGCCTGGCTGTTCCTCATCAGACATGATTTTAAAGGTCTAAAGAGGAGTAAAAAACAGTCATTGGTAACAGTACTTGAATGCCCTCTAAAGTGGCTTACATAAAGCCTGGTTTCAAATAAAAAGCTATGAGTTCACAATCCAAAAATTTCATCTCCTACTAACAGTAGCTAGTAGAACTCACAAAACCATGGAGAGAGAAAGGAGGGATGGGATGTCCACAGGCCACAGGACATCCATGTATTCCCTCAACTTGTCCTCATTGGTAATGTACTGAGCTGTGGGTCAATATTAGTTGTCCATAGCAGCATTTAGTACCCACAGCTCAGCACGGGCGAACGTGGCAATCCTCATGTTTGCATTTTCTTTCCACACACGCTATTATGGGCTCAATGCCATTATGCCATTATCATATGGGATACACAATATTGAGATAAATCCTTACAGTTATACAGAGAATAGATCGAAGAGGAGCAAGATAGGAGTGCAAGAGGCCAGTAAGCAGAACATTGAAATAATCAAGATGAGAAATGATCAGTGAGTGGATAAGAGATTTGGAGGCATCCTAGGAGAGGAAGGGCTAGATGCAAGCGATGTTACATAGCTGGCAGCAAAAGCATTGGGAAAGAGATTGAATGTGGGGGGCGAAAGAGAGGGAGGAGTCGAAAATGACACCTAGGCAGCAGAGTTGGGGAACAGCTGAGTGGTATTGTTAACAGAGGTCATGGGGAGGAGAATCTAGATGGAGGGAAGACAATAAGTTCAGTTTTGGCTATATTAAGTTTGAGAAATCGTGAGGACATGATGGAGGAAATGGTGGTGCGGAAACCGGACATCCGAAATTGTTGCAACCAAAATCCTCTAACAACTTATTTTAAAACCTTCATGAATTCAGGAGTGCGCAAAGCCAAAATATGTGCCAACCAACCTCACATTTCCAAATTGAGAAATTTTGAAATTTTGGAAGAAGGCTGCCCTATAATTACAGTGTCAGAATCTGAAGTCTCAGACATACATATGTAAAGATACTGTTTTGTTGTCTAAAAAGTACCATAAAACAAAAGGAAAAAAAAAACTAAACTACTTATCACCTACACTCAGAGCAAGAAGGGGGTACATGGGAAGCTACAGACGATGCTTATACATTACCCTCCAATATGGCTGGTTTCATCTTCAACCTGTGTCACCTATGCACTGTATTAATGTAGAAAGTGACAACTTACCTGGAGGAGCAGGACAATTTTATCTATATGTAACCCCTGCCTCTGTGGGGACTGCAGGTTTTGGTGCCACAATGAAGGCATACCAGACTACACCACCTGGCAGCACCTGCGACCAGGGAGAGGAAGTATGCAGAAGGGTGAGCAGAGAGCTCAGAGAGATCAATGAAAATGTTCTCACTAGCCCGGTCAACATTAGAGCCATGAGGACAGACAGGCATCAGAGAGAAAAGTGTACCTGTCCCAGTCTAGAGGCAGCCAGAAAGACAGGGACTTCTGGGAGCAGGAAGGGAGGCTAGATTGGGGACACAGGATAGACCAAAAGCAGGGTGTTGGGAACATGACTAATAGACTTTTAAAACCGAGCTAAAGAGGTCTTCACATTTAGCAGCCGCTTTTCCGGCAGAACTAGAACTAGGCTTGGGGCACCACTGCGGCTCATTACACAGTGGAGCCAACCCTGTTCTGAACACCGGAAGTGTTCTACATGGAGCCAGACAGCAGCTGGAGATCCGAAAAGGGTCCAGCCAGAACACTGAGAGGTTCCAGGAGAACCTTGTGAGTACCTGTTGAGGTGGGCCTTTCAAGTGAGTCCATGGTAAGAGAGGCAGTCTCTTGACCTTAGTGAATAGCATGTGAGAACAGAAGACATCAATCAAGTCAGCAGACTAGTCTCTGTAGTAAATAAAATTTTTCAGTATCAGTTAGCAAATAAGTGTGCATTTGCATGATATAGAGTCAGATGTCACACATAAAAGACTGAGTTACACAGACACCTAACCCTCATATCTAATATCGTTCACTCATAGGGGTATATTTACTAAACTGCGGGTTTGAAAAAGTGGAGATGTTGCCTATAGCAGCTAATCAGATTTTAGTTATCATTTATTTAGTACATTCTACAAAATGACAGCTAGAATCTGATTAGTTGCTATAGGCAACATCTCCACTTTTTTAAACCCGCAATTTAGTAAATATACCCCATAGACTATAGCCAAATAAGTGATATATTCAACCTATATAGTTTCTTGGAAGGACATTAGAAACTATTGATAGGGGTCTTGCTAATCTGTCACCGTTACCTTTAATCCACCAATCTACCTATCTATACGTAGCTATCTACAGCCATGGCCAAAAGTTTTGAGAATGACTAAAGTATTGGTTTTCACAAAGTTTGCTGCTTCAAAGTTTTTAGACCTTTTTGTCAGATGTTGCGATGGTATACTGAAATAAAATTACAAGCATTTCATAAGTGTCAAAGGCTTTTATTTTTGATAATTACATTAAGTTTATGCAAAGAGTCAATATTTGCAGTGTTGACCCTTCTTTTTGAAGACATCTGCAATTCTCACTGGTATGCTGTCAATCAACTTCTGGGCCACATACTGACTGATGGTCACCCATTCTTGCCTAATCAAGCTTGGAATTTATCAAAATTTGTGGGTTTTTGTTTGTCCACCCACCTCTTGAGCATTGACCACAAGTTCTCAATGGGATTAAGGTCTGCGGAATTTCCTGGCCATGGACCAAAAATGTTGATGTTTTGATCCCTGTTATGGCTATCAGTATGATCATAAACATGTAGAACAAGGTGGAGAGGTCTAACACCTATAACAGCCGCCTTTCCTGTACAGCTAGACGCGCGCACAGGTGCTCGGATGTCCCCAGATCTTATACTAAGAGTAGTACTAGTTTATGAAATGTACCATAGTGCCGAGTAGCGGGAGATGAAAGGTGCATAGTCAGGAAACAGGCTGAGGTTTTAGGTCCGAGGCAGATACCGTGGTTAGGGACAGGTAAGATGTCAGGGCTGGCAGCAAACAAGGAGAGTCCGGAAGCGTAGCAGAGGTCAGGGGGAACAGACAGAAAATAAAAGTCCAGAACGAAGCCAAGGGTCAAATACGGGAGTCCGATAATCAATATACAGAGAACAGGAGCTGGTCAGGTAACAGAAGCTGCAAACTATAACCAACAGGGAGGCTAAGCCCTCCCTGCTTTTTATATGCAGATCAGCCAAGCCAAACAGAGCCCTCACACGTGTGCAAATCAGGCCTTTAAAACAGACTCCTGCAAAACAGACTCCTGCAAAACAGGAGTCTGTTAATGAATGGCCCTGATTGCGCACGCGCCCAGCTGTCAGATTTATCCGGCCGCGGCGGTGAAAGAAAGAAGCTCCCCACAGTTGCCCTGGTGACAGCCGGGATGAGTGGGCAGAAGTGATGCCCCGGTCGTCATAGTGGTGGCCGGGACGCCAAAGGCTGACAGGAGCGAGCCGCGGCGGCAGTGGAGCCGCGGCTCGTGACAGTACCCCCCCTTGAGGAGGGGTCGAGGAACCCCGACATCCAGGTTTACAGGAAATTTTCTAAAGAATCCAGAACCTAAGATCGTTCTTCCGGGCCATAGCCCTTCCAATGTACAAGAAACTGAATTTGTCCTTGAATTCTCCGGGAGTCGAGCATTTTTTCCACAATAAATTCACGGTCTCCATTAACAAAGACTGGCCTTGGTTTGTGTGACCTGTGCCGTTTAAACTTACTAGAGGTGACAGCAGGTTTTAAAAGAGAGCAGTGGAAGGTAATGGGAATTTTAAGAGATGGAGGCAATTGAAGTCTAAATGCCACAGGGTTAATTTTTTAATGATTGTGAATGGTCCGATGAACCTGGGTCCAAGCTTCTTACATGGCTGTTTGAGTCTAATATTTTGGGTGGATAGCCACACCTTGTCACCAACATTTAGGAGACACCCTCTACGATGACAGTTATCATTTGTCCACTGCCTCTTGAAATTGTTCCAAGGAGCCCTATGAAGTTTGCTCCACATTTTATTGGTCCATATAAAATCACTCAGGTGATAAATCCTGTTTGTTTCAAACTGTTATTGCCTAAGAACCTTCATATCTCCAACTCTTTCCACGCTTCATTACTCAAGCCTCTCATCATCAACCGATTTTCTGTTCCTTCTTCAGCACCTCGTCCAGTCCAAATTCAACAAGAGGAGGAGTTTGAGATTACTCATATACTTGATTCTAAAATTTCTAGAGGAGTTCTTCGTTTTTTGGTGCATTGGAAAGGCTTTGGTCCAGAGGAGCGCTCTTGGATCCGTGAGGATGATCTCAATACTCCAGCACTTCTGAAAAAGTTTTATACCAAATATCCGGGCAAACCCGGTTCCAAGTGTTCTGTGCCCACCTTTAAAAGGGGGGGTACTATCACTCACCGGACTATGAGTGCCTCTAGTTTTGGACATGGGCCTCTCTCTCTCTTGCCGGCACCTGTCTTTAGCCGCAGCCGTCCGCCATCTTGACCAAAGGATTGCGCATGTGCAAGACACACGGACGGTTAAAACCTTGTTCCTAGTCTCATTGGATAATTAATCACCTGTCACTATTTAAGGCACCTGTTGCCCTATTACCTTTGCCTGTTCTTGGTCCTCATTCCATTGAGACACCGAGGAGTTTCCTGTTCCTGCTTGTGCTATCTGTTTGCTGTGGACGCTACCTGCACCTGGACAAGTTCTTCTCTCCACATCAGTGGTAATACCTGCCAGCCGCAGACCGCTCCATGCTAACTTGTATCGTACCTGAGCTTGGACAAGTCTTCTCTACACATCAGTGGTAATACCTGCCAGCCGCAGACTGCTCCATACTACCTTGTATCGTATCTGCACCTGGACAAGTCTTCTCTCCACATCAGTGGTAATACCTGCCAGCCACAGACCGCTCCATGTTACATTGTATTTTACCTGCACCTGGACAAGTCTTCTCTCCACATCAGTGGTAATACCTGCCAGCTGCAGACCGCTCCATGCTACATTGTATCTTATCTGCACCTGGACAAGTTCTTCTCTCCACATCAGTGGTAATACCTGCCAGCCGCAGACCGATTCAGGCTACCTTGTACTCTACTTATCTCTGGACAAGTCTTTACTTCATGCAAGCGGTAACATCTGTCAGGAGCAGCTTACTCTACTACTTTGCATGTTACCTATTTTTGGGACTAAAGTCTATAGTTTCTCGGGAGTATAGCTGCGAGTCGCTGACTCTCCTATTACATTGTTGATTGACTGTTTGCATAGACTTTTTCCAGTTGTCAAGTATTTGCCTGCTGTATGCTACCTGCGTGCTAAGCACTTTGGAACTCTCTTCTTCTTTTATCACTACTCATTATTCTGCCATGCTACCATTGTTTCCACTGCTCAGAGACTATGCATATATATCATTGACATTCTTTCTTCCATCCAGTTTGTATAGTTCCGCATATTCACCACACTCCCCAGAGGGCCGCAACCTGCACAGTGGCAGCCGCTAAAACCATACTTCCTTGCGGGAGTTCCTGGAGAAGACCAGCCACTGTGTTAGACTCCGCACCTCTGGTGAGTAAAGCTACACCTGGTGAATTCTGGGTAAAACTCCTAGTGCCTGTGACACCCCGAGCCACAAATAAACACGTTACCAAAATAATTACATGAAAAAAGGACACGGAGTTATACTCCGTTTTACTGGAACAAGTGTACAGAACTTTACAACTAGTGGGCTGATTCATTTCATTATTTATTTTATTTTATTGTTACTGTTGATGCCAAGTGCGACGGATACTGAACTCACTAGCTTACAACCTTCTGAGGACTGTTATTTACACACTGTTTTTATATATATTTTATGTATATGGAACACATTTAAAACAGCATGCGCCATCATTTTGTGTGACTAGACCTGCGTTTATATGTTGATCACTACTAGAGATCATTTACTGATGAGATTGAATTTCCCATGTAACCCTTGAAGACATTAATTGCGATGTATCTGTCATTTTTTTCATGTAATTATTTTGGTAACATGTGTTTATTTGTCTAGATTACACCATTTATTTATCTATTGAGGATTTTTCATACAATTCTTGGGACATAAACTGCCATTCACTTGCCATCTTTTCATGTATTAAGTTTGGTATATGTATCTTGCTGTCTACACCTCATCATATTGAAGTGGAACTATTTTCCATTGATGTTTCATACCTTTTATTGTATTATAATAAATGTCTATCTTTTATACAACCAATTGAAGTATATTTAGTTGAATATTAGGTATCCAGATTACTAGGTTAAATATCTGATGAGCGCCCAGCATTGTAATCTATCAATATATTATTAAAGGGAGGGATACCCTTAGCAGGTGCAGCTCTCACAAACCTTGGGTGGAGAGCGCGATTCCATATTGTAAAATAACAATGGACAGAATGTTTGTGTTTAATTTCTGGAATTCATTGATATTTCAAGCAATTGTTACTCCTGGACCGCTAAAGAAATTAGAAGGATGGCTGTGGTTCACTTTATTTACAGTTTCATTAAAATAAATTGTTCAAAATAAGTCACATTATTAATTAACATATAATGTACATACACACAATATAAAAACCTGTAAAATCATTAGAAGTCAGATCCCGTTATCATAATGTGTCTTATAATGTTGTCATATCACCAATAATTTCATTAAAAAAATGTTTTTTACTTACAGCAGGTCTGGTTCAAATAATTGGCATATACTGTTAATACACTATTCAAGTTGTGAAAGAAACATTTCTGTCTGTTGAGTAGGTGTTCATTGGATTACTTTTTTATTGTAAAAGTGCAATATACATACACAAAAAAACAATGAGCTACATCCTTCTCAACTGCTAAATTAACAAATGGTACATCTTTAAACCGGTGGTAATCGCTTAGCCGATGACGATAACACCGACAACACGCCGATGACGGTGTTATCGTCATCGGTGACCTATACCCCACCCCTTTAAACCCTATGTGTACTCATAGTGAACAGTGTTGACGAAGCCCATATATGTAGTTATGGTAGCCAAGAATCAGTGCTGGCATTACGGGGAACAAACTAGGCAATTTGATATGTATGAATAGGTGGTGTTATTGAGGGCTTTGTAAGTAAGGGTAAATCGGTTAAATTGGATTCTGAAGGACACAAGGAACCCGTATAGGGATTTGCAAAGTGGTGCAGCAGATGTGGAATTGAGAGAGGAAGATCAGTCTTGAAGCACAATTTAGGATGGATTGAAGTGGGGATACATAAGTGTCAGGAATGCCAGATAGCAGGAGGTTAGAGTAGTCAAGGTGGGAGATGAGCGAATGCATAAGAGTTTTGATAGCATATTTTATCAATGTTTCTAAGGTGGAGTCGACAGGACTGAGAGGGAGTCTGGATGTGAGGAATACAGCAAGATGTGACACCAAGGCAGCGGGCTTGGAAGACTGAGAAAATGGTGTGTTTGTTAATGGTGAAGGAGATTTAAGGGGTGATGGTGATTCTGGGAGGAGGGAAGATGAAAAGTTCTAGACATGTTTTGATCTACGTAGTGTTGGAACATCCATGTGGATAAAGTTGGTTACACCAGATAGTACAGAAGGGGAGAGGTCAGGGAAAGATATATAGATTCGGGTGTCTTCAGCGTAAAGGTGGTACTGGAGGCCGAATGAGTGAATTGGTGCTCCAAGAGAAGAGGTGTACAGTGAGAAAAGTAAAAGGCCAAGAACAGAGCCTTGTTGGACCCCAACACGTAGTGCGAGTAGAAGGGAGGATGTTCCAGAGGTAGAAACACTAAAGGAGCTGTGCAGTAGATAGGAAGTGAATGTTGTGAAGGCGAATGTAGTGAAGGAGAAAAAGGTGATCAACAGTGTAAAAGGCAGCAGAGAGGTCCAACAGGATGAGTAATAAACTAACACTTAGTACCAGTCAGCAGCTGTAAAGGCATGTAAAAACCTGACATGCATATACAGTATATGTGTATAGGTTATTCAATAAATCATATTTTACATATAGGCTATATATAAATTGTAGAAACAGAAGGGCTAAAATACTGGCAAGGCATATTTTTTACTTTGGAAAACAGATGTTTGATATCTAACTGTGGTGTATTATTCTGTACCTTGCTTGTCAAAAGGTGATCACTAGATCACTGTGATAATCTGTGTAACACTACTTTTGATAACAAATGCCAGATAGATAATGGAATATCTATGAGGAAATTAATAAATTAGTTTGGATTTTGCTAAATGTTTTGATAGGGTTTCAAATACTGTAAGACACCAAGGGGTAAATGTATCAAGCTGAGTTTTTCAGCAGGTTTGAAAAATTCAGATTCTAGCTAGCATTTTTAAGCACATTCTACAAAGAATCTGATTAGTTGCTATAGGTAACATCTCCACTTTCATACACACATTTACCCCCAAATTGTAAATAAAGAAACATTGGCTTGAGGAGATGTTCCTGCTCTGACTTCTGAATCCTGGTCTGGTAATGACATCTATTGATCCCCGTATCTGAAGTCTTTGACTAATCTGCAAGTGTTTACCTTTTGTATTATACCATCTATGTTTTTCTTTGACTCCACTGGCAGCCACTAGCTTTAACAGGTTCCCAGTGCAGCAGTTTCTCTGTCTTAAACACCTTAGTCAGCAGGCTGTCTGTGTCTTGCTACCTGTATTTAATCTCTTACTCCACTTCATCTCCGAGTCATCATGCTGGTACTTGGAAAATATTTATTTACATTGCTGTTCCCTTTTTTTGCCCCAGTATTAAGGAAACAACTGTCGGTCACATGACCCAATATCTGCAGGTTAACCAGAGATCCCATATAGCTGCTCATCAAGCAATTACTCAGTACTTTGTTATATACGTACATAAACACATATATATTTCCAGGGCAGGTCATCCCTTTTTGGGTTCCTAGAATCCTGTAAAATTTGTTCCAGTATGAAAATACCCAGAGATTCCCCCATGGGACAGTGCCCAGTCACTAATGCCCAGTGTCCCACATTTCAATGGATTTTATCCCTGATTTGCCTTTGTCTAAAAGGGTGTAATTGTATTTGGGTGATAGTCAATCACTTTACTAAGATGGCTCACTTTATTCCATTACTACAAGCTACTCTCTGCTATGTCTTTGGCTCCACTGTTGATTCAGCACGTCTTCAGATTACATGGCATACCTTTTAATATTGTCTCAGACAGATGAACCCAGTTTTGTGGCCCAGTTTTGGAGAACATTTTGTGCCCTGCTTGATATTCAACTGAGCTTTTCATCAGCTTATCACCCTCAAACGGACAGACAGAAGAGGTAAACCCGTCTTTGGAACAGTATTTAAGATGCTACATATCGGAATTACATGACAAGTGGGTAGAATACCTGCCATGTGCAGAATTAGCCTACAATAATTCACCACACTCTTCCTCTGGTTATGCTCCATTGTTCTGCATTTATGGAAGATATCCCAAGTATGTTTCATTTTCTGACATCATAACACCCACCCACCCAGAGATTGGACACATTGCTCGTTCTCTGAAAAGAATATGGAAAAAAATAAACTCATTGAAGCAAGCTGCGTCTCAAACCAAGTAATTTAAGGATTACTTTAGACATCCTTATAAGTTCAAGGAAAGAGACAGAGGAATGGCTCTCCATTAAGACCATCAAACTCTGTTAGCCTTCTTTTAAGTTCGAACCCAGATACATTGGCTCTTTTAAAATCATCAAAAAAATTAATCCAGTGGTTTTTCAATTGGAGCTGCCCAACTCATTGAGGATACCCCGTACATACCATGCATCCCTATTGAACCTCATACATCCCGGAGATTTCCCAGGAAACAACCAGGTAAACCTGCTCCAGTGGTAGTGGATGGTGTGAGGATACCACCCTTAGCTGGGATGGAAGTTACCCTCTGTGGGATTCAACTCACTCGAGTAGACCAGGATATATCCAAAATAAGACTTTATTACGACAGCACACCACAATACGCTCACAAGTTACAGGGTAAATGGTAGCATGTATCCTCCAGCAGCCTCCTGCAGTCAGCACTCCAAAGTAATAATCTCTGTCTCTTTCAGGGTCTTATCCTCCCGCAATATCACCACTACCGATTAGCAAAACAGGGTGTCCCCCAGCCTGCGATACTGGCACACACCTCCCCTGTCCTGGTAGGGTTTCCTCCAGCGGCACCACAATGCCTGGCCCAAAGACCTTTTCACTGATGTCTCCTACACCAGGATGCTCAAAACTAGAATAGCTCCCCTGGCATTCTCCTCGCCCTATATTATTTTCTGTATACACAGGATGTAGGGTCAAATGTCTCAAACCTCCCCTTTACAGAAGGGGTCTCCCAGTCAACACTTTAGCTGCTAGACATACTGTCCCTGTTATCTTGATTAGACAATAGAATAGCTTGACTCAATTAGCTGTTTTGGCTGGATACACTACACATGGGGTTACAATATTACACCAGGGAATGACACTGCACGCTTACATGAAACAACAGGACCTTTGACACATTGTATCAGCATTGTATTACGCCAGCTGAATCTGTGATACATTTTGATACAATAACATTTATATTGATACATATTGATACATTTCCCAATGCTATTTCACCCAATATATTGCTGTGGAGGCACATTGCATATCATTTAGAAGTTCTAACCTCATTACCTCTCAGATTACTTGTTGACCTAGCTAATTAACATGGGCTGCCAGCTAGTTAACTCAGACATTGTTCTGATTACAAACCAAATCTCAGCTGCACCTCATACAATAGACATTTGAGACAAATGGTAATAACATTAGCTAACACAAGCTAACTTACTGATTTTGTTTATTACCACACAGTATGGCAATATTCTTTATATTTATACTACATACAATATTGCAGGTAATAGCAAGGCAAAATGTACCTAATAACATGAAATAATAATACACATAATACACCGATGCTCTGGTGTATATACTTAGACTGGGCCAAGGATTAAAAAGTACATTAAACTGTGAGAAATGGTTGATGAATACAAAGTTCTCAGTCCAGTAGCACCCCGTTTCAGCACAGATGGTCACACAGAGTATGTGGTCGCGAAAATTCTTGGTTCCAGATGGGTAGAATGCCAACTCCACTACTTGGTCCACTGGAAGGGTATGACTCTAAAGAAAGATCTTGGATACCTGCCATGGACTTGCATGCCAATAACTTAAGGAAAGTCTCATCAGAAATTTTCCAGATAAGTCTAGGTTAAGGGGTTCCTTAACCTCTTGTCAGAAGGTTATTGCTGTTTTTGTTCGGGTGCTGCAGTGTTAGTCTGGGCATGATCACATGAACTTCACTCACCTGCAGCTTAATCTGACATCTGCCCTGATTGGCTAAATACCTGTCATGTTCACTGAACCTTTGTCGGTTATAATGTTCACACGCTTGTTTCTCCGTGCTCCTGTTCGTTAGAAAATTCTGCTTCTAATACTTGGTTTTGACCTCCAACTGTGACCTGATCACCCCTGATTGCTGCCTGGAAAGCCCTTTCGCTTGTGACCCTGAAAACGTATATTGCTGCCTGGACCGGGCCTTTGCCTGTTGTTTGACTCTGCCTTTCTTCGGTGTGACCACCGCAGAATCATGGTGCCTGCTATCCGCCTTATCGGACTTACCTGTGTCAGCTGTGTTTCACCTTCCAGATTTACAGCTTGTTCTTGCTCCTGCTCCTTTCCTTGAACTGTGTTGCTCTCCAGCTCCATCCTCTACTCTACACTGCCAAACTGTTATACTGGTGGAGATTTATACTACATAGTATTCAACTTGCTATATCTGTCTTTATCTGGTCCAGGTACATCCTGCACCCCTGTTGCCATAGAGATCTCTGCTCAGCCTCCCAAAGTCTCTTACATCTTACATCATGCCAAGTCCTCTGTGGTGCCCACCAACCTGAGTTAAATTATCACTACGTGAGATTAAGTCCTGGGGACGACCGAGTACCTGAAGGTGAAGCTCTCATCAACAACAGCATTCATCATATTAACTCGTAGGGTGATTCGCGACATACAGCATGCATCATATTCCAGTAGAACCAAAGATGCAACCAGTTCAGGTCAAAATCATGGTTTATCTCTGGTGATAATGCAGTCAACTATTTCCATTATTATTAATAAAAGCACTGATCAAATCACATTTGATAACATTTCAACTCTTCATTTCCCAGTTGTCTTGGGATTTCCATAACTGACCTTCCATAACCCAGATACCTCTTAACCAATAGGTCTGATTCCTTTTCGAATTTCCTGCTCATTTCATCAGTTTTATCCTAAATCAATTATTGGTTTGTTTTCCTTTAGCAAAGTGAGCCTCAACAAGACATGTTCATTGTTGCCAGCTCTATATCAGCCTTGACAAAAAGTTGGCTGACTCATTGACACCACAATGGCTTTATGATTGTTCAATTTACCTTTTGGTGGGCTCTCTAATTTATTTTGCAGATTATTTCTTATCAGCACTGGAGTTAGAAGTCATTAAGGAGTATATTGAGAAAAAGGGTTCATTCACTCTTCATGACATGCTGGGGCATGTATCATTTTTGTAGTAGGATGTCTTTTTTATGGCCTTGTTTGGATTTCATGAACTTAACCTGATCCCTCTCCACTGTCTCTTATTCCTGAATTACTAAATTAACTTGGTGTAGCAGCTTGATATACTAAATTTACAAGGAGTGTACACGTTAGTCCACATGAAGGAGATGAATGGTTTTAGTAACAATTACAGTATTGACACTTCAAATATAAAGTCAAGCCTTTTAGTTTGTGCAATGCTCTAGAGGAGGGAGCAATTCATCAAGTTTATGCCCTTCATAGCATTCAATATTTCCATTGGCAGAACCCTTCTACATATGGGTTGCTCATAGGGGTGATGATAGGAAAGAGCTAAAAATTCAGGTCTTCTCCAACAGGATCTATAGCTAATCTCTGCTATTTTGTCACAGTTATTGAGCAATTCCTTTTATTCTGGTCTTATTGCTGGCTCCCTCTCTCTACTATGATTCCTGGATCACCTGTTAGGTATCTACCTCTGAAGTCTGAACCAACCTGGCACTTTCACAGAGCGGTGATGTCCTTTATAAAATATTTATAATATGAAGTTAATAAATGAGAGGATAGCAGCCTTAGAATGCGGTCCAGTGGTGCAAGGCATTAGATAGAATACAGGGATAGAATAAATATCCATACTTTAATAGCCCTGACAGCTTTGCAACAAACAGATCAGATAGGAGATTTTCTTTAAGCAATTACATATATTTGAAACCCACATGAGAATAGTTGTAGTGGTGCTTTTTCAAACAATATTATCTACAAAAACATAGTGAAGCTGTGTGAATATTATACAGGATCACTACCTCACTGTTCGTTGCAACAGAACTGACAACACTTTCACAATTGTAACTGTTTGCAATACAATATATTTGCGCAAACAAGAGATCTTATCCTTCTAAATACAAAGTAATACAAGTGAACAAAAGAATATACATAATCACTTGACTTACATAAATAAAAAAATATATAAAGAAGTCTTACTAAAATATACCTATAATTTCTCTAAGAATAAGGGAAACTCATTAATCAAACAGGAAACAATAAGGCAGGCATACTCTCTTTACCTCATAAACATATTTTGATTAGGACCATTATTATAACAATCATTCTAAATCGGCACCCAGCGGATTTTAATTTCACTAATTGTAATATCACTTTACACTGAGCACTATAAGTTATTTTAATATTTTGCTGTCTCCTTATTTGTATAAGGAATTTTAATGAATGAACAATAAGGTTTTTCCTTTTAAATTTAGGAGATTAATTGAACTGTAGCAGACTCTCAATATTACTTTGCTCTCTATTGTTGCCATTCATAGCATTCAAGATTTCCACTGGTGGAACCCTGTTACATATGGGCAAGCGCACCCAGTGGTTGCTTCATAGGAATGAGTTAAAAATTCTGGTCTTCTCCAACAAGATCTATATCTGATATCTAATCACTGCTGACTTGCCACAGTTATTGAGCAATTCCTGTTATTCTGGTCTTGCTGGCTGGCTCTATTACTCTACTTTGATTCCTGAATCCTCTGTTGCTTATCTGTCTCTCAAGTCTGAACTAACCTGGAAGTGTTCCTGCTCTAAATCCTGTACCCTGTCTCTAAAGTCTTTAACTAATCTGCAAGTGTTTGAATTCTGCATTATTCCATCCATATTGCAGTGATTCATTGACTACACTGAAAGTCATTTGCTAAAACCAACTCCCAGTGCCAGCAATTTTTCTTTTCACACCTTGTGAAGTTCCAAAGACTCAGTCAGCATGCTCTTATTTACCCCCTACCTGTTTTATACCTCTCTGAGATGAGATTCAACATAGAAAAATGTGATTTATATGTTTTAACTGCAGAAATTCTAAAACGAGATATTAATGAAATTAGTTATCTATCTTTAATCGTTAAAGACGTGAGAGTAATAGCGATCTGCAGGTTATCCTACAACAAGCAATCCCAACCAGTGGAAGCCAAAATTAGAAATATTATCTTGAAATTATGATCTTGCTTCTAGTGAAGAATTTCTGGTTAGTTTTAGTCAACAACTAACTAAAAGGGCATATCAATACAGTAATAGATAAGCAACGGATAGATTTAATGATGACTATGTATACCTATACTACATACTACATATCTATTTTAAAATGTATGTATATGTGTGTTATAAGTCTGATTAGGCATACAACAAACTTCAGTGGGTAGATGAGTTATGAAGAGCAATAAAGTGGCGTGAAAGTATGTGGCCCTTTAAAATGTTAGTTAAAGAGCTAGATAATTTGTAGGTATTGCACTGAACATACATTATCTCTTTTGCTGTTAAAACACCAATATAATTATTTATTCATAGGAAGTTGACACTACTGTGTTACCAAGCTCTTAACAATGGAGCCAACTTTGTCTCTATGTAATTTAGGTAATGGACTTTAGAGTGCTTTTGTTTTGGTTTTTCTACAGCCCTGTGCCCACAAATGCTAGAAAATGGTCATGAAATTCACGTGTGGTTTATCAGTCTAATGAAAATAATAGGAAGACAGATTGCAAAGGCATTTTATTCCTATGGCAATAAGACGTGATGAGAAATGTGTGGCTAGCACACTTTATTCTCAAAGGAAAAGAGAAATTAGATTGGTCTCTCTACCAGCTATTGCCTGTTTCTCAGGGGACTTTAAATCCCATAAAACTTATGAGTTCTGCATAGAATTATGTTTTATGGAATCTAGAAAATAATCCAGAGGTATGGGAAACATGGAATGTCAAGTGCTGTAAGTGGGTACAGAAGAAGGATTGTCTTTCCACTCAGGATATCCCTATTATTATGACTTGTAAACCATTTAGTAAATAATAATAGAAAAAAATGTTTTATATTTATGTTATAATCAAGGTAAAAAAAAAGCACAAATAACCTTTAATATGCAATCCTTTCCACTCACTGAATGTTTCCAGCTGGTCAAATAACAAAGACAGATTTCACTATAACACACCCTTGATAATTATTTTCTTCTTCCGATGTTATGAATAGAGTGGTTGCATGTTTAAGCTAGTTAATATAACTGATGGACTTAACTCATTAATATGTATAATCCTCTTTAAGAAACAGTGGGAGATATCTAATAAGTGTTGAAAAGTTGGTGATCTCTCTCTCCATGCCAGACACCACATAAATTCCTGTTGCTGACATTAAACAAAGGTGATAAATTATTGCTCAACAGATTTATTATAGCAGGGGACTGACTGTCAATCAAATAATTATACTAAAGTCATTATAGGATGGTATTAAAGTAGCATTAAAATACAATTTAATTTTATATAAAGTGCTTTAAAAAATAAATTTCCAACATCCACCCTCCACTCCCCTGCCTTTACCATACTTTAGAGGCAAGGGATGCAACCGTAGAACTCCATTCTTCTGTGCTAGTAGACCCCTGATTAATGGATTTATGAGATCCAACATCTATGAAAAAGGACCAACATGCCATGTCGTTGGGTTGGGGCCAACATGATGCTCTGTTGTGTCCAAGGGAAGAGACCCCATTATTGAGTTGTATGAGTGACTCATTTCATATTTCAAAGCACATAATTTCCTATACATAAAGGAAACCATGGTGGGACTGCATTTTTATTTAGCTCAATAGCTCTCTTCCAGCAGTATATGCACTATACATTCACCATGATGAAATACCTTGGCAATTAACCATAAATTGTCACTATCTCATGATCTGGAGAATGACTCATCAAGTGAATAGTGAATAGCATATTTCTAGAAACCTTTTGGATAGGCATAATGTATATGTGCACAAAAAGGCTTTTTCATGGTGAACACCATACTGTTAGGAACTCCCAAGCCAGTACAGTGAAACTCGGGAACTACTCTGAAGGCCCGGTATTCGCTGGAGCCCCTAGTGGTGGGGACAGATTTGGCTGCGGACCGACCGAGGGTCGAGCAACGTGTACTGACTTAAAGGAGAACCCAGGAGTGAGTGGTAGGCAGGCCGAAGTGAGGAGGAGATCCAAGGTCAAAGGGACACTAGCAAAGGTACGAAATCCAGGGACAGGCGAAAGGTCAGGTGCACAAGCGAAAGGAGCAAAATCTGAAGTTCAGGCAAATGGTCAGGGTCAGAAGCGAGGGTTCAAAGGTCCAGGAACAAGCAAAGGTCAAAACGGGTAGTCAATCAACGGTAATGGTAACCAAACAGGGAGCACAAGCAGGTAGCAGAACTGAGGACAGAACGCTATAACCGGCAGTGAGGCTCAGTCCTCACTGCCCTAAATACCCCTGCTAGCCAATCAGAGCCTAGCTCTGAAACAAGTCACAGCCCCTGCCTGATTAATTTCCAATAGGTTGCGCTAGACTGCGCATGTGCCCAGCTGTTTTATTGCGCCCAGAGCGCCTGGGTAAAGCTCCCGGCATCCAGCCGTTGCCCTGGCAACGGTCGGGCCGGATTTCCGGAAGTGACGTCCCGGTTGCCATATCGACAGCCGGGACGTCAGAGGAAGCAGGAACTGAGGTGCCCGCGGCCGCCGCGGCTCGTGACAGTACCCCCCCCTTGAGGAGGGGTCAAGGAACCCCGACATCCAGGCTTAGTGGGAAACCTCCTAAAAAATTCTTTAAGTAGTTTCTCAGCGTGGAGACGCTTCTGGGGTATCCAAGTTTGCTCTTCTGGGCCGTAACCCTTCCAATGGACTAGAAACTGGACCTGCCCTTGAACCTTCCTTGAGTCCAGAATTTTTTCAGTGATGAACTCGCGGTCTCCATTAATAAGCAGAGGCCGAGGACTTTTAGAGGAAGATTGACTGTGTTTGCTGGGAGGAACGGCTTTTTTCAGAAGAGAACAATGGAAAGTACAGGGAATTTTTAAAGATGGTGGTAGTTTAAGTCGGAATGCCACTGGGTTTACTTTCTTCTCAATCAAAAATGGCCCGATGAATCGAGGACCAAGTTTCTTGCAGGGTTGTCTTAATTTGATGTTCCGTGTGGACAACCATACACGATCTCCTGCTTTTAATACACATGGACAACGATGGCGATCAGCGAAGGTTTTAGACCTAAGAGAGGCTTGACACAGAGCGGAATGTACCTTCTTCCAAATTGACTTCAATCTGGCAGTGAAAGGAAGTGTTCCAGGATCACCAATGGTAACAGCAGAGGAGAGAGAATTCGCTTTCGGGTGGAACCCAAAGTTGCAGAAGAACGGGGAGGTATGTGTTGCAGAGTGGCAAGCATTGTTATAAGCAAACTCTGCCCAGGATAAGAGGGAGGACCAATTATCGTGAAACTTGGAAATGTATATGCGCAGAAATTGCTCTAAAGATTGATTGGTTCTTTCCGTCTGACCATTTGACTGAGGGTGGTAGGCTGAGGACAAACTAACTTTGATTTCGAGTCAATTGCAGAAAGACCTCCAAAATTGTGCAATGAACTGGGACCCTCGGTCCGAGACTATGTCTTCTGGAAGGCCATGGAGACGGAAGATATGAGTAATAAATAAAGTGGCCAAACTTCTGGCATCCGGCAATTTGAGCAAGGGTATAAAATGTGCCATCTTGCTGAATCGATTAACAACTACCCAAATGGTGTTATGACCCGAGGACAAAGGGAGGTCGACAACAGAGTCCATGGAAATATGGGTCCATGGCCTGTTTGGATTTGGCAAGGGCAGAAGTTGACCTGGAGGACGGATTCTGGAAGATTTGTTCCTGGCACATTCTGGGCAGGCCCGAACATAGTTTTCCTCATCAAAAGACAAGGTGGGCCACCAAAGCCAGCGGGAAAGTATTTCTATGGTCCTCTGGATACCGGGATGACCTGCTGAGCGGTTGTCGTGGCATTCAATGAGGGCCGACTTCCTCAGATGAACCGGGACAAACAATTTATCAGCAGGTGTCTGAGCTGGACCAATTTTCTGAAAGTGGCGGAGTGTGGCCCCAAGATCCTGAGTTAGACCGACATGAATGGAGGTCAAGGGAATTATTGGTTGCGGGTCAGGGGCCTGAGGATGGGATGCCATAAAACTCAGAGACAGAGAATCAGCCTTAGTATTTTTTGATCCTGGACGGTAAGTGATAAGGAAGTTGAATCGGGTGAAAAACAAAGCCCAGCGGGCCTGTCGAGGATTTAGAGTTTTGGCGGTCTGAATATACTGAAGGTTTTTATGGTCAGTGAAGATGGTAATAATGTGAGATGCTCCTTCTAACCAATGCCGCCATTCTTCGAGGGCCCACTTGATGGCCAATAACTCTCGATTCCCCACATCATAGTTAATTTCAGCAGATGAGAATTTCTTAGACAGATATGCACATGGGTGCAATTTTTTGCTTTGAGGATCTCTTTGAGAGAGAATGGCGCCTCCTCCTACATCTGAGGCATCTACTTCCACAATGAATGGAAGTTCAGGATCTGGATGCCTAAGAATGGGTGCAGATGTGAAAGCGACTTTAAGGGCAGAAAAGCTCGCCAACGCCTCCGAAGACCAATTAGTTGGGTCGGCGCCCTTCCGGGTGAGGGCGGTAATAGGAGCCACCAAAGAGGAAAAGGAGCGTATAAACCTCCGGTAATAGTTGGCGAAGCCAAGGAACCTTTGGATTGCCTTGAGGTTAGTAGGAAGAACCCAGTCTTGGATTGCTTGGACTTTACTGGGGTCCATGGAGAAGCCAGATGAAGAAATGATATAGCCTAAGAAGGCCACCCTGGAGACTTCGAACTCGCACTTCTCCAATTTTGCGTAGAGGTGGTGTTGACGTAACTTCTCCAGAACTTCCCGAACCTGTTGGTGGTGCTGAGGCAGGGACTGCGAATAAATTAAAATATCATCTAAATAAACCACCACGGTCTTACCCAGGAATTCTCGCAAGATGTCATTGATTAAATCCTGGAAGACTGCCGGAGCGTTACACAATCCAAATGGCATCACCAGATATTCATAATGCCCAGAGAGGGTATTAAAGGCGGTCTTCCATTCATCTCCCTGTCTGATGCGGATGAGATTATAAGCACCCCGTAAGTCAATCTTAGAGAAAATGGTGGCAGACTTGAGCTGATCAAACAAGACGGAAATCAAAGGCAGCGGGTAAGTGTTTTTGACTGTGATTTCGTTCAGACCATGGTAGTCGATGCAGGGTCTCAGACTGCCATCTTTTTTAGCCACGAAGAAACAGCCGGCACCTACCGGGGATTTAGAGGCACGGATAAATCCTTTGCTTAGATTCTCCTCTACGTACTGTTCCATAGCTTGAGTTTCCGGGGCAGACAAGGAATACAGACGCCCTTTGGGCAATTTAGATCCCGGCACAAGATTGATAGCACAGTCGTAGTCCCGATGAGGCGGGAGAGAATCAGCCCTCTGTTTACAGAAGACGTCACTGAAGTCCTGGTAAGGTGTAGAAAACAATTCTGGACTAGGCTGCAGGGTTCTGAGAGGCAGGGTCAAACATGAAGTAGAGCACTCTGGACTCCAACGGATGATCTCTCCTCTTTTCCAATCAATAAGGGGATTATGACTTTGCAGCCATGGATACCCCAGAATCAATGGAGCGGAGGGACAGGTGATCAGGAAGAATGTGAGTTCTTCAGTATGAAGAGCGCCTACGGATAATCGAACCAATGGGGTCTTGGCGAGTATTCGGCCCCCAACCAGGGGATTACCATCCAAGCCACAGGCGGTAATGCTCGAATCCAGTTTGACTTCAGGAATTACAAGGGTTTGAGCCAAGAGAATGTCCAGAAAGTTACCTGCTGCACCGCTATCAAGGAAGGCCGACAAGTCAGTGGAACTATGTCTGAAGGCTAAGCGTGCAGGGACTAACAGAGAGTTTTCCGAAGAGGTTATTTGGAGACCTAAATGCACCACTTCTCCAGCACTTGAGTCTAGGCGTTTTCCCGCCTTGCTGGGACAGGAACGTACTTGGTGGCCTGATTGGCCACAATACAAGCAAAGGCCTAGTGAGCATCTTCTGGAGCATTCCTCTGGAGGCAGGCGATAAATACACAGTCGCATGGGTTCAGGGGTATCCAGCAAAGAAAAATCGGAACTGGGTGATGAACCAGAAGGTATTGATGACTCACGTTCAGTTTTCCGTTCTCTAATTCGACGGTCAATTTTAATGACAAGCTGCATCAAATCCTCAAGTGAGGCGGGTACAGGATACTGAACAAGAGATTCCTTAATTTGCTCGGTAAGGCCCAAACGCAATTGACTCCGCAGTGCCGGATCATTCCAGGCACAATCAGTAGACCAACGCCGAAATTCCACACAATATTACTCAGCGGAACGACGTCCTTGCCTTAATGCCCGGAGGGGAGACTCAGCTGAGGCCACTCTGTCTGGGTCATCGTATAGCAACCCCAAGGCCTGGAAGAAGGCATCCACGGTTTGTTAGGCTGGACTAGTTGGTGTAAGGGAGAAGGCCCAAGACTGAGGATCGCCCTGGAGTAGAGAGATAACAATCCCTACTTGTTGCTGTTCGGAACCAGAGGAGCGTGGCCTCAGGCGAAAGTATAACTTGCAACTCTCCTTGAAGTTGCGGAAAACAGATCTGCTTCCTGAGAATCGATCAGGCAAATTCAACTTCGGCTCTGGAGGTACGCCAGAGGCAGCTTGCAGGTCTCTGGAAGTCTCTTCTTGCGCTGACAAACGCTGGGCCAATCCCTGGATCATTTTATACACGGTGTCAACATGGCCAGCCAGCACTTGAAATGGAGACGATTTGATTCCGCTTTCCTCCATTAAAGTTGGTCTCCGGAATTTCTGTTTTTGGCCGGTTATAATGTTAGGAACTCCCAAGCCAGTACAGTGAAACTCGGGAACTACTCTGAAGGCCCGGTATTCGCTGGAGCCCCTAGTGGTGGGGACAGATTTGGCTGCGGACCGACCGAGGGTCGAGCAACGTGTACTGACTTAAAGGAGAACCCAGGAGTGAGTGGTAGGCAGGCCGAAGTGAGGAGGAGATCCAAGGTCAAAGGGACACTAGCAAAGGTACGAAATCCAGGGACAGGCGAAAGGTCAGGTGCACAAGCGAAAGGAGCAAAATCCAAAGTTCAGGCAAATGGTCAGGGTCAGAAGCGAGGGTTCAAAGGTCCAGGAACAAGCAGAGGTCAAAACGGGTAGTCAATCAACGGTAATGGTAACCAAACAGGAAGCACAAGCAGGTAGCAGAACTGAGGACAGAACGCTATAACCGGTAGTGAGGCTCAGTCCTCACTGCCCTAAATACCCCTGCTAGCCAATCAGAGCCTAGCTCTGAAACAAGTCACAGCCCCTGCCTGATTAATTTCCAATAGGTTGCGCTAGCCTGCGCATGTGCCCAGCTGTTTTATTGCGCCCAGAGCGCCTGGGTAAAGCTCCCGGCGTCCAGCCGTTGCCCTGGCAACTGTCGGGCCGGATTTCCGGAAGTGACGTCCTGGTTGCCATAGCGACAGCCTGGACGTCAGAGAAAGCAGGAACTGAGTCGCGGCGGTGCCCGCGGCCGCCGTGGCTCGTGACACATACTGCATTAAGATTATAGCCACCAGCTCACCTGTGTCTCCCCTTCTATCCTCTACTAGAGGCTCTGATTCTGATTGCTGCTCCTCATTGCTGATCCCACACTCCTGGGTACAGGTTCAATTTAAGTTAACTTGCTCTCCCACCTCTAGTCACAGTAAGGGACTTTTCCTTGTCAAGCACTTTATTTTCTGGTTTAACTATTAATATGCTGTGTATTCTATTGTTTTGCCTATTTTGTAGTGCAATGTTTTTGCTTTTATTGTAGTGTCCTGTTTTGCCTTGTACGGTTTTACTGTATTCTCTATGTACAGCATTGTGGACCTTTTGCAGCACCTTTTAAGTAAACAATAAAAATAATAAAATAATAATATAGGATACATAATATTTTGTCTTTTGATGAGAAGATATTCTAGTGGCTGTTCTGCATCTAATTGATCACTATTACTTTATAAATCATTAATGAAACTAAGCGCTGTAAAATGTAATGAAATGAAATGTTTAATTAAAAAAAAGACTGATAAAAAAATAATTTTGGTTGGAGGGAGATTAGACAATGTGAACTTAAAAATTAAAGACTAAAAAGAGATTTTAGAAGACATCTTGTACCATTTTGGTCAGTCTTGGTATGACCTCATCCAGGTCAGGGACGGGCTCGGCCTGCTCATTTTGGGCCACCTGGTGGTACAGTGAAAATGCGATGCAGGCAGCCTATACAGACAATGTAATGAGGGACACAGTAATAATGGGATCAAAGTAATGAGAGGCACAGTAATGAAGGGACAATGTAATGTGGGGCACAGTAATGAGGGGGACAATGTAATGAGGGGCACAGTAGGTAGGGGGACAATGTAATGAGGGGAACAATGTCATGAGGACAGAGCAATGAGGGGGACTATGTCATGAGGGGCACAGAATGAAGGGGACAATGTAATGAGGGACACAGTAATGAGGGGAACAATGTAATGGGCACAGTAATGAGCGAGACAATATAATGGGGGGGACAGTGTCATGAGGGGCACAGCAATCAAAAGGACAATGTCATGAGGGGCACAGTAATGAAGGGGACAATGTAATGAGGGGCACAATAATGAGAGGGACAATGTAATAGAGGGCAGAGTAATGACGGGTACAATTTCGGAGTGGATTAGAGTGAATAGATTACTTCCTCAACTGATTATCAGGAACAGGATATGACAGGGCACATACCCACGCACAACCTTGCCCAATGTCATGTTAGAATTTACAGGGTTTGAGAACATCAACCTCATTAAATGGAGACTTACAACAATTAGTCATGCCCAGGTTTTGTGTTTTAAAAGTGGCAAACTTATTAAAATGAATGTGCCGTCACAACTTTTATAATTTCCATATGTAGCCCAAAAGTATGTGCAATGGGTTCTTCACACAGCTCTAGTTTCTTCTACACAGCCAAATGGAAAGGCAAACTTAGCCACACATGAGTTAGTTAAAAATACTTACAAGTAATTTTATTAAACCACAAGGCTATAAAGATTTATTTCAATTTCTGTGATTTACTTTGATTATAATAAACATAAAGAACCAAGAAAGGGCTTGGTGATCTGTACTGTAACTGCACACTTGAATGTAAAAAAAAGTGTAATGTATACATCCAATACAACGAGAAGTTCTCTAACCCTTTCATAATTGTAGGGCTTTTAGCTCTTCATGACCAAACTCATTTTTACGTATTGGTGATCTGCCAGTTTCATTGGGAAAAACGTTTGCACTTCTCAGTCTACACAAGTAGAATAAATATTTCTTTATTTTATAGGCTTTATAATGGCAAATAATATGTGGGAAATAATGTTTTTCATGATTCTTCCTATACTTATTTTCACCCAATTAGTGCATAGCCAAATACTTGTACCAAAATGTAATCGCCTAGTATCCCGTACTGTACTAACACCAAATAACAGTACTTTACGCAAGGTCTGATGTAGTTATAGAGACCAGGACCAAGGCTGGACATGATTCTATAAAAGTCTTATTTTTCCTGAAAACGTTACTATTTGTGCATATTTTTTTAAAAACTTACTTGTAAAGGTTTTTTTGGGCTTACTTTTGTTTGAGCCCATGCAAACACCTGACATTTCTGTCATGTACATTACCATCATTAGATCTGGTACTATTGGAACCTAATAACTGCTTACAGGTAACACCGGAACTAGTAGATTTAGTGGTAGGGATGTATGGTCCTCCCCTCTACAGCCATGTGGGCCCCCACCACACAGGGAACCCAACTTACCCACCATTGTACCGCCAATTTAGCATTGAATACACCGTGTTTGCTCTGGAGGTCGGCTCCTGCCCTTCCACCAGACCGTTCAGCTATCAATAACAGCCCAGGTCCGAGAAAGGTGGTAGCCTCTGAGATATAGAGCCACAGGTCCACAGTAAATCTACTGCAGCTGATTGGTGAGTGGTTAAATGTTCACAGACAGAAAGTGAAGAGTTAAAAGATCTAACACAAAGTTTAAAAATTTTACATAAGATCTTAAAAGTGTTCACACACCAAACCACTGCCCTGTTCTATATTGTAATAGAAACAGAGGCTACAATTAATTATGTTTAGCCTTCTGGCTCCTGCCCCCCCTTCACTCCATGTCACATTTTTAGATTAAACTGTTTACAGAGTTATCCTCGCCAAGAGAGCTCTAATTTCTGAGCTGGGGAACGCTCAGGATCCCACAACGCCCCCACCATTTTGACTCTTTGGGCTTTTGTTTTTCTTGCCAAATAGCTAGCAAGCGAATGCCTATTAACTGCTAATTAATGGCCTGGGACCCAAAGGTGGAGGATTTGAAAAGCACAAAAAATAGGTTCAGCTCTAGGAGACAGACTTGACCTTTAAAATGTTTTTTTCTAAAACATTCAGGGAATGATATATGCACAGCTAATAACTCTTTCATTGTACACACAGCTTTTTAAGGTGCTATCTAGTAAACTTACCCAGTTAACACCTAGTTTGCAAGCTCACTTCACCACCTCTTACTTAGTTAATAAGGGAGATCACCTTCCACTGGAAGACACGTATATGTTTTGGCTTAAAAACTGTTTCCACCTGTTGTCAACAACTTGTAATTGCAGCCTGCGGACAGTAGATGGCAATAGTGCTACTTAGAAGATATACTGGCGATGGAGCTATTTTTCTCACTTTGAGAAAAAAATGATATATAAGAAAAACGGAAAATCACCAATATGGCCTTTTTAATTACTTTAATGCTCCCTCTCTATATCTACATCTCTGTGTTTGTCAGTAGGCATATAAACACACATTGTGGAAGCACCCATTTTATGGGCTAAAACAATATTCATTGTACAACATCACAAATATTTAATGCCATTGCTGCCACATTTGGCACAAGTAAAGATTATTTGCAGTATAGTGAAACATCACAAGCCTATGAGACTAAGGGGTATATTTACTAAACTGCGGGTTTGAGAAAGTGGAGAGATTGCCTATAGCAACCAATCAGATTCTAGCTGTCATTTTGTAGACTGTACTAAATAAATGATAACTAGAATCACTTTTCAAACCCACAGTTTAGTAAATATACCCCCAAGTAGTCAACACAATAGTAAAATGAATAAATAAAAGAGCAACTGCTCATACAATGGGGCACATTTATCAATATTCACATAAAGTGAAAAATAGTTTTCAATCCTTATCGCAATGATAAGGATTGAACCATTTCTCAAATTTATGTACAACCCAGCACAGAAACAGCAGTTCCGATAAACTGCTGTTTCTGTGATGAAAAAAAATCACACTTACCCCGCCTCTTCGGAATTCGATGTCCACGGATCTCCTCCAGGTCCTCTTAATTTTTCTTTACAGTTCTTCGAACTGCACATGCGCACAAATATCCCCGCTGTTTCTGCAACTATAGTTGCGGTGGAGAGCGGTGAGTGACAGGGAGGGATCATGTGATCCCTCCACACATGCGCTGTCCAGCTCTGCTCTTCGAGGCAGAGCTGACAGCACTGAAATCCATCAATTATGATAATGTACGCCAGCCATTATCAAGACAAGTTACTGAAAAAAACTTTTTTTCGAAACCTGTTAGATTGCAGTTTGGAGCAGTCACCATACTGTAGAATGGTGACTGTACCCAAAAATGAAAAGGAATGCAAAGCAGCAGATATCCACTATATCTGCTGCGATGCACCCTTCTTAAATATGCGGGACACACTCTGGGACCTGGATTTCACGGTAAGTGCCCGACAGTGCACTATCACTATTTCTTAAATATGCCCCAATTAAACAGAAAAAAAACACATTTGTTTCTTGTACAAAATTTTATTCACACATAATAGCTATCAACTACAGAGAAGGAAAATGTTAAATCCGTTCTGTGAAATTTTTGTTTCTTTCCTCATTTGGCTAAGGAATTTTGCACATCTATTAGGTGGAATTCCGTCATAAGTGTCGCTATCATGTTTGTGCTGCTTGGAATTCAAACCACATGAAAAACAAAATAAGTTGACACTGTGGTTGTTCTAGCTTCAGTATACTATAGTATACTATAAATTCTTCGAAATACAGAATTTACAAATATGGTGCTGAATGGCAAAGCAAAAGTGAAACTGAAAGAGTATATCGATGGCGTGTCACACCTCGGTGAAACGGTATGTTCCGCTGCAAAACTCTATTCACGTGAAATACTACCGCAACTGCACATCTCTAATTTCAATATACTTCTAAATGTTATATTAAACGTATATTTAAATTATTAACAAATTTTATAACAGCAGTGATGTGATGATGTGCTATTAAAATGAACCTGCCAAATATGGGTTCAAGAGGAGGTCTAGCAGAAGTGGAGCAGCATACCTCACAACTCTCCCTATTTAGGCAGGACATCCAGAGCACTACCTGCAAAAGAGGCAGGGCTTAAACATAAAAGTGGGTGGGATTTTACACAAATATGACCATTTTTGGGTGCAGTTTGCCATATCAGGAGTGGGGCTTATTTTGTCCTGCTTTTGGGATTCTAAATGTTAGGAGGTAGGGAGGAGGCATTTTTGGGTTATTCTTGTTTGCACAGATGGGGAGGCACCTTGAGATGGGCCTTGAATACATGTTCCCAGCAATGCCCCATAACTGTTTAATGCATCTGTTTAGGGATTTGTGGCACTTTGTTGAGCCTAGTACACTGGAAATGATATGCTACACAGAGTTATGTTATTTTTCTATACAAGACCTGAAAATACTTGGGATGTTTAGCTGCCTTTAATGATGTAATGGCACACCCCAATGTTCTGGGTCAATTACTGCAATCTGCCTAGTGTATATGGTCAGTAGCTGCCAACACTACTTGGACCCCATGGCATTCAGTCCAGCCCAAGCACTGAATTGCCAAATCTGTCCAATTTGACTGCACATACAGCCAGTGGTCAGGCCAAGCAAACATATTGGCCTGTGTATGGGCAGCTTCAAACATTCTGTATGTGCCAGCGTGGTCTTGGGGCCTGCTAAAGGACTCTCTGGTAACTCTAATAGCCAGTTCAAGCATACACATGTACCATTTATCCCGAGAGTGTGGTCCTTCATCGCAGTGCTGATGTCCAGTGAAATGGAGCACTGCTTTGTGAAGGCTAGGGATTATTGCCTCCTCATCAATTTGAGGAGGCATCATGACTGTAACTTTAAACAAATAGTGGCTTCTGGGTTCCACAGCTGTGCAGCAAGTTATGCTTTCCTGTGTACATTAATCTCACTTATGTGGAAGGATGATGTTCATGAACAAAAGCAGCGTTAGGGCTGGTGCAAAACTAATCTCCTATTACCCACTCTGATCCAATCCTTGTGCCTGGAGCTTCTTTACAGCTGCATTGCTCATCCAGTAGTCAAAAACATAGGGAAGCTGCGGATAGTATTTAGACAATAAAAATAAGTTCATTGTTCTTAACACAAATGGTGGTACATTGATACCACTTTCACAGGAAGAAAAGTTAACTTTCCTATTTTAGTTGTAAGAGCAAAGGGCTTCTAAATTGAAAGCAATTGTTGCTAAAACAAAATGTTGTACCCTGCAAGTACTTTACTATTTTTACTGTTCAAATTATTAAGAACATTGGGCCTGATTCATTAAGGATCTTAAATGAAGAGGATCCTTATTTCAGTCTCCTGGACAAAACCATGTTACAATGGAAGGGGTGCAAATGAGTGTTCTGTTTTGCACATAATTTAAATACTGACTGTTTTTTTCATGTAACTCACAAATACTTGATAGCTTATTTGTACACTGAAATTTAAAGTTGATATTTGTGTGCTACATGAAAAAATAGTCAGTATTTAAATTATGTGCAAAACAGAACACTCATTTGCACCCCTTCCATTGTAACATGGTTTTGTCCAGAAGACTAAAATATGGATCCTCTTCATTTACGATCCTTAATGAATCAGGCCCATTATTAATAAATAACTTTACCAGATAATATAAACACTTGTTTTAAAAAACAGAAGCAAAAAGACAAAAGAATTTAGTAAACGCTACAGAAGGGTGGAGGGTTTGGCCTGGATAAACATGGAGTAGGCATACTTGTACGCTCTCCAGCTTAAAAATCCTGCAATCATCCTGTACTCAACTTATCCTGCTTTGGTTACTGACTGGCTCTTTGGACTACTTACCTCCTCTGACATTGCCTGGAGTGCCTATCTGGTGGTTGCTCCACGACTCAATCGTTTATCTTTGCTTCTTCAGATTGTGGTGGACATGCTGCAGCTTGGCCAGTGTCGGACTGGGACATGAAGGGCCCACCAGGGGATACAATGGTAGGGGACCACCAGAGGGTGTGTGGCCTGCCACTATAGAGGTGTAACCAAACTACTAGAGGGGGTGTGGCAAGCCCAAGAAGGCCAGCTTGTACCAAAGTGTAGTATATAAAGAATGCAGTGTGTATATAAAGAGTACACAGTCTTGGCCTGCCCCTTAAATTGGGCAGAACAGTCACCAAAAATTGGGATTGCCCCACTAGAATCAGAACAGTCGGCAGACTGTCCTGCTCTCTCCTACCTGTCTTGTCACTTTCACCACTAGTGGCTGCTGGTTTCTTTAGTTGCGGCTTGTCTGGATCCTGGAATGTTGGGGGCCCTATTTGGGGAAAAAAATGGGCACATTTAGAAAATGCCAACCAACCCCGGCGTTAAATCAATAGTACCCACAATTAATAATTAGACCTTCCTCCAGCCCCAACATTAAAATAATAGTATTCCCATTTAATAAATAGATCTATAACTCTCCAACCAAACTCAACATTAAAGTAATAGTATTCCCTTTTAATAAATAAACCTATTTCTCTTCATCCAAATAGTCCCAGCAATAAATTAATAGTATTTACATTTAATAAATATACCTGTTTCCCGCAACCATCGCTTGCCATTAAATAATTCATATCCACATTTAATACATAGACCTCATTCTCCCCAAACTCACCCCCACATTCAATTAATAGCCCCCAAACCACCCCATCTTAAATTAGTAGTCCCCACTATTAAATTGAATTGCCCCAATAGCACCTCACAAACAAAAGATCATCCATTAATTAGCCACCACCTACCACACACATACTACATTGCCACAAGCCCCATGTGCAATCACACACTCTACATTGCCACAAGCCACATGTGCCATCACACACATTACTCTGCCCCTTCATCATCACCACGCTGTGCCTCCTTATGATCACACTGTTCCCCCTTATGATCACCATGCTGTGCCCCCTTATGACCATACTGCGTCCTCCATGCTGCTTTTTCCCCCTTCACCTAGCCCCCCTTCATCACACTGTGCAATACTGCTCTCCCCCCTTTGTTACTCTGTGTCATGCTACTTCCCCTCCCTACAACACTCTGTGCCTTTCTGCCGCCCCCTTCTTCATCACTACGTGCCTTTCTGTCCTCCCTTCATCACTATGTGTCATGCTGCTTTCCTCCCCTGTTCATCACTATGTGCCTTTCTGCTCCCTCCCCTCTTCATCACTCTGTGCCTTTCTGCTCCCCTCCTTCTTCATCACTATGTGCCTTTCTGCTCCCCTCCTTCTTCGTCACTTTGTGCCTTTCTGTCCTCCCTTCATCACTATGTGTCATGCAGCTTTCCTCCCCTCTTCATCACTATGTGCCTTTCTGCTCCCCCCTTCTTCATCACTCTGTGCCTTTCTGCTCCCCTCCTTCTTCATCACTATGTGCCTTTCTGCTCCCCCCTTCTTCATCACAATGTGCCATTTTGCCCCTCCCCCCCCCCCTCTTCATCACTCTGTCCTTTTCTGCTTTCCTCCCCTTGCCTCCGTTCCTTTACATACCTTCCTATTGGCTTCTTTTATCTCTTTTCTTCTCTTCTTGTCTTCTGTCTTCTTTCTTCTCTGGGCCGTTCCTCACTGGATGTTGGGCATGAAGTGATGACGTCACGCCTGACATTCAATGTGAATGTAACAGGGAGGAGGAAGGAAGGGTACCGGCGTCGCAATGAGGTAAGTATTTTTTTTTCTATAAAGTACCTGCTCAGCCAGCAACAAAGGGGGCGGAGTTATCAGGCGTCGGGGCCTACCGGGGAATACCCCAGCTCCCCGGCGGCCCAGTCGGACCCTGAGCTTGGCTCTTTGGCCAGCGGATCCTTTGCCTCTCCTCTCTGGATGAGGTGAAGGGTGGTCTCTTCCCCTACTGCTGTGTGCGCTGAAAATATCAATCCACTGCTGGAAGAGGGCTCTGGCTCCGACTCTTCTTGTGTACATGTGGCACTGCACACAAAACCTGTTGGTGTGGTGGGCCTTCTGATTGTAAAGGCTGATTATCGGATCTGATGCTTTGCTGCCGTAGGCCGTAATATCAGATGCCTCCTGACCTGCCTTTCCCTCCATCCGCATTGGCAACCATCTTATCTTGCTGTTAGTGTCCCACCACGTGCTGCTGCACCTACCTGCTGCCTAGCATCCAGAATCGCAGGTCGGAGTCATCACAACTGGCTCTCACATCCTGTGGGGTTACAGGTACCTGTACCTAGTTGCCTACTCTGATCTATACAACTTTGCACCATTTATTCTTTATTACCGCTCCTAATTCCTGTGAGCTGGTACTCTGGCATTGCCTAGACCTCAGTTCTCTGCAGCCCTGTACTTTGTCAGGGGCCATCAATGACTTGATTCCCTTCTGCTCAATGGGAGGTTTCTGCCCTCCCTGAGCTCGCCTTAGGGGCTGTTGCTCTGGAATTACTCCACATTTGGTCCCATTATGTGGTGGGGTCCACATATGTTAAATGGGTCAAGCTCCTTTATTCCCAATCTGTAGCACGAAGTGTGAGTGAATGCATACATCTCACATCCGTTTAAATTGGGAAGAGACGCCAGGCAGCGTGCCCACTGTCCCCACTTAGTTTGCACTTGCAGTAGAGCCTCTTGACTGTCTGATTAGGAAGAACTGGTCTATAAAAGGTGTTAGGACAGAACACAGGGAGGACAAGATCGTTCTCTACACTGATGACATGTTACTATTTCTGTCCAGCTATGATGCCTTCATGGTGGTAGACAACTTTGGATATTTCTCTGGGTTAAAAATTATTCGGGACAAGTCTAGTATTTTTACATTGGGCAGGGAGTGTCTTGTGTCACCTTTATGTAATCTCTGCTAAAATGGACTGCCCAATGTAAGTATCTGGGAATTTGAATCACTAATGCTTCCTCAGACTATATAAGACTTAGGGCTAGATTTACTAAGCTGCGGGTTTGAAAAAGTGGGGATGTTGCCTATAGCAACCAATCAAATTCTAGCTTTAATTTATTTAGTACCTTCTACAAAATGACAGCTAGAATCTGATTGGTTGCTATAGGCAACATCCCCATTTTTTCAAACCCGCAGCTTAGTAAATCTAGCCCTTAATCTACAACCCAAGGTCGACTTTCTTGGGTCTAAGGTATATGCTCTTGGTATTCTGTAGCATTAACCAGTACCTGACTGGTTTGGGGGGCGAGAGCTAAGATCAAAATCAGTTTGTTATACAGGTCCAGATCCTAAGGTGGACTAGCGCATCCTAAGTTGAAACTTTATTACGATGTCTCTCAATTGGCCCACCTCAAACTCTGGGTCTCTGATCCTCACTATCACGACTTACACTGGGAATTAACACGTCAGGTTAATAGTAACCATACAAGCCTTACTCTCTGGTAAGATCACAAGTGGTGCTTCTCCGTTATTGGTACAAGCAGTTAAAATATGGACAATTACTAATAAATTGGTAGAATATAATAGTATAGACCCTTGCACTCTATTATGGGGTATGACTGGGTTTAGGGAATTGGCTTCCAGAGAGGGATTTTCACTCTGGTCCCGACATGGGGTAGAGGTTATTGACCAAAGTTATGAGGCTGCTGGTTTTTTTTTTAAATCAAATAAAATTTTATTGCATTTTTTTTTTTTTTACAATTTAAACATCAAAAAAGCCCATAACAATAGGCTTACTCCCCAACTATAACCCACACAGTGTTACAAGTATTGCCAGGTATTCAAACACATTAGTATCATAAAAGAAAAAACTTTGACATTCAGATTTTCAAGCCAAGGTATGCACATCTTCCACAATTTCAAGATGCAATGAAATAATAATACAGTTTTGATAATACAGAATATAATCGTTGACCTAAATAACTCAATAATAGGCGGCTGGATGTCTGCCCCGAGCATTACATTAGGAGAGCTCCACCTCCCTCAACCCTTCCGTGACATATGGGGATATCCTCCTCCTGTACCATATTCTTTCATATTTATCCACAAGGTTCCTGCTGCTGTACATGAACCTTTCATGGCCGACTGTATCGTTAACAAGGTCAATCCAGCTACTCAAGGTTGGACCTTCAGGTGCCATCCATTTCCTAGCTATCACCACCGTTGCCAACAAAAGTAACGTGTTGATAAGCAGTCTAATAAGTTTACAGGTTTTTTTGTTCAGGCCTAAACCGAATATACAAAGTTTTGGAGTCAACCTCCCACCTCCAACCTTTTAATACAATCCTCCACCTCTCCCCAAAAGGATGAGACCAATAGACACTCCCAGAGCATATGCCAAAAGTCCCCTTTCTCACTCCTACACTTGGGACACAGCACCCTCTGCCCCCCACTAAATTTAGAGTGCCGAAGAGGGGTGAGATATGCTCTGTGCAACAGAAAAAACTGAACCTGGCGAAATCTGACTGATGCAGTGACCTCTTTCAGGTTACATATCACTATATCCCATGCCTTGTCACTAAGACGCCCCAGATCACCCTCCCAACTGCATCGCAGCTCCGGCAAGCCCCCTTCACCAGATCCTTCCACCGATAGTGAATACAAAAATGAAATTTGCCGTCTTTGGCCCAACCTTGACAGTTGCACCCTTAAGGAATCTGCGCTAAAGCTCGGGGCAGCTCCCCGAAACTGCGAGGCCAGAGCATGTCTTAACTGCAAATATCTATAAAAGTAACCCCTAGGTAGATCATATAATCTCTGAAGTTGCTCAAATGAATATAATAACTCATTCTCATACAGTTGTCCAATATGTATTATATTGTAGATTCGCCAGGCTCCAGCTCCCTCCATCCTAGTCAGTTCTCCAAAATCCAAATTATCCCAGAGTGGAGTGCACGGGTCCAAATCCTATCCACCCCCAATTTGGAATGACAATCGCCAAACCTTCATGGCCTGTATTACCAAAGGGGGGTCCCTCCCAACCTTTCTTCCAGCCAGAAGAAATTGCACACGTGTATGATTAGATCCTGTCTCAGAGACTAGAAAGTCATGCAAATCTAAACCCAACCTCGACCGGAACCATACCTCGATATGCGTCAACTGGGAGGCAAAATAATAAAGCCGTAGATTCGGCAAAACCAAGCCTCCCGACCCTCGAGAACGAAATAAAGTAGTAAGCTTAACTCTTGCCCTCTTACCCGGACACACCAAAGCCATGAGAAGTTTAATGTAACGAAATGTGTTATGGGGGATATATACCGGCGACTGCTGCAGAACATACGAAAACTTTGGTTGGATTATCATTTTGACCAGATTAATTCTACGTGTGACCAACAGTGGCAGCTGCTTCCATACCCCGATCCGGCTCTTAAGATAATCAATCTGAGGCTGGACATTATGCTGGATATATTGACCCATATCACTAGAAATCCAGATACCGAGATATTTAAATACCAGGGTCTATTTAAGAGGAGTCTGCAAAACCTGACCCGAAGGGCAAGTACCCTTAATCGGAGTTACAGTGGATTTATCCCAGTTAATCAAATGCCCCGAGTACCTTCCGAACACCGAGACCACACGGAGTAATATTGGCAACGACTTATCAGGATATGACTAAAAAAGCAGCATATCATCTGCATAAAGGGCAATCTTGTCCGTCCTGCAGCCCATCTTCAATCCAGTAATGTCTGACTGCATTCTAATCACACATGCCAACGGTTCTATGGCCAGAGCAAACAGAGTGGGGGACAGAGGACACCCCTGTCTGGTACCTCTGCCCATAACAAACTGACGAGACACGAAGCCATTTACACAGACTCTAGCTGTAGGACAAGAGTACAACAGTCTAACCCACTGAATAAAAACCGGTCCAAACCCGAATTTCAACAGCACCACCCACAGGTACCTCAACACCACAGAGTCAAAGGCCCTAGCAGCATCTAAGGACACCACCACCGCCTCCTCCTCTGCAGGGTGGGGCAACTGCAGATGACAAAAAAGCCTACGCAGATTTATAGCCGTAGATTTTCCCGGCATAAAACCAGTTTGGTCAGGATGCACTATCTCGCTAATCACCCGGTTTAAACGCGTCGCCAAATTTTTTGCCAGAATCTTAATATCCGTTGCCAGTAACGATATCGGTCTGTATGACTCTCGAAACAAGGGATCCTTTCCCGTTTTCGGGATAAGGACTATAAGGGCTTCAGACATAGACGGAGACAGACACCCCTGCTCTCCAAAGCTTGTAAACACGTCTTTCAAACGAGGCACAAAGAACCCCAGATGCTTCTTATACAGGTCTATGGGTATCCCATCTATGCCCGGAGCCCTGCCATTTGGAAACGAGGATATCGCAGCTACAATCTCATCAGTAATTGACACGTCCAAACTTTCTCTACCATCTGCACTCAATTTAGGTAAGGAAACAGCCGCTAAATACGTGTCCAAATCAAAGTCTGATTACTCAGCTCTTGACACACAAGCATCTTTGAAATACACATAAAAAACATCACTGATCTCTTCAGTCAAGGTATGCACAACACCCAAAGTATCTGTAATCCCCGCCACTACAGCCGCCGCCCTTTCTGACCTAGCTAAATAAGCTAAAAACCTACCACATTTATCAGCTTCAAAGTACTGAGTATGCTTAGCAAATATCAGCTTACACCTTGATTTATCTAACAGGTAATCCGACCATTCTCTCTGTACCGTTAACCAAGCCATCCTATCAGAAGCCACACGAGAAGAGAGATACACCTCCTCCAACCGCACAACCTCTTTTTCCAATCTATCACCTCTCAACCTAGGCTCTCTCTTGAAACAGTTAATACTTCTAATTAAGGAACCACTTAAAAAAGCCTTAAATGAATCCCAGACAAGAGGCGGGGCTGCCGTGTCCACATTGATAACAAACTACTCTTCCCATTGGGATTCTAAAGTATTTCCATCCTGCAATAATGTCAGCCAAAAGGGGTTAAGCCTCCAAAATGCCTGGCCCCGAGAAACATTAAGTTTAATTGTTAATACCAATGGAGAGTGGTCTGAAATCCCCCTTGGTAAATATGCAACATCAGAGACAGCCGGGAGTAATTCCTTTGATACATGTCCTAGATCAATTCGGGAAAAAGCATTATACGAAGTGGAATAACAGGAGAAACAGACCTCTATCGGATGCCTCAGACGCCACACATCCACCAAACCCATCTCGTCCACCAAATCAGCAAATTTCGATTTTTTGGCATGTGTAGTATCTCCCACCTCCCTCCACCTATCAACAGTTAGAATCCATCATATTATTGAAATCCCCACAGCAAATCACTGGAGTATCAGGAGAGAGAGAAATAAAGTCACTGCACTTTTTTAGGACCTCACCACTATAGGGGGTGGGGGACATAAACTGATAGTAAGTTTATACGCTTAGAATCAAAAATGCCCCTCACAAAAACATATCTACCTAATGGATCCGACTCCACCATTTCCAAAATAAAATTTACTTTCATACGTATAAGGAGAGATACCCCTCTAGAATGACCTGTATGAGTAGCATGGTACACCCATCCAACCCACGGTTTCTTAAGGGCCAACACTTTACCTCCCACTAAATGGGTTACAGTTAAACATATAACATCTGCCTCATATTTTTTCAGTTGTGATATGACCAAAGACCGTTTCACTTTATCATTTAGACCACGAACATTCCAATTCAGGATTTTAATAGACCCCTTATTCATCTTCCCAGTCGCCATAACACAAGGGAATACACACTAGACATTTCCGCACAAACGTCAACCCCCTCCAGCCCAGGCAGACACCCAGCCACCAGTCAACCACATTAGCATATAACAAAATAGTCAATCTCAGCATTGAAAATATTTGCATAAAGATAAAATACCACACCTGTCACTGTATTGAAAAAACCTACCCCTTCCTACCCTATTCAAACCCCCCCCCTCCCCGTATATCCATCCCCAACTTAGACATACCTGGATCCCCTTATAACTATCCCACATCTCCCCAAACAGCGCACACACCTATCTCCATGCACTTATGGAAATACACGTATGCACCGCAAAAAGGAGAGGAGGGCCGCGACCCTTTAAGCAAGGGAAGCTCCCCAACCCATAAATTCACCCCTAGTACTCCTCTAACCCTCCATACCCAACCCATCCACTAACATCAACCATAAGATTCAGCATTTTCAAATGATATCACCTTATAGCTAGCATTATCATAAGCAACCAAGTACCTACAATATTAGTCACAGTATTTCAATTATATGTAAACATACATCAAGTGATATACATTAACAGAGCAAATTTCAAGCATTGTAACTAACAAAGGCACACAGTCTTTAATAGCTTCATTTCAGATTACGGAGCAAATCTCAAACAATTTAACTATCTGAAGCACACTATTTCTAACAGCATCATTAAAGTCCAGGAGATCAATACGTCACCAAAGGTATTTTTAATTCGGACGAGGGCCTCCAGGAGCTCTCCTGTCCAACCAATTAGTCGCCTCTGACGGAGATCCAAAGAAATGAGTAGTCCCATCTGCAACCACACGCAATCTAGCCGGGAAAAGCATAGCATACGGCAACTGAATCTCACAAAGGCGACGCTTCACCTGTATAAACTAAGCTCTACTCTTTTGTACATCCACCGAAAAGTCAGGAAATACAGCCACTCTTTGGTTTTGATACAATAGGGGGCCCTTGGTCCGAGCCAAGTGCAGAATAGCATCCCGATCCTTATAGTGTAGCAGTTTAGCAATGAATGTGCGTGGCTGCGCACCAGGAAGCGGCATCTGAGTCGGGATTCGATGCACCCTCTCTACCGCAAACTGGGCCGTGAACTCCCCTCTGTTGAATATCTGGATCATCCAATTCTCCAAAAATGTCTCCGCAGCATCGCCCTCTGCCTTTTCAGGGAGACCCACCAGTCGAATATTGCTGCGTCGGAGGCGGCCCTCCATGTCTGACATTTTCTGCTTAACCGAAACCATCTGAGCCTCTAGACCGCCATCTTTCTGCGGCAAAGAAACTGTAGTATCCTCTTGTATGGAGATACGGGCCTCTGTCTCCGACACACGCTCACGGATCTTCTGAATATCCTGCCGCATCAATGACAAATGAACCTGCACCTCTCCAATTTTATCCATTACCTTCTTTTCAGAGGCAGCGTTAGCTTTCAGGACTTCTTGAAGAGTAGAATCAGCAGGCGTCTCTGCATCTTTAGAAGACTGAGGCCCCTGCGGCTCAGATGCAGGAGTTCCCCCCGGTGCTGTGGCAGGATTTGAACGGGCATAATTCTCCAATCTGCCCGCGGCAGTAGTGCTCGCAGAGTGCTTACCCATACTAGCCCCTTCCGTTCACAGGTATTAATGGGTGCGCCACCAGATGCTGTATGCTGTATGCTTTCCACTCGCTCCCCAAGATGGCGCCGTGGCTCACTTCCTGGCGGGAAGACCACTCCTTCACCAGTAACCACCAGGCATCCCCTCTCCACACCAGACAGCCTCCTAATCAGTCGGGCAGACGCCCATTCACCCGCAGCCAGACGTCTCAGGCACCTCCGCGCGATCTCCGCTCCAGCACAGCCCCAGACACCAGCGCCGAATTCAGCCTCCGTGACCCGCCGACACACCTCAGACCTGGACTGGATGAAGCGGGTGAGGTTCCGACACCGAACCAGGTAAGCATAGTGGGTTGTTTCACGCCAGGATATTAATTCCGGATATTTAAGCTGGGGAGCTCCGCCATACACAGCCTACTCCATGCTCCACCAGGCAACGCCCCCATGAGGCTGCTGTTTTAAGTCTTTTGAACATTGTGTGGGGAATTCCCTGCACTGTTTTTTTTCTATTTCCAGTGCCGTCATGCTACATCCTTACATTTCCTGCAAAGTATTAATTCTACATAGAGCATACTTAACTTCTCTCCGATTAGCAAAAATGTCACCGATAGTACTCCTTGTTGACCAAAATGTGGAAGTGCGACCTGTAATTTCTGGCATCTCCTTTGGGAATGTTCCAAAATTCATGCCTATTGGCTTAAAGTCATTTAGTGTATTAAAAAAAACAGGTATTACCACTCCTATGCGGTCACCGGCCAGGTTGTATCTGAAGGGTAGGGTAAATAAAATGACGCAGAAATATATTTCGCATTTGTTTTTGATTGCTAAGATCAGCATAGTTAGGCTCTGGATGGCCTCTACGAGTCATAATTGGATTTCGCCGTTTAATTCTACGATAGGACATGAAAACTTCATTTATACTAAAAAAAAATAATTTAATATTTGGGGTGGGTGATTTGATTCCCCTTATGCTTTGGCTGAGTGTGGATTAATGAGCCCACAAACGCCCATGCTTAATGACCTAACGCATATTTTTGCCAAGTTGCATTTTTGATCATTATGCTTTTATGTACCTGCTTATGTATTAACAATATTCCAATCTCTGTTCTACTGTTTTACATTTTGTACTTTGTATGTCTCATGGTAACTTGGAATGTTTTCTTAACTTCATACTTTGATTTAGATTTGTATTTGAAATACCAGTAACCATACAGGACGGAATATGCAAACCAATAAATAGTATAGTAAGAGAAAAATGCCATTATGGAGCTTCTAATTGCTACGAGCCAACCAACGGTGCACTTACTCCTCCTGGCCTACAAACGCTATACTAGGGCTGCTGAAGCTGTGCATGCACTGAAGCCATGTGTTTATAGTTCACACGCAAACATACAAGACTTGTAATGACAAATGACTGATGCTTTGATAAAAACCTAAAATGTAAAGGGCAATGTAAGAACCCATATAAAGCATGCACATAAATGTCACAAAAATATCCCAGAGGAGTGCATGGCCCTGTTGGAAATATTACATTTCACGTGCCTCTGGCTTATTAGTGCAGAAAAGGCTATCCTTTGTACATCTGCAATCACAGGACATACAATATTACATACAGATAAGCAGAATAATAAATGCATGGATGACAATAACTTAATAAATAACATAGCATGCAAAAACAATTCAGCATAAGGCAAAACAGGGACAGAGGAGGACAGAGAAAGGGCAGACATGTTGTTGATAGATGAGACAAAGGCTAGAGGACCCTGCCTGGTAATACAACAAGTGGTCAAACAGCAGCTAGCCCTCACTATGGCAAAGCAATGTTTTGGTATAGCAGTAGAATGGCAAAGGCAATGCAATACACTAATGGGAGAGTCAAAGAGCAGTAAACACAAAGGCAACAGGAAAATACTGGGCGGGGAAATTAGTGGCAGGAGAACACTGAAGAGACAGGAGCAGGAGTGAATTGGTGAAAAAGTAGAGGTAAGAGTTTGTGGAAAGCAGAATTACCATTTGAAATGGCTGGTGTCCAAGAGAGAGCAGGATTTTAGTAGCTGGATGGTGGGAGTGATGCAGCTAAGTATTCATCATACTTAATCATTATTAAGGGGCAATTTTTTTTTTCCATTATATTAAGGGTGAAATATTATTGTATTATATTATGGGGTAATACTATTTGATTGCTAATGAGGGCAATGATTCATGATTAACACGTGGCACTACATAATGTAGTGCCATTAATTTTGTCCCTTAAGATTTATTGTCCCCATAATTCATAAGTCAATGATACCTTCCTTAATGTTCTGAATGCCAAGTGTAGTGTTTTGTTTTATCGCTACCAATAAACAAACATTGGCCAATGCGATTATTGTGGTTCCAACGCACAAAGAGATTTAATAGCCAAATATAGAAGGATGACAGCAAAGCTAGATAATGCATAGACAGTAAATTAAATAAAATATAATAATAAACAGGAAATTATAAACCAAACACATTACGCATGCGCTTCACCTGGGCCCTGGTTAAGACACAGTCATGTTGTCTGTTGTCAGGAAGAGAAAAAGAAGACACTGGCCCAGGGAGCTTATATGCAGCTTGAATTAGCATAACCAGTGATGTCACGAATATACACATATAATTGTATCCCTTGTGTCTTTCTGTTTTCCCTCCCTTAGGATGTAAGCTCAAATGAGCAGGGCCCTCTTCCCTCCTGTCTCCCTACCTGTTATTCTGCTCCATGTTTATTGCTTTAACTTGCCTGGAGTTTCTTAAGTACTGGCATTTTTGTTTATTGTTTTGTGCTGTTTCACCCTGTATAGTGTACTGTTTGTATGGTGTACGGCGCCGCGGAAATCTTGTGGCGCCTAACAAATAAAGGCTAATAATAATGAGGTCTTCCATGGTCCAGGATTAACAATGTTCCAGTAGACTGCTGGTCATAGGTCAGTTTATTTGATCCTTTCACAAAACAGGGGACAACTCACTCCAACTGTTGCCTACGTGTCTTCCCGCCAAATAACCAGTTTAAACTGACCCATATACAAAGTACTTTTGAGTATTAATCTCATATTGCTCATAACTTGCAACTGTTAGAAGCAATCTCTACTCTGTCGAAAATGGGTTAATGCTGGTGAAATAAGCTTAATATGAGACCAAACTCATTACCTTTTAGAGGACCTGAACCATAAATACCTAAACTTTATTATTATCATTTATTTGTTAGGCGCCACAAGGTATCCGCAGCGCCGTACATAGTACAAACAGTAAACCATACAGGGTTAAACAGTACAGAACAGTAAACACAAAGTACCAGTGCTTCAGAAACTCCGGGACAGATAAATGGAGTAAGGACGGAGCAGAAGAACAGGTGGGGAGACACGAGGAAAGAAGTGCCCTGCTCAAACGAGCTTACATCCTAAGGGAGGGTGGACGAAACAGACACAAGCGGGAGCGGTGATACCAGGGGAGAGATGGAAGAGTGAGCAGAGTAGGTGAGGGGTTAGGTGGATGATTGGTAGGCTTTAAGGAACAGGTGAGTTTCGTGCTCGTTTGAAGGAGCACAGGATGGGGCCAGGGAGGTCATTCCAGTGTAGGGGGGCAGCTCGGGTATATATACATATTATCTATGTATAATTAATCTCCAATACATTTACTAATAAATAAATGTGAATTGAAACCTAAATGTGTATTATTTACAAGTGTAAGTGCGAATGTAAATGTGTGTTAATCCGTGCGATTGCGCCATTACACATGGCATACTAATCCCATCATGGTAAAACATTATTAATCAGTTTAGTTTACTGCATCCATTTATTTGACTTCCACTAAAAAAGCATGCAGTTCGAGCAAGCTTGCCTCTCTCAACCACCTCTTTTGTTTTGCTGGCGTTTTTCCCAACGGTTTGTGACACACCTGCTTAGTACGTCTGACTGTTTTGATCATGTTAAAAATAGTGTGTATGCACTCACGATCTCCATTAAGTTTAGAGTCATGATCTTTTCAGCCACTGATGGCAATGAACATGTCCCGGTGAAGAAATAGTGTGTGGAATAACTTGTTCGAAGACTGAATAATGACATGTGGCAGTTGATCAGTGTGACAGAAATGAATGCACAAATGAAAATTGTACTGTCATTCTCTAAACGGCTACAGGACCACATGAAGAGCATCTGAAAGTAACCAGTGGCTAGTGAGCACGCATGAATCAGCAGTTCAATCGGACCTTCAGTCGTAGGTACAATTGCTGTAAAGAACACATTGGTCAGAAAAATATCCAGTGTGTACCTAGCTTTAATGTCCATGTATAATTGTACTGACTATAGACTAGCTACATCTACATAATTGGACAGCAGATGACACAGTTCATATATACAAATTGTTGTTTATTTTTCACTCATGTGCACAGTTATTCAGAGATTCAGGGAATAGAACAACCTTTAGCCATATTGAAATGTGCGAAACAGCACAGATCATTTCAGGAATGGCATATTCTGATCTCGTGGCAGCCAGTCATCTACATACTTGTGTGATTGTCTAAATGAGGCCTGGGCCAGCATCATGATTTGAAGATAGGAATGGGGGCAAACTGGAGACCACAGCCAGAGTAGGATTGTGAAAGGAGCATGGTGCCCAGGCAGCACATCACAGCTCATATAAAGTAGATGAGATGACACATGCAATGGTTTCTTTTGACATAGGCAGGTATGATGTTTCCATTTAAAAATGTCAGTAATCTTTCACATTACATACTAATCCCATCATGGTAATACAGTATTAATCAATTTAGTTTACTTTATCCATTTATTTGACTTCCACTCAAACAGCATATTATGTATAATGTACATATTAGACTCATTGCTCAGGGAGCCTCAGTGTCACATCAGTCTCTTACTATTAATCCAGTTAAAGCCCTATCATTTGCTTTTTGTTTTATACATTTCCCATGCAATAATGAAATGTAAATAAAATCAAAATAACACAAGTTAAAATATTTTATTATTCAACACCACAGTAGTAAACATGGCATTATCAGTGTTTCAGAACAAAGCTTGTTTGGATAATTCCTTATTCTACAATCTTAGTGCAAAGCAGCATTTATTTTTTTTTACCCCTGTGTATTAGTGTCTTTTTTAACTTCCTTACATGAACTGCAAGGCTACATTACAATAGATGTTTGCTGTATGTCTGCATAGCAAGTCATGGTGCACTTGTATTATTCTTCATTTATATAGCACTGACATATTACACAGCACTGTACAGATATTTTGCTTCAATTCACATTCACACTGGTCCCTGCCCCCAGTAAAACTTACATCTATGCTAAGAACATTAAATTGTATCTTAAAAAGGGACACATTTTCTTTGGCCGATCTTACAAGCCCAAAATGCCTCTCACATGAACAAGGAGGAAGTAAACAATACAAAAGGAAGTTGAGGGAAAATGAATTAGTGGAGGGACAGAAGACAAATACACTCCCTTCCCAAGTATGCTGCTGAGAATTGATATATTATATCTAAGAGGTCATATGTTCTTATGGTGACTTTTCCAGGAACGGTTCTGAAACAGATGTGTTTCATTGGGGAGAGTTTAAAGGTGAGGGACACTTGCCTACAACATGCACATGATTGATACTTGATATGATTGATAATACTTTATGAAAACAATGTACTACTAATTAACCCAATTGTATTTGCTGTTGCAAATAAGACTGCAGTTGCACCTGAAGCAACAAATTTACCAATGCAGACTATGATTGAGGCATATTTAATGTGTTTAAAGCAGTTTTAAAAAGGTTAAAAAGAGAAGTAAACCACAGCTATGCATCAAGCTGGTAAGCACTGGAAGTAACAATTCAAAGGCTGGAAAGGTACATTCCCAGGTCCCTGACAATAGGAGGAAACAGACGCCAATAATATGCACCCCTACAAAAGTAGTAAATAAAATGAGCAAGAAGACTGCAAAACAAAACAGTTAAAAACAATACATTTTATTTTAGAAGTCGCAAATAGGTATCAAAATGAAGAGGCAGAGGAAATGCAGGGTGCATATGAAAACAGGCTTAAAGAACTGGTGATGCGACTGATGGTACAAGGGGAGGAGCTATGGACCGACTATACACAATAGGCAGAAAGTGGGTTTTGTGGGGAAATTGTTTTTAGGAGTCTTCCTCATTGGCGCTGTCCCCTTCATCTTCTCCCTCCTCTGTTTCTTTGTCACCATCTTTAATTTCTTCCAGCTGACAAAAACAAGAATTTAACAGTTTAATAGGACAGTTTAAAATATTCTCACACTGTTTTACCATGGGACACCTACTCCCATTCACCTTAATCATACATAGCGTCCCATAACTCATTATAAAGCAAGTAAATCCCACAACAAACTAATGCCTACAAGAATCTATTCTGACTTGTATGAGATCCCTTCAGCAGTCCCACAGATGTGGGAGGAGCCTCAGCTGTCTGGAGATGATACTTTATTGCATAACAGAGCTGAAGTAAAATAACACTAAACAATGTATTTTACCTCTCTGGTTCGAACCCATTTTCCTTGTTTCACACACAAAATAAATAACCTCACACAAAAAAAAAAAAAAAAAAAGAATAATCAAAGATTCCAACTTTTGGACACCATATTTCCAGCATCCCTGCTAGGATATTACATCTTTCAACATGTATTTTGTAACAAAATAGCAAACATTTCCTTAGTGGTTCCAGGTGAAATAATTAGTAACTAGGTTGATGTTATTTCACGTATTGTTTGCAAATTGTGTCCCCCGCATGCAACAAATATTTCCTTATATATAACGATTACTCTATGTGTTACACACAAATGATCTTGGAAAAGGGCTTTTAGAAATAGAATTGTTTTTATGAAGGATCTTTCTATTAAAGTTTAGAATTGTTGCTAAATTGTAGATTTGTTTTTCATAGCACCTTAAGGGTATATACCCTGGCTTGAGCAATGTTTAACACAGTAAATCTGAAATAAAAATGCATATAAACCACACTATGTTTATGTATGCCTCTGACAAGATAGGATGTTGACTTGTTCAAGCTAAAATGCATAACTAAATGCTTCTTATGGAGCAGCTCATTGGAGGGTATTCAATTGTCATCGAGCTTTTGTTTTTTTCTTGACCGCGTTAAGTCATTTTAACGCTTTTTTTTTTAAAATCATTTTTGAGTGGGTTAACTTTACCCGCGATTCAATGCCATTTTTAACATTTTTTTTTCTTTTCATGAAACGGTCCTCTCGCGGTCCAGTAAGTCTATTGAAAGTACAGGGTGTGCGAGATGAAGCCGCGTTAAAAGCTATTCAATTGTTTAACACAGCGCGTTAAACAGGCAAATATGCTGTTTTATCTCGCACCACTTTGGGGTGTGTTAAAAATAAAAAAACTCTGAAAAGTATTTGAAATGATGTAATAATGTGAAAACAAAGTTAAAAACTTATGCTCATCACTAATGCCTGACATGTAAAAGTTGATTTTCTTGTGAAAAACTAATGAAACATAAGATAAAAATATACAAAAAAGTTACTAATTAATTATATTTATGTATGTTTTTGGTACAAATATGAATGTAGCAATGTGTTTTGACATGGTATAGATGACTATGGTAAAAAATGCTAAGGAAAGTACTGTAATGTAGAGATCTATCATTGTGTAATGCAATCTAATGTATGAAAATGTATGCAAAACCTTTTTTGTGGCGTTACACAATGACAGCGTTAAAACTCCTTCACTCCTCTAAAAACTCGCAAACACAATGATTAACGCGCGTGGGAAGGGACGTTTACACATTTGTGATTGTCAGAAGGTTTATTTCACAGATGAGACATGGAATCAAACTGGTTCAATATTAATTTTTGAAGTTTAACGAATACTCGCGGAGTACTCTGCTCAGATATAATATACCTGCTAACATTCACTTTATGTAGGTAGAGTACTCCCCTAGTCTTCATCCCGGCAATTCCCATATGGATACAACATGGCTTAAAATATGAAAAACAAACACACCCCCATTATTGATTGTTGAATTGGCGAAATCAATGGGGAAAAACAGCAGTGTCCCAAGAAAAATGAATTATGTCAGTTAGGTGTTGGCCAACATTAATTCATAATTTCATACACAATCTACTTAAATCTATTGTATTGTGGACAACATACTTAAACCTAATTTGAGTTTTCTTTCTACAGAATTACACAGTTGATTTCTATTGTAAACAGTTTATAGACCCATTTGTGCAGCGAGAATTCCTCACAGACAGTGCGTCTCATATTAATCTAATCATTGCTTACCGTGTCTTCACCCTGATCATCATCATCAAGCAAGTCTCCCTCCTCTCCCGAATCGCCTCCTTCCTCTGCAACCATTTTAACACTTGTTTCTTCTTTCTTTACAGAACTGCTGCTCTGCTCATCATCCAGTTTGGTCTCTAAATAAGGAACAAAAATAACATACCAGACATTCAAGTTGCAGAGTTATATTTGAAACATTACTTGACAACGCACATTTGCAGGTACATAGTATTACAAATTATTTGTTAATCACCAATATCCTCACCTTGTTTGGACTGTTCACGCTCAATTCGCTCTAAACTTTCCAGAAGAGAATCCACCCTCTGTTTTATCTGACTGAGCTCTTTTTTAATGGTCTGTAGATCATCTCCCTTCACTGTAACAAATAAATTACTGTTATTTAAAAGAAAATAAATCAAGCATAGAACTATTCCAGACACTTACAAGTTAAATGCTATTATATACACAGATTTCCAGCAAAGTGGTAAAAGTAGTATCACCAAACTTAGTAAAGGAAGTCTAGTACCAATAAATCACTTTTCATCCCAGTTTTGAAGCCAACATAAGAATGGTAATAAGACACTATGGGCCACATCACCCCCGCAAACTTTCAGGAAGCACTATGCAGAAAACGGCATTCCTTACTATTTAAGCTATAAAAAGTGTATATTATATGCACATAGCCAAGGTAAAAGAACAAGTCTGTTGTGTCATGTCATGATTTTAGCTAGTCTAAACCTTTTTAATTTTAGGAAGGTGTTCCTCTTAGAAGTGGCTAAAGTAACATTTTGGATATATAAGCAATCTGTACACTAAAGCATTATTAGTCATTCTTGCAATTAATTTACTGTCTAAAATGGTCTTGTCACCCTTTACAAATATCACACAACTCACATCTGCTAGACTTAGAAGATCCACCCCGCTGACCACTCTTAGAGTTGAAGCCACTCTTTCCACGACGTGATGTATTCCCAGAAACTCTCTGGCGTTTTGATGGTACTACAGCTCTAGCAATCGGTGGTGGGGGAGGAACACGGGCTGCAGTATAGCTGTACACACAAGCAATAAGAGCAGGGGGAAATATTAAAAGCAAGAATTTAAATTTAAAAAAAACAGTAAAACTAAAAATCTAAAATTGTGATGCACGCAGAGTCAAAAGCTTCCACGTCACGTAAGCATGACCATTCACATACCTGTCATAATAGTCTCGCTGAAAATCATAGTCCAGATCAAATGAAGACCTAAGACAAAAGTACAGAAAGCATGTTGTTTTTAAGATTACTTTGTTACAGTAGACAATAACCATGGTACCAAGGATATGCTTAAAAGTGAGCCTTTTGGAGGCTACATATTGCATCGTAGTGTTTAAAATGGTCTCAAATTAAAAAAGATTTGATCATATAAAAACATCTACACCAGTTACTGTAAATTAAGTTGTAGACCAATACACTGGTACAGGACATATCAATTCTGGCATAACAGTAGAATGTGGTGGTCTTTGTAAATCCATAACAGTAGCTCATGGTGTCTATGAATCTGACAGTAGCAAAGTCCAAAAGCATGTTAAACTCATGCTTAGTATTCCTGTGCAAGCATCACTTGCTTGACCCTCTAAGAGTTAAAGTAAATATTCAGATTAGGTATGAATTACTTCTTATGCGAAGCCCAGGAGGGGGCTGATATTTATTATATGGAGATGTAAAGACGACTAGGATGAGGACTACCACAGATGAGGATTTGCCAAACTATCCCCAAAGCCTTCTTAAACATGCCTCTAAAAAGCAGTAAGAGCAATTTTACATACTTAACCATTGCAAACATGTACGATGTCACCTGTGATGACCATTTCCATGTTGCAATGTATTTTTCAGAATATACTCACCCATACATGTCTGCTGCTGATCGCTTGATTCCTCCTCCTTTTCCTCTGTTTGCTTTGGGCTCTGCAGCCAAGTTGATGTCTAAAATAAAACAGTAAAATGTGAAACAATGAAAACTGCTGCTTATAATCGCATTTCTTGAAACCTACATCCAGCCCCATACAAACCCCAATTCATTTACCTAGATTGTTTTAACCAAAGCAAAAACATAAAAAAAAAATGCAAAAGTATCACATAGCCCCAGCTTGGCTGACACATCAAAATTTGCAGATACAATGCTGTAGGACGTTCACAAAAATATAATAGTAAAAAAAAAAAAAAAAAAGAAAAAGTAAAAAAATAAAAATAAAAAATAGAAGATGGACATGCATTATTGCTTAGAGAAAATGTCCAATCTACAGGGTGTAAAAATATCAAAAGCAAAATATTAGAATCATGGAAAATTCAGATGAGCTTTAAATTTGCTTGTAAAAAAAAATTAAAAATATATGGATTTTCCATTCACTCACCCAGGACCTGCCCAGCTATCATGCGTCCATCTTCCCCTGCTACAGCAGTACGGGCGGTGCGTTCATTGTTGTATTGCACAAAAGCAAAGCCCTTGTGTACGGAGCAGCCCACAATCTTGCCATATTTAGAAAAGATTGCTTCTACATCTGCTTTCTTCACCACTAATGTGTTTAGGTTCCCAATGAATACTCGGGAGTTCAAAGAGCGGGGGTCTGTTTTATTAGTGACGTTGCTCGCCATCGCGCTACGCCCTAAAGAAGCAATTTTGAAGCCTAGAGGAAGGGAGAAATATAATGAAGTGGCGGTGGAAACAGGACTGGGAAAAATATAAAAATAAGCTAAAGGGCAGGGCCAGACCAAATGTGGAATGATTATACCAAGAACACAACACATGTACAAAATTCATTGCAGGTAAGTGAAAATGAACAAAAAAAAAAAATCTAAAAGGTGTTCTTAAATGATATGGTAGGCTTTGAGCGCTGCATTGCATTGTAGCTGCTGTAGCACAGGCTTGTCTGTCTCCAAAAAAATATAATTGTCTGCATGTCATGAGCAGTCTAAATGCACATGGACAATAGAATGAGTTGGTAAATATAGAACAAATTCAGGGATGTTTATGAAAACAGTTCCAAAAGAAAAAGATGGTATTGCTCACAGCAACCATTAACACTTGCTTTATTTTACAAAGTGCTGCACAAAATTACAGTACCCTACACATGCCATGGTTTAGAAAGATTTAAACATACCTTTTAAGTTTCAAAACTACCCAGTACAAAAATAATTTGAACAAATCCAAAACACTTGTAATGCTGTGTGCAGGGAATTGTGATCATTCAATCTGCGCATGAACTCCTCAAAGCATGTTCCCCATTTCATTTTGTACATGCACAAGTTGTTAACTTAATTCAGTGAATTTTTTCTTCATTAGGTCAATGGTTCGTATGGGCAACATCACCTTTTTCACTTTTGCACCCGGTTTTATATATCCTCAATCTTTAAAATCCAATCGTGGTAAACAAGCAGCCTGGTAGAGGTTAGTTTTGCAATGGACCTGGATTCTGACTAGGACTTATAAAGTAGTATAAAGGCAATGTGGAATATTGTACATGTGCTGTCAAAATTAAAGTTATAACAGAACAAGATGCATATACGGAGCTGTATGTCCATATTTTGTTACCTTATTCATTAACCAGCCTTACCAGGTGTCTGAAGATTAGATTGCCCGAGGTCTTGCTCCATTCTTTGCTGCTGATTGTCAACGATGGGGCAAAGGTATGGGAGGTGGAATGGGGAGGGGCAGGAAAAGGGCCTGAATGAAGGGACATTAACTACAACTGTCAAATTCCACTGCCCACATAGGGTAATGCACAGTAGGAAAACATTGCAAATGTTCCAGCAGCATTACTAAAAACTTTATCAAAACTTGAAAATATGCAATCAGTCTAACTAGCTGCATGTGATGAAAGTTAAAACAAAGCAGTAAAAATATTGACATCTAGAGTAACTGGGAGAAAAATCTATGCTGCAGCACAAAAATTACAAACTCTCCTTCCCAATCCAACCCCCACCCCAAAAAAAAGTGAGAAAAAATTAGCATCAGTACCAATATTCATACATTAAAAAAAAAAAAAAAAAAACTAAAATAAAAATCAGAAATACAGCAGTTAAAAAGGAGACCAGTAAGGCAGGAAAAATTTTGAAAAAAAAATGTAAAAAAAACAATTTAAAAAAAAAAAACAGGAAATGCGAGACTTACTGTAGTTGGCGTTTCACAAAAAAAATTCTTCGCTGTGAAAAAAAAGGGGAAAAATTATGAAAATAATCCAAATCAGGAAAAAAGGAAAAAAGTAGTGAATTTCTTTGAAAAGTCCATTAAAAATAACAGCAGTTCTTAAAAATAATTATTTTTATTTTTTTGCAAAGTTTTATTTACTATCAGGTAATACACCCCAAAAATTTGGCATCGGAGGGATGGGAAAGGGAGGGCGGGGGGGTAAGGAGGAGGTGAAGACTGTTCTGAGCACTAAAGTGCATTATTCTGCGTTATATTTTAAATAAAAATTAAAACAGGAAAATGGACTTGGCAAGTATTTAAAGAGGTCGTTGTGCTTGAGAACTCCAGGCCCCCTATACATTTAGAAGCAACTAGATTGCTACATGTGCACTTAGTGACTTCTCTTCAGAAAATAACGGGCAACGAGAAGGGACGTATATAAATTCTGTCAAAACAGGTCAAGGAACGAAGAGGGGTAATTTGGAGAACTGCTCAGATCTCTGTCCTGTGGAAAGGAGAAGGGGAGAATAGTTTCAGACTGAAGGGAACTGGAACGAGGGAAACTGGGGTAGGGGAAACAAGCCACCAATGAACATGTAGAATTTCTGCCATGAAACTAAACATGCAAAACTAAATTCTGCCATATGTAATGCTTAACATTAACAACCTCTGATTGCATGTACATCTTGCACACATGACAATATTCTATATACACACACATACTATACAGTCATGTCTTCTGTTATTTAGAGTTCTGTAGCATTCAAATACAGATACCATTCTTAGATTAAAGCAGCACTACCATAGGGTTGAAAAACTCACCCAACACATGGCTCCATTCATCAGAGCACACAGGTTTATCACCAAGGCTTTGTGACTGCAGTAGGAGGTGTACAGGACAATCAATCATGGTGATTGTGGCTTCTGATTGGTCTTCCCCCTCACATCCTCCCTATGCAACTTTTTTTTATTTTTTAAGTGATGAACTTAAAAAGATTTTCCAGATAAGGAAGTAATGCAACTTTAAAGTAAAAGCAGTTAAGAACATTCTGTTCAGGCATAACAATGAGCAAAACTGATTATTCTGAAGTGAAATATCACTTATTGTCTTGTCTGATTTATGAAGGGTAAAAAAAAGGCTGTACTTGCTCACTGGTTGTTTATATGACCCTGATTTCATGGGACAATCCAACAGTCAAATCAGACCATGGCCCAAAACAAGTTTTACTGCCTGACTGCAAAATAACTAGTATGTAGCTATAAAATGGTCAAATAATAAAAATGTGACTCAAACACAAGCCTGTGACCTTCCCTGTTTAGGAGGTTTGCCTATGGTGGGGAAATTAATTTACAAACATACCCAACTTCACTGTATCGCCATGCATCAAGTTTCTTTCTTTCTTAAAATGTATCTGCCTTACATTTGTCTGCACCTTTGATGGGATGGGGCATGTAGATGATCAAAAGAGGACACTTGCAGATAAATATTAGAAATATTAGAGATGACGGGGAAGCTGAATTATTTTTGTCAGGATATAATGGCCAGGCTAACAGTAAATAGAACATGAGGTATCACAAAGTTATAGCTAACTGTTGTACAGGTGCAGCATAGAAACAGAAAAGTACCACCCATTTTAATTAAAATGTACACATGTGAGTATACTTACCTGGCCTCTACTCTCTTGGATCTATGCAGGTCTTCTTATAAAATTCTTAAATACAACAGCTGAAGTCACCCTAAGCCCTGCTACCACCTAAGACACTGATGAGGAAAATTACTACACTGCTTTTGTGAAAACCTCTGTGAACACTTTTTGGTAGACATCTTTAAACCTATATTTAACAGCTTTCTTTTAAACTCTATTTCACAAATCCCATGCTCCAATACAAAAGGATATGGACACCATGTTATTGTCTAGGACCTGAGTACCAAGTATATTCTTAAACTCCTGTGCATCCACGAGTCACAAGTTCTGAAACGAACTAGGCTGAGACAACCAGTCGACACAAAAAATAAAAATAGAATCTTAGCAGTCTTGTCTCCGCCAAATTCTGTATCTCCCTGTGTAAGCAAATTTTAATGGGAGGGTCAAGGTCTAAATGTAATCAGAGTATTTAAAGCAGCAATCCCATAACATAAATCAATGTGGCTGGCTATAAGAAGAATGTTGATATTTACTATTTCCCCATTATTATTTTTTTGTCTTTTAAAGGCTGAAATTAACGATTTATTATTCTGGAATACCATGGAAACCAGTCACAAGATGTAGTGAGCACAGGTTTTAACCTGTTTGCACTATGAGACCCCCCCCCCTCCCCTTCGCCCAGCCATCAAATACTGAGTGAGTGTCTGTGAGCCTGTGCCTGATTATTTGCAGAAGAAATGCCAAGTTTAAAAAAAGTACTTAACTTGCTATTAAAGAAAGCAAAAGATCTACATGGGATTGTTGCTTTAAATGTCTGCAGCACAGAAACTCTTTGGGTAGGCAAGTTTGAATGAAAGTAAAAAAAAAGTACAGCGGCTCCTGTTAAATTGGTGTGGGAAGATTGCAGTCATATTTCTATACGAAACCAAGTCCATTCATCCAGAAATATTTGATTGGCAGTATTGGGGAACCTTCTGTAGACAAACGCTCCTGACATTCCCATTAACTATCACCAACACTAGGAAGAGAGTCATTTTCTGGGTCACAATCCTCACTAGTTGCATAGATCAATGAGCCACAGAGAAGCAAATGGAGTTAGAGACTTATTTACTTGTTTTTCCACAAAACGTCCAATCAAGCTGTATCCAGACTTGTCAATGCATAGGTTCCCTTCCTAATTAAGTTTATAGTCTAGTTTTTGCCACCTGGGACGCCGATAATCTGCCCAAGATCACAAAAAAGAATCCAAATCAGGATTGGCAGCAAGCTTTTTTTTTTTTTAAAAAAAAATCTGAAGAGAAGCAGGTAAGTACATCTAGATGTATACATTTAATTAAAATGTACCTGTATTTACAATTACCTCCTAGAGAAGGTTATCTGGTGACTGTTTAAAATGGTGGAACGGGACCCAATGGGACAGAATTGAGGCCGTATAAATCAGAAGACACTATCACCTTTATAAGTTTGTCTTGCTGTAAATGGCAAACAATGGGAATTACCAGTCTATTAAAGAATTCCACTCAAAACTAAAACTATTGTTTGGGGTGGCGTTCCAAGAGTTCTGTGTGCCACTTGTTGGATCAATTGAAGTGTCCATTGACTAATGGTTCAACACTGAAGAGCTCTTATCACTTTACCTGTTTCACGCAATATTCGACTGTAAAACCTATTCCTTGTAAAACTATCTTTTCTCACAAATCGGAAGTCCATCATGGAAGACCATAGCCACCCAAGCTTGAAAGTGAAGTGCAGTGTTACTGTACTTGGGGGAACCAACTAATCTGAAAACTGCATCCATAATTTATAGTTTTTCTTAACAAAATTAACTTATTGGAGTTACTTGATTTTTGAGATCCAAGTCAATAAACAAAAAAAAATGTTTTAACCCCTGAGCCACAAATGCCACCATAGCAGATAGTGAGGTTCTCCCAAGGGACTCCCATGCTACCTCAGTCATCACTGCACATGCACCCCTTTCAACCCTCAGGTACATATACATCCAGATTTCACTGCTACAAAGGCTAGTATCAGTCATGACACTCACCACAAGCAACCAATGCAATCTTTTCACATTAGATACCAACACAATATTCAATATGCCCATGGTTTGTGCCGTGGACAAACTATTACCGGTATTACAGTAATAGTAAGCCGGATTTCAGCTCGCAGCTCCCTAAACCGCGAGCTGAAATCCAGCGAGAAAAGGACCGGTATTTACGCGCACTATTACCGCAATGACGGTAATAGCGCGCGCTGCGAGTTACTTTTGGCAGTAACGTCAACAATTGAATATGCCCCTAAGGGGTGAAATACCACTGCAGTAAACCAATTTAAAATGATAAAACCCAAAGAGCAAAGTTTAAACTGGCCACAAGGAAATGTAAAAAAAAACCCTGCAGGATTTAAGTAGTGTGACAGGACCAGGTAGGAGCTGATAAAGGCAAAGGGGCTAATGCACAGTGGGACATACTTTATTATTAATCTTTATTTATAAGATTAATAATCTTATAAATAAAGATTACGTCACTTTGCTTAGCGTATCCTACTTGTAATGCTCTGCGCATGTACAGAAAATGACTACATATGCGCCTATGCAGACTTGCACATATGGGATAAATACACCTGAGGCTGGTGACCAGCCATTCAAATATTAGTCAAGTAAAGGTGTGTTTACACAAATGTGGTTCAAATTGACTAGAAACCCACATATACACCTATTAGGGGGACAACTTATCGTAAACCAGGCACATATGCCAACACATCACAATGTGGCATGAATATGAAAAATAATTTCTACCACATAGGGTCCAACTCTGCTTCAGCTCTAAAATAATGCTTCCATGCATTCACACTAGAATTGGAGGTATATACAAACAACGCCGTCATCTGCCTCAGTTCATCAATCTTAAGTTTTAAAACGTTTTCTAGTGAAACTTCTAGATCAAATGGGAAACAAGGCCACAAACATGGCTATAGTTGCTTTTCATAATACAATATAAAACACCCACGTAGTAAATACACACCATTACTGGGGTGGTATCGCAAAGTCAAAGAACATCGATGTTACCAAGTTTACATACAGCATCAACACGAATACACAATCGAACAGAACCGATTAATAGAATCGTACTGCAAATCGGACAATTTCGCACGATGTGGCGCAGCCTGGTAGGCCTCAGTGCGGCCTTTGCATAGAGGCCATTTTCAGAAACGTATAGCGTCGATGACTCACCTCTTTTTATCGAGCGAACAGGCAATAATGCAGCGAGCTCTGGGTTGAGCGAGTCGAAGATGACCTCGGAAAAGCCACGTACAGAAGTGAGTAAAGAATGGAAACCGAGTAAAAAGCGAGAAGTAGCTCTGTGACTCTAACACAAAATGGCGATGATTCCACCTTCTTACTGCGCAGCCCGGTAAGAGATTAACGTAATAGAATACGAAAGCTTACTCGAAAGCTAATTGGACAACGAAGCCGCCAATCATATCATGAGCGACATAGTTCCACCAATGGGATGCAAAAGGCGGGACTTAGTTGTACATCCGTCGCCTTGGAAATAAAGACGACCAATACAGACACGAGCATACGTATTGAGGCTGTATTTCTTTTTCCCTCCGACGCCCGGGTTACGTCACTAAGGGGTTACGTTGCCATAGAGCGGGCATTGTAGGGGCGTGTTTAGGTGATTGGCAGGTTCTTTGCCGGGTAAATCCGCTTTAGTAATAGGCTGTCTATTGTGTGACTATACCGTGCCATCTGCTTCTGTCTTTATGGCACAGTCTGGTTTTTGAACATGTGTGACTGGAAATATTTGTACTTGGTTTTTAATGTCTTTTTCACAGTACTGTTTAGTTTTTGCCGTTTTCATTATTATTATTTTTGTAACTAGTTACTTACTATGAATTAAAACTATATTATCACACCCAGAGAGCTTTGGACAAGGAGGGCTTTTCCAAGCTGAGGCTCAGGATGTCTAAGGTATCAATTAACACCTCAGTCGTGGAAAATGCATTCAAAGTTACACACGTTGGTTTCTGGTTCCTACATGATTATAGAGACTTTATCCAGGCATGTCCGATCTCTGCTGGAGGGAGTGGGGAACATTTTACCACCTGTCTGGTGTGGTATATAGTGTTGATGGATTATATCTAAAGCTTTTTAAAGGACAGGGTTTCTAACTTTCAGAAAACCTGGTGCACATTTTACCACACTCCACTATCTGGCACTAAGGGGCATATTTAAGAAAGCACTTACCGGGAAATTAAGGTCCCACTGTGTCCTCTGGATATTTATGAAAGGTGCATATCTGCTGCTTTGCACTCCTCTTTGTTTTTGGGAGCAGTCACCATTCAACAGTATGGTGACTGCTCCCTCACAATCTAACAAGTTCCCAAAAATTTTTGGGGAAACTTGTCTTGATAATGTATGCCAGCTGAAGCTGGTGTACATTATCATAATTGAAAAAATCCAATGCTGTCAGCTCTGCTCTTGAGCAGAGCTGGACAGCGCATGTGTGGAGGGATCACATGATAGGATTTTTTCAATTATGATAATGTACGCCAGCTTCAGCTGCAGAGACAGAACGGGAATCTTTGTGCGCATGCGCAATTAAAGAATCAAGAGGAACGAAGATGACCAGTAGGAGATCCTGAGACAGCGCGTCCTGAAGAGGGGGGTAAGTATGATTTTTTTTTTTTATCACAGAAACAGCAGTTTTTCGGAACTGCTGTTTCTGTGATACGTTATTAATAAATTTGAGAAATAGTTCAATCCTTATCCATGCGATAAGGATTGATAACTATTTCTCATTTTTGCCGATGAATGATAAATCTGCCCCTAAGTGAGCTGCTCCCTCAACTCTGGACATATAAGTATTTTTCTCTTTTCTTCTATCTCCCAAAGTACTGTTTAGTTTTGCCCTCTGGGGTGGTAGTGGTGCAGGTCACCCGGCCCTGGACCACAATATATATCTTGGCTTCTCCTACTCCTCCCCCTTAGTTTTATTCTTTTCTTCTACAAGCTTAGTCCCCCCCCCTCCTCCTCAACTCTTCCCTCCCCTGGCTCCTCCCTTCCCTACATTTATACAAAAAAAAACAACAACATGGTACCTATTCCAGCCTGGACTCCGAGATTAGTTTCAGGTAGAGACATTACCTGGCAGAAACCAGGCAACTGTATTTCACTATTGCAATAAGCTTTTATGGAAAATGCTCCCTACTCTATGAAGAAATCTAGTAGCAAATGTATAGACCCTATTTTTAGCTACATACGTTATATGTGATAAGGTAATTTTTACTTCGAAGTCCAATATTTATTGCTAATTGTTTTTCGCTTTATGTACCTGTTGTAAAAAATAAACAGATTTAAAAAAAACTATTGTCGTGATGTCCAGTTATGCCTTTACTGTTCATAAAAATGTAAAGCCTGATAAATGTGGTGGACAAGTCATCGTTAAAATGCATTGGCCTTTGTTTATATATGTTTATATAGACTAGTGTGAACCAGGATTATCTTAACCTGGCAGGAGCTCCTCTATGGTACCTGCTCTGGAAGACAGTAACCCCATACCAATGTCCTGAGTCTTCAGGACTTGTCTGGTTCCTTGACTTCCACAGTTGAACTGTTTTGAGTTATTCAAAAAGTGTTTTCTGTTCGGAGCAATGTCCCCTGACAGATCTGTGACCAAGGCCAACATACCAATGACCTGGAAAAAAGAGGCTGAGGACACTTGGGGGGAAGACAAAAACCATCAGATAAATGAAGCTCAGAATCTTTTGTAAAGATTGGATATTGCAAGAAAGACAAAAGGTGAATGGCCTGAGCATACAAAGCCTTCTGAAGAATATGACTGTGCACAAGGACTGTGCAATAAATATTTTAAGCACTCTGCTATCTTCATCTTTATGTTGTGCATATACAGAGTCCTGATCAGATGAAGACAGCCAGAGGCTCAGAGAGATGTAATCCACAAATTGTAGTATGTAGAAGCCAGGGCATGATATTGCAGATTACGTGCAATCTTAACACCATTCTGGTGTTTGGTGACCCAGCATCTTCTACTATTGCAAAAGGAGAGCCTTGACACGGATTACCTAAGGTTTTCTACAGATGGGGCTTTCCTTTAGCCATCCAGCTCAAAATCAACAAATGTGAATACAGCATTAAGTCTTTTGAAGAAGGCAATGGAGCCCTGTGTTAAGAATGTCTCACAGCTGAACCTACTGCCTCTCTCATCATCTTCTCCTTGACCAGAGCCTGGACAGACATCTTGGTAGCCTTGAGGAGGCTTTGCAACCAATCCAGCGATTGAGTGGTCAGCAGAGTACCTATGGTCTTTCATCTCCATATGTATCCACATAAACTGGCATTGACTCTCACATCTGCACCCCAGGGAGAGACAATTATTGTTACCAATTCCTTGTATAAAAGTGATCGCTAGGCCTGGGGTGAAATGCCATATTAAGATTTCATTAATACTTAGAGTGGTGGTTCCCAAACTGTGCGCCGCGGCTCCCAGGGGTGCCGCGGCGCTGTCACTGGGGTGCCGCGGGCCAGCCATAAAAAAAAAAAGAGCACATAAACTTACCAATCCGCCAGGCGCCGGGACCCAGCAGCCTCCTCTCTCCCGCAGCTGTCACTGAATATCGACGTCAGTAACAAGCTGCAGGAGAGAGAAGGCTGCTGGGTCCCGGCGCCCGGTGGATTGGTAAGTTTATGTGCTCTTTCTTTTTTTTATGGCTGGGAGAAGTGGAGGAGGACAGAAGGCAGCAGAGGAGGGCAGCGTGCAGCAGAGGAGGACAGCGTGCAGCAGAGGAGGACAGCGGGCAGCAGAGGAGAACAGAGGGCAGCAGAGGAGGACAGCGGGAAGCAGAGGGGGACAGCGGGCAGCAGAGGAGGACAGCGGGAAGCAGAGGAGGAAGGGGGGCAGCAGAGGAGGACAGAGGGCAGCAGAGGGGGACAGCGGGAAGCAGAGGAGGACATAGGGCAGCAGAGGAGGACAGCGTGCAGCAGAGGGGGACAGCGGGAAGCAGAGGGGGACAGCGGGAAGCAGAGGGGGACAGCAGGTAGCAGAGGGGGCAGTGTGGCAGAGGAGGGGGACAGTGTGACAGAGGGCAGTGAGAGGGGGCAGAGTGACTGGATGCAGAGGGGGAAGTGTGACAGAGGGCAGAGGAGGGGGAAAGTGTGACAGGAGGGGGACAGAGGGCAGATGAGGGGTACAGCGTGACAGAGGGCAGAGGAGGAGGACAGCGTGACAGAGGAGGGGGACAGAGGGCAGTGAGAGGGGGCAGAGTGACTGGATGCAGAGGGGGCAGTGTGTCTGGATGTAGAGGGGGCATTTTTGCATATAACTAAATAAGTATTTCTGTCCTGACCTAAATACATATTACATTTTTTTGACCCAACTACTTCTAAAACAGGACTGCTCAGAAATAATTTTGGAGGGGTGCCTTGAAAAAATTTGGAGACTCGAAGGGTGCCGTGAACTGCAAAAGTTTGGGAACCACTGACTTAGAGCTTTGATGTAATGGGAGAAATGTTTTTCCCGAACCCTGAGAAGTAAAATATCAAGTATATTAACAAGAGGTATGGTTCGTGAGTTTCTAGGACCTTTCCCAACAGTTTAGTTTTCAAAACATTTTGTTGCCTGCCTTTGTCACCCTCCCCTGCTACTCATTGAAGGAGTGTGTATTCCCAATAAAAGGATGAATACTTGTCATATAATATACTGGCATGGTGTACAAACTGTTGATTGTAGTTCTGCCATATGCTGCATGACACATGTTTCTATGTATGTTGGGAACATAGCAGCTGTATGTCTTTTATAAACAGGCTGTAGACATGTTTGGTGGTATATAATTTGATTAAATGTCTTCTGTAATGTTTAAAGTCTTTTAACATAATGTAAAGGAGCTTAGGAAGATCACTTGGCATTTATTGGCTATAAGAAGTGCACCCCAGACATATTGGGCCTGACTCTGTGTTGGACGTACAACATTTTGCGTAACATAAAATCTGCAAATTTGTTCTTCCCATGCCCATAAAAAAAAGCCACACATATGTGCTTACTTAGAGTTGCACATATCTACACTTGTGACTGTAGCGGCAGGATGGGGGAGGGAAGAGGATGTCTAATGTAGGGCAAGTACAGTAAGGGTGTGTTTGTGTAATCACGAACAAATATAGATCATAACGGAGACACAGATATGCCCATTGGATGATTAGGAGTTCACCTCTGAAGCTGCTTTCTTCAGTGATTGTGCATATATTTGTTATGATTCCTAGTGTATTCACGAAGCAGCAATGGAAGTATAAAACAAAATGTGTTTATTCAGACAAATACATAAACAAGGATAACTCAAATCCACGGAAAAGAACAGGTTCCAAATAGTGACTGTACAGTTAAATGGCAGGAACAGGTAATATAAGTTACCCCAGTCCAGGAGGCACGAGAACAGGTTCCAAATAGTGACTGTACAGTTAAATGGCAGGAACAGGTAATATAAGTTACCCCAGTCCAGGAGGCACGAGGCTGTCCAGGGTAGCAGACAGAGTCTAGGGGTCAAGCAGAGATCAGGTTAACAGAATCCAAATAGCCAGGCAGAGATCAGGGTTACAAGCGAATAAGCAAGGTCCAAAAGTTAAGCCGAAGGTCAGGGCAATAGGCAAACGAGCAGGGTCCAGGAATCAAGCCGAGGGTCACAACAGAAGATCAAGCAGCAATGGAGCAAACACAGGAACGGGGAAACCAGCAGCAGCCAGGAATAAACGGATGAACTGCACAGAGCACAGCTTGAGGCAGGTGCAGTTCTAATTAGGCATCAGGCAAGGAGATTAACTCCTTCAGGCATGTTGAAGAGTTCAGGAACAGAACAGCAGCACCTCTGGTGGTATGAGGTACTGCTGCTAGATACAAAGAATAGGCGATGAAGGGGGGGAGCAGCATGCCACAGTGATGAATTGGGGGGGAAGCAGCATGGCACAGTGTGATGAAGGAGTCCAGGAGAAGGCGGGAGCACAAGCAACATGGCACAGTGTGATGAAGGAGGGTTAGTTGGAGGAGGGAAAAGCAGCATGGCGCAGGTTAATAAAGGGGGGCCAGGTGAAGGAGGGAAAAGCAGCATGGAGGGTACAGTGTGATCATAAGGGGGCACAGCATGGTGATGATGAAGAGGCACAGTATGATGTTGAAGGGGCACAGCGTGATCATAAGGAGGCAACGTGGTGATGATGAAGGTGCACAGTAATGTGTGTGTTATGGCACAGAGGTCTTGTGGCAATGTAATGTGTTTGAGGTAGGTGGTGGCTAATTAATGGGTGCTATTTTGTTTGTGGGGTGATGGGGCAAATTAATTTAATAGTGAGGACTAATTAATTTAATTTAAGATGGGGTGGTTTGGGGTCTATTAATTGAATGTGGGGGTGAGTTCGGGGAGAATGAGGTCTGTTTATTAAATGTGAATATGAATTATTTAATGACAGTAATGGTTGTGGGAAATAGGCATATTTATTAAATTTAAATACTATTAATTTATTGCTGGGGCTGTTTGGAGGGAGGGAAATAGATTATTTATTAAATGGGAATAATATTACTTAATGTTGGGGTTGGTTGGAGGGATATATATCTATTTATTAAATGGGAATACTATTATTTTAATGTTGGGGCTGGAGGAATGCCTAATAATTAATAATGGGTGCTATTGATTTAACGCCGGGGCTGGTTGGAATTTTCTAAATGTACCCATTTTTTACCAAATGGCCCCTAACATTCCAGGATCCAGACAAGCCGCAATTAAGAAACCAGCAGCAACAGGTGGTGAAAGTGACAAGAACTGGTAGGAGAGAGCAGCACAGTCTGGCAAATGTTCTGATTCTAGTGGGACAATCCCAATTTTCAGTGACTGTTCTGCCCAATTTAAGGGGCAGGCCAATACTGTGTACTCTTACACACTGCATTCTTTATATACTACACTACGGTGCTAGCTGTCCTTCTTGGGCTTGCCACACCCCCTCTAGTAGTTTGGTTACACCTCTCTAGTGGCAGGCCACACCCCATCTGGTGGTCTCCTACCATTGTATCCCCCTGTGGGCCCCCAGTCCGACACTATGTACAGCTATTTCTTATAAATGTGAAATGTGCAGAGGAAACTTGCTTGTCAGCTCTGTTAGCAGCGATAATAACAATGCATACCTCCCGATTGTCCTGATTTTGGAGGGATAACCCGATTTGCAGACCACAAAAGGGGTGGAGTTTAGCTTGATAGTGGGTGGAGCTTTATGTGAATGTGTCCATTGTGGGCTGAGTTTGGATGGACTGGGGGGGGGCTTATTTTGTCCTTCTTTTGGGATTCTAAATGTTGGGAGGAATGCATGTATTCATTTTACAGGGGCAGTTCCCAAGGACATAATGTGGGCATGTATGTGTCAGGCTGACAAATAGGTGCCTCTGCACATAAAAAATGTACTGCATCAAACTGGTTTATCAGCAGTACACTAGGTTCTGAAAATGGAGAGGAGCATTGAGTTCAATACCTTCCTCCTCAAGTTATTAGAGTTTGTGCTCACTAAGAATTAATTTATTTTTTATGAAAAGTTCTTCAAATACAGGGCACAGCAATGGGCACTATGTGTGCCAAAAAGTATGCAAATCTCTTCTTGGGCTGGTGGAATGCAAAATGTGATACAGAAAGCCTAAGAATCATCTAAGCTATGTGACAGATAAAAAAATAAATAATAGAAAGAGCTTGTCAAAAGTGTTTTATTGGTACAAGCTGCAGTTAATGGCAACAAGTGAGAAATGTGCTTCAAAAACATTGGCACATTCTCCAGTCAGATGTGCATTTACAAGAAGCAATTGGAGAAAATATTAGTATAAGTTGACATGATCAGTTTCATTCCTTAGCGCAATGATATGGAATGAAAGATCGTGACTCTTCATGAAAAGTGTTCTGCCAGAACAACAGACATAATAATTGACTGGTAAACACACAGTTTACCTATCTCCTCTATGGTCATTATCGCAAATTAAAACATACAAAGATTGATATGGGAAACTTAACAACATCCAGGAATATATTAACTGTAACACAATGAGTGTTAATTATAGCCTGTATTGTACTTGTGATAACATTTACATTGGTAAGACAAAGCAGACCTTTGAAACAAAGGATTCTAGAGCATGCAGGTAACATCTGTAAAAGTAGACTTCAAGCCATTGACAAATATTGTGGTGGAAAAGGTTTACAGGATTGTGACTTATGCAAGCCCCCCTCTTTTATAGCTAACATACCTACAATGATCACAGCTATGGAGTACAAAGAGATGTGTATATGTCCAACAAAGAACTAGTTTCAAATAGTCTCTAGGAGGAGAAGGTGGTTTGGATTCAGAGTTTATCAGGTAGCTAACACCCAAATTGCTTCAGCTTCAACTGAACCTTGAGAAGGCTGTGTCCAGCAGATATCTTGATCTATTTAACTGAGTGCTACCTAGCAACAGGGTTCCTCAGGTCAAGACATTTCTCAACAATCAAATTGTATTATGCAGCTAAGTACCTATTGATTTTATATTTATCTTTTATAATAAACATTTGTATTATCCTTTTTACAATTATTGTTGTCTATTAATTATTGTAATCTTGCACCAGAACATAGGAGTTTATGTCCATCTTGTGACAAGTGTCTGCTTTTTTAGGTTCCATAACAGTAGTTTAGGGGACCTCAAGGCATTTGGAATTGAACAAATACACAGGAACATATCGGGAAAATATATGGAATTACATCTCAGGAAAAAGAACAAGACAATAATAAGAAAAAAATATTATTAAATGTTTTTTTTGAGTAATAAATTTATATTCTATAAGCAGGTCATCATATAGAGCAACATTTTGGTTAGTCTATAGTTCTATCAAATATAAAGTGTAATAAAAAATGCTTTTCACAAACCAATGGATATTTGCCGTTATATTGGATTGATATTTCAACTATATATGTGTCAAACTCCCCTTTTTACTATTTTTTTTCATTGCACGGTTGCACATGTTTCACCATGAGTTTATGTAATTTGTAGCTCAACAAATTCTTCATAAGCACCAATACTTATAAATGGAGATAATGATTTCTGATCTATATGCACTCATTTGAATCACATCTAAGCATACTTGCCAACTTATGGCAAGTATGATTCGGGAGCCTGCCGGGGAAGATGAGCGTGCAGGGGGCGGGGCTTCCCGGTGAATCGCGGCTTTTGAACCGAATACTGCCCACTTCACTAGGAAGTGGGCAGATCAGGGAGGTTGCCACACTCTCCCGGGAGTCCGGGAGACTCTCGCGAAATGCGGGAGTCTCCTGGACATTCCGGGAGAGTTGGGAAGTATGCATCTAAGAGTGGATATTATAACATACAAATTTAGGCCCCAGAAGGTTACTACCTTAATTCAATTGCATTTTTGATTACAGTCGTTTTTTTGCATATGTCATTCAAATTCCGTGATCCACTTATTATTTATATTGTTTTTCACAATCACTTTTGATTTTTCAGAGATTTATAATGTCCTGATCCACATATCACATTTATGGGATTTATTAGCCATGTACCTAGAATCTTTGTTTCCTGTTACCTTGTTTATGTTTTTCTGTCATATTAATAGGAGGAACATTTACAATCTTCTGTAAAAAAGTGAAACATTCACACATGATCCACATACCACATTCAAGGGATTGTTATATTGTATACTTTTTATGTTTCACTATCACATAAAAGGTGGTTTGCTTTAGCACCGTACATTGTGGATCTCTAATCAATTGAATAATTGGACTATTATTAGATTCTATTAATTTAGGATATTACGCAGAATTTTGAGATTTGCACATGTTAGTTCTTATCATATATAGGGGATGGAGTTATACAGTATATATTACTGTTCTGGAGGTTAAATACTATACTCCCATGCATGTGGCTGCATTGAAGTACACATTAAAGTAAAAAAACAAACAGATGCCATTTTGTGTTGTGGAACTACAAGTCCCAGCCATGCTAGGGTGCCATAAACAGTCCGGGCATGCTGATGATTGTATAACTACAAGCACCAGCATACCCATGGCAGCCAGATCATGCTGGCACTTAGAGAACCACAAGTGCCAACATGGCCTGACACCCATGGCTACCTGAGACCTGTAGGTCCACAAAACAAAATGGCGTCTGTTTGTTTTATATTTTAGAATCTGCGATATTACCCTAGACCCACCACCCAGGGGTGTTGGAAGAGCCTTAGTGCTTTCCGCACTGGGCTGGTTATTCCTAGAGGGGGGGCGGTGGCCCTCATTTTATTATGCGGACCCCACTTCCTAGTGAATCCAGCCCAGTGCTGAACAGCCTGGGGTTGGTTTGTCATTATGGCAGGGGGACCCCTGTCGCATGTCTCCCTGCTAGGGTGCCAACCACCCTGACTGGTCTGCCTAGTGCTGGTTGCTTGAAAATCAGGGGGAAGCCATGCAATTTTTTTCCCGATTTTCATGCAACCAGCAGTAGGCTGGAAGCACTAGGGTTAATAGCGCTCGGATGGGGGGGACCCCATGCATTTTTTTTACTACATTTATCTATTTTTTTACTTTTGACAGCCGCGGGGACCTGTGGCTCTATAGTCAGGGCAGTGTAACAGTGATGTGTTTACTAATCTCGCCGCTAGGATGCAGCGTGTTGTATCTAGCGATTTTTAAAGCAAACTTGGGGCAGTTTGCTTTATCGCAGCTTCATACATTTGAGACTTGTATAGCTAGAGTGTCAAACAGTCGAGACTTCGATCTCTAGCAAATTTTTGAAATAGCGATTTTACATCAAAGCTCAGGTTCAACGAGTTTCAATCGCTGGATTACAAAATCGCAGCTTGATACATTTACCCCCTGGGCATGTTAACAATCATTTGTATTCCATTGCCATTTACCACCTTACAATCCATTGTGGGTGACCCAGGGAGATACATTAAAGACATTGCCATTTTTACATTTACCCCTAGATGTCAAAATAAACTGAAATTGATCTTAGTCAATAGGAATACAGAAACTGTTTTTGGGTGCAGTAAAGTATAATAAATTCGTTAACACGCCACATAAAATGTTGGCTTTAGTTTTTAACCAAAAGGGGAATCACCCAACCAAAATTGCCTCCACTTTTCAACAGTTTTATGAGGAACTGTACCTTATACACAGACCTAAATAATGATAATTCAACAGCGAGTAACACCTTCCTTAACTGGATACATATACACATAACCCACTTCTCGAGGTTGACCTTAGAAATACAAAATAAAGATGTCACTAGTAAGGAAGTACTGTCCCCTGCTGGGCTCACTGCAGCATGCTACAAAAAATTCAGAGAACAACTGATTTTTACTTAGTCTGATTGCTTAATCACATAATGGAGCGCACACATATATGTCCCGCAAAATGAATTGGGATAATATTGTTTAGGTTTGTGTGTTTATTCACAAACCTGAGAAAGATCCTCTCTTCCCCAAGAATTATAAACCAGTATTTATATCAGACATCAATATTAAGATTTTGTTCTTCATCCTGGCCTCCCTCTTACATTTTTAGGCTGCCTGGTGCAAGTGGGTTTTATCCCCTATAGATGTCTCTGTGATTATATACGTTTAGTAACCTAGTTAAACATACTAGCAATTAGTGGCGGAAAGGCATCTGATAGCCTCTTCTGGTCATATTTGTATATGGTTTTCACCATCAAAATGTGTAATAATTCCATGGCTATATTGAAACTTGCAGTCACCCCTACTTACACAATCAATATTCAAGGTTAACATCGGAAAGATATTCATTATCCCTCTCTTGTTTGCATTAGGTATTGGCCCTTGCTATTGTGGGCAGCACGATGGCTAAGTGGTTAGCACGTCTGCCTCACAGCACTGGGGTCATGAGTTTAATTCCCGACCATGGCCTTATCTCTGTGGAGTTTGTATGTTCTACCTCTGTTAGCATGGGTTTCCTCTGGGTGCTCCAGTTTCCTCCCACACTCCAACATACTAGTAGGTTAATTGGCTGCTATAAAATTGACCCTAGTCTCTATTTCTCTCTCTCTGTCTGTGTGTGTATGTTTGGGAATTTAGACTGTAAGCTCCAATGGGGCAGGGACTGATGTGAATAAGCTCTCTGTACAGCGCTGCGGAATTAATGGTGCTATATAAATAGATGATGATGATTATAACACTACTATTAAGGTGATCACTATTGGTACAAAAGAAGCTTAACTTAATTGCTGATCTCTTACCTCCCTGCTTAAATTAATGCAGGATCTAACTAACTTTGTGAACTTCGAATTCAAAGTTAACATATCACAATTCGGAAATATTACACTGCAATACACTCCATAAATATAAACGTAACAAAGTAAATTCTTCAAAGAGTTAAGTATATACCTTACTTGGGGATACACTTTACTAATCCTTTGGCTATATTATACAAATGGAACAAGCACAGCTTGTTTAAAGGCATACTCCAGGACCTGTAGAAGATGTGGGAATCCTCCTACTTGTTCTGGTCTGTAGAATCCATGCCATACAAATTATAAGACTGCTCAGACTGCTATACTGCTGATTTTGGATAATCCACAATTCTTTCCCGTGATAAGCTCATCTCAGTATAGCTAGTAAGGAAAGCAAAATCTAGTATGGTATACAACTTCCTTGTGTTCAAAATTTTTGGAAATTACAACTCTGAGGATCAGAGAGATGGACTTTAGTTTTTCACTTTGTCACAATTCTAGCGGATTCAGTTTTTTGTTGCAGCTTTGTATTAGCGCTTGTAGTAACAGAGGCGTGGAGCCCCACGATTTCTGCCAGGGACCCCTGCACGGAGATATGGCCTTCACTGCTGGTGAGTTCACAGGTCCTGGCCCTCTGCACTGCCTCCAGGCATGATGAGCTGGTATCAAACGGCAATAAATGACTGGCCAACATGGTCAGGACTGGTATACAAATGGATTGCAGAGTGCCAAATCAGAAAACAGGAAGAGGTGTCAGAAACCGACTAGGTCAGAATTCACAGAAATCAGCCTCAAGAGTAAAGGTATGGAGCCTAATACTCTGGCACAGAGCAGGCTTAAATATCTGAGCTGATGAATAAGGCGGCTTCTGGTCAACAGTCACATGACCACAGGTTAGAGCTCTTAAAAGGCCATGCACCTCCTGTTGTACAGAGTGTAATTGTGGCACAGGATCCAGCGCTTGGGGCGGAGGGGGTAGGAAAGAGAGCGCACTGGACAGCGGATTCCATATGCAACTCCAATGTGTGACATACTTCTTACTAGAGATGGTCACTGACCCCCGTGTTTTGGTTTTGTATTCGGTTTTGGATCTGGATTACCGTCGTGTTTTGGTTTTGGTTTTGCAAAACCGCCATTGCGTGTTTTGGTTTTGTTTGGTTTTGTTTTGCTATTTTGTTGGAAAATCAATGTTTTTGGGCTTAAAATAACCCAATTCAGTGCTCCACCTGTTTCATAGATAAGTAATCTAATTGTAAAGCTAATAAATTATCAAAAAAACAGTTTAATTCCTGGTAGGTAGGCCTTCATTTATTCTACACACAAAACAGGTTGTCTTCCTCTCCATCTATGCATATTGGCAATGGCAATGCAGCCATCGTCTTTGGATGTATATTACACCCTACACTTATAGTTAAATATGTAAAGAAATGGAAAAAGGCAGTTTGCTTTCTGTCTCTATAGGCCCCCCTCCACTTGTTGAAAAAAAAACAAAAAATTTAGTCGTTATACACACTGTACAATATTAATTGAAATGGACAAAGCCAGTTTGGTTTCTGGCTCTCTAGGCGCCCCTCCACTTGTCGAAAATTTTAAAAAATCAGCCGTCATAGACTGTACAATATTAAGAGAAATGGACAAAGCCAGTTTGGGGTCACTCTGTCTATGACACCATACCCTTAAGGAGAAATTGCCCAAACAGCAGCCTTTCAAGACGGTACGTGATATGGAAATGCCACAAGTCCCTTTCCTCTTTGGGGGTAGATTGCACCCTACACTTACATAGAAAGTTTTAAAAAGATGTTATCATCATCATCTTCAGCTTCATCCTCACCCTTATCAGTGTGTACGTCGTCATCACAGAATATCAATTAATCGCCGCTTGAATCCGCCATTAGAGAACAGTCAGTGCTTGGATGTCTTGGATGGTGAAGGCCTTCCTCGTGGAAGATGTAGTTCATTTTTATAAACATCATTTTCTCCACATTTTCGGGAAGTAACCTTCTACGGCGATCACTGACTAAGTTCCCTGCTGTGCTGAACACTCGTTCAGAGTACACACTGGAGGGTGGGCAGTTTAAATATTGCAAAGCAAGTTTGTACATAGGTTCCAAATGGCCTGCTTTTCTTCCCAGCAAGGAAAGGAACTGTCTGACATTTCCATATCAACTACCTCTTGAAAGTAATCCTCCATCATCCTTTGCATGTTTATACTCGTATTGGATGGAGTTATGGGCAAAGTGACACATTTATTTGAAAAATCCTTCAAACCAGCCCAGATGTTAAATTGTTCTGGTCTGCCCCCTGTGTCTTCCATGCTTCTTTTTGGGAAATTTAATTTTTTATGAGCAGCAGCAGCTTGAGAAAGTGAAGGAGGACACGTCGTCAAGCCAAGGCCCAGTTCAGCGGCCAACTTGCTAAGCAATAGCTCCTTACAAAAGCTCACATCTCGCTCATTTACAAATAAAGACTCAATATAGGTCATAAACATTGGATCAATCACAGTGGCCAAAACGTACTGATCCGAGTTCAAGATCTTAATAACTCAAGGATCATTGTGAAGCGAATGAAGTACTTGATCGACAAGGCCAACATACTTTGCTGAATTGCTTGCTTTCAGCTCCTCCTTCATTTTCCCAAGCTGCCTTTCCAATAGTCTAATTAAAGGAATGACTTGGCTCAGACTAGCAGAGTCTGCACTCACCTCACATGTCACAACTTCAAATGGTTTCAGCACCTTGCACAGCACTGAAAGGATTCCCCACTGTGCAAGAGTGAAATACATCCCCCCTCCTTTCCCAATGTCATGGCTTGTGCAATACGGATGGCTTTGCGCTGTTCCTCCATCCTCTGAAGCATGTACAGGGTGGAATTCCACCTAGTTGCCACCTCTTGCTTAAGTTGGTGGCAGGGCAAGTTAAACTGCTCTTGGAGCTGCTGCAATCTCCTACATGCTGTGGCTGAATGCCTGAAATGGCCTGAAATTTTACGGGCCACCGAAAGCATCTCCTGCACCTCATGGTTATTTCGTAGGAAGCTCTGCACCACCAAGTTGATGGTGTGAGCAAAAAAGGGAATGTGTTGGAAATCACCCAGCTGTAATGCTCGCACTATATTGTTGGCGTTATCAGAAATGACATACCCTGGGGAGAGTCCAAGTGGTATAAGCCATGTATCAATCACATCTCTTAGTTTGCGTAACAAATTGTCAGCTGTATGCCTGTTAGTGAAGCCGGTGATACAAAGAGTGGCATGCCTGTGACAAATGTTACATAGTGGTGTACATGCTGCTGCTGTTCCTGCTGATGACGGTGAATGACCAACCCAGTGGGCTGTCACAGTCATATAGTCTTTGGTTTGACCACTTCCACTTGTTTACATATCTGTGGTTAAATGGACAGTGGGCAGAATGGCATTTTTCAGCACAATCTCTACATTTTTACACACTTTTTGGTATAGTTGTGGAATAGCTTTACGGGAGAAATGGTGTCGCGATGGAATTCTGTAACGCGGACACAAAACCTCAATTAAGTGTGAAAAACCAGCTGTGTTTATTGTGGAGATTGGACGCAGATCTAACACTAACATTGCAGCCATAGCGTCTGTGATTCGCTTGGCGACTGGGTGACTGCTGTCATATTTGCTTCCCCTAGCAAATGATTGTTTCACAGTTAATTGCTGAAATGTAGGACTGTTCATTTTCTTGACCTGCCTCTGGGCTGACGATTCACCCCCAGCAGCAGCAACAGCAGCAGCAGCAGTGGGACTAACGCTTTCTTCAGGGGAATCAATAATAGTGCAGAAGTCATCCAACCTTAATAAGTGGGATGCCGGGCTAACTCCGAGCGCTACTGAGGATATTGATGAGGATGGTGTTGTGGGTGTATTTTGTAGCCGTCGGTATGTCGGTGAGCGGAGGGTCTTAGCTGATGATGGAGTGCTTGTAATTTTTTGGGAAGAACTTTCAGCTTTTCCCAACACTTTGCCATGAACTCTCGTTAAGTGGCGTAACATAGACGAGGTTCCAAGATGGTTAAGGTCCCTCCCTCGACTGACTGTGGCTTGACATACACTACAAATGGCTATACAATTGTTGTCTGGATTTGGGTAGAAATAATTCCACACATAAGAAGTGGATTTTTTTGCTTTATGCCCAGGCATGACAATGGCCTTTTTCTTGTCATGTGCCAGAACTGCTGCCACTGGTGCAGGACTTACACAAACAACCTCATCCTCATCAACATGCTCATTAGCGCCCTCGTCACCTACACAAATCTCCCCCTCATCCTCTTCTAATTCCAAAGTGGGATCCTCAATTTGTGTATCACCGGCTACACTCGGGCTATTAATGCACACATCAGCAGAATGCTCACGATTAGACATCCCACTGTTGGATGGACTCTCCACAGGGATTGGTGTCATTTGTGAATCAGAGCAAACATTATCCTCTAATGCTTTACTGTTATCTTGCAGTTTGGCTTTGACGCGTAACAGTAGTTGTGCACCAATTGTAGGCTCGGTAACTTTTTGGGATCTGCCACTAATAGCCAAAGGTGAAGGCCTCATTCTCTCTTTGCCACTGCGTGTGTAGAATGGCATGTTGGCAATAAAAAATTTATCGGCACTTAACTTTTGCTCAGTAACACTTCTTTGTCGCTTCAACACACTAAATTTTTTTTTTTTTTTTGTTTTTTGGACTGATTTCGAAACACTGTGTAGTTTGACATCGCTTTGCCCAGATAACATACTGGAAACACTAACATCAGGACTGGTGACAGAACCTGGTTGCTCATTCTGATCATATGTGGACTGCTTTGAATCCATTCTGAGCCCAAAGCACTTGTAGTGCTAAAAATTATTTGGTAAGATACTGCTGACAGATAGTAATTTTGACAGCCAGAAAAATGTATGCACAATTATGGGGGACACCCCAAAAGCACTGGGGAGTGCTAAAAATTATTTGGTAGATACTGCTGACAGATAGCAAATTTGACAGCCTGAAATATTTATGCACAATTATGGGGGACACCGCAAAAGCACTGGGGAGTGCTAAAAATTATTTGGTAAGATACTGCTGACAGATAGTAATTTTGACAGCCAGAAATATTTAGGCAAAATAATGGGGGACACCCAAAAAGCACTTTGAGTGCCAAATTTAAAAAAAAAAAAAACAACTCCTCTATCCTCCTCTCTTCTCTAGCGATTTTTGTTAGCATGTTAGCACAATTGGAATCAGAATATTGTATTCTCTGTCCCTGCTCTAATCAGCCTGTGACTACACCCTGCTCTCTCCCTCTGTCAAATGGCGATGGATTGCTGTGGAGGCGTGTATTTATAATCTTCAAGTATCGCGAGAACTGAGCCCCGAGATCCAACGACATCACGATGACGTTCGGCCTCGATTTGGATTCCGAACAGGCGGGAGAGTACCGAGCCACTCGGATACCCAAAGTTCAGGTGGGTTCGGTTCTCTGGGAACCGAGCCCGCCCATGTCTACTTCTTACAAAAGAAGGCTGCTTTGAATCCCCGTATTACATCTTTGTATTCTGTGAAAGTCATCTATCCAAAGGGGAGTGGCCTCCATCTTGAAGACCACCATGACTCTGCTAATAACTGAAACAAAAATACCCTTTATGAAAATAATGGCTGCAAGATTTGCGGGTATAACTCTTGCTCTCCAGGTAGCATCAATGCAGTATCACAATTCTAAGGGGAGTTTTTAAGTATACCTATGAAATATCTATAAAAGCCCGCAATAGGACTTACCTGGTGCCACAAGATATTCACAAAATTTTCTCAAATATACCACCTACTTGCGGATGGTCTCAAGCAAACATATTTGGTGGACTTTCTCAGACTGCTGGCCTGAGATAAGTGTCTTAATAACTAAGGTATTTTGGTATTCCTTTTCCTAATAGGCCACTATCTTCTTAGTTTGAAATAGACCACCTGGCCTAAAAAATAGTTTGCCCCAATTCATCTGAGTGGCTCCTAGAATCCACATGGCGGCATGATAAAAAATAACCTTCCCTCTTTCTAACAATTGTAAAACAAAGGATTATTTCAATCTCACTGCCATTCTTACAGTTAACTGAGGAATCTATGACTGCATTTGGCAAGTTGGACTAAAAAACACTCTTAGTTGAAATAGGCTTAGTTGTCCTCTCACTGGATGGATGCATGTGTACGTGGTATGGCAGGGGGTTGCATGATGCAGCTAAGGAGTGGCTTGATGTTTCTGGGGGGTGGCATAAAGTGTCTGGATGGTGGCATGATATACTTGAGGGGTGGATTGCTGTGGCTGGGGAGGGTATGATAAATGTAATATTTTATCATAATGTATGTATTATGTACTGTGTAATCTGTGTTATGTTCATTGTTCACTTATTGCTCAGATTTCCATATTTACATTTTCCAACAGGTCCCAGCATTCCAGAATCCATGGAAGAATCCAGTACCAGGTTGTGACAGTAAAAGGTAGGTGAGAGTAACACCATTTTAATACATAATGGCGGAATTCAATTAGCTGAAAAGTGTCTCCAGGATGTCTGCGAGACATTTTGCATCGAAGATTTGACAGAAATCTCCTCCTCCCTCTATGGAGTGCGAGGGAAAATGAGCGGAGATTTCTACAGTAACTGCCGGCAATGTGCACTGTGTGATGTCTGTGTTTCACATCAATTGAATCTCCATCAATATGTCATATCTAAAGATGTGCAGCCATGCCACATGTTGCCCATGCCAGCAACATTATGTGACCATTTCCTTTTTGGCAGGGTCATACAGCACCCTTACTTATCACATGCGGAAAGGGGTCCCAAAAACCTGCTGTCCAAGAGACCCAAATTCCTCTTGGTGGCCCTGCTACCAAGTGGTGGAGGAAGGTAATATGGTCAGATGAATCATCCGTCACTGTGTTCTAGACAAATAGACCAATAGACCAGTGTACGTGGGGCACCAACATAAAGAACTCTGCAGCCCTGAGTGTTGTTTCCAACAGTAACGGATTCTGGACGTTCTTTAATGTTTTATGTACATTTTATGCTAGGTGTGCAATGTTGCACATCATTTGGGTGCAGTTATTGCCTTAGAAAGCAAGGTCAATGCTAATTGCTCATTAATGGTACTGAGTGATAATCTTCACTTCATGTGGCAGCATTTCTAGCTGGCAAGAGGGAGGTCTTCCAGGATGACAGTGCCCCCATTCATCCACTGATTTCATGAGCATGACACTGATGTTATACAATTATCATGACCTCCTCAGTCTCCAGATCTGACACTACCAATCAGGGCCTCTCCTCAGCACTGGAATACTTTCCATTCTCTTTACTAGCAATGGCTCTATACAGTCTGAACATTGGTGCTCAATGCCCTATTAATTTATTATTAATAACTAATAGGGCCTAATAGGGTTAATAATTAACTATTACTTATTACTAAGTGACCTTATATTGGTGTTGCATTTTTGTGTCTGCTACCTGTATATGGGCAAGCAGTGTGGGGGGTGTGTGTATATATATATATATATATATATATATATATAATTATTTTCCCTCTCCCCTGGTACTTTCCTTTCTGAGTCCCTGTCCACTGATACTCTGTCCTCTCATCATGCACTCTGTCCCGTGTTCTGGGATCCTGACCACTAACACACCCCTTTTTAACCTGTTTAAAATAAAAACAAAGTACACCAAATCATATGATTTGTGTTCATGTTTATGGTATTTGTATCCATTAATACTGAAAAACATGAATTTTTGCATATGAAAAGAACAAAAAACAAACAGGAATAATAAACACTGAGTTCTCCAAAAGAATAAACACTGAAAACCATAAACCTTAAAAAATTACAATATATAAATGTGATGCTAATAAAAAGGATGTCCATACTCCCATCTGTGACTACAATCCTGCAAATGGGTGATCCACAGAGATACTAATCATACTTTCCAACTCTCCCAGAATGTCCGGGAGACTCCTGGATTTCGGATGGGTCGCCCGGACTCCCGGGAGAGTATGGCAGCCTCCCGCATCTGCCCACTACCTAGTGAAGTGGGCAGAATAACATCCAAAATGCAGCGATTCCCTGAGAATCGCAGCATTTGGTCCCCCCCCCCCCGCTGTAAATGGACTCCTTTGCGTCATTATGTCATGGGGGCCAATATGACACAAATTTCTGAGCCCTGTCCCCGCGCGCCCACCTGCACTTGACAGCTCCCGGACGTCAACTGCCATAAGTGGCAAGTATGAGATACTTACCAAAAGTGGAAAGTGACCTGCACCTAAGTTTGTGGTCAAATGCTTGTCTGTATTTTTTCCTATTTCATAAATGGTCCCTTCAGCCAGCATGAACCTTTCATGCTGCAAAAGTTAAAGCAGAAGGGGACCTGTTTTGTGGCTGAATGGAACAAGCAGACAAGCATAGCAGAAGGACACTTTTTTGGTCAGTGGAAAAAAACTGCAGACATAACAGATTTTTTATATGCAAATATATATGAATTTACAAATAAATATGATATGCAGATGGAAACAGCAGGATACTACCGTTGTGTAACTGCCCACATCACAACAGAAACAGCAGCAAGATGATGTTTTAAAGTTGGAAGGAACATGGAAGCAGACACATAGTAGGAGAATACTGTTTTGGAGACAGGAAATAACATGGGAACCCATCCATGGAATCTTGTTTTGGACCAGCAAGGAATATGAAAGCAGACAGATGGAAGGAGAACACAGGGCATTCAGATATAAAGAAAAACAATTAGTAAAACTGATATAACATACACAAGCAAAAACAGTTTAAAATGAAAGGAATTGAATTCAGAGCATAGCTTACAGATAAGTGGTATATTCTGGCCAAGGGAAATTGGCTTGGAAGATGAACAGCTTATCAATGTGAATTGATTTCCCAAAAGTCTGACAATTTGCTGTACCCGGTCTCAGCCTTTTAAAGACACTTCCAAACCTCTTCCTACACCCAGGGGTTGTGGCCTGTGACACTTTTTTCAATCATCATTTGCATGTTGCCTAATTTACTAACCAATTCTACTATGTGACCTAACTTTTCTGTGGAGCGTCACACAGATCCAATTTAATTATTAATAAATCCCCTATGAATATGTCCATCTTTTGATATCAAACACGCCCAGATACAGTGTAATCGTAGAGCTTATACTCCTTTCTTTAACTTCTCTGCAGGGCAGATTTCTGAATATGACATATGAGTTGCCCTTCATCATGCTATCTAGGAATATGTGGTTTATCACTACTTTTATTGATTCTAAGTGGCATATTTTAAAACTGAATTCTATTTGTCTATATAAAGTATAGCCAAGTTAGCAGATGGGCTGTGTGATCCAGACACCATGCTGAGCGGTTCCTAAAAGTCTATTCAGGTATCAAAATCCATCCCAAGCCAATCTATATCTCACAGCAGGGGCCCTTTGCTGCTGCCACAGATGACACTCCTATCTTCTCACACTGGAACATACAACATACTTTCTGTCTTATCCCTTATTCCCCACAATTATGTGATGGTTTAACCCTTATAAATTACTGTAAGTACTCTATGTTCATGACAGTAGGTAGCATGTCCAATACTGTTAAGCTGCCCAGACACATTGTGAAATGATTGCTCAATATGATTTTCAAGTAAACAGATCAGTGCAAGGAATTAGTGGCACTATATAAATAAATCATGATGATGATGATGATGATGATGATAGGCTCCTGCATTTATGGATCAAATTATCACCCACCCCCCACGCACACTTTCCCTCCCCCCAAACCACATGTGACAATATAAACCTTTACTTTAGGGTTGTATAACCGCATCTAAAGTACATGTAAAACATACAATTAACTAAAGAAATATCATAGAAAAAGTATATATTTTGTATTTTGCTAGTTTTTCCCTATATAATACATATTCCGATAGGTCACCAAAAGAAAGCTCATAATAGAAAATTTGCTCGGGTGCACTAAGAAATAAAAACCCTTTCTTTAGTGAATTGTTTTCATTACAAAAATGTGACAATGTATGTGGTAGTTAAAGTTTAAAAACGTCTGGTATCAAGAGATTAATCCACAATAAGTTCTCACTTGTTCCAGATTGTTTAAATGTGTGTATTGATGGCAGTGATGTCATTCTGCTGTAGGAAATCAAGTAGTAATATGACCACATAAAAATATGCATTAATCACTGTTTTTCAATTATTTCTGCCTTTTTAGTTTACCCAAAGCTTTCCACAGTGCATTTTTCATTTCTTTGTTTCGTAGGCTGTAGATCATAGGATTTAGAAGAGGTACTACAACAGAATAAAATACTGAGACCACTTTGTCTACTGGAGAAGAATGCTTAGCCTTTGGGCGTATATACATAAAGATGACTGTACCAAAAAAAATACCAACAACTATAATATGAGAAGCACAAGTGGAAAATGCCTTTTGCCGTCCAAGAGAAGATGGTATTCTTAAAATAGTAATGATCACAGACATATAGGACAAAAAGGTCATGATGAAACAGCTTAGAATTACTGTCCAAGCCACTGTTGAAAAAATGATCTCATTCAGCCAGGTGTCTGTGCAGGACAATTGTAGCAGGGGACTGAAGTCACAGAAGAAGTGGTCAATTGTGTTTGGACCACAAAAGACTAGCCGCGACATCATAGCAGCTGGCAGAGAGATGGATACGCAACCAGCAAGCCAAGAACCAGCTGCAAGCTTTCCACAGATAGATCTACTCATGAGGGTGGAGTAACGCAAGGGATAGCAAATGGCCAAGAATCGATCGTAGGCCATTGCGGTCAATAGAAAATGTTGTGAGGCTCCAAGAAAGAAGAGAAAATAAAATTGGGAAATGCACCCAGTGTAGGAGACAGTTTTGTTTCCTGATGCTAGGTCTTTTAGCATCCTAGGGACAGTAACAGTAGTATACCATATTTCTAGGAAAGAGAAGTTTCCAATGAAGAAGTACATGGGTTTATAAAGAGATCTCTGAGATGTCACCAGGATGATAATGAGAAGGTTGGACATCAAAGTCATACAGTATATAGTTAAAAACAAAATTAACAAAATCAGCTGAGTGTTTCTGCTAAGGGAGAATCCCAAGAGAATAAAACTTGTCACAGAACTGTGGTTAGTGCTCATGTTGTCCCCCTAGCATTTTGATGTTAAACTTCTGCAATGACAGCAAAAAAATCAGAAAACATACCGTAATTAAAATGGAGAAAGGATTACCAAAAGAAGAAGAAATGCATTTTACATAGTAATAATAATAATAATAATAATAGTAATAATAATAATAATAATAAATTATAATGTTTAAATATAAACTAAACTTGTAATATTCTAAGCATATCACAGTTTTCCCATTATAAATACCGCTTGCCAGCTTTAGCATCTTTCTAGCCTGTGCATGGAGCCTAAATTCTGTCTCAGGAGTTGCTTATGGAAACTCACAGCTATCTTGTATTTGGAAAATTGTCTTAAAGGGGTCTATCCTTTTAGAGGTCACACACTTTCTGTACATACAAACTCTTTTGTATTGAGTAATGCATCTGTATTATATAAAGATCAAACCTTGAACTAATAATTATTTTATATTGGATGTATAATAAATATTGATTTTACGTTGACGCGTCTATACTCTTATCATTACAAGAGCACACTATATTCAGACAATCAGTTAGATTGCAGGATCTCTCTTTTTTTTTCTTTTTGTATGAATCACCATACTGAAGAGAATATCCATATCTTCCTTATTCTAGCAGTCTAAATTATTGCCTCTGTCATTTTATCACTTTATCCTGCAGCAATCAGAGGGGGTTTTCTAGCTCTCTATTGAGGAACATAGTAGGCAGGGAATTTGTAAAGATCCATACACCCGTCTTATTTTAAATTTTTTACATAGTTACATCCAGGGAAGTTATTATGCTACATAAATCAGCACAACTGGTTCCCCTGTTGACGATCTAGACTGATAGAGAACGAGCTGCAACTCTTGGCACCACAGTTATAAGTTATTAGTAGAGTACAATATTGTCACTTACTAGGGTGGAGAAGCATAATAAAACTAACAGAGTTTGATAGTCTGCATGTGAGAAGCCATTCCATACCTAGCAGATTGAATTGGAAGTATTACAAGGGCTTTTTAAAAGGCTCAGGGGTCTATTCATCAAGATGCGGTACAGCTAAATTTGCATTGCTGCACATCGCAGTGATGCATATTTAGGATGCGCATTGTCACAGCACTTTCACTATACCGGATTCTGCAAAGCCAGAGAGGCTTCAGCAGGATTCCATAGGCAATGACAGGTAACGCCATCCTGAGATGACGTTACATGTCCGTGCAATGTAAAGCTTATCAAACTTCATGCATTGCAGAACATCGCAGTCCCCATAGTAATCTATGGGGACTGCGATACTGCACAGTATCAGCCTAAACGGAGGAGATTTCTATGAAATCCCCTCCGTTAGACAGTTAATACATAGCAAACTTAAAAGATGCGGAAACGGCTGTTTCCGCATCTTTTAAGTAAATTTTTGCTTGATGCATAGAACCCCTCAGTGAGGCAGTGGTGATGTATATCTTGTCGGCTACGGGTAAGAGGGAAAAATAAGAGCAGGAACAGTGATAGACAGTGACAGGGAGAAAGGGAGTGAGTGAGAGGAACATGGGGTATGTAAGGGGGTGTGAGAAGAAGGTGGTGAGACTCAGAGGAAAGCAGGGGGAGAGGGAGAGAAGAGGTTACCTGGAATGAAGTTTGGGGCACATGGGCAGAGTGGACATAATTAATATATAAGGGACAGGAGAAGGGACACATGGAGAAGAGTTGAAGAAACATTATGGAAAGTTGAAGGAACACAAGAGATATGAGAGAAAATGTAAGTACACAAAGGAGGCATGAGAGAGATATAGGAACATGGAGGGCATTATAGAGCAGTGAAGGGACACGTGAGAGACAGGAATAGGTTGAATAATATTGCATCATTTAATATGTTTTATATTATACTACATAATGTTATAAAGCATCTGAAATTAACTTCACACTATTAAAATCGCTAAATCTTCTGGTCCAGGACCCCGACCATTCACTACAAATCTCCATCCCAGCACTTCTAAATTACCACTGCGACCACTGGTCAGGTGTGTAATTAACGGAGAGAAACGGAGTAATGTATAATGCACATTTATTTAGATTTGTTACTGTTGTATGAGGGATTTGTTTGCGTGCTAAATATTGTAATATACACATCAAGAGTTACAGTGGATTTAATATGGAACTGGTTAATTTACTGTATTTAATTAAGCAGATTTGGATCTCCTAAGTGTAGTGTACTTTTTATAATGATGTATGTGAGTTTACGCAAATGAATTAATCTTATAAAAACACACCACTGATTTGCAGATTGTCAGCTTGAATGTGGGATCTCGTCAATCTAAAGGTGGGAAGTTTCTTCCTAGGGCACTGATTGTGATCATTGACACAGAACTTCCAGTAAAAGTTTTTGGTCAAGGCAAGGATAAGCTCACATAGCCCCTGTTTGGATTTATTCAGCAACTAAACATCTAACAAACCTAATTTTTGCCCATTGAGGATGGTAATCACAAAACTGTAAGTAGAGCGGTTTACTATCTACTGCACTTATTTGGCATCTATTCAAGAACATTCTGGAAGTTAAACTGGGATTTCAGTTAAGACTGATTAATACCTAATGCAGAGGTTAATATCTATACACATTGGGCCTGATTCATTAAGGAAAGTAGGGAAACAAAATAGATTTTTCTTTATGACAAAACCATGTTACAATGCAAGGGGGGCATATTAGTTTATTATTTTCCATTTAAGTTTAATACTGGCTTTTTTTTCATGCAATACACAAATATTTGATAGCTTTATTTTTACACTGAAATGTAAAGCTGATTTAGGACATGCCCTTCCCCAGCTATAAATCTGTCCCCACATTTTAAATTTAGCTCCCCCTCCAATGCAACATGGTTTTGCCAAGGTGCTCATTTTTTTTCTTTACTTTCCTTAATGAATCAGGCCCATATACTTTATATTTTTCTCTCCTCATTAAGCATTTCAATTTGAATTGTTTATGTTTAATAAACATATTATTTTTTAAACGGTTCCAATTCTATGCATAATAATTCTGCCTCAGAGAATGAGCGATTTTATAATATTTGGCATTAGAAGATTACTATTAGTGCTGTCTTTTATATTTTTCTAAATAAATGTACTTGTGTCACCCTCTATAAATGTTTTACTTTAATAAAATATGACCTAGTGGAAACATTCTCCTTATTCTTATTCATGTTCGTATACATACATTACATGAGTCCTACGATATACACAATGTACCACAAAAACAGGAATGTAATGAAATAGTAAGAATTGAATAATAACAATTTCATACCTGGTTATCTGCAATGCTTCCTGAGTAAATTGCTCTTGCTATTTTATTAATGTTCATAGCTTATATTCTATTCTTTCTAAGTTTCTTGGGGACCATTTATTACTAATGAATTTCATTCAGGGACAACACAAAAAAACTAAGAAAAAACTCTCCCTAAGGAAGTGTTTATCTAGCAAGATAGTTATGGCTGTTGGTGATTACGCTGCATTAGCCAATGGCCGTTGCTTATTGCATTGCTTTGGCTTAGCCCCTTTCTAACCTTTCTTTGTAAAAATAAAAAGTTATGATAAGAATTTAGGATTCTCGGAGGTCATTTATGAAAGTTTAAAAATACAGGCCCGCAGTTAAAATTATGTTGTGTGATGTCATGCAATTTGAGCAATTGTACACATTTTTTTACAGAAAACACATTGATCTGCACACGAAGAGGCATCACAGGAAGGAATAACATTTTGCATGCTATTATTGGGAGAGCTGGCCAGAGCAGGGTATTCATTACTGAATGCAGGTTATGCACACATAGGTCCAAGCAAAACTCAATATAGGTAATGTGTCAAAGAACTTGCACTGCCCAGTGTTGGGTGCAAATACATTGGCTAGGGTTACCTTTATGTAGCCTAGCCTGCCTGTTAATATGATGTATCTATAGTTTTTGCCTTTGAGGCAGGAGTACAGTTCGAAGGGTAGAGAACTACATAGTAATATAGCAACACCATTGTACTTGATTTGGCTGGAAGAATAAAAGGCTGAGGGATACCACTTGGATGTAAGGAAGGATGGTTAGTAGCTCTAAAATAAGTTTCTTGAATAAAAATTACATCTATATAGATTTTGCCTGGAAAAATAATGATCTATGTCTTGGAGAGCTCAAGACATTAACAATAAGGATGACAAATCTGAATATAGATTGTTACTATTATAATACACTTCAGAGGTGCACAAAGAGAAGGAGAAAACTGAGATTGGAATTTGCTTATAATGGATGATTAGAATACAATTGTGATGTCACACCTACACCCGGGTTGTTTCTGTTTTGCTTTAAAATTTCACAACACCTGAATGTTTCTTTAGGTTTCATAGATGAGAAGACACTGAAGCAAAGGATGTTCCTAGGTGAATAGGGCTGCACATGACTGAATGTAATGTTACACAGAAATATAGAATTTGACGGCAGATGCGTACCACTTGGCCCATTTGGTCTGCCCAATTTTTAACCTATGGTAACCTCAAACTCTATTTGATCCTTTATTCTTTGTAAGGATATCCTTATATCTATCCCAAGCATGTTTAAATTGCTCTACTGTATTAGCCTCTACCACCTCTGATTAGAGGCTATTCCACTTCTCCACTACCCTTTACGTGAAGTAGTTTTTCCTCAAATTTCCTCTGACCCTACTTCCTTCTGTCACGCACCGCACTCTTAGGTCCTATTATTTACCCCTCCGCAGTCATTTTCGGCTGTCCCTGTGGTCCACATGCACTTAAAGGGGGGGGGGGGATTGTCACCAATGAATTTAAGCTGCACAACATTCCTACGCATAGGGGGCTGACCTCTAGGAGGCGGGCCCACCAACCTCTGGCCTGTACCAGACACAATGCTTGCATGGGAGTATATACCCAGGACAGATTTTTTTAGCAGAGCCCTGTACCCCAGGGTTTAAATGCACCGAACCGCCCTGGGCATCACCTATATTACAAACGGGCCCAGCATTGGACAAAACAGGACTATCTCTTACCACCTCAGCCTGATTACCCATTATAGACCCACTAAGACCCTTCCCCCATTGATTCCCCATAGCCCCGGAACCAGGCTGCCTATCCCAAACACCAGGATTACCAGCCAACTCCACATTTCTCCTAGTTACTTCGTCTATTAAGACGGCTGCTTTTTTCACCCTTTTCGGTTTCACCCTTTCACCCTTTTGTCTCAGGTCTCTCTGCAGGATGCTGCCCAGTCTGTTTCCACTCCAGAAATCCCTTCAAAACCAGTGCATGGGTGCTGCCATCTTGAATTCAGTCACATGCTCCCTCTCAGCCAGTCAGAGTGCTGCTTCAGCTCAACTGACCGCAGCCATCAATTAGGGGATACTTACTATAAAAGAACTTCCTGGAACCCTAATCTGTTGCCAATGCAATATTGATTCCAGAATCTTAGCAGTCTCAATCTCAGACCTACCGATTCCCGGCAGCAAAGTCCATCCTGCCTTGCGGCGGTTCTTGGTGAATACCGTGGAATCCGTTAGACTCCAGACCTCTTGGTCTGCCTTCGCCAATCAGGGTTCATACCTAGGTTTTCTGTTTCAGATCCGTAACACGGGGGAAGTAGAAGGCGGCCATCTCAAAGGAGCGGAGGGACGGCGCCTGACAGTATACCCTCTTGTCTTCTCAGTCTGTTGTCTAAGAAATTCCTTGAGTAACCGAGGAGTAAGTCCAACTTGTCCACCCAAGACCTCTCCTCAGGATCAAAACCCTTCCAGTGAAATAGAAATTGCTGGCGACCATGCAGTATGCAAGAATCCAAGATCCAACTGATCTCGTACTCCTCACCCGAAGAAGACCGAATGGGAGCAGGGTGAGATGGAGGCTGGAAGAATTCGTTGAGCACCAATGGACGTAACAAAGAGACGTGAAAAGTATTGTGGCATTTGAGAGAGGGAGGTAGACTCAACTTGTAACATACAGGATTGATAACCTGTGAAATGGAATAGGGTCCACTAAAATGAGGTGCCAATTTAATCGAGGGTACTTTGAGTTTTAAATTTCTGGTGGATAGCCACACCTGGTCCGCTACAGAAAGGATGGGCATAGGTCTCCGGTGACGATCAGCAAAAGTCCTATGATGTTGAGAGGCTTTAAGCGATTTTGTTCTCTTCCGAAACCAAATGAGTGAAAACTTCCAAAGAGGAGAATCGCCCGTGGGAACCGATGAACCGGAGGGAATGAACGGATCCGGAAAAATAGGATGGGTCCCAAACACAATGAAGAAGGGAGAAAATCCCATAGACTCATGGACATGCTGGTTATGAGAAAATTTGTCCCACAGAAGGAGCTGGGACCAGTTGTTCTGTTTCTTAGAAGAAAAACACTGAATGAAAGTATCTAAGTCCTGATTTGTTCGTTCTGTTTGGCCGTTGGTTTTGGGGTGATACACGGATGAGAACTTTAAATCCATGCCTAATTCTTTACAAAATGCCCTCCAAAAATGGGAAATGAACTGCACCCCACAATCGGAGATAATTTCTTTATGATATCCATGGATCCTAAAACTCTCCTTAATGAAGGTGGCAGCTAATTGACTGGCAGAAGGCAAACCACATAACGGAACAAAGTGAGCCATTTTAGAGAACCTGTCGATAACAAACCAGATGGTATTATACCCAGCACTGAAAGGAAGATCTGTGATGAAATTCCTGAAAATACTTTCCCAGGGGGAGTTAGGAATAGGTAGAGGATGCAGCAAACTGGCAGGAACTCTTCTGGAATACTATGATGAGCACAAGTAGTACAGGCTGCAATAAATTTGCGGCTGTGAATAGAAGGCAACCAGAACAGACGACACATCAATGCTGTGGTTTTCTTTACCCCTGCATGACCAGCAATGCGAGAACAATGGGCCCAGTGTAAGGCTTTGGGTCTTAAATGGGTTTCCAAGAAGGATCGACCAGGAGGAGCAGGAGTACAGGTCCAAGTTCTGGTAAGTGCAACAATACTGGAGGGGTCGATGATAGGTTGAGGTTCCAAAGGTGTCAAACGGTCAGAATCATCAAAGGAATGTGTGTAACGGATTTACTGGATTCTCTACTAACCTTGATTAACGCTGGCTTACCTGAGGTGCGGAGTCTAACGATCTCCCCGGTATTCACCAAGAACCGCCGCAAGGCGGGATGGGCTTTGCTGCCAGGAGTCGCAGGTCGCGGTCCTCAGGTTTGCCCCAAGGTGTAGTACAGTTGAGCAGGAGCAAGATGAGAGTAGTCGGACAGGCCGGGTCGGTACACAGGCAGGCAATGCAGACAGAATCAGAAAGCGGTCTCGGACTCAATCAAACCGGGTCGGTACACGGGTCACAAGAACAGAAGCAAGGTCAGCTAGCCGGGTCGGTACACAGAGGACAACTGAATCCAGAAGAGTGAACAAGCCGGGTCGGTACACTGGGAGTCAATACACACGAAGCAGGAACAAGGAAGGACACAGGAATCAGGAGCCAGGAACTGGTAAGTTGCTCTGACACTCTCCAAGTGTCAGAGCTAGGTTTTTATGCAGAGTCCCATTTGAATTCCCCGCCCTGGTGGTGATCATGTGACCGCCCTAGGTAGCGGTCACGTGATCGATGAACCCGGAAGTGCGGCTTCCGGGTCCGACGGAGCGACGGGAGAGCGAGGAATGGTAAGTATCGTAACAGTACCCCCTACCTTAAAGGTGGACTCCGAACACCTATACAGGTTTACAGGGAAATCTTTTATGAAAGAGTTTGAGTAGACGGGGTGCATGAAGGTCGACTGCTCTTACCCAGGAGCGTTCCTCAGGACCGTAACCTTTCCAGTCTACTAGGAATTGTACACCACCTCTGTTTTTACAGGAGTCCAAGATTTGTTTTACTTCATATTCACCCTGATTCTGAATAATAACAGGGGGAGGAGCCCTAGGAGGGGTGGAAAACTTGTTCGTAACCACTGGTTTCAGCAATGATACATGAAAAACATCTGGGATACGTAGAGAACGTGGTAAGCTTAATCTGAACGCTACTGGATTGATGATATCTGAGATGGAAAATGGACCAATGAACCTGGGAGCAAATTTCTTGCTGGGAACCTTTAACCGAATGTTCTGTGTAGATAGCCAAACTTTATCCCCGATAGAGAAATTAGGGCCGGCTCCTCTCTTTTTATCATAGGACTCCTTAGAACGAGAGATGGCTTTTCTGAGACTTGATTTGGTTTGTTCCCAGATATGTGCGAAGTTACGAAATAATACGTCCACTGCTGGGACTTCAGAAGCAGTAATTTGGGAAAAGGTGGGTAATCTAGAATGACAGCCATAGAGAACGAAAAAAGGAGAATTAGAGAGAGCCTCATGGAAATAGTTATTATGGGCAAACTCAGTCCATGGAAGGAGGTCCACCCAGTTGTCTTGATTGGCAGATATGAATATTCTTAAAAATTTCTCCAACTCCTGGTTGGTTCTCTCTGTGAGACCGTTAGACTGGGTTTGATATGCAGAGGAAAAATCAAGCTTGATCCCAGATTTATGACAAAAGGATCTCCAGAATTTGGATATAAACTGAGATCCTCGATCGGAGACAATGTGATGAGGACAACCATGAAGGCGGAATATCTCTTTGATGAAAATATCAGCCAACGAGGAGGAGGATGGAAGACCTTTCAATGGAATGAAGTGAGCAGTTTTCGAAAAGCGGTCTGTGACCACTAGGACCACAGTACAAGACTTGGAGGGAGGTAGGTCAGTGATAAAATCCATGGAGATTTCTGACCATGGGTATTCAGGAACTGGTAATGGAAGTAGATGACCATAAGGCCTCCTCCTGGGGGTTTTGTGTTGGGCACATATGGAACATGAAGACACAAACTTCCTTACATCTTCCCGTATGGAAGGCCACCAGTAATTGAGAGATAACAGGGCCCAAGTCTTGCGGATGCCAGCATGACCCGAGAAGAGGGAACGATGAGCCCATCGTAGAAGTTTGATGCGAAGAGGTACAGAAATGAAGGTTTTGCCTGGAGGACAGCTTTTCTTGATATGGGTTGCTGCCAATATTCGACTAGGGTCCAGAATAAATTTATTCTCCTCCAAGGGTTCCGAGTCAGCAGGATCAAATGAGCGAGATAGAGCATCTGCCTTGATATTTTTAGATCCAGAACGGAAGGAAATGTTGAAGTCAAATTGGGAGAAAAATAAGGACCATCTTGCTTGTTGAGGATTTAGGCAGCGTGTCGTATGTAGATATAGCAAGTTCTTGTGATCAGTGTAGATAGTGATGGGGAACTGGGCTCCTTCTAGAAGATGCCTCCATTCAAAAAGAGACAATTTGATGGCCAGGAGCTCCTTATCCACGATACCCTAGTTCTTCTCAGCAGGAAGAAGACGACGGGAAAAGAATCCGCATGGACGTAGTTTACCGGTAGTGTCTCGTTGAGAAAGAACTGCTCCTGTACCTACGTAGGATGCGTCCACCTCTAGAATGAACGGGCGAGAACAGTCAGGTTGCTGGAGGATGGGTGCTGTGGAAAAGAAGGATTTTAAGGTAGCAAAGGCTTGGATGGCCTCTCCAGACCATATTTTGGCATTCACAGACTTACGGGTTAAGGCAGTGATGGGAGCCACCAAGGTAGAGTATCCTTTAATGAACTGGCGGTAGTAATTGGAGAATCCCAGGAACCGCTGTGTAGCCTTAAGGCCCGAGGGTTGAGGCCAATCTAGTATGGCTTTTAACTTGGTAGGATCCATTTGCAATCCAGTGCCAGAGATGATATAGCCTAAGAAGGGAACTTGCCTTTGTTCAAAGATGCACTTCTCTAATTTACAATATAGATAATTCTTCCTAATGCGGGACAGAACCTCCAAGACATGTTTGCGATGTGATACTAACTCTTGGGAGAAGATGAGGATATCATCCAAGTAGATGACCACACATTGATATAATAGGTCTTGAAAGAGTTCATTCATGAAGCCTTGAAAAACAGCCGGGGCATTGCATAACCCAAACGGCATGACCAAGTATTCAAAGTGACCGTCCCAGGTGTTGAAGGCTGTCTTCCACTCATCTCCATCCTTAATGCGCACCAGGTTATAGGCCCCTCTGAGGACAAATTTAGAAAAGATGGTAGCACCCTTTATCCGATCAAATAATTCTGAGATTAATGGTAAAGGGTACCAATTTTTTACGGTGATGGCATTAAGGCCTCGATAGTCAATACAAGGGATGAGGCCCCCGTCCTTCTTCTTTACGAAGAAAAAGCCTGCCCCAGCAGGAGAAGAGGATTTCCGGATAAAGCCTTTTCTGAGATTGTCTTGGACATAATCCTCCATGGCCTTAGATTCGGGAATGGAAAGTGGATAAACTCTGCCTCTGGGTACTGGTTTGCCAGGAATAAGATCTATATTACAGTCCCAAATTCTATGTGGAGGGAGTTTCGTGGCCTCTTGTTCACAAAACACATCGGAAAAGGTTTGGTAGGGTTCAGGAAGCAGTGCCAAGGGTACCCTCCTGTGGCGTTTGGGACCCTCCTTGGGAACTACTTTTGATAGACAATGATTAAAGCAATGTTGTACCCAGGATAAGATATGACCGGACTGCCAATCCACGTTAGGAGAATGGAGACGGAGCCACGGAAGTCCAAGGATAACAGGATTGGTAGTTTTATGGATGACGAAGAAGGAGATACTCTCCTGATGTAGGGCTCCAATCTGAAGATGAAGAGGAGAGGTGCGTAAAAAGATAGATCCTTCAGGCATTCTTCCCCATCGATGGCTAAAAGGGAGATAGGTTGTTCTAGGGCTAGCGTGGAGATAGAGAATTGCTTTACCAAGGCAGCCGAAATGAAATTCCCAGCTGCTCCGGAGTCAAGGAGTGCGGATTGAGAAAAGGTATGTTGTCCAGACTGTAAAGAAATGGGAATAGTGACACAATCATTATTATAAGGAACTGAGGGAGAAGAAATAAGGAGGCCTAACGACACAGTTCCTGAACACGTTAGGCCCTGTCGTTTCCCGGACGTTTGGGACAAGAGTTCAGAAGATGCCCGCTCTCTCCACAATATAAACATAACTTGTTTCGGAATCTTCTCTCTCTCTCTTCGGCCGATAGGCGGGTCCTTCCCAATTGCATCGGTTCCTCGGGGGGAAGAACAGGTGTTTGGAAATTGGGGACTAGACGGATCATACTGCGTCAGGACTGTTCCTTCTCAGAACTACGCTCCTTGAAACGTAAGTCAATCTTAACGCAGAGGGAGATGAGATCGTCTAAAGATGCAGGGAGTTCCTGAGACACCAGTTCGTCTTTAATCCGATCTGAAAGACCCTGCCAGAATGTAGCTACAAGAGCCTCATCATTCCAGCGGAGTTCCGAGGCCATAGTTCTGAAGTGGACCGCATACTGACCCACAGACTGGTTTCCTTGGCGGAGACGCAATAACCCAGCAGCGGCATTGGAAACCCTTCCGGGCTCGTCAAAAATCTTCCTAAAGGTGGACAAAAAGGTGGATAAACTATGCAGGATAGGATCATTCCGCTCCCATAATGGGGATGCCCACGCTAAGGCTTGACCAGAGAGCAGTGATATCACATAGGCCACTTTAGCCTTTTCAGAAGGAAAATTCCCTGGCAACAGTTCAAAGTGGATGGAGCATTGGTTCAGGAATCCTCTGCAAAGTTTAGGGTCTCCATCGAATTTAGGCGGATTAGGCATCCGAAATTGGGAGGAAGAAGCTGCTGCTGCAGGAGGGGGGTCCGGAGCCGCACTCACTGGTGCTGGAGGTCCGGTAGCCACTAAGGTGTTCTGAACAACGTCCAGCCGGATAGATAAGCTCTGAAGGAATTTTAAAAGTTGCTCTTGGTTCGCCTCCTGTTTATCCATTCTACCCACTAAATGCTCCAGTAAATCTTTAACCACTGGATCCATGGTCAGCAAACTGTAACGGATTTACTGGATTCTCTACTAACCTTGATTAACGCTGGCTTACCTGAGGTGTGGAGTCTAACGATCTCCCCAGTATTCACCAAGAACCGCCGCAAGGCAGGATGGGCTTTGCTGCCAGGAGTCGCAGGTCGCGGTCCTCAGGTTTGCCCCATGTAGTACAGCGGAGCAGGAGCAAGATGAGAGTAGTCGGACAGGCCGGGTCGGTACACAGGCAGGCAATGCAGACAGAATCAGGAAGCGGTCTCGGAGTCAATCAAACCGGGTCGGTACACGGGTCACAAGAACAGAAGCGAGGTCAGCTAGCCGGGTCGGTACACAGAGGACAACGGAATCCAGAAGAGTGAACAAGCCGGGTCGGTACACTGGGAGTCAATACACACGAAGCAGGAACAAGGAAGGACACAGGAATCAGGAGCCAGGAACTGGTAAGTTGCTCTGACACTCTCCAAGTGTCAGAGCTAGGTTTTTATGCAGAGTCCCATTTGAATTCCCCGCCCTGGTGGTGATCATGTGACCGCCCTAGGTAGCGGTCATGTGATCGCTGAACCCGGAAGTGCGGCTTCCGGGTCCGACGGAGCGGCGGGGGAGCAAGGAATGGTAAGTATCGTAACAACCTGATAGTGCATCAGCTCGACTGTTCTTAACTCCGGGACAGAAAATAAGGACCAGATTGAATCACGCAAAGAAGGACGTCCAACGAGCCTGACGAGGGTTAAGACAGCGGCCTCCCGGATGAATATAAGATTCCTATGATCAGTGAAAACAGTGACTGGATGAAGAGCGCCCTCTAATAAATGACGCCATAAATCGAGTGCGGATTTAACCGCTAGAAGCTCTTTGTCCTCGATCCCATAGTTGCTTTCACTGGGAAGAAACCGCCTAGAGAAGAATCCACAAGGAGTGTGAATTCTGGTAGAGGATTTTTGAAAGAGTAAGGCACTAATACCAACAGAAGACCACTACCGAAGTGTACAGTAAGTCTTGGAAGATCTTGTTGACGAAAGTTTGAAAGACCGTGGGGGCATTACAGAGGCCAAAAGGCATCACAAGGTATTCAAAATGCCCATCTCTAGTGTTGAAAGTCGTCTTTCATTCATCCCCCTCCTTTATTCGAATCAAATTGTAAGCTCCGCAAAGGTCAAGTTTAGTAAAAATCTGGAATACGCTGATTCTGTCAAACAAGTTGGAAATAAGGGGCAAAGGATAACGGTTCTTAACCATTATATGATTGAGTGGATGGTAGTCAATGCAGGGACGTAAAGAACCGTCTTTCTTTGTGACAAAGAAAAACCCTGCTCCGGCCGAGGAGGATTTTCTGAGAGAGAGGGTAAACCCGACCTTTAGGAAAATGTTTGCCAGGAGTTAACTCGATAGGACAATCCCAGGGACAATGAGGAGGAAGGGTCTCAGCTTCAGTCTTACTAAAGACATCTCGAAAGGAAGCATATGCAGAGGGAAGAGTGGAGTCTGCGGAAATGGAGTGGCAAACAACCCAAGCAGCTGGATGAGAAACCAAGGGCAAACATCTAAGAGGACACTCGGGACCCCAGGCAATGACCTGGGCACGACCCCAGTCGAATTGAGAAGAATGCATTCAAAGCCACGGTAACTCTAAAATAGGTGGATTAATAGACTTGGGCACCAGAAACTGAATCGCAGCTTGATACAGTTGATGAGTTTGGGACTATTATCGCGGGTGTTAGCGATTTACACACGCTGGCAAAATCGGATCTTGATACATTTACCCCCATATCTGTTACCAGTGTCTTTCCCTGTAAGGTGGCAGTGAATTGCGCTCTCATTTGTTTAGAAATTTGATGATCACCGGTACATGTCAGATCTATAACAAGCATCCTTTCCCTCTCAGCCAGCCGCAGATTGTGCCCTGATGTGTTTAGTTATGTGGTGATCACCACCGCATGTCTGATCTGTTACCAGCATTTCTCCCTTTTTAAGCAGCAGTGTATTGTATTAAATCTTGTTTATGTGCAGGATGTCCACTGCTACACTTTGGATTAGTTGCCTAACAACAAGAGTAGCGTCCTCTCCTCCCATGCAGCTGGGACCTCATTGATTCAGCTGGCTGCTATGTAAATAGCTCTTCAGCTCTCAATAACTTGCTGCACTCATTGGATCAGGTGGCTTTATAAACCCCTTTCTGTTACAATACCAATGTTGGTGATAGTTCCTGCTTGACATAGTGTGCCTTGCATTCTGATCTGTTCTGTTCTCAGTGTATGATCCAGATTGATTAACGTATTCTCTATTTTCTCCTGCTCCTGGCCATTGGCTAGTTAAACAGATCTGCTTATAAACCTACCTGCCCTGACTCCTGTCTTGTTAAAGGAACTGGTGTCCTCTCCTGCTTCAGCCCTTGGCTTGTCTATTACTCTGCATTAACCCTTTCCAGTCTGATTCTCAGTTTGCTCTGTTATTACCATCTAGGTCACTACCTATTACCGTGTTCTGTCCACTCCACTGGACAATAGTGAGATCAACAACTATTACTACCCTAGCTTAAATCATCGTGGTTAATGTGGAACATTTATAGTTCCTAGGAAAGGGGGCTACTAAAGGTGAACATCTCACGAAGCTGAGGATCACATGCCATATTGCCCTTAACACCAAGGTTTTAGCAGGATCGCACATCACAATCCAGCTTTTACTTTTTGAACCTACTGTCCAGTGTGCTCCCTCTGCTCTTCCTCTGCTTCAGGTGTAGAATCCTGTGCCACAGTCCTACTATGTACAAGAGGAAACACATGGCTCTTTAAGAGCTCTGAACCTTAACCTCAGATGTGTTGTGTTTATCTGAGATCATCAGCTCAACTATTTAAACCTGATCTGTGCACAGGCCTGTGCCACAGTATTAGTTCCAAACCTTTACTCCAGCATCCTAGTACAACTTGTGGCTGATTTCTGTGAATTCTGACCCGGACTATTCTTTACTTCTCTTCTGCCTGTCGATTGGTACTGTTTATGCTCCTGATTGTTGCTGACCCAGCTTGTTCTGACACCCCTTCCGTTTTTTGGATTTGGCACTCTTCAGTCCTTTTGTGTACCAGTCCCCGCTACGTGGACCAGACTCTTCTTGCAGTTGATACCAATTCGCCACCTGGAGGCAATGACCTGCGAACCCAACAGCAGTGAAGCCCAAACCTTGTGAGGTCCCTGGCGAAAATCAGGGGTTCAAAAGATTCTGTGCCTCAGATACTGCCAGCACTAATTAAGGCTGGTGAAAGAGAATCCACTGTATAAGCTAGAATCGTGAAAGTATACTCTGGCCAGGGATTCCACTTGTAATTTGTCTCCTCAGGACCTTCTGCAGCACCTTTTCCGCAGGGAGGAAGAGCAAGAAACTTATCAGGACCTGCCTCTCCTGCCACCTGGACACACTCCAGATTATCCTGGGAACTCAGGCCCCTCCAGCTACTCCTGTACAGACACCTACTGTTAGTTGGTGGTCAACTCTTCCTCGTTAAGGAGTTAGTTGCAGCCTGTTCCACTTGCGTTGAACATAAAACTTTCGGTCCTTTACATCCTCTACCAGTTCCAGACATGCCTTGGACAAACATTTCAATGCTTTTGTCACTTATCTGACCCCCAGCAAACAATGCAATACCATCTGGGTGGTGGTTGCTAGATTTTCAAAAGTGACCCACTTAGTTCCCCTGAAGGGTCTTCCTTCTGCTCCTGCTCTGGCTGATCTGTTTGTCAAAGATATATTCAGATTATATGGTTACCCACAAGAAATTGTCTCTCCTCGAGAGATGTAATTTGTGCCCAAATTCTGGAGATCTCTTTGCAAAACTTTGACATCAAATTATATTTTTCCACTGCTTATCACCCGCAATCAAATGGGCAAACAGAGAGGGCGAATCAAGACTTGGAAATGTTCATTAGGATATATAATTCCGCAAGTCAGGACAAGTGGGTTGAACTGCTATCTTGGGCTGAGTTTGCTCATAATAACCACACTTATGATGGAATGTCCATGTCCCCTTCTTTCATTTTATATGGTTGTCATCCTCTTCTTCAGGTACTCTCTTCTGTCCAAAGTTCAGAGGTTCCTGCTGTTGACTCTCTGTTATAGAAATTCTCGGACAACTGTACCCAAATTAAAACAAATTTAATTAAAGCTTCATCTCGCTACAAATCTGCAGCTGACAAAGGAGATGCACAGTCCCATTTTATTTCCGGATGACAAAGTGTGGTTATCCACCAGAAACTTTCAATTAAGAGTACTCAGCATGAAGTTTGCACCATGTTTCATTGGACATTTTAAGATCCTCCAAATAATTAATCCAGTGGCCTTGGATTTACCGGCCTCATTACGTGTTTCCAATGTGTTCCACATTTCCTTACTCAAACCTTTAGTAATTAATTGTTTTACCTCTAGAAATTATCCACCTTCCACTATTTCAGTCAACCAGCAAGCGAAGTATGAGTTTAGCCAGGTTTTAAAGTCTTATGTTCCTAAAGGTGGTCTTCAGTTTCTTGTGGTTTGAAAATGATATGGTCCTGAGGAGCGTTCTTGGGTCAAGGCCTCTGACATTCATGTTCCTTGGCTTTCGAAGCTGTTTCATAGGAAATTTCCTGGTAAGCTTTTTATTAGGTGTTCAGAGTCTACCCTTAAGGGGGGTATTGTTACACATTGGAGTGCAGCTGTTATTTTTCAGTCCTGCTGTCTGGCGCGCTCCCTCTACTCTTCCCTCTGCTCCAGGCACAAAATCCTATGCCACAATCCTACTCTGTCCAACGGGAGGCACATGCCCTTTAAGATCTCTAAACCTGTGATCATGTGTGCTGATATAAGCTCAGCTCAGCTATTTAAACCTGCTCTGTGCACAGGCCTGTGCCAGAGTATTAGGCCACAAACCTTTACTCCAGTGATCCTGTACATCTTGTGGCTGATTTCTGTGAACTCTGACCCGGACTGTTCCTAACTTCTTTTCTGCCTGTCCAGGGCCTGATTAAGGGTTCCAGCCGCCCCAGGCTAACATACTGGTTGACGCCCCTCCCGCTAACACACTGGTTGACGCCCCCCCCCAACCAATATCTACACAGTGGTCAAAGTGAAAATTTAGAATAATTTTACAATCAAGGCAGCGGAAGTGGCGGTATGGCATATTACAGTCTACCAGCCCACTTCCACCACTGTGTGTGTGCGTGTGTATGTGTATATATCTAATATATAAATGCTTAGTGGCGTCTGTGTGTGTGTGAAAAAAAACAACAAGTTGCAGCGCCACCTGCTGGGCAGAGTTATACACTGACCTACTAAATTCATAGTGTGTGTGGGAAAAAAAATTCAAAAAGGGCTGAAATTTGGTAGGGCTCAAACTCATTTTCGTGAGGTAATTTTACCTCATGAACACACATGTGTAGAGGCGTGCGTTAGTGTGTGTGTGTGTGTGGAAAAAACTATTTTCTCAGAAAGGGCTCATCCAATTGACCTGAAATTTGGTATACTGACATTATTTGACAAAAAAATTAGAATAGTCAAGTCAGTTAACTTCCATCATCCCCCCTTCCCCCCGTGGGAGGGGTAGTAAAGGCTAAATTTACCAGTTGAGGGGTCAAACTCATTTTCGTGAGGTAATTTTACCTCATGAACACACATTAAAAAGGGCGCTTGCGTCGGGAAGTAACGATCTTCCCCTGAGGAGGCCTGGGCTAGGCCCAAATTCATGACAAGAACCTTTTTAAGACCTTAAGTATCTTGATTTGACTAGAATGCATGAGTATCATGCACGGGTTAACTTGTATATATATATATATATATATATATATATATATATATAGTTCACATCAATAAATGTAAATCCTTCTCTGCTGCTGTTCACAGAAGCCTTACATATTTCTCCATACACTATACCAAAGCAGTGGCGGATCCAGGGGAAGGGGGGGGGGAGATCGGGGCAATCGCCCCCCCTTGCAGGGGCTTACTGCCGACAGCTGCACGTTATGTGCAGGTCCGTTCGGCAGTGATAGTGTGCTGCCCGGCTGCTCTGATTGTGTTTTAAACACAATCAGAGCAACCTAATTATTTAAATTATTTAAATAAACATATTCCTCAAATAAGGTTCTCACACTGTTGTAATAAAAAAAGATACAATGCCTTGTGAAAATGCTTGTGTCTGTGTGAAACATTGACAATCCAGACGACCTAAGTTTTTATTCTTTGTACTCACTGTCCACTTTTTCTGTTTGTGCTGTGTCATATTGGATACATTACTATGTAATTATTTATTAACAACATATCTAATATTATTCTTTGGTAAGCACCATTTCTTGTTTTGTTTCTTTATTTTGGATAGCTCTACATTTGTTCTACAAATCCTTACATTCATAGGGACACCAAGGGGTAAATGTATTAATGTCCGGATTCTTCAACTCCGGCATGTTCAGCGTCTTCGGCGATTAAATTTAATGCGGCGCTGCATTGTAAAGGGGAGTTTCCCTTTACAATGCAGCGCCGCTTTAAATTTAATCGCCGAAGACGCTGAACATGCCGGAGTTGAAGAATTCGGACATTAATACATCTACCCCCAAATATGTACACATTTTATATAAGTAAACCTTAATGAAGTGAAGACATATATTTGTGAGTCTTGTTTTGTGTTATTTTTTGTTTTTTCCATTTTAAAAATAAAAATAAAAATTCTTCCTTATCATGGGAGAAATGTTGTTCTACAAAATCATTGTCACCAATAAGAAGCATTTGCCTTTCATGTGATAATCAGAGAGCATCAGTGCTCTCTGATTGGCCCAGGTAATCATCAGATGACAAGAAGTGCATTATTGTTTTGGTATTGCAAAAGTTGAAGTTCTCCATAGATTGCATTGTATGTTTTAAAAACACACTAAACAGATTATGGGACACAACTTGAGGTACTAACTAACATGTTGCGCTCCTCTGGCATCATTGATGCAATGTACTTCAACAAACGAAACTCTGTTAGGTTTGTAAGTGTCTTCTGTATAGATGGCCTGTGGGCCCGCCAGCCAATGAGTAAACAGCCGCAATAAGATACTACAAATAATTTATTGTTTTTAGATTACATATACATTCCTGATTATTAGTATCTAGCATGAGAGCCAGCGCTGTGGGTGCTGTGGAAGCTTGAGCACTCCCAACATTTGTGCTTCCTTTGCCATTACCACCACTACCAACCATATCTATGTATGGCATTATTCAGTCATATAGAGGGGGATAGTAATAGCACCTCCGGTAATTTTTAAACATTGGCTATTATGACATCTAGTGCTCCATTTCAGAAGCTTGCTGTTCATTGGTCTTGAATTTGGCATACACAAAGATTTGTATAGAGAATTTTGCAAATAAATGGAAAATTCTTATTTGAAAAAAAATAACAGTAATAGCTATGCCTTAATTGGAATTTTAGTTTTGTAGATAAATAAGACAAAAACATAGTGTAGTGCAGTACTATATGAATTATAAAACTACATTTATTTTATCTAAAAATGTAAATAATCTTGGAACATTTACACAATCCAAATAAAATCCAAATATATTTATTTTACAAAGAGCAAGCAAATCTACTTACATGTTATGAAGAAATGAGTAGCACAGTGGACAAATAACTGGCAGTGGATGTAGTATATTTAGATATTTCAAAAGTGTTCTACACTCTGCTTAATAGGCTTTTTTGTGTAAATTAAACTTTGTCTGTCTATAACATACAAAATACAATGTGTAACTGAACTAGAGATGGGCGGGTCCGGTTCTCCGAGAACCGAACCCACCCGAACTTTGGGTATCCGAGTACCGAGCTGAGCAGCTCGGTACTCTCCCGCCCATTCCGAATCCAAATCGAGGCCGAACGTCATTGTGACGTCGTCGGATCTCGGGGCTCGGTTCTCGCGATACTTCAACTTTATAAATACACGCCTCCACAGCAATCCATCGCCATTTGACAGAGGGAGAGAGCAGGGTGTAGTCATAGGCTAATTAGAGCAGGGACAGAGAATACAATATTGTTCTTGCAATTGCTCTAACCAAAATCGCTAGTGCAGAGAGGAGGATAGAGGTTTATTATTTTTTCTTCATATTTGGCACTCCCCAGCGCTTTTGGGGTGTCCCCCATAATTGTGCATAAATATTTCTGGCTGTCAAAAGTCATATCTGTCAGCAGTATCTACTAAATAATTTTTAGCACTCCTCAGTGCTTTTGGGGTGTCCTCCCTAATTGTGCATTAATATTTCTGGCTGTCAAAAGTCATATCTGTCAGCAGTATCTACTAAATAATTTTTAGCACTCCTCAGTGCTTTTGGGGTGTCCTCCCTAATTGTGCATTAATATTTCTGGCTGTCAAAAGTCATATCTGTCAGCAGTATCTACTAAATAATTTTTAGCACTCCTCAGTGCTTTTGGGGTGTCCTCCCTAATTGTGCATTAATATTTCTGGCTGTCAAAAGTCATATCTGTCAGCAGTATCTACTAAATAATTTTTAGCACTCCTCAGTGCTTTTGGGGTGTCCTCCCTAATTGTGCATTAATATTTCTGGCTGTCAAAAGTCATATCTGTCAGCAGTATCTACTAAATAATTTTTAGCACTCCTCAGTGCTTTTGGGGTGTCCTTCCTAATTGTGCATTAATATTTCTGGCTGTCAAAAGTCATATCTGTCAGCAGTATCTACTAAATAATTTTTAGCACTCCTCAGTGCTTTTGGGGTGTCCTCCCTAATTGTGCATTAATATTTCTGGCTGTCAAAAGTCATATCTGTCAGCAGTATCTACTAAATAATTTTTAGCACTCCTCAGTGCTTTTGGGGTGTCCTCCCTAATTGTGCATTAATATTTCTGGCTGTCAAAAGTCATATCTGTCAGCAGTATCTACTAAATAATTTTTAGCACTCCTCAGTGCTTTTGGGGTGTCCTTCCTAATTGTGCATTAATATTTCTGGCTGTCAAAAGTCATATCTGTCAGCAGTATCTACTAAATAATTTTTAGCACTCCTCAGTGCTTTTGGGGTGTCCTCCCTAATTGTGCATTAATATTTCTGGCTGTCAAAAGTCATATCTGTCAGCAGTATCTACTAAATAATTTTTAGCACTCCTCAGTGCTTTTGGGGTGTCCTCCCTAATTGTGCATTAATATTTCTGGCTGTCAAAAGTCATATCTGTCAGCAGTATCTACTAAATAATTTTTAGCACTCCTCAGTGCTTTTGGGGTGTCCTCCCTAATTGTGCATTAATATTTCTGGCTGTCAAAAGTCATATCTGTCAGCAGTATCTACTAAATAATTTTTAGCACTCCTCAGTGCTTTTGGGGTGTCCTTCCTAATTGTGCATTAATATTTCTGGCTGTCAAAAGTCATATCTGTCAGCAGTATCTACTAAATAATTTTTAGCACTCCTCAGTGCTTTTGGGGTGTCCTCCCTAATTGTGCATTAATATTTCTGGCTGTCAAAAGTCATATCTGTCAGCAGTATCTACCAAATAATTTTTAGCACTCCCCAGTGGTTTGCGCTCAGAATGGATTCAAAGCAGTCCACATATGATCTGAATGAGCAACCAGGTTCTGTCACCAGTCCTGATGTTAGTGTTCCCAGTACGTCATCTGGCCAAGGTGATGTCAAACAACAGAGTGTTTCCAAATTAGTGCAAAAAACAAAAACCAAAAATTTTTTTACTGTATTGAAGCGAAAAAGAAGTGTAACTGAGCAAAAGTTAAGTGACGATAAAAAAAAAATTGCAAGCATGCCATTCTACACACGCAGTGGCAAAGAGAGAATGAGGCCTTCACCTTTGGCTATTAGTGGCAGATCCCAAAAAGTTACCCAGCCTACAATTGGTGCACAACTACTGTTACGCGTCAAAGCCGAGCTGCAAGATAACAGTGAAGCATTACAGGAGAATATTTGCTCTGATTCACAAATGACAACAATCCCTGTGGAGAGTCCATCCAACAGTGGGATGTCTAATAGTGAGCATTCTGCTGATGTGTGCCTTAATAGCCCGAGTGTAGCCGGTGATACACAAATTGAGGATGCCACTTTGGAATTAGAAGAGGATGAAGGGGGAGATTTGTGTAGGCGACGAGGGCGCTAATGATGATGTTGATGATTATGATGCAGACAGATACCAAATTGCCTTTCTCAATTTCTATTTATATTCTAGATTATATAACGGCTGAATAGTTTTCTATTTTACTCCTAGTGGAGAGAGGATCTGATGCAGACAGATACCAAACTGCCTTTGTCCATTTCAATTTATATTGTACAGTATATAACGGCTGAATTTATTAGTATTTTATACAAGTGGGGGGGGGCCTAGAGAGACAGAAACCAAACTGGCTTTCTCCATGTCAATTAATATTGTACAGTCTATAACGGCTGAATTTTTTGGTATTTTATACAAGTGCAGGGGGGCCTATAGAGACAGAAAGCAAACTGTCTTTTTCCATTTCTTTACATATTTAACTATAAGTGTAGGGTGTAATATACATCCAAAGACGATGGCTGCATTGCCAATATGCATAGATGGAGAGGAAGACAATCTGTTTTGTGTGTAGAATAAATGAAGGCCTACCAACGAAGAATTAAACTGTTTTTTTGGATGATTTATTACCTCAACAATTAGATTACTTGTCTCTAAAACAGTTGGAGCACTAAATTGGGTTAATTTAGGCCCAAAAACATGGATTTTCCAAAAAAATAGCAAAACAAAACCAAACAAAACCAAAACCAAAACCAAAACACGCAATGGCGGTTTTGCAAAACCAAAACCAAAACCAAAACACGACGGTAATCCAGATCCAAAACCGAATCCAAAACCAAAACACGGGGGTCAGTGACCATCTCTAAACTGAACTCAAAACTGGCTAAAAAATTGTGCCCATATAGTAGTTATCAAGTGTTCATAGTCTAATTGAGCTAATGTTATAAGTGATGTACCCCAGGTTTCTGTCTTGGACCAATGCTCTTTATTTATTTTATAAATTATGTAGCATAAAGTATTTTCTGCAGGTGACACAAAATGATGTAGTATATTAGAGTCCATGCAAAATGTGTTAAGCTTATAAAGAAACCGAGATAAATTGGAGATTGGGCAGCAATAAGGCAAATTAAATCAATGTGGAGAAATGGATTTGGGGGCTAAACATATGCATACAGGTTACACTTTAGTTGAAACACTGTTGGGTTACTCTATGATAGAGAGGTTCTATGTATCATTGTAAATCATAGACTAGCAATAACATACAATGCTGATCTAATGCAAGATTTGATCATATAGTAAAAGCGACATATACATTTTGTCATTTTATAAATTACTACTGAGGCCTCTCACTGACTATAGAATTCAATTTTGGCCATCAATTTACTAGCGAGAGAAGAGAAGGGCAACCAAATTAATTATGGATTTGGGAGATCTCACTTAAAAGCAAAGATGGTCCAAATTACATTTATTTACACTAGAGAAAGGATGATTAATGGTAGGGTATGATCATTCTGTTTAATTTTATTAATGGCCCATAATGAAAATTCTGTGGTAACCTGTTCAATTTAGGGTTCACATAGAGAACATGAATTGACCACTAAATAGATTTCATCTCAGGTTAAGAAAAATGTTCTTTATTTTAAGAGCCATGAAATTGTGCAATGCTCTCCCACAAAATCTAGTAATTGCAGACACTGTAGTAAAAATTAAGAAAGGATTGGAAAGTTTCCTAATAAAACAAAGTATATAGATCATTGATAAGACAATATAATATGATGATCCATTTAATTGTTCAATTGCCAGTGTGGGGTCTAATGTATAGAGGCTTTTTCCTTTCTTTTGATCATCAAGGATTTTGTGGATGAAAGTTAATTTGATGGACATATGACTTTGCTGCAACACAAACAGCTATGTTACATTTGTTTCTATTAACCTAAATGTTTAACATCTGTCCCTGATGTTACACATTTTATATATATGATCATATCCTGTGGTCATGTCATGTTGGGTAGTTGCAGTGTTAGGACAATTTCTTTAGTAAGTATAATAGAATTGTACTATGATTGTGTCCAACGATCAGACCAAACAATCTTTACTTTGTGGCAATAACAGAAACATGGCTCACACAATCAGACACTGCCTTTCCTGCAGACCTTTCACATTGTGGTGGTTACTTCCCCCCCCCCCCACCTTCAACCCTGGAAGCAAACAAGAAGGTGGGTTTGGACTCCTCTTTCCCCTGTTATACCGCCTGTTCAATCACCGACATTATCATCTTTTGAAGTATATACTATCTGGACTTTAAAATGTTACATTTCTCTGCTGACAACCCCAGCATCATCTTGGTTGAGATCAACATCTCCAGACTTTCTCAGACGATCACCTTATCACCTGGAACTCTTCTACCATTTTACCCTCCTAGCACTCTGACCCAACCACGCCTCCTAATATCTAGTTCTATTCATTTAGAACAACTTTCCACCTCTTTGCAATAATATTTAACTATTTTTACATCTTTCTGTTCAGATCGGACTGTCCCATATCTTAATCACACACTAGCAGAAGCCCTTGTTCCAGTGCCTTTCATCACTGTGTCGTATACAATGTCAGCTGCAGCACACTCTGACAGGCCTATCAAAATGGTCACTGAGCTCCATTTTGTTGTTTTCATACTTTTCGGTGTGTATAGTAAAATACTTATCTGATCAAAGGCTGGGGGGAGATGTCTCCACATACTTTTTCAGGGCGGTGTCTCAGATGCTTTCTGCACATGTGCAGATACATTCATTTTTCTTATCAGTAATGTACCAATAAAGAGTCTGAAAATTATGTTCATACTCTTTAATGTAAGTTGATTCTAAGACCCTTTGTTCTCTGAGTATAAAAGCTGGAATGCAGCCACAGAGACTCTTGCCTCAGGAATGGACCTTGATGCAGAAAGGTGCCTGATGTGTTTTACAGCTTTCATGTGAAAGGAGAGGTCCTGGAAATTGACTGTTACTTGAACATATGAGATTCAATATAGGAAGCTAAGTAGTCATTTACTTTCCCTTTTATATTATGTTCATTGTAAAAATAAAGATAAACTTTTCAATAACTCTTGCAGTCATTAGACATTATCTCTTTGAAACTAAAAGAACCTTATTCAACCAAGAACACACACTAAAGAAACACATTGCCTTCAAAAACTCTCCTGTAGTGTTAGGAACCCCTCCAGCCGGCACAACACAACCCGGAGTCTACTCTGCCAGTCAGGTGTTCACTGGAGCCCCTGATGGTGGGGACAGACTGGGCTGCAGACTGACAGAGGGTCGTGAAGTGTGTACCGGCTGGGGAGAACCCAGGCAAGAAGAGTCAGGTCCACGCAGAGGTCAAAAGGTCGGCAGCAGGTAACAGTAACGATGAACAAGCTGAGGTCAGAGGTCACAGGCAAAGTAGCAGAACGGGTAAACGAGCCAAGGATCAGGGTCACAGGAAACACAAGCGAAGTCAAATACGAAGCCAAGGGTCATACACGGGAAGTCAAAACGTAGATACAGGAACAGGAACTGGAACAAGCAGGTCAGCAGACTGGAGCACAGAAGCTATAACCGGCAATGAGGTGGCAGACCTCATTGCCTTAAATACTTGAGACAGCCAATCAGGGCCCGGCTCAGATAGAAACCAGCCCCCTAACTTCATTAACCCGCAGGTTAGTAATTCTGTAGAGCGCATGCGCCCGGCTTCTCAATGCCGGGACGCAGCGCTGGAGCGTCTAGTCGTTGCCCCGGCAACAGCCGGGACATGAGAGGAAGTGACGTCCCGGTCACCATAGCGACGGCCGGGACGCAGGTGAGTGAGTCGTGGCGGCTGGGCACCGCCGCGGCTCGTAACAGTACCCCCCCCTTGAGGAGGGGTCGAGGGACCCCGACATCCAGGTTTTCTTGGAAATTTTTTAAAGAACTTCTTCAACTGTTTAGGAGCATCGAGTTGTCTCCGTGGGATCCAAGACCGTTCTTCTAACCCACGATTCCTCCACTGCACTAGGAAGTGCACCTGACCTTGCACTTTTTTGGAATCCAAGATCTTCTGAACAACGTATCTTGGTGATCTGTTTGATTTTCTCTCAGGCAAATTTGAAGACTGGATTTGAGTAGGATATAATACCGGCTTCAACAGAGAACAGTGAAATGTGTTGGGAATTCTCAACGAGCCCGGAATTCTTAACCTAAATGCAACAGAATTAACCTGCTTGATGATAAGGAACGGGCCGATGAACTTGGGACCCAACTTTTTGCAAGGCTGTCTGAGTTTAATGTTTTTTGTAGACAGCCACACTCTCTGGCCCACCTTGAAGGAGCAGATGGTACGGTGGCGATCCGAATTTTTTTTTGCGACAACTGAAGCCTGTTTCAGAGATGCCTGTACTTTCCTCCAGATAACTCTGAGATCTCTTGCAGTGGAACGGATCTCCTGGACACCAACTGGGTTAAGCGAATACAGGGAGTTAGATCTGGGGTGAAAACCATAATTGCAGAAAAACGGAGAAGTTTTAGTAGATGAATGACAGGAATTGTTACAGGCAAATTCCGCCCAGGGTAACAGGGAAGACCAATTATCATGGAACTCTGACGTGTAGCATCGCAAAAACTTTTCCAAGGACTGGTTAACTCTTTTGGTCTGCCCATTAGACTGAGGGTGATATGCGGATGATAAACTAACCTTGATTCCGAGAAGGGTACAGAAAGATCTCCAGAATTGCGCTATGAACTGAGAACCCCGATCGGAAACTATGTCAGTAGGGAGTCCATGGAGCCGGAAAATATGTTGAATGAATAAGACGGCCAAATCCCGAGCTGTAGGCAGTCTGGGTAAGGGAACGAAATGGGACATCTTGCTGAACCGGTCTACCACGACCCAAATGGTATTGTGTCCTGCAGAAGGTGGTAGATCCACTATAAAGTCCATGGACAAGTGGGTCCATGGTTTTGCAGGTGGTGCCAAAGGAACTAACTGGCCTATTGGGCGGATCCTAGGAACTTTGTTTCTGGCACAAACCTCACATGAGAGGACATGACTCCTGACGTCAGCAGACATAGATGGCCACCAGACTGTACGGGAAAGGATTTCTAACGTCTTGAAAATTCCAGGATGCCCTGCAACCCTACTGTTATGCGCCTCTGCAATAACCGCCTTCCTTAGATGGACTGGAACAAAGAGACGTCGCTCCGGAGTAGTATCAGGGGCTAATTTCTGGAATCTCTGAAGTGTGATACTCAGATCTTGGGTCAACCCGGCATGGATTACAGAAGAAGGAATAATCGGCTCTGGGATAGTGACTGGAATGTGGTGTGCCGAGAAACTTCTGGAAAGGGCATCTGCCCGGACATTTTTGGAGCCTGGTCGGTAGGTGATCAGGAAGTTAAACCGGGTAAAGAATAACGCCCACCGGGCCTGTCTGGGATTTAAACGTTTGGCTGACTGTATATATTGTAAATTCTTGTGATCGGTAATGACAGAGATCTGATGTGAAGCACCCTCCAACCAATGCCGCCACTCCTCGAAGGCCCATTTGATTGCCAATAGTTCTCTATTACCGACATCATAGTTGGCCTCCGCTGAAGAGAACTGACGGGAGAAATAAGCACATGGGTGCAGACGATTAGTATGAGGATCCTTCTGCGATAGGATGGCACCGGCACCGATGTCAGAGGCGTCGACCTCAAGAATAAATGTCCTAGCTGGATCCGGATGTCTAAGGACCTGAGCGGAGACAAAGGCCTTTTTCAGGCTTTCGAATGAGGCTGCTGCTTGGGACGACCAATTAGTTGGATCCATTCCTTTACGGGTCAGAGCGACAATGGGAGCCACAATGTCGGCAAAGTTGTGAATGAATCTCCTATAATAATTGGAGAAGCCCAGGAACCTCTGCACCGCCTTAAGATTGTTGGGTTGCACCCAATCCAAAATAGCCTGGACCTTAGCTGGATCCATGGAGAATCCCTCAGAAGAGATTACATAGCCTAAAAAGGATACCCTCTGTACCTCGAACTCACACTTTTCCAGCTTAGCGTACAGGTGGTTCTCTCGTAATTTCTGTAGAACTTGTTTGACGTGAGTCTGATGGGCGGGCAAAGATCTGGAATAGATGAGGATATCATCTAAATAGACGACCACGAAACAACCAAGGAATTCCCGAAGAACTTCATTGATCAAGTCCTGGAACACTGCAGGTGCATTGCTAAGGCCAAACGGCATGACCAGATACTCGTAGTGGCCAGAGTGCGAATTGAATGCCGTCTTCCACTCATCTCCTTCTTTGATACGGATGAGATTATATGCTCCGCGAAGGTCGATTTTAGTGAAGACATTAGCCCCTCTTAGCTGATCAAACAATACCGAGATGAGCGGAAGGGGATAGGTGTTCTTGACTGTGATATGATTCAATCCCCGGTAGTCAATACAAGGTCTTAACCCTCCGTCTTTTTTTGATACAAAGAAGCATCCTGCTCCTACGGGAGACTTAGATGGCCTGATGAAGCCTCTCTCCAGGTTTTCATCGATATACTCCTGCATGGATTTTGTTTCTGGAGCAGAAAGGGAATACAAACGCCCCTTAGGTAACTTGGAACCAGGAATAAGTTCGATGGCACAGTCAAAGTCACGATGTGGCGGTAAGGTATCAGCAGCCTTCTTGGAGAACACGCCCCAGAATTCATGATACTGTGAGGGAAGCCGCTCCGGAATAGGCTGAATCATACGCAGAGACAGTGACAAACAAGACTGTGTACAATAAGTACTCCACTTGACAATCTCTCCTTTTACCCAGTCTATGACAGGGTTATGACAGGAAAGCCATGGGTGGCCCAAGATCATAGGAACCGACGAACAATCGATCAGGAAGAAGGTGATTGACTCAGAATGGAGAGTTTCGATCTTCAACTGTAGTGGCGGGGTCTCCCAGGAAATCTTGCCACCAGGCAACGGACCTCCGTCTAAGCCACAGACAGTAATGGCAGAGTTGAGTTTTACCATCGGAATTCCGGCAGAGCGGGCAAACCCAATATCAAGGAAGTTGCCTGCAGCTCCGCTATCAATGAAGGCCGACAGGTCCACAGAGCGAGCCCGGAAGGTGAGCTGTGCAGGGATTAATACAGCATTTTTCGGGGAGATAATTTGCAGACCTAGGTGAACTTTCCCCTCATTCCCTAGGCATGGTCTTTTCCCGACTTATTTGGGCAAGAACGGGAGAAGTGGCCTTTTATGCCACAGTATAGACATAGACCTTGCGAACGTCTCCTGTCTCTCTCTTCAGAAGAGAGACGATATGCTCCTAATTGCATAGGCTCCTCACCATCCTGGGAAACAGGAACGAAGGCGGATGGAGGTGATGATGTTTCCTTTTCAGTTTTCCGCTCCTTATATCTCCTGTCAATTTTAATGGAGAGGTGCATCAGATCCTCCAGAGAACTAGGAGACGGGTATTGCACCAAAGAATCTTTAATCTTTTCAGATAGGCCGAGACGGAACTGACTTCGTAAGGCAGGGTCGTTCCATCCACTATCAGGTGACCATCTACGGAATTCAGCGCAGTATTCTTCTGCCGACCGTCGGCCTTGTTTCAAGGACCGTAGATGAGCTTCCGCGGAGGCCACTCGATCCGGGTCATCATACAGTAGACCCAGTGCCTCGAAGAAGGAGTCTACGGACTGCATGGCCGGACTGGTCTGCGGAAAAGAAAACGCCCAGGACTGGGGGTCACCCTGTAGAAGGGAAATAATAATCCCAACTCTTTGCTGCTCTGAACCGGAGGAGCGGGGTCTCATCCGAAAATAGAGCTTGCAGCTCTCCCTGAAGTTCCGAAACAGGGTTCTATTTCCGGAGAACCGATCTGGTAAGTTCATTTTGGGTTCACAGATGGGACCTGGAGTCGGTTGTGAAGCTTTTGTGGCTTCTTCTTGAACAGACATACGCTCAGCCAATCCCTGCATCATCTGATACAAGGACTCAACGTGGCCTGCTAGGGTTTGTGCCGGAGACGGTGTGGATCCACTTGTATCCATTCTAACCTTGTCTCCGTGAGTGGGATGGTTATAATGTTAGGACCCCCTCCAGCCGGCACAACACAACCCGGAGTCTACTCTGCCAGTCAGGTGTTCACTGGAGCCCCTGATGGTGGGGACAGACTGGGCTGCAGACTGACAGAGGGTCGTGAAGTGTGTACCGGCTGGGGAGAACCCAGGCAAGAAGAGTCAGGTCCACGCAGAGGTCAAAAGGTCGGCAGCAGGTAACAATAACGATGAACAAGCTGAGGTCAGAGGTCACAGGCAAAGTAGCAGAACGGGTAAACGAGCCAAGGATCAGGGTCACAGGAAACACAAGCGAAGTCAAATACGAAGCCAAGGGTCATACACGGGAAGTCAAAACGTAGATACAGGAACAGGAACTGGAACAAGCAGGTCAGCAGACTGGAGCACAGAAGCTATAACCGGCAATGAGGTGGCAGACCTCATTGCCTTAAATACTTGAGACAGCCAATCAGGGCCCGGCTCAGATAGAAACCAGCCCCCTAACTTCATTAACCCGCAGGTTAGTAATTCTGTAGAGCACATGCGCCCGGCTTCTCAATGCCGGGACGCAGCGCTGGAGCGTCTAGTCGTTGCCCCGGCAACAGCCGGGACATGAGAGGAAGTGACGTCCCGGTCGCCATAGCGACGGCCGGGACGCAGGTGAGTGAGTCGCGGCGGCTGGGCACCGCCGCGGCTCGTAACATGTAGAATGGCATTGGTGAAAATCTCATACTGCTCATGACTACCTCCTGTTACATAAGAAATATCTCACACTCAAGACCCTGAAAAACCTAATGCAAAACACATGCGCAAATTCATGTACACATAATCTCTGAATTGACTATTGCAATTCCCTTCTTACTGGCCTTTCTCTAACCAGACTTTTACCCCTATAATTTGTTTTGAATACAGTGGTTAGACTAACTCTCCTTACAATACTTCTACTGCTGCTCCACTCTTTCAGTCCCTACATTGGTCGCCTGTACTTTACTAAACTATATAAAACACTATAATACAAAGCCATTAAGAAAATTGTACTCTTCTCAATATATCTCCTGATTCTTCCCCTCTGCTGTGCCCAAGATCTGCTCTTCTTGACCACACTCCTTACTTGCTCTAATTTCCAGTTACAGGACTTTTTTTGGGCTGCACCAACTTTGTTTAATTTTCTCCCTCTTTGTTTTTTATCTAGCCTGCAAAACTTCAAGTGTTTCCCACCTCTTTTTAGACAAGCTTATGAAATTCCCTAACCACTATACTAACCTCTATTCTGCCAGATAACTACCTCACAGACGCATAAATTACATTTATTCTCTTTCCATGCTCAAACAAGCTTCTGACCCCCAAATCAATATCGTCCCACTAATCAGTTTTCCCCATTGCAGTCTGACTGATCCAGTATCCAATGTGTGGCACTTTGTAACATGTATCAAACTTCTCAAATCCTATTGACATAATGTAACGAGCCGCGGCGGCTTCAGGCACCGCTGCGACTCGCTCCTTCAGATGCCCCCACGTCCCGGCCGTCGTCATGACGACCGGGACGTCACTTCTGCTTTGTCCTGGCCATTGCCATGGCAACGGTCGGGACGCTCTCTGTCTCTGGCGCCGCGTCCTGTCAACTAGAGAAGCCGGGCAGGTGCGGAGAGTGTTGATTACAGTCAGCTGGTTGTTCTCTGCCCTCCTGCTCCCAGGTCAATTTCTATTGGAGCACTTCAGTATTTAAGGCAGGAAGGGGCAAGCCCTCCCTGCCGGTTATAGTCCCTGCTTATTAACACACTACCCTGCTCGTTCTCTGTATTGCCTCTGAATCTGATTACTGTTGCCGACCTATTGCCTGGAATTGACTACGATTATTGCCTGTGACCTTTGACCCTTTGCTTGGATATTGACCACAATTGTTCGCTTGTGACCCCCGACCTTTTGCCTGGATACTGATGCTGCCGGCTTGCCTGTGACCTATTCGACCCTTGCCTGGACCTCACTTCGTTTCCCTGGGGTTCCCCCAGTCAGTACGCAACTCACAACCCTCTGTTGTCTGCAGCCAATTCTGTCCCCACCACTAGGGGCTCCAGTGAACCCCAGGCTTCAGAGCAGACTCCGGGTTTCGTGGTGCTGGCTGTTGGGGTTCCTAACACATAAGCTTGTGAACAGAACCCTCTTTTTATTAGTGTTTTTCCAATTTGTAAAGGTATGCTGGCGCTATATAAATAAATGCTTGTAAATAAATAGTATGTTCATGTCCAGTGGTTAGGTCATGTTGTGAAGGTATAATGTCCGGTGTCTGTACAGAGTAATATTGCAGCCATTTTGATGGTGTATCATGTTGGGTAAAGGTAGTTTCCTATGTACGTATAGAGTAGGAAAGGATTGTATTATGATCATGTCCAGTGGTCAGGTAATGTTGTGATGGTATAGTGTCCTATGTCTATATACATATTTATATGAAAACTACTGTCTGCAAATTTCTGTCTTTATAGATTCTCAAACACCTCCTGAAATCCTGGTTGCTTTGCCTATACACCTTATTATATCTTGCTGTGATTTGATATAATTTCTTCATTTCTTCTCCTGCAGCTCCCAGCCACCTGGTCCCAATCTTATTCTCTGCTTATTAAAGCAGATAATGATGCAGAACAGGGGAAGCTGACATACGGACAAGAGTTCGTAGGCCGTAGCGCAGTGTGTTTTTCTTCCATCCTCTGTGCGGCCCTTTTGAACACTGAATGGACACACATGTGGCCCTCAAGCTATGCCAAGTTGCCCATCACTGTATTATGCAACGCTTCAAGAATCATAGTTTTTCACATAGTCAAGCATTAGCAATTACTTTACAGTGTAGGGAAATAGTAGGCATGCTTTGCTCACTCCTATCCTTTTGGAAGCTTTTAATAGATTTCCTAAAAGTTCTCTGAATGGCTTCTTTTACTTCCCTGTTCCTCAAGCTGTAGATAATTGGGTTTAGCAAGGGTGTTAAAACTGCATAGAAAACAGAAACTATCTTATCCACGTTGAAGGAGGTTGTTGCTGAGGGTCTCAAATACATAAACATTACTGCTCCATAGTAAATAAAGACCACAATGAAGTGTGATGTACAAGTAGTGAAAGCACTACGGAGCCCAGAATTTGAAGAAGTAGTGATAATAGTTAGCATGATGTGGCCATAGGATGCCATGATGAGGGTGAAGCATCCAATCATCACTACCCCAGCAAGGAAGAAGAAAATGATTTCACACAATGTAGCACCATTGCAAGAAAGTTTGACCAGGGGTGAGAAGTCACAGAAAACATGATCAATTTCAGTGGAGCCACAAAAGGTCAGTCTACTGACAGGTATGATAACAATCATCATAGCAATAACACTGATTACCCAAGCGCCAGCGGCCAACAGTGTGCAAAATTTCTCAGTCATTATGATGAAGTATTGCAAAGGGTAGCAGATGGCAACATAACGATCCAAAGACATGATCACAAGGAGAAGGTTCTCAGTGGATCCAAAGAAAAAAAAGAAATAAAACTGTATTAAACAACCTACAATTGAGATAGTCCTCCTTTGATCAAGAAAATCAGACATCATTTTAGGGACAGTAACAGAAATGTACCAGATCTCAAGAAAGGAGAAGTTGGCAAGGAAGAAATACATAGGTTTATGAAGGTGCCAATCGGTTTTCACAATGCAAATGATGAGGATGTTTGATGTGATGGAGAGGAGGTAGACAACAAGAAACACAACAAATAGAACAGTTTTAGCCTTACACCCAATAGGAAATCCTAGCAGGGTAAACTCGGAGATGTTGCTGGTGTTCTGGCTGGCCATTACATCTACCAAATACCTATAGAACAGTACAACAAATGATATTACATGGTCTTTGAGATAGCAAGGCATAATAGGAACAATATAACAAAACGCATCAGCAGCAGAAGTATCATGAAGGAAACAAATGAATTGATAGAGTTCAGAATAGTAGTATTTTTTTTAAAAAATGAGTGAAGTACTAGAACAAGTTGACACAATTTGAAATTTGGGGTAAGAAGACTGAAAGGTAACATAAGTAAGATATTTTTATTACAGAAATCTGTGGAATGGGCTCCCAGAAGTTGTGGTGGAGCTTATACAGTAAAATAATTCAAGAATGCATACTGCTATTGTTAAGTCTTAGAAAGTATTAAGAACAAAAAAACAAACAAACAACAAAGGAAAAGCAAAACCAAAATACTCCCCAAAAAACAGCACACAAAAAGAGCATAATAGATTGACCTGTGGGTTCTTTTCTGACATCAAATTCTATGGGGGCAATTCAATTAGCTGCATATGTGGGAGAGAATATTTATACACATTTGTTTTTTCACCTCGCGCAATTAAGTTAACATATTTTCATGCTTTTTGGTACATTTCCATGTAAAGCAATCTATGCAACCAAAGTATTTTTTACCTAAAGTATAGATATACATGAAAAGTCCAATTCAACTTCTAAAACTTTTAAAGTGATCGCACGTGCATTGCTTATAAATTCTCTATAAACAATTTAAAAAAATATGTGAAAGGTTTCAAAAATCATCAACTTTAATGAGGAAACATCCCAGAAGTAATGCCAATATGTAATGTAAAGTAGTGACAATCTCGCTATAAACAAAAGTCTTCATATTAGCATAGTAGCAGGCCTGTTGTACAGCCTTGTTTTTTTGACTGCCACTCTTACCTTTCTTGTGATATTACAACATATTTCCCTCCCACCCATTAGTCCTACAGATGTTCTGACATTTGTTGTATGTAAATACTGCTTTCTGGTCAAGCCAACTTTGTGCTTATCCTTGTGTTCAAGTTAGGTAATGTGAATAACTGGGTGAGCCATCCCAGTATACTTTTGATAGTTGCTCTTACATTTAAGCAGCAGAGATCACTAACAGTAGTCATTGAATATAAACACATTTCCAAAACCAAATACCCTGTAAACATACATTTGCAGAATTAGCATCGATTAACTTGTATTGTTCCTTATATAGAAATGGGATCAATTATTCGATAACTTATCGTTTTCCAGATAACAGTTTTACATTATTTAAATCACAATTTCCTTAAATATACCAAATTACATTCCTCTCCTCGTTAAACTACTTAGCAGTGCTCCTCATAGTACCAGACTGTGATATTATTACCAGCAACAATTATTTACTTGTTTACTCTTTGTTTTTCTGACCTTTCTGTATAACTGGATTCCAGGTAACAAATCCCTGTAAAAACCCTTTTACTGCCAATGACAGAATCTATATCATGTCCTGTCCCCACTCACAATCTATGTACACAGTGTTATGAAATTACGGCACTTAAGATGCATTTCTAACACAAGTTAAACATAATATTTTCAGCTGGCATTCCGAGGGCAGTTTGTACAGGTGACTGGTGCCAATTGTAATTACCACATGAGTACACATACGAAAACCAGGATTATGCATCCACTAGGTGTAACTACATTCCCTTAATCTCTCCTGTCACAGCTCACCTGGATACTTCTTATGTAAATGCTGGAACTGCAGCACTAGAAGACTTTCCAGAATATGATTCTTCCAATATCTGAACTGATAGGAGATTACTTGAAGACCAGTGAAAAATTTGTGACACAGATTAATGTGGACACAACTGAATATAAGAATATCATCAAGCTCCACAGAGATCCCAGGTGAGATAAAAGTTAGTTAATTACTTTACCTCCAACTGAACTTGACAGAGGAGAACTGTGGACAGATCTGTAGATGCAAAAATATCCACCAAGCAAATAAAAAAACCTGTCCCCAACAAATGATCACTTCTCTGTACATAAATCACAACCTCTAAAAAGAATGTGTTTCAGGGACATATTACATGATCAATAGCAATATTATGAAGGTATCTGTGTCCGTTATTTTAACGTATTTTTTTCACAAAGAATAGTTGAATATAAAGCAATAACATCTGTATTAGTACCAATTAATCTTGAGCAGAGCAAACGAAAATTATGTTTGCTTTCTTTGGGAAAGCTGTATGAAGAGTTAGAAATGCCTGATAGTTATATGAGACAGATTTTCATTGTGAATTTTGACTAATACTATCATACTTCCCCCTGCCCAAACTATCATTAATTATTATACTCAACAATCAAGAACCTGTGTTCTTTTGTAATTGATGAAGTGCATATTTCAGAACTGTTGATATACAAATACAGAACTTTTATTTACATACTTTGTTGTACACACTGTAATACACAGCTATAAAGAGTAAACTATATATTATATGTACTGAAATATGTGGTAACTGCACCTTTGGAAATTATCCTCCCTCTTTGCACATTTGTTAATATTTGACCTTTAAAAAGGTAAAGCAAGCCTGACTCCTCTGACAGATGTTGGCGTTCATGCTCTGGCATAGGCATATCTACAGATATGGTGGCATTGTCCAAAATTCATCCCTTTTTGGCATCAGGTTAAATCCCTGATAGAATGTGTGATTTAAATTTCATCCCTCTTGAACCTAAATTTTTCCTCCTACCCCTTGGATTCCCCTCGGTCACTAAATATCAAAATAAACTGGCCCGCCACATTATTTTTTCCGCCACTTGCCAAATTGCCACTAATTTGAAGCAGGTGGCTACCCCATCTCTCACCGCTGTGATTACCAGGATATGGCAAATGCATTGCATGGTATACATGACTATCATTATGCTTAATTCCTCCAAAACCTTTTACAAGGTCTAGAATCCCTGGATGCCCTACTTCCAGTACCACTCCCCCTTTACCTAGCTCGCGCCCCCCCCCATTCTACCCCCTTCCCCTTTTACCACAGGGTGGTTCGTGCCACGCCACCCTCCTACCTACCTTCTTCTATTTCTTACCTCTTTACTCTTCTCTCCTCTCTTTCATTTTTTCTCCCTTCCCTTTTCATAGGATGCTGGTCCTTTTCTTCTTCCTTTTCTCACTCTATCACTTCCTTCTTCCTTTTCTCACTCTGTTTCCTCATTAATTCAAGAAAAATACCGGTCTTCACTTTTTCGTAACTTTAAAGAGTCTGAATACTGTCCTCTCTGTCGTATAGAAGTCTCTTTTACTTATACACTCCATTTGATGTTAAAATGTATTCAATACTTGTTGTTTTATACTTTCTAACTGTTAATAAATATTTGTTTCAGAAAAAAAAAAAAGGAGAGCAAACAAACACAAACATTGGTAAGATTTCTGATGTTATCTGAAGTTTGTCCTGAAGTTCTTGCGGAAACTCCTTGGTGGAAATTCTTACCTATTGTCATTGTTTTATTTATAAGTATTCTGTAGTGCTGTACAGAGGGGTGATAAATATAGAAAACATTGGTTGCAATATAATAAGTTGGCTTTGGACAAACAGAGAGGACCTACTGACAAGAGCTTACAATGTTATTGGAAACTAGAGAGTTCAGACAACAGGCTCAAGTACATATTATAAGGGAGGAATTCAATACAGTCGCGCTAAATCTTTTACCGTTAATACGGTAATTTTAACCTAGACCTCTGCTCGCAGCTCAGGGAGCCGTGTGCAAAAATACGGCATTGCAATTACCGTATGAATGGTAATTATACACACTATTACCGTAATATAGGTACAAGTGTGCAGGCCGCATTACTTTTTACAGTAACGTGGCCAATTAAAATTCCCCCTAAGTATTAAAAACAATGTTGCTTCCTTGAATAGAGGAGTTTTCAGGGATCTTGGAAAAATGTTAAGGTGAGGGACAGACTGATAGACCAAGGAGGCGAAAAAGGGAGGGTGATGATAAGGGATGATGCGAGGTGCAAGTCATTGGTGATTTGTAAATGATTATATAGCTAAAGTAGTCTTTAGAAATTGGTAAAATTATTAATAAATCAGTTGTCACCAAAACACATCTAGGGGTATGGTTGAAAGATCAGAAACCAGACACATGAAACACACATGGTTTATAGCTGTATCAAATTATTTTTAATGAACATGCATATTTGCATTTACTTTCAACTGTGGCCATGTATCCTATTTTTATGAAATATGCAGTATAGGTATTTTAATGTGACTGTGTTTTGTCTGGTACATCAACAAAGATTGTCTTTTTCTAATGTAATCTATTTTAAGAAATGTTCTATTACTGCCATTTTTTTTTCTTTTCATTTGTATTGTATCGGGGTATGAATAAATTAAGACGTTTTATATATTACATGGATGATAACTGTTGCTAAAGTGAATATAAAATTCCAAAAGATTCAACACCAAAACACCAAAAGATTCAAATTCCATGTAGCTGAATCTGTGCAGAAATTTGTGGGAGGTGATTCTAACTTTGACTTTTACTAAAGATTCATATCCTCTGTATAATAATATATATAATTTCCAGAGACAGATTATTCATTACCAATCTAGGCTCCTGTCTACGGCCCTGTGCGCACTAAGGGGCCTGGGTTACTGTAAATCATATTTCTGTGTGTTTACTTGACAAAACAAAGGCAGGAGAAGGGACCCAAACCAGTATTTTGTCTATGACTCATGAGGTCTTAATCAGTCTATGAATATTCCTGGTCTAGAGGGGTCAGGGTTGGGAGGGGGTCTGGGAACATTTTGCTCCAACTCTCCTCCCCTGTGTGCTTGCCTAAGGTCCAGTAGTAAAGTCATATGGGCAACACGGTGGCTAAGTGGTTGGCACTTCTGCCTCACAGCACTGGGGTCATGAGTTCGATTCCCGAACATGGCCTTATCTGTGTGGAGTTTGTATGTTCTCCCTGTGTTTGCGTGGGTTTCCTCCGGGTGCTCCGGTTTCCTACCACACTCCAAAAATATACTGGTAGGTTAATTAGCTGCTATCAAATTGACCTTAGTCTCTCTCGGTCTCTCTGTGTGTCTGTGTGTGTGTGTGTTAGGGGATTTAGAGTAAGCTCCAATGGGGCAGGGACTGATGTGAATGAGTTCTCTGTACAGCACTACGGAATTAGTGGCGCTATATAAACAAGTGATAATGATGATGATGATGATATTGGGATATAATATCCACTGTTTGTCCTCAGTACAACCACTTGTCATGTGCATAAAAGAACCTGCACAGCTGCAGCAAAGAATCCCTAGAAATTATATTCAAATATTGACATCTGTGTATTACCTGATAATATCTCTAACGAAATATATAATTTATTTACTAGTCTCTTATAACATAAAGTATATACCTGTACCTGCGTCTTTCATCACACAGTAACTGGTCCGATTCATTACAGTTTCTTAAATCATACATTAATAAAATCCTCTGTCTTATCACTCAAGTTCTAGTATAATAAACTGCAGTATCCTCATGCTGGATTAAGGATTCAATACTAAACACATATTTCATGGACTGATTGTCCTCCGCAGTTTCGCTGTTTAGGTCCTTTCTTTAAACATTCTGTAACAAGCCTTGGGGTTTTTAATACCTTTGAAAGTTGGTTAAGTAGTCTCTGGGGTATCTTTATTTATTACAATAATAATTATTATGTTGTTTTAAATACACCAAGTCCACTGGGTTATTATATGATCTTATTGTACCCTCCCATAGGATGTAAGCTCGCTTGAGCAGGGCCCTCTTCCCTCCTGTCTCCTTACCCGTTCTTCTGCTCCGTGTCTATTGCATTTGCCTGCCTGGAGTTTCTGAAGTATTGGTACTTTTGTTTATTGTTCTGTACTGTTATACCCTGTATAGTCTACTGTTTGTACTGTGTACGGCGCTGCGGAAACCTTGTGGCGCCTAACAAATAAATGATAATAATAATAATTGTAACTAGTTTGTAGATTTTTATAAATATAAAGTAGTAGAGTAGTGATCCCTATAACCAATAACTAAACATGGAAATAAAAGTAGTAAGATCACGTTACATAGGCAAGGGCAGTATATCCTGCCATCTGGGGTGCCATCATTTTCATATTTCTTGCAAATGTGTATTGTACTAATGTGACATTCATATCGCAAACACAGTTTTTCTACCCTGGGAAAGTCTTACACTACCCTGCAAGAAAGTGCCACTGCAAGCTGTTCTCCAGGGCTAGGAATTGACTATAATATTTTAAACTGTTTTACAGATATTCCAGATATCTGTAATCGCTGTACTATGATATACTGGGCACATATGTTGCTATATCAGCAGTGATATCAGGCAACTGGCTCAACATTGCAGCACCAGTGGCCAGGGCCTGATTAAGGGTTCAGGCTAATACACTCGTAACACCCCCTCACCTTCCACACCAGGATTAATATGCGGTAGGTAAAAAATAACTTATCTTAATTTAAAATTTGGCTTCCTTCAAAATCCCCGCACACCCACCTATGTTTATGATTCCCATGCATTTGAAACGCAAATCCACTTAGTGCCGGATTCAGTGGGGACGATCGTGGAAATTTCCCCCCCCTAGCAGAACAGCTTACCTCAGATGCCGATCAAACCGGGGAGGAGGCATGGACAATCATGGGCAGGGGTGGTGCCAACCGGAGCCAGTCAGTCAGAATGGAGGGGGGCTTGTCTATGCTAAATCGCCCCCCCAATAATAATAAAGTCTAGATCCGCCCCTGACTCCACTTGACTGTTTAAAAAAGTCATGTAAATCATGGTCACTCATTTAATTTTCTTAAAATCAGAACTGTATAGCAGGACGGAGGTCTGAAAAACTCATCATCATCATCATCTCTTTATATGGTGAAGGTGGAGGGGGGCAGTTATGCCTGCGCCTTTCACGATTCTTGTCTATCCTACTCACTTATGCTCAAGGGCCCACCCTAGAATGACTCATTGTCTTCAGCCTTCACCATTTAAATATGTCAAGATTAAAACCTTACTACATGTCTCTTTTTACTTTGAAGTAAAATAAAGAAAACAATTATTGTCTTATATTTTAAAGTTAATTTCAATTTCATCAATTTCCCTGTCATAATTTTGCACCCACAATTTTTTTCCCCCACCCCCATATGCCTTGTGCCCTGGGCTGCAGCCTAATCAACCTATTGGTTAATCAGGCCCTGTTAGTGGCCCCCCAAACAATCGTGATCAAAATCGATCAGAACATTTTTGACATGTTGGTAAATCCAGTCAGAAGATGACTGCTACCGGCCTGTGTGTGATCATCTACTAACCTTATTAACAGGTCTAAATTAAGTTAGGGCTCTTCCAATTTCTTGCAGCAGAAAAGACACAGGGGTGTAACAGCAACACAGTTTTTGAGTTCCACTTTGCTTCACCATTTCATGAAATTCCACACTGTGTCTAGTTGAATGCAAATTGCGTTTTTGGTGTATAATATGCTTTTTTACACCTGAACATTGCGCAAACCACTAGCTTTGTGTGCTTGCGCTTTAGTAAAAAAGCATATTATATGCCAAAAACGCAAAATGAGCCCCTTTATTCTTACATTTACATTTCATAGTATGTATAGTCTATGAATAGAACTGGGGCAATGATGGCCAATTAATTCTGCTGTGAGGTATCGTTGAGTTAACAGTGGCATTCGAGTGACATTTTTACAATATTGTAAATAAGAAAAAAACATTTTTTAAAATATGGCTGGACTGGATCTCTTTGCTTTATTTTGCTTGGTTTTGTGGTTCCTTATGTGTAAAATGATCAATATAGTCATCTCCCGCATTGACTATTGCAATTGCCTCCTTAATGGTTTTCCCAAAATCAGACTCTCACCCCTACAATCTATTTTGCATGCAGCGGCTAGATTGATTTTCCTTGCAAACTGTTCCTCTGCTGAGCCACTCTATCAGTCTCTACATTGGTTGCCTGTTTTTCAATAAATCCAATATAAAATTCTTCTACGAACATACAAGGCCATCAACAAAGTTGCACCAACATACATCTCCTCACTTGTCTTAAAATATCCCCCAACTTGACACCTCCGTTCTGCAGAAGATCTGCGTCTTTCTTCCACTGTCATCACATCCTCCCATTCCCGGTTACAGGAATGTTTTCATGCTGCACCCACTTTGTGGAATTCCCTCCCTCGCACAGTAAGACTTTCCTTTAGTCTTTAAACCTACAAGCGTGCTCTGAAAACCCACCTCTTCAGACAAGATTATAATATTCCTCAACTAGCATCTTAATCTCCCTAGACTACCCTATTACCACCCTCTACACAGCTAACACAAGACAACAACCCTCTGACCGACATTGCTGTGTTATCAAACAGCCCACTCAATACTTTTTACCTTTGCATTCTAGCTGGACCAATGTGCAATATGATGTAGCACGTGCCCTTCTGTAGCAAAACTCACATTGTCCCATAGATTGTAAGCTTGCGAGCAGGGTTCTCTTACCTCTCTGTATGTATGTATTACCCAGTATTGTTTTATTAATGTTTGTTCTCAATTGTAAAGCGCTACGGAATTTGTTGGAGCTATATAAATAAATGTTGATGATGATGATGATGATAGGATTATTATCAGGCCCAGGGGCAATCCTTAAAACCTATGAGAAATCATACTAGCCACATTGCTGAAGCACAGTATTTTATGACAAGGCAACATAAGCTTTAAAAAAAAACTCACTGAAGCCTGACAATCAATGGCAAAACATATAATAGATGTTTATGAGGGGTTTTCTTAGTTCAGAAATAGCAATCATACAAAAAAATGTATCACAGGCATCAGTTATATTTTTAGATAAAGTTCTATGTAATAATTTTCTTATAGATAAACTAAATACACATTTTATTTGAATAAAAAGGCTGTCAACAGAATATATTGATAGATGCAACCATGTCTCAATTGTAAGGAGAATATATGATTTCTGTTTATTTAAGTCAGCAGCTACGTATTTCAGGGAAATACAGTGGCTAAAAAAAAGTATTTAACTCTGGCATGTGTCACATTTTGTTTACATTTTTCAAAATTAATTTAATTGGGAATTCTTACACTGGATTTAGAGTATGGAGATGATTCCGCACTAGGAATATTTTACTGTCCTCATGAATAATAAGCATGAATATTTTCTTTCATTATCTGTCGAGGGGGTGTTCTGTCCATCAAATGGAACAAAAGGAAAAAATTAACAAGGCTTCAAAAAGAGGGGACTCAAACCACTCTGGCCATCCAAATGATCATTAAAACGTAATTATTGATGTTATGAGTAAAATATTTAATTTCTGCTAGGACATCTAAGTGGTGAAATATTAAAAATATAAATACAACATATAAAGTGTAAAGTCACATTTGTACAAAAACATGTGTGAAGAAGACCAGGTGAAATGTACGTCAGGGAAGACGTCACAGTGACGTCTGTACCCAGAGCGGCGGTGATGCCGTGTGTGCCGGCTGCATTCTCTTTGCACTGTTTAGCTAACCTCCACTATAGCGTATCACATTTTCAATAGTACTTTAGATCACAAGAGGGTTTCACTGTTATCGTTATCCATGTTGATGGATCACTAAGTGATCCTCTAGACCTGGACAGTTTCAATCGAAATCAATGTGCCGGCTGCAATCTTTCTGCTATGGATAGCAAATATTTCCAGTACTGATTTCTAGTATTGGCAGCAGCAAAGAGCATAAGAGATATTCACTCTGTTTGGCACTCATGTGTATGGATCACAAAGTGATCCTGTAGTATTGTATTTCCAAAGTATTGTATTTAGTGAGGTTCATTACTATACCATGTACCTTGTACAGGCGTTGCCTCCTTAAATTATTACCTAAACAAGTCGGATCACATTGAGTCTCTTCAATGTGACGTCAGCCACCGCTGCCGGCTTCTTTAGGGGCTGCAATTGAGAAAAGTCATCCTTGTATGCTGTTATTCATTTCAGTCAGTCGACGAGCAGCTCTTTGGTTTCCTCCAGCCGGGGTAAGCACTGTCGGGTTTTCCACGGCCGGAAAACTGACTACTACCGGAACAAAGTACAACCATAGAGCTAAGATATGTTTTAAAAATTGTCATAAGACTGTAACTCAAATCTGTAATCTCTCACTCTCTACTGGCATCTTTTCATCACTATACAAGCACGCAGTGATTACTCCTATTCTAAAAAAAACAAAACTCCGACCCAAACTCTCTCTCAAATTACCCCCATCTCTCAGCTCCCTTCGCCCTCCAAGCTTCTAGAGAGACTTGCCTACACTCGCCTCACACGCTTTCTTTCCGCAAACAACCTGTTGGATCCTCTTCAGTCTGGCTTTCGTTCTCAATACTCCACAGAAGCTGCGCTGACCAAGGTTGTCAATGATCTGATCACTGCTAAAACTGAACGCCATTACTCTCTCCTAATTCTCCTGGATCTCTCGGCTGCATTTGACACAATTGACCACTCTCTTCTCATACAAACGCTGCAATCCCTAGGGCTTCAAGATACTGTTCTATCCTGGTTCTCATCCTACCTCTCTAATCGCTCTTTCACTGTTAATTTCTCTGGAGCCACCTCTGCTCCACTTCCCCTATCAGTTGGAGTACCACAAGGCTCAGTGCTGTCACTCACCGGTCCGTGAGTGTCTCTGCGCTGGTGCGTGGTTCTCTAGCCTTCCTGCCGGCGCCTGTCCTGAACCGCGGCTGTCCGCCATCTTGATGGACTGCGCATGCGCAGCATCCAAGAACTTATGACCTTTGCTTTTAATCTAATTGGTGGATCAGGCACCTCTCCCTATTTAAGGCACCTGTGCTCATTACATCGTTGCCTGATCTTGAGTCTCATTCCCTGTGAGTCTCTGAAGGTGTCTCCTGTGTTCTGCTAGTGTCTTCAGTTTCCTGCTGATTACCTGCTCTACTCATTGGTGGTTCCCATACCCGCTACTGACTCCTGTGTCCCGCTCATGTCTTCAGCTTCCTGCTGATTACCTGCTCTACTCATCGGTGGATCCCATACCCACTACCGACTCCTGTATCCTGCTGGTGTCCTCAGCTGTCTGCTGGATTACCTGCTCCGCTCATCAGCGGTTCTCATACCCGCTACTGACTCCTGTATCCTGCTTGTGTCCTCAGCTGTCTGTTGGATTACCTGCTCTGCTCACCTGCGGTTCCCATACCCGCTTCAGCCGTTCAGCGCTCCTGCTGTGCCTGCATATCCTCGTGGACAAGCTTCTCTACTCATCAGCGGTATGCTTACTTGTTATTGACTATCAACTGTTACCTTGCATATCCGCTTAGGACAAGCTCCTCTACTTAGCAGCGGTATCCATACCCGCTTTAGACTATTCGTTGTTACGCTGCATATCTGTTTCTACAAGCTTCTCTACTCAGCAGCGATATGCATAATTGTTATTGACTATCAGTTATTACCCTGCATATTCGCTTTGGACAAGCCTCTCTACTCAGCAGCGGTATACATACCGTAATAGACTATTAGTGGCCATGCTGCTTATCCGTTTGGAACAAGTTCCTCTGTGCTCCCACTGTATTCATACAGTTATAGACTCTTATCATTCCTCCACTCATCCACTAGTCCTCACCTCCTCAGCAGTGGTACAACTTGCTGTACGCAGAACACTGACTCTCCCGCTACCTACCTGCACCTGGACAAGTCTTTACATCACAGCAGTGGTACCACTTGCTGTACGCAGACCACTGACTCTCCCGCTACCTACCTGCACCTGGACAAGTCTTCCCATCACAGCAGTGGTACAACTTGCTATACACAGACCACTGACTCTCCTGTTACCTTCCTTCACTTGCTCACGTCCTCTCTGGTCTCCGTGGTTAAAACCTGTCTTTCCACTATAGCTGCAAGTCGCTGACCCATCTACCTATATAGCTGCAAGTCGCTGACTCATCTACCTATATTGCTGCAAGTCGCTGACTCATCTACCAGTATAGCTGCAAGTCACTGACTATCCTCAACTCCATTGGCATCCTCTCTCCATCTGCTGTTATATACGTTCCACTATTCACCCTACTGCCAGAGGACCGCTGTGCAAACTCCGCCCCTCTGGTAAGCATAGTCATCTGGTGAAATCCTGGGCAGAACTCCTAGTGCCCGTGACAAGTGCTAGGTCCTCTGCTGTTCTCTATCTATACCGCTTCTCTTGGAAATCTAATAAGTTCCTTTGGCTTTCAATATCATCTCTATGCGGATGATACCCAAATCTATCTATCCTCTCCTGATCTCTCGACATCTGTGTTGTCCCGTGTAACTGACTGTCTTTCTGCCATATCATCTTGGATGTCCTCTCACCAACTCAAACTTAATCTTTCTAAAACAGAGTTCATAATATTCCCACCCGCCAACAAGAGCATACCTGACATTTCTATCTCTGTTGATAACATGACCATAAATCCCACCCCACAAGCTCGCTGCCTAGGTGTAATCCTTGATTCACACCTATCCTTTGTTCCCCACATTGACTCTATATCTAAATCATGTTACATACATCTAAAAAACATTTCCAGAATCCGCACATATCTCACGCAAGACACTGCTTAATTCATGCACTTATCTCCCACATTGACTATTGCAATTCCCTCCTTACTGGTCTTCCCAAAAACAGACTCAATCCCCTACAATCTATTTTTTATGCTGCGGCAAGACTGATTTTCCTTGCAAATCGCTATTCCTCTGTTGAATCACTCTGTATGTCTCTACACTGGCTGCCTGTCTTCTACCGAATCCAATATAAAATACTTTTACTAACCTACAAGGCCATCAACAAAACTGTACCAACATACATCTCCTCTCTTGTGTCAAAATATCTCCCAACTCGGCAACTCCATTCTGCAAAAGATCTGCGTCTCTCATCGACCCTCATTACATCCTCCCGTTCCCGGATACAGGACTTTTTTCGGGCTGCACCCACTCTATGGAACTCTCTCCCTCACACAATAAGACTCTCCTCTGGTCTACAAACTTTCAAGCGTTCTCTGAAAACCTACCTATTCAGACAAGCTTATAATATTCCTCAACCACCCTCTTAACCTCACTACCTTTAGCCTGTTACTGCCTGTTACACAATTTCACACAAGACAACTACCCCCTGACCAACATTGTTGTGTGACAGGATCATTTAGCTTATGAGTCACTTTTACCTTTGCAGTCTGGCTGGGCCAAGATGCAAAATGTATACTTAACCTCATGTGTCAATCTCCCATTCTCCCATAGATTGTAAGCTTGCGAGCAGGGCCTTCTCACCTCTTTGTCTGTTTTACCCAGTTTGTTTATTAGTTTATTATGTTTGTCCCCAATTGTAAAGCGCTACGGAATATGTTGGCGCTATATAAATAAATGATGATGATGATGACTGCAAATGTAAAATGTTTTTTTTCTTTTATCCAGATAATGAAGAAATACCACCACCCATTCACATTCCTCCTGCACAAGTTACCATCCCACACCCCCTTCGGCTTTCTCACCCCCTCTCCCAGCACCCCCTGGCTCTCACCCCCTCTCCCAGCACCCCCTTCCCCTTTGGCTCTCTCACCCCCTTTCCCAGCACCCCCTTCGGCTCTCTCACCCCCTCTCCCAGAACCCCTTTCCCCTTTGGCTCTCTCACCCCCTCTCCTAGCACCCCCTTCCCCTTTGGCTCTCTCACCCCCTCTCCCAGCACCCCCTTCCCCTTTGGCTCTCTCACCCCCTCTCCCAGAACCCTCTTCCCCTTTGGCTCTCTCATCCCTCTCCCAGCACCCCCTGGCTCTCTCACCCCCTCTCCCAGCACCCCCTGGCTCTCTCACCCCCTCTCCCAGCACCCCCTTCCCCTTTGTCTCTCTCACCCTCTTTCCCAGTACCCCCTTCGGCTCTCTCACCCCCTCTCCCAGCACCCCCTGGCTCTCTCACCCCTTCTCCTAGCACCCCCTGGCTCTCTCACCCCTCTCACAGCACTTCTTCCCCTTTGGCTCTCTCACCTCCTTTCCCAGCACCCCCGTTGGCTCTCTCATCCCCTTTCCCAGCACCCCCTTCGGCTCTCTCACCTCCTCTCCCAGCACCCCCTGGCTCTCACCCCCTCTCCCAGCACGCCCTGGCTATCTCACCCCCTTTCCAAGCACCCCATGGCTCTTCCACACTCTTGACCCCCCCCGCGCGCGAGAATAGGGGGACCCACGCGACCCCCCCCAAAAAATCACGGGACCCACCCTCGAAAATCGCAGAACCCCTGGGAAAATTGTGCACACCCCCCCCCCCCAAAAAAAAATGCGGCACCCCCGCGAAAATCGCGGGCACCCCCCCCTCTTCAGTAAAAAAAAACAACAAAAAAACAGGAAACTCTCCAGTGTAACTGCACAGCATAACGGGGGAGGAGCTGAGGAGCGCACAGCAGAGGTGGCTGGTTCCTGGGGAGGACATCATGGTGAGTGACATCATGGATGAGCCCTCCCCACCTGTTGGTGAGGGTATAGACTGGTCTGATTATCCAGAACTGTTACATGTGCCAAACTTTGCACCTGACCAGAGAAATTATGTGACTTTACAACATGTCTTTAAATAGAAGTGTTATAAATATTGCGAGACCTGTAAATTCAGCAGGCTGTATGTCATTATATGTTGTCAAAAAGAATGTATTGCTTCAAATTATTGCTCTAAATAATGGGAGGAAGGTAGAACAATTGGTAGTTCCACAAGTCCATGTACTCTTAGTGTTACAAACTGCAAACACCCAGGTGGGTGGCAACACTTAGGGGAAGGTAAAACGAGGGAAGTTCTATGCAGGTTTTACTGGCCTGTAGTCTACTTAGCTGTAAAAAGGTTCTGTAGGACTTGTTCTTTATGCCAGAAAACCTATCCTACTGTCACAGAAAAACCACAATTAGAAAGGTCTCATAAGCGTCCTTGTACAAAAATAAGGAGCTATGAGTGGTTAGAGAGAGAGGACAGGCTGTTTCAGAACAGTGTTCTCAATTGGCAAGAAGAAAAAATCCCCATTCATACGCTCGTAGGCGAGGTTGAGAGGACACTTAAGGTGGTAATGGAAGAGGCCACACATTTGAGATATGTCATTAAACCTCAGTCTAATAAAATGGAACTTAAACTGTTGATTTTGCACAAAATACAGATGCATTGTCATAGAAATTTGTGCTCTTCGCGAAGTCTGCTCCACCCTACTTGGTAACGCTAAGAGAAGGGATATGTGACATAGAAAGTGGTTTCCATAGGCCTCTAAGCGAGGAATTATTCAGCTGACAGTTTGCAGGGGGAGGCTGCATACAGGGTTAAGTCCTTGCATATTAGGCTGAACACGCACAGGTGGTCTAATGAGGTAATTAGATCAAAGGTAGGGGGTTAGTGTATATAAACCTGTATTGTGTATATGAGCAGTGTGACCGATGTCAGACAGTGACCGTTGTCTAAACAGGAGGACCATGTCTAGCCAGTGTTAGATTGTATGGTGTCATGCTGACGTAAGTGTACGCTGCTTTATTGTGATGGCAAAATAAAAGTACTGTTTAAAAAGCAAGAAGTTGTTTGTGTGTGCTTCATCAGAAGCTATACAGTATATATAGAAAATTTCGGAAGGGAGGTCAAGTGGCTAGTGCATAGGGGGTCATGGAGCAGTGAATCGTGTCATTTGGTCCCACCTCCCATGATGAAATGCCATATTGTGTCTTCACATCATAGGGGTGGGGCCAAAATCATTGTGGTACCCATACTGCCCACATTGCTAGGAAGTGGGCAGGGTGTAGGAGGACAGTCTGCTCTCCCAGGAGAGGTGCCCGTATTTTGGGAGTATATACGCTCACTTTATTAGGTACACCTTTCTAGTACTGGGTAGGACCTACCTTTGCCCTTAGAACAGCCTGAATTCCTCATGGCATGTATTGAACAAAGTGCTGGAAACATTCCTTAGAGATTCTGGTCCATGTTGACATGATAGTATCACACAGTTGTTGCACATTTTTGGCTGCACATTTATGCTGTGAATCTCCGATTACACCACATCCCAGAGGTGCTTTCTCCTGGATCTCTCTGCTGCATTTGACACTGTTGACCACTCTCTCCTCATATAAACGTTACAATCCCTAGGTCTTGAAGGCACTGTCCTATCCTGGTTCTCATCCTACCTATCTAATCGCTCTTTCAGTGTTAATTTCTCTGGATCCACCTCTGCTCCGCTTCCTTTATCAGTTGGAGTACCACAAGGCTCAGTGCTAGGTCCACTGCTATTCTCTATCTACACCACTTCTCTTGGAAAACTAATAAGCTCCTTTGGATTTCAGTATCATCTCTATGCGGATGATACACAAATTTATCTATCCTCTCCTGATCTTTCACCATCTGTGTTGTCTCGCGTTACTGACTGTCTTTCTGCCATTTCATCTTGGATGTCTTCTCGCCAACTCAAACTCAATCTTTCAAAAACTGAATTAATAATATTCCCACCCAAAAACAGAAGCTTCCTGCCTGACATTTCTATTTCTGTTGATAACATGACCATAAATCCCAACCCGCAAGCTCGTTGCCTAGGTGTAATCCTTGATTCACAACTGTCATTTATTCCCCACATCAACTCTATATCTAAATCATGTTACATACACCTAAAGAACATTTCCAGAATACGCACATATCTGACACAAGACACCGCAAAAACATTAATTCATGCACTCATCATCTCCTGCATCGACTATTGCAATTCCCTCCTTACTGGTCTTCCCAAAGTCAGACTTGAACCCCTACAATCTATTTTGCACGCAGCGGCTAGATTGATTTTCCTTACTAACCATTATTCCTCTGCTGAGCCTCTCTGTCAGTCTCTACATTGGCTGCCTGTATATCAACAAATCCAGTATAAAATTATTTTACTAACATACAAGGCCATCAACAAAATTGCACTGACATACATCTCCTCACTTATCTCAAAATATCTCCCTACTCGACACCTCCGTTCTGCACAAGATCTACGTCTCTCCTCCACTCTCATCACATCCTCCCATTCTCGGTTACAGGATTTTTTCCGGGCTGCACCTAATTTGTGGAATACCCTCCCACGCACAATAAGACTTTCCTCTAGTCTTCAAACCTTCAAGCGTTCACTGAAAACCCACCTCTTCAGACAAGGTTATGATATTCCTCAACCACCATCTTAATTTCCCTAGACTGCTAACGCAAGACAACAACCCTCTGACCAACATTGCAACACACACAGCCCACTCAATACTTTTACCCTTGCGTTTTAGCTGGTCCATTGTGCAGTATGATGTAGCACATGCCCTTGTGTTTCTAACTCCCATTGTCCTATAGATTGTAAGCTTGCGAGCAGGGTTCTCTTACCTCTCTGTCTGTATGTATTACCCAGTATTGTCTTTATCAGTGTTTGTTCCCAATTGTAAAGCGCTACGGAATTTGCTGGCGCTATATAAATAAATGTTGATGATGATGATGATGATGCTTTATTGAAACGAAATCTGGTGACTGTGAAGGCTATTGCTGTACACTGAACTCATTGTCATGTTCGTGGAACCACCTTGAGATGACATGTACTTTGTTACATGCCCCATAATCCTGCTGGATGTAGACATTAGAACATGGGTAGACTGTGGCCATAAACGAGTGCACATGCTCAGCAGCAATACTCAGGTACACTGTGGCATTTAAATAATGCTCAATTGGCAATAAGGGGCTAATGTGTGCCAAGAAACCATTCCCTACATTAGTCTGCACCATTGACACAAGGTTGGATAAATCCATGGATTCATGATGTTGATGCCAAATTCTGACCCTACCATCGGCATCTCACAGCAGAAATCGAGATTTGTCAGAATAGGCAACGTTTTTCCAATCTGTACAGTTTTGCTGAGCCTATGTCTAGTGTAATCTCAATTTCCTGGTTTTAGGAGGCAGGAGTTGAACCTGGTGTGGTCTTCTGCTGCAGCCCATCCACTCCAAGGTTCGGTGTGTTGTGCGTTCAGAGATGCTCTTCTGTATACCACTGTCTGGCCATTCACCTCTGACCTTTCTCACTAACAAGGCATTTTTGCCTACAGAACTGCAGCTCACTGAGGGCACATAAATGCCGATATGTGCCATATTTTGTGTAAAATATCTCTGTGCATAGACTATACGACAGTGAACAAAAGGGCATCTAATTAATCTTTGAATAACAACTGAATCCCTTGACAATGTTTGCATGCTTTTTTGCATTGGGTCACTGCCACATGATTGGCTGATTAGACATTTGCATTAAGCAGGTGTACATAATAGTGTGTGTGTGTGTGTGTGTGTGTGTGTGTGTCTGTGTGTGTAAGTTAGAATTAATGTAAATATCTAAAAACATTATATCTATCTTATACTTGCCAACTCTCCCGGAATGTCCAGGAGACTCCCGCATTTCGCGGATCTGCCCACTTCCTAGTCCGGGGAATCGCAGCATTTGGCCCCCCTACGTCAAGGGGCGTGTCCAAAATGACGCACATTTTGAAGTCCCGCCCCCCACCACGCCCACCTCCCCCGGCAGGCTCCCGGAAGCCAACTTCAGAAAGTTGGTAAGTATGATCTATCTATGTTTTAAGTTTTTCACATTAATGTGTGTCAGGTGAGTTCCTAGGTCGCCCATGGCTAGTAATGATTGTGAAAGACTTGCCTTTAAAAGCTGTGTGCAGGTAAACTTTAACACAGTTAACAAAGCATAGCATTTTATCATGTTAGGACTAACCAGAAGGGGAAGACTTTGGTGTGAGTTGGTCAGCTTAAATATATATGTATGTGGTAGATTTATTATGTTATATATCATTTCCAAAAAGGTTCCACTTGAAAAAAAATATTATTGTATAAATAATTTTTTAGGTTATTTTTTTCTATTTATGCTATTCTTAGATATGGTGGCAGTATTTAGGCTCTACCATGCAAAAGTATACCTACCAGGGGAGAGCTGGCAAATGTTAGCCTGGGGGGCAAGACTTGACTCAGCAGCCTATTAATAACATTTTAAAGGAAATAAAATGCAGATGGCCCAGCCCAAGGTAGTCCACTATAGGATCATATGAACAATATAGGCAAGCGCTGATAAGATTAGCTTTTTAATATTTCATATTTAATATTGACAACACAAAGCACATATTAAAACACACAAATTGCAATGGATAAATATAACCCACATCTAGAGCAATCCGGATTGCATATTGAACTTATCAATGAAAATCAATGGTCATGAATATTGTGTTTGAATAGGATGTAAAAAATGTATATGCGCATAAAAATCATGTAGCATAAAAATACTATAGCAATATGCTAAATAAATGTCCTGAATAAGTAATTCCACAAAATAAAGTTGATATAAGAATCTAAGACTCTCGACAGATGATTCACATTGCAGCCTGAATATAGCCGATATGGAAATGCCAATAACAAGACACTCTGCCCCCAGGCACTCTGCCCCTTCTGCCCCCAGGCACTCTGCCCTCTTTCACGCTGTCCCCCTCCTCTGTCCTCTCTCACGCTGTCCCCCTCCTCTGCCCTCTCTCACGCTGTCCCCCTCCTCTACCCTCTCTCACGCTGTCCCCTCCTCTGCCCTCTCTCACGCTGTCCCCTCCTCTGCCCTCTGTCACGCTGTCCCCTCCTCTGCCCTGTCACACTGTCCCCCTCCTCTGCCCTCTCTCACGCTGTCCCTTCCTCTGCCCTCTCTCTCACGCTGTCCCCTCCTCTGCCCTCTCTCACGCTGTCCCCTCCTCTGTCCTGCTGTCCCCCTCCTCTGCCCTCTCTCACGCTGTCCCCCTCCTCTGGTCCTCTCTCACGCTGTCCCTTCCTCTGCCCTCTCTCACGCTGTCCCCTACTCTGCCCTAACGCTGTCCCCTCCTCTGTCTCCCTCCTCTGCCCTCTCTCACGCTGTCCCCCTCCTCTGCCCTCTCTCTCACGCGGTCCCCTTCTCTGCCCTCTCTCACGCTGTCCCCTCCTCTGCCCCGCTGTCCCCCTCCTCTGCCCTCTCTCACGCTGTCCCTTCCTCTGCCCCGCTGTCCCCTCCTCTGCCCTCTCTCACGCTGTCACGATCCTTCTCACTCTGCCCTGTGCCAGCCATAGAAAAAAGAGAGAACACAAAAACTTACCAATCTGTGCGGCGTAGATTGGTAAGTTTTCTTGTTCTCTCTTTTTTCTATGGCTGGCCTGCGGCACCCCAGTGACAGCGCCACTGCACCCCTGGGAGCCGCGGTGCACACTTTGGTAACCGCCGGCCCAAAGTATACATAGTGATGAATTGCAGTAACTTAGCTTGATAAATTGCTGGTTTCCGTGGCTTCCTTGTCTGTGATGGGCTAATAGCCACTATAGGATCAGCCCGGGTAGATGCCCACCTGCTCCACAGCCCCTGATAAAGACATCAGTTTTCACTGGCAAAAGGGTTCTTTGCCCATTGATAAATATATCTCATAGTTGCCGACTGTCTCAGGTTTTAAAATGTCCTGTTTTTCAGAAGTGACCGAATTAGAGTACAATTCCTATTTTTCTATATTTTCATTATTCAGTTCATTTTCCTCAGGGTTTTATAAGGTTATAATTATGGCATAAGAATATTTAAGATGCAAATCAAGTTTAATAAAAAAATATTTTGATGGGGATTGTAGTACACCCATGCCTGCCTAGACAGTAACTTGCTTCCTGTGATAAACAAAAGTGTTTCTGAACATGATTTTATAATGTATATTAACCAACTATTACTCAAGAGTATAATTATCAACACCATTCAACTTCCTTACAGATACAAGACAATGATTTAGCATATTTACTTGTACACTATGGATACTGCGTTGCAACTATCAGATTGGTTGGAGGCTAAGCAGGAAGTAGGAAATTGTAAAGCTGCTTGTACTTGGATCAGCTGGGTGTGTACGACAAGGAGCACCACGCCTGTGTTCTGGTATAAAAGTGTCTTCTAACAGAGGGTCGCATCATTTAGTAGGTAATACTTGTATGTCAATCTTTATATTTAGAGTTCGGTCATCTTATAAATTGCGGTCGGCACTTGCTCTACTAAATACATGCATGATGCATCTCGCAATTACAGCGCTTTGCCTACCAGGATGTACACATAACTTATTGTTGTGTAGAACGTCAAAGCTCTGCTATTTCTGGAAGTAATTGTAATCTCTGCAGGTATCTTGTGGGCGAAACATTAATTCCCCTGTCACTCAGCTCCTTAATTTCCATAAAAACACAGCCCAGATTGCCTGTTTTGAAAATAGATTGAATATACTAGGAAACCTTATAGTGCCGACTGGTGAAGAATCTAAGTGTATATTGTGTAAGATTGAGAGCAATTGACCTCGGCGCTGTGTCGCGTATGCTGTATACATGGACAGATATCAATGCCATATACACGGTATATAGGTTTCCATGAAAAAAAAGTGACAATTTTCTCGCAGTAGCCTCTGTGCTCTTTACAGTATTAGGAATGAAGCCCTTAAGCTGAATGTAAATAAACGGAGATGCTTGTCACGAAGCTGACATGGACATTAGGGGTTAATGTTTTAGGAAGTGCCTGCTCCCCGATGTTAGGGGGAGGAGTAAAATGAGGTTTTCATATATATCTCTGGCTAGGCAGAGCAACTTCCACTGACATCAGGATTTCCCGTCCAACTGCCCAACTTTAGGGAGTAAGGTTTTAACTAAGAAAGTACAGATTAAAGGTGTGGTGGGCAGGAGAGCTTTTTCAATCAGCGACTAATTCATACGGTGCTACCGCTGATTGGCCGCACGTCACCGCTCTTTTCGAAGCACCCTGGCTCTTGGTACCTCTGTGCGAGGACCCTTTGACCAGCACTGTGCACATACGTCTTGGGGAGCCCAGAAGGGAGTGGTCACGATAACGCCAGATTTAGCATCGGCCGATCGTAAAGGACTGTGGTGCCTGGGACCAGTGGTTAGTGCCTGTGGGCCATACACTGTTCGGTTTTTCGATATTAGTTGTTAGCTGATTGAATCGCTCTCGTCGCCACCCTTTATAGGTAAATAGATAAATAAATAAAAAGATTATTTTATTTGCCACTACAAAGTTGTCGTGTTTTTATTATAGTTAAGTTTACAGTACTAAGATTAACAATATTAATGTATGGTGTTAAGCTGAGGGAATCAGCAGTCTACAGTTTATATGATAGATATCTGTGTTGATAGCAAACACGACACATTTTAGAGACCAAAAAGTAAAAGATCATTGAAATATTTACAGCACGTCATAGCCAATGACATATTGAGAATGTTCAGAGCAGCAACAGCTGTTTGCTGAACTTGTCGGAGGCAATGATCTATCCACTTGTACCATGTTCGTGCTGACGACACGGATAGGCTCATAACATGATTTAAGGAAGGGAAACAGATTCAAGTAAGAAGTCACAGACTGGTAGTAATGCATGGAACAGAGTCCCCAACTGCACAGAGTAGTGATTGTTGAGACTCCTTGCACAATGATGTAAGAAGATTGTGGAGGAAACGCACCATTGTGAAACAAACTTTATATATCAAACTTTATTTCATTTGTTTGATTTTTACCTGTGTGATTGGGTTCTTTATATGCCCAGTTTGGTCAACAGCTAAAAATATAATAATAATATAGAGTATGCGTGTGTATATTGTTCAATAAAATGTATTTATGTAACAGGTGCGTGTTTATTTTTAATATGTAAGTTGTGAGCAGTGACCTCTTTGTCTGTTAATGCTCAGTCTCCTTTGATTTTATTGTCCCCAATTGTAAAGTGCCCTTGCATATGTTGGTGCTATATAAATACATTTTATTATTAATATCTTGTCCATTAAGCAGGGACTATATTATAATAATAATTTGCCCACAGGGTGGTCATGTAGGTCTGGTACTTTACCTCTATTTGAGGTTACCAGTCTTTCAATAAAATGTAGTTGGGCTCTTCCAGACTGCCCTTGGCCATTGGGGTCTGTATAATGACTGAATGGGAATCCCAAAGCATCATCATCGCCATTTATTTATATAGCGCCACTGATTCCGCAGTGCTGTACAGAGAACTCATTCACATCAGTCCCTGCCCCATTGGAGCTTACAGTCTAAATTCCCTAACATACACAGAGAGAGAGAGACTAGGGTCAATTTTGATAGCAGCCAATTAACCTACCAGTATGTTTTTGGAGTATGGGAGGAAACCGGAGCACCCGGACGAAACCCACGCAAACACGGGGAGGACATACAAACTCCACACAGATAAGGCCATGGTCTTATCAAAGCAGCAACTTTGCCACCCCTGTGGTATCTGTATAATGGACAAGGGTTCTAAATTGTATCTAACAAAGCAAGTTAGAATTAAAGTCATGCATTTACTTGTCGTAACAAGAGTCTATTCCCAAAAAGATAAAATGCATGAAAGATTTACAAATATTCAGGATAAGGTTAAAATATGCATAAATATTTATAATATGTTGCATACAATGTACAATGTATTTCATTAAAAAAGATTTACATTTTAGGCAGTCAACATAAATATATGTTTTAAACGAGTTCAAGTGTCGATCTTGATTGGTGCTACATAGGATTTTTGTCCTATTAACTGTTGCTATCTTGTGTTTTAGGATCAGGACTTCCATCATGCCTTCGTCTGACTTTGTCCTTCCCCAGGAGAATGCTGGCCTACGTGGGGCAAAGCAGCTATCTCAGCCTCGTCGTAGACTGGCCTTAACATTGCCTGGTTCTGATTGGTCAAACACAGCGTCCAGTAAAACTAAGAATATAATACTTCAGCCTTCCTGGGAAAAGGGATCCCCAAGCCCTGCTACGACAACTAATTCTATTTTGGCTAATGACTTCAAGCTGAGCTCTCGGCCCATGTTGTCATCAAATCTGTCTTCGACCTGTAACTCTCTTCTGAATAGTGGACATTCTCTAACTTCCCATACACCTTTAAGCACTACATTGTCTTTGTCCACTTCATCCTCTGACATGTTAAGTTCATCTCTAACCTCTACATCCTTACTGACATCAAGTATGTTTCTAACATCAGATGTTGCTTGTACTGCTCTTACCTCTAACATTTCATTTTCTCCTAAACGTGCAGTAACTTCCATCTCTACCTCTGATGTACATTGTATCTCTTCATTGACTTCTAAGGCTGAAAGCTCTAATCTTGCTCTGTTTCCTCTGAACTCAGTTGTGCTACCTACTGAGAACAAATACTGTGAGATAGACACCAGCAAGAGAACTGTAACTGAGTCAACCATTCACCATAGCGTTACTTCAAACCCGCCGTCCACTTTCGTTGCTCACCAGGAAAATGAGTTTGAATTAGAGGAAGATATGGTGTTGCAAGACAGTGTGTCGTCGTCTAAACCTGAGGAGCAAGAGTTGCAGTCTGGTGAAATAACCACATCTCATGTCCAGGTATAGTACAACATAGAAGAATTGCAAATACAAAATAGTGAGGTGGTAATACACACTCCTTTTAATCAATTTGCTATAATATTTTCTTTTACATCACAGCTTACCTTGGAAGTTAGGCCATCACTGCTTGTCCCATCCACTGATACTGCACCAGCTGCACAGGATAAACAACAATTTATGGGGAAAGCATCTGAAACTCAAGATAACCAAAAATCAGAGACACTGCTGAAGCAGAAGAAGGTCAGTTAAGAAAACCTATTATGATTATAATCCACTATAATAGACTATTGCATATTATACCCCAAGTGACTGATGTGAGTGAGTTCTCTGTACAGCGCTGCTGAATTAGTGGCGCTATATAAATACTTGGTGATGATGATGAAGTGTAATTCATCGTGATATTGCAAGTCATTCCTGTGTGGCCATGTCTCTAAACATGGAGGGCTTATAGGACATGGAGGACTTCTTGGCTTCTTTGTCAATGCACCATACTGCTAAATAGGAAAATGTGATGTATTTGTATTAATTTATTGAACCAATGGATATATGTACGACTTTGTGTTCTCCTATGTAATCTCCTAACCAAATCCAATTAACACACTCCATAAGCCATCGTAATTGGTAGTGTTTATGAGATATACTGTTTTCAGTTAGGCATGAACATGACTATAGCCCATGCAACTGCTATGTGGCCTGATAGCATAGAAGTCCTTAATCATAAATATGTAATTAGAACATAGTAATAGATTGGTGTTTTATGGGTTCCAGTTTGTCTGGTTACTTCTCTGTAGATAGCTAATACTGTAACCTTTATTTGAGAATTTTCACCAGGCTAGCTGCATTTATTGGGATCTTATTCTCTCTTTAGTACTGGACATAATATGTAAAGTCCTTCTGCAGTGGCGCACGCAGGGGGGTTTTCTGAGTCTCCAGAAACCCCCCCTGCGCTAACTAAGTGGCCGCTATAGCTGCACTGTCCTATACAGCAGCCGTGGCGCTGTCAAAGAAGCGTCCGCGGCGGTGCTGTAGTGTATACAGCACTGCCGCGGACGCTTCTTAGACAGCGCCGCGGCTGCTGTATAGGACAGCGCTGAAGAAACGGACCTGCTCTCGCGGGGGGTGTTGTTTTTTTTTGGGTCAGGGGGGGAAACCCCCCTGACAATCTTCCGTTCGCCCCTGTTCTGGGGCTCCAGGACAGTCCTGTTTTGCTATTTTAGATTAGGTTAATAGATGTTACAATGAGTAGGTAGCAGTGATGGGAGCCCACGGCTGGAGAGGGTATCAAAATCACAAAGGGGAAAAAAGATCAGTTAGTGGAGGTGGTCAGGGAAACGTAAAAAATATTCTAACAATTTTGCATTGACGTTTTTGCAGTGTGACAATGTGCTGGCAATCTGACTATTGACGGGTTGACCGTTTTCTTCTTACAAATCATAGGAGCCCAGTTTAATAACTATGAAGACCCTGCTGTTTGAGTACCATTGTTAGTTGTATATACCAATTAGTGAAGCAGTGAAGAATTAGAACAAGCATGGGCTTGTTTTTGCTAAAACTGAATCATATGTAAAGATACTGCAATTCTTTTACGAAAATAATTAGTATTAACTAACATTTCTACTGTATTGTTTTCTTTATATTTTACAGATGGCTTTAGTGTCTGCTGTTTGCTGCTCACTGGTGAATTCACCCAAATTTTCAGATTCTACAGACTTGACCCGAGCTGACATCGAGTCTTTGTGTAGAGACATAGCAGATTTGGATGCAGAGTTTGTACTAAAGGTGAACTGATTACCCCATGTTATCGATCAATATTTGAATGTCAGATATTAGAAACTGTAAGGAAGTTAACAAATGCCTGATAATTGGATAATAATTGTACAGGTTACTGCATACCCTCATATGTCTCAGGATACTCTTGACTTACTGACTTTCATATTGTAACTGTTTGGCCTCTACAGGTTGCACTTTACACACGCCAGGAGCTCAATATTCGCAGTACTGCAAATTTCTTACTGGCCCTGTCGGCACTCCTGCCTGCCTGTCGTCCACACCTACGCAGATACTTGTGTCCTTCTGTCCAACTACCAAGTGACTGGATGGAGGTACCACGCTTTTATCAGGTAAGGTCTTGACATGAACATCTGTCAATGTTCTGTTTGTTTTGTTGTGTCCTATTGTTTAAATAAACCAGTTGTTAATGGGATCAAGACTTTTAGCTTAAAAATAAATAAATATATAATGTGTGTGTTGCTCTACTTGGATGATGTTCACCAATGACTGCTCTACATCTGTCTCCTGAGAGAGTGTAATTGGCCCTGACACAGAGACCCCAATAATAACACATTTCTAAAGGAATTGTCTTTATTAGCGGGCTTAGGGAAAGCAATTGAATGGGTTATCACAGGGGAATTAATGCAATTAACAATTTTTAAGGTAGTCCGTTATTCACAGAACACAAATTAATGCATATATCATTCTCTGTACACTTCAATAAATATCAGAAATCCTAAATATATTTTATAATCCCTATGTAGGATTACATATACCTACTGCTTATCACTAACATTTATAAAACTTAGTTATACCTGACTGGATTATGGGACCAGTGAGGCCGCTAGTTACTGATTGAGTCCAGGCTCTGACTATAATGATCAGAGGGATTATTGGATCCCTCCTGATGGGAGCTCAGGAGAAGCTTGTGTCAGAGAGAGAAGTTGCAGGTCCAAACATGGGAGGAGTTGGAAACAGTTAAGTGGTCTGTTTAATGAGAGCTGTATTACAGAGAAACAAGACTGCTACAGTGCCCATGTGTAGGCAGGAAGGGGTAGAAGGTATCCTGGCCTTGGATAGGTGGAACCATGCTGAGTAATCAGAGTGGCTGAGGAAAGACTTCAGCAATACAAGGACTTGTGGACTTTATTTGGTGACACCAGAGTAAAAGAAGTTAGTGGCTTAGCGGTTTAGCTACCCATTTGATAAAGAGGGGGCAGGAAGTCAGGTGGTGCCCTAATTGGAGTTAGGTGTTGGTTGTTTCCTTTCAAAAATGTCATGTTTACATGTGTTTTTGTTTTCTTTTTAAACTTTTTATTTGTAACAGCAGATAAATATAAAACACAACAGTACATGTCAAAGACAGTAATCAAGTACCAAGAATACAAGTTATAAAGAATCAGATAGAAAAGCAAAAAAAAAAAAGAAAAACACAAGAAGATATAAATATATTATAAGGCGTACGGGATGATTATAGAAGTGAGAATTTTACCCGTACCAATGGTAGAACATGTAAGGTTGAAGATATAAAACGTATAGAGCAAGCTGCTGGATTTTTTTGAATTTTTTGGGGGGAAGAAGGGAAAGGGACTTAAGGGAAGAGGGAGGGACTATCCAGGTTGGGAGTACGTCTCTGTCTGAGAGTCCTAAATGCCAAGATGGTAGTGAAAAAGGGAGGGGCAGACAGAAGGGGGTAAAAAGAGAATAGGAGGAGTGGGGAGCCCCAGAGACAGGTAGATATGTTTACATGTGTTTTAATTTAATTTATGTTCAAAAGTTAGTTTAGACCCATATTTTGCATCTAAACACTTAGTGCCTGAATCATTAAAGAGGGCAAAGCAAAAAAAAAAAAAAAAGAGTAACTTTGTACCTTGGCAAAACCATGTTATATTGGAGGGGGAGGTAAATTTAAAATGTTGGGACAGATTTATAGTTGGGGTAAGGCATGTCCTAGATCAACTTTAAATTTCAGTGTAAAAATAAAGCTATCAAGTATTTGTGTGCTACGTGAAAAATCAGTCATTCATTTCTTTCCGTGCAAAATAATAACTAAGTTGCACCCCTTGCATTGTAACATGGTTTGTCCAGGATCAAAGTTACTCCTTTTTTTGCTTTGCCCTCTTAATGACTCTGGCCCTTACTGCCAATCTCGCTTTCAAAAAAAATAAAATAAAACTAATAATTATGTAATATAGTTTGAAATCAAATATTATAGAAATTTGCATACATGTACATGTCTGTGTCTTCAATACAAGGTGGCTGTAGGCATTCATGCATTAAAGTAACTGTATAGATAAGTGGCTGTTTTTCATGCTTATGTCATGTTCACCTTGCAGAGTCTGGCAGGGGTAGGAGATAAGCTGGTTCCACTGCCATCCTGTCTCCGTACAGCATTGACCCTCAAGTTCAAAGAGTTCAGTGAGTATCAGCTGGCGAAATACAATACTCGTAGGCAGCGTGGGAAAACCCAGAAAAAGAAAGAGAAGAAAGCCAGGGTGAGACTATTTCTATACATGTTTGCCTCTATATCTATTCATAAATCTCTTGTACTTGCACACATTCTTTAGTGTCTTTCTCTCTCTTTATTATCATCATCACCATTTATTTATATAGCGCCACTGATTCCGCAGCACTGTACAGAGAACTCATTCACATCAGTCCCTGCCCCATTGGAGCTTACAGTCTAAATTCCCTAACATGCACACAGGCAGACATAAAGAGAGAGAGACTAGGGTCAATTTTGATAGCAGCCAGTTAACCTACTAGTATGTTTTTGGAGTGTGGGAGGAAACTGGAGCACCCGGAGGAAACCACTCAAACACGGGGAGAACATACAAACTCCACACAGATAACGCCATAGTCGGGAATTGAACTCATAACCCCAGTGCTGTGAGGCAGAAGTGCTAACCACTTTGCCACCGTGCTGCCCATGATTGTGGCAGTCACCTATGGGCAACAATTTGTAGTTTTGATTATTTAATGAAAAGCTCTCATAACATGTTGCCTGTCTGCGCTGCGGAATTAGTGGCGCTATATAAATGGTGATGATGATGCCGTTTACGTTGGAAGTTGCATCTTTCCTCCATCAGCCCCCCTCCTCTTTATTAGCTCTCCCAACTAGTAATATGGTTTTGGAACATTGACGTACAGGAGAGAAGCTGTGTAACAATATCTGTTACTTGACCCGGCTTCCTAGCGTGCACTGCCCATCCTCTTCATACAGCCATGCCATCGTTGCTAATTTAATAATAATAATCATAATAATAATTTCTGTGTTTTCCAAGCTTTGCAGCAATGGGAAACATTATTTTTCATAAAGTATTTTTTTCTAGCTATTATTTCTCTGTATTTACTGCAGATTTGGCAGAATTTAAAATTTGCTATACATTTGCTATTTTTTTTCAGGTTTCTAGAACTGTGGAGTTTGGTAGAACTTTGTTTAGTTTGAAGGCTACATTAGAGCTTGTACAGAAAGAGGTGAGTTCCTCCACTACACAGATATTTTAAAAAGTGTCAATCAATATTCCATTGGAGTTAACATTTTATCTTCTAGAGTGAATCTTTATTATCTGTATTATTCTGGTCTTCCCACAGTTTGATTCTTCCAAACCTGATAGCACTAAGAAGACAAAAGACAGGTTCTCCATGAAGAGTTTGATTCAGAGATTACATATCTCTAAACCAGCAAATCATGTCATGAGTCTCCTTGGCTGCAGGTCATTATCTCTCTCCTTTGTTTGTCTCTCTCTTATCTCTGTCCTCTGTGTCTCTGTCTGTCTGTCCTGTCCTTTCTCTCTCTATCTAACCTTTTCTCTCTTTCTCCCTTTCATTTATCTTGAATTACCCTTATTTATTCAGTTTACATCCCTAATCTTAATTGAACATATCTTTTCTTTTTGTTTGACCCAGGTATCCAAAAGACCTGCGCTCCTTTTCTCGTAGCGGTCTTGAGGGTCCATGGCAATCCCATATGTCAGGCCATAGAATGAAACTGAAGCAGCCAGAGACATGGGAAAGGGAGTTGAGCCAGAAAGGCAACACAGGCCCTGTGTGGGAGAGTTTGCTTGGTGAGCCACTAAGTTTCGGCATCAGGAAAGGACATAGTTGACCACTGTGTTATGTACCACATTTTTATATTTCCTTTTTTGTCTCACAGACAACCATAAAGTTCCTTTCATGGCTTTACTAAGGAATCTGAGAAATTTGATCAGAGCTGGTATCAGTGAGAAACATCACAGGGAAGTGAATGCACGTTTGTCCAATCAGGTATTACATGATGTTTCAGATTTATGCTCTACCTTTCTTATGTATGAGCCACTTCATTATGTTTTTGATTTTCTAGAACGCAGTCATCAAAAGTCGTCTCTTCCCCTTCCGCTTTCTTTCTGCTTTTAAAGTCATTGATGATCTAGAGTCTGAGCGACAGAAAGCAGGTCAGTTTTCTTTCTTATATGTGTTAGAAGACTCTAGAAAATTCACTATGAAGCTTTATCTTGTTATGGTCTTAATGTTGTTATCGTAGCATATATTATTATATCGCTTTGTCATTCCTTGGATATTTTAAGTTCTACATGGTGAACATTATCGCCTTTGGCAGCAAGATCTACCAGACAGCTGTTGTTTCTTTGTCATTCCTCCCCTTCTGTTCAGGATGGTTTTGGGACATCCCATGATCTGCGTCCCCTTACTGCAGCCGGAGAAAAGTGAAACATAGTTACTTTCTGTCTTCCCCTACAGCCTTATAGGAATGTATTTCATGTTAAGTACACACAAAAAAAAAATCACATTTTCTTGAAATATGATGGGCAGTCTAAAGTGGATAAATGTTAGTGCAATTTTCACAGAATTTATTAACATTTCTTTACAAGATATTCTTCAAATTTAAAGGAAAAAAAATAAAGACACTAGGAAGTATTAATATTTTGTTTTTCCAAAAGTAAAGTACAGAGAAAAGTTGTCTATAATATACCAGAGATATTGAGGTAAATTCTTTGAAAATAATATTTATCTTTCTTCCTATATGGGGGACACAGCTACCATGGGGTTACAGAGGGCTCGCTAGAGTAGATGCATTTAGTTTAAAACTATTTGAAAATTTGTTATGTATTTTACCTGCTCCAAATGCGAGGCCAATTTGTCAAATGGTTATTCGGAACCAGATGGCCGATATGCAGCTTGCGAGGCGGAGAGGCCAAGCCGCGCAAGTCTAGTGGGGTTGCAGCTGAGATGGCGGAATGGGGCGTGGGTTAGGACTCTTCATCAATCCATTGTGGAATTGACATGGCTTGCTTTGCGTCCTAAGTAAGTGACAATATCCCTCTTAACCCCACTTAGATACACCAACAGTTATCGCCCCTTTACAGGAAGGTGTGACAGGATGGGCCGCATATGCCACCCTATCGTTGCTGGGAACCTACTGGGCTTACTTTGCCACCGTTCCCTTTCATTATTCCAAATGCGCCCTTTATCCGCAGTAGGAGGGGCTTACAAAAGCTGCCACTGGACTCCTATACTGGTACCCAAGAACCGGGTTTCTTCTGGGTAACTGACACTGTTAGCGTATCTTGTTGCTAGTGTACCTGGGCTGGTACTCCTGACTTCTTACTATGGATCAGAGAAGCTGTGGATGGATCCCCTCTGGCTGACCAGGGCTGCATGGGTAGCACAAAGCTTGGGTCCAAACCTCAGACAGCTGGAGAACGGATTAGATTTTAGGTCTAATCTGCAGGTCACAGGAATACAGCAATATTGAAGATGTTTTCAAGCAGGTCTTTAAAGCAAGATGTTTTTTTGCTCTCACTGGTTAGAGGTACCAGTGACCAGGTCAGATGGTGAAATCAGAAGAACAAATTTCCAATACAAGCTAGTGCCTTTTATACAATTTGGACACAGGCTATTTTTACTATTGGGATATAACCTATTTACACAAACATGGATTTACATGTATTGCAAAGAAACTAATATTTACACTTAGCTATGAACTTCTTAAAAACCTTGCTGTGATTTCCTGCATCTTATTTCAGAGGCAGGATACATACTAGCAAGTCAAAAGGTCTATCTGACATGATTACCTTCTTCAGACAGTCACCGAATACACATTCCCACAGAACAACAAAACCCCAAAAAAAGCCACTTCCCCACATCAGAATACACCAAAAGCTTTTTAAACAAAGGCTCATTGTATCAGATATATACATCAGACATAATGCAGTTCCTCTAGAAAGGCTAAACAGAAAAAAACACATTTTCTACCCTGGTCTCAGAAATAACGGTTTACTATCTCAAAATATACACAATATTAAGAATAAGTGCATTGGCAATTTATATAAATAAGCGCCCCACGCTATTTCCTTTAAATAAATTCATACCATAAGTTATTTATATGTGATCCAGTCACAGAAGGGTTACCTCAAAAGTTATCAGGACTCACAGCAGTGGTCCAGGAAGCACTTGGATCCGTGACTTGGAGAAACCGGCTCAGGGGCTTGGCGCAACTGTCTTCTTTGCAGGAGTGATTGCTGGGAACTTCTTCAGCTCCGAAGCCTCGCAAGCATCTGGGATTCCAAATTGGAATTTTCCTCTCGGGAAGAGGGTGAAATTACAGAAGACTCAGATATTGAGAACCAAATGGTTGGGAGGAGGATTTCTCTACCAGACAGGGAGTCGAACTGTTGGTTTTAGCTGTTTGACAGACTCTTAACCTTCAGGATCCAGAGAAGCCTGATTACACTATTGGTTAAATTATCACAAGTCCAAGCTCATCCCAGCCGAAAGCATGATATTAATGGGTCACCACTTACAACAGATGTCAGAGTCTTTTTACCAGAGGGAGAAGATCCTAGCCATTCAAAAACAGATAAAAGATCTGTTAAAATTCAAACAGGTATTCGTTCTCTGTTATATGAAGCTTATTTTGAAAATGGTATCTTCTTTCAGTTCTGCACACTCCACTCTTGGACTCTCCAGAACAAAATTCTGGCCAGATAGTCCAACCCTCATTTGGCAACACAGTTCTTCAAGCTGTCACTGCAGACCAGTCAGTCTGCTTTGGTGGCTGAAGAAACAAAATCTTAGCAAGGGTTGTCCCTTCTCCATTTGGGACTGGAACATAGTGACCACATATACTGGCCTCCTGGGGTGGTTAGGGGTGACTCTGAACCTCCGGCTACAGGGACTTCGGTCACAAGATGAGGCAAAGCTCCCTATAAATGTTCATGAACTCAGAAAGGAGTTGAACACTCTGTTACAAGCTCAGTGCATCCCAAGTGGCAGACCTATTTGCATCCAGATAGACAATGCCATGGCATTGAGGTTGATGTGACGACCTCTTATCTAAAGCACAAGGTGGATCCATACTTTGTGAGATGAAACATCTGAAGGCATTCCAAATGGAACACGTGAAGGTCCCATGGAAACATTACACAGTACAAATATAAAATGAAGTGCAAATAAGTAGGTAGTTTAGCAACCTTGCGTTGATTATGAAATAAACTACGAAGGTGAATCATACAATGTATAGAATTTGCAAATATTGAATTGTGAATAGATAGAAAAAATAAATTAAATAAATTAAAAATAATTTGCACAAATGTTTATAAATGTGTACCAATAACATGGGATCTAAACTCGTTCCTTTCTGTTCCTACCCCTTTTTGACGTTAAGATTTAAGATTGAGTGTTATTCTTGTTTGATTGGTTATTTCAGTAGTGTCTTATGGGCTTTGATAGTTAAAAAAACCGGAGGATCTATTGGTGGTGGGATATAGCAGGGAGGATATTGGAAGTTTATAGTTTGACTTCTTGCCTTCTCCAAGCACCAATATCTATACCCCAAGGTTAACCAATCAAGCAAAAATAATAATTCTGAAACGGAACAAAACTCAGCCTCAAGCAGAGCTAAAAAGAAATGGAAATGCAGTATCCTCTCAAATGAAATCCTCTTTTTGTACTTGGGTTAAATCCATTTATCTGATTCCATTTAGGAGACACTGCATTCCCAACTCTTTTGCTCCCTCTTTTAGGTTGAGTGTTGTACCTTCTCAGAGTTATCATTCCTGTTTGATTGGTTCCTTCTGTCCTATCCTGTGGGGCTTTGGTAGTTAAAAAGCAAAACAAAAACTGGTTGAGGTTTGGAGGAGGGTTTAGAGGGGCAGGAGCTTCTGAATCAAAAACTTTTAAACTAAGTGCGCCCTCTATAGCCCCATGGTAGCAGTGTCCCCCCAAATGGAATCGGAGGACTGAATTTAACATAAGAACAAAAAATCCTCTTTTGTTACCGCTATATACTTCAGAGACTGGCAGGATATCTAATACACGCAAATGCCCCTTCAAAATTGTAAAGACTTTTATGTTATGAGGACTGAGTATATGAGTTTATGATCAAGTTAAATCCTTGTGTTTTTGTGTGATCTTTCATAATGATCAAATTCACTTTGCTGTAGGCAGGTGCATTTAAGCATATTACAGGTAGTACTATGTAGGACCTTATTGTGTTACAATTCTCATTATAAGAGTTTTGTGAAACTTGTTGAAGCTTAGTATTTAAAATGCAAAAAAATGCATATCTTATACAGCCCAGAGAATAATTTAGTGGGAATTAAATTCCATATACATATCAAAATGAATTGTACTTTACTGTTGGTGTTTTAAACCATAAAATTCACGGGACAGTTGTCAAGTATGTGTAGTGGAGTTAACCATCTTCCCCTGTTGGTGGGAGTGGATAGATTGGGTTTATGCTCCTTCTAGTTTGCTTCCATCATTTCTATGATTTATGTTATTGTTTCTGAGATTTTTTTATTAAATGTAACAAACTTTTACAGAGGAGCCATGGCCTTCCAATGCTGTCCTTCTCCAGCGTATCTTTCGGCGACAGAGCAAGAAGATTCCACAGCTGGCTCGAAAGAGGTTCTCTCGGAAACAACTGAGAGCATGTTTGGCTGTGTCAGCTGTCCATCAGCTGCTAAAAAGAGAGAAAAAGGCACTGAGGGAAGCCAGGTGAGGAATCTCCGACAAACCATGAGTTGAGAATAAATATAATAAAGTGAAGAGGTGATAAACAACAGCGCAAATCTGGACCTCAAGCTGCCCCTATGTAAACACTCTAATACACAACAGAGTAAACCTGAAACACAAAAAAATAAATTTGATACATAGGTATGGTGCTAGTAGTCCAAATTGATCAGTCACTAAAACCAAAATTATTTTTCAACAATGGTTCATATAAAAACTGATAAGAAGGGATATGGCTTCTTCTCCAGAAGACTTCTCAAGTTCCGTATCTCTGTATTAACACACAAAGTGTATAAACGTCTTCATAATGATCCTTTCAATTGACGTATCATCCACACTCCGAGGAGATGATACGCCTACTAACACTGGAAGTCCTGTAAGTGCATTTCTTTAGGCGCTGATCACGGAGAGAACTATTTGTTGTTATACAATGTGTATTCTTTTTGCATTTTCTTAACACATGTGGTTTTTCCAATGTTTGTTTTGTGAAACTGCACTATGATCAGTCTCTGTTCTTTTCATATTTCACTTGTCTATCACGGAGGAAAAAGATCTTCCCCTGTCAATTGAAAGGATCATTATGGAGACGTTTATATACACTTTGTGTTAATACTAGCGATGAGCGCGCTCGGATTTCTGAAATCCGAGCCCACCCGAACGTTGCGGATCCGAGTTGGATCCGAGACAGATCCGGGTATTGGCGCCAAATTCAAAAGTGAAACTGAGGCTCTGACTCATAATCCCGTTGTCGGATCTCGCGATACTCGGATCCTATAAATTCCCCGCTAGTCGCCGCCATCTTCACTCGGGCATTGATCAGGGTAGAGGGAGGGTGTGTTAGGTGGTCCTCTGTGCTGTTTAGTTCTGTGCTGTTTAGTTCTGTGCTGTTTAGTGCTGTGCTGTGCTGTTTAGTGCTGTGCTGTGCTGTGCTGTGCTGTGCTGTGCTGTGCTGTGCTGTGCTGTGTTCTGTTCTGCAGTATCAGTCCAGTGGTGCTGTGTGCTGTGCTCTGTCCTTCTGAGGTCAGTGGTGCTGCTGGGTCCTGTGCTGTGTCCTGTTCAGTCCAGTGGTGCTGTGTCCTGTGCTCTGTGCTTCTAAGGGCATAGTTATTTCCCCAATATTCCCCTGTGTTTAAAAAAATAAAAAAAAGTTTTTTTTATAAAATACCAAAAACTACTTTAATATTTTTTAATTACCACAAAATTTTCACAACCAATCCTGCAGTATAAGCCCATTGGTACTGCAATATTACCAAGTTCACACATTCAGCAGTAAAAGTCCAGTGGTACTGCAATATTACAAAGTTTACACATTCTGCAGTATCAGTCCAGTGGTGCTGTGTCCTGTGCTCTGTCCTGCTGAGTTCCGTAGTGCTGCTGGGTCCTGTGCCGTGTCCTGTTCAGTCCAGTGGTGCTGTGTCCTGTGCTCTGTGCTTCTAAGGGCATAGTTATTTCCCCATTATTCCCAAGTTTGTAAAAAATAAAAAAAAAGTAAAAAAAAATAAAAAATTAAAAAAAAAAAAAAAAATATAATAATTATAACCAAATTTGCAAAACCAATCCAGCATTATAAGTCCATTGGTACTGCAATATTACCAAGTTCACACATTCAGCAGTAAAAGTCCAGTGGTACTGCAATATTACAAAGTTTACACATTCTGCAGTATCAGTCCAGTGGTGCTGTGTCCTGTGCTCTGTCCTGCTGAGTTCCGTAGTGCTGCTGGGTCCTGTGCCGTGTCCTGTTCAGTCCAGTGGTGCTGTGTCCTGTGCTCTGTGCTTCTAAGGGCATAGTTATTTCCCCATTATTCCCAAGTTTGTAAAAAATAAAAAAAAAGTAAAAAAAAATTAAAAATTAAAAAAAAAAAAAAATATATAATAATTATAACCAAATTTGCAAAACCAATCCAGCATTATAAGTCCATTGGTACTGCAATATTACCAAGTTCACACATTCTGCAGTATCTTGTGCTACATATAATGGAGAACAAAAATTTGGAGGATAAAGTAGGGAAAGATCAAGACCCACTTCCTCCTAATGCTGAAGCTGCTGCCACTAGTCATGACATAGACGATGAAATGCCATCAACGTCGTCTTCCAAGCCCGATGCCCAATCTCGTAGTACCGGGCATGTAAAATCCAAAAAGCCCAAGTTAAGAAAAAGTAGCAAAAAGAGAAACTTAAAATCATCTGAGGAGAAACGTAAAGTTGCCAATATGCCATTTACGACACGGAGTGGCAAGGAACGGCTTAGGCCCTGGCCCGTGTTCATGACTAGTGGTTCAGCTTCACCCACGGATCTTAGCCCTCCTCCTCCTCCCCCCCCCTACAAAAAATTGAAGAGAGTTATGCTGTCAGCAACAAAACAGCAAACAACTCTGCCTTCTAAAGAGAAATTATCACAAATCCCCAAGGCGAGTCCAAGGGTGTTGGTGGTTGTCAAGCCTGACCTTCCCATCACTGTACGGGAAGAGGTGGCTCGGGAGGAGGCTATTGATGATGTAGCTGGCGCTGTGGAGGAACTTGATGATGAGGATGGTGATGTGGTTATTGTAAATGAGGCACCAGGGGGGGAAACAGCTGATGTCCATGGGATGAAAAAGCCCATCGTCATGCCTGGTCAGAAGACCAAAAAATGCACCTCTTCGGTCTGGAGTTATTTTTATCCAAATCCAGACAACCAATGTATGGCAATATGTAGCTTATGTAAAGCTCAAATAAGCAGGGGTAAGGATCTTGCCCACCTAGGAACATCCTCCCTTATACGTCACCTGAATAACCTTCATAGTTCAGTGGTTAGTTCAGGAACTGGGGCTAGGACCCTCATCGGTACAGGGACACCTAAATCCCGTGGTCCAGTTGGATACACACCAGCAACACCCTCCTCGTCAACTTCCTCCACAATCTCCATCAGATTCAGTCCTGCAGCCCAAGTCACCAGCCAGACTGAGTCCTCCTCAATACGGGATTCATCCGAGGAATCCTGCAGCGGTACGCCTACTACTGCCACTGCTGCTGTTGCTGCTGTTAGTCGGTCATCTTCCCAGAGGGGAAGTCGTAAGACCGCTAAGTCTTTCACCAAACAATTGACCGTCCAACAGTCGTTTGCCATGACCACCAAATACGATAGTAGTCACCCTATTGCAAAGCGTATAACTGCGGCTGTAACTGCAATGTTGGTGTTAGACGTGCGCCCGGTGTCCGCCATCAGTGGAGTGGGATTTAGAGGGTTGATGGAGGTATTGTGTCCCCGGTACCAAATCCCCTCGAGATTCCACTTCACTAGGCAGGCGATACCAAAAATGTACAGAGAAGTACGATCAAGTGTCCTCAGTGCTCTTAAAAATGCGGTTGTACCCACTGTCCACTTAACCACGGACATGTGGACAAGTGGTTCTGGGCAAACGAAGGACTATATGACTGTGACAGCCCACTGGGTAGATGCATCCCCTTCCGCAGCAACAGCAACAGCTGCATCAGTAGCAGCATCTACAAAATGGCTGCTCATGCAAAGGCAGGCAACATTGTGCATTACAGGCTTTAATAAGAGGCACAACGCTGCCAACATATTAGAGAAAATGAGGGAAATTATCTCCCAGTGGCTTACCCCACTTAGACTCTCATGGGGATTTGTGGTGTCAGACAATGCCAGTAACATTGTGCGGGCATTAAATATGGGCAATTTCCAGCACGTCCCATGTTTTGCCCACACCATTAATTTGGTGGTGCAGCATTACCTGAAGAGTGACAGGGGTGTGCAGGAGATGCTTGCGGTGGCGCGCAAAATTGCTGGACACTTTCGGCATTCAGCCAGTGCCTACCGCAGACTAGAGGCACATCAAAAAAGCTTGAACCTGCCCTGCCATCACCTCAAACAAGAGGTTGTGACGCGCTGGAACTCCACCCTCTATATGCTGCAGAGGATGGAGGAGCAGCAAAAGGCCATTCAGGCCTACACAGCCACCTACGACATAGGCAAAGGAGTGGGGATGCGCCTGAGTCAAGCGCAGTGGAGACTGATTTCCGTGTTGTGCAAGGTTCTGCAGCCATTTGAACTTGCCACACGAGAAGTCAGTTCCGACACTGCCAGCTTGAGTCAGGTCATTCCCCTGATCAGGCTGTTGCAGAAGCAGCTGGAGAAAGTGAGGGAGGAGCTGGTAAGCCATTGCGATTACAGCAAGCATGTAGCTCTTGTGGATGTAGCCCTTCGTACGCTTTGCCAGGATCCGAGGGTGGTCACTCTTTTAAAGTCAGAGGAATACATTCTGGCCACCGTGCTCGATCCTCGGTTTAAAGCGTATGTTGTGTCTCTGTTTCCGGCGGACACAAATCTACAGCGGTGCAAAGACCTGCTGGTCAGGAGATTGTCCTCTGAAGAGGACCGTGACATGCCAACAGCTCCACCCTCATTTTCTTCCACATCTATGGCTGCGAGGAAAAAGCTCAGTTTTCCCAAAAGAGGCACTGGCGGGGATGCTGATAACATCTGGTCCGGACTGAAGGACCTGCCAACCATTGCAGACATGTCTACTCTCGCTGCATTGGATGCTGTCACAATAGAAAAAATTGTGGATGATTACTTTGCTGACACCATCCAAGTAGACATGTCAGACAGTCCATATTGTTACTGGCAGGAAAAAAAGGCAGTTTGGAAGCCCCTGTACAAACTGGCTCTATTTTACCTGAGTTGTCCCCCCTCCAGTGTGTACTCGGAAAGAGTTTTTAGTGCAGCGGGGAACCTGGTCAGTGAGCGGCGAAGGAGGTTGCTTCCTCACAACGTTGAAAAAATGATGTTTATAAAAATGAATAATCAATTCCTCAATGAAGTACAGCACTGCCCTCCAGATACTACAGAGGGACCTGTGGTTGTGGAGTCCAGCGGGGACGAATTGATAATGTGTGATGAGGAGGAAGTACACACTGTAGGGGGAGAGGAATCAGAGGTTGAGGATGAGGACGACATCTTGCCTCAGTAGAGCCTGTTTAGTCTGTACAGGGAGAGATGAATAGCTTTTTTGGTGTGGGGGCCCAAACAAACCAATCATTTCAGTCAAAGTTGTTTGGTAGGCCCTGTCGCTGAAATGATTGGTTTGTTAAAGTGTGCATGTCCTATTTCAACAACAGACCTCTCAACTGCAGCTCATCCCTCCTCTGCGGGGATAATGTCTCCTGTGCTCTGACACGTCACTCTGTGTACTCTCAGCCTCAGGATCTGACACTACAGCTACCATGCCTCTTGTAGCAGCCCTCACTCCAGGGCCTCTTCCATGTGCAGTGTCCCCCTCTCTCTTGGGTTCACTATAGTGGCATGGAGTTCTCCCCCTCATCCAGGGCACACATTCCTTGCCCTGGCTCAGTCACCACGCTCAGACTTCCAGGCAATGCTGGGGGAGCCTGGGAGCTTCCACCCCAGGTCCCCAGCTACAACTCTCCTCTCCTGTGTCTTCTCTCTCTTTCTGACACTTGAAAGATCGTGCCTTTAAATGAAAAAGTCAGTCTTCATTGCACGACTATGTGCAAGTGCAACAGGGACATTTTTTTGGGTTTACAAAGTCAAACAATAACACTACGACCCTGTCTGTCTGGGGTCTGTCAATGACGAATTGTCTGGAGCATGTTTTGAGGAGGTATTGTGGCCCCGGTATCAAATTGGGTACCGGGGCCACCCCACTATGCAGTCCAGATACTTGTTTGGTGGAATTCCGACACGTGGAGGGTTTTTTAATTATATTGTGGCCTCGGTACCAAATTGTGTACCGGGGCCACCACACTACGCAGTCAAGATACTTGTTTGGTGGAATTCAGACCAGTTGAGGGTTTTATTATTATATTGTGTGGACCACTCTATCTATACCACACTACAACTCTATACCACTCTATTTCCTACTTTAATTCTATTTAATTCTATTTCCTACTTTAATTCTATTACTAATTAATTAACATAAAGAGGAACAAAAAAAACCAATTTTACCAAAAGTATAATATGACTTAGACTTACAAACACTACACTTGAAAGATCGTGCCTTTAAATGAAAAAGTAAGTCTTCATTGCACGACTATGTGCAACAGGGACAGTTTTTTTCTTTACAAAGTCAACTAATAACACTTGGACCCTGTCTGTCTTTAACATACTTAATGGGATCTCAATGACGAATTGTCTGTAGCATGTTTGGAGGAGGTATTGTGGCCCCGGTATCAAGTTGGGTACCGGGGCCACCCCACTACGCAGTCCAGATACTTGTTTGGTGGAATTCTGACACGTGGAGGGTGTATTTATTTTATTGTGGCCCCGGTATCAAGTTGGGTACCGGGGCCACCCCACTACGCAGTCCAGATACTTGTTTGGTGGAATTCTGACACGTGGAGGGTTTTTTAATTATATTGTGGCCTCGGTACCAAATTGTGTACCGGGGCCACCACACTACGCAGTCAAGATAGATAGATGCGTATCATAGATAAAGTACATTCAGTGGTGTGGGGCAAATTGAAAAATATTCAAAATGCACTGACATTATCAAAAACAAGAGGTTGTCACACGCTAAAACTCCAACATGTATATGATGGAGAGGATGGAGGAGCAGCCGTATGTGTAGTGTAATGCAGACCTGTTGAAGGTTTTTTATATATTTTATTGTGGTGCCCAGTGCCCACTCCTCTACGCAGTCCAGGTACATTTATTGGTGCGATTCATAAAAGTTCAGGGTTTTTAATATATTGTGGTGACCCACTCCTCTACGCAGTCCAGGTACATTTATTGGTGCGATTCATAAAAGTTCAGGGTTTTTAATATATTGTGGTGACCCACTCCTCTACGCAGTCCAGGTACATTTATTGGTGCGAATCAAACAAGTTGATGGTTTTCTTATTATATATATTGTGGTGACCCACTCCTCTACGCAGTCCAGGTACATTTATTGGTGCGATTCATAAAAGTTCAGGGTTTTTAAGATATTGTGGTGACCCACTCCTCTACGCAGTCCAGGTACAATTATTGGTGCGATTCATAAAAGTTCAGGGTTTTTAATATATTGTGGTGACCCACTCCTCTACGCAGTCCAGGTACATTTATTGGTGCGATTCATAAAAGTTCAGGGTTTTTAATATATTGTGGTGACCCACTCCTCTACGCAGTCCAGGTACAATTATTGGTGCGAATCATAAAAGTTCAGGGTTTTTAATATATTGTGGTGACCCACTCCTCTACGCAGTCCAGGTACATTTATTGGTGCGATTCATAAAAGTTCAGGGTTTTTAATATATTGTGGTGACCCACTCCTCTACGCAGTCCAGGTACATTTATTGGTGCGAATCAAACAAGTTGATGGTTTTCTTATTATATATATTGTGGTGACCCACTCCTCTACGCAGTCCAGGTACATTTATTGGTGCGATTCATAAAAGTTCAGGGTTTTTAAGATATTGTGGTGACCCACTCCTCTACGCAGTCCAGGTACAATTATTGGTGCGATTCATAAAAGTTCAGGGTTTTTAATATATTGTGGTGACCCACTCCTCTACGCAGTCCAGGTACATTTATTGGTGCGATTCATAAAAGTTCAGGGTTTTTAATATATTGTGGTGACCCACTCCTCTACGCAGTCCAGGTACATTTATTGGTGCGATTCATAAAAGTTCTGGGTTTTTAATATATTGTGGTGACCCACTCCTCTACGCAGTCCAGGTACATTTATTGGTGCGATTCATAAAAGTTCAGGGTTTTTAATATATTGTGGTGACCCACTCCTCTACGCAGTCCAGGTACAATTATTGGTGCGAATCATAAAAGTTCAGGGTTTTTAAGATATTGTGGTGACCCACTCCTCTACGCAGTCCAGAAAGATACCTTTTTGCAACGTTTTGGACTAATAACTATATTGTGAGGTGTTCAGAATACACTGTAAATTAGTGGAAATGCTTGTTATTGAATGTTATTGAGGTTAATAATAGCCTAGGAGTGAAAATAAGCCCAAAAACTTGATTTTTAAACTTTTTATGTTTTTTTCAAAAAAAATCCGAATCCAATACCTTAAATCCGAACCGAGACCTTTCGTCAAGTGTTTTGCGAGACAAATCCGAACCTCAAAAATAACGAAAATCCGGATCCAAAACACAAAACACGAGACCTCAAAAGTCGCCGGTGCACATCCCTAGTTAATACAGAGATGTGGAACTTGAAAAGTCTTCTGGAGAAGAGGTCATATCCCTTCTTATCAGTTTTTATATGAACTACTGTTGAAAAATATTTTTGTTTTAGCAACTGATCAATTTCGACTACTAGCGCCATACCTATGTGTCAAATGTATTTTTTCATGAGTTGAGAATAGTTAATTGAATTCATGATGTTTATCATCTTTCTTTTGTTAATTTATGACATAGGGCAATAAAGTTGGATGAAGATGTCCTGCAGAAGTATAAGAAATCACTGGAGGAAGCTATTCACATTTCAGCTCGTCACAACATCCCACCTATACCTGGACGTACAGTAATCCTAATCTGTGTGTCGAATTCCATGTATGCAGCATGCCATGGAGCACAGCAGCTTTCTATTTGTACGGATTCAGATTATAGTGGTAGAAAAGCACCACCCTCCGTAAGTTACTTAGTTCACATACATCCATCTGTCCAGTTGATATTTATTGTATCTGGGCCATTCACTAGTCAGGAGGTTTTGCAACCATCATTTAATTTTCCTCCTATGTCTTATGTAGAAAAACAGTGCCCAGTCAGCACACTCTAGGCTGCAAGAAATTCAACAGGGATTAATGCCATATGTTTATGAAATATACAATATGCCTGTTAAGTAAATCCCACCCTGCAAGCTCAGTGCCTAGGTGTGATCCTTAACTATCTTTTGTTCCCCACATTGACTCTATTTAAATAATTTTGCATATATTTAAAAATCATTTCCAGAATACATACATATCTTACACAAGACACTGCAAAAACTCATTTCTACTCTAATTCATGCACTCATCATCTCCAGCATTGACTATTGCAAGTCCCTCCTTACTGGTCTTCTCTAAACAGACTCTCACCCCTACAATCAATTTTGCACGCAGCGGCTTGATTGATTTTCCTCGCAAAGTGTTCTTCCTCTGCTGAACCTCTCTGTCTCTACATTGGTTGCCTGTTTTTTTACCAAATTCAATATAAAATACTTTTGCTTACATACAAGGCCATTAACTTAACTGCACCAACATACATCTCCTTACTTGTCTCAAATATCTGCCAACTCAACAACTCTGTTCTGCACAAGATCTGCTTCTCTCATCCACTCATTTCCTTCTCCCATTCCCGATTACAGGACTTTATTGAGCTACACCCATGGAATAGGGAATTCCATAGAGTGGGAATTGCACAATAAGACTTTCCTCTGGTCTACAAACCTTCAAGTGTTCTCTGAAAAACCACCACTTCAGGCAACTTTATGATATTCATCAACCATCCTCTTAACTACACTAGATTACCCTATTACCACCCTTTACACAATTCACACAAGACAGCAAACCTCTGACCCCCTGATCAGGGCCATCTTAACAACATTAAGGGCCCCCGGGCAAAGCAGTGCACCGGGGCCCCTACATATATATATATATATATATATATATATATATTATAGAGAGAGAGAGAGAGATGTATAGAGATACAGATATAGATATATAGAGATAGATAGATGTACTTGTTCAGTGACCCTTGAAGGCTTTTATGCAGGTTTTTTTTTGCAGGATTATTTATTATAATTAAGAGCCCTGCCTATGGGGCCCCCTTGCCCGTGGGGCCCCCGGGCACCTGCCTATCGTGCCCAATGGAAAAGATGGCCCTGCCCCTGATCAACATTGATGTGTGACTGGATCATAGAGCATATGAATTACTTTTTACCTTTGCAATCTGGCTAGACCGAAATGCAATATGTAGATTTAACCTCATGTATCCATTGTTTATTACTGTGTTTGTCCCCAATTGTAAAGCACTATGGAATTTGCTGGCACGATATAAATAAATGTTGATGATGATGATTTGCAGACAAAAGGCCACAGTAGAGTCCAGAATGATGCGTCACCAATTATTGCGTTGTATTTTGCAATTAATGTGGCCTGAAAACCTTTTTTTGTATCCTTTTACAATGCTTGAAAAGCATGTTTTCACTTGGTATAATTGCATATTAAAGATTAAATACCTGGTCTGAAGAATTCCTATAATTAGTAAGCTTCAACTCTGCTCCCTCTTCTTGCATAAATAAAAGTACCCCCACTTGCCAGAATATCACTTTGTATATGAGAGTCATGTATGGTTTTACCTTCCAATAATATCATTATTATGCAACACCTGCCTCCAGTCCCTCACCTTTGTGATCTGTATTGTTCATTATTATATCTACTGATGCGTGTTTTCAGAATGTCTACAGCTTTAGTTTACCTCAAAGTGTATTTCCCCTGATTCAATTGCTCCTGTTTCCGTACTGCTCTGTACACTTCTTTTTTTGTTTGTTTTTTCTGTTGGGCAAAATACACATATTTGCATAATTTTATCTATGCCTTTTCCACACTTTTTCTTTTTTCACACTGCAGCTCCTTGAAGTGGGTCTGCTTCTGGGCCTCATGGTGAGAGACACCTCAGAAAGCGCTCAGATTGTCTTATACACGGACAATACCTTTGTCCTGGCTAACGACGCTTCTGGTCCGCTCTTTCAATGTGTGAGCATGATTAAGCAGCAAGCTCAGGTAAGAGAGGCAGTCAGAAATTAATATGTATGTGCTTATGAATATATCCATTTCAAAGCAAATGCTGCTACTGGAATTCTGCTCACTATAAATCCCTGTAGAGCAGTGTTTCTTAACTCCACTCCTCAGGACCCCCTAGCAGTACATGTTTTCCATATCTCTTTGCTGTAGCACAGGTGTATTCATTACTGTTTTGAAACAGTGTAGCAGGTGGTATAATTATTTCACTGGTCACCTGGCAATCCTGCACTGTTAGTGGGTCCTGAGGACTGGAGTTGAGAAACACTGCTGTAGAGACATGTATATGCAAAGTGATTAAAAAAATAAAACAACACAAGACAACACAATCACCAAGCCTCACTAATTAGGAAAATTGGGAAACTTTAAGAGTGCCCTACTCATAATTTCATTCCTTGTGTGGGCTTTACAAATTGTCCAACCATTAGGTGACGTCAATTAGACCTGTATGCAGACATTTAATCATACTAGGGCCTGATGCTGAGTTGACTGTATGCTAGTATGCATTGCAAAAAATATGCATCTTTTTACTGCGCATGCCCACAAAATAATTCGTACACTTATGCGCTTATGCAAATTTGCTCACTTCTGATACTAGTGCCTGTTTGTGACTAGAGAGGTTGGACAGGGGAGCAAAGGGGTGGCTTAATGCAAGCTGAATACAGTAAAGGGAGTGTTTGTAATTGCGAACAGATGCAGACCCGCACAGGGACTTTTGTCAGTAGCCTGAGAGCAGGTGCAAATAGATGCTGATTACGATCACCAGAACTAGATAGCTACTTCTGATTCTGATTGCAGATTCACCTCTGAAGCTGATAGGTGTTTTCTTCATTGATCGTACATATAGGGGGGTATTCAATTGTCGGCGAAAACGCCGAAAATCCCGCGGTCCACGCACTATTACCGTTATTACGGTAACAGTGCGTGGAAAAACAGTTACTACGGTAATTTTCTCGCTGGATTTAGCTGGAAATCCAGCTAACTACTACCGTAAATAACGGTAGTAGTTTTTACGCGGCAGGATTTCTCAACAATTGAATACGCCCCATAGTGTATGATTTTGTGGCCGTATTTCAGCAATATTTTATTTTATTCTTACACAAGAAGGAGAGTTATAGCTGTTGTATTCAAGAGGTTCTGTTTAAGTTTATTCCAGTCTAATAGCAAATGCTTTTTTCACTTGCAAAACAAAAGTTTAAAAATGGGGTTTAAGTGTATTTAATGTATGTCTGACGTAAACCTGACACACGCTACTGGTGCAGCTGTATGCTTCTTGTAATTCCTCCAACTTTGCATATTCATGCAAATGCTTTTTTTTTTTTTTTGTAAACACATTTTAAGTCTGCGTTTTTTTTTTTTTTTATTCAGCCGTACTACTAATAGTGTTTATACAGACCTTTAATGTCTAATCTAATCTTAATAGACCTTATCAGCACAAGATGTGTATGTGTCAGCTTTTCTTGCACAGTACTGAGTGGCTATGAGATGCATGAAGCGAGGTGATGAGGTACTGTTGTTGTATCTCCTGTCCACCCCCCACTTCCTATGAGCGATGGCTCCAGGGCAGCCGATTACTGCTGCTTCAGGTTTTGACTGGTGTCCCTGTGCAGCTGCACCATTGAGTGCAGCACTAAGTGCACACACTGAGCTCCGGAGGTGCAGCCTAAGGTGAGTGAGGGGGACGTGCAAGGTCAGTTAAATTTTTCACTTGGCCTAAATGTTGCTCCAAGATTCTTTTGGGACAGTCAGATGGAGACGCCGTATTTACAGCCTGGCACTGATCTGGCAGAAACAGCTTGGGCTATGTCTTTGACCCAGTCCATAGCTGAACTTTCTCAGTTAGCCGCACATACCCAACAGTTGAACAGGTGATTTTGCTGCAGAAATCTTAACAAACGTTTACCCAGGTGTGCTAGAATGAGGATCTTTGGCCCCTGTTGTGCCACCACTTGATGAACCAGCTTGGGGTAGCAGCAGGGGCTTATTATGGTGACCTCTTCTTAGAGTGAATGTTAGAGTCTGCTGCTTCGACAACATGTCACAGGAGCGAGAGTTCTGTGATTCTTCATGTCTGGGGTGCAACAGACTCTGACTATTCCTTCCAGATGGATGGCGAGGTGGCAGAGAATTCTATCTTGAAGAACTCCTCCTCTGTTGAAAAAGGTTCTTCTAGAAGGTCAGGATGTGTCGTTGTTTCAGCAGAAGGCTAAACAATTGATTTCCTTCCCCTCTTTGTGAAACATGGACTAATTTTGAAAGTAAATTCCAGTTTTCACACAGATTAACAACCCTCTTTCCTCTCCTCAGTGAGGATACAGTTAAGTGGGAATCTGTTTCCAAGGCAGATGCCCCCAGCTATCCAGGATTCCACCATTCCCAAAGGATGGCATGGATCAGGAGATGGAGGCCATGCTTAATTTCATTAACGAGATGGTTGGGACATCTATTAGACCCATCGGTTGGTTCTGCAGTTTCAACAGTCCGACTTAATGCCTTTCCAGCTCTAGTTAATGCCTTTCAGTCTGCGAAGCCAGCAGCCCAGGTCTTTCCAGGTGCTTCTGTTAAACACCTTACAACAGAGGGAGTTGTTTCCAGTAGGCAAGATTGTTTCTTCTACCAGCTCGTAGTCTTCTAGAAACTAGTAAAATCTATGTTGCAAATAGACCTCGGTTTATTGTGTAGGTAGATCTTAGAGAAGTTGGTATTGAGGTTTGAGGTGGTGCAAATTGGCACTGTTTCCTTGGAGTGAGTTACAGATTGATCTGATGTTGAAATGGTGCTAATTAGACCATCACCTGACCTACTAGTTAAATCAGACTGTCTCTATAAGTATGTTACTTCCTCTTCTGGTTTTCATAAGGTTGACAACCTCTGCAGTTGGCCCTTCACATTGCAAGTAGACTTATGGTCATGACAGATGACCGCTTTCAGGGCTGGTGGGCCATCACTCTTCAGAGCCAAGGATAACTTTTCTTGCAATATAGGACCATGAAGATGCAGTCAAACAATGGCATACCTTACCATCAGGGGAAGCACCAAGAGCTCCCTTGCTATCTGGTAACTCTTCAAACAAAAGTGATGAATAGAGCATTCAGATTGTTGCATTGTTATTTTTTTCCATGGGTGGAAATTTGGGACAAGTTTTCTTAGCGTATAGGCCCTTCACTCAGGGAAATTGTCCCTCCTCCTGGAAGTCTTTCAAGTAGAGATACTAGCATCTCTGTTGTATCACAAGGTGGAGCACTTATGCTCCAAAACAAGTGATCCAAAGGAGGTTGTTCATAGACACCATGTCGGTTCTTTCGAACTTTCTATTGATTTGCCTGTTTCAATGTATGCAGGAAGGTGGAACTTTGGTCCATTAGGATGTCCACAGTTGGCCAGCGTCCAAGCAGACCTTTGTTGGATGGATAAATCACCAGGTTTAAAAGTGGAAGAGGGAAGCCTGTTCCAGTAATTGCGAGGGCACATTCTACTAGAGTGCTTAGCAATGTGTCATGGAGCCTTGGCTGATCAGCTCTGTCGCATGTCCACCTGGTCTTCTGTCCTCGCATTTTTCAGGTCAATGTGTCGGCATCCAAGGATGCTAGTTTTGGATGGAAGGTGGTTCACGTCTGTTCTACTGAGCATACCCGCCATTTATGGTTGCATTGGGATGCCCCAAAGGTCTCCTGTGTTCCCTATTGTTCTGAAAGAAAACCTGGGATTTTTGTACTTGCATTGTCGTTATCATTGAGTCCATTATGGGACACCAGTCGCCCACCCTTTTACTTTCTAATTCTCCTTTAATGATTTGATGTTATTGTTCTAGGACTTTATTTTTCCTCTCTTTAGTTAATAAAATAAATGGCAAAGGTGTATAGAGGGAGAGGAGTTCAGTTCTAGTGTATAAATTTAAAGTGCCCGAATTCTTAGCTATACATCAAGGTCTCCATTCATAGATGGACACAGTGGAATCAGCCATATTCAATCTGTTGTTTGTTTAAGAATTAGTGACATGAGGCTCTAATGTCTACTAAATTACTAGACTGTTTCAGCATGATTTCTCCGGTATTTAGGTGATGGGTACACTTGGATACTTTTATGGATGGGGCTTCATTTAGATTTTAGTGGTACACAGGTTGGTATTACTTTATGTGTGTGTATTATGTAGACGTTTTAAGTCAAATGATGCCTGTAGACAACATTGATACGCACTGGTGTGTTGTATCATGCTCCTTAAATTAATGATGGAATATTTTCCCTTCAGGATGTACTGATCAGTCCATCCTTGCCCTTTGAAGAAAGAAACCCTATGGCAGTGTACCTCTCAGAGCTTATTATGAAACAAACAAAGGTAAGAATAAGCCACTCTAGTTTTTGAGATTTTGCTAGGTACCTAAGCATGAGGCAATTAATTGCTCTGTCAATGCTCAATGGAATATATCTTTTCAGAATGTATAATACAGGTTTTCAATAATGTAAAGCAGAAAACTACATGAAGTTGCATGCAAATTCATATATTCTAGCCTTGAAAATGGTAAACTAGTACTAAATATAAATAATCTCAGCTTTTACATATATTACATTTTGCCTTCTGGATGTGTTGATTTGCACAGGTAGATACCTTGCTGATATTTGGAGAAGGTCCTCTAAATGAAGAGTTCATGACTGTGTTAAAGCATTACCGACGAGCGGTGAATGCAGATTGTCTCTGTGTGACTGTGCTGCCCAATGGCTTCAAAAGGTAAATTTCATCTGTGTATGGTCTATTGTCCTACTGCTTGTATTTCTCAGATGTCTAGAGATCTTGTTAAACGCTCTCATCAAATTGGTTTGGCAACTAACGGAATATGTAGGAAGATAGATGCTCCTTCAAGCACAATTGAATCTTTATATTTGCCTTTGCTGCTTTCCAATTCTCAGTTTTAAATGTAGGTTAACCCCTCTTTTCTTTCTCACTACATCTATACAGACCTGGATCAGTGAATGGCCTAACAACCTGCTGCTAGTAGTGAGTTGCCAACACCTGAAGCTTTTTATCACAGTTCCAAGCCTATATATGTAATTTCCTTTCACTAACAGACAGCCAGATCATTGCTTTTCTTAGTTGCAGATGCAGTAGTGTTCTGGTGTTCTTTTTTTTTCTGCATTATCATGATACCCTGATTTTCCATGATTCCTCTTCAGTCTCTTGATTTGGTTCTTTGTTCTTGTCTCATGTGTAGTTACTAACACAAATAACTTAAACTTGGTTTGATTCCTGCCTGTCCTGCATTTGGCCTAGTGACATCTCTGCCACCCTATCGAAGGGGGTGTGGGGCATACAAGCAGCAATCATGATGCTGCTGTGCACAGCATGGATAGCGGTGCGCTGCATAGAGCTGGGGCCTGGAGGTGCCTCAGTTGACACCATTATTTGTCAGGTGACTAGAGTTAAGAGTACTTTCCTTCCTGTTAATGCTCCTAAACCCAAGGTCACAGTTTTGTACCTTTTGCTTCTCTGGCAGGTCACGGGATCAGTACTCCAGAGGTCAGTCGTCTACTCCAAATGGTGGTTTGCAGCATGGACGCAAGACATGGTCTGCTCAGTGTCCAGCTGCTAGATTGGCAGACCAGCGGTCAGTGGGACTGGCATTCTACCCACCTAATGTCCGCCGTGATGGGAGTTCGTCTTCTCTTTTGGTATAAGTGGTTTCAGTCTACCACGATTGCCTGGGAATGGGGAATTATGGACAAGGGGGTACATGACTGATCTCTTCACATGTCCTCCCAAATGGCTCTTTTCCACAGAGCTTCCTGCATGTCGAATAAAGTGACTGGCTCTGCGAGAGGACATTCACTTCCTGATTTCTTCCAGAGTGGTTATTCCGGGGCAGGAGTTTCAAAAGGGTTGAGGTTTTATTCCAACCTGTGTTTCTTTCCAAAGCCCAACGGTTCATTTAGGACAATTCTGAATCCCAAATCTTTTAACACCCATCTGAGGGTGCCCAGATTCAAGATGAAGTCCTTGCAATCTGTGATTCACAGCATGGAGCAGGGTGACGGTGTCTCTAGACATCAAGATTGCCTAGCTGCATGTTCCCATCTGGGAGGGTCATCGGTTCCTTCTCAGGTTTGTGGTTCAATTGACCCATTACCAGTTCCGGGCTCTTGCTTTTGGTCTGGCCACGGCTCCACAGGTCTTTACCAAAATCATGGCGTCGATGGCTGCTCTGTTGGGGTCCAATGGTGTTATGTCCAATCCTTACCTGGATGATATTCTTCTAAAGGCAGAGTCCCCTGCAGGACTCCTGTCCCATGTCCGGATGACGGCCCAAGTTCTGGAATCCCACAGTTGATGCTCAACCTTAGGAATTCCAAATTGACTCTGACCCAACGGATGATCTTTTTGGGCCCTCTATATGACGCCCGCAAACAGCGGATGTTCTGGCCACCGTACAAGATTCGGGCCTCGAGGAAGATGGGGGGGTGGTGGAGTGCCGTATATCTTTATGACCGTTTTTAGGTTCTTTGGAGGAATCCAAGCTTCCAATCAATGTATTGGAACTGCGAGCAGTATAACGCGCTGCAGGGACGGGCGGTGAAGATACAGTCGGACAGTGCCACGGCGACCTCAATGATCAGGGCGGCACCAGGAGTTCTTTAGCCATGCGAAAGAAGCACAAGATCTTTCCTTGGGCCGAAACTCTCGTTTGGGTGTTTCGCTAGTTGGTGGATAGATGGGGTCAACCGGACTTCAACATGATGGCATCTCGGTTGATCCACAAAGTCCTTCAGGGCAAGAGAGCTTTGGCTGTCTTAGTAGACACCATGTCCGTTTCTTGGAGGTTCCACCTGTCAAAAAAAAAAATTATTGAAAATTTTACATCTTTTTTTATCCTAAGATTAACAAAACTAAGCTATCCCTCGCAGGGATAGCAACAGTGTCCTGAAGATATAATGACAGAAAACATTAGCAATCATGAATGCAGTACATAGTCAAATAAATCCCGGAGCAGACAAAGTATAATTAACCAGTGGCGTCTGCCCAGCAATGGCACTCCACAAGTCTTTTGTGACCAACTGTGTCATAGACAAGATCATTCCAGTCCATCAAAGTAGGGCCCACCGAGCCGTCCATTTCTTGGCGAGTACCACTTTCGACAGCATAAACAATGTGGTAACATGCAATCTGTTAAGTTTATGTGTCTACCCTGCCAGGTCCAGACCAAACAGACACAGTTTAGAATTGATGGATGACGCTCCCAACTCCAGCCGTATCACGCAGTCCACAGCCTCCTCCCCCCCAGAAAAGAGACCCCACTGGGCAGTTCCATACCATATGCCAAAAGTCACCCCCCAGACTCCTGCATTTGGAGGAAAAGACCACCTGACCCCCCACTAAATTTGGAGAGCCAGAGGGGAGTAAATAGGCTCTATGTAGGAGAAAAACTTGGATTTGTTGAAATCTAGCAGATGCAGTGACCTTATACGGGCTCTCAAGCATGTTACTCCAGTCTTTATCTCTAACCCTGCCAGATCAGCCTCCCTGGAGAATCGCAGTTTCTGAAGGCAGTCCACACTTGGTCCCTGTATCAGGATTAAATAAGTGGACGAGCACCAAGCCTTCCCAATTGCACCCTTAAGGGGGTCCACAAGGAGACTCGGGCTGGCCTCTCGAAACTATGAGTCAAGTTCATGTCTAAATTGTAGGTATCTAAACAAATGACTCATAGGGAGTCCAATCAACCCCTGGAGCTGTTCAAAGGAGCGTAAAACCCTGCTCATATACAATGTCAATAGAAATAGAAAAGACTGTCAGCGCTCAATGATCAATAAACCTGCCGAATATCGTGGATAGAACAGGGTACACAGACCTATCAGATAGTTTACAATTAATAGAAAATCCAGATTATCGGCGCTAAATTGTACCCAGGGATCTCTAAAAAATGTTAAAAAACTCTAAAAGAAAAACCCAAACTCTATATATACAGTTGACCAATATGTAGGATTCCATATTTGCGTCAGGCCCCCTCTCCACCCATCTTGACCAACTCATCAAAATCTAAATAACACCAGAGGGGGGGGGGGGGGGAGGTTACTCAGAACCACCTGGTACTTAAATTGATTGCCAAATTTTGACAGTCTGAGACACCAAGGGGGGGAACACTCGTAGTACGTCTACCAGCCAGGAGAAACTGGGTCTGGAAATGCAACCATGTTTTAGAGGTGAAGTAGTAAAGACACGGGTTCGGTAGGGCCTCCAAGACCTGTATACTGTAGTGAACCTAATATGGGCACTCCTATCCGCCATTACAACGGACTAGAGGAAATGGTCAAGTATGCAAAAGATAGATAGGGGTGCCTGTTGTAAAACATATAAGAACTTCGGCTGAAGGATGCACCAATATCCGGATGCGCCCTGATAACGCATGATAACTGTTCAATGGCCAGGACAAAAAAGAGTAGATGACGGGGCAGCCCTGCCTAGTACCGCTACCTAAGGCAAACCTGCGAGGCACAAACACGTTTACGCAAACTCTAGACATAGGGCAGGAGTAAAGTAGTCTCACCCACTGAACGAAGACTGACCCGAACTGTTACAAAACCTGCCCACAAGTACCTCAATTCCATGAAATCAAAGTCTCTGGCAGCAACTAACGACACTACCAACGCCTCATCATCTGGTGGCGCAACTGCAGGTGATAAAGTCTACGCAGATTAATGGCCGTTGATTTACCCGACTTGAAGCCAGTTTGATCAGGGTGGACAATCTCGCCGATAACCTGGTTTAGACGTAGTGCCAAAATCTTCGCCAAAATTTTTACATCCGTGTTCAATAGGGATCTGGGTCTATAGGAGGCAGGAAACAGGGAATCCTTCCCTGACTTAGATATCAGGAGTATAAGGGCTTCAGACATAGACAGATCTGGACTCCTTTTTAAAGGATTTAACACTGTAAATGAGGGATCCCCTCAAGATGGCCTTGAAGGCATCACAGAGAATCGGGTTGGCTGCTGTGGTCATATTGGCTTATATTCCTCCCACTGGGATACCAGGGCGGAACCATTCCCCAATAGGGTTAACCAGAAGAGGGTAAATTTCCAAAATACCTCAGTGACGGCAGGCAGCAGCCTTCTAGAGAGGAGCCCCAGGTCAATCCGGGAAAAAAGCAGGGTGAGAAGCAGGAGAATCGCACCCATCTCAGCTACTAAATTTTGTCTTCCTGGCGAGCAGAGAGCCATCAGACTACCCCATTCTGTCCACATTGGCATCTAAAACACCATTAAAATCCCCAAAAGAAAGCACAGAGGTCTTAGGAGACAGGCAAATAAAGTGACTGCATTTTTTAAGGATATCACTATTATATGGGACCAGTATATAGATCCCGAGAAGAATCAACTGGGTTGAATTAAATGTGCCTTTCAGGAATACATATCTGCCGAACGGATTAGTGGAATCTAGCACAAAATTGATCTTTTACGAATAAAAAGATACACGATCCTGGAGTTACAAGTATGGAATGCATGGTAGACTCACCCAATCCACTGCTTCTTAAGGGCCAGTAGTTTACCCCCTTCCAAATGGGTCTCATTGATACAAATAACATCCACCTCATACCTCTTTAATTGAGACATTACCCATTACCCATATTCCCCCTCGCCATAACACAAGGGAATACATAGAAAAATTTCTACAGGAGAACCACCACCCACCCTGACTCGGACAAACACCCAGCCACTCAGCAGCCACATTGACACATATAAGAGCAGAATACTGAAATATTTGAAAATGATTGCAAGCATACTTAACACTACCTAACACTGTCCTCCTAGTCCCTACCAAACATCCCCACCCCGCATAGCCAATCTCAACCTAGATACACTTAGATCCCAAATAAACAATAAACCATCCCCTCAAAACAGACTTAAACAGCTATCCCAACGTACAGGGAGAACTGTATTAATGCTACAAGGGGAGCGAAGACCGCATGCCTTAAAGCAAGGGGCCGCCCAGCTAATTTACCTACAGTGTAACTTCTCAACTCCTCCTATTGCTATTTTATTGTCTGAGGCCACTATCCCCAACACCAGCTTGGATTGGGGTGCCATATAACGCTTCTTTCAACTCCAGGGACTTAATCTTGACTCCTAATAAATGTGTTGAATTTTCTGGGGATTTTCTCATTTCATGGCAGATCAATCTGGCAGGGCAGTTAGTGATGATTCAGTCTGGTAATCCGATAGCCATTGGGTATCTAAACTATCAATATGGGATATAGTTCCTATGCATTTCAGATTTTGACTTCAGGGTAGTCCAAAGACCATTTTAGTGATTGACAATCGGGAAGCAGACTTCCTCAGTCACCAGACTCTATAATTCAGATTCTGTATTCTGGGGAGTTGGCTCTCAATTAGACAATTTTCCATCTGCTGACAAATTATTGAAGGAACTTGTTAACATCCCTAATGAACCAAAGGATGGACAGGTATGTGTTGAGGTTCCAGGACCCAGGTTGTGTCTGATGAATGCACCATTGGCACTGTGGAGTTTGTTTACCTGTGTTCCACTTCTCAAGCTCCTTATACTCCTTGTCAGGTGGCTCAGGCAGCTGTTAAAGGCATGAACGTTCGATGTAAGGGTTTTACCGAACCTTGGTGCAACCATTCTTTTTCACAAGGTGGTTTCAGGTTTCCATATCAGTGAAGATTGTACTCTCCCCTCTCTATTGGATTTGTTTCTTGCATGTTTATGTTTTGTTAAACTGACTCTTTTTGTTCTGTGTCAGATTATTGAAAGAGGGCGGGTTAGTTTGCTCAGTCTATATCTATCCAGATCGATTAAGATTATAATTAGAAAAGCACACTTTGTTCTAAACTAGTTTGTTTGCACATGTGTTTCACTGCTCATTCCTCTCGGGTATTTGGCTCCTCTGAGCAGTTTGGTATGATGCTTCAGCTGAAATGGTATGCAAGATAGTGACTTGGCTCCCTCTGCTTACCTTGAATATATCAAGTTCTCTAGGTTAAATGTCTAGCAATTTCTTCAGACTGTGGTATGCAAATTGCATACCTCCCGCCAAAGTTCTGCGCATAGATATGAATGACAAGTATTCTCTGTACGCTGCGTAATATGGTGGAGCTGTATAAACAAACAAGTATAAATAAAAATAAAAAGTGGGGACATCTCCAGTGTCTCTGTATTCCCCTATGATACTGAAAGAGAAAAAGGAATTTTGTACTTCCATATATCCTGTCTTTACTAGTAGTAAACTGAGAGGTCATAGGTTAAAAGGATCAGATTTTTAGTGCAAAGTCTTCCAGTAGTGGGATCTTAACGCCCATCATCTCGGTCTCCCACTATATTCTTCGAAGAAATGGATTTTATGTCAACTACAAAATCCTTTTTTATAAAGATATATTCTCTGGAGTCTTGAAATTGTTACAGTCAACTGTTCTGCACTATTTTTGCTTTGCAATGTGATTTTTGTCTTTTTGTTTCATTAATCTATGCCGCTCATATCTTGATCCCTTTTGTTTTTTCAAGCCACATATCTGTCTTTTGTTGCTCATTTTACGTTTTTATTTTTTACAGTGAGACCTCCTTTGAGCAGTGTAATGATGTCACACTGTGTGGTTTTACAGAACAGGTGTTAAAGTAAGTTAAATAGTTTTCATTTGTCAATTAATAAAATGTACGCAGAGTTTGCTTAACCACACACTTTTATTTTCAGGTATGTATCAGAGAGGGGCACTTCCCGTCTCTTGGATCACGTGGAGAAGGTGAATGAAAGATTCAATGTTCCAGAAGACCCAGAGAGTGTTAAGAGGAGTCATCTGACAGCTGTCACTCTATTTACCCCCAGTCCCAAGCAGAGGTTAGTGGTCTTGTCACAAACCTTTCCTAGCAGTCCCTTCACTCCTGCCTACACTCTTGTTTACCAAAAATTGATTATAGGTGACTAAACCAAGTAGCGTGGCAAGGTACACCATATCTTAAATTATAGTTCTATATCTCTTGATTACATACACATTCTATAAAATGTATCAATGGGATGAAAAAACAATATATTTGCTTGTAAAATGTCTGATTTATTGCTTAATGGTATAATGTTGCCAATGGTTTACAGGTGTCCCATTGATATGTTTCTGTATATTTCAGGTGGCGTAGTGTCCGGGTATTTATTTCTTCCACTTTCCGTGACATGCACTCAGAAAGAGATCTGTTGATTGGACAGGTGCTGCCACAGCTACGCCTTCGTGCTGCATGTCACTACCTGTCACTGGAGGAAGTGGATCTGCGGTGGGGAATTACAGAGGAGGAAACAAAGAAAGACAGGTTAGTTAGCAAAAGAAAGTGTAAGGAAAATGAATTTGGGCGTGTGATTTAAATGTAAAATTACACAATATTAGTAAGATATTATTTTAATTATCTGCTATTATCTATTTGTGTCTGACATTAGGCAGTTGTCTTTGTGCTTATCTGAAGTCGTTCGGAGTCAAATCTTTATTGGGATACTGGGAGAGAGATATGGGCATGTTCCTAAATCTTACTCTGTTCCTCTCCTTCCTGAATATCAATGGGTAAGAAGATCCAGCTATATCTTGCTCACACAGGTTATTTACTTAATGGCGAGAGTAACGTCGCATATGTAAAAAGAGAGAATACAGTCCTGTTGGATGCTCCCCTACACGAGGCTCTTGATGTTCACAGTTAAATTGGACAATGCTTAAATGGGATGTCCACCTTCTCCATCCATAAATAGAAATATTTGTAATGTATTTTCATTACAAAATACCATGTTCTGTCTCCACTGACTTCTCCAGCACCTTGCCTTTCAGCTATGTAGTGCCTGCATCAGTTGAACCAAATTTACTTCATCATCATCATCATCATCATTTATTTATATAGCGCCACTAATTCCGCAGCTTGCTCATGTGCTTAAAAAATTGATAATGTGGATATCCACTTTAATACATTTCTATATAAGACTACCACTAATTTAGTTTTACTCAATATCAGAATGTTAGACTGGTCTATTTATCGGAATGAAGTAGCAATTTTTATCCCCCGTTGCATAGAAACATAGGACAGAACCTGCATCAAGGGCTAGATTTACTAAGCTGCGGGTTTGAAAAAGTAGGGATGTTGCCTATAGCAACCAATCAGATTGTAGCTTTCATTTATTTAGTACCTTCTACAAAATGACAGCTAGAATCTGATTGGTTGCTATAGGCAACATCCCCACTTTTTCAAACCCGCAGCTTAGTAAATCTAGCCCTAAGTCTGTTTGTTTTTTTTCCCTGTTCTTTTACTTAACATATATGATTTAGTGTGCAATATCTCTGGCAGATCCATAAGTATCCTGCTGGGCGATCCATCACGGAGTTGGAGGCCATGCAATTTTTGCAGAATTGTGACACCAATAAACCAGAACTTCCAAAGGCTTTTTTCTACTTCAGGGATCCAGAAGTCCTTAGGTACAAATATGTAACATTTTCCAACTAGAGCCTGCATACATCTGTACATTTCTTCATTGTTTGTGTGTATGTGTATAAATGTTATATTAAATAAAGTAGATGTGTAGCTGTAGGTTTGTTCTTGTTTCTTTACTAAACAAGGTTGAAGGGGTTTCCAATAATGCGGCACATAGTCAACTCAACAGTGACCAGTCAGTGCATGTAGCACCTATAAGGCTGCTTACTGGATTTTAGTGACCTATTTGAACTGACAACAGATTTTACTACAAGGCTTCAGTAGAGTAAGTGATGATAATTAAGACTATCCTGCAGGAAGATACATGTGTCGAGCCATTTATGTCTAGATAACTCTGCATGATGTTGTGGTACCATGGAACACTATGCTTGCCTACTGAGCAAAAAAATGCCAGCCCCTCCTCCCCTCTGTCAGTTCTTACTACTGTATTATCTATATCTACTCTTGTCTATAAAACTTGGGAATTATTTTATTTCTCATTCAGGTCTGTGCCCAGTCATTGGCTCTCAGATATTGCTGCAGAGTCTCAAGAAGCTGAAAAACGTTTATTGGACCTTAAGAACAGAGTAGCCAAGCACTCAGCTGCTAGAAGCCACTTGTAAGTTTCATATTCACATAAAGTATAAAATACAGCATATAGAGGTATTGCTGGCTTACTTGTTTGTGTTTATTTGTTAGGTATTCGTGCCAGTGGGGCGGTGAGCAAGATGGTAAACCGCATATGACTGCATTAGAGGGCTTTGGAGCTAGAGTTTTAGAAGATATCTGGCAAGTGATTGAGAGGGATTTTATTATGGTGTGTACTCATCATGGTCTTGTCTATGAATTTTTGTCTTGCGCACTATTTGCAAGTCTATGCTTATCCCACTGTCCTCTCTTAGGAGAGATTGAATGCATCTGAAGATGATGAAGATCAGCTTGCACAGGAGGGCTTTCAAGAGTGGCATGAGCGACATTCTTTTGCCAGAAAGAAGCTAGTCAACAACGTGTGTGCGCAAATTCTGGAGAAAAGAAAGACATCAACAGCAATTGGGCAATTGTTTCTTCTGGTTGGAGAGCCAAGTGAAGGGAAAACGGTCTTTGTGGTACGTTTATGTTGCTCGTGGCTCATTAACTCGCATGTTATTGGATACATTTGGGATTAGTGAGATCACCAGAAGAGTTAGTTTGGGCCTACAGTCCATATAGTCAGCCCTTTTTTTTTATTTTCTTACAAATATCCATATGTGCGTCCTACACATTCTTTAATTATTTTACTGTAGTAGCCCTCACCACAACTGCTGAGACTGTTCCATGGATCCATCAATCTCTCAATTAAAAAAAAAAAGTTCTGCTTTATGTCGCCTTTGAACTCTCTTCCTCTAATTTGAATGTGTGTCCCCTTATTCTAGAAAACCTCTTATTTTTAAAAATAGTGCTTTCCTATGTTTGTTTAAAAATACCGGTACCTTTGGTATACATTGAATGTTTGTATCATATCACCTCTGTCCCTTCTCTTCTCTAACCTGTACATGTTCAGTTCTTGAAGTCTTTCCTGATAAGTTTTGTTATGTAGGCCTCCAGAAATGTACATACTACTTATTGTGAGCTTACCAGTGACTCATAAAATGACCTCTCTGTTTCTGCTACTGATAGCTCATTACAACCAAGTGTTAACCAGAACCTTTATCCATCCCACAATCTTTCAGTCAAATCCAAGGATTTTCGGTTTCAGAATTCATTGACTTGGCCATACTATATCAAATGTCTGAAATTATATCATTTATTTCCACTGATCCACCTTGATCTGTCACATTAATTCCCGACTCAATGAGATCATCACATATTTAACATGTAGTTTTTATGTCTATCCCTTGCAGGCAGACCTTGTGAAAGAACTGAGAAGTATATCTTCATCCTCTGTCATCTATCACTTTACTGGGGCCACTACAAGTGCAAAAGAAGCAGAGACCATGCTTACCCGTGTTTGCAAACAACTAAGCCGGCGTCTGCAAAGAGAGTTCTGCAACCTTACCTCATACAGGTCTGTGAATCCAGGGTTTTGCCTGGACTTTACCAGTTCACAATCTATATGCAAGTGAAAAGAAAAAGAATACTACCTATGAGAGGCACACCAACTGTCAAAATAGTTAAAAGCAAAATATTTTTAAAATATGTGAGAGTGCTATGGGAGAGACAGCAGCAAATTGTTAAAATTTTGTGCATCTGTTTTTATATTGACCCAGGATATAAATTAATGTCTTCTGTGTAGTCCTATGTTAACAATCTCAATCGTGTTGTAACTGCCTGTGTTAGACCATCTCCATTACCTCATATATTAGGTGGATGATTAAATCCAGCTAGGTATGAGTATAAGCGCTAAAATCACATGAAATGAAGTAAAGTTAAATAAATGATGCTTGTATATAAATTATTGTTGAAATCTCATATCTGACTGGTAATGTTCAAGAACAAGAGACCCATAGGCTTCTCTAGTGACACTAAATTGGTTCTGTGCAACTTTCGACTGGTTTACCCCTTTGATCCAGTGGCTATGCTACCAAAAGTTCTAAAAAAAATTGAAAAGGGGAAGTGTTTATGCAATTCTTGTAGCTCCTGATTGGCCAAGAAGGTCTTGGAACACTGAGATTCTAAAGATGACAACTGGCACGTTGTGGCGTCTTCCACTCTGGCAGGAATTGCTAAGTCAAGGACTGTACCTTCAGCAGGATTTACCTCGGCTGGCTTTACCAGTGGGGCTTAAAACCATGGTTCTTAAAGCTAAAGGCTTTTCTGTTTTCATTTCTGTGTGATGGAAACTGTGCTAAAGGGTAGAAAAACAATTTCGGTTAAGAATTTCCATAGAATTTGGAATATCTACATCTCTTGGTGTGAAGAGAAATTATTTTCTACTTGTCCTTTAAATTTTCCCGATTATTTGGAGAGCTTCTTAAAAGTTCAAATTTCAACTCTTCTTTCAAAGGAAGAAGTCCTACATGTTAAGCCTCCATATATTTCCTCCAATTGGTCCAGGAGATCTTAATTTTGTCTTGTCTGCTTTAAAACAGAATCCAATTGAACCCTTTTGATTATGTGGAAAGCAGGATCACTGAGTTAGGGTTAGGGGGGCTCTGTTTTGTAGATCTCCATATATGCCTTTTCACAAAGATAGAGCTGTGTTAAGTTCCACCTGAATCAAGATGTAGAGGTAAATGTATCAAGCTGCGAGTTTCTGGCGGGTTTGAAAGTGGAGACGTTGCCTTTAGCAACCAATCAGATTCTAGTTATTTATTCAGTACATTCTACAAAACGATAGCTAGAATCTGGTTACTATAGGCAACATCTTCACTTTTCAAACTCGCAGCTTGTTATATTTACCCCGTAGTTATTCCTAAGTTAGGTCTACGTTGCTCCTTTTGATGTAGATGATTCATTTCTCTCTCTAGGTGTTGTTAGGGTGCTAAAAAATTTACCTGGATAGGTCTTTAAATTTCTCTCTCTCTCACTACCTCCTCACCCTCTTATTTACCTTTCAATCTCTCTCTCCTGTGAGTATGCTAGGAAAATAATTGAATAACCCTCAGCCCGGGGATATAGAGGCGGAGGAGCGGAGTTAGAATTTCTTAGGGGGATATTCAATTAGGATTCGCAGCCACGTGTAATCGCGGCTGCGCTTGTAAAGTGCAATTATGGTACTGTAACATTGCGGATTTCTGTGCACGCCCCCTCAAATATTCACGATATTGCAGTACTGGGACCCGTGTGGCCGCAAATCCTAATTGATTATGACCCTTAAAGATAGAATTTCTTTAAGTGACCAAGCTCCTGCATGCACCTCGAATACCCCATGGTTCCAGTGTCCCCCAATAGAGTTTGAGAAAAGGATTTAATACAAGTACAAAAATTCCTTTTTCTCTTTCATCCGGTCTGGGGGACACTGCTTACCATGGGGTTGTGGAGGGGAGCTTGGGAGTTGGCACCGAACTAGTTAACTTTAGTACTGCTGACAAACCCCTCCCCTCTACAATCCCCCTGCCTCTTCCTGTCCAGTTTTTTTTAGGTGCCCTGGAGTTTGGGCAGCATTTTTTAGTACTTAGGGTAAATTTAAGAAATTTTATTTTTTTTTCTTTTATTTTTTACTTTTTTACAGGTGGCAGTGCTGGAGTGTGTTCTACTATAGAGAACACACTCACAGCTTGGCAGCGCAGGCATTCCCCTGTCAGCTGAGAGCCAGCGGCTCTCACTGACAGGGACCAAGAAGTACAAGGAAGCAAGTGAAGAGGGTGCCTGATTTGAAAGGAGTGACAAGCGGTCTCAAGGACCGCTGCACTCCTCCAGCCTCCCCGTTAACCGGCGCTGCCATTACAGGCATAGAGCGCCGGTTATCGGATAGTATAAACGGTGGCGGCCATCTTGGATGTCGGCAGCAGCGCTGAAGGAGAGGAGGCTATACCAAGATTCCCCCCTCATACATAGGAGGGGGGCGTCGGATATCTCCGCTGCGGACGTCGGATATCTCCGCTGTGGAGACCTCTCTCCTAACGGTCTCCACTACTCTGCCACGTTTGGAAGCAAGTTTTGTTTTTTTTTTAAAAAAAAAAAAATAGCGGCAAAACGGAAGGAGGGGGAGCTAAAACATAGAGTTCCCCCCTCCCTACAGAGAGAGAGATGGTCTTTCCCAAGTCTTCTGGCGCCAGCAGAAGCCCGGGAAGAGGAACAGAGCTGAGGAGAAAGCACAGGACTGCTGTCGGACTTCTCCCCTTGGTGGCCCTTGGGCTAAGTATCACCTTAAATTACACACATACCTGATGTTGTAATACTGGGCTAGCAGGTTTACACTATAGTCTCCTACTAGCCATAGATATTTATGGTGTTTACAATTTTCAAGTACAACTTTTAAAAATATATCAGTTGATTACTTGGTATTTTCTCTGTTCATTACATACTTTACTCTCTCTCTCTCTCTCTCTGCTATCTATCTGTATTTTCAGCTAGATTTTTATTTAGTCTGTGTGCTCGGTGTGCCTTCCTTTATAAATATGACAGATAAGGGAAAGGGCCCTATGGCAAAATATTTCACATGTTCTAAATGTAATGTAAAATTACAGTGCGCTCAGAGGGACCCGTTGGCGCTCTGCACGGCATGCGAAACAGAGGCTTCCACTGCACAGACCCAGCAGGTTTCAGTCCCACCGTCGGTGGAACCGGCCTGGGTTACCTCCCTGACACAGTCGGTTAGCTCTTTAGCTCAGATGGTGTTTCAATCTAACCAGTTGCTGACTACTGTGGCGACTTCTGTGGCTAGTAATGCTAGTACGCAGTCAGACCTCCCGGCTTCCTCAGGTTCTAGTGCTTTGAGTTTGCCGGGACCTTCATCATTACAGACTGACCCAGCCCCGGTTCCAACCGATCCGGCATGGTCTACAGCTATTGTAAGAGGTTTGGACAAGCTTAACCAGTTGCTTGACTCCTCTAACACCCCGCCTGCTAAAAGAAAGAGACCTAGATCTGTTAATCCCCTCTTGGTCCTCTCAGACTCTGAGGAGGAGTCTGAGGAAGAAGGGGAAATTTATTCGGATACTGACCAGGGTCATTCCTCAGAGCAGGGAGAAATTTCTAAAGGCCAATTTGTTAACGATTTGGTTTTAGCGGTCAGACAGGCGTTGGATCTCCCAGAGCCGGAAGATATTACTCCCAGAGACAGAAGTCTCTTTAAAAAGGCCAAGAGGAAGGCCAGCCGTTTTCCCCCTTCCGCAGAACTTCGAGATATTGCTGAAGGGGCTTGGAAACAACCTGATAAAAGATTTTCTATTCCCAAGAGGTTCTCTTCCCTGTATCCCTTACAGGAAGAAGAAGTGGTTCGCTGGGAAAGTATTCCCAAGGTGGATATCCCTATTGCTCGCTTGGCAAAACATACTTTACTTCCAGCCCCTGGTTCAGTGTCCCTTCCGGACGCCAATGACCGCAAGGTTGAATCCCAGCTCAAATCCATATTTGCGGCTGCGGGTTCTGCCTTCAGACCCACATTTGCCTCAGCCTGGGTGGCTAGAGCCATGGAGGCATGGGCAGACCAGCTGGCAGAGGCCTTACAGGACTCCAAATTCCTTCCCCTAGCCTTGCACTTAAAGGAGGCTTCAGGGTATCTTTATGAGGCGGCCCAGAACTCAGCGGCGGTTTCCTCTTCCATTCAGGCGGCCTCCATTTCAGCTAGGAGGACGCTTTGGCTGAAATCCTGGGAAGGTGATGCGGAATCAAAAAGGTTTTTCGGCAGCAGGTTTGTTCGGCCCGGAATTAGATACCCTTATTTCTCAGGCAACGGGGGGCAAAGGCACTTCCTTGCCAGTATATGCTAACAGGAGCCGCGCCCAGAGGGGCAGCTCTTTTCGTCAGCCCTTTCGTGGGGCCTCTTCCCATAGGGGACAGTCCTTTAGAGGCAGGCAATCCTATTCCCGAGGCTCCTCTACCAGGGGGAGGTCCTCGTTTTCATCTAAGCGCCAGGCCCCTAAGACCCAGGAGAAGCCTGCGTCCTGACGACCACCCTGTATTGCAGGGGGCGCCAGTGGGGGGACGTCTGTCTCTGTTTTACGAACAGTGGGCAGCGTCTTCCCAAGACCCTTGGATTCGGGGGATTATTTCAGAAGGGTACAAAATAGACCTTCTGGGACCGGCTCCACGCCGTTGCTTCCAGACTCCCATTCCCCGAGATCCATTAAGAAGACAGGCTATACAGGATTGTGTAGCTTCTCTTCTGGTTCAGAAGGTCATCTGCAGGGTTCCAGATTGCCAGAAGGGAAGAGGTTTTTATTCCAACCTGTTCCTAGTCCCGAAGCCGGACGGCTCCTTTCGTCCCATCCTCAACCTAAAGGGCCTCAATGTTCACTTAAGGGTGGACAAATTTCGGATGGAATCTCTAAGGTCTGTAATAAACGGCCTAGAGAAAGATCAGTTCATAGCGTCCATAGATATAAAGGACGCATATCTCCACATTCCCATTTGGATCCACCATCAGTCCCTTCTCAGATTTTCGGTGGGATCAGGTCATTATCAGTTTCGGGCCCTCCCCTTTGGCCTCTCAACAGCGCCAAGGGTTTTCACAAAGATTATGTCGGTAATGGCAGCATGTCTTCACCTGCAGGGTGTTCAGGTCGTTCCTTATTTGGACGACCTACTCATCAAGGCTTCCACAGAGAGTTGCCTAGGCTATCACCTATCCCTCACCCAGGCGGTCCTAAGGGGCCACGGATGGCTGATCAATTCAAGGAAATCCCAGTTGGTTCCATGTCAGCGCATGGTGTTCCTGGGACTCATTATGGACACCAGCAAGCAAAGGATATTTCTCCCAGTAGAGAAGGTCACCTCTATTCAAAAGGTTACTACTCAGATTCTGTCTTCCCCCAAACCCTCAATGCACTTGTGCATGAGGCTACTCGGAAAGATGGTGGCCTCCTTCGAGACCATTCCCTTCGGTCGAGCCCATTCTCGATGTTTCCAGTGGGACCTATTGTCGAAGTGGTCAGGATCACACCTACACCTGGAACTTCAAAAGATCTCTCTATCTCAGAGGGCGAGAAAATCTCTTCAGTGGTGGCTGTGCCAGGATCACTTGAATGTGGGCAGATCTTTCGCACCATGGTCGTGGATTATAGCCACGACAGATGCCAGCTTGAAAGGTTGGGGGGCGGTAATCCTGCACCTCCGGCTCCAGGGACGGTGGTCGGTTCAGGAGTCTGCTCTCCCAATAAATGTATTGGAATTGAAGGCCATTCTTTTGGCCCTCCGGGGAGCACAGTCCCTTCTTCAGGGCCACCCGGTCAGAATCCAGTCCGACAATGCCACGGCCGTGGCATATGTCAACAGACAAGGGGGAACCAGGAGCGCAGCAGCGATGGATATCGCAGCCCAAATATTGGTTTGGGCAGAGCTATATGTTCCGGCAATATCAGCAGTTTTCATTCCAGGAATAGAAAACTGGGAGGCGGACTATCTAAGTCGAAACCAAATGATGCCGGGGGAGTGGTCACTACACCCCGGAAGTCTTCCAATCTCTGGTCCACAGGTGGGGTCTTCCAGACATAGATCTCATGGCCTCCAGCCACAACAGAAAGGTTCACAGGTTCTGCGCAAGGGTAAGAGATCCTTTAGCGGTGGCAGTGGACGTCATGACGATGTCATGGGAATTCAGGATGGGATACCTGTTTCCTCCGATCCCCATGCTTCCTTGCTTCCTCGCGTCCTCAGACGAGTACGGCAGGGCTCTCTGCCAGTAATTCTAGTAGCTCCCTTTTGGCCACGGCGAGTGTGGTTCGCAGAAATAATATCTATGGCGGAAGGTCCGGGATTCCGCCTTCCGTATCGAGTCGACATTCTTCTTCAAGGTCCATTCCATCACCAGAATTTACCTCAGCTCAGTTTAACGGCATGGCTGTTGAGGCCAGCCTCTGGAGGACTAGAGGTTTTTCTTCCAGTGTAATACAAACAATGATGTGAGCTAGGAAACCAGCTTCATCTCGCATCTATCACCGGATTTGGAAGGCCTACATTAGCTGGTGCGAAAATAGGACATGCCACTCGTCCTCCTTTCGTCTCCCTCGCTTGTTAGCTTTCCTTCAGGATGACCTAGAAGCAGGCCTTAGATTAGGCTCCCTAAAGGTTCAGGTTTCAGCTCTTTCAGTATTTTTTCATACGAAATTAGCTGATTTACCAGATATTAGGACCTTTTTCAAGGGAGTTCTGCATATACAGCCTCCTTATGTCCCTCCTACAGCTCCATGGGATCTCAACTTGGTTCTGGACATGCTCAAGGGGCCTCCCTTCGAGCCATTGAGCAGGGCAGATTTAAAGTGGTTGACCTGGAAGGTCCTCTTTCTTCTGGCTATTGCTTCTGCTCATAGAGTTTCTGAATTAGGAGAACTGTCCTGTCGGGAACCTTATTTGGTTTTCCACGAGGACAGAGCGGTGTTAAGAACCCTTCCTTCCTTTGTTCCAAAGGTAGTTTCGGCTTTCCATCTAAACCAGGAAATAGTAGTTCCTGTTTTCTCATCCACTTCTCATGCGGATCAACAATCGATGGAAAAGTTAGATGTGGTTAGGGCTTTCCGCATTTATGTTAAAAGAACTTCCCAGATTAGATGGACTGACTCTCTGTTTGTCCTTTATGACGCTAATAAGAGAGGCTGGCCAGCCTCAAAACAATCCATCGCTAGATGGATTACGTCTACCATCAGGCAAGCTTATATAAAGGCTAACCGTCCTGTGCCGGAGAGACTTACAGCCCATTCCACCAGATCGGTAGGGGCTTCGTGGGCAGCAAGAAATGGAGCTTCTGCAGACCAGCTTTGCAGGGCAGCCACCTGGTCCTCTGTCCACACCTTTACAAAATTTTATCAGTTTAATGTTTTTGCATCAGCTGATGCAGATTTCGCTCGTAGTGCTTTACGAGCAGGATTTTCAGAGTAGTCCCACCCTTAGGGGGCTGCTTTAGAATGTCCCCATGGTAAGCAGTGTCCCCCAGACCGGATGAAAGAGAAAAGAGGATTTATGTACTTAATTTAAATCCGTTTCTCTGATTCCGTCTGGGGGACACTGCGATCCCTCCCTTCTGTTATTCTTCTGTGTGCTCTTGTGTGACTGCCCTTTTTATCCTTGGGCTTGTTAAAACTAACTGGACAGGAAGAGGCAGGGGGATTGTAGAGGGGAGGGGTTTGTCAGCAGTACTAAAGTTAACTAGTTAGGTGCCAACTCCCAAGCTCCCCTCCACAACCCCATGGTAAGCAGTGTCCCCCAGATGGAATCAGAGAAACGGATTTAACGTAAGTACATAAATCCTCTTTTTCCACACACCTTTTCTACTCCGTTCTCTGCTAAACCCATACCAGCCTAGGAATACCCTGATGTTTTATATGCATTTGGGTCATACTGGTATAAAAACTATACAGCTGTGTGGGAAAGTATGGGATGTTACTTCCACAACTTCCAAAATATGGTGCTTTGATCTGTGATGTAGTACAGGGAATATGCATTAGAGACTCCTATGGAAATTTTCCTCTGCTTGAGAGAGTGATTCACTGAATTGTTAATTTTACACCAATCCTACATGATTGCTGTTTGCATCGCTCATTAACAGACCACAAATATCACATAGGACACTTTTCCCAGTCAAATATTATAGTCATCCAATGTTTACATCCATTATTTCTTGTTACTACAATTTCTTATATTTTTCCACAATGTTGGATCTTAGATTTTTTTTGCTGTGCCTTGTGGAGCTCATCCTTGATCTCAGTCTTCTGACACTCCAATTCATTTGATGGATGTCATTCATAGCACCATAGTATCTCTTCACAATGGTTTAGTATAATTAATAATGCTCTCCTACACTCAATTATTTCCACCAGAGGAGGATAGTGTGATACAAGAGTGTACAAATCTTGATTCGACTGCTTGGTGGTCCTGTTTCTTTAAAATAAAACACCTGGTTATCAATTATAAAAATGTTTTATTTCACAATTTGTCTTTCTACAGGGCTCTTCTAGCTGAGTTCCAAGCTCTTCTTCTGTTAACTTCTCGCTCTTTGAAGCGGAGTGAAACATTGACTCTGTTAATAGATGGGGCTGACGTCTTGTGTGGACAAGCGGGGGAACTCACATCTGATTGGATCCCCAAGTTCATCCCTCAGGTACTAGATGTTTCTTGTGCATACTCTCTATATACAGACATAATAAGAACTAGTCGTGTGGGTTGTCTGAATAGCAGGGGATGTAGAACTTATTCTGAATATGTTTTGTACTGAGGCTAAATTCCAAACCACAAACAAATTCAATATAGAACAGTGATAGAAATATAATATACTATATTTAATAAAGCGTAAAGTGCAATCCTAATCTTATGTACCTGTAACATTCCATTTTCCTATAGTCCAGGGTTTCACAGATTATTTGCATTCTGCTTCTACAGAGAGTAAACTTGGTTTTAAGTGTGACTGAGGGCTCCTCTCTCTGTTGCTCTTTGAGCAACTATAAGGACGTCCAACTCATCTCCTTAGGGAGACTGGAACCAAGTGAACGGGCAGAGCTGGTGAGAGGAAAGCTTGCAGTGTATGGAAAAAAGTTGGAGGAGTCTGCATTCAATAACCAGGTCTGATGATGGTGATCATGTACTTATTCCTACACACTTAGTATAGCTCATATTGCCCTATTAAATCTTGTAGATTTTGGAGATTTAGTGTTCCTCCTCCTTCATATAAAAAGTTTTGCTCCTTTTATACCATGTAGTGACACTTTTGAGTACTTTGAACTTCTTAACCTGTGAAGGCCATTTGCATCTGTTGCGCCCTCTCTGACAAGTTATCAGCCTTGTGAACATTTATAAAAATGGCAACACTACTGATTAGAGAAATTCTTTTTAGGTAACTCATTTTAACAATACATAGATCTATATAACACAATAGCAATCTGATGGAAAAAACACAGTACATAACATAAAACAAATCACAATATAACCGAACAGTGCTCATCAAATACAGCAAATATTAATAAAGTTATAAGCTATTGATCTCTAAAACCATGGATAAAGAGGAGGCCATAGTGAAAGGAACACTGCCCCACGGCCCCAAGGCCCAGGTAACACTCCTGAGGGAAATGAGTAGCAATAAATAAAACCACTTCTACTTGTACTGACCTCAACTTGTGCAAATGAAAACATTACCATTTTTTTAACTTTTTATGTTGTAAGTAAGCATTAAATGTCACAAACGCACGCTTGCTTTGGTATATCGTTGCAACCTGGCTAATTTTAACTATGCGGTACCTGCATCTTTTACATTTTACATGTATTTTGTTACCTTTTTTTCTGTGCTAAATCTTTATACATGATAGAGTTTGCACTGCTTTATAACTGTACCTAAACACTTGACATGAACAAGGTGCTTCTCTGCAGATTCAAAGGACCGTACATCCTGTAATCACATCTCCTGTCCATTTTTCTCCAGATGCGACTCCTGATGATTAAGAAGGGAACACGTGACCCTCTGTATCTAACTCTGGCCTGTGAAGAACTGCGCACGAACGCTGTCTTTGAGAAGGTCCGTAAGCTCTTCATGTTCTCTTGTTTATTTATATCAGAAACCCCTTTACGTTTTTTTACTCGCCTTTTGTACCCATATGGCCTCTACTGCTACTTTGGTCTGGTAAGGATAATAGCTTAATCTCTCTATAAACCAATATTTTCCTTTGTAGCTCTCTGATGATATACAGAAGCTGCCAGCCACCCTTGCTCCTCTCATTCAGAAGAGACTAGATAACTTAGAGGAAGAACATGGATCAACCAATGTGGCCATAGCTCTGACTGCCATCTGCATCTCACGGAAAGGTAGGATCGTAGCCTCCATTGAAGTTTAATACTGTGCCACCAGATGCTTTCATGACTTTTCCGTATCCTGTTTTTAGGACTTTGGGAGAGAGACTTACTCAGGATTCTGAGCTCCCTCCAGCAAATTAGGTCTGTGTACACAGCGAGCTGGGATGAAATGCTGACTGCAGCCACTCGTGCAGAAAATCTTCCCATGGCTACTTTCTCTCTGCTCCTCAGCGGACTAAGAAGGTGAGAGGGTTGCTGCTCTATTTTCTGTGACCACTTTACTCTCTCTATATTGTTTCCCATTTTCTCTCCTATAGAAACTAGAAGCACCAACTTTAGATCATATTGTGTACTGTTTTCTTTTGTCATGATTTCTGTGATGTTTAAAATCATTCACAGTAAATCCCCAATCTCTGTAGAGAAGTTAAAAATCCTTTCAATTACAGATTCCCTTTTCTTTTCACAGTGTTCTTGGTCTCTGGAGTCATAACTTGACTACTGAGCCGCGGCTGCATCTCTCTAGTTGTCTTTTGCGAGAGGCTTTGGAGAAGCGTTATTTTATCAAACCTGAGGTTACCCGTCCTGTGCATCTACTCATGGCTGGTGAGAAACTGACACTTTCCAAGGCTCCATAAAAACACATTTCTCTTTCATCCTATCTGGGGGACACTGCTACCATGGGTTGTGTGATGGGAGTGGAGTTTGGCACTTAACTAGTTAACTTGATGTATCATGCTGACAGACCCATCTGCAACCCTCCCTGTAACCTCTTCAGTTTTAGGTGGTTTAATTCTTTAGTTTAAACAGTTTTATTTAACTTATTTTTTTTTTTTCATTTCTTTTCAGAAGTGTGCTCTGTCCTACCATCACAGCGCACACTCGTTCAGTGAAAGGGGCAGCTGACTGGCGGCTTCTAAAGCCGCTGTCACACTGATTCTTACCCGATTACCAGCGCTGCCACAAGTGGTAGAGAGCGCTGGTAAACAATAGCGAAGGAGGCTGCCATCCTGGATTATACCAGGTCCCCTCCTCAGAAAAGGAGGGGGCGAGGGAACTTGGCTATTACGTATAGCGGCTACAGTAATAAAGATTGGCCGATTACTGCTTATTGAAGAAGCAGCAGTTCGCCATTGGCGGCGGTACTATATAAACGAGGGGCAGACAGCAGAGGTGCAGGACGGGGAGAGTTAAGGATAATAGAGCTCCCCCGTCTGCAGAGACACTTTGGACTCTCCCAGGGTTCTAAAGCAACTGCCCAGGAAAAGTAGCAGCTATTTCTAAGGGGAACACGCAGACTGCTGACAGACCTCTCCTGCTCCAGACATCTTAGCCTTATGGAAGGCTAAGTACCACTATAATACTTTCTATACTCACTATAATATAGATAGAGGTGTATTAGAAAAATGAATTGATGCAAATAGCATAATATATAGAATACTTCTGCATAGATCTTTATTTTGTCTGACACACATAACCTTAATAGGGATACTAGCTTTTGACTTCTGTCAAAGGTTAGTTAGTATCTTCTGTCTATTTCTTGTGTGATTGCTGTATTGCATTTTATTGCTGTGACTCTGTTCTTTATAAAATGTCTGACACGTGTAAAGCACCTTGTGCAAAATTTTAAACCTGTTCCAAGTGTAAAATTAAATTACCCATTAAACAACAGGACCCAGGGGTGCTTTGTACTGACTGCGGTGGTGTTAGCCTAGTAACGCAGGCCCAGACTAACTCACCACCAATAACGGAAACGCTAGCATGGGCGGCTGCTCTAACGCAGGGGTTTTCCACATTAGTACAATTGCTTTCTTTTCCGGCAGAGATTCCGGTGGTTGCTGCGGTACTCCCTTCAACCTCTGGAACAATAGATTCCCTCATAACAGGTGGGACCACGGGGACCAACGAGTCCATTGTCTTAGGACAGGCGGGAGATCCATCTGTACTCTCCTCTTAAGCCCCTCCTACAGGAGAAGCGGCTTGGTCTGCATCATTGTTCATATCCAACCTCCATATATTCCGCCCACGGCCCCCTGGGATCTCAACCTGGTCCATAATATGCTTCAAGGTCCTCCCTTTGAACCATAACATATTGCAGAATTATGGTTCTTAACATGAAAGGTTGCGTTTCTACTAGCTATTGTGTCGGCTTGTAGGGTTTCCGAGTTGGGTGCTCTGTCATCTTTCACGATGATAGGGTGGTTCTCAACACATTTCCTACTTTCCTGCCGAAAGTGATTTCCAGTTTTTATGTTAACCAAAAAATAGTGGTTCTGGTATTCGCAGGGGAGTCACAATCTTCAGGAACATGCTCTATGGAGTTTCTGGATGTGATCAGAGCTCTCCGAATCTATGTCCATAGGACATCAAAGATTTGCTGCACGGATTCCTTATTTTTAATTTTATTTGACTCTTCAAAACGAGGATGGCCAGCCTCCAAGCAGTCGATTGCTAGATGGCTTACATCGACTATTAGGCAGGCTTATATCAATGCTAACTGACCTGTGCCAAATCGTATTGTTGCCCATTCTACCTGTTCTGTAGGGTCGTCTTGGGCTGCGCGAAATGGGGCCTCAGCGGACCAGTTATGCAGAGAAGCCACTTGATCGTCAGTCTGTACCTTTACTAAATGTTATCAATTCAGTGTATTTGCGTTTACAGACGCCAGTTTTGGCCGTAGTGCTCTACGTCCCGGGTTGTCAGAGCGGTCCCTCTCTTAAGGCGGCTGCTTTAGAACGTCCCCATGGTAGCAGTGTCCTCCAGATAAAAGAGAAAAGAGGATTGTTATACTCACGATAAATCCGTTTCTCTGATTCCATCTGGGGGACACTGCGTTCCCTCCCTTATGCTCTTTTGCTGTTTGGTCTTTGGTTGGTTGACTCCCCTTCCTTGGGGCTTTATACTTAAACTGAAGAGGCTACAGGGGGGTTGCAGAGGGGAGGGGTTTGTCAGCATGATACATTAACAAGTTAACTAGTTAAGTGACAAACTCCACTCCCCTCACACAACCCATGGTAGCAGTGTCTCCCCGATGGAATCAGGGAAACGGATTTATCGTGAGTATAAAAATCCTCTAAAAGTGACACACATTTGTATTCTTTATTTTCTCCTCCAGCTCGCTTCTGGGCAGTATCCTCCCCTGAAGACCCAGACTCTGCGCCTGTTCTACATGCTGAGTGTCTGAGTGAGCTGTCCCATCATCTGGTATGCTCATCTTTGTGGAAAAAAATGTTATTGAAAAATCAGGTTTTTCTGTAAATATTTAAACACATGGTTTCTACTTGACAGCTGTGTGGCATGCAGTTACCCACTCTGGGACGGCTCCTGGCACACCTTCCTTTTCTACAGGCACATGCTATCCTGGGTCTTTTGCCACACCTGTGCCATGTTTACAGCAGCTATGGTGAGTTCCTTCCATTAAAATCCATACATAGCCAGAATGCACATGTTTATAGAAAATAATGGGGCTTATAGAACAATGAAAACACAGCTGTTACAAAAGAGTGGCACATAATAATACACAAGTATGTAAATTTATTTTTGAAAATAATGTACTATAAATAGAGCTGGGATAGCAATCGCCATCTGGGCTGTTTTAAATCCTTTTAAAGTTTTGATGGTTGTTAACCCCTGCTTTTGCATTTAAGCGTCCCTGTCCGATAAGATTTCATCGACCCCTGCATCCTGGGAACAGAAGGAGTTTAATCAACGGGCATCTGAACCACCATTAAGGGTATTCAGGGAGTTTATTGAGCGATCATTACATATTCTCTCCCGGAATCCATCTCTGTTTTATCAGCTGGCCCTGAATGAGCCTGAGTGTTCCCCAGTATGCAGCCAGGCCCAAGAGATTTTGGCTGACTGGGAAAGTACTGAAGGGCAGCTCATCACAGCGTGGAACAATAAACCAAACTCCGTAAATGCCTGCTCCAGGTGAGAGGTTACACGGTGCATCTTTATTTCTCTGTGTCTCTGGTATTGGTAATATCATAGTATGCTTCATAATTCTGTTTCTTAAGCAATCTCTTAAACTACCAAGAATGTCATTATTTTTATTTATTTTGTGTCTGCATATTTGGTATCACTGTACAGTAATGATTCACAAGGAATACAGATTAATACAATAATGGACAGAGACCTGGTCACGGGAGATTACTGCCTAGATGGCATCTTACCTAGATTTAAAGATTATTACTGAATTATTGTTATTTTACACACAGTGAGTTTTTATATAAAATATACTGCTATAGTTTATAAGTAATTACTTATAAAGGTGGACTTTGAATTTTTTCTGCGTCTTTCTAAATTTGTGCTCAAATTCACACAATCCTGATTTTTGTGGTTTTGGATATCAAAAAAGTGAAATAGGTGAGGTCTTGTACAAAATGGTCATAATTAGGGCAGATCCAGGAGTGCAACCTTATTTGTCCAGATTTTCCAGTTATGAATGTTGTCAGGTTCATCCTCTTAATGGCTATTGTCCCAGATTTAGCATTTGTTAAGATTATGTAATCTTCGTTTAAAGAAGTGTTTTTCTATTTGAAAAGGAATTGACAATATATGGGAAAGAAACATCCACGTGATGGGTTAGTAGACAAGAGTAAAAATAACATAATGCTTGTTAGTTCTCTTATGACTTTGTTGTTATTCCTGGAAAGAGCACTTCATCATCATCACCATTTATTTATATAGCGCCACTGATTCCGCAGCTCTGTACAAAGAACTCATTCACATCAATCCTTGCCCCATTGGAGCTTACAGTCTAAATTCCCTAACACACAGACAGACAGAGAGAGAGACTAGGGTCAATTTTGATAGCAGCCAATTAACCTACAAGTATGTTTTTGGCGTGTGGGAGGAAACCGGAGCACCCGGAGGAAACCCACGCAAACACGGTGAGAACATACAAACTCCACACAGATAAGGCCATGGTCGGGAATTGAACTCATGACCCCAGAGCTGTGAGGCAGGAGTGCTAACCACTTAGCCACCGTGCTGCACTTCTCTTAAGTATCTTCTTCTCTCTCACAGCAAATCACTGGATGTCCCTTCTGTTCCGGGATGTGTTGGCCTGAGTTCTAAGGGAGACTTGGCAGTGGTGGGCACCAGTGATGGCTCCTTGCATATTCTCCATACAGACAGTGGGGAGGTAACTACGTTTATTTTTGAGACTGTTACCTGTACATAAGACTGTAATAATCAAATATGTTTACTGAAACCCATACACATCTGTGGGGTTATGCCAAACAGAGAAAGGTTCTTAACCTAATGTAACATATTGAATTCCATTTTTAATGTAGAAAAAGTAATTTATGAACTAATGGGATCATATAGTATTATATTTATTTGAGTTTCTTTGCTTTATTAATACTAGATGTGTCCACGCAATCCTCCCATCCAACCCTTTCAAATGTTAAACAAAGGTTTTTATAACAGAGTTTCAAGTTGGCTTAATTTGAATCGCATCGGAAATATTAACTTTTTTTTCTTAATACTGGTTTTGTCACCTATCTATATATGTTTAGACTTCATGTGCCGGTGTCAATGCATCTTGTTGCAGGAAGTCAGAATGCTGCACACTGGTTGCGATGGAGTCTCTTCCTGTACATTAATTTCTGATGCTTTACTCTGTGTTGGTTCATATGACGGAACACTCGAAATCTGGAACATAGCTGATGGGTACCGGTAAGCAGCTTGGAGATCTTAATCTTTTCTGAATACATTGAGTGTAGGCACAGCATACGTTACAACCATTGCACTATTTATTACGTGTTTCAGTGTTGACAACAACCCTTTGAAATAATTAGTCATTTACCTATTATTAAATGACTCTTTCCCTTTTTGGTGGGACAGGGTGGGCTTAGGAGAATAGTTGCTGCCACCACCAGGCTCCTCTACTGGCACCTGGAACTGCTTACATCAGGGTTGTGTGTGTGTGTGTGTGTGTGTGTGTGTGTGTGTGTGTGTAGCTACTTTCCTGGTGACTGTGACTGGCTTCTACTGACTGCTTACTTTGGATCGGGACTGCAGGGTAGCAGGCAGAGCATTCACTCAGACGCTGGGTTCAACACAAGACAGCCGTAGGATGGATTAAAGTGTTAGCTTTTTTTTTGTACGCCTCAGATTACAGCAGGAATAGGCATGATCTATAAGAAGTGTAGTGTTTATTGTCCAATAATATCTCTTAAAAGATCTGTTTCACACCACTGAAAGATAGTGTTGATACACAGATCAAGAAAACTAAACCTTACATGGAGCTTTGCTGCATTTTTGATAAAGCTTTTACACATATATTGGCGGGGGGAGGGGTAATACGACTCCCCTGTCTCTTTTAACCAGTCAAGATTCATTCACTTATCTTGTATGTGAATCATTCTGGACTGTATTCATACCTTTAACATTGCACCACACAGGGTTGGGAGATATTTGTTTAAATTTCCCACCCAAGGTATCTTCTAGGATCCGTGCTTCGGGTTCTATACTTCCTCCAAGCTGTAAGCAGCTCTAGAGGGATTGTCGTCAGCTTCAGGGCAGTAATCTCCTGATGCCGCAGCCAGAACTGTTTGAGCTCGGCTGTGGAGCTTTGCTCCCTGGGTCAGAGCTCCATCAGTATTCATTAGAACCCTCCCAGCTCTACAGGAAAGGAGTCTGGCAGTGTTACATCTATTTTTAAATAAATGTCCTGTTTGTAAACATTTTACCTTTGTAAAAGTCACAGTGCATCAGCATTGTTATCTATTAATTTAACCCTTATGTCGCCAGGTATTTAGTAATATAAATCGTGACCAAACACAGGTGTAAAAAAATTTAAATTTTCTGTGTTTTTTGCCAAAAACAAGCACCATATTACATTTGCTTAATATATCTGTACTGCATAAAATAGGAGCCTATGTATTAAGGCAGATATGGAAATAAATGCATTCTCTCTTTTGCTATGCATGGTCGTTTGTTGGTGGGGCCGAAAGAGGAGTCAGGTGGAGTTATTGCATGCATGGTGTGATATATCATTACATCAGAGTTGTCGAATGTCGGCTCTACTCCACTTTTGGAGCACAACCGTATGTAAGATACAATTCTTGCGTTTTGCACCACTCTGCTCTAGAAACAGAGTACTGTGGCGGCTCTTGAGCTCTATGGCTCCATGCTCTTACCACTTGTGTTACAACATTTACTTGGAGATTATTGTAATGTAAAGTGTATAATAGTCAATGAAGGCACAAACACATTTGGCTATAAGGATAGTCTCATAAAAGCAACTTATATAAGGAAATAATTAAAGCTCTGCGACTCATGTTTGTTGAATGGAGTAGGCGTGTAGTAATAAGGGATGGTATTTGAGTGTTTGAGAACACTTAGGACATTTTCCCTGTTAATATCCAATCTGGCACACTTGTATTTAATCACCATCCCCGTAACATGAATGTATAAACCTTAAGGGAGTTTCACTGGGCACTTTAATGTGATCATGTCATTACTTGTTTGTTTTATGTGCTGTTTTAATACACGTCTTTCTGAAACATAGCATACACAGAACTGAAGCTCACAAGCGGCAGGTCACAGGATGCAGTGTTAGTGCTGATCACAGGCAGCTTCTCACCTGTTCTCTGGACTTCCAACTCAAGGTGATTGCTGCTTCTTAAATACGTTACCTAATTTTTACTGTATATCCTCTACATGACATTTTTACTCTCGGTCTCTTTTTTTTATTGTTTTTTAGCTATGGAACACCAGGCGCTATTCTCTCTTAGGCTCCAGTTCCTTCTCCAGCCCCCTGAACTGTGTAGCATTTCACCCTAAACGTCCTATGGCTGCTGTAGGGTCTTGGGATGGGAAGATATTTGTGGTTCAACTGGACAATTGGAAAAGATGTGCTGTAAGTAATGTTTATTATGTCCTAGGCACTGTCCACACACCTTGATAATGTGTCCAAGAATTATCTTTCTCTGGCTAATCTCTAACAATGTGATTTTTCAGGATCTCTCTTGTTCGTCATCAGTGAGAACGGTATCCTTCTCCATGGAGGGCAATGTAGTGGTCTCAGGTAGTCTTGACGGCTGGGTTTCGCTGTGGTCATGGGAAACACAAATTCTGCTATCTCGTTTTAGAGCTCACAGTGGCTCCACCCTGACTGCTAACTTTCTGCATCATGGAGAATACCTTCTTACTGGAGGAGAGGATGGAAAAGTAATGAGCTAGAGGCATATACAGGGTGAATGTTGACTTAAAGTTTTGGTGCTGAGATGATATCTTGTTCTCTCCACAGGTGCAGGTGTCATCTGGTGGTCTTGGGAGGTTACATGGACAAGGGTGTGTGAAGGATTCTGCGTCTCCAGCGCTCTCTCTAGCCGTTTCCCCTAATAGACAGTTGCTGGCAGTTGGTTATCATTCAGAATATGTTGGTGTCTACTATGTGAATACTGGTAAGAACCAGAGTAGGCTTATCTAGATCATGGGAGGTTTGGAAATCGTTTCAGGTGGGGCGGGAGTTTTAATGGCATTCCTTTTAAAAACTTATTTAACCCAATTTATGCTCTATGATCCTTTAGTAAAAAAAAATAATCTGTTTTGTTAGTTGAGGACAAAAGAACAATTTGGTACTTCTCCTTCATTGATGAGGACATGACTAAAACATTGAAATGTAGACCCAGAATCATCTTCATAATGGGAGGAAGAACCGTAAAACATTTAAGGAAAAAAAAATATTTGGAGATGAACAAATGTATAAAAACAAATATTTCTCATGATTTAGAATCTAGAAGTTATACAACGTTTTGTAGAAAGAAAACCCAGGAGCATGTAAGAGAACCCAAATTTATATATGCCAAGTGTAGATTTTAGGCTGAGAAAATAATACAATCTTAAATTCATCCTTAAGCCGTGCCTTCATAATGGTGAACACAATAGTGAGATACCCATGTGGCATTCATTACCACTCACCAATTGGCATCTTTTGTTTTATTTTGGATGTCAAATGGACAAAAACAGATATAACAATCTACTCCCAATAATCATGGTGATATGCGTGCAGGAGGAATCTGGATTCTAGGACAATGAGTATTCTGGTTTAAAGATTTCCAGTGTCAAAAAACTGCCTTGAGAAATTTTGCATGTAAAAAAGTTTACACAGGTGTTGTGTGTATAGTATACCAGGGTTGGATAGTCTACTATATATGGAGTACAGACTAATAAAAGTATGAATAGTGAAACCTATAGAACTGCAGAAGAGCAGCAGACCCAGAAATTAAAAGGTTCGTATTCAATATACTCGTTATTTCACATAGTGGGGTTCATAATATACATGTGGGCTCCCTGTGTACTCTAGGCTTCTTTATAAGCATTTTTATGTCGGGGTGATTAATATGTATTACTGAATATTGCTATGTTTTATTATGTTAAAAAAAAAGAACTGTATGTACTGTTCAAACCATTTTTTTTCTCTCTACAGGTGATTTTGTATCACTATGTAGTTTTGCAGATGTGGCCGTGGACAGTCTTGTGTGGCTTTCTGATAATGTGCTAGTTACTGGGAGCTCTGACAGCTTGATTCGTGTGTGGCATATCTCACCAAGACTGTCTGTTTGTCAACACACTCTCAGTCAACACCAGCGCCCTGTTCTTGCCCTGGCTCTATCCTCCCAGCTTCTGGCATCTGCATCTGGTGAGAACCCCTTCCATGTATTCTCAGACTGTCCAACAGTAGGATGATGTGCCACATTCCGGTAATGTCCTGTGATGTTACATTTATTCCTAAGCTTTACATAGTACCAACGTACTAAACACTGCATTACATTGCCTACTAATTACTATATCCATAGTCACACTAGCATCAAAACTCCCTGGAGAAACGATGTTCTGCTTTTTGCATCTTTTAAAAATGAATGCTGCAAGGAGTGGGTATATAGCTAAATATTTGTGGCTCTATAGTGGTGTTTGCATCATTCAGAAGTACTTTTTAGATTGGCATAGTAATATTTTTCACTGAATGTGTTCCTTTTGAGTTACTTATTTTTGTAGACACTATATTACCAGTTTTACACAAAGGCCTAAAAATTCTGTTGGAGGTCATAGCATATATACATTTATTGTAAAGAGAATATATCTAAAGTAATACATACAATAAATGTTTATGTTTAGTGACCCTCATGTGTCCCTGTGGGCCAGGGCCTTGATTTAATATCCATCCCCAAACTGTGCTGCCTCCTCCCTCGCCTCATGAAGAAACTAAAAATCAGTGCTTAAGTCTCACTACAATCAAATATATAAACCAAGAATTGTTAGTGGTGTTACATAAAACAAAATGTATTAAATTACACAATTGTAGATTATAATTGTGTGTATATGTGTATAAATGTGTGTGTGTGTGTGTATATATGTATATATATATATATATATATATGTATATGTATATATATATATATATATATATATATATATATATATATATAATATATAATCATTTCTCTAAAACCGTTCAATATACTTTCACAATTCTAGATACAAATAGCCCTCTATTAAGACCTGAAAGGATGATTTTATAGCAGCAAGCGGGTAACACTCCCTTGAAATTGTGGGATAGCACTTTGAAGTGAACATTTTAGAAAAAAACAGCTGTACAGCTTCACCCAATATTCAGAGTCCCAGATAATTAGCAAAGCTCTGTCGCAAATTGAGATTCTGGTACTGTGTGGTGTTCTAAATCAATTTAGTTTGTAGCAAGCACCCAGAAATATTATTAATTTCCATCATTTCATTAAGGCCCTCTGGATGTACTGGTCCCAAATTGTATATCCAGAGGGACTTGATGAGATAATGGAACTTAATAACATTATTTATATATGTTTTATTTTTAATTGTGTTTTAATATAAATAAATATTTATCTATGGGGGTTAATATTAATTGGATGTTCTAGCTACTGCAACCTCATTTAAATGAGGTGACAACACAATTTGAATGGGTGTTTTATGAAATGGTCAGCTACACAGATCAGGGCCCAGTGTCTGCACTAGGTAGCACAGTACAGCATCAGACGGCATCCGAGTGCAGCTACAAGCACAAACATCTAGATTCTTCCAGCATGGCTAAGACGGATCTAGCTGCGCTCTCCCCTGGCTACAAGGACTTATTCAGCGCATTTCAAGGGTTTTTTAATCAGTTTTTTGTCCTCTATCACCGACACACTCTTTTCAGACCCCAAACTCTACACATCTCATCTGTATAAAAAAGAAAAAAGTACCCCAAGAACAAAATTAAAATGTAAAAAATATTGAGTTACAAACTTGTGACATAACAAAAATAAAAATCTGATAAGATTATAAAACAATGAGCAGCTTTTCCATCTTCCACAAATCCAGGCCTGGCACAATTCAATGTAAAATTCTTGTATATCAGTTTGTTGAATTGTGCACAGCCTAGGAGGTTTGTGACATTGGACCCGACAGTCACTTTTCACCACCTAGAATCTGGTTCAGATGGGACAGTCGATAGGTGGATGGGGATGGATCCTCCCACCATAATCGTCACTACCGGGTCCCCAAGCTAGGCCCAAGTTTTTTGTAAATGCTATTCCCCCTTCTCGATGCCCTTTCATACCCAGTGTTTTACTGCTACAAAAAGATTTACTTTTTTTTTCTCTTTACAGAGGATGTTTCAATCTGCCTTTGGTCAGTGGAAAGCCTGTTGATGACTCTTCAGTCAGTTTCTCCTGTCTCTGTTCTTCGGGGTCACACAGCAGCAGTTACTTGCTGTGCTTTTAGCCCAGATGGGAAACTACTGGCTACTGGTGGGCAAGATCGGGTAAGAAAGGGCAAGAGAGTGCTAAAAAGGAATAATAGCAGATAGAAGGCATGGGAAATGCAAGGTGAGTGAGCTAGAGAAAGGCAGCAGACAATTTGGGTGAGCAGAATTGGGAAAATGGTGGACAGCATGATGACAATGGTTAGTATTGCCTCACCCTGATTCATGGGTTTGGCTCTGACCAAGGACCTATCTGAGTGGAGTTTGTATGCTGTTCACATGTTTGTGTGGGTCTCTTCTGGGTGCTTCAATTTCCTGCCACAGTCCCAAAACATACTGCAGGTTGATTGATGTGTGCACTATATAAACAAATAAAGCGGTACCGGTCATAACAAGACCTAATGACACAGTGGTAGATAACTAGTAACTAGGAGGTGAAATGTCATGGTAGCACTAATACATAAGGATGCGAGGGAAGGAATGTTGGGGTAAAACAAGCAAATAATGTGTGTGGAGGTGTATCTGTAGGTGAGCAATCATAAGATTGTTACCATGTTAATATATCATGTTCAGTGAGTTCCAATAATTGACTTGTTTTTTTTTCTCTCAGTCTGTGCTTTGTTGGGACGTTTCCTTGAACCCACCTGTTCTTGTACACACTCTATTATCATGTCACAAAGACTGGGTGACTTCCTGTTCATGGACTGACAGCAACATGTTGGTAAGATACAGCAATACTTCCCTTAGAGGCAGGACACTAAGATAAAAGAACATATGACATATTAATAAGTTGCCCTGGTTGCTAGCTTTAGTTCCTCTTTAACTCATTGTTTATTGTTACCATGACCTTAATAAATGTATTGTTTAATATGTATAGATTACATTTTTGGTTTCGGCATATATATTACCGGTCTTAGAACATACAGGATTTGTGATTTGTTTTTCAGGTTTCATCTTCAGGAGATGGATCTGTGTGTCTATGGGACATTCAGCGCCAAGAGCAGCTTTTGACATTTGCAGGACATCATAGTGCAGTCAGCAGTGCTATTTCTATGGTGTGTACTTTTGCCCCTGTTCCCTACTGCTTCTTTTCAGTAATGCTTTTTATCCTGTGTGACAATAAAAATATTTTTGTCTCCTCTAATCAGGGGGAACGTGTGATTACCACTGGCCGGGATGGCTGTCTTAAAGTGTGGAGTCTTACAGGTGTAGAGATTGCAAGCATTGCAACACACCACAACCAGATAAATCAGAGTGCTGCATACTGGGAGCCAGGAGATAGCCGGGGTAAGATCTTGCTAATAATGCAAGTGGAAAATCGCTCTTATGCTGACTTCCTCCATTTGAAATTCCTACTCTTCTCCTATAGCACTGCACTATCTCTGTCCAAACATGCCTGTTTCAAATTTTTGATCTCCTCTCAATTCTCCAACTCGTCTTTGCGCTACCGTCAATTCTCTCCCCTGTTGTCCTCCCCTCCTCTCTCTCTGCCCCCGACCTCACCACCCATTTCACATCCAAAATGGAATCCATCCACCAGGACAATGCCTCCCATCAGGCTTCTCTCAACCCCTACCCCTCCAACCTGCTGTTTTATCCTCCTCACCAGTCTCTGGGGATGAAGTCGTGTCCATTCTCTTATCTCTCCCTCATTACCTGTCCTCTAGACCCTATCCCCTCCTGCCTTAACAGTTTTCTTTCCTCTACCATCTTGTCCACCTCTTCAATCTGTCCCTCGCACTAGGTGCCTTCCCCTCATCATTCAAGCATGCCCTTGTCTCTCCAATACTGAAACACCCTCTGTTGAGCCCGACCCTCTCTCCAGCTACCGCCCCATCTCTCCTCCCCTTCGCCTCCAAGCTCCTAGAGTGGATTGTGTACAACTGTCTTATCGCCTTACTTTCCTCCCAGTCCCTCCTTGACCCACCTCATCCCCTCCACGTCACAGAAACCGTCCTCATCAAGGTCACTAATGACCTTCTTGCTGTTAAATCTAAAGGTCACTTTTTTTTTCTTGTGAACTCATCCTCTGCCTTTGATACTGTAAACCACTCTCCTCCTACAAATCCTTTACTCCTTTGGGGTACGTGACACTGTCCTCCCTTGGCTGTCGTCGTAGCTTTCCAACCGCTTCTTTTCTGTCTGTGCCTGTGACTCCACCCCCCCTTCAATTCCTCTACCAGGCTTTCCTTAAGGTTCTGTTCTCCCTGCACATTTCCTTCCTTGGTAATCATAAGTTCTTACACCATCCTACACCATCAATATGCTGATAACACCCAGATCTACATCTCCGCCTTTCATGCTTTCTGTCTTTCTGCCATTTCCTCTTGGATGTCCCAGCGCTTCCTTAAACTTAACTTGGCTGCAACTGCAGTCATCGTCAACAAAATTACCCTTTTTTCAGTCGCACAAGTTCGCTGTCTAGGAGTTATGCTCGACTCCTCCCTCTTTTACTCTCCATATTCAATCCCCTGGGTACAGGCTCCGATTGTGTTAATTTGCTGCCCCACCTCATCACTGAAAGGGAGTATTCCCTACTGAACACTTAATTTCATGCTGATTTGGCTATACATTCATTGTGTATTCTCCTGTTTTTGCCTTGTACTGTTGTATTGTATCACCTATGTACAGTGCTGCGGACCCTTTGTGGGGCCTTATAAATCAGTGATAATAATAATAGGGACTGTAGATACTCCATAGATTATTTTTTGGGGAAATGTGATAGAAACTTGTGGCTTTTGTGTTTATCATATCTTGTAATGCAGACAACCTTAACCCATACATAAAATATTTTTTTCTATGAGGCCAAATGGAAGACACACTTGCAGTGGGCCCCACTCGCAGAAGGCAGGACATTTGACTTATAAAGGAACAACCCTCATATTTCTGTTTAGAACAGGACTCCGGCATTTTAAGAGCCCCATTCGCCTTTCACTCCGGGTGGTTGCTTCCCGGAGTTGCCAGATGTATCTTAACCATCTGGTAGGAGGGAGACTGTCTTCTAAGTGCTGGTTTGGCAGGTAGTCACTATGCATGGCAGTTTCAAGATATGTGGCAGATTTCATACATCACTGTACCTAGGGTCCATGGGCTCCATGTTACTAATCAATGTCCTGGAACTCAATGCCATTCATGGGACCCTAAGCAACTTGCTTTAATGTCATGACTATTGAAACCAATGATTTGTAAACCAAAAAGGCCTTCCTGAACCAGTTATTCAAACCGTACTGCAGGCATGGAGTCCCTCTTTTTTCCTCTGGCTTTGTAGTAGTCTTCAGGAGGTGTTTTTAATCTCTTGTTTGCTCCTTTTTCTTCAGAGGAGCTTTGTTCTACGTCCTCTCAAAGTGCAGCTTTCTACCCCCCTATATTTCTTTGACCACTTCTCTTTGGCCTTAACTATGCTACTGAAACGAGCTGCACAGTGCCAACCCTGCCATAGTGGATACTGTCCAGTCTCCTAACAATTGGGTCATTTTAAATGATGCAGGAAGGAGAAGGGCAGTCACATCAAGAGTTGTGAAGTCTAGAAGGTTGAGTGTGCACCACATTGTTTTATTTCTGCAATTCTTCGGGGGACAATAGCCCCCTTCCTAACTGATAAGAAAGAAGAATCAGACACCCAGAGTCCAGCTCTTAGGTTCTCTCTGGATAATCTGGGACATAGACATAGACAGAGATTTTGCCAAGGCAGGCTATGGAGTAAGAGCAGAATGGGGAGAGGGCTTATCTACCATGGTTAGGGGTGCAGAAATAAGAGCATTAAGACTACTCTAGGACTCAAATCCAGTCCTGGGAGCGTGGGGGAGTGGTACCCCGAGATGCTGAGAGGCACAATCTCTGACAAGAGAGCTTGGAAGCAATGTTTGCATGTTTGATCTATCCATCCTTCAGAAGCTTGAACTGACAGATAAATATGTGGACTAGATATACTCGGCCTCCCTTGGAAAAAGTGTCCGTCTGGCATTGTCATACATTATGTTTATTTAGATTAAAAAGGAATATGCAAAGCTCTAGCAAATACAATTGCAATGGCAAACAAAATATATAATGTGATAGCCAGCAAAATTAATGTGACAAAAAAAGTGGGAGAGAGAACAAGTTTGCAACCTCTAATTACTTTAAGGGACCCCAAGGTGTATCCCAAGTGAAATAAACTAAATAAATCTACTTTTCTAGGGGCACTTGACAGGTTCTCAGAGTCATTAACTTGTAGCTGTGTTGATGGCTGGACAGCTTGAGGAGCTGTTTGTGCTGTGACTGGCAGGAGCACCGCTGTTGTAAGAATAAAACAGTGGAAGAGATGATGTCCCTTGGGGGGAGCATATGGTGAAAGGAGAGACCTGGGTCTCTGTAGCCATCCAGGTGCCAGGTAATGCCTGAGCGCAAAAACATCTATAGGAGAGAAAAAGGGAACACAAATACATTGGACAAGCCTGTAGCCCTAACCTCTTTGCCAAAGGTACTTTTGAAATTGCTGTTCCTGGCTGTTAGGCCTCCCACCCTATTTCCATTCTTTCTTCTTTTGTCAAATGCCGTTTCCTTCGAATAGTGCTTAACTCCATTGTGAGTCGATAATGGAGAAAATGATGCTGTTTTTTTCCCTACTGTTCCTTATTATTATCATTTATTTGTTATTATCATTTATTTGTTAGGCGCCACAAGGTATCCGCACACAGTACTAACAGTAGACTATACAGGGTGAAACCATACAGAACAATGAACAAAAAGTACCAATACTTCAGAATATTATAGTTATGTTCTGTATTAGAATGAAAGTGTTATTGTTTTAAACCATATTTAAATTTTAGATGATGCAGATTTAGTGGTTTATACAGCTGGTTCCGATGCCACAGTGTTAAAGTGGAGCCCTCTGCAGGTGAGTCAATTTAGCACAGTACTTTATGTGGTGCAAATGACAAGCTTGGCATGCAGTGAAGAGCTGCAGGATGCCTAGCCATACATAGCTGCATTGTACCCAGCATAACATAATATGACACTCTTCCCATCTTTCTCTTGTAGATGGAGCATATACAGACATTATATGGGCATGGAGGTGCAGTGATCTCATCAGCCGCAGATTTCCAGTGTGAGGTCTCGGTTACAGCAGCCCACGATGGCTCAGTACGCTTGTGGGGAGCACCATGCAGAGATGGTATGAAACAATTAGGCAAGTACCAAAGAGCTCTAAAGGAATATTTATTATGTGACCATATTTCTGCTTTACTTCTCAACAGAACATCTGGCAGGAGCTCGTCACACGGGTGCCGTGTCTGCAGTTGCATGGTCCCCAGATGGAGAGCTGGTGGTGTCAGGTGGAGAGTTAGGGGATGTGATCGTATGGAAACAACAAAAAGCTGTACTGACCCTGCAGGTAAACACAAAACCAGTAAGGGGTGTTATATAGGTTTGTGTAACACGCTGCCCTACTGATTTCTCTCTTTGTGTTGCAGTGTGGTGAACTGTCCATTTCTTCAATTATTTTCACCACCCAACGTTCATTCTGCTGCATGTCCAACGATTTGACCGTTTCCCGCTGGCTCCTGTTCCCTTGTAAAGAAGGTGGATTAAGGTCAGTTTGTAAAGGCTGTAATCAGTGTATGACCTTAGCGTAATGTTATTGGATAGAAATAACTACAGGTTTATTGCATGGCACGTCTCTCCATGACTCATATGGATGGCATGGCTGAATGGATTGAGCGTTAAATAAGGACTAGTAAAGTCAGACCATCAATTTTAACTTTTGCTGTAGTGGGCAGTTATAGATATAATGTATGGAATTTATAGGTGAAACTAATTTATAGGTGAAACTATTATTCAGCTATCTAATAATGTAGCTGGCATGATTGAGTTGTGCTGGTCTTGCAAGTGTCTACTAAAAACATGCACATTATATGGTCAATTCTATATTCAGGACTGGTTTTCTGTCCCTCCAGAGCGAAAAAGGCTTACAGTGTGGAGTTGCCATCCTTGGTCGTGGCTGCAGCTCTCAACTCCTCACAAAAGCTTGAAGTGCGCACACTGTCTGGGCAGACATTCTTCCTGGACCCCAAGACTGGCTCTCTGCAGGTATAGCTTAAGACTTGATCAAATGATTTACTGTATGAGTGAAAAGAACACTACAGTTCTGTACTTTTAACTCACCAAGATTTGTTCATCTTGTGGTAGGATGTGAATTCCGTCTATGCCTCACTGCCAGATCCTAATTTCCACCCACCGATAGAAGAGCTACATCCTGGCAACATTATCACCGCATCCCAGCCAGATTTCGGTAAAACTAGTTACATTACATAGACAAAGTGACCTGCTTTATTTTACATTGCAAAGGATTTATGATTGTGAAAATTATAGCTATATGCTCGTGGGTCAGATCTCGAGCTTACTGGAAGGCTGAGAGCCAGAGAAATGCTTTTTAGGATCACCATTTGGCCAGCCAGTAGTTAAAGGAAAGCTGATATGTATAATTGTGTACAAAATAATATGCAGTTGTTAACACTCTGTCTTTTCTGAAGGTGTGTGTGACTCCAGTGGGGCTCTGTGGCTAAAAGAAAACACAGCTGGCACGTGGAAGCATACACAGGTAAACATAGAAATACAAATAGTTATTCATCTTGTCCAATGCAATCGCTATTTATTATCAAATATTTGAAATATACTTAGCCTGTTATGTATCATGTCTTACAATAACCAGTTACTTGCCAGCACTGATTTTGTTTTGTTTGTTTTTGCTACAAACCTAAACCTGTTCTTTGTCCAATATCAATACATACTATACAATTTATAAACAGAAAAATGTAAATGGGCAATTAAACATAAGACCATACTCTGTAAAAAAACAAAAAAAAACAGGTTTGTAATCTCTAACATAAGAGCTTCTGTAGGCTAAAGAAAAAATGGGTGAGAGCCAGGGATATTTTACAGGATTTTTTTTTTTTTTTAATTGCCTGCCTACTACGGGGTTCAAGTCCAGGAACGCACTTTAGAGGGGAAAGTGCATTTGGAAATGCAAATATAGGACAAACTCGAAAGTGGAGACCATGAACCCTATCATGCAGTAGTTGGATAGGAAAACAAATATTAGCTCTTATAGTGGATCTTGTACTGGGTATCGAAAACCCTGTATCGATAGAAGACACAGGAACAACATGGTGGTTGATAGGGCCAGAGATTACTGGGATTGGTGCTTTATTACAATGATATCCAGATATGGGATGGCCATGAAAAAGTACTTCCTACATTGTAAGAATGGAAGTTTAATTTCCCATGAGCAGTTTGGTCTACAGTTTTGCACAGACGTAAGGCAATAAGGTGGAGAGTTGTAGGGCTCCTCGTCTTAAGCATTGGATTCTAAAAGTCTGACATATCCACTCAGAATAATCAGGGAAAGAAGCGCAGGATGTACCAATCAGCGTATTTGGTGGCAAGTTGGGGCTCAGAAAGCGAAGTTATCAGGAAAACAAGTATATTATTAAATAAAAGGAGCACTAACGAAATGAAGCAGGTCTGCAGAGAATGTCCATTGTGTCTAAAGTGGAGCCTGCTAATGGAAGCTCTATGCACTTAAAGGATTCCTATTGCCCTCCTCCATGATCTGTGCCCATCATTGGTCTGAAGCTGATATTGGGAATGACGCCTGGCTGTACTTGTCACTTGCCTGCAGGGTTTGCATATCTGGTCTAGTGTCGCTGTTGTCTGGTAGTGGTTAATATGTTTTGTGGTTTCACTCCTCTTTTGCACTGTGGTGCATTCTATTCTTTAGGAGGGTGCCAGCCTTCATCATTGCAATAACCAAAATGGGAGAACCAGAAACATTCAGGCGTGGTAACATCCCTCACTGGATCAATGTAGCCAGCAGCTAGGACAGAGGTAGAGGTGAGGGAATACTGCTCCAACTGAAAGACTCCTCACTGTGCAGAGCTGAGAAAAAAAGTCACCTCCTGCACAGGTGTTATAGGGGGAAGTTAAAGTAATTTTTTGCTAGTGTTCTGACTCCTAAGGAAACTTAACCAATCATCTGTGTCCTCCTACCGCAGACAGGGAAAACATTGCAAACTGCGTTATTATTCGATTGGTCTGCAAAAAACACATTTAAACCCATTAGCTTCTCTCAAGCACTGACTTTAAATTGGCGACTGACTGATAGCAATGAAAGGAGAACTAGTGTTCATAAGTATCCAACAGTGATGGAGAACATGATGCACATCAAGGTCCTACATTAAAACAAGACATCTATCTGTAATATCAGTGCAATTTTGCATATATTCCCCATTATAGATAATGTCTGCTTGTGTAAGACTACTTTGCAGCACATTGATATATAACAGTCTTCCTAAAAATTCCTTATCCTGCTTTACTAAACAGGAGTCACGCAGTTCTTTCTTTCCCTCAATTATAAACGGATTGTGTATCATCATCATCACTTTAACTTTGTTGCACTCCTGCTATCATAGGAAAAGATACATAAAACTCAAACTACTGTATCTTCAAGCCGAAATTATTATCATTTATTTGTACACTGTATCTTCAAGCTGAAATGGATACATTTCCACTGAAATATCCTGCACACAAATATAAAAAAAAATGCTTGTAAATTACAGATGGAGATTTCTTATGTTAGGTGAATGTAAAAAACCTGGCAGCAATCTTTGTTCTCCACATCTTAAAAGCAATTTAATTTATTCACATTCAGAAGAAATTAGTAGAGTATGCTGATAATTGCCAGAGTTCTTCCCATGTTTGCATGCATTCCCTTAGTCCAAAAACATACTGGTTTCTGATTAAAGATGCCCTGCTGTGCCTGTAGTAGGGTCTAGCAGGGAATTTTTTTTTGCCTTTTAACATAGCAGTCTTGGGGTTCCGCTAACCATCAGTTAGCTGCCATTACTGACCACTCCTACTTGTCTAACAGATATTCACTGATTCTGCCAACTGCACACCAACACAGTGCCCCCCAGTTGAATACTCTCTGGTACCATCAGACTCCTTTACTGGCACAACTTTATCCTGGCTTGTGTGCATAGATCAGGACTACAGGGGAGTGGGTAGAGTGTTCACTCATTACATCTAGGGAATGGATGTGTGTGGTAGCTCTTTTTTTGTGTGTCACGTCAAGTTAGGACTAGTGATATCGTGCCTCAACAGCTGTTACACACAACGCTCACTTTAAGGTAGTGGATATTATACACTGCTTACATGGAGCATGTCTGCACTTTTATACATAATTTAACACACACACATTGGTAGGGGGAAATCCAACCCTTTGTCAGTTTAACCAGTACAGGATCATTCACTTATTTTGTACATCTTTCAGTCTGGACCATGTTCACACTGGTCATCCTTCAAGATTGATTTGAATCCCTCTAGTGCTACAGGAAAGGGGTCAGATGCTGCTCCTTTCCAGTACACATGCGGTGGATCAGGTTGAAGTAGCCCAAGTACCACTGGTACACTTTAAGTTACTTGCTCCTGTAGGATTCATGCAGACCATTTACCCCTTCCTAGTTTTTGGATGCTGGGAAAACAGCCCAAACACTACTCGGTCTTGCCGGATCCACATTGGACCTCTAAGGTTGAGGAGTTGTTTTTTTTCTTTTAAATTGTAAATAAATAAAACCTCATTTTAAACTTTACTCACACTTACATACATTCCACCATAATTGCAAGCAAGACGCAGTGTCTGCAATTCAATGGGCATGATAGTAAAACATATCCTGCAGCAAATGCGAGGTGCGGGTGTAGGGAAATTGGCCAGTGGACCAAAACATTTTTGTTGACATTCTTCATGTGTTATGTATCTTTAACAAAGCTGGAAAAAAAAGCTCATTGAACCCTTGCGGTAAACATACAATCACAAAGCATACGGAGGAGGTTGTCATAACAAAACAATAAGTATATTCAGAACTATTCTATTTCCTATTAAATTGAGCAATTTAATAGGCATACATTTTGTAAAGGTTTCAATATGAGGGAATGTCTTTGGAATATTTTTATTGAAGAGCATGAAGAAATAATGGCTTACAGCACAGACCACTGCACTAAATTAAGAGTCATGTGTTTGTCCTGTCATAGTAAAAGATGATTCATTCCCACATATCCTTTAGCTTGTAACCTTTGGCAGACAGAAGCTTAGTCACCTTCATTATATGTTGCTGTATTGTTTTCATGCATGTTCTCTACAATTCTGCAGAATGTAGCAGCTATATAAACAAACAATATTATTCTATCTTATAAATTGTAAAATCCTGCAATATTGGGAACATTTGCAGTGACCACCAGTCACCATGTGCTATTTTACATTGATTACATGTAATTTGACTGTTTTCCTGTTTTCAGATTCACGATTCTTCTATCACCTGCCTCCATGTGACAAATAATCTTGTGATCACAGCATCCACTGACCGCAGTGTGAAGATTTGGAAGCGCAACCCTTTCATTCAGGTCAGTGCTCTTCTGGGAGACTAAGATGCAGGTTGTTACAGTACTTCTATTAACTTTCTTTTGCCCTCCTAGGTGGGAGTCTTCAATTGTGAAGGAGCGGTTACCTGTTTATCACCCTCTCCTACGGCACAAAGTGATAATTCATCGGTGGAGTGTCAGATAGCCTGTGGTGATCAGTATGGGAATGTGTATTTGCTGACTTGTCTTAGGACTTAACACTGTGTAATCAACTAGCTTATGGGTTCTTCATATAGAGAACAAAAAATAAATAAATATGACATGTCTAATTAACTTCACTTTTTATCATTTGGGAAAGACTTGCTTCTTGGTACAAATTGTTAAATCAGTAGAAATAAATTTGCAATATTCTAAACAGATTGTGATTTCATACTTATATCAAATGCTTATCCACCCATTGGTTTGAAAATATTTTAAAAGTGAAATCAGACACAGAGAAGAATGTACAAAAATGCATATGAATATTTATAGAACAGTAACATTAGAATTTCTTTAACAGTTGAAAAACGTAATTTCATAATACAAGGATATTAATGTGCCCTTCTATAAGAGAGTGTCCTTGTCTAAAAACCAGAGTAGTTTAAGGCGACACAAACTCCACACGGACTCACAGATCTCTATTTTTACTTTTCACCTATCTGTGACAAGTCTGTCAGTGAGAGTCTGACTAAGCCATAGTATTTGCTCTGGAGGCTACATCACACAGTACACAGTGCAGGTTCTGTACAGGCACTTTCAAAAAACCCCTTTCTGTCAGTTTATTTTCCTCCCCATATCAGTTATTCTCTTTTACCCCAGCTCCTCCTCACACATCCTTATCCAATCTGGAAAAGGTGCTGGAAAAATCGTACCTGGATTGTGTACTCAAAGTTCCATTCTATAGAATGAAGAACCCAAATGAACAGACCAAGAAGTGACAATTGGGAAAAAGGCCTTCACCTGACATGTCACATCACTACTGATGTTCCATGCATGGCTGAGAATAATCTCACCAACTATTACCATCAGCCACCGCTGCCAATGTCCACAGGCCACTATCTACATAAAAATATAATGTAATGCAGTAATTAAGTCCTTACTAACGAACCTGGTCTGTTTTAAGTTTCCCACTTGATTGTATAAGCCCCAGTTACTAGACCCAATGCAGCTCTGTATCCAGAAACCGTGCCTCAAAGAAAACCGCTAATACACATTAAGAGGGGACAATTTACACATGTTCTACAAACATTAATAAAATAATACAATATGAAAATTGGTCTACAAGATATAATACACTGATGAAATGCCATCCTGGAATTAGCTTTTGGATGTCTGACCAACCTTCATAATTGTCTCCAATTGTGCTCAAGTCCATAAAAGTTCCAGCTACATTACATGTGGCATTAGTACAGCCTTAGCTCTTATGTGTGTAGTTATTCTATTACCACAGAGACTCATAGTTGAATTTCACTTGCAGCAAATACTTCATCCGGACCTGACGGTGATCGTATACAATATACTCATTGTAATTCAGTGTGTACCCAGCATTATTTTCCAATCCAGTGTCAATTAGGGGGCCCAAAGGAACCAGCGCTCCATCACTGCAATAAGATTGAAAACAGAGAAAAGATTAGGGTATTTTTCTGTAAAGTATACTTTAGCTAGCAAATCAAGTTATGGTAACTTACTGAGTGATGCTCTTTTGGGGGTCTGGAATGGTACGACCCAGACCTTTAGTGCTATGTTTGCCTTTTAGTTTCTTTTGTGCATCATAATCTGCAGCAATAAGCTCATTCCAATCACCAAGGGCAACCTGACAGAGGAAAACACATTGTCGGTACAAAATAAAATGATGCATTGGCACCACCAGAGTTGGAAAGTGTATAAAAACAATGATAAACCAACAAAAAACATATATACATATCTTTATGAGATCATATATAAAAAAATTAGGCTTGGGGGAAAAAACAAAAACAAACCTACATTAATATTACAGTCTAAGCCTAAATTTTGTAGTCTAAGCCTTTTCCTTGTCCTAACTTTTATATAGTAGCAATTTGAATAGTTGGTTGATTTATACAAGTTAAAACAACAACAATTTTTTTTTATCTAGACCAATGAAATCATTTAACATACCATTTCCTAATCACACCATTTAAAACTCGTAGTGTTTTAATCACAAATAACCCACCCCTACCTTCTATTTGGACATTGGTTAAATGTGATACTTTACGTTTATTAAACATTTTCTTCCTGTAACTTAGCAAAGCTTGAGTTTGACACTATTAATTTATTAAGTGAAATAACAGATCTTGTTATAAGATCTGCTGATAACGTGATAGTATTGTTATTTTGCTATATACGAATTAAAGAACAGAGTAATGGGCTGCAGACCAGTCAGTGCTGATGCTTACCCCTATCCACCATGGAGCAATGAAAGAAGGTGGCCTGGTCTGATGAATCACTTTTCTTTTACATCATGTGGATGGTCAGGTGTGCGTGTGCATTGTTTACCTGGGGAAGAGATGGCACCAGGATACACTACGAGAAAGCAGCAAGCCGGCAGATGGCAATGTTCTGCTGGGAATACTTGGCTCCTGGCATTCATGTGGATGTTACTTTGACACGTACCACCTACCTAAACATTGCTGCAGACCCATTACACCCCTTCCTACCAACGGTATTCTTTCAGCAGGATAATGCTCCCTGCCACACTGCAAAACTTGTTCAGGAATGGTTCGAAGAACATGACAAAGAGTTCAAGGTGTTGACTTGGCCTCCAAATTCCCCAGATCTCAATCCAATCTAGCATGTGTGAGATGTGCTGAAAACACAAGTCAGTGCCATGGAGGCCCCACCTCAGAACTTTCAGGACTTAAAGGAATTACTGCTAACTCCTTGGTGCCAGATACCACAGGACACCTTCAGAGGTCTTGTGAAAGCCATGCCTAAAAGGGTCAAAGCTGTTTTGGCAGCACGAGGGGGACCTACACAATATTAGGAAAGTGGTTATAATGTTGTTGTTTGGTGTATACTGCCATATTAAAGAACCATCATTACTTCCTTCACTTTTTGGTTGTGGGAGCTCACTTCCTTCCTTTTTAGTCGGCTCCATGAGTCTTTCAAAGGTAATGAATGACCTTGCAACGTTTCTGCTTTTTCAATTAGTCTTGATTTTTCCATATCTGGAAAGCATCTTTGTGAAGGCTCAGTCCAGGAAAATGGTCATTCTTTATCCCTAGCTTACTTATTCAGAGCCTAGAGTCGCAGGGTCGGATTATAAACATGCCCAAATCATCGCTGCCCAAATCAGCTTCCATGGTGCTCCTGGACCTCTGTTTCGATGTGCTGCCTCAAAGTGTTCTTTCACGTCTTATACTGTATGATCGTAGTGAGGACTCAACCCTGGAAACTGTGCCATACATATGCTCCATTCAAAATACACTTCTGCAATTGTGGAACTGGTCTCTCGGGTATCTTGAGAGTTTCATTCACGTATCTCACAGAGTGACTGCCTCCCTTAGGTGGTGGATGGATGTCACCCATCTGACAACAATGAGACCGTTTCTCAGTGTGGCAGGTAATCACTACGGATGGCAGGTTTAATGTTTAGAAGGAAGTGGTTAATTTTAGTGACATGCAGAGCATTTTTCCAAGGAAGAGAGGAAACTCGAAAACTTTATTTTTCCAAGAAAGGAGGTCCTTTTTTCAATTTTAACCAGAACCTTATTTGTGTAGTTTGTATGTTCTCCCTGTGTTTGGAGTGTGGGAGTAAACCCATGCAAAGACATACTGATAGGGTGAATTTTGTCAGGAGGCAATTAACCTAATGTGTGTCCGTGAGGAAGGAAAAAGTAGACTGTAAGCTTCACTGGGGCAGGAACTGAGGTGAATGATTAAATAGTCTATGTAATGCAGTGTAATATATATATGCACTATATAAATAACTTAAATAATTAACAAGTCTTAAGGGAACTATAGTACCACTAAGGACAATGGCCGGAAACCTACATGTGGAAAACAAAGACAATAATCCTGTAATGTGCAGTCCAGTACACCTAAACTTCTACCACAACTAGAGGGTGAGCATGACATGTGACAGCTAACCCAACCACCAGTCTCTACACACAAAAAGAACCTGAAAGAGACGAGAGCATAGTTAAAATGGCGACAATGAAAAGGTCGACATTCAGAATGTTAACAGCATACTGTCGACAATCAGAATGGGGACATGTTCATTATGTCGCCACAGTTAAAGTCCCGACATTATAACCTGTCGACAGTCACAAGGGCAACAGAAAGCATTGTAAATGTAGTACGAGTAGTATTACAAGCACCAGCATGCCCAAACCGTTAATGGAAGCCTGGGCTTGCTGGGACCTGTAGTGCACCAGGGACACAATAATGTATTATTACTTTTCATTGTATTTATTTCTATTACTACACCACACCCCCACCCACCCGCCTCGGGTGTAGGAAAAGCCCCGGAGATGGTACCCCTTGGGAATCCAGCCTTGTGCTGACCAGTCTGGGGCTGGTTTGTCATTACAGTAGGGGGACCCCACACTGCGGGTTGCTTTGCTTTAGTGGCACCAGCCCCAGCTAGCAAAGCCTAGTGCTGGTACTAGTAAAATCAGGGGACCCCACTGTTTTTGGGCTCTCGATTTTGCTAGTGCCAGCCTAGGCTGGCAGCAGTAGGATTGGTGGAGTAGTTTGAGTGCGGGGGGAGTGCTGTATTCATTAATTTATGTATTGTTGAGGTAGTGCCGGATGGTTGTATTTATTTACTTACTGTTAATGTGCCAACTGTTTTATTTATTTATTTTTAGCGTAGTGCCATTCTGCATTAGTGCAGCTTTAAATTTAATGTGTTGTTGGCATTACAACCTGTCAACAATCACAATGTCCACATTTTAACTGTGACGACATAATGAACAAGTCGCCATTCTGAATGTCAACATTTTCATTGTTGCCATATTGTACCCAACCAGAAAAATCAGGCAGGTCACACAATCTAAAAGTCAGAAGTGTGCCAAGATGACATTGTCAAGGGTTACCCCATCACATAATTGAAAAATGCGAAGTCATAAAAGGACTGTTATATGTTTATTTGGTGGCTTTGCACATCCCGGTGTTGAAAATACTGTCACCTGTGGCAGCTTCAAAGGCCCTTGCGGTGAGCTATATCCTAACCTAGGATGGAGTTTTGACACTTGAATAGACTTTTAGGAACCGCTCAGCATGGTGTTTGGCTCAAGGAGACCATGTGCTGACTTGGCTATATTTTATATAGACAAAAATAATTCAGTTTTCAAATATGCCCCTTAAAATCAATAAAAAAGTAGTGATCAACCACATATTCCTCAATAGCATGATGAAGGGCAGCTCATATGTCAAATTAAACATTCTGCCACTCAGAGAAGTTGAGGAAATGTGTATAAGCTCAAATAATACCATGTGCCTAGGCCGGTTTGGTATCAAAAGATGGGTAAATTCATAGGGGATCTATTAATAATAAAATTGTGACTGTGTGACACTACACAGAAAAGTTAGGTCACATAGCAGAATTGGGTAGTAAATCAGACAACATGCAAATGGTGATTGTAAAAAAGTGTCACAGACCACAACCCCCCTGGAGGTGGGGAAAGGTGTAAAGTAGAGATGCTCACTGACCCCTGTGAACTGGTTTTGGATCTGGATTAGCTTCGTGTTTTGTTTTTGGCTAAAACCGCTAAAATCACATTTTTGCTCCTTTTTTGTTTCTACATTATTATTAACCTCAATAACACTAATTTCAAGTCATTTGCAGTCAATTTTGACCACCTCACAGATCACAATATTATTTTTATACACTTTCGGACAAATAATGCAGCGACCTTGCTGGATGGTAAGTGAGAGAGCAATGACACAAACACATAGCAGTTCCTAGCACATCTAGGACACATTGGCACACAGCAGTGGCAGAAAAGAAAAATGGGGGCCCGATCTGACGACGTAACAATGACGTTTTGCTTCGTTTTCGATTCCGAGGGCGCGCGAAAGTACCGAGCCGAGCATCTCTAGTGTAAAGGTGTCTTTAAAAAGCTGAGACCAGTTACAACAAATGGTCAGTTTCTTGGGGATCAATCTAATTGAAGGATTGTCCATCTTTTCTGCCTACCCCCAGACATACAGATTATTACATGCAAGTTATGCTCTGTACATTCATCCCATTTGATTTTATAAAACTGTTTGCAATCTTTTATTTGTATGTCAAGTCTTTATCTAAATTATTTTTTATTATCTGTAAGCATTGTACCTTTGTATATTAAATCTAACAATTTAATAGTTCTGTCTTTACTGCTCTAAACAAATCCAGTGCCTGTTTAGAAGAGAGAGATTGCTTGGCTGGGGTTAACTCCTTAGAAACCAGAGTGTGAAGGGTTAACCGTTTAGCTACCATTGCACTGAGTGTGCGCAATTGGATAATTAAGTCATAGGTTTGCTACAGGCCTTATACGTATCTAGTGGAAGTTGGCAGAGAGGTGTGGAAGCTTGTGTCTGTGTTGGGAAAGGGACCAGCGAAATCTGTAGCCTGAAAGAGAGGGGAGTGTGAGATTTAGGCTGGAATCCTGTGTGTTCCCTTACAGTAAGCTTCCAAGTCATGAGCGCGCAGAGGGCAGTTTGTGACAGATAAAGGGGTTCAGGTGCAGTTTCCTGACAAAATAGAGGGAACATATTGTATGACTGTTGGAATATATAATAAGATATCGAAGATATTTAATCAGGGAGTAGCTAAAGGGGCTTATTCTTGACAACACACAAGTGATCTTTTTTGGACAATTAAGCCAAACAGGGATCCACTTAGCCTTTATGGAACTTCAGTAGCGATTTCCAAGTCTATGCCATAGTGTTTTAAAGGAAAGACCTTCAATCCTAGAACAAGACTCCAGCAACCGACGCTCTTAGATTAAGTGGGGTGTTATAACTGTCCTAGTGGGCTTGATACCCAATACTCCAGCACCACAGGCCAAGCAGACAGCCATTTGCTGGAACAGCAATTATAGCAGGTACTACAGTTTCCAGTGATCCCCGTAGGCAAGAAGTCCAAGTCCTGTGGGAATGCCCTCTGGCGGAATTCTGGGCCATATTCTGTATTTGAATAATTTTACTGCTAAATTTATAAAAATTACTTGTCATATTTAATGGAGGCATAATTATATAATGTCAAACTGTCACAAAGAAAGAAAGCAGCAGGAGCATCTACACTATTGATCTTAGGTGTAATTTAAGATCATCACAGATGGGTAGATCCTGCGCTGTGTCAGGTGACCAGACTACACAAGGCCAAGTACATATAGTCTGCCGATGACAACGATCACCAGCCAGATTTTCAGTCAGTCCCAATAGACCTCAAATTGCCCTTAAAAACCACAACACTAGATATGGCACATCACTTCTGTAGTAATGTTTGGAGATTACAAAGTTTCTAATTGGTCTATTTTTTTTTTACAAATGAAAATCAGAATTCAGTATCGGTAAAATGAACAGTTAGTATTACCTCAGAGAGCAGAACAATACCCACATTCTTGTCACGAGTTGTAAAGCAATAATTTGCACTTTTTGATGAGACGTCAGCAAAATATATTCCTTTTCCAAACTGAGGAGAACAAATAAAAATAGCATGTAAGAAACTAAACTATGTTTACATAATTTCCCAGTTATTTTTCTTTACAATGGGTAATGCCACGTTTCCCTGGGCTCATAACGACAAAGAAAAATAAAATCAATAGTGTCCTGTTGTAACACACACACACACACACACACGTGAAAATGATAGCCAAATAAAGCATATAAAACTCTGAGGGCTACACTTTCATAGTGCTTTTCATTTTGCAGGGTATTCTCAAATTCCTCTGTAACAAACTGTTTATTATTTAAGATATTTGCAAAAAAAATTTATACTTTACCATAACAAAGTACAGTTAAAAATATTTTAATGGGTGCATTTACAATTTAGATAATTTTTATCTAATAATGATAATGACATTATCTGAGCTATGGAACATATATAGCCAAATAACAGAACCGCAGCAGTTCAGCTCTTCTCCGGCTGTCATTTTTAATAAATGACAGACGGAGAAGTGCTAAACTGTTGCGCTTGCGCAGCAGTTCAGTGTTGGGGAAGGAATAACAGCCGGAGAAGAGGCGTGTCAGGACTCAAGGGGCTGCGTGCCACCCCCGGCACACGTGCTGGGGGTTGCCGACCCCTGCTGTAGACCAAAAGACTGAGCGGCACTGAAGAATGACAGGCCCCCAAGCCACAGAGGCTTGCGTCTGTTGTCAAGACTGTCCAATCCCAAATGGTGAAGGGGCGAGCCCTGTTGAGGTTGTCATCCCTCAACCACCAGAGGAGTGTCTGATACACTGGTTGGTGGTCCAGTGATGGTGTGACTTGATCCATTTCAATATTGGCTCGAACATGAATCCCCTTGAGTGGAACCGTACAAATTATACAGTCCCATACAAAAGACCTTCATACAAAAAAGCAAAGGCTTTTGTCTGAGAGCAATAATGACTTTAATAGCCTCTGTAAAGAAAGAATTTTGACTTGTGGAAACAACACTATCAGCAGTCCAAATGGAAAAAATCTGTTAGAATACCATGGGTGGACTATTCACTATCAAAAATCTAATACTAAGGTGTTAGCTGTCTCTCGCACATGGGTCTGAATGTTGGGAATCTCGCCTTGATCAATAAATTGTCCAGGTAGGGGATAATGGTCACCCCACTGGATCTCAGAATAGAAGCTATACAACGTCTGTACAATGAATCAGAGATAGCATTGGTGTCCTTACATGATGTCAGAACATGCAGGTACATGCCCAAGATGACCATGGACTCCATGAACTTGTTCCATTCCATGATGTTTATGACAGACCTCAAGGACTCCATCTTAAACCAACCTGTCCACTTGAATCTGGGTGTTTAGGGTCTTTAGGTTCAAACTGGGTCAAAAGGATCTGTACAATTTGTGGACCAAGAACAAGTTTAAGTAAATCCCAACCCCTTCTGGCCATCCAGGACTGGAATGACTAACTCTGAGGATATTAAAGGCTTTTCGCAATGCAAAAATGTTTTATTTTTTCCCCTAGGAGAATGCTGGTGAAAAAAGATGATTTATACTTACAATAAATCAGTTTCTCTGATTCCATCTGGGGGACACTGCTAACCATGGGGTAGAGTAGGGTAGGGAGGAGTCTGGCACCCAAATAGTTAATCTTTTGCTGCTGACAGGCATATCCCCCCGCCACTTCCCCAGAGAACTCAGTTTGATTAACAAAGCCCTAGGAAGATAGGCCAATCAACCAAACACACACAAAATAAAGAAAAGAGGGGGGGGGAACGCAGTGTCCCCCAGATGGAATCAGAGAAACCGATTTATCGTAAGTATAAATCCTCTTTTCTCTTTCATCCATCTGGGGGATACTGCTAACCATGGGGACTTACTAAAGTAGTCCCTCTGATGGGTGGGACCGCTCTGATCGCCCCGCACGTAGAGCACTACGGCCAAATGAGGCGTCCTCAGACGCAAAAACATTAAATTCGTAGAATTTTGTGAAAGTATGGACCGAGGACCAGGTAGCTGCCCTGCATAGCTGGTCCGCTGAGGCCCCGTTTCGCGCTGCCCAAGACGCCCCAACCGAATGGGTAGAATGGGCAACAATACGCTTTGGCTCAGGACGCTTAGTACTGACATAAGCATCCCTAATTGTTAGGGTAAGCCACCTAGCAATTGATTGCTTAGATGCAGGCCATCCTCGCCTAGCGAAATCAAATAACACAAATAGAGAATCTGTCTTACGTATCTTTGCAGTTCTCTTAACATATATCCGCAACGCCCTAACGACATCTAAACATTTACTTCCTTATGTTCCAGTAACTTGAGGATCCTCTCTGAATACCGGAACTACTATTTCCTGATTAATATGGAAACCAGACACCACCTTAGGGAGGAAGGATGGAATAGTCCTTAAAACTGCCCTATCCTCATGAAAGACCAAATAAGGTTTTTTATAAGATAAGGCCCCCAGCTCGGAGACCCTCCTAGCCGAGGCAATAGCCAGAAGGAAAACTGCCTTCCAAGTCAAGAACCGCAATTCCGCTGAGCGAAGTGGTTCGAATGGAGGCTCCTGCAACATGTCCAGGACCAAATTAAGATCCCAAGGATCCATAGAATGCACGTAGGGTGGCTGGATGTGAAGAACTCCCTGCAAGAAAGTTCTAACATCCGGAATCTCCGCCAGCCGTCTGTGAAAATACACTGACAATGCTGACACCTGAACCTTTAAGGTTCCCAACCGGAGGCCCGCATCCAAGCCACCCTGCAAAAAAGCTAGAAATCTAGCAAGACAAAACGATTTTGAATTGTAAGATTTCTTTTTACACCACGTTATATGTCATTCTCTGGCAAGGGATCATTCGTGACTTTGTTACATTCAGGAGCCAACCGTGCTGTTCCAGCACCCTCACCGTAAGGTGAAGATGTTGTTCCAGCAACTGAACCGTTGACGCCTTGATTAGAAGATTGTCCAAATAAGGTACAATCTGCACCCCTTTGGAGTGAAGGAGTGCTGCCATAATCTTTATGAATACTCTTGGGGCTGTGGGAAACCCGAACTGAAGAGTTCTGAACTGATAGTGAGCTGAGCCTACCGTGAATCTGAGAAGCGGCTGATGCCCCTCCCAGATCGGCACATGAAGATAGGCATCCCTGATGTCTATTGATGCCATGAACTGGCCTGCCTCCAGGCCATCTATGACAGATCTTAGGGATTCTATCCTGAAAGAATCTACTCTCAGGTGCAGATTTAGCTGCTTTCGGTTCAGCACTGGTCTGAATGAACCATCCGGTTTCTGTACCAAGAATAGGTTTGAGTAAAACCCCTCCCTTCTTTGGTACTCCGGAACCTGTACAATAACCTTCTTTAAAATAAGCAAATCAACAGAAGAGAGCATTGCCTGTCTTTTTTGAGGACAGCGGGGTAAACTGGTTACAAAAAACCTGTATGGAGCAGGCTCCACCAACTCTATCATGTAACCCCTTCTTATGATCCCCTGAGCCCACCTGTCCGCTGAGGACTTTGTCCACTGCTGGGCAAACCCCAGCAGCCGTCCTCCCACTTCCCCCTCCGTTATCAGAGGAGGGTGGTAGTCATGCCGTCAGTCTATCCGGCAGCTTGGCGGAAGAGGACCTTGCTGCCATGGAGGAAAAGGATGACCTTCCTCTAAGCGACTGTCTCCTACCTCCAGCAGCCCTTGACCTGTCTGGCCTCTGCCAGACGCGCCACCGCGAAAAGGCTGTCTAAAAGAACTAAACCTTGGAACTTTGGGTCTAGAAGCATTCACAGGCAATGACGTACTCCTACCCCCCGAGGCCTGTGAGATCCAGGAGTCCAACTCTGGACCAAATAGCATCCCACTAGTATACGGAATGGATTCTAATGATCTTTTTTTACTCCAAATCCGCATCCCAGGCTCTTAACCATAATGTTCTTCTTGCTGCTACTGCTGTATCAGAAATAGAAGATGATATGGAGGCTGAATTCTGAGCCGCTTCATATATATATCCTGCCGCCTCCTTAAGGTGCATGGCCAGGGGGAGCAGTTCCGAATCCTGTAATGCGGACTCTAACTGCCCAGCCCAGGCTTCCATAGCCCTTGCTACCCAGGCCGAAGATAATGCCGGTCTGAAGCTTGTACCAACAGCAGTAAAGACCGATTTCAAAAAAGTTTCCAACTTACGATCGGTCGAATCCTGTAGGGCTGCCGTCCCTGGTACGGGTACCGTGGTCTGGCGAACTAGTCTCGCCACAGGCGCATCTACTCTCGCCACCTGTTCCCATCTGGTCATGTCCTCCTTTTGTAAAGGATATAATGAACGAAATTTTCTAGGCACAGTGAACCTCTTGTCCGGATGCTTCCAAGAGGCCTCTGCAATCTCTCTCAGCTCTGCTGAGGGAGGGAACCTGACCACCTGTTTGGAAGCCTTCTTAAAGAGAGACCGGTCCAAGGACCTCGTCTCCTATATTTCCATAAACTCCAAGGTCTGACGTACTGCTTTTACTAGATCGTTCATACCCTGGTGCCTGGAGCTTCATTCTGATTCTATTAATGAAAGATCAGAATCCTCTAACAATTCACCTTCCTCCACCGAGGATCCCTCTGAATCAGACAGAGACAACAGCGTATTAGCTGATCTATGTCTTTTATAACTACGAATATGTCTAGGATTTTCCAGCAATTGGTTTAGTCGGTCAAGACCTCTAGCCACTGCCGACCATCCCGCCTCCCCACTGTGGGGTGACTCTTGCAGTGCCGGGGAAGGAAATTGTACAACCTCTGGAGGTAATGAACTACTCATTTCCCCTCCTAACTTCACTGGGGGTTGTATCTCAGAGGTAGATGGAAGTCTCATAGCCACCACTGGGATCTCTGCTGGTTTAGATAACAGGTTCACAAGGGTAATAACCCCCTTTGAAAAGGTTGCCATCCACTCTGGAGGCTCTGTCCCCTGAATAGGGCTGTCCTTAGGCTGCAATATTACAGGTGTCACAGCACAACCAGCACAAAGCCCCTGATCCAGACGTTCACTGGTTAATTTAACATTACACTTTGAACAGATCATATGTTTGGCACGTGTTGCTTTACTTTTATCAGCCATTATTGGGAGAAAAAATAAAGCCACAAACAACCAGACAAGCACAAACACTCAATAGTTAACAGAAATACTAACTAATTATGTCTTAACACATTACAGCATCTCTGAATCAACACAGGAGAGCCAAATTTTGCTGTTTTATACAGGTTCTGCTTAATATATATGCCCATAACAATTATATTTCTCTATTCATGCAATATAGAGAAAATAAATGATACTTCGCAGGGAGATGTTTGCTATCAGCTGTGCCTCCTCCAAATGGCTGCTGTGTCCTTCCTTCCTTTGTAATTTTGTGCCAAAAGGAATCTTCCACCTGCTCACTCAGCAGGGGAGGGGGAGGTTTTCTAACTTCCCCCTCTCTGGCTCTCTCTGTTTCACCTGTGCAGACTGACAGTAATTTCCACACACTTCCTGTGAGTGGAATCGCTGCTATCCGCTCCTCTGTTCCCCGCTGCAAAGCGCTGAATAGCGCGACCATTAGCTCAAGTTACCCCCCTCTTTCCTTGAGGAGGGGACTTGGTATATTCCATGGCCCCGGGGACGGCAAGAGCACCGGCGCTTACTGCCTGTGGTAGCGCCTCACTCTGCTAGCAGTGTGAGAGCGCATCTCACACTGCGAGAAGTCTCAGTTTCCAACCTGTCAGCGGGTGCCGCGGCTCCCCCGCTGTACGGTCCTTCTGTGCTCAGTCTCACAGAGCCACTCGTGCACTATGTCAACAGCTAAAAAAATAAATAAACCCAGTGAACTCAGTTCATGGTGCAGCTCTCCAAACTTCGGCCCATACTCCTAGGGCACCTACTTCAAACTGAGTTCTGTGGGGAAGGGGCGGGGGGATATGCCTATCAGCAGCAAAAGATTAACTATTTGGGTGCCAGACTCCTCCCTACCCTACTCTACCCCATGGTTAGCAGTGTCCACCAGATGGATGAAAGAGAAACAGTATTGGTGGGGACTTCAGGAGATCTAGGATATATCCATGGTCTACGATTCTCTTCCAATGGTCCCGGAAGAGAAAGAGATGGGTGTGAAGATTTCCAGTCATGCCAACTTGTTTATATGATAGTTTGAAAGCCGGTGCCTTAGCTATCCATGCCTGTTTTCTCTCCTGGTATCCTCGATGTGGAGCGGAGGATTGTCCTCCAGAATGTTGAGTCCTTACTTTACCAGCAGAAGGAAAGTAGCAAAACCTGGAACTCTTGGCAGAAACTGCAGATGAAATCCTATTCATCATGAGCCTGACATCCAGAGCCACGTCTCCCAGATATTCTGAAGCCTTCTGAATGTGTTCCATTAAAGTCAGCAACTCTGACCAATTCACCATACAGCAAGCCTTCCACAAGATGTTACGACCATCTCATTACTGTCTTGTTATCCCAAGTCAAGGCTTAGATGGGTCTAAGAGAGGCACCAACCAAAACATAAATGGACTTAAGGCAGACTTTAATTTTCCTATCCGTGCCATCCTTAGGAGCCGTTGCATTGGGAGTGGGAATATTGGTGGTCCTGGATAAACGCGCTATATGGGCATCCACCATGGTTTAGGATTCATATCCTCACTGGAATGTGGGGTGGAGTGGTGAAATAAAGGATCTGTAACCTACATAAGATCAGGAACTTTCGATAAAACTTAGTCCATGCCTCACATAGTAAATCATCTAACTGAGGAGAAGAATTGAAGGAAATCAATTGTCTTTTTTTTTTTTCGGTGAAATATCAAAATGACAGAAGAACACTTACCATGTACCCAGTTACTGGAGCCTCTGGAGGAGCCACACGCAGCCCCTGACTAAGGATGCCAACCCAGTTAGACAGACGAGAACCATGCCACAAAAGCATCCTTTGGAAGAAATTAGTAGGATTAGAATTTTTTTTTAATCAATACACTGCATTAAAATCCTTTTAATACCTTTCTTCAAGTGTGTTTTATCAAGGTCAAGAACCATATGTCAGAGAGTACTTCCAGCCCAAACCCAATACTTATTCTTGCTTCAAATTATCTGGGATGAGTAGCAAATAAAATGTTACCAGAAGTCGTTAAACTGTTATTATACAAGAGTGTTGTCACATACAGGAGATATGTTACTTTGTTCTTGTAACCAAGTGCTTTACTTTTTTAAATTAGCTAGTCTTATCAGCATCTAAATTAATATCAGTCAGCTTTTGGTAACAATAGGCCATGACAAGACTGTTACTTGCGGGTCACTTTTAAATAGCTGCTTATGAAAACAGGTATTAATAAAGGATTCAGCGCTAAGAAATGTATAGGTCTCCACACCATAATTACACAGATAGGGATCATGGAAGATCTAGGACAACAGACCTGTTGGGGAGATCTGCTCGAAAGTTGCTCTCCTCGCCATCTTTCTGTAGCCGAAAAACATTCATCAAGGTCATTGTGTAATCGCTGTGGGTAGAAGCATGGGTACTTTGCAAGTAGCGCTCAATAATCTGCGGAATGAGCACAGATGGAAGAGCTCAGACATCTGGACAGTGGTAAAAATTGCATTGGGACTTATCCTGTATATAAAATGTTGGGGTATTCAACATCTTCTTGTTAATTTGTTGAGAACAAAAATAAAAAACATAGTATTAACAATTAAATTCATGTTGAATCCTTCTCCATTGTAAAGAACAAATAGTAGAGAGGAAACATTTACATTATTAACTATTAATTGGCTAAATAATTGTTTATGGCATTTATACGCTGCAAGTGTACAATAACCCTTTTCTGTATATTTCTAGATATTGAAGCTATGTTGGGGACATTATAAGAACCTTATTATAGGAAAGCGGCAATACTGATTATTCATTGATCTCTGTCCAATCATTTAGTGCACATACTTGTATTTTTTCACTTTACCTGAAAGTCACTTGACGTTTTGTCCAAAGTTTCCAAGGTGCAATGCAACTGCCTGTACTGCCTGTCCGCCGGGTGCTCATGTGAACCGAGATCCAGACTCGCTAACTTCAGTGCAATCTGAATATCACCCAAAGCCTGGGGAAGGGGGAAAAAAAAAGATGTATTTCTGTATGTTTATTTTAAGATGAGAGTAACTTCACATCAGAGAGATCATAGAAACTAACTAATAAGCATCATCAATACTTTAGTTTACGTTAGTGAAAAATATAATAATGTATAACACAAACATGCCATTATGTGTAGTGAGTGGATATGCCGCATTTTCATGAATATTTGTTCAGTCAACAAAATGGCTGCCTCCTCTGTGTTGGTGACCGGTACAATTTAAATTGACCCTGGTAACTAGATTTTCTATTTACTTGATTTTTTTTTTTTTAATAAACAGGCCTACCTATAGAGAATATGAAGCCATGATGCAGCTCTTACCTCAAGGAGGTGCACTTTCAATGCCAGCTCCTCTACTGTCCTTATTAGAGGTGGAGTCCTGAGTCTAGACACAAGTTTAGTACAAGTTAGCTTCATTTTTTTGCATACAATGCCAGCTAACCACATGAGGTAAATTCAAATACTGACCCAAAGTCATGGGGAATGCGGGTGTAAAACTCATTACAGGCCTCAAGAAGCTCCCTGCCAAACTGTTGTTTTTTAATACAGCTCTCTATACGCTTCAGGGAACTATATCCAGCACGAACCTGCTCCACAGTCAGCTTTCCTGTAGAAAAACAGATATTTTTTCTTCTATCTTGGGGAGATCACACAAATGACTGCAAATAACAATTGGACGGCAATGGCTCTCTCACCTAATGGAGCTTTCTTGGTATCATACTTCATCTCCAAAACAGTCTCTTCCATGTTTTGCAAGTTACAGATCAGCTCGAGAAACGTCTGGACAGAAAGATCTAGCTTGGATTCAGGTTTGGGTAGATTGGAAGCCTTGTTGTCTACTTCCACCATATTTTTTTCTTCCTACGGGTAAGACACACATACCGACATTAACATGGTTAAAAAAAATAAAATAAAAATTAAATTAAATATATATAAGAGATAGTGGAAAGAATGGATAGAAAGAAAAATGCAGGAACGTGAGGGAAAAAAAAGGCAAGATAGCAACATTCTTCATTCACTCCACACAAGACATAGACAAGCATCACCTCGAAGGGTGCAAGCAGTCAGTACAATACTCCCATTATTTGCCAATACCTAGGATGTAAGTAGGCCCCATCCACAAATGCATTGATGACTTTTTGTTGCTCTTGTACCAGTAAATTGATAGTGCTATTACTAGTTGGCACCTTCCTTTTATGTAATGGAAATTGTTCATAAACCGCAGTGTGCATGTAACTTATTCTGGGCTGTTTAATATTATAAGTTAGAATAAGTTATAATATTATAAGTAAGCAGATTTTGTGTACCAACAACCAAATACTTTGCACATAAGAAGCACAGTGTACTGGGGAGCTGGGGCAATATATCAGTCTTGACAATAACAAATGGAGAGTATAATGAAAACTATCTGACCCAATATCATCATCATCATCATCATCATCATCATCATCATCAACCCCACTTTCAACAACTGTATCTTTACCCACATGTAAGTAAACAATCTGCCACTTATTGCTCAGTCTCCTCAACATTAATGTAATGTTTTATTCATTATTAGAACTGAATTGTGTGCACATCAGCTGACTATGTCGTTAACTTTTTTTGCAATCATTGAAAAAAGCAGGATTCTCAACCCTAGCAACACCATTAAATACATTTCTTGCTTCTTTTTTTTTTTTTTATCAAATTTTGCTGTTTGTGAAGGACAATAATGCTCATGGGCAGGCTGGGGGGCAGGGGGCATCTGCCCCCTGGGCCGGTCCTATAGTGGGCTACGTCACTGGGTCAGATGCATTTTTTTCCCTTTAAAATGTTAGTCTTGCTTACCGGGCTAAAATTTAACAGCCCTCCCCTAATAATGCTACAGAGAATTTCTCACAGTAATCAATGGGTGTACCGGCCACTAGCTGGGGGAGGGGGAATAAAACCAGTAAACATTGATTTAAGTGACTGTATTCAATACTCCACACCAAACCATACCACCATCAGGATGAAATGATCACTGTCATCCCATTTCTATTTACAGATTATAAATTCCTCAAAATGTGAATGTACAAATACAGTTCAGAATGAACAGCCAGAAGTGGAACTTGAAGATTGAAACGTTGAAAATTCAAATATTGGCAAACCTGCCAGTTCTACCACAAGACAATTTTCACAAAATACTGCTGCAACTCTTTAGCCAAAAGGTAATTTTACAAAACAGCACAAGATATTTTACAATTTATTTATTTTTTGTTCACCACCTTGTAGCCTGTTAATACTCTAGTAAATAAGAATCCAAGGAAATCACTTTGAAAACTATAATTATCACTTTTAAAAAGCAGAGACCACAGTATGCTAATGATCAACAATTAAACAGACATCCCAGTTTACATTTAAACATTTCCATACATTACACAGAGAAATAGGACACAGGTGATGGTGTTAATGATTAAAGGGAGGAAGGCTTTCTGTTAAGGACTTTTAATGTGCTTATTATTTTCACTAATTGTGTACATCCTCCCCAAGCCTGCATTTACTTTTAAACCCTTTGCCCCTTACATAGGTTTAAACAGATATCCGTACGCGTACACACTGTATAACATATCTAAAGCCCTCCATGCAGACGTACCTCTGTGGTCAAGTTATAATCCATATGAAGAATGTCATATTTACCAGGAACCTTTTCGAAATCTTTACGTTCTGACCAAACATTTTTAGTTTTATCAAAAAACCTAAAAAAAAAATAAAAAATTCAAAAGTTAATTATTTCTGGGTAATGTTCTTGACATAGTGGTGAGGCTTTGACTTATAGGGATGTAATTTTTAATATCCAGAAATCTAGTCCTCTAAATAGGAGTGGCTTAGTTGCACATTTCTGGTAACAAGTGTAACTTGGAAATCGCCGTGGAGAAAGCGAGGGAGGACAGGGGAGTTATTATTATTACTATTGTTTATTTATAAGGCGCCACAAGGTTTCCATAGCGCTGTACACAGTACAAACAATGGACCGTACAGGGAATAACAGTACAAAACAATAAACTAGTAGTACCAAGACTTCAGAGACTCCAGGCAAGGCAAATATATTGAAGTAGGAGCAGAAGATAAGGTAGCGAGACAGGAGGGAGGAGGGCCCTGCTCATACAAGCTTACACCCTATAGGGAGGGTAGACAGGCGGCAGACACAAAGGGAGTCGGAGGAGGAGAGCGAGTGCTCCCCACTACTGAAGAGGAGCGAAGTGAAGAGAGTGAGGGTGGAAGGCTTTGCGGAAGAGATGAGTTTTGAGTACCCGTTTGAAAGAGCACAGGTTAGGGGACAAACAGATGGAGCGTGGGAGGTTATTCCAGTGCAGGGGGGCAGCTCGGGAGAAGTCTTGAATTCTGGATTGGGATGAGGTGATCAGGGAGGAGGAGAGGCGACGGTCATTGGCCGATCGCAGGGACCGGGCGGGAGTGTGGATGGAGAGGAGATTGGAGATATAAGGGGCAGTGGAATGGGAGAGAGCCTTGTAGGTGAGGTAAGAAGTTTGAAGAGGATTCTGTAAGGGAAGGGGAGCCAGTGAAGGGCAAGGCAGAGAGGGGAGGCAGAAGAGGAGCGGCGAGAAAGGAAGATAAGCCTCGCAGCCGCATTGAGTATAGAACGAAGGGGGGCAAGGCGAGAATGAGTTGAGAATGAAAAGGCAAATAACCGCCAGCACCGTACTTACTTCTTCTGAAAGACGTCTTTTGCTTTCTGCAGATCCGCTCCGCAGGATACCAGAGAATTTTGGCCCACTTTGCCCACTGCAAAAAAAAAAAAAAAAAGTACACCTCTAGTTAGTTGGCCTGAATTGTTTAATGTTTGGCCAATAAACTCTATAGAACCAGATCTCCCATAAAACATTTCACTGGTAAAAGATGACAGAAGCTTGGGCGGCTTATTTTGTACTTGTAGATTGTAAGCTTGCAAATGAAGGGCCCTCTCACTGCTCTGTCTGTTAATACTAAGTTTAGTTTTCTTACTATGTTTGTCCCCAATTGTAATGCACTACATAACATGCTGGTGATATTAGATTATACACTTATATACACACACACAATAATCATTTAAAACTTACCCCGACCCCACCGCATCCAAACAGAGAAGTTTCTAGTATTGTCATCTTCAAGCAGCTGGATCAGGTAGAACTTATTGTTATTAAACTGCAGGTTGGTCTGAGGAGAAATGAAAAAAATTTTTGTAGCTGCACAATTAAATTATTATGTGGATTATCATTTTATACTTTATGCTTACAAAAAAAATATTAATTTACTAAAAATATCAGCTGGAGTGTTTCTTGAATAGGGTGACTATTTTTGAGGTGCTGTGTAGTGCAGCTCCTCTACTTTATAAATAGGCCTTGTTACTGTAGTAAAATAAGTAAAAATAGGTACCCTATTAATTTCAGAATGCATTAAAGAATAGCCACCAAAACTAGACACAATGGACCTCATTTAGATTTAGGTGTAAAGAAGAAAAAGAGCAAATTTGCACTTTGGCAAAACATATTGCACTTCAGGGAATGGGGGCGGGGGGGTGTTGGTTAGAATTGTTTAGAATTGGGAGGGGACGTGTCACAGCTAAGCTGTAGATTGCTGTGTAAAGAGAAAGCTGTGCAGTATGTGTGTGCTATATGCAAGAGCAGCCAGTGTCTTCCCCGATTACAAAATGGAAATACATTTGCACTCCTTGCATGACAACATGGTTTATCCAAGACCAAAAGTGCTCCTTTCTTGTTTTGCTCACAACTCAATACGAGGCCCAATATGTAGCTACACAAAAGAAAAAAAAAGCTGAATTACACTTACCAGCATTTATCACAAATAATAATATTTATTATAAACATGCAGACAAAAATATAGGTTTTTAAAATCAGTCCAGATGCTGCATAAGTATTTCTGTGATTTTGTGCTATACACAGACATGATCACCAAGTGTTTATTCCTAGATTTCCCACAAGCCTCTCTGCTAAATAATATATTGTGGAGGGGAATTCTAATAAAAGTGGGAGGAAAGAAATGGGAAATTTCTGAATGCATTTTTTAATACCAAAAGATTCTGGGTAATATATCACATTCCTGTTGTAAAATATATAAAACCACTCAATGCAGATAAAGGGTTGAGTATATAAGACAGCCATTCACTCATAATGAAATACATTATAGGGAATTTGTCTATGCCACTTGGTTGTTCTTCTTGTACATATTTCTAGACATCTGAACCAGCAGGTTGACCTTGGTTTTAGTTCTGCCCTCAAATTGCAGTCTAATAATAAAGATTTATCCCAAATCTACAGTACTCATTGTTTAAGCTGTGACAAAGAACAGGATGGATACAAAACAAGAATACATTGGACAAGACTCAGGTTAGGCAAAGGGTATGAAAAAACAGACAGTGCCAATTGTTACATTTCACGTTTCTAGTTGTGTATCCAAATTATTCCCATTCGCTCTGCCAAGTACAGCCTTGGGGCACTTGGTACAGCAAATAGGAAAATAAAATCTCAGTTTGAGAATGTAAAAATAAGTATTCTGATACTGGCTGCAGAAAGAGTTGTGTTCCTGCACTTGTGATGGCAATAACCCCCAATAACAAATTTTCTATTTACCAACAAAATGGTAGTCAGTCATAAGGAAGGAAGAGCGGAGTATAATGCTTATTGTAAATACAAACAATAAAAATAATTATTTTTCTGGTTAGAAATGCTGTTTGAACTGTATGAAAGATACCATTACATCGCTGGTGCAGGTCTATAAAATGTATAGCAAGCTGAGGGCATGCTCTGGTTCAGGTCTTCTATGGCAAGTCAGAGGTGGTGCACGCTAGTTTTCTATCCCGCACAACACTAGCACACAAGCAATAAAAGGTCTAAGCGTAAAAAGAGGATTTTTATACTTACGATAAATCCCTTTCTCTGATTCCATCTGGGGGACACTGCTACCATGGGGTTGTAATTGGAGAGAGTGTGGAGTTGTCACTTAACTAGTTAATTTTTTGGTTGCTGACAGATTTCTCCCTCCTGAAACCCCCTGTAGCTAGTTAGTGTATTTTAAAGCCCTCAAGGAAAGGGAGTTGGACAACCAAGAAGCAAAACAGCAGAAGAGCAGAACGGAGGGAACGTAGTGTCCCCCAGATGGTATCAGAGAAAGGGATTTATCCTAAGTATAAAAATCCTCTTTTCTCCTTCATCCTATCTGGGGGAGACACTGCCACCATGGGGACGTATCAAAGCAGCGCCCCTAAGGGAGGCACTGCCCTGGAAGCCCAGCTCGTAGCACGCTACGGCCGAAGCTAGCATCTAAGGATGCAAACCAACTGAACTGATAAACTTTGACGAATGTGTGAACTGAGGACCATGTGGCCGCTCGGCATAGCTGATCCCTCTTCTTTAGGAATCAATTAGGACAAAAAAAAAAAAAAGAGTCTGTACCTTGGATATCCGAAGTCCTTTGGACATAAATACGTAATGCCCTGACCACATCTAATATTCTAAGGAAGAACCTGCGAAAGCATCCTGGAATACTGGAACAACTATTTCCTGATTAATGTGAAATCCGGAAACTACTTTCGGTTGAAAAAGAAGGGACAGTCCAAAGCACTGCCCTGTCATTATGGAAGACCAGGAAAGGCTCTCTGCATGAAAGACCCCCAAGCTCTGACACTCGTCTAGCCGACGCTATAGCCAGCAGGAACACCACCTTTAGTGTCAGAAATCTAAGGTCCGCAGACTAAGGGTTGAAAAGGAGGTTCCTGAAGCATAGAGAATACCAAGTTCAGGAACAAAGAGAGATTGAATGTGCAGGACCCACTGCAAAAAAGTATGGACTTCCAGAAGGTCAGCCAGACGCCTCTGGAAGAAGAAGGAAAGGGCCGAGACCTGGACCATTAAGGATCCCAGGCGGAGCGCTACATCAAGACCGTTTTGAAGAAACCCTAGCAGCCAGGGAAAAAGAAATTTACTTATATTGTGTGCCCGGTCTTCACACAATTTAATGTAAAATGCGCCAGTTTCTATGGTAAATGCGGGCGAACACTGGCTTTCTAGCCCGCAACAGGGTATTCACCAGCCTGGAGAAAAACCCTTTTAACCGCCAGAGGCTGGCTTCAACAGCCATGCCGTCAAAGCCAGCCGAGGCAGGTCCTGATGCTGAAAAGGAGCCTGCAGAAGGAGGTCGTTGCGAAGAGGTAGACAAAGTCCTTGTCCCACTGCCATGAAGGGGATGTCTGCATACCATACCATGCGGGGCCAATGGGGAGCTACTAGTATAACTGGGAGTCCTACCTGCTTGACCCTCCGGAGTACTCAGGGAAGCATGGGAATGGAAGGGAAAAGATACCCTATCCGAACGTTCCAGTGCACTGTCATTATGTCCACTGCCAGCGGGTCCCTTGCTCTTGCACAGAACCTGGGAACCTGCCGATTGTGTCTGGACGCCATAAGATCCAGATCTGGAAGGCCCCACTTCCGGACTAACATCTAAAATACCTCTGGGTGGAGGAACCATTCCCCTAATTGGTCTGTGAAGAGTCGAAGACCCCCCCCCCCCACCCCACTCCTGTGAGGTGAGGAGGGTGTGAGTCAGACTGCCGGTTTTGCCGGGAGTCTGGCATGGCATTGCTGCCAGATGAGGACCTCTGAATACAGAAGACCTACCTCTGTTTGCCACGAAAAGGGCTAAACCTTGGAGTACGAGGCTTTAGCACACTAACAGAAAGGGAAAGTACTCTTCCCCCCTGTCGCCTGGCAGATAATGTTATCTAACTCTCGTCCAAAAAGTGCCGAGCCCAAATAAGGTAGGGCCTCCAAGACTCTTTTGGATTCCGTATCAGCTTCCCAGGACCTAAGGCAGAGGGTTCTTATAGCCGCCACCGCAGCAGCTGCCATAGAAGATGACAAACATTGTCACGGGCACTAGGAGTTTTACCCAGAATTCACCAGGTGTAGCTACAGTTACCAGAAGTGCGGATCTCTGGGTAGTGTGGTAAATCAGTGGAACCATACAGTAGAATAGAGGAAAGGAATGTCAATAGTATAAATGCTGAGTCTTGGCACCGTGGAACTGTGATGCTACAGCAGTTTAAAATGAGGAAAGAGTCCAAGTGCCTTAGCACGCAGGTAGCATATAGCAGGCCAGTACTTGATAACTGGATAACGTTAGGCAAAGACCAATCAACAATATAGTAGAAGAGTCAGCTACTTGCAGCTACAATACAGAGGCACTTGTAGACTTTAGTCCAGCTAATAGGTACCATACAGAGTAGTAGCTATATCACAAGGAAACATGAATGGTCTACAGCTAGTAAGTTTCACCACGGATATGTAGTGAAGACTTGTCCAGCGCAGGTGTGTAACAGAATAGCGTGAGTGGTCTGCAATTGGCAAGTTGTACCACTGATGTGTAGAGAAGACTTGTCCAGGTGCAGGCGTGGAACGGAGTAACGTGAGTGGTCTGCAATAGGCAAGTTGTACCACTGATGTGAAGGGAAGACTTGTCCAGGTGCAGGCGTGGAACGGAGTAATGTGAGTGGTCTGCAATAGGCAAGTTGTACCACTGATGTGAAGGGAGGACTTGTCCAGGTGCAGGCATGTAACGGAGCAACGTGAGTGGTCTGCAATAGGCAAGTTGTACCACTGATGTATAGAGGAGACTTGTCCAGGAGCAGGCAGGTAACGGTGGTAGCGAGAGTAGTCTGCAGCGGGTAAGTTCTACTACCGATGTGGAGAGGAGACTTGTCCAGAGCAAACGGATAACATGAGCAGAAACAGAAAACACCTCAGAGTCTCAAGGAATGAGAACTAAGAACAGGCAAAGGTAATAGGGCAACAGGTGCCTTAAGTACTGAGAGGTGATTAATTAACCAATGAGACTAGAGGCGAGGTATTAACAGTTCAGGGTTTCTGCACATGTGCAATCTTAGTCAAGATGGCGGACGGCCGCGGCTCAAGAGAGGCGCCGGCAGGAGCGAGAGAGCCCCATGTCCCATCACTAACAGTCCGGTGAGTGACAAAGATGCTGCGTTCTGTGCTGCCTCATAAAGATTCCCTGAAGCCTCTTTCAGATGTAAAGCCAAGGGAAGATCTGAATCCTGCAAACGCTCTGTCAGTCGGTCAACCCAAGCTTCCATCGCCCTAGCAACCCATGCAGAGGACAGCATGGGTCTAAAAGGAAGCACCCACTGTACCATAAATGGATTTTAAAAATCCTTCCACCTTGCAATCAGTAACATCCTGAAGATTGTCTGAGCCCGGTACTAGAAGTGTAGTGTGGCGCACTAGTCGTGCCACTGGAGTATCCACTCTAGGAACTTGTTCCCAGTGTGCGATGTCATCTGGCTGAAATGGGTACAGGGGCAAAAACCTACGTGGAACTAGTATTTTGCGATCGGGCTGTGACCAAGCTGATTCTGCAATTTATTAAACTTCTTGAACAACTCCTGGTTAACTGGTCTAGGCTTGTCAATGTCCACAAGGTCTAAAGCACGCCGTACTGCCAGAACTAGATCCTCAATGCCCTGGTTTCTGACTCATCCAAAAGTTCCCCGTCCTCCTCTGATGACGCCTCAGAGTCAGAGACCGAGAAGAGAGGATGGCTCACTTTGTGTCGTTTCTAGATCCTGATAGTCCTGGGTAGTCCATAAACCGGTTTAATTTATCTACACCGCTAACCAAGGCACTGGACCAGGCCGGTTCCCCCTGGGAAAGGCCTGAAGGAGTTAATGAGGATGGAAGACCACTTGGACCTATCCCTGCATTCTCCTCTTGTTGGGACAGTGTTACCAGCTGGGCTGCCCCTACTAACGAGGTAGAGGGGTGTTCAGCCACTGAGGTTTCTCTCAGGTGGTTCAAAATCTGCACCAGAGAATCCACTGACTGTTGTAAAGGCATTGCCCACCTTGGATCCACCTTCCTATAGGAGCCAAAACCTGCAACTGCACAGCCTGGGACCCCACCTCACAACCCATGCAGAGGGCCCCCAGGTCCTGTCGTCCCACAGGTAATTTTATTTCACCTTTTGAGCAATTATAAAACTTAGCCTTGGTAGTTTTCACCTTATCAGACATGATTACTGAATAGGAACAATACTGGAAAAGAAAGCATAGTATACAATCACACAAGGTACAGAGTGACACTTTAAGAATACCACTGATCTGTGACAAAGTCACCAGTAGTATCTCAAAAAGATTATTTTTATATAAATTATATATGTATACATTTTAGTGAGCAGAAAACAATATATGTAATTATGTAACTACTTCACTATAGCTCATGTAATACACAATATACTTCCTCTTTATAGAAAGTACAGTGTAATATGAAGAAAAAATAATACTTAGCCTTCCAGGCTAATGTATGGCAGCCTAGAGAGAGTCCAACAGCAGCCAAGTCTGTCTGAATTTTGACTGCAAAGGTTTCCTCCTTCACCTCAATGCTTTAGGCCTCAGGAAGACACCAACCTGCCGATTAAGACAGGGAGAGCTCCATAATAACGTCACCGTCTGCAGTGTCCAGAGGTCCTCCGGACTGCTTGTAAGAGCCTGTCTGCGGCGCTTCTCTTATTGAGCCCACAGACTACCTCTGTCTTAATGCACTAAGTGCACCATGCAGTGTAGCTCCACTCCCCCTCTCTGAGGAAGAGACCTGGAAGCTTCCAAGATGGCGGCAACCATTGCTTCTGGATTCCGGCGCTCTATGCTCCACAGAACAGCGGTGGTCCCCAGGAAAGGAGGAGACCGCAGCCTTGCCTCCCGCCCTGTGCCACCCTCAGAAAGGAAGGACGACAAGTGCTGCTTTTGAGTGACGCCGCTCTACTCTGACAGTGCTGCAGAAACTTGCCAGGTATGCAGCCTAACTGTCCCAGCACTTCCCCTATCTTCTTTCCCTTTACTAAAAGAAAAAAAACGGCCTATAAAAATAAAGAGCAGCAAATGAAAAGACAGCCCAACTCCTTGGGCACTTAGACTACACTGACTAGCTACAGCGGCTTGCAGGAGGGAAACCAAAATACAAGAAGGACCCATGGATTAGCAGCAGTGGAGATATAGTTTGCTGGTGTAGATTATATCACTGATACAGAGATTATTGGTTTTAGATTATTTTAAGGATTCTTTATTCCTTATCCCACGTGAGCGCCAGAGTCAACCCTTAAGTGGGTATTTCTTAGTTGCAGGAGGAAGCAGTCTGTCAGCAGCCACAAAATTAACTAGTTAGGTGCCAACTCCACACTCTCCAACTAGAACCCCATGGTAGCAGTGTCCCCCAGATAGGATGAAGGAGTAAAATAGATTGTTTTATTATGTTTTGCAGTGAAATTATTTACAAACTCCTACCAATGTTCCAGTTATTTGTTTGGGTATTTAATGATCTTGGTGAGAGTGGTTACTTATATTCTCTGTGTCGAGTCAGCAGCAGAACTTTTGGTCAATGACTTGGATATTAATGTATATGGTAATAAGTACATGCAATTCATAAAGCATGGATTTTGAAAGATATGATTGTTTTGGCATAAAACAGCCATCTTCAGATCACCCTCAACAATCTTACTGCACCTAACATCCTTTTCAGATAAATTGTTCCAAATTGGAAAGCTTCAATGAAAGATGAAGATGCCAAATATTGAACAAAAAAGGGGAAAATAAACTGGAATCATTTTCTACTCTTGCCTGTAAGTGACAAATGTGCTATATATTTTACATTAAGTGAAGGCATAATTTGCAGAGCATCCATTGATCAATGTATTAGTGAATCTATGGATAAGGAAACATACAAATACAACTAAGAAAATGTCTAACCCAGCCAATTCACAAACTTATGTAAGTTTTGTGGTATAACTGCATTGTATACCTGATTTTTCATTACACTCAGGAAGCAATCCTTGAAATCTAATGAATATCTGTATGGAAATAACATCATATTCTCTCCTACTACCTAAATATGACAAAGTGCACCAGAGCCAAATTAAAAGCGCTGAGTGCTAATCGGAATACTCAGAGCTGTCTGAGCGTTCCAAGGAGACATCAGGCAGCCCCACAATACAGTGCACTCAGACAAGGAGTATTCACTCCCTGTCTGAGATGCACAGAGCAAGGAACGAGGCTGCAGAATGGCACTGGTAATAGCAGCTAAAGGAAAGGGGGCTGTATATAGAACGATGATGGTGGGGGAGACATGGACATATGTGATGGTAAGAACAACACAGTTTTACTCTTTTTCGTGATTGATGACACTATGCCCTTAATTTTAGACCATAGGGGCCCTCCTGTATTTAGTGCCCCAGGCGCCCCAAAGCCTTAATCCAGCCTGGTCAGAGCAGAAACATTTTTAACTTTGTATTCTACAGATGACCTTGTTATTGCCCATTTATCATATATCCTAGAATGCAAAAGAGACATTGTGTGGCACAATATAAATACATACTTACAAAAAGGAACTTCAATTATCCATCTGCAACGATTTACTGGTGTAGTTTCTTACTTTAAGCTACAAACAGAGTATAAAGTCTACAGAAGAGTAGCTTCATTTTTTTAAAAAAGTTAATATTTAAATTACTAAAACAAATGGAGTACTTTTTAACCTCAATATACTGAACCTACTTCCCATACATAACAAATACAATCCTACAACAAGTGATAGGAAGTTAACCTAGTGTCCATGAATGTTTTTTGTATGTATTCACACAGAATTTTACCTGTTTGAAAAGTGAATTGTTTTGCTTTGACATGTCATTTCACTGACTGTAAGTAATACATTCAAATATCAATGAGTAAGGTGAGAACTACTGTGTGTCTAAAAAGCTGTTTTAGGGCTCACGTTGTTCGGTTTTTCAATTGAATATAGCTAAAGTGCATTTAAGAACAAACAAACATACATGCTTTTATGTTTTGCTACATTGAGAAGACTTCAATGGAATTAATGAAAAGACACACAAACAGAACATAAACACACTAGTACTAACTTGGAAAAAGGTCTGTGCATTATACTGCCAGCCTAAGTTACAGTGGTGATGAATTTTGTGGTATGATAAATCTCATGGGACAGATCATATATGTAGAAAAGAGTTAGTCAAACCGTCTTACAACAGTCATCAAAGTAAGGCTGGGTACACATAGATGCAAATCACATGATTCACAACAGTTTGTTCAGATATTGTAAGAGTGTGTACGCTCCCACGATCCTGTTTTGTCGCACCAAATGTTCATTTGTTTTTCTAAACTTCTTAAAACTCACAATCAACGATGGAACGATGTTGGGCAAAAGTGGAAGTGTGTACGCACTCACAACCAGCATTGTAGGAAGATAGCTGTAGAGCTTGGAAAGAGTCCTGGGGGTAAATTTATCAAGCTGCGAGTTTGAAAAGTGAAGATTTTGCCTATAGCAACCAATCAGATTCCAGCTGTCATTTATTTACTACATTCTACAAAATGACAGCTAAAATCTGATTGGTTGCCATAGGCAGCATTTCCACTTTTTCAAACCCGCAGCTTGATAAATTTACCCTCTGATCTTTACAGCAAATGGTTATGAGAGATGAAGATCACAGATCTGAAGGCAAATTGTGTAGGTTTGTACACATAAAGCTCCATGCTCATCGAGACTTTTAATCATTGGCAAATTCGTTACTAAAATTGCATTAAGTGTGTATCCACACTTATGCATTTTCATGCTGCAATTTCTTAGTGACCACCTGTTGCATGCGACAAATGACATACATTCACAGGAATTAACCGTGTTGCATGATTTCAGTCTCATGCATGTTACAAGCAACAGAAACAAACATACCGTATAAAAACTAAACAAAAAAACCACACAAAAATGACAAACGTGTCTTTGCTATTGCAGCCCTCGCTTAGTGCAGGAACTTATCCAAACATTAGTGAAGAACCACCATCTGTTTATTAGTTATATTAGCTGTAAAATAAGGATATATTGGATACAGTAATTACATGACCTTGATTAAATATTGAATAATCAATGTATGCAAAGGTACCTGGAACATATTATGGTCAGATTTAAAAAAAACAAAAGCCCACAATAAAAAAAGTTGTAGTATTTTACAGGAAATAATTATAAAGCTGCAGCTTCTACTTAGCATTAACAATGGCATTGTTTTGGTTGTAGCTGCTGAAATCACAAGTTTGGGGTTTGTTCTAATCATTGAGGATTTTCAAGTAAAGTGCAAAGTAGATGCATACTTTCAACTATTCTGTGATATATTCATCTCCTTCCACATTTGGCCCCATAATTTGGCCTGAGTGTACCCGGTTCTACCCCTCCCACACCACACAGCAAAGTGAATTGATCATAGCCATCCCAACTTTATTCATCCCACGAAATGCACATTTCCAAACGCAGTGCGAAATGAGGTTCTGCATAATGGTGAAGAAAACTGGAAATCAGAACATATCGCTGTAACTTCCTGTTCCACAGCAAAACATGCAGTACTGCTTCACTCTTAACGCAATGTGTAAAACAATGGCATTCAGCAAAGCTATCCTTACCATTTTGGGCAATGTGTATACACCTTCAAAACATGATTATTTTGCTTGGTACATATTTATATTTTCCTCTTTTCATACTTATTTTAAAACCACAATAAAACACACAAAAAACACCTGACACAATCTTTTACATATACACTTTAATATGGCCCAATTACATATACCAAACATATAACAAAGTACACATATTTGGTATCTGTAAATATGAGAAGTCATAGAAATAAGGTGTACATTTTGTGGGCTGTAAAAGAACTTAATGGAAGTCATGAAAAAGTGTGACTACTTTTCCTTAAATAATTTTCCTAAATTAAAAATATATTCGTCTATGGCACAAATAGATAACCCATCTGTGTCAAAAGAACTCCTAAAATATATATATATTTAAAAAAAAAACAATAATAATAAAAAAAAAAAACCCATCAAAGTGGGCAGAAGATAAAAATAAAATATTGTCTGCTAGCAATCTCCAGCTACCTGCCTGTGTAGGTGGCAGAGGTAGGGGAGACCCACGACATGGAGTTACACGAGATGGGCTCCAATAAAGCTGCAAGTTTGTGTATGAATGTGCAGAACAAGTGGCCAGAAGTTCTAGCTCTGGCGACAATTCATAGTTTTTTAGCAATATAATGGTAGGCTCGTTCTGCTTTTCCTACTGCAATAACTTGAACAACTTGGACTGAACAAAATCATTGACATTAAAAGGCACTTTTAACATCAATGAACTATGGTTGTTGCAATTGGAAAGAGGACGAAAAAGCAGACCAGGACATCACAATGTGAAAAAGTCAATTTTGCAGGTACTGTATATAACAATAAAGATATTGGGGACCCTGCTTTGAATTCCAGTGTTATTTGCTTGTCAGGTTGGACAAGTCACTGTCTCCTGGTGTCAAAATCCCCCCCCCCCCCCCCCGAAAAAATAGTTTGTAAGCGCACATGGGCAGGGGAACTGCACCTGTGGTTAGCAATGCTTAAACTACCACATGCACTATATAAAAACATCAAAGGGGAAAAAAAAACCAAAAACATAACGTCAGGAGTATACGTCATATATCCTTCTAAAAAAAAGTTGCTTGTTTGAGGTGACCCTTTTATCTAGATTCATTTTTATTTACTGACCGTTATACATTCCATTATGGAACACTCTAAAAAGGAGTCATGTGACACAAGGGTATCTTAGGGCAGAATCTTGTGTGCTTTTCCTGTCAGTGCACCAGTATCTCATGAACATTTTTGCCACGAGTGAGGTCATTGGTTCTTTGTGAATGGATTGGCTATATTCTCAGATATTGGTTCAGCCACAAAACTGGCTTCAACATTTTGTGTAGGCGACAGGTGCACTATAAATTTCATTTCTAAAACAGCCTGTTAACTACTAGTTTAAAAACAAACTATAAATAAGTACTTGTTTGGAATGTCTCTTAGGTTTTTAATAAATTAGATTCTCTCAAAGGAACATGTGCAATTGTTCTTGTTCGTCTGTACGGAGGACATAATTCCCATCAATGGTTTTCTTGTAAAAAATTCCACAACACTCAAAAGTCTCTGGGGCATCAAAAGCTTGTGTTCATTGAAACTACAAAATAATGGCAAGACGATAGCCTGGAGCTATGCTTAATAATGTCTCACTATCAATAAAATCTCATTAGCTAACCAGGAAGATGAGATAAAATTATTTAAATAAATAAGAAAGAACAACTCTGGTATAAGTGTCTTCCTAGGTTAGTCTACTTGTTATCTGAAAGAATCAGGTAAAATGTAACAGGAAGATAGTCACGAAGAAGAATTGCTGCTGTCGTCATCTGCTCCACCACCCCCTTGCATCTCATTGAGTGACACCCGTAGAATGTTGCAGTGGGCAGACTGCATGTGCTGCAACATCAGGTATTCGCGGTTGGCATTGACAGTCTCTCCACGTGATATCACTGCCCCACACAAAGTGCAGACAGTGGCAAAAAAACAGTAGCAGATATCAAGCACTGAGCGCAACAGTGGTAAACCTTGATCTTGAGGAGGAGTTTGAGAGGTGGAGGCCACCGGGAAGTGGTGACGGGAAGTACTTGGTGCAGATGGTGCACTTACTGCACTCGTACTGCCAGTGGCTGCCCATTCTCTTTGGTGGTGCTTGGCCAAATGGTTGCGCATGGCAGTTGTCCCCAGTCTTCCAGGAGTGGAACCACGTTTCACCTCTCTGGTGCAGAGGTTACAAAAGGCACTGGTGGCATTTCTTATGCCAATGGTGGGGTCTTTAAGGTGAAAAAAATCCCAGACTGTAGATTTTCTTTGCGGATAGGTAGTGTGGACTTCTGTATTACCAACTTGTCTACCAGCACTCACAGCTACTCCGTGTGCATAATCAGGCGATTGCCTGATGTCACCAGATTCATTTTCAAGCAGCTCAGATGTAGGAAGACATGAAACTTTAACCTGATCACCAAGTTGACTATTATAATCAGGCATAGAGTGCCAGGAATGAAACTGCAGGTGAGGCTGCTGGCAATGATCCCGTTGATAGTATTCTTCACCAAGACTGTGTTGTTCAAGGTATCTTGTTGTCCCTTCCTGTTGGTGATTACACAACCAAATTAACACTCCTGTTCACCATACATAAGTGTCATGCATGCCAAATTAGCAGGACACCCTACATAAGTGTCCTTTGTGCATTTTGGAAAGACTTCTTGATACCGGTATCTACAACTCCATGTCCTGTTTGTACAAAATGACAAGACTAAATCTGCACAACTACTGTGTTGTAGGCTCACATTACAGTTGCAAAATATTACCGATAAAAAGAAAGAACTGAAAATGACTGCAGTGAGTTATGTGTTGGAAATAGGGTTGTTAAGAACAGAATATCTTAATAAGTCACACCTTTCTTATTTTAAAGCACAACCACTACTATACTGCAGATTAATACCAGTGTTCCCCAAGATCGAATTTGAGTTTGAGTTACATGCTGATGTGTTTTGCTGTCAATTTTTTAAATCCTTCTGCAAACCAATGGAATTATATTAGCGTTATGACCAAAGTTATTAGAGGATCGATGCAAGTAAATTTACATGCAACTAAAATTTTGCTTTTATTATTTTCCAAATTGCAGGCTTTACATATTTTTTTTGCCATTAGGCAATTGAGTGTTGGATGGATTTATTGTGTGTACATTTTTAAAGTGACCTCAATGTATCTTATGATAGTAAGATTTATGGTGGAACTGTTCTACAGACTAACCCTTTGGGGCTACAGTAATGAGATCCAGAATTTGTAAGTTTACTTTTAAGAACAGTGTCTGGTAGTACAAACCATTTTTCAGGTACAAGAATTTAATGGAAATCTGCAAATAATTTTACCTTATTCATACAAGAATAAGGCTTCCTCCTCTTGTGTCCCGTTTCCACTGATGTCAGAACAGCCATTGCATATTAGCATAGGGCTCAGTGATTCGTAGGAAAGCAGCTTTTTGCAAGTAGTCTTAGAGGGTAACATATCTTATGTCTGTATGGAGGTTTATGGGGAGATGGAAAAATTTGAAGGGGATGGACTGTGCCAAACTCTAAACAGCACATAAAAGTCCAACCTCTTACCATTTTAGAAAACCCCCTTAAATGAAATTAAACTTTTCAATTTTTCCTACACAATAATGCTCGTTTTATCATCATTTATTAATCATGAGAGTAAGGGAACATTACTACATTCTTACATATGGGGCTTTCTATCAATGCACTTCTCTACTGAAATGCAACTGGAAGGCACAAAATACATTCCATTCAAATTCAAATTAAAGGCCAAGACCTGACCTCCACTAGTCAGAGATAGTACTCTAGTCCTTTTATGCAGTGGAAATGGCTGTATGCCCTTCTGCACAGTAAATAACGCCTCTCAAATGAGCCCTCTCTACTACTTATTACAATAATTTGGGCGTTTTTTTGCACGCAAAACTAGGCACACCGGTGCTCCTACTCACTCCCCCGCTTTGGTGGAAATAGTCACCCAGGAGAATTTTGTGCTGCATTTTACCAGTTTTGCAGTTTATTGAAACAAATAGGTGTTATTAACCACTTCACGATCAAGCCAATTTTCAGATTCAGTGGACCAATATTTTTTTAAAGTTAAGGAGTGATATGGCTGTAAATGTGAGGCATCTTTTTTTTTCTCCTTTTAACCCACCATCACTGAAAGGTTCAATGTAAGCTAGTTCGATTTAGTCCATTCTACAAGGATCTTATAGTGCTGGAAGGCGGGAGAATGCGGATACAGGTCTCCCCTGCTATTGCCTTTTGCTGTGAAGTCCTCACAAGGTTTACTCTACAGAAGAATAAGCAGCACATAGCTTGCACTTTAAACACTATATAGTGCAGCTGAACACCATCATTCCTGGATCTCTCAACATGAAGTAAGAAACCACTTCATTATCTGCTTTTTACTATGTATACTAGATAAATACCATTACAATGACAGAGATTCTATTTTGTTTCTACTAACAGAGTAAAAGGCCTTCATTCAGTAGCTTTGGCCACAAAAATATACACTGAATGAGTCTGTTTTGTTGAAACATTACATTACATTCCTATATTGGACTACCACCCTGATGTGTTATATGGAAAAAGCCTTCCCCAAACCTTCCCGCAGTGCGCATATTATAGATATATTCCAATTTTCCATACTTTTGTGACCCATAAAATGCATCAGCACAAGTGAACTTACAGATCACAGCCTTTAGTACGCAGAGTGTTACATCACTGGGAGAACTGAGCTTCCAAATAGGCATACAACTCTTCATGATGAACTTAGTCAAAGATTGAACAGGGAATTCATGGGACTGTAATCTCTAGTGTGACTATATTATGTGACTCAGACTGCCACATTAAAGTATATACTGAACAAATCCATTTCAGAGTGTCCAGAAATCAAAGAGAATTCATTTAAACTAGTTTAGCAAAAGCTGAATTTATTGGCTGTGCTACTTTTACAGTAACGTGAAGTACTACATAATTCTCAAAGAAAGTCCTATTTATTGACGAAATGCGTCAGACACTTTACATCTTGTACCCGTGATCGAGTCCAACGAGCAGGCATGCGTTAATATTTATTTGTGCACATTAAATTACTGCATATGCGAAGAAAAGGAGAAAGGGACTGTATCATAATACACAAAAGCTGTGCTGATTCAGAGTGTAGATTACTGTGGAAAGACCCTAATCGTTAACTATTTCTGGCTGTGTGCATAATATGAATTGGAGATACCACGTCTGATCGGTTGAGATTACTCCAAATAGCTCTCAAGTTTAAAAATGACTTCTAATTTATGCTTCTGATCGAGTCTAACAAAACATCAGCATTGCAATACGAAGCACATATAGATTATCTATACAGATTTTATACAAAAGGTGAACTGGATATTCACTTTGGAGTATATACCCAGATTTTATGACCGCGCTTTACGAGATCTGACCCTGTGCAATTATTTGATACTGTGTCTGTAGTACTGAGTTTTTATACAAGCTCCGCCAGCTCTTATTGGGAGACCTGCAACACTGGGATAATCATGACATGAACAATGTTGTGATTATAATCATCTGAGAGAGAGAAAAAAAAATCTGTTTTATATCTGTTATATATTGACTTCATTTTTGTCAATGTATGTTTTAATAAATATAATTTACTTCTAGTAATATGGATTCCGCAATATTTATGCTGGCTAGTATTCCTCGATGTCAATATTCTTGATATTACATAACAAAAATGGCTCTGCTGCCAAAGAACAGCCAGTGAAAACACTCATACACGTTTTTCTCTCTGGTACTTGTACCCTAGCTTGAAGTATAGCAAAAATCTGAAATGATCACTGTGACCTCACTAGAATTTTACACAATAACTCACTTTGGTCAAATACACATTTAATGCCTTGAATTAAGCCACTGAGTGGTGATCTTATTAACCTTAAAATTATTCCAAAACATAAACCCCTTTTACTTATCAAATTAAAGGTGCCGACACAAAGGCCATTTATCATTCAATTGTCACATACTTGGCTGTACAAATCGCATGCGATCCAGTCACTTATCTCTCGGGAGAGCAGCCACGTCACTTTATTGCAGCTGGTCAGTATGGTCGGAAGATGACCACACACAGAGCCCAATAGCCATAATAATCAACATGCCAAGTAATCTTCTTATTTGACAAGATCCTTATTGGGAATAGTTTCCATTTTAGCAACACACATATCAGCAGCAATATCACAGCATATTTCCAGCTTTACACTGTCAGTAGTGCTTAAGTCTGAACCACATTCTCACTGGATCAATTAAGAGGGCAATTCAGTTGTTATTTACAACCAAGTTAGATGGCGTAGACCTTATAGTTACCCAAAGCAACAAACCTCATTACGTCACAAAAGTAGCAAAGACAAAGTGTATATCATGAATTTTGTCTTGGCATGAGACAATACATTTTTGTTTACACAGAACCAAAAATTGTGTTTTTATCCATAACAATGCAGTCTGAGCTCTTATGAAGAGAGAAACTGATCACTATGACAAATGTCATTATAATACTTGATTCAGTTTTACCAAAAACTGGACGGACCATGATTACGACAAACACTGTTCAGTTAGTTTGGTGCATGATTAATCTGCTGAATGATAACAATGCTTGTCATAGTTTTCTATTAATCACTATTTTGACAAGTTTTTCAAGCTTCTTTCACCCTCCAGTGAATCCATTGACAATAAGAAGCCCATTAGCTTTTTTTGGAATCAGATTGTAATGTTTATGGGCCCATAAGGAGAGTCAATGCCAATTGTGGTCACAATGGGAACTTCAGATGTTAAACAGAACGCCAGTAAAATCTGATCAGGTACATAACACGTTATATATACCCTGTAATAAGTGTTTTTTTTTTTTTTACACAAACAGGTAGATCTTCCTAATTGTGGCCACAAACAGGTGTGATAAAAATCAGAAATAGATCAAGGCACTTAGATTGATCTGCCAGTGTACTGAATAAAGGTTTTAAAAATCATTGTTAAATGCAGAGCAGATTGTATTTTTCTCACCTGGTTCAACATAATATCATATACATCATCTCCTTCACAAAATACATGAGCCTGGAAGAGAAAAGATGCAAAAATTACTTTTTGGCTCTCATACAAATCATTTAAAGTGTGTAATGACTACAATAATCAGAACAATCCGCTGTGCATGAGCAATCTTTACTCAACGTAGTCTCCTTTGGCTGGCCAGCTAAACACAGACTCCCTCTAACTATGAGGTAATAGTGGTTTCTCACTAAACCTCTGCAGAACAGGGTGTGTGTGTGTGTGTGTGTGTGTGTGTGTGTGTGTGTGTGTGTGTGTGTGTGTGTGTGTGTGTGTGTGTGTGTGTGTGTGTGTGTGTGCGTGTGAGGGAGGGGGGGGTGTTGATAATTGTTAGAGTTTACTGATCATATAAAAAATGTGTAATGGTCATCTAATTCCCAATGAGATTTGAAAAGAAAAAAACAAACCATAACCAATCAAAAAAGTATTTATTCAAGTTTACCATTGTTTTAAACTGTGCATTCCTGAAGACTCAAGAGCTGGTTACATGAATGTTTTTTTTTATTACCCAAATAGGAAGCACAGGCTGATAAATTTATACTATGGTGAAAAGTCCACTTCAAAGACCAGCTAGTGAATTAAAATGATAATTACCTGTGGGTAATTGGGACTTATTTTTTTAAACCTTGTGAAAGAACTCAGGGCAGGGTCACATTTAACAACAAAACTTTCTCTAAGTTACAAACAAAACACAATGTGAGAAAACTGCCGGAGAAATAGCAAAGTATATCCATCTGCTGTGCAAAGTACATATATGCATCACTGAAACGACTGCAGCAAAAAAAAAAAAAAGTGATGGAGGTCACCAACAGGCCAATATAAATAGCCATCTATATTCTTTAAGAAGAACCCAACCATTTATTAAAACCATCTAATTTATTAACTACATTTTTCCCAGGCACTGGGAAACATTGGGGTATGGTGTAGGATGCAGGTGTCCAAATCTCCAAATGTTGTCCATAGCCCCTCCCTCTCTATATTTATCTCCTGTTAAATGAAGTGCCCAGCGATGCATGGCATGTTTGTTTAGCTGGGACTGCTTAGAAGCCTCTTTTTTTTCCCTTTTTACTTTACTCTTTATTTTGCCATCTTCGGTAGTCTCCAGAGTCTGCGATGGTGGCTGCAGGTACAGCAGCACAGAGCACTGATGGTTGTGCACTGCTAGGAGTGGAGGTACAGAGGGGGTGTCTCCACTGCCACCCCCTAGCTTCAGATGCTGGAGACCTCCGAGGGAGCTAGCAACGACCTTCACAGGCTATTTTTGTATTTCAGTTTTGGGATAAAGGAGCTTTGTGATGTTTCTTCTGAGCGTTCCCACGCATGATGGCAGCTTTAGGATGACCCACAATGTTCCGCGGTGTCCCCAATGAATGCATGAGATTTTTTACTTACGTTTTACTGATTTAATCTGGGGGACACTGTCTGCTACCATGGGGGTTGTGTGAGGGGAGAATGTAGTTGATACTTAACTAGTTAATTAATTGTTCAATGCAACTCCTCCCCTCTGCAACCCCTTGTAGCTCCTCAGAGTAATTATAAAGCCCCAAGGTAGGGGAGGCAAACAAGCAAAGACCAAATAGCAGAGGGGGTGAACGCAGTGTCCCCCATATGGAAACAGATTTATATTATCGCAAGTATAAAAGTCCTCCTTTCCCTTTCATCAAATCTGGGGGACACTGCTACCATGGGGATGCTCTAAAGCAGCCAACTAAGAGAGGGACCGTTCTGACTTACGTCCGGAGATGCAAAAACAAGGAAGCAATAAAACGTGGTAAAGGTGTGAACAGAGGACTAGGTGGCCGCCTGGCAGACCGACAAACCCCTGTTGTGTGCAGCCCAAGAAGCTTCCACAGACTGAGAGGGATGCATGGCAATACCACTAGGTACAGACCAATCAGAACACACATAGGCATGCTTGGTAGTGAACGTGACTAACTGGCAATGGTCTGTTTCGTAGCCAGCCAGCCCAATTTATGGGCATCAAGCAGAACAAACAGTGGGTTAGTACACAAAATGGCGGATGTCTGCTCCACATAAATGCTGAGAGCACAGACCACATCCAGGGAACCAGGGAAACTGACCTGGAGAGGCAACCGCCTCCAGAAAGACCGGGCCACAATTTCCTGATTCAGGTGGAAACTCGAAACTACCTTGGGCTGGAAAGAAGGAACCACACATAACACAGCCCTGTTATCGTGGAAGATGAGATCGAGTGAACAGCAAGAAAGGGCCCCAAGCTCCAACACCGATGCGCGGAAGCTATGGCCAGGAAAAAATACCACCTTCCATGTAATCAATCTGAACTCAGCTGAACCCAGCGGTTCAAAGGGCGGTCTTTGAAACACTGCATGAACCAAACTCAGGTCCCAGGGTACTGTGGGTAGAATATAAGGGCGCTGGATATGCAGACTCCTTGAAGGAAAGTCAGCACCTCTGACATTTCCACTATTATCTGTTGGAAAAAGTGAGATAGAGCCGACACCTGTACTTTTAAAGAACTAAGCCGCAGACCCAGAACCGCCTCTAAGCCACCCTGAAAAAAGGCTAGGAAACGGTAAAGCCGAAAAGTAGCCGTGTGACAGACCCTACGCTCTTTACCACTTGATGTAAGTATGCCACAACTGGTGGTAAATTCGGGCAGAGGCCTGCAACAGTGTACACCACTCTGGAGGAGAAACCCTTGGACCGTCAGAGGCTGACCTCAACAGCCATGCCATTAAAGCCAGTCGAGGCCGGTCCTGGTGTTGAAATAAACTCTGCAGGAGTAGGTCGTTTGCGAAGAGGAAGACAACACCCCACACCTATTGACATGTGTAGGATGTCTGCATTCCAGACCCAACGGGGCAAATTGGGAGCCACCAGTAGCTTTCCCCGATTTACCTGCCGGAGAAATCAGAAAAGCAGAGGAATGGGAGGGAACAGGTATCCCAACTGTAACTCACACTATGTGGTCAACATAGCAGAATCTGGTCACCTGGCAGCTTCGGCGAAACGCCATGAGGTCCATGTCGGGTAGACCCTACTTCAACTGACCAGACAGTTCTCCAAATCTGCTGAGGTAGTGGGCCTTCCAACTGTCCAGACCGGGAATGAATACTGCCAGTATCATTGAGAAGAAGAGTTAAGTCAATATCTGAGGTTGTTGGTTGACATATGCCACGGCCGTGGCATTGTCGGACTGTAGGCGGACCAGAGATCACTGAAAGTGTGACAGAGCATCCTGAAGGACCAGCAACATAACCTTTAATTCCAAAACATTTATCGGTAGAGCGGCCTCCCGAGTCGACCAAAACCTCTAAAGGCGGAGGCGAAGAACCACAGCACCACAGCCTTGGAGGCTGGCATCCATGGTGATTATGTTCAAGGACCTGCCCAAGCCATTAAGGGAGAGATGTGACTTGGGTGAAAACTGGATCATCTGAGAATCCAAGTGGAGTGGGGATCTCGCCCATTTGCTCAAGAGACCCCACTGGAAGGTGTGAGAATGGAACCTCCTGTAAGGGAGTGTCTAGAATGTGGAGACCATTAGCCCCAGAAGCTGCATGCAGAGGAGCATGGAAGGGCAATGGACGGTTAGAACCCTCCAATAAGAGAATGCACTTTGTTCTCTGGGAGAAATATCTTTTGTGCCCAGGATAAGACCCAGGAATATTAGGAGCTGACAGGGAGTCAATTGAGATTTTGGATGAATGATTATCCACCCATTTTGTTCCAGAAACCGAATGGTGAGGGCAAGATGCTGTTGCAGAAGGTGATCCGAGGTTGCATTTATCTGTAGGTCATCCAGGTAAGGGATGATATTCACCTCCAGGGAACGTAGCTAAGTGGCCATGATCTTCGTGAAGAACCATGGATCCGTGAATAGGCCGAAAGTAAGCACCTGGAACACACATTATTATGTGAGTTCCCCACCGTAAATCTAGAGAAGGGACTGATGGCCCTCCCAGATGGGCACGTGGAGGTAGGAATCACTAATATCGATGGAAACTGGGAACTCCTGCGGCTCCAACCCGTTTATCACCGATTGGAGCGATTCCGTGAGGAATTTGTCCACCTGAAGGTGCAGGTTGAGAGCTTTGAGATTTAGGATAAGACGGAACGAACCGTCTGACTTTGGGACCAGAAAGAGGCTGAAGTATAACCCCTGGCCACATTTTTAGCTGTCTCACAGATATTACAAAGCCTCCTTCAGATACAAAGCCAGGGGTAGAAATTCTGAGTCTTATAACCCTGCGGTGTGTGTATCTCTCAGCAGGGTCAGTGAACTGCAGCGTGCACTCCCAGTCTTCTCACAAAAGTTAGCTCTAGGAATGGACCAAGTACTGTTAAGGATGGGTGGGAGCCACTATCTGGGTTGCTCCACTCTTACGGCAGTTTTCTAGGCTATTCCTTATTATTTTGTAGCTTGACAATACCGACCGTAAGCGGTGGCTTCTGTCATGGAGCCCACAGCGGCTTCTTTTAGCTCCACCGAGCTACTTTTTGTTGAAAAGCTGTCTGGATCCAAGTACCCCCCCCTCCACTCCAGTGCGGAACTTTGTATAATCCTTTTCCAAGATGGTAGCCTGCATCACTGAGTCCCGGTGCTCACTGCCCAATGCCAGCGCCGGTCATCAAGTGCGGCCATGAGTGACAGTCACTCCCATATAAACCACCAGAACCGTCCTTGCCCTGTTAATCTAGCAGCTAGGGTCTGGTGATGGGAGCGATTCCCATCACAGAGGCAGCAGGTATATGCTCTGCATGCAGCATATACTTCCTAATAGAGAAAAACAAAGTTTTAAATAAAAGTAACTGAAAACAAAGCAAAAAAGGTGGCTGCAGAGCAGCACACAATAAGTCCAACTCCTTGGGCACTCTAAAACACTGAGGAGCTACAGTGGGTTGCAGAGGGGAGGAGTTACATTAATTAACTAGTTAAGTGCCAACTCCATGCTCCCCTCATACAACTCCATTGGAATCAGTGTCCCCCAGATTGGATGAAAGAGAAATAAGATTTCCTTTTCTATTTGGTTGTTATTTACTTTTCTGTGGGGCTTGCTTAAACATAAACTGAAGGCCTAACAAGACAGGTGGAGGAGCTTTAAAGTGCCCGCATTCCTGTATTTTACACTATACCTTTTTGCGAACTGGCAAATCTAGAGAACATTCAAGAACGGGCACTAATACATAAGAAGTGACACATTCATTGGGGCAGATTCAATTAGCCGTGTTACTGTCAAAAGTAACACAGCTGACACACCATTACCATTAATGCAGTAATCAGCTTTAAACATTACCGTACTAACGGTAATGCGCAGTATTACCATAGTAACGTTAATGGTGTTCCAGCCATGTTACTTTTGACAGTAACGTGGCCAATTAAATCTGCCCCATTGAGTCTGTACACCTTAGAACAGGAGAATATATTGTAACTAGTTGTCATATACTAGCATAGTCTGCCTACTGAAAAATCACACTCTATAAAAGGATTCACTTAAAATAGTTTAATTTAGAGCAAAAGTTGCAAGCAGAGCATTTTATGCTCCAAGTGCATAATTGTGCATTTATCTATACTAAAACTCGTCACTTGGAAGCCCAAGAAAAAACATATATGCCCAAATAATTCTGCAAGAAGGCAACACAATTTTAGAATGATACAAACATCAAATATTGAAGTGTTGTCTACAAAAATACACTTTCCATTCATTACTTTAAGTAATTTAAAACCAAGTTAAATAACCAATTTTGCAATAAATACAATCTTTATAAATTTACCTTTCCAAGCTTGCTGGAACATTCTGGATCAATAGGGGCTTTACCCTTTAACAGCAGAGTTCTCACATGTTCTGTTTTACACAGGGCGACATGAATACAGAATGTGAGAAGCAGTGGAATGCATACATAGTTTTCTGCATAATTGCAAAATAATGAAATGTTTAGTATGTTTTGTACACGGAAAGCAGAGTAATTTCAATACCTTTGCTCTCCTCAGTTTCACTCTCCCTACTTCCTGTACTCCTGTTCCTGCGGGGTCGTTTTGCAGTTGTGGATCCATTAGCAACATTCTGCTTCTGCTGGTTGGCCCCGACATCTGAAGCAACTAAGCAGACAAGGTGGATGAAACAATTTCATAGAAATGTACTTGACACCACAACCATCAGTTCTAACAGACACCTATAAATTCTACTTTGTGGAATGAACAGGGCACCCATTAGCACAATCTAATTGTCAATGTGCAGCTTTCTGTACCATTCAAATGCAACCCTCCTAGATAACATAATCACATGATTTCACAGATTACCCTTTCCACAAAATCAGTTGAACTACCCATTGCTGCTGTGAACATTAGGATGATCTCATTGGCACCAGTCCACTTCAAAAACATACTAGTAGGTTAATAAGCTACTATTAAAATTGACCTTAGTCTCTCAGTCTGTGTGAGTGTATCCTAGGGAATTTAGACTGTAAGCTCCAATGAGTCAGGGACTAATGTGAGTGAGTTCTCTGTACAGCACTGCGGAATTAGTGGTGTTATAAAAAATAGCTGATAATGATGATGATTAATGACGGGGATGAACAGAAGATGAAAACTGAAAAAAAAATAAAAATGGTTTGCCGACCATAGCCTAATGCATCTTAAAGCATTAGAGTAGGAACATATAAGTAAAGATTATTTCACCAACTTTTAATTTCTCATTTGTGGCATCTGACATGCAGTATCTGTCTCTGAAAACATCAACATATTATATAGTCATCACACAACTGTATCTTTTCTATTCTCGACACATACCAGATAAACAGCGTTGAATCTCTCGTTCATATTGGGTTTGGTTATTTTTTTGCACCATGGCTCCGAGATCAACTGTATATGGCCGGCCACCGAGACTAATTGACACAAGCTTGTTGTCTGCGTGCAATTCAGTTTCTAGCAAGATGCAGGTGTTGGCATCATAGGACACCCAGGAACCTTCATCCGACTGCCACTGCCACGCAAAAACTGGGACAAAAAAAGTGAAAGATAAAAAAAAAGTGTAAGGAGAAAAAAAAATAATAATACACGCTAATGAATATGTACAGTCATGGGCAAAAGTTTTGACACAAAAATTATTTTTCACAAAGTCTGCTGCCTCAGTTTTTATGATATCAATTTGCATATACTCCAGAATGTGATGAAGAGTGATAATTGCAATTAATTTCCCTCTTTACCATGACAATGAACTTCATCCCAAAAACAACATTTCCACTGCATTCAGCCCTGTCACAAAAGGACCAGCTGACATCAGGTCAGTGATTCTCTTGTTAACACAGGAGAGAGTGTTGACAAGAGCAAGGCTGGAGATCACTCTGTCTTGCTGATTGAGTTAGAATAACAGACTGGAAGCTTTAAAAGGAGGGTGGTGCTTGAAATCATTGTTCTCCTTCTGTTAACCATGCTTATGTGCAAGGAAACACATTGCTTTGCACAAAAAGGGCTTCACAGGCAAGGATATTGCTGCTAGTAGGATTGCACCTAAATCAACCATTTATCAGATTATCAAGGAGAGAGGTTCTATAGTTGTGAAGAAGGCTTCAGGACGCCCAAGAACATCCAGCAAGCACCAGGACAGTCTCCTAAAGTTGATTCAGCTGCAGGATCAGGGCACCACCAGTGCAGAGCTTGCTCAGGAACGGCAGCAGGCAGGTGTGGGTGCATCTGCACGCACACTGAGGCGAAGACTTCTGGAGGATGGCCTGGTGTCAAGAAGGCCAGCAAAGAAGCCACTTCTCTGCAGAAAAAAACATCAGGAACAGACTGATATTCTGCAAAAGGTACAGGAATTGGACTGCTGAGGACCGGGGTAAAGTCATTTTCTCTGATGAATGCCCTTTTAGATTGTTTGGGGCATCTGAAAAAATGCTTGTCCGGAGTAAGAAAGGTGAGTGCTACCATCAGTCCTGTGTCATGCCAACTGTAAAGCATCCCGAGATCATTCCCTTGCTTCTCAGCCAAGGGAGTGGGCTCACTCACAATTTTGCCTAAGAACACAGCCATGAATAAAGAATGGTACCAAAACATCCTCCAAGAGTAACTTCTCCCAACCAGCCGAGAACAGTTTGGTGACAAACAATGCCTTTGCCAGCATGGTGGAGCACCTTGCCATAAGGCAAAAGTAATAACTAAGTGGCTCGGGGATCAAAACATCAACATTTTGGGTCCACGGCCAGGAAACTCTCCATACCTTAATACCTTTAAGAACTTGTGGTCAATCCTCAATAGGTGGGTGGACAAAGAAAAACCCACAAATTCTGACAAACTCCAAGCATTGATTAGGCAAGAATGGGCGGCCATCAGTCAGTATGTGGCCCAGAAGTTGATTGACAGCATGCCAGGGCGAATTGCAGAGGTCTTCAAAAAGAAGGGTCAACACTGCAAATATTGACTGTTTGCATAAACTTAATGTAATTATCAATAAAAGTGTTTGACACTTATGAAATCCTTGTAACTTTACTTCAGTATACCATAGCAACATCTGACAAAAAGGTCTAAAACACTGAAGCAGCAAACTTTGTGAAAACCAATACTTGTGTCATTCTCAAAACTTTTAGCCATGACTGTAACTAATAAAACAAGTTTCAGAGCACAAAACAGAATTAAGGATTTACAGCTGCCATTCCTGTATCCATCTGTTTGCACTTTACGTTAGCTGTGGACAGTTTACATTCGCTGTATACAAAACAATTCTTTAGTAAGTAATAAAGATGATCATTTGGATCCTTTATGAGGAGTATCTGGATTCTACTAATCATCTGAGCATATTACCGTAGATTAGATCTGTATTATCTACAGCACCCTCCTCCCCTCTGCACCTGCAGTAAAAGCTGTGCAGCATCTATGGAGCGACTGCTACAATTAACTGATGTGGAGTCTAACAGAGGAAAAATCCAACACATTTTGCAGTGTTATAGAGAATATGTTGTCCCAGGTAGTCTTATGATTTTTTTTTTAACCCAATTAAAATAAACTGTATAGAATTAAAAATACATGCTTTGATTTATTTACTCATATCTACTATCACTATCTTATCTACTATACCAGCCATCACTCCTCAGATGTATAACAGGCTGACAGCTTTTAGTTTGACAGAAAGTACTATACATAGAGATTTCATGTAAGCCATGCTTAGTTAAAGAGAAAGAAAAAAAAATATTACAAAGTTATGCCATCACAGAATTCACTATTGTTTTAGCTCCACTTATCATTTACATCTTTATTTTATTATTATGCACTTAAGATGTGTTATGTTGTTAATAAATCTGTCTGTAAACATTGCCTGACATAACTAAGTACTCTTTATAAGGCTATTGGAACACATGCATTTCACACCTTAGGGCCCAATGTTTGAACACGGTCTGTATGTACACAGCAGGCAGAGCAAGCATCAAGTTCCTGGCATCGAGGCTTATGTGTTCTATACACCAACAGTGTTTACATTGACAACTATGTACAAGCCAACAGAATATGTTAGAGCCAGTTCCCCAGGTATCACTACATTGTAGTGTTCAGAAGCACATAGCGGAAGCAGCCATTTTGTAGCATTACCAATATCAAATAGTTCAGCAGAAAAAATAATTGCCTCCACTGTGTGGGCAATAGGTACTTTAATGCAAACATCCATAAAGTTGGTGTGTTATGACACAATGACAAATACAATTGTATTCATAAGCTCACATTGGTCCTGCTCTTTCACAGCAAGTCGTATAACTCTCTGGTAACCATTTTTTGTGTTCTTCTGGACCATTCTCCGCAAATCCACTTGTAGAGAGATCCCTGCGACAGGTGAGACGGTCACAGACTGTTTTCCAGAGCTAAGACAAAGTAGAGACATAGCGTTAAGCCCTTGCTGAATAAAACGTTCATTAGTTTAAGACTCACAATCACAAGTTTCTTACATTTAAACTTCATAAGTGGATGACTCTCTTTTTACCAAACAAACCATATTATACTATGCGAGACTTTTATGACAACTAGTAAAACAGGAAAAAGATGGTGCCTAGCAGCCACTCAACTTCCAAAATGTAATTATACTATTAGATGTTTACAAAATGAACGCAAAGATTTGAATGGTTACTGCAGGGACGCCACCTAAAATGTTTTATAATTTGACTGGCTCCTAAATTTTGAGGTTTGCTCCTAGACTCTAAAAAAATTGCAAGCAACAATTTTCAGAACTGTTCTCCAATAAATCATTTGGTTTAAAAAGGTTGTACGTCCTATGTTACAGCTCACAACAAATATTGGCAACAAACACCCCTCAACCTGCTTCCACTGCTGGCCAAAAGCAGCATTGGCACAGGAAGTGCAACAGCTTTAAGCGACCTTCCAAGACGCTGTCATGCTTTCCAGTGCAGTCAATGTTATAGGATGTCAAATGGTTCCCGCAACTCACCTGAATGCTAAGTTAATTTGTCTGTTGATCTCAGGTGTATAAACCATCCACATATCTCCATCGTCCAGCCATTCCCAGCGTGTCTCTTGCTCTGACTTTACAACAGACTTTCCTAAAGCTTTGTCAGATTCGACAAGTGCATAACTTTCTTCTTCAAGCTCAGTTTTCACAACGATCTCTGGCTCTAGATCAGCCTCAGCTTTTCTCTTCTGAGATACCACTAGAGAGAATTTTTTTTTAAAAAGACAAAAGTTAATGTATTTCTACTAAAATCTAACACACCCACCCAAAATATTTTTGGAACAAGCCAGTGTCCCAATGTTATAGATCTTCCTTAACGGTCTGGTTGTTCTTTGAAATAAGTAAAATATATGGATATAAACTTTGTGCAGGGAATATAACTTCCAAAGCAAAACTGCATTGAAACACAAAATATACTTGAGGGTTGTTTTACCCACTGCGCAAGTGGATACATGGCAGCGGTCATAAGATTACACTGCATGAGGAAAAGTGCACAAATAAAGTAACGACATCGAATCCACATACATATAAACATAATTTGGATATGTGAACCTTCATAATGAAACGTGTTCATCATCACAAGTTTATTGCCCCAGTTTGACAGGAGTCTCGGATTACTACTCTGCTGATCGAGTTGTCTTGTTCCACTATCTCTCAGGTTGGGTTTCTGCTTGTCTACATTACCTGCCTCACATCACAGATGGTGGGGTCTCCCACAGTTACTCAACCTTACCTTTCTAATGCCCCCAAGACGGCATATATTCTACAATTCCCCCTAGAGAACTTGTAAGATGGAATGGAACCAGTTTGAATTAGCACTGGGGCTATCCATTTACATGTAGCCCCCTTTGATGACCAGTCTTTTATAGTTAACGTGATCTCCAAGAAGAGATGTATTGAAAATTGTGTGGGGGAAAAAAAAAAGCGTCACTCTCGATATGAAACAATTTTTCTAATGATAGAAATACAGAGTTTAAACCGACATAGAGCAGTTAGAAATCAAAAGTAACATTTAATAAAAGGTGCAGGAGGACATGTATAGACTACTAAATTAAAGTCATATAATGTGAAAAACCTCATTAACATTTCTCAATATGTCCACCAATCACTGATATTTAAGCTTCTCATTGGTCCTCCAGCTGACACAGCTGTTCTGCAACCATTTTGAACTAAAATGTTCACCAATTTCGGTGGTAGATCAACTTTAAAGGAGACCACATTTTTTATTGTAGATAAATCCTCTCATTTTTGAACCAGGGACACCCTTGCCCCAATTGCCTAGTCCAGGGGTGTCCAACCTTTTAGCTTTCCTGGGCCACATTGGAAGATGACGAGTTGGTTTGGGCCGCACATAAGATACACTAACAATAACGATAGCTGATCATCCAAAAAACCATAGAAAACATAGTTTTTATATATATATATATATATATATATATATATATGAGAAAAAAAGTGATATATATATATATATATATATATATATCACTTTTTTTTCAAATCCCCCTATACTTACCTTTCAATCGCCCTGTTCAAAAAATCCTCTCTAGTTATTATACTATAATCACTTTTTGTATTGTTTCGATGCAATATCAATAAAGTGCATTTAAGCCAGGCATTGTATATCAGGGTGCCCTGACCAGGCCTGCGGTACCTGACATATACATCACTGTGACCCCAAATTGTGACCTGTTTTGCTAATTACACCGCTATGTTAGTTAAGGGATAACAACTTATAGTGGGCCAAAGAGAATCTATAATATAAATGTCTAGTGGCGTGTGTTAGTCTGTGTGTGTGTGTGTGTGGAAAAAATAAAACCAAGCTGCAGCGCCACCTGCTGGACGGAGTTATACACTGACCTACTAAATTCTTAGTGTGTGTGTGGAAAAAAAAATTCAGAAAGGGCTGAAATTTGGTATACTAAGATGTTTTTAATTTGTTAATTGTTAAAAGTGTTTATAAAGATTTAAAAATATATATATATATTTCTTGAAGGAGAAGTGACAGTTGGGAGTGGTTGGTGGTTGCCGGGGGTGACAGTGGGGGAGTGGTCGGTGGTTGAGGCCTGGGCTATGGCCCAAATGCATGACAAGAACCTTTTTAACACCTTAAGTAGCTTGATTTGACTAGAATGCATGAGTATCATGCACGGGTTAACTTGTAATATATAATGCCACATTAGTATTACAAGTAGAAGTATGTAGCAGGGAAATAAGGTCCATGATGCTCCAGGACCAGGTGACTTTTATGCACTTGTCAGCATCCTTTGAAATAATAAAAAAAAATCCCCCTTAACTTACCTTTTAATCGGCTTGTTCTCCTGTTCTCTTCTCTTCTTTTCTCCAATTCTGTGCTGCTGATTGTTCTTCTCGCGCGGGTGACTCCTCTGTGCTGCGCTCCGCAATGGATGTTGGGCGTGATGACATCACATCACGCCCGACATTCACTGCGAGCACCGCACGGAGGAGGAGACAAGGGAGGGAGCCGGAGTACCAATTGACGTGACCGCAAGGTAAGTATTTTCTTTTATTTTTTTTGCAGGATTTTTTTTTTCCATTAACAGTGCTGCCCCCCTTGCCACAACCAAAACTCCTTCTGGGCCACATTTACAGGCGTGCTGGGCCGCATGCGGCCCGCGGCTTGGACAACCCTGACCTAGTCTAACAATTAGAGATGTAGCCCTGGTAATATTCCTATATTTCAATATTGACCATCCACACAATGCAATTCCTTATATATGCATATTGAATGCAAGTTGCATTATCTGAGTTTATTATCTGGATCTTACAGGTTATCATATACCCAAGAAGATGATTTAAAATGCAAAAACATACATTTTAATAGAGTTCAGTAAAGAGGACATGCTGGTAACTATAGTGCATAGAAGTTAGCACGGACTGGAGGGTTGATCTCAACAGCTATTTAAACATATTAGCAGCTGTGTGTGTTCTGCAGAAATAACGACAAAACGATTACACAAATAGATTTCATATATAATAAAATGACTTTATAGCTGAATATAGGTGTATTTTATTGCTGCACATGGGAAAGTAGCTAACAGGTATGAACATCTGATGATCATGCACATTATAATTCTCACCCCGGGGCCTACGTTCCCGCCCTGAGCCTCTACGTCCAGACATCTTCAGGAGACAGTTCTCTTCTTCTTGGATCACAAGACAGATGTCCGGTACCTACAAAGGTCTCTCATTGATTGGTTGAACTGTCAATCTGCAGACAACATTCTTGTATTGGCGGCAATAGAATGCCGGCGAAGCACCACGTGATAGGAAAGCTTCACATTCACGGAGAGATTGGCTAGATACTGTCGCGATGTTATTGGCTGTAATTTGGAGGTGGGAGCAGAATACGTGTTTGCTGGTTGGCTACTTCTTGAAGACATTGCTCTGATTGGCATTCTTTGGTAAAGCGCTGACATTGAGCAGACATAAGATGTTGTCGTTACGGCTCCGTTTACATCAGTTTCGGGTGAGTTATAAGTTTATTATGGCTCTGCCAGATGCCGAGACGCCTGCTGTATTTGTGAGATAAAGTGATTTAAACAGTTTGCATAAGCACGTTTCCATAGGCTCCACCCACAATATTTACATACAGCTATTTACATGTCGCAGGTGGTTCTGGGATGGCTTTTAATTTTACTGTTGTTAGTTTACTGTGATAGTTGATCATTCCTTGGTGAAATCAGACACATACCATTAACATATAAATACGATTGAGTATCTTTCTGAACAGAAAATATTTATTACTATAACCTTGAAAACTCTCATGCTTGTGTACTTATATACCATTCATGCGCATGGTGAGTACGAGCGGAAGGGAAGCTCAATACTGAGGTTACATACTGAGTGCGTCACACATGTGTGATGTCACTTCCTCCGAGCCTCCGGGAAGGTCTGAGACAAGAGCTACTCGCCGCCCTCACAGGGCGTCACCCGCTATATCGGGTGAGTGAGTCCCCAGCAACCCCACGCTGGAGTGGATGGTCCGTTACGTGGAAGGGTCTGTGCAGGAGAAGCCAGGCGTGGGTGCGATGAGAGCGGCGGGCTTACAGATTTGAGGTCCTCCTCCTCTCCATACGCATCTACGCTTAGCCGATGCCGACTCCTCCCCGGCCTTTGGAAGTGACTCACGGCTGGCCTAGTTAGTCCAATGGCTGAGATGAGGCAGCAGCACGGGATGTGTGCGCGCCTCATAACCCAAGTCAGACTACTCTCCCACCGCTCTTTTTCATACATCTGTTATGATAATGGGATCGTTCACTATTTCCAATGTATTTCCAATATACATTGGGCAAATAAAGAAATACATATACTGTGTCAAAATAATATTTCATATCTGTGCTCATCGTCTGCTATAACCATTGGCTGAAAAGATTTACAGAGCATTCATCTTTTCAGCCAATGGTTATAGTCGTTTATTAGCTGATTGGCCCATTAATTGTCTGAAGAACCGTAGCATGTACCCAGCCTTACTTTTGGACATATGCATGAATATTTAGACTATATGAAATAATGCACCCCCTACTGTAAATTATAATATAATGAGAAGTCACCCAATAATACAGTGACTATAACAAAGGACAAAGTAGCAGGTCATGAATTTCCAAGATGACATCCAATAGCTGTCATAATAAGCAAGATTTAACTGTGATCTAAATAAGCTGCTTATATTAGGTGATAGTTTTGCTTTTACTGCTGTACACAGGCATAAAAATTTTAAAAGCTTTAATTGAACAATGAATTTAACTTGAATCTTGAATGAACAGTTGAGATTTTGGTCTGCACAATAAAAAAAAAAATGCTAAATTCTGTATGATATTTTTTTTTTTTAACATATACATTTCCAGGTAGAGTGTGACCTCAGTTATCAGACTTGGATGATCATAGTCCTTTTGGATAGCAACGCATACTCTTGGATCAATTGAATGCCACACGCATGATTTTCTTTATATAAAATATAAAGTAAAAGTTGTTGCATATGTGGGCACAACTATATATGTTACATCAAAGAACGTGCAAAGATTTAATTTCAGCATATGTTAATCCCATGTGTATTATAGTTTTTTTAATACTATATCAGAAATTTGCTGTCTATAAGATATAAAAAAAGAGAAATCTTTATTTCAAGGGAAAACAACTTACATCTAGAACACTGTAGGTGCATACCATATTAAATGACCCATTCACTTATTGGTACACAATGCTCCTATTTTAATCCATTAATTGATGTTAAATATGTTATCTAACATTAATAAATTCAGCTCTAGGGCAAGGTATTTGGAAAATAAGTTGAAAAAATCAGAACAGAAATGTATATACCAGGTAACAGCTCACGTTGGAATACATCAAATTTTTTTTTCCAAAACTAAAACAGAATTGGATAACAAATAAATGATCCTCTTTATGACACCTGCAAATTTAATAGGTGCATGACACACATATGGTAAACTTGAGGGCAGCTTGTTCCTGGTGACATTTTATACTCATCCCATTCTTTTGTGGTTAGTGTACAATGCAAACCCCTTTTTAGCTGACTAGTATACCATACTGACACCATTCTTTGGTGGCTATTTTACCTTTCTGGTGACAGGTGTACATAAGGAGAGTACGTCTTGGGCTAATCCTGGGAAGGGAACATCAATAATATATTTACCTGTTCCAGGTGCTACTCTAGATTGTCTAGTGTCCAATCAATTGCTATTGCTTTAGGTGCAGCGTGCAAGGTGGCGGTTCAGCAGCTGCATTTTCTGCCAGGTAGTTCCACTGAAATGGCTGAACTTGCTTGGACGACATCTTTGGCATTGTATATTGTGGAGCTTATGCAGTTTTTTACTTTTTTCCAGGGTCCAAATGGAGACCTACTCTCCTCTGGGGAAGCTTGGGAACAGATCCTTCCCTATTTGTAGTGCACAACTACGGGTCTTCGTGCTCCACTGCTGCATCACCAGATGAGCCAACTTGTGTTAGGAACCCCTCCAGCCGGCACGACACAACCCGGAATCTACTCTGCCAGTCAGGTGTTCACTGGAGCCCCTGATGGTGGGGACAGACTGGGCTGCAGACTGACAGAGGGTCGTGAAGTGTGTACCGGCTGGGGAGAACCCAAGCAAGCAGAGTGGAATCCAAGCAGAGGTCAGGGGCCGGCAGCAGACAACAGTACCAGTATACAGGCTGAGGTCAAAGGGTCACGAGTAGACAGAGAGGTCGGTATTCAAGCCAGAGGTCAGGGTCACGAGATATACAAGCAAAGTCCAAATCCAAGCCAAGGGTCATACACGGGTAAACAACAGCAAGTCCAATAGACAGGAACAAGGCAGAGAGCAGGTACAGCAGACTGGATACAGAGACTATAACCGGCAATGAGGCAGCAGACCTCATTGCCTTAAATACAACCCACAACCAATCAGAACCTGCCCCTAGACATAGCCACACTTGCAGGCTAATTGCCAGCACCTAGCAAGACCAATCAGGGCTTAGCCCTGAAATCCACACTTGCAGGCTAATGCCTGCTAATTCAGCCGCAGGCTGAATCTGACTGATTGTCCCTAGGGCGCATGCGCGCCTTGCTGCCGGGACGCGGCGCTGAGGAGGCGTCCGACCGTTGCCTTGGCACCGGTCGGGAGTTGGAGGGAATTGACGTCCTGTTCGTCATGGTGACGGCCGGGACGTTGGGACCGTCAGGAAGCGAGCCGCGGCGGCTGTGAGTACCGCCGCGGCTCGTGACAACTTGAAGAAAAGACCCTGAGATTCAGTGCAGGGCCTTGTTCAGTTCTCATCTTCCCTGGAAAGAAAATCTGCCCTCAACTAAACCGCAGAAGCACTAACTCCTGCTGTTCTTCAGTTTTGGGAGTTTTAAGGTTGTGGGGACTTCTAGGAGGTTACAGTAGACTCTGACCCTGAGATTTCCTTGTGCCCTGACTCCATCAGGAAGCCTGGAGTAGAGGATTTAGTGCAAGCCTTCCGACAAACACTAAATGTTTAGGACAGCAGGGAATCGGATATTCCCAGCAATTCACTGTTTAAGATGAATAAGAAACAGACAGTTTCCTTCCCCTCAGTTGGAAAATCATTTATGCATAGTGTGGACCAAACCTGATCTTAGTTTCATGTTTCCTGCAAGTTGCAGTGCCTTTATAATCTCCTTAGCGACGATACATCGAAAAGGCGATCTCCATCTCTGGTAGATGCTCCCATAGATTGCATTTCTAAGACCACCACTCTTCCAACTCTAAACACTGGTACCTTAACGATCGCATGGATAGGAAGATCGAGGCCATCCTTATATCTATCTAAGTACAGCAACAGACTCCCTTAGATCCATCTTGGCTTCCAGCTTGGGTCAGTGAGGCAGTATAGATGTGGTTGAATAAAATGGCACAGGGTCTGCAGTCTGAGAGCCCCAGAGTGGATTTGTTTACTCTGGTGGATCACATCTGGGAAGCCTCTACATGTCTGGGAGAAGCCAATTGGAGCTAGGATTTTAGACTCCGGAGCCTTTGTATGCTGTACCCTCTGGCTGAGGGCTTGGGAGTTGGATGTAGTGACCTACTCTGGAGTACTTGCCCTTCTCAGAAAAGGTTTTATTCAGTCCTGAACTGTGCAAGATTATTTCCCTGGCCACAGGGGAAAGAACTTGTTTGTTAATGCTCCCAGGCCTCGGAGCCCTATCTTTGTTTTTGTCCCGCAGGGAAGGTTCGGAGTTAAGTTGTTGCAGAGCCAGAAAATCAGAAGTGATTGGAAGTGTTTTTCTCAATTTCTTCTTGAGTTAGAAACTGGATGACCCTTATAAACTTGAAATCCCTGAATATCCAACTTTGAATGAACAAGTTCAGTATGGTGTCCTTGAGGACTTTCATCAACAGTAGGGAGAAGAGTGAGTCCATGGTATCTATTGACATCAAGGACACATACTTGCATATTTCAATCTGGCAATAACATAAGTGTTTTCTTAAATTCACTGTACTGTCCCACCATTTTCAGTTTCAAGCTCTGCCTTTTTGCTTGTCAATAGTCTCAATTTTGTCCCCAGCCTTGCGGAAAGCTCATTTGAAGAAGAGTGCCAAAACCTTAGTATCATCCTGGGACTGCAGAAAAACAGTTGTGGCTCTGCATTTAAGGCCAGGCCACTAGGTCAGGGGCATTTTCTTAACCAGAGTTTATCTCAGCTAGTTTTAACGGAGTGGCTGTTGAAACAATGATCCTCAAAACTTATGGCTTTCCCCAACAGCATGGTTCAGGCCATGCTCAAGGCTCTGAAGCCAGACAGAAATGTCCACAGTATTTGGAAGACTTGCATTGCCTGGTGTGATAGGAAAAGGTTTCCTACCTCTTAGTTTTGGTTGGCCCATTTAAATTTCTTCTAGCAGGAGGGTCTGAGTGGGTAATTGAGACTTAGCTCCTTGAGGGTTCAGGTTCATGTGCAGCCTCCACACTTCCCCTCAGGAGGTCCTTGGGATCTTAACTTGGTGCTGACAGCCTTGTAGCACCCACCTTTTGAATCCCTTGGATTGTGTGGAGTTCAAGCCTTTTACCTGGAAACCTACCTTTCGGTTGGCTATCTCCATAGCCAGGAGAGTTTTGGAAATGGGACTCTGTCTTCTAAGTCTCTGTTTTAGCCTAAAGTGGTCTGCAAGTTCCATCTAATCAGGGCATTGCAATTGCTGGATAAGTCTCTGAAAGAAGAGGACTTTCTTCACTCTCTGGATGTAGTCAGGGCTTTGAGGACCAGTGAAGTGTGTAGGATGGATGATGTATTAGCTATGATGCCCACAAGAGAGGTTGGCCATTGTAGGTGGATTGCTTTGGTACTTTGCCAGGCTTGCGTCGGATCAGGACAGCCTGTTCCCAAACGTGTGATGGCACATTCTACTACATCATTAAGTGCCTCCTGGGCTGCACAGCACAGGGTCTTAGCTGAGCAGCTGTCTTAGGCAGCCACATGGTCTTCAGCACACACATTCACTAAGTTTACAGATTCAACAATTTTTGCATCTTAACAGGCCAGTTTCAGACAAAAGGTGCTACGCATCACAATTTATGAGCATACCCTCCTGTAGGGGTAGCTGTGGGATGGGCCCCAGTGTTCTATTGTCCCCCATATGCATGTAAGATGAAACAAGAGTTTTATATTCTGGAGTCCATTGAAGAACACTGGAAGCCCACTCTTTTACACTGTTGTTGTCCTTGTTACAGTTTCAGCTACAATTGTTTGTGGTAGAAAACCCTGTTTTTGCTCTCTCTCGTTCATTTTCTCCTTACTCTGTCCTTGGGGCTTTGTTAGAAAATAGCAGCAAGATGGGGGGTGTAGAGGGAGAGGAGCGATGATTTCTTTCAGAACCAAATGTAAAGTTCCCTAGCACTAGTGGAAGCCATATATACCAAGTCTTCCTGTGTCTCTGAGACTCTGAACTCAGAAAATCATTAATGTAAGTATATAAGTCCTATTCTCTGGTGGCTTGGGGAAAAAGTAGCTTGTGTACAATATAGACCATCTTCCTGGGGGCTAGTATACAATACAGTAACTTCCTTCCTGGTAGCTAATATGCAATGCAGACCCCCTTCATGGAAGCTAATGTACAGTAATGTCCTTCCAGGTGGCTATAGTCCACCTTCCTGGAGGCTTATTTACACTACAGTATTCATTTTCCTTATTCTGTAGTGCAATGCAGGACTCATACTCTGGTGGCTACTCACTATGCAACCACATCCACTTCTAGTGGTTGGTGTACAAATCAAAGCCCATATTCTGTTAGGTACTATACAGTCCTGATCCCATTCTCTTGTGGCTAGTGTACAATATATTTTCCCTCATAGTGGCTACTGCACAGTTTGTTCGTTTTTAAAATTAACTGATATTAAATGGTGTCCCGATCATGAAATAATAAGTATTGCCTCATCATAATTAAATTATTATTGTCCCTTTTATAAATCAAGAAGTACTGCCCCATAAAAAAATGAATATTGCCCCCATAATTAAATTATACATTAATATTGCCCCATAATAAAATAATACATTTACATTGGCCCTCTAATAAAATAATTCTCAGGATTATGAACAGTGGTTAGGTTTGAAATGGTGGCAGACTGAGGCATTCCAGTACATCTTAGCCTAACTTTCATGACACTCAGGTACTTAGCAACACTGATCAGCACTGTGAAATCTGGGCTGATTGATTTATTGGTATTGGTTCCAGGTGGCTTTATGTCGGCAGCACACGCTCTTTGCCTGTTATTGCTTTGTGCTCTATCTGTTTTGTTCTCTGTTGGATATTTCACACTGCTAATTCCTGTCTGTTGCCTTCACTGACCTTAGCCAGTTTATTGATTATGCTTGTCTGCCGCCTGCCCTGAACACAGTTTGTGATACCTGCTATTTTGTTTGCCATATGCGACTATTTTGGATTGTACCCGACTATTCTACTTTTTACATTGAGTTGCCATTTGGGGCTGGTATTCATTTTGTGTTGATTCAGGGTATCTGTCTTCACTACAGTATATCATTTATATGCACCAGTTTATAAATATAAACCTATACTATTGCACAAAGACCTGGGGGCAACTGAGTACTGGTGAGCACACCTCTAGGGACTGCTATAGCTGAAGACCAAACCTGTAATTCTATAGGTTTATTAAATAACTGGTGGCATACATTATTAGAATACATTAATATTGGCTCCTTAGTAAATAAATATTATTGCCCCCATAATTACTAAATCATTGTTGTCTACCTTCTGATCTAAAAGGCAAGGTGGCTCAAACAGCATGTTGATTGTGCAATCTCGCTTATCAGAACCACATCTAAAAAAAAACTGCCTTGTTTCTGGTGGTTTGACGTGCCATTTGGCAAACGACAGCTTGATATATTGAACAGTTTGTGTTTTTTATCTGGCAGTTTGAAATAATGTGGTTTGGCCTTTAGTAGATCTCACTGTTTACAAACTGCATGTAAAAATGGCAAAAACATGCGGTTTGGCAAAATGCATTTTAGTAAATCACCCCCTAAGAGTTTTTAGCTTATCAACAGGTACAAGCCTCAAGAACCGGTGTGTAAAATCCCAGGTATCACACTTAAAATTTTCAAGACTTTTAATGGGAGAGCAACCAGGGCGTCTCCAGTAGAATGCACTAATGTGCAGTCCACTGGAGAGATTGCAAGTCCTCACATTGAGTCTAGTTTCTAACGGAATATCAGAGCCCATAAGATACTTAAGCAGATGACATATGATCATTACCTATAATGATAAATGACAGCAGCATTATATAGGTTATTATAATGTTTATTTCTTTCAAGGACAGAGGCCATATTGAAATAAAATGTGCTCCTATCACATGCTTGGTGTAATAATATTTTGTCTTGAAATGTATCATCATCATCATCATCATCATTTATTTATATAGCGCCACTAGGTGTTTTCATAAATTTTTCTCTGAAACTTTCGAAAAATTGGCAATCTTAAAGGAGAAAATAGCACAATGTGTAATAAGGACAGAATATAATGTGTATTTCTGGGCGTAAGCATTCATTATTTTAATGCCTATATCTATCAATTCAGGTTGTATTACGTACAGTAAAGCCTTGCAAAAGTTAACTCCTGGCCTTAAATATGTATGTATATAAAAGAAATATAAATGCAATGGACATCGTCAATTACAAACCACCTTTGTCACAGGCAGAATATGCACCCAGTGTTGAACCTCTTTATTTTCACACAGGCGCTAAGTTCAGCAACCTCTGTAGTGCCTGAGCTTGACAACTCTGATGATTTCTTGTCTAGGGTGCCTCATCGCAAGCACCCAGGACTCATAAAACTGAAAAAGGCTCACTTGCCACAGGAGGCCCAAGATGCTGCTCATCTTTTACTGAAAAGTAAGTGCTGAAGATAGCTTATTTATATCTCCATAACAGCATTGTACTAATCTCTACTGCAAAGTACCAATGTTATCTTCTCTTGCTGTTTGCATCTAACTTCTCAAGGTGTTTTGTATTAATCTCTGTTCATGCTGGTCTAATGTAGCAGATTTTACATTGACTGAATAAAAGCACTATAGTCTTGAACCAATTAAGCAATCGTCATCCTAACAGTAAAGAAAACACCATTGTTCTTTCAGATTACATGATATTGAGCCAAAATAGGGATACATATTTTCTATTCCATATTAGATTATCCAGAAATACCACAAAGCATATGTACAATTGGATTAAATAAACCTATTGCAAATTGGCCATCTCTGCTTTTGCTACATGTCAGGAATAGTCACCTCTATCAGCTCAGTGATTTAATATATTATCATATATTCAAACAGTCAAAAAATATACCACCTCTATTTCGTCAGGAAATCTCTCCTAACTACTCCTCTACCTGTCACGAACCGCACTTTGCGCACTCGTGACTTGGAAGCTTACTGTAAAAGAACACACAGGATTCCAGTCTCACTCTCGCCTATCTCTTAGGCTACAGACTTAACTGGTCCCATTCCCCACACAGGCAGACGCTTCCACACCTTTCCGCAACTGCCACCAGCTACTCATAATGTCCGTAGCAAACCTATGACTTAATTAACTAATTACGCACACTCTGTGCTCTGATAGCGAAAAAAGTTAACACTTCCCACTTTGGAATTTAAAGGGTTAACACAGCCAAGCACTCCACCTCTTCTAAACAGACAGTGAATTTGTTTAGAGCAATAATGACAGTACTTATTAAATGTTAGATTTAATATACAAAAAAGTGCAACGCTTACATGTTATAAAAACAATTAATAAGAGTTCCTATGACATAACATAAGCAAAACAGGTAAAATAAAAGGATAAAGTATAACTTACTTACGAGTTGTATAATCTGCACCAAGTGACATTGGCTTGGAAGATGAACAGCTTATCAATGTTGATTGATTAACCAAACTTCCCTTTACAATGCAGCGCCGCTTTAAATTTAATCGCCGAAGACGCTGAACACGCCGGAGTTGAAGAATCCGGACATTAATACATTTACCCCCTGATCTTTTTAAAGACACTTTTTTTCATCTCCTCCATCCTACAGGGGTTGGTCTCCTGGGGAGGCCTGTGACGCCTTTTATACACACAATTACATCTTCCCTGTTTTGATTCCTAATGCTAAAATGTAACATAACTTTCCTGGGGAGTGTCACAAAGACCCAATTTTCTAATTAATAAATCAATGCCAATTTACAGATCTCAAGATACCAAAGACAGATGTGTCACATGTATTATTTGAGATGATGCCCATTTCTTCAACTTCTCTGCACAACAGAATGCTTTATTCAACGTATGGGATGCCCTTCATCATGCTATTTGTGAATATGTGTTTGATCACTAATTATATTGATTGTAAGGAGTATTATGGAAAGGGAATAATATTTGTCTACATAAAATATAGCAAGTCATTATGTGGCCTCCTTGTGCAAGATCTCCTTATAGGACTGGCTCCCTAGTGTCTCTAGGTGTCAAAAAACTCTACTATGCCAGGATATAACTCACCCAAAGGGGCCTTTCAAGCTATATTTAGTTTCCTATAAGATGGCAATGTTATCTGGTAATTCTGGGGTCTGCAGAGCCACCAAGTAAACACAGGCCATTTGAGAGCAGGGCTCTGCTTTGAATCCATTTGCATTTAACTTACAGGGACACACAAATTATAAATGGATTAATTTGATATACCATATTTACAATGCAGTTATGATTATGCTTTATTCCCCACAATTATGTTATTTGTTAATCCTTATAACTGTAATTCCTCCCTGTTCACTACACTACATAAACAATGATTCCTGGAATAAAAGGGAGTTATCTTTTTTGTAAGAGGACTCTGCTGTATGCAGCTACATGATTTACATCCAGACAGGAAAGATCAAGGGGTATATTTGCTAAACTGCGGGTTTGAAAAAGTGGAGATGTTGCTTATAGCAACCAATCAGATTCTAGCTTTCATTTTGTAAAATGTACTAAATAAATGATAAATAGAATCTGATTGGTTGCTATAGGAAACATCTCCACATTTTCAAACCCACAGTTTAGTAAATCTAGCCCCAAGAGATTTTGGGAAGTTGTGTGCTTTTGGGAAGAACACTTTTTAAGTGGTCATTCTGCCTGTCAATTGATTTTGTTTTTCATTGTTTAAGGATGCACTGTCAGACAGCTGGAAGAGAGTGTTGCCTCTCTAAATAACTATTTATGGAGTCGGAAACGGCCAATCGAGGATAACGAGTTGAGAGGAAAAGCTGCAGAACTAGAAAATAAGCTTAGAGCTACCAAACAATTTGATTCAGGTAATTGTTTTTCACTGTAGTTTAATGTAGACACTAAACATTACTTACTCAATAGCAAAATGCACTAAACATTTCGGGCCGGATTCATCTTAACGAAGAAGAAACCCGCTCCGGCGGGCCAGGATGAGGGTCTGATGAAGCCCCGTTGAAGATTTTCTTTATTATATTCAGACATGGCCCGTGTCTCAGGTAAAGACAAAGGGTATACCCTGCCTCTGGGAGGAGTCTTCCCTGGCATTGTAGTTCAATGGGACAGTCCCACGGTCGATGAGGGGGCAAATGCTCCGAACGGATTTTTGTCAAAAACATCCAGAAACGAATGATATTTGATATTGGTCAGGCAGCCTCATGGACTTAGATCCAGATAAAGTGGAGATAGCTCTGATGGGTTGGACACTGGTAAGACATTTCCGAAAACAGGCAGAACCCCAAGACAGGATCTGGGAAGTAGACCAATCCATCTGGTGAGAATGTTGTTGGAGCCAGGGTAAGCCCAGGATAATAGTGGTAGTAGGCAGTACGTGGAAGGATATCTGTTCATGATGTAATGCTCCGACTTGGAGGGTGGATGGGTTTGATACAAAACTCCACGGTTCCATTGTCAATGCGAGACCCCTCGATGGCCATAATGGAAACTGGAACCTCCATGGTTACAATGGATATGGAGCCCTGTGAAATAAATAAAATTAAATAAAATTCCCAGCTGCTTCAGAATCTAAGAGAGCGGAGTTGTGAATGGAACCCGAATGTCCGCGGATATTGACAGGAAAGGAGCAGATTTTAGGAATTTCAAGAGAGTGAGAGGTTTTAGAGAGCCCTAATCTGACCTCCCCGGAGCAGATTAGGACCTGGCATTTCCCGACCTCTTGGGACAGATATTCAGCAGATGACTAGGATCCGCGCAATATCAGCACAATTTATTCTTAAGTCTCCTGTCAGATGAGAACGCCCTAATTGCATGGGCTCATCCTCCAATACAGGATGAAGAAAGCGAGGGTCTAATTTGACCGGTGGGCATCGGGAACTATCCTTCTCTGAAGATCTTTCACGAAAGTGGTGGTCCACTCGATTACATAAAAAAATCATAGTGTCTTAGCTAGTAGGAAGTTCCTGCGAAGCATGGGCATCTTACATTTTGTCCGAGAGGCCTTGCCAAAACGTAGCCACCAACGCATCATTATTCCAGTGAAGCTCAGATGATAATTTTTGAAATTGAATGACGTATTGAGCGGGAGCCTTGGTGGAGACGAAGAATACTAGATGCTGCAGAGGTTCCTCGTCCGGGCTCATCAAAAATTTTACAAAATGCAGCAATTGTCTGCCAGGAGTGTGTCATCTGGCTCCCAGAGGGCAGATGCTCAAGCTAAAGCTTGACCCGACAGCAAAGAAATGAAATACGCCACCTTGGATTTCTGAGTTGGAAAATGTTGTTGTTGCAACTGAAACTGTATGGAACATTGGCTCAGGAAACCACGGCAAGTTTTGGGATCCCCATCAAACTTGGAATGGGCTGGAATCCGTAGGGTGGAGGTGGAAGCTGATGATGTCACTGACGCAGGAGGATTCTCTGCTGGTGTAGCAGGTGGCGCCTGCAGAGAATCAATGCAAGCTGCAAGGGTCTGAAAACACTGTAGAAGTTGACGTTGAACTGCGTCTTGTTGTTCCACTTGGTTAAGCAAGTGCTGAAGCATATCCATGGCCTGTTTTTACTGTCACGGTTCAGAAATAGATCCTTCAGTTTGCCTAGATTACTAGATTAGTACTACTCTAGTAAGGCGCGAAGTCTAACGGGGAGATGGTTTTCACCAGGAACCGCTGCAAGGTGGTTTGGTCTTTGCTGCGTCTATCCCGCAGGTCGCGGCCCCTACTAAGAGTACCAGGTGAAACCCCAAGGGGAATATACAGAGATGGGTCAACAATGCCAGACAACACGAGGAGGAGAGAAGTTGAGGTCAGCAGGTTACCACTGGAATGGTGGCAAAATAGTCTGAAGAGTGTCAGCTCTGCTGACAACAGGTTGAAATATGATTCAATCAACCAGAAGAGAGAACTCGCAGCAGAAGAAATGGAGCCACGTCTAGCACCTAAGAGGTAACTAATAAAACAGGAACCAAACATCAGGAGGAGGTGCCTTTTGAATTTTGAAGCCAAAATGTATCGGCCAATAGGAGCAGAGGGAATTAATAAGTTTGGCCTGCGCATGCGCAGACCCAAAACGAAGATGGCGGCTGCTGGGACGGATTGAACTGTCAGCGGGACAGGTAAGAGCGCTGGCGATTGGGTGTGTAGCCCGATGTGTGACAGGGGGGGCAGTGTCTGCTGAAGGGGGGGGGGCAGTGTGTAATAAGGGGGACAATGTGTGCTGTAGGTGGGGCAGTGCGTGCTGAAGGGGAGAAGTGTGTAATAAGGAGTACATTGTGTGCTGAAGGGGTGTGGCAGTGGGTGCTGAAGGGGGGGGAAGTGGGTGCTGAAGGGGGGACATTGTGTGCTGAAGGGAGGGGACAGGGTGTGCTTAAGGAGGGGCAGGGTGTGATAAAGTGCACAGTGTAGTGACGGGGGTAGTGTGATAATGGGTAAAGTGATCTAATGGCTGGAGGGAAGAGCAAGTGTAAGATATGTCGGGAGAGCTAAGGTGAATGATGAATTGTCTGGGGGGGAGGTAAGGTGATGAAATGACTTGGGAAGTGGTTGATGAAAAATTGCCAGAGAAGGCAGGAACATCGCTGGTGGTTGAGGAAATGTTTGCTGGGGGGCATGATCTCTGTATTGTGTGGCGTTCATGAGGATGCTTTCTAAAGTGCCTAACCATTGAGGGTTAGTAATGTTTGCACATTTTCAAAACAGAATCCCAACTATCCAGAAGACAGCTAAACGATAACAAAGCTGCAAGAAAGAACAGCAAGAACAGGTAAGAGAATCTATCTAAATTTGTTTGCTGGAGAATACTCCTGAATCTTCCTTTAATGATTTGAGGGGGGCCAGCTACAAATGTATTAGCCTAGGGTGGCCAGAACCCTTATCAGGCCCTGGGCAGAAAGTACTTGCACCTAGATTCAAGTGGAAACGTATCTTGAGATCTGCTTGGATTTGAATATGGTCAGAACTATTGCATGCTTGTTTTTTAGACGCAAGTTGCATGCAGGTTTCGTCTGAACATGAATCAGTGTAGCATGAATTTGTGCATTTAGGACTGTTGTATTAGACTACTGAAACTAGATTATTATTTGGATAAGTAAAGTTAAAACTAGAACATTTTTATTTATACAACAGTGAAGACATTTATTGACCCTGGTTTTCTGACTTAGGCTGGGATGTATTAAAGTCTGATTTTACAAAATAGCATCTTAGTTTGTGGTTTCAGATTCGTAATGCATTAAGATAACTTCTGCAATGAAAACCGCAAATATGAAAGTCAAAATAAAAGAAATTGCATGGTGATTGCAGAGTACAGACCACGGCAATCTTTTAAGAGCCATGTTCTATATACACATCCAAAATCTGATGTGGCTTTCCAGTCCACATTCTGTTTGTGCAATCTGTTTCTAGAAAGTAATGTGATGACTGCACAGAGCACAAATCATGTGCTATGAAATATACCTCCTAAAAGGCGTGTCTGTGGATACATCCACGTCTAATTATATTGCAGTCAGTTGATCACACTGGAATCCGCATACACAGTACTAAAATACACGAGCACCTTGATCTTTAAATCTCCCACCCAAACTACTTCCAGGACTTGGATTCCCTGCAATCTGGTACCCTTTTCAAGCCAAGTACGTCAGCAGGAGGATAGAACCCACATCAGGATGTGGCTGTGCCACTGCTAACACAGCTAGAGTTTTCTGAGCTTGGCTGTACTGCTTTGCTCTCAGGAGCCTGCAGGACACAGTGCATTGCTAGGATTTATTAGTATCCTGCTGTCGCTGCTGTTCTCCAGTCCCATATGGGACTCGCTGCCCCTTTTCTTATACTTGCTTCTGTGGAGTTCAAGCGAAACCTGTACAGAGCAATTGTGAAGGCCCCCTGCACTGCATTAACCAAAGATCCAAGGTACACTGAAGAGTATGGTAATGGCAAAGTGACATTTAACTTGTGTATCAGGTGGTATAAGTGCATATTACCATACGGAAGTGTAGCAGGAAATAAGAACTGTTTGTGTGTATACGGAATCTTGTGCGGTCTTAAAAGTGTGAACTGTAAGTAAATCGTATTTCACTTGCAGATTATTTACAACCTTTATGTCTCTGACAGAGTTGGACATTTTCCAACAGGAGGAAAAGTTAAAAAGTCACGTACTGAATACTTTGCGCAAGAATACATATCACTGGCAGCCTTTGAGGTAAGCTGTACAGAGAACCTAGTTCTCCTTTCGAGATTTGTTTCCAAAGTTGTAGACTAAAATTTCTGGAAGCTTATTTTTTAAGCTTATTAAAATAAACTGATGTTTGGGGAAAGAGGCTGAAAAAATTAAATTGTACTTTTCCTATCAAGCTGTTTAATTTTAAATGTAAAAACACGTTATTTTCAGCAATTTGTGTGGCATCTACACATTTACAAATAGCGCTTTTTGGAAAGTGTAAGCTGTGCTGAATAAAATAGCAATATGACACTTAAGTGGGTTACTCAAATTCAAACACAGAAATTGTGGCGCTAGTATGAAAACTGTCAAAACAGACTGTACATTGGAGTGGTTAAAGTATGCAATAAATTGATATAGTTCTTTCTGTGTTAATGCCGTAGGAATATCTATTTGTACAGTATATATGTGTGATGTATGTTTTCTTTATACATGGTTTGTCTGTGTTTGATGCAGTTACACAAAGCAGTTCGGTTTGGTGTATTTGGCCGCGCGTTTTGATGGAGGATTTGCTTCTGTATCTAGAGCTCTACAAGAGGTGAGGAATGTTGAAAGTCAGACAAATTTAACAGCAAAATCTAACCTGAAAGTGTCAGATATCTTTAAGTTTGCAATATTTTAATTGCCTTCCTGGGTACTTCCATAATTACTGTGTTATTACAGGCCTTCTGTAATTATGTTAACTTATGCTATCAATTATATCAACATGATTTAATCACAGTCAAAATTTTCCTTGATGTAAAAGGTTCTGCTGTCACTTAGATACTTCCTTGTGTGTTAAAACTGCCTAATTTACTGACGTAACTCCATTTGAGGTGTGTAAAAATGTGCTTGGCGCACTGGGTATGAGCATAAAAACTAAGCCATATACAGAGTTAAACATAGAATGGTAGTTGCGAACACTTGTGGTTGGAGAGGTGGATTGGTGGTATTCACAAGTAAGTTCAGTACAGTAAGGGCATACACACCTAAGTGTGGCACGCTCCTTACACCTGCATCCTATTTAAACTGCGATGCATCTATAAATAATCCTCGTAGGAGGTGTATTTATTACTCGTACATAAACTTTGGTGTGAAGATACATGATGGTTCTAATGACATCAGCATGCATTTTTACACTGTTAACAATAAGTAAAGAAGTGTTTCCCAGTCCCCCCGAATAAATAACCAGAGTAACTGCTCAGCTAATTACAAACTATTTCTCAAGTTATCACTGCAAGCTCTTCCGTCTCTTCTCCCAACCTTTGGCAAACTTACCTCACTATTGATCCTCCTGCTTAATTGTTTTTTTATTATTTTTTATAGGTCCCAGTTTCATATTTGTTGTATTTTAAAAAGAGGGCATGTATAATTTTATATAGCAGTGAAGTTTCTAAAATGAATAATTATTTATTATTATTTATTATTTTTAAAAACTTGAACCATGGATCCAATAGGTGAAAGACAAATGATTGGATAAAGGTCAAAACAATATTAAAAACTCCTGTTGCTATTATTATAGTCTCTTTCCTTTTGCCATCTATTGTTAAGCACATTTTTGATTTAATTGTAAACGGAAAGCTATGTATTATTCATAATAGAATTTTATTACTCAAGGGATGCGGTTAAGTCTCACTGTGCTCTTTGATGTGTCTTGTACCATACAGATCTATCAACGTGTTCCTGAGTTCAGGCCCCAGACACTGATGGATTTTGGTTCTGGGATTGGATCAGTTTCATGGTGAGCGCTTTTACCAGGGACTGGAGTGTGAATGTTGCACTTTTCAGTATTGGCAAGCTCCCGTCCTATATTATTCTGTGTGGTTGCATGCCACCTCTTTCTATATTTTTATGCATGATTTGCTTTTCTTCAAAACTATTTCCATCCTTACTACTAACATCCTTTGCCTGTCTGTATGGTCACAGAATACAAATTGACCCTATGCACTTACACAATGTCATGACTGTGGCTGGGGTTTAGAGATCTTTACCTGCCCAGAATGCGTGCCTTGATGAATCAGGCCCTCTATGTGATAGATAATCTCTTTCTCTGTTTCTCAGGGCAGCCCATGCTATATGGGGAAATAGTCTCAAAGAATATATGTGTATTGACGCCTCTGCATCTATGAACACACTAAGTGAACTGTTATTAAGAGGTAAGGATTTATGGCTGAATTATTTATGTATCTGTGTTGTTAGCTTATCTCTCTCTCTATTGCCTCTTGCATAAATATTGCTTGATTTTTTTTGTTTGTGGCAGGTGGGTTAGAAACAGGTCATATGCACATCTCTGGCATTCACTTTAGGCAGTTTCTGCCAGTTTCTCCCAAGGTAAGCTGTTCTTATATACAATTTCCTGCAGATGTTCCATGTAATGTGAAAGCAATGTTCACCATCCTTAATATTTGACTTGTCTGTGTTTTTCCTGGAGTGCACCCTGCTTTGTGCTCTTTTGGTGCTCACTTTCTTTCTTGGCTCTGTGTTTTTACCACTATATCTAAATATTATACTTAGTTGTGCTCTTCTGAATTTTCCAGGTGCAATTTGACCTTGTGGTCTCTGCATACTCTTTAAATGAGCTTCCAAGCTTCTCTGAGCGTGTAAGGACTATCCAAACGTTATGGAGGAAAACCAGAGGCTTCCTGGTTAGTTTGCTTTATTTACTGTCAGGTTCCACCTGCTTCTGGAATATATTATCAGTGATCATATCATGTTTGTTGCTTTCTCCATTGTCTTTTAGGTGCTGGTGGAAAATGGTACAGGAGAAGGCCATCAGCTTCTGATGGAAGCTCGTGATATAGTCTTGGGAGTAAGCCATGCCTTTTTTATTTGTTAAATTTGATATTATTTGCTACAGTTCAGATTTTTGGTGATGGCTTAATGTTAACAGACTGACTAAAGCACAAAATCTCTCCATTGTCATCTTACATTGACAGTGATGATATCTAGCAAATTACTAGCAAGAATGTTTTTAGTGTGCTACATCACTATCTGCTGGATGGAGTGCTCAGGGAATAGTGAGAGATATCCAGGTCTATGAGAAGAGTTATAAAACTGGTCTATTAAAGTGAGCTCTTTTGGGAAGGTCTGGGAGTGCTGGAGAGTGCTTGTGATAGATCTCCAGGTCTGCTATAACACATTACTTTCTGTAGTAGTTCAACAATTGCTTTCTTTCTTCACACAGGGAGGTGACAAACATATTTGGGATCACCGACCAGCATGTGTATTTGCACCGGTAAGAAACGGAGATTTGTTACCTTAAATAATTTAATCTTTTACATTTTGCTCCTAAAATACTGCTCAAAATATCCTCATTTATATCTTCAATAAATAGTAAGTGTGAGGTGAAATCAGGATTGTCTTTATCATGGGTCATTTTCATATAATTGTTTTTTAATCATGAAAGTAGGGTGGGCGGTATCGGTCTGTATTTATTACGTGACATTTTTGCTGTTTGAAGCTTTTTGTTACATTGTTTAGTGTCTGCGTGGAAAGGTTTTTTTTCGCTGAAGTGGAACTGAAAACTGCAAAATGTGTCCCATTAAAAGTATAGGTCAAAGCATTGCTTACACCACCACTTGGCAAGTGGAACAGTTCATTGTGCGGTGAGACCACTTACAAAACTGGGAATGACTTCCTAAATTTGCCTTTTACACTTCCACCAGCTCATTTAAATATTCTCATCCTAGAAAATCTCACTTTCCTGTTGGATGCTAAACAGTACAAACTTTAATACATTTCATTTACTGTAGATAGTAAAACATAATCAGAAGGAGCTTAAAAAAATGCACCCTCCCCCATTCAGTAACTCTCAATCCCCCCTCCTTGTGTTGTGGCCCCTTCCTTTTTCCCCATTTTTTTTTTTTCCTGCACCCAGTTATTCACCTTACAAAAATTCAGTAAATTTATTGATGATAGAAAACTGCTACACAGGAGAAATGGTGCAACAAAGACAATACAAATCCATACATTAATAAATAAAGGTATAACATAGCTATGCAATTCATTCAGAGAAGTCAAAGGTCTCTACTATATATCACTGGAACCACAGCACAAAAACATGTACAAGGTTTTGCTTGGCAAAACTCTAACTTAAATAGGAACAAGTGAAAGTGATACTATCAATAAAATTAAGTGGTATGTTGAACTTTATGTTGACTTTATAGCTAATATTAAAGCAAATTCATAGAGTTTAAGCACTTAAAAACAGGTGTTAAGCAAATACAAATAATATTGCAAAAAAACAGTCTTATTTGACTTATATATTGATATCACACTTATCTTCCTGAATGCCTCTTGTTTCCAGAAAAACAAAGCTACATTCAAAAACGCCTGGGTGGCAAAATCCAAATTATTTTTAAACTCTTGACTTTATGAAAACATATATACAGAATCATCCCATAGAGATCTATATAGTTCATACTACTCTGTGTATGTGTTTTTCTTATTAATAGTTAAATATTTAGTAGCTGAATTATACTATTATTCAGAAGAATAGATTTCTGGGTATTTGCAGAAATCTATAATTCAGTTCTTGTTCAAATGACTTGTGGTAACTCAAAAGGACTGCCATGTAAAACGGATAACCCTGAAGTGTATTCTTTTGTATATGGGGTATTGCTTCTAGGGTTTAGGACCCTCAAATGTCTCTATCTGTTCTTCTTGTTTCTACAGCACTTCTCAGTAGATAAGATTGTGTGGTCAGCATATGAAGTGACTTATCTTCACTATAAACCTAGAGAGACATTAGGTAGAGTAGGATATAAACCCTAGGAGCATTTTGAAAATAAGTCACTTGTAACAGGATACAGTCACTTTGCTACCGTCAAGGGAAGGGGTTTTACAGATTTGTTTTCTGGTTTCTCCTACTGTCAGTAACCTGCCATTAATGACCGCACCTACTTGACAAAAGACACTGTCACTATATTGAGCTACTCTATGACTATTTTTCCCTGGCCAACCAGCAGAGAGTATGCTGGGGGGGCATCCAAACAACTCCCACACCTTCTTAGTGCTTAACATACTATATTGTGCACCTAGTGGAAACACACTTTACACCCAGACAAATATCTCATATTTATAATACATTGGGTTTAGTAAACAAAATTGTAAAACTAGGCATTGACAGTGGAAAAGGTAATATAGGAGAAATAAAGTCACAGCAATTATAGCAATTGTAAGCGAGGGTTAACGTAATCATACTACAATAGTTGCAAAGGTAACACACCAGGGGATAAATGTATCAAGATCCGTTTTGTTAGCAATTTAAAATTGCCACAAATTGCGTGAGATAACCGGCGATCTGAGTCCCCAAGTTGCCATATGTATTAAGTAGCGATTTTTGGTCTGATCTCCAAAATCACTATTCATCTCTCACGATTTGCGGCAATTTCAAACTTGCCTGTGTTTAGCTCAAAATTGCCATTTGCAGGCCAATACTCATTTCTGATTGGTTGCAAGTTTTACATGCAATACTCTGGCGATTCTAGGCTCACTAACATTATATTATTATTATTATTATTATTATTATTATTATTATTATTATCATCATTATTATTATTAAAAAAATAAATGCATGGGGTCCCCTCGTCCAAGCTTGCGACTCTGGTATTGTCATTTGTGATGGGTTGCTTGTATTATATACAAGCATAGTATACGGTGTCTGTATACTGAGTGTTCCTATAGGGGAGGCCCGCACGTTTATTTTTTTTGTGGATCCCACTGCCACTAGCGGTCCTGCAATACAATTGGCTTTTTTGCCTATTGTTCCTAGGGGAATTTTTAAGCTATACTTCCTAACTCTCTTTCTTTGAGGCTTATTCTTCCCTGTGTTTTCTATATTTTTTTCTTCTTTGCCTGCACTCAAGTAGTGCGTATCCCTCACATGACCAGTATAAACATGTTTATCAGTAACGTTTTCTTACTCTCGCAGTGTCCACATCAGCTGGAATGTCCCAAACTTGCTGGAAAGTCCCAGATGCCCTGTAATTTTATGCAGCAATACCAACCACTGACACTGAGCTGGGTGAGAACATTAGTGTCCGTATTGACGGACTTCAAATTTTATTTTTTATTCTTTTTCCATGCTAACCTTAATCTGACAATAAGTACTTTATTTTATTATTCATCACAGAACCCACCCTGGCGCTGGGAGAAGTTTTCCTTCCTGATATTGTCCCGTGGCATTATGGGTGGAAATGAGAATCACTGGCCACGTGTGATTGGGCCAGTGCTGCGCAGACCACGCCATGTGCACTGTAATACATGCTGCTCTGATGGGAAATTACATCATGATGTCATTACAGCTCGGAGACATGGAAAGTATGTTTGAGAGGCTTATGATCTAACTCTCTGGATTCACTGATTATTGTTTGCACCTTTGCAATATTCCCCCCCCCCCCCAATTGTCTGGTGTTTTTGTTGTTTCACAAATTCAGTAATATTTACATTGCACATTATATTCCAAATAGCGCAGAAACCCACTGCCGCCTATTTTTTTGATACATTAGGACGGACACAGTTGAAGTAAGAAAACATTGTAGAGCCAACATGTGCCACAAATGCCTTAGTTTTGCACCAGTGTACCTGGATGGCATTCCCAGTGCATATTTAGGTGCATGCCTACCCTCCACTCTCTGGAGATACCACTAAAACCCAGAGGTATACTTATTAATTATAAACAACAAATCAACATCCAGCCTCCTGTCACTTGAGTACCACCCCTTTAAATAATCTAAACTCATTAGTTTTCCACTTAAAATACTGATTGGCTTTGTGTTATTTATGGCTAAATTTAATCATGATATCTGTATTGTTTTTATTAAATGTTTTTATTACATGTGGCAACTTATGTGAGAGATGGTTTATTGCAGTGCTCAAAAAGCCCTTGAAAAGGACCTCAGTGCAACACGGAAGTGCAAAATGGCTCTTCTTAAAAGTCTACCAGTTCTGAAGTCCTTTTGTCGAATGGAAGCTGCCAAGCGCAAAGCAAGAAACACCACTAAAATATGCCCACTGTACCCCTTTAATTGCTATATATACATTTTAATGTTGCTCCCCACTGCATGTGCAAACTTCTGCTCCCACACAAATGACACCATCTTGTCAATGTGTAGCTGATGATTTGCATTTTATAAATAACCTCCAAAGTATTTTATCATATTTTTGTTTATAATGCTAATTAATTCCTTCTTAGGGATCTCTACCGTTGTGCTAGAACATGCGAGTGGGGGGACCGCCTGCCAGCACTGATTTCTAATGATACCTCTCATCCTGATGAACCAGAGAATGGGGAAAAGACTCTTGCTTCCTGATAACTGGAAAAGTAATGAACTGAACTGACAGTGAGGCTCCTCTGTAAACTATGGGATATGACCCCCAAAGCTGTGGAATCATTGACTCTTATCAATTTTCCCATTTTTTATTTTTTTATGCAATTTTTTTTATATTTATGTTTGTTAGAAAAACAATCCTTAATATATGCAAACGGTGAATGTGAGAATTTCCATATGTTATCCATATACTTAACGTGCATAGGTTTTGTGATGTTGCTTGATATTACAACAATGAATTGGAGACAACTGAGTCCTGTAAGCAATGTATGAAGATCTATCGGTCTGCCTAAGTAGTGCTACATTAAATATTTTTTTTGTCTATTTGCAAAGTAAAAGAACATCAGTCTTACCTTCCAATTGAAATGACTTAAGTGCTCTTCATGTTTTGTAATTCACTGGTACAAGTAATTCTATCACGAGACGAGACATTTAGCACAAAGAAAATGCCAGAAATCCACTATCTCAGATCTTAAAATAATATTTGGGTTTACATAAATAGAGTTTTATAAAATAATAGTAACAAAAAATAGTGTTACTGATTTCTAATTAGGAAATATTTAGCTATTTTTATTACTACACATTCATAGTAAATGATTTGGCATGTGTGTGTAGTCACGAATTTCTTTGAATAAGAATATACATTATTTATTGTAAAATGTCTGTTTTATGAAACAATGCATATTAGAAGTGTACACAGGTGTTTCATTCTAGCGCGCTGTGGGTGGACTGCATCCTGTCTCTAGCAGTCTAGCTGTTTCTTCTAATTCTCTAATTATGATAATGAGTGCTAAAGTGTGTACTACCTATTCCTGGATTTAAGGACCTTGGACCTGATTCATTAAGGATCTTAACTTGAGAAACTTCTTATTTCAGTCTCCTGGACAAAACCATGTTACAATGCAAGGGGTGCAAATTAGTATTTTGTTTTGCACATAAGTTAAATACTGACTGTTTTTTCATGTAGCACACAAATATCAACTTTAAATTTCAGTGTACAAATAAGCTATCAAGTATCTGTGTGCTACATGAAAAAACAGTCAGTATTTAACCTATGTGCAAAACAAAATACTAATTTGCACCCCTTGCATTGTAACATGGTATTGTCCAGAAGACTGAAATAAGAAGTTTCTCAAGTTAAGATCCTTAATGAATCAGGCCCCTTGTGGACAAATAAGATATACCTCCAAGACCCTGTTCAATCAAGTCAACTAATGAAAATATAGAACGTCTTCTTTGAGTCACCACGTCCTTAGAGGTTCTCGGAATGGGCATGAGCTTAAATTAATATTTCTGAATTATGCATAAACTGAATAACTAAAGATGTATATAAACCAGACTATTGTAAGCACATGTATGCTTTTGTATTGAAGCTTTCTGAGATGTATACATTCTGTTACATGGCTGCTGTGTTAAACCATTTATGAAATATACTTGGAAGTAAACTTTTTATTACTTCATTTTCTTTTGCTCTGGATAATCTGCCATTTCTACCTCAAAGTATATCGTATCAAGTAATTTGGAACTGTCAGGTGTTTCCTCAATAAACTTATTTTGGACTTGTATGAAGGAATTAAAGTAGAACTCTACCCAAACCTAATTGTAATTTCTCAGTCATGCCATTTGCTAACCATGGGGTGTAGAGGGCGCTGTGCTGGGAGTAAGGCACTAATAAAGTAACAACTTGTCTGACCTGCTTCCTCCCCTGTACGGAGACGCACCAGTTTTTTTCCCCAATTAGTAACAAACAAGTTCGCATTACGATGCTACAGATCTGTCTGTAATGGATACTCTGGAACCAGAAGTGAATATGTACAATTAATAAACTTGCTTCTATAATGAAATTGATCTGAGGTGCAGGGATGGCACATGCGTCCTTGAGGATGTGATTGATGTGGTCACAGCTTGTGTGGTGGTAAGTGACTGAAAATAATAAGGTAATATCACAAGTCATTAGTATATAGTCTTTTTGCCATGTTGTCTCTTATAGGCTTTTTAGAGCTTGTGTAGTGTCTTTAAGGAAACTTCTTTGTTGGCAAACTGGTGGTTGCAGGAAATATATTCGGATAGATTTGCAGTGCAGTTTATGCCTGAAACAGTTGGTCTGCCTGCTGGTTGTTCCAACGTTTTATGTATCTTCGGGAGATAGTACAGAACTGGGAGTCTTTGGTTTTGATGTGGATGAATTCAAATTTTTTTTTATTCAGTATTTCTTTCTTGACTGCTTCTTTGAAAAATATTTAGAGCTTTTCTGGTAAATGGATGTGGAATCTGTAGGAAGTGTCTCCTATGTGGTCTCATCTTCCAACAATCTTTTTTTGCTTCTTTGCTGTAACCTGATTTTTCCTGTATGACTATTCAACTGCCCTTGTCGACCGTTTTGATTGTAATTTCTTTCATTTTGTTCAGTTGTTTCAGAGCTATTTTTCAGTTTGTGTTAAATTGCAATATCCAATGTGTTTTTTCATTTTGATGTTTCTATGGTCTTTCTCGACTATTCCTTGGAAAGTTTCTATATTGGAGCCTTTGAAGTAGTGTGGGAAGAAGGTAGTTTTGTGATATGATTCAGTGATATGATTTACACTGATTCTGCTGAATATTATATACATTCGTGTTCTTCACACCATATGCTGTACGCTTCTTTTCAGTAACTGAGATATTTCACAAGTATTGGTGCACTTAGACCATATTTTCCTGCTAAAATTCAGGAGTCCATATGTTCAGTAATCAACGCCATAGAACAGGACGAATTTCTCACCTCCATGAACATAAAAGAAGCGTATTGCCACGTCCCAATATGGGAAAGCCTCCACAACCTTCTCAACTTTGCGGTGGAATCGTCCCATTACCAATTCAAAGGACTAGCCTTTGGTCTGGCTACTGCACCAAGGGTATTTACAAAAGTTATGGCGGCCATGGCTGCTCTCTTATGGACCAAAGCGGTGACAGTTATACTTTTTGATAAAGACAAGCTCTGCCCCTCTTCTACTGACCCATTTGTTTGATCTATCATCTGTGCAATTACTGCTACAACTCTTCTCCTGACCCATTTATGTTTGACGTTGGAAATGCTGGAATTGCATGACTGGAACAGCCTTGTCCCAGTCCAGCGCATCAGTTTTCTGGGTCCCCTCTTCGACAACAGGTGTCAAAGAATGTTTTTACCAGGGGAGAATATTCTGGCTGTTCAGAAACAAGCAAAAGCAGTGTTCTCTTTCAGGTAAGTCTTCATCCTCCATTGCATGATGCTGATGGGGAGGATGGTGTCTTGCTTCGATGTGGTGCAGTTTGCTCACTTCCACTTCCTTTTACCTCTGATTCCTATTGTACCTTGGATACTGAAGAAGGCAAAGAGAGAGGGGGTGCCAGTCATTCTGGTAGCACCAGACTGAGAAGTTAATGATACACCGATCTTCTAAGCATGTGTTAAGAAATAGAAGCTCTCCTGTTTGTTTGATCTATCATCTGTGCAATTACTGCTACTACTATGTGTTGTATCATTCCTGCAGTTCATTGATTCAGGTGGTTGCTAGACAAATAGTTACAAGCTTCATTCAGCTCTAAGTATGGCAGCCTATAATCATTTAAACATATAGCTAATCATCCTGCAGTTCTGATTGGTGCTGCTGCCTTTATAAACCTCTTCCTAGCAGCATACCAATGCTGGTGATAGTTCCTGCTTGGGAAGAGGGGAAATGTGGATGAGTTTGATTGGGATGATGGATTGCAGGCAAGGATTTGGGAAGGGGGGGGGGCTGGAGCAGAGAGAGGGGATAAGACAGGACACAGAGTTAGTAGCAATATCTCCTGTAGTCAGGAGAAGGAGTGAGGCAAGGAGGAAGATGTGAGTGGAGGAGGAGAAGGTGGGGTATTATTGAGGTGGGGAGAGGAGGATGGGAAGGGTGGTTAACAAGAAAGGAACATATCAAAGGGAGTCTTTTGCTAAAGGGTTGATTGAAGTTGATGGAGGAATGAAGACTCGGGGGTAAGGCAGGAGGCACTGAAGATGTGCCTGAGGGAATCCTCTAGTTGAAAGAACCTCTGTTAGTAACCACAGAGCTAGGTAATACGCATGCAGGCCAATTATGTCGAGTCTTTACAGTGATTTGATGAATGTACTTGGTGTCTATGATTGGGGTCCAAGAAGTGGCCTCAGGCTATTTGAAATCTTATTCAGCAATTCAAGGGTGTTTTTAGGGGCGGGGAGGTGGTCCAGTATAGGGTTTCAGGAGCGCTAGACACATGGAACAGGAGTATTCTCATGGAAAATGTATAAAATGCCAAATCAGGTTCTTTATTATTTTGCAACACTGTTTTAGAACAGTTTGTAGTGTACATGTCAAAATTCCTGCTTTCTACACCCAAAAGGGTTGTTGATTACCTAATGGGGGTGGGATTTAGCACAAAGTGGTACAGCATAGGCAGACTATTGTGTGGTTTTGGCAGATTGGGATGTAGTCAAATGTGTCACAATTGTCCCATTGTGAAAGTTGTCAGGTTTGCAGTTGGATGACCTATTTCCTTAAAATGTATCTACTGGTAAGTAATTTTGTATGAGAAACCTAGAAAAAGGCTTGGTCTGGGCACAACATTCATCTCAGCCAAGAGTGGTACACAGGTTCTGGTGCAAGAGAAGGAGCAGAAGGTCATGTGTTGTAGAACCAGGGTGTGCATATAAGGAGTTTTTAAATAATGAAGGGCCTTCTTTCTTCCTCAGACTTTTACCTTTTTGTCTAAGGACTCTTTCTTTGTTCATGTTAGAAAGAAGGAAACACCACACCACAGCAGGAAAACTCCCAGGAGTAAACACACACTTTAGTAAAAGAAAGGATTTAATCAACTTTTCAGTCATATAATTTCCATTTAAAACCCTTTCACTGAATGAACCTTGCTTCTTTTTTTAAAGTGGTTCAGGTGGATTACTCAAAAGATTTACTACCCCATTTAATTTTTCTGACACTGGTTAAAAAAGCTACTTTAGTGTATTTTTATTTTAAATAAGAGCAAGTCTGCCTTATGATCAAACAATGTTAAACTATATAAGCAGTGAGTTTAAAATTTAGATTCTCTGGTACTAAATCAGCCTTGTAATGCACCAATAGCAAAGTGATTTGTTACAGTAATTTGCTGTGGTTTATCTTATCCCTTAATATATGAATAATTTACTTTAGTTTATTATTTAACACATTCCTAATCACATTCACCTTCTAAATTGTTATACATGTAAATCAATAGATAAAATATCCAATAATAATATATAATAACCAGTCCTTCTAAAATACATTAGTAATATGAATAAGTACATGGTTGTATTGTAATATTGGTATATGAATTTTCCAATCCCTATATTAACATGTCAATCCTTTACTAATTACCTGCTCAATATATTACCTGTTACCTCAATGTTACTCGTCAGTAACAACAGTCATTCCTGTAAGTCCTGTTAGAATATATAATAAAAAGATCTGACCAGTTTTTTTTTTACAACAGTGTTGACTAGCTTGGTGGCATATTCACATCTTCTTTTCAGAGAACGTTGATTGAAGTGTGCTCTGTATTGCTGTGTGGTACATCAATGAAGACTTTCGATACTTTAGGTTATCCTCTTTCTAGCCTTGAAGCAATCTTTAATTTATGGCTCAATACAATAATTCTATTGCTGAATGTTATGCCACCTGTCACTGCCTAGTAATGTCACAGTGTTCATTTACTGCTGCAATACTTGAATACTATGTACTCCTCCTTATATTCTTTAGTAGACCTCTAGATGCGTAATGTCATGGCATGTCATTTTATTTTAGCATTTAAGATTTCCATTCCTTAAAACAGTTTTTTTCAGATGTTATGATATCTGCACACTCTTTATTATTATTATTATTATTATTATCATCAAGTGGTCCGCAGCACCATACGGAGGTCATCCACTAATAAAGTACATGGTATTCCAGGACAAGACAGGAAACATAACAATACAAGTCACAAGATAGGGCAATGAGGTGCAAGGAGTATAATCAGCGCAAGCTGAAACATGTGCCTATAATGGGTGGGTGCAGCTAACAGGATCAGAGCAACTGATTGGGGAGCAAATACTATAGAGGTGTGGAGTATAGGGGCAGAAAGTCCAGGGAGGAGGTGTACAACTTAGTTGGTGTGCAGAAGGCATAGGTAATGAAAAGAGGAGAGCAGGAGCAGACCACCCAACTGTTCCAATTACAGCCAGACAGGGTCATGCTCCCTGTCCTGCTAAAGGTATAGACATGTTGTAAGGTATGCGAGTACTTACAATCTAGAGGGGAAGGGGCAGACACATGGGTGATACATAGGACTGAATAATTCTTATTCTCTTTTACCCTCCCTTTCCAATTAGACATTTCTTCTGATATCTACTGCTCACTTACAATTCTGAGTAAGTTCAATTATATTTATTTAATGATTCTTCTCTTCTTTTATTGTTTTCTCTTTGAAAGTTTATTTAGTACCCCTATTTATCTTCAGTTAAACTTTTTAATTATACTGCTCTTTGAGGCATACATGGGAATTCAAATCCCTACCATGTGTCTTCTCATTTCCAGGTACTACAGCACCCAAACATCGCTGATTTTCCTGCACACCTCTACGGGGTGCAAGGAAAAATCTGTAAAAATACAAAGCCGTGGAGTGCCTTTACAACTGTTCTAGAGGCATTTTGCTGGGATTTGAATCCCCCCATAATGTTTTAGCCTTCCTTTTCTCAGCACTCCTCAGTCTCTAGAAGCTATTCTCCTAACTGCTTTTTATTCAAACTGTACAACACTGCCTGCACAAGCCTTTCTCCCATTAACTCAGCGGTTGTGGATATGGCTATACTTGCTCTGAAAGTCAAGTACTCACCTTCTTTCCTCTTTCCCTGTCTCTAATCGAGAGACAAGGGATAAAAATTACAGTATCCTGCTGTGGTGTAGTGCATGCTGCCAAATTATTTTCTGCTTTTCATGAAGAGGTTGGGAACATTATACTTTCACACTTCATCTCCCATCCCATGCACAGTGTGGGTAGCAATAACTATCGAGGCGTTGGCATTAAAAAAAACTGCTTATCCCCTTTATGATTAAGATCTGCTACTATGTAGTAAAACATCAAGGGTACTGTTTTTTTACACACTTAGGCTAGGTACACACTGGAGGATTTTCAGCCAACTATCGGCCAATCACCCGATAAATGACTGCTCGGCCAGATATCACGTTAGTGTGTATACTTACACTATGAACGACAGTCGTTCCAAAGTGCCGATTGTCGTTTCATTTGGTTGGTCGTACTGTTGCTAATCTCGTTTCAATCGGTCATTCTGAGACTTAATTTTAGTTTCAGAGTCACACAAGCTAACGAAATTCGTTATGACATGTGGATAGCTATAAAAAGGCAGTTAATCAGTGGGACAGGAATGAATGCATATTGTGCTATCATTCTCTAAACGACTAGAGGACCAGATGAAGACTACAGATCTGAACAGATGAATCGCCCAAGTGGTCGAACATTCAGTCATAGTTACAATCATTGTAGATGAAAGGTTGGTCGGAAAATTCTTAAATGTGTACCTAGCCTTATAATCATTCCTAACTCTTATGCTCCAGCCAACTGTGCTTTCATTGACAGAAAGGAAAATTGTTAATTAGATGTGGAACCATGCCAGTAATCAATGTTAACACTCATGAATTCTGACTTCTAGTATTATTATACAGAAGGTTTTTTTTTAAAAAAAAACAACCCTTTCAATGTAGAAAAATGTTACTGTCTGGATATTTTTATTTTGCAATTAGGATTTTATTTATTGTTTTTTTCAAGGCAATTTTGACCTCCTTATTTCTTAGAGTATAGATAATTGGGTTCAGGGCAGGGGTCACTACAGCATAGAGAAGAGATACGAGCTGGTCTTGGTCCAGTGAGTAGTTAGATGTTGGCCTCATGTACATGAAGCTGATACTTCCAAAGAAGATGATGACAACGATTAGGTGAGAAGCACATGTGGAAAATGTTTTGCTTCTACCCACATTTGTGTGGATTTTCAGAATGGCTGAGATTATATGGACATAGGACACCAAGGTGAGCACAAAGGAGCTGAGACCTAATAACCCTCCAGCTGTGAGGATGAATACTTTGTTTAAGAAAGTATCAGAACACGCAAGCTTGAGCATTGGTGGAATATCACAGAAGAAATGAGAGATCCTGTGTGAATCGCAGTAAGATAATTGGGCTGTCAAAATGGTATGTGTAATTGAGGCTACAAAGCCAGTGAGCCAGAGACCGATGGCTAATTGGAGGCACATTTGTTTATTCATGATGGTGGTGTAGTGCATTGGGTTACAAATAGCCATATATCTGTCAAACCCCATGACTGAGAGGAGCAAACACTCTGTGCTACAGCATGAGACATAGAAATAGAGTTGAGTCATGCACCCTCTGTATGAAATCTCTGAACTTCCACCTGCAAGACCCATAAGCAACTTGGGCACAGTCACTGAAGAGTAGCAGATGTCCAGAAAAGAAAGGTTTCCAAGAAAGAAATACATAGGTGTATGCAGTTTCCCTTCTGCCCATATAGTTGTGGTAATAGTGAGATTTCCACCAAGTGACGTGAGATATAAAAGCAAGAATATGACAAAGAGTAAATACTGAATTCTTTCATCATTGGATAGGCCAGACAGAGTAAAATCCGGCTCTGATGTCCAGTTCAACCAGTTCATCTTAGAGACTACCTACCTGGTGAATAAGATTACAGAGAATATGTTACATAGCATTTATAAAAAAAATAAAAAATCATAGAGCCAACATAGGTTTTAGCTAAGTAGCTACTTACTAGACTAGATTACAAAGTGTTACATAGCACTAATAAGATTACACTGACATAAAGCTTACCGGTATATAGGTTTCATGCCTTTTTCTAGACTAAACATTTGCACAGCTCAACACCATTAAATACCCTAGAAGACAGTAGTGTTGATTAAAAGCTAAGTGTAAATTTCTAGACACACAGGCACCAAATGAGTACAGTGGAGAGAATGGATCAAGGCAGTAATATCAATAAATCAATCCAAACTAAAGCTAATGCTGTGATCACAATTGCTCATAATAATTATAAAGTTGCTGAAATATCTACCATCCACCACAAAGACAGATTATATATATATATATATATACACACACACACACACACACACACGTCTAATCATTTAAGGAGTCAACCAGAGCATGGGCTTTTGGATTATGTTTATTGCTGTGAATGTTTCATTTGTTTGCTGAAGACACAGCCAAGACTGTTTATCCATCCTGACAAGTAAAATAAATGTCAAAGTGCTTCAGAGAAACCTGTGTGAGCAGCCATCTGTTTGCACGCTTTTCACAGGTGCTGTCATCGTGGGATGTGCAAAAGACAGCTAGATCATTGCTGTCCCTCAAGCAGGGCCGGTGATAGGGTCCATGGCGCCCTAGGCATCACCCCGTCTTTCCTTACCTCACCACCGCCGCCTCTCTGCTCCGTCTCCTCCCCTCCATTTACTGACACTAGTGAGTGGAGGGGAGGAGATGGAGCTGAGAGGCGGCGGTAGTGAGCAATAGCCTCTTCCCCCCTCCCCCGTGCATCTGAATGCTGTGCGGCGGCCGTGATAGGTATGGTCAGCGGTTGCCGCACAGTTTTAGGCAAGTGCCTAACCTTGCCTAATGGGAGCACCGAGCCTGCCCCCAAGCCAACAAATCCAGAGTGGTGAGTTATGCAAAACCTCTACTACATTGATTGTTTGCTGCATGCAAAAGTTGGAAAAAAGCCTGCTTATTTCAAATGTTTGTTTGCAAATGTGTAAAACTGTTTACTACAAAATCTTTGCTGCTAATGTGAGGAATTTATAGGTGACACAAACCTTAATCACAAAGCGAATTCCACCTCTCTTCAACACCTTCTCACCCCAATTTATACCTTCTCCTCCCCTGATCAGGCAGTACCCCACTTTCACCAAACCCTAGCAACTGCCATTGATCAAGTGACTCCAGCAACTTTATATACTCCGCGTAAACTTCGCTGCCAACCGTGGCACACTAAAGTAACATGAACTCTACAAAAACTCATAATGCAGAACGTCACTGGCGTAAATCTTGTACCTCAAATGATTTCATCACATATATCGCTATCTACCACTCCTATAGAAATGCTAATCTATACTCAGGCTTCTAACCCCAAACGCCTTTTTAACACATTTAAATCTCTTCTCAATCCTCCCACCCCAAACCCTTCGACTACCATCAGTGCCTGGGATCTTGCTTCCTATTTCATGGACAAAATAGATAAGATCATACTTGAAATGGTATTATCTCCCTTAACAGGGGCGCACCCAGGGGGGGTTTCCTAGTCTCCAGAAACCCGTGTCCTACCTGGGACGCTGTATGATTACAGTGGCTGGCCCCTCTCCCGGGACCAGCCACTACTGCTTGTAGCTTGGGAGGATCGTCTCCCAGTCAGTCCCCTGCTGTGTGAGCACAGCTCTCTGCCGGCAGTTTGGCCCCGCCCCTTCCTCCCACACAGCCAGCATGGGTGTAATGCAGGAGGCAGCAGAAGAAGGTAAGTGTGTGTGTATATGTATATGACAGCTTACATGTATGTGTGTTTGATCCTGTGTGTGTGTGTGTGTTTGTGTATGTGTGAGTCTGTGTATATGGCAGTTTACATATCTGTGTTTGTGTGAGTCTGTGTTTATCTGTGTATATGGCAGTTTACATATCTGTGTTTGATCCTGTGTGTCTTTGTGTATGTGTGTCAGTCTGTGTTTGTCTGTGTATATGACAGCTTACATGTCTGTGTTTGATCCTGTCTGTGTTTATCTGTGCTTATCTGTGTATATGGCAGTTTACATGTCTGTGTGTTTGATCCTGTGTTTGTTTGTGTATGCGTGTGTCTGTGCTTAACTGTGTATGTGGCAGTTTACATGTCTGTGTGTTTGATCCTGTGTGTGTTTGTGTATGCGTGTGTCTGTGCTTAACTGTGTATGTGGCAGTTTACATGTCTACGTATTTGTGTATATGTGAGTCTGTGCTTGTCTGTGTATGGGACAATTTACATGTCTGTGTGTTTGACCTGATGTGTGTTTGTAGCCACGCCCCTACACATGCTGGTCATGCCCACTGGTATCGTGGCGTGGAAACCCCCCTCATCGAATCCTGCGTTTGCCCCTGCTTACCAAACAATCAGCTCAATTCCTTTGTAGCACCCTCTGACACTCTCTCTTCATTTGATCCCACAAACGAAGAGGAAGTTTCTATTCTCTTCTCATCTTCCTCCTGTCCTCTTGATCCCATACTCTCACAAATTGGAAGGTCCCTGTCTCCTGTGCTTATTCCACCTCTAACTAAGATCTGTAATCTCTCTCTCTCTCTCTCTCTCTCTCTCTCTCTACTGGTATTTTTCCATCACTATTCAAGCATGCAGTGATTACTCCTATTTTGAAAAAAACAAAATTCTGACCCAAACTATCTTTCAAATTACCGCCCTATCTCTCAGGTCCCATGCCCCTCCAAGGTTCTCAAGAAAATAGCCTACTCTCGCCTCACACACTTTCTTACAGCAAACAACCTACTGGATTCTCTTTAGTCAGGCTTTTGACCTCAACACTCCACAGAGACTGCGCTGACCAAGGTTGTAAATGATTTGATCACAACAAAAATTGAAGGCCATTACTCTCATCTAATTCTCCTAGACCTCTCTGCTGCATTTGACACTGTTGACCACTCTCTCCTCATATAAACACTACAATCCCTAGGTCTTGAAGGCACTGTCCTATCCTGGTTCTAATCCTACCTATCTAATCACTCAGTGTTAATTTCTCTGGATCCACCTCTGCTCCGCTTCCTTTATCAGTTGGAGTACCACAAGGCTCAGTCCTAGGTACTCCGCTGTTCTCTATCTACACCACTTCTCTTGGAAAACTAATAAGCTCCTTTGGATTTCAGTATCATTTCTATGCGGATGATACACAAATGTATCTTTCCTCTCCTGATCTCTCACCATCTGTGTTGTTTCGCGTTACTGACTGTCTTTCTGCCATTTCATCTTGGATTTCTTCTCGCCAACTCAAAATCAATCTTTCAAAAACTGAATTAATAATATTCCCACACAAAAACACACACTTCCTGCCTGACATTTCTATTTCTGTTGATAACATGGCCATAAATCCCACCCCGCAAGCTTGCTGCCTAGGTGTGATCCTTCACTCACAACTATCCTTTGTTCCCCACATTGACTTTATATCTAAATCATGTTACATACATCTAAAGAACATTTCCAGAATACACACATATCTCACACAAGACACTGCGAAAATCATCTTCCGCATCGACTATTGCAATTCCCTCCTTACTGGTCTTCCCAAAATCAGACTTAAAGCCATACAATCTATATTGCACGTAGTAGCTAGATTGATTTTCCTTGCAAACTGTTCAGTCTCTACATTGGTAGCCTGTTTTTTTAACGAATCCAATATAAACTTACTACTAACAAACAAGGCCGTCAACAAAATTGCACCATCATTCATCTCCTGACTTGTCTCAAAATATCTCCCATCTCATCACCTCCGTTCTGCACAAGATCTGCGTCTCTCTTCCACTCTCATCACATCCTCTCATTCCCTGTTACAGGACTTTTTTTGGGCTGCACACACTTCCCTCCCACGCACAGTAAGACTTTCCTCTAGTCTTTAAAACTTCAAGTGTTCTCTGAAAACCCACCTCTTCAGACAAGCTTATGATATTCCTCAACCAGCATCTTAATCTCCTTAGGTTACCCTATTACCACCCTCTACACAGCTAACACACGATAACAACCCTCTGACCAACATTGCTGTGTGACTGATCACACAGCCCACTCAATACTTTTTACCTTTGCATTCTAACTGGTCCAATGTGCAATATCATGTAACATAGGGCCCACTTACCTCTCTGTCTGTATGTCTTACCCAGTATTGTTTTATTACTGTTTATTCCCAATTGTAAAGCGCTACGGAATTTGCTGGCGCTATTTAAATAAATGTTGATGATGTTGATGAAATGTGTAAAACCGTTTATTACAAAATCTTTGCTGCAAATGTGTGGGGTTTATAGGTGATGCAAACCTTAACCACAAAGCAGGTGTATGAAATTGATTGATGGTTGTTTGTTGTGAACTAAAAGTGACATACAGCCGTTCCCACAAACAAATCTGTTTTATTTATGCTTAGAGAAGCAAAGTTTCATTTTCCTTCACACCAAAATAGCAATATGGAGGAACTCTTGAGGGCTCTGGTGAATGTGACCACTAGGCAGCAGGAACAGTAGGGGGCATTACTAGCTGTAGCTGCTACACAACAAGCATAGCAGGCCCAAATGTTACAGGTTGCAGAGGCCCAGATAGAGAATACCAAACTCTTGCGTAAAGAGCTAGCACAAGTGAGACAGGTGCATGATGTGTCTGAGGTGCCTGTCTTGCAGAAAATGCAGAAAATGACCATCTCTGATGATGTGGAGGCATATCTCTTAGCCTTTGACAAAGTCGCCACAAGACTAAAATGGCCGCCAGGAACCTGGGCAGAGAAGCTGGCGCTATATTTGAGCAGTGAAGCTCAGCGTGCTTATGTTGATGTAAATGATGAGCAGGCTGCTGACTATCAGGAAGTAAAAGCTGAAATCTTGGTCCGGATAGGTGTGACTGGAGCAGGGAGAGCTCAGCGCTACCATGACTGGCGTTATGTACCAGGAAAATCGGTTCGCTCACAGATGGCTGATCTCTTTAAAGTGATAAAGATTTGGTTGCAGCCAAATACCAATACACCTTGCCGTATGGTGGAGATACTGGCAATTGACCATTGTGTCCGTTGGCTGGAAAGGAGCTTACAGAGATGGCTGCTACAAACGGATCCACAGTCTTATGAGGAACTTGCGATGGCGATAGACCATTACTCAGCACTGCAACACATGTCTAAGGCTCCAGAAGACAATCCAAAGCTATTGCTCAAGCCAAAGTGGACACCATGGCTGGCAGAGCCAGTGAGAAAGATTCTCCACCTATTTGTTTTGAATGTAATGAACCTGGGCACTTCCGTGCTGAATGTCCAAAGCAACAGGAACCAATGGACTATGGATGCTGAATACAGGTCTACGACCGCTACTCGTCCCAAGTCTCACCCAAGGAAACAAAAGGGGAACTTGAGCCAATCATTTATTAGTGACACTGCCATGGAGACTTTGGGGTCAGCAGAGGAAGCTGACAACTGGTTCACAGTTTCAATACTCATTTCATTGCAGGACTTTGCTAGGGATCAACATAATGATGCTAGCGTAGAAACTGCATTCAGATCTGTGGTAAAAATGAATGATGTGGTGAAAGCTGCCAGGCCTGCAGAATGAGTACCGTATTTCTTAATTAAAGAGGATTTGTTTTATAGGGCGGGGGTTGTTCAGGGAAAGAAAATTGAACAGTTCTTAATACCGCAGGTACACGTGCCTTTAATATTAGAAACCGCACACACATCTTTGTAGGGGTCATTTAAGAGAGGATAAGACTCGTGAAAGAGTTTTACTACGCTGTTACTGGCCAGGAAAACATAGGGCTTGTCAAAGTCAAATAATTGGATGAAAGAAAGTATATCGATTAAAATTGTTTTACCGTGCGATTGCGATCAGTATGCCACATGTCATGGCGCAATCGCACAATAAATAGCGCACACATAAACTCGTACTTACATATTCACTTGTATATAGTTCATTTTTATAATAGTTCCAATCCACAGTCGTTTATGAACAAATGTTATTTAGTTTATAGTTAAATATTGTAATGTTATATGCACTTTAGTGATATTTAAAGTTCATGTCACAGGAAGCATGTCATGTTTGGTATCATTCTAATCCCCTATTTATCCGCAACCGTCCGGTTCATTCGCCGAAAGGATCGCACATTGCGTGCTCTAGTTATCGATGATAGGGAATAAATGATTAGAATGATATTGTCTGTGTGATGCTATTAGACCAGTTTGAACTAGTTCTTGGTGGGAAAACTAAGTATGCATCTTTTGGAGTAACCAAGCCCACCCCTAGATGGCATTGTTTGAACTGGCCAATGACCTGCATTACACTGGACCTTCCTGAAACCTGAACCTATGGAAGCAAGCCACATCATCTGTATTGTTTTCACTGTATCACTGTATAACAGGGGCTCTGGGACCAGCAGGCAGTCACATTGACCACAGACTTCAGGACTAAATGACTGTATGCTGGACCCAGCATTGCGCAGTACCACGCACAGTATGTATCGACTGTACTGTACTTATTTATTATTGAACTGTGATACTTTTGCTTTTGCTAAATAAATTGCTTGTGCTTTGGAACCACACAAGTCGCATAGACAATAATTATTGGAGAAAATACTTTAACAGGCTGTAAAAAGCTGTTGCTTATTCTGCCCAAACTGTAAAAATACCTCTCCAAACCCTGACTACAGGGCCCCATTCTTGTATAAGAAGAAGAGAGATAAAGTCCACCAGTTGAATAAAAGTCAAAAACGACAAGTTAAACATGTCACTATTCTAAAAACCTAGCATGAGGAGACCCCACTCACAGGGTATAGACTAGGACGTAGCTGTTAGGAACCCCTCCAGCCGGCACAACACAACCCGGGGTCTACTCTGCCAATCAGGTGTTCACTGGAGCCCCTGATGGTGGAGACAGGCTGGGCTGCAGACTGACAGAGGGTCGTGAAGTGTGTACCGGCTGAGGAGAACCCAGGCAAGCGTAGTGGAGTCCAAGCAGAGGTCAAGGGCCGGCAGCAGATAGCAGATCTGATAAACAAAGGTCAGGGGTCATGAGCAGACAGGGAGGTCGATATTCAAGCCAGAGGTCAAGGTCACGAGAAACACAGGCAGGGTCCAAATTCAGGCAAGGGTCATACACGGGTAATCAGTAGAATTTCCAACAGACAGGAACAAGGCACAGAGCAGGTCAGCAGACTGGCAAACAGAAGCTATAACCGGCAATGAGGCAGCAGACCTCATTGCCTTAAATACTGTCAGCAGCCAATCAGAGCCTGGCTCTGACAATACACAGCCCCTTGTATAATTGCTTTAATGCATTAATTAGCCCACAGGCTAGTGGCGCTGATGTGCGCACGCGCCCGGCTTTGTTTCATTGCCGGGACGCGGCGCTGGATAGAAAGTGTCTTGGCAACGGCCGGGTCATAGCCGGAAGTGGCGTCCCGGTCGTCATAACGATGGCCGGGACGCAGGTGAGTGAGTCGCGGCGGCTGGGCACCGCCGCGGTTCGTAACAGTAGCTGGACGAAGCTAAGTGGAGAGGTTGTGGAAATTGGGACACTTTGCCACCATCTTCTAGAGGAAATTAGTGGGGTATTCCTGGGAAACCATAGCCTAAAGGTGCAGAGATGGTTAAATCTGCACACACACACACACACACACACACACACACACACACACACAGAGCAGGAGACCAGGTGACCAGGTGGAGCACCTGGTCTAATCAATTAAGGAGTCAGCCAGAGCAAGGAAGCTTAAAAAGCTGGGTTTGATCTGTGTGTAGCAGACTGGTGCCAACAAGTGGCCAGTAACCAGTTAGGGACCTAACTGTTACAGCCAGAGTTTAGGGCTATTGGATTATGTTTATTGCTGTGAATGTTTCATTTGTTTGCTGAAGACACTGCCAAGACTGTTTATCCATCCTGACAAGTAAAATAAATGTCAAAGTGCTTTAGAGAAACCTGTGTGAGGAGCCATCTGTTTACACACTTTTCACAAGATATAGATAGATAGATAGATTCCAGGGGAGGCGACACTCAAGGATTTAAGACAAATTGAATTGTAGTTTGTGTCAAAAGGGTTTATTTAATCCATTCCAACGTTTCATCAGTATAATACTTTTCCCAGGGACATGATGATGTCTCTGAGGAAAGTATTATACTGAAATGTTGGAATGGATTAAATAAACCCTTTTCATACAAACTACAGTCTGTCTTAAATCCCTGAGTGCTGCCTCACCTGGAATCTATATATTGTACTATCCATACAAGTGAAGTACCGAGGAAGGTAACAGGGTAATGTACACATGCTATTTGTGAGTGCCAAGCACCAGGATACTATATATATATATATTATATATATATATATATATATATATATATATATATATATATATATATATATAATATCTATACATACACACACACACTAGGGTGGTGAAGACAGCTTGGTTTGCCAGCCCAGATTTTTCTCAAGGGGTGTCTAACTATGCAACTGCTAGTCACCTAAACCACTGATTATATATTGACACACATAAAGAGGTGAAATAGACAATGTCACTCATTTAGAGACTTAGGCGCTCATGTAGATCTGGACCCTAGACTGGTATCACCATAATCTGGGGGATGAAAAGTGTGGGGTCCCCCCAAAATTGGCGTCACCTGCACTACGCTATGCTAGCCAGGGCTGATGGCACTATAGTAGGGAAACCTGGGCTGGTGTGGGGACCCCCCACAATAGTGTCAACCAGCCCTAGACCAGTTAGCAAAGAGGGAATTCCCAGGGGGATCAGGGCAGCTCTGTGCTAAGAGAAACAAGCCACCTGGTGACAGCCCTAGGGCTATTCCCACTCTCCTGGCATTGTGGGTGTGGGTTAATGGGTTAATTTAAAATTATAGTGCTGCATCTTTTCATGGTACACTGCTCACCCCAGCATCTTCCAAAAAGAAGAGAAGTGACCAACTGTCAATTTTTTAATAGAATGTTACTGACACAAGAGAGAGTGTAATTGAGAATAGCTAGAAAGGGAAGTATATGTAATGATTGTACTTTAAATTTCTATACAAGCATTTAAATATTCCCTTTTACAGTATATTGGTGGTAAAACTATCACCTTCTGGTTTACTTGAGGACACTATGTTGCATTGTTTGTTTGGAAGAAACACTAGATATTTTCAGACTTGTTTTTTCCCTCCATGATACTGACATTTTTGTTTAATAAACTGTTATCCAAGTAGCTATCTACTGTTGCTTCCTAGTAGTTAATATTTCCATATCTAGCTAATGTACAATTTATTATCACACTTTTGGTTGATAGTGAAAATAACTCATGTTACAATATATATACTGCTTTTATCTAGAACAGTGTTTCTTAACAACAGTCCTCACATCTCTCCCAACAGCTCATGTTTTCAGGATTTCTGCCTGTGGAAGCAGGTGGAATAGTTAGTGACCCAGCCAGATAGATTACCTCACCTGAAATCCTGTAAACATGAGCTACTGGGGAGTTGTGAGGACTGGAGTTAAGAAACACTGATCTACAATATATGGTATTATATTACCATATGTGTCTATATAGAGTAACTGAGTGGTATCTTTTATACAGAATGCTTGGTATTCCTGAACCTGTATATAAGTTATTTGAAGCCTCTACTATGCATTACCTTTTGTAGCTGTACTTCTCACATTGACTGTAAGAGGAGACAGTGATCATGCTGCTGTAAATATTTAATTCTTTCTTTCTTGTTTTTGGAACATCCAAGATACTGAGTCTATGAATAAAATATGACATAAAATAATCAAAGTGGGCAGCACAGTGGCTTAGTGGTTAGCACTTCTGCCTCACTGCACTGGGGTCATAAGTTTGATTCCCATTCATGGCCTTATCTCTGTGGAGCTTGTATGTTCTCCCCGTGTTTGCGTGAGTTTCCTCCTAGTGCTCCGGTTTCCTCTCACACTTCAAAAACATACTAGTATGTTAATTGGCTGCTTTTAAATTGACCTTAGTCTCTCTCAATGTGTGTGTGTATGTTAGGGAACTTAAACTCTAAGCTCCAATGGGTCATGGACTGATGTGAGTATGTTCTCTGTATAGCACTACGGAATTAGTGGCGCTATATAAATAGCTGATGATGATGATAAAAGTTGGCCAGTATACAGCCATGTTGGCACTTCTCCCCGCTGCTTTAACTGTACGGCACCTTAGCAGGTTTCAAGGTATAGGTGGGTGGGGGGAGAGGAGGGACAGGCAATAGATAAACACTGAAGAAGGGTTGAGTGGACAACAGACTATATTTGGTTTCAAAAAAAAATTCCATATGTATTCTTCCCCTGCTGTACACCTGCTGCATGAGTACTGAATTAAGATAGTTCATGGTAAATGTTGAAGTGTGAAATATTTTTTTTGACAAGATTAGTCTTTTCTCAAACTAACTTTCACAATTTGATGTTAAAGGTCCAGTACGTCTAAAATATAAAGTGCATTATTAAAATTATTTAAGTTTTGAATGCAGTAACAAAAACAATAAGCTACAGCTACAAGCTGATCACATTAGCTTGTCCAGAGCATAATTTTCCAATATTAATAATTCCCAGAGATACTCCAAGGTTTTTAAAAATTTGTCCCTGAAAATGTCCCTACGTTTTAGTATTGACTATACAGTAAAATATCTCTTTTTCTATATGTAAAATGAAATTTCTTTAAATTGATCCCAGATTATTACTTAAGTGAGTATGGAAATGGATAACAATTAGATAAGGAAAAAAAACCAACACATTTTTGCTGAAGGCAAAAGTTCCTAGAGTTTGTGCACATGGATGTTGAAAAACAATGTCTGTTGAAACAGAAAACAAATAGTTTCTTTTCGAAGCTGTATTTGTAAATATTATATACTAATACCTTAATATACTTAATAAGCACTGCCATGGAACTACATTACATTGTACAGAGCATTAAAGCTACATTGCAGGCAACACTGAAACTGGCACAAAGCAGCATGCATGCTTGTCATAAAGTGTATTTGTACAGATCCTTTTGCTTACATTATTTTTTGGACTATCAGGGGGGTATTCAATTATTGCCGTTAACGCTCTCAAACGAGCGCTCTAAAAATATTAGCGTTAATACGGTAATTACTCGCTAAATTTCATCTCGCAGCTCCCTGAGCTGCGAGATGAAATTCAGCGAGTAAACTACCGTATTAACGGTATTTACGCGCATATTGCCGTATAAACTGTAATATTTTTCGAGGGCTCGTTTTTTTTTTGTTTTAGCGCATTAAAAGCAACAATTGAATACCCCCCTCAGTGTTAAAGCATGTTTAACAGGCTTTAAGCAGGCATGTTGAATGAAAAAAATTATAATTGAGCACAGACTGGTACAAGCCTGTTCTTTATAATTACACAGTGTAATGCAATGGATTAGATAAAGATAATAGGACTCATTAAATAAAAGGTGCAAGGAGAGTCCATAAATGTAGGAATTGACATAAAATAAAATGAATGCATATAAAACAAAACATATTTAAGATCGTTGGAAAAAATATTTGTTATTGATTTTTCCTGTTAGGACGATTTAGTATAGTATATGTTACACTTATTATATGATTCACTCTGCCATTAGCTCAGAAAAAGTTTGACTCAATATGATTTTCCCCATCTAGTCCTATTTACACAAATGTTTTACCTTTCAGAGCACAGATTTACAATTTTGTAATGTTGAAATGAGTAATATTATTGAACATTATCATGCTTCGGTTTTCATTTTTAAATACATTTTTGGCTGACCTGGCTCTACAAAGCCGTGAAACCAATTACTCAAATCACCAAAATGCATCATTATTAAATAATTAGAAATATACCTGAGATTTGAAGTGACTTTGTAATATAGGTGGATTGTCCAGTTTGAGAAGATAGGTGGTACGTACTGTAAAAAAATGGCAGACGGAGAATATTCACTTGCAAATAGATTATTATTTTTCTAAGCTGCTTTATTTAAACATCCTGCCTCCCTGTAGTGTTGCAGCGCTAAAGGGAAAGGTAATTAGAGGCACTTCAGGGACTAGAAGTTCCTGATCTTAACCCCTACTAAAGACTTATGGTTAGGGAATAGAGAACAGAGCATAAAGGTCAACATCTAAACACTATATTTATTTATAATGTATTTATATCAGTAAGAGACTCATATCTCATTTTAAAGTATGTCCTGGATACAGCATAAAATGGACAGAATAAGATACATGAAACTAAACCAACTAAATGGAGAGAATCATGAAAAAGCAAAAATACATAATGGACAGATACATAGAACAGGCAGGACTGGCATTACCAATAGGCAAACCTAGGTGGTTGACTTGGGCTCAAGTGGTTAGGCACCTAAAGCACTGAATGTGACATCATGGCACTCGTCCAGTGTTTTTAATATACATAGCGCCGGCAGCTGACATGGAGGAGAAGTAGCTGACTCCAAGTCTCAGGAGCAGACCCCCACCTCCCGCTTGTGACAAAAAGCAGTGTGGGTGTAAGGGCAACAGAAAAAGGAAAACTTCCTTCACATAACATAAGTATTAGGGCAGAGTGAAAATTAAATCTATAGTAATGAATAAAGAATATTACAGACAGAATTTGGAAAAATTAAACCATTGGATATGTGAAAGCAGAGGCACACATTGACAGACACCGGCACATAACCTTTTGATATCATACAGATGTACACACATACATACATAAGAAACTATGGAAATGTATGAATATGTCATTATAAACAAATATTAAACAGTAACAGTAAAGCTTCATGTCACGAACACTCCAGCCTGTCTCAGATACAGCAATCTGAACATCTGGTCATGACTGGTGTTACCTTCGTTACTTAACAATGAATACACCTTTTCTGCCACCACAAAGGATTTACTCTGGCGTCCTTACGTTCACCAACACCTCTTATTAATGTTTCACACTTAAATCACATACTCATGTAGCATGAGCCTCCCTGGGCTTCGCAAGTTCACAAAGAATCATAGAGAATAAACTAGATGCAATTTATTTAATCTGGAAAATGTTTCCAAGGCTTATTTACAAAATTAATAGCCAGACATACAATATGTTGCACAAAAGAGTTTCAGAAAATAAAATAGGAATTAAAACCTGAGTCACTACTTACTAGTTAAGACCTGATGTGTGAGGGAACACAGTTGAAAAGGATGACACATTTCAGTCTTATAGACCCTCTCAAAGAAATGAACACTGTACTACTGATACAAGGGATTATTAAACCATTTCTTGTTGGCTCTTCACCCCCAACCTTAGGAATTTTATTTTCACCTAAGTTAGATGGATGCCCAAAATGACACAGGGCTTTCAAAGTAAATTATGGATGTCCTGAGACCTGGCATTTTCACCGGACTTGTGTTCTCACCTCTGCTCATTTGGCCTAGCTAAGTCTAACTCCTCTGCATACACAAAATTCTCAGAGATTTTATCTGTCTCTGGGCCTGGCTACTTTTCAAAAGACCATTGACACTTGCCTAGGTCAGACTCCGGTCAATTAACCAAATACACTTTGAAAGGTTATATAAAATATTCACAGTGTTATACATAAATTCAACAGAAAATAACAATCAGCCATTAGATATACTACATTTTGTCACACTTCAGTTTGCAGTTTACAAATTATGGATATGAGATAGTCCAAGTTTGATGCAGATCAACTGAGCTGTTATACCGAGTATGCAGTCTGTGACAATAATCTAACTGTGGTCTTAGACCACAACCTCTAAAACATAAAGAAGATAGCTATACAATGTAAGAGAATGGGTAAGGCAAACAAAGGGGAAAGGGATAAGTGGGAAAAGGGAGAAGAGGATGGTGGGATGGTTTAAGGAAACCCTTTAGAATCTTTCTTAGAGCACACACTCCCACTCAAATAAACTGTCCATCTTGTCCCAATAAAGATTCTGTTTTCCAGTAGCTCTGCTCAGTGATAATGATCTGATTACATGATTAGAGTCAGATGTCAGTTAGGAATAACATTGCTCCGGGGTCATTGGATACCTCACTGGTTTACTTATCACTTCGGCATTCCCATGGCTGCTTGGAATAGAAAACAGTTAGATGGCATAAGAACAGAGTCACTGAAATGTATTTAACAATCTCAGATTGAGAACTGGTCAGATGATGTATAGTAAATGAGAAAAAGAGGAAGAGTGTCGTTCCAAGGTCAGACTGAAGAGAAAGTGAAAGTAGAATTACAAATTTCACCAGGTTGCCCAGATCTGGTGAAATTTGTTTTCTTTATCATGTTAGTGTGAGTGATCTTTTCAATACGGGCTATAAACCAAATGTAGAATTTTAGCGAAGAGAGATGGGGCATCATTCTGTTTTATTTGGCAATGCATTGGGGCAGCAACAAAAATATGGGAAGACAGCTTTGCCAATTGGTTGTTGGCATCTTGGAGGGGGTGACATAGGAGAAATGACCATGGGTCTTGCTGAACTGGGCACAGGAGAAGAGATTAGAGGAGAGTCTTGTCCTTGTCCCAGAAAGAAGATATCTTTGGGCAGGGCCAACAGATATGTATAAAAGTTCCTATTTGACAACAGACCCACCAGCAAACATAGGAGGCAGTAGCTTATATTTGAGAAAATTTGTTGGGAGTGAGATGTAATCTAAAATAGACTTTGTAAGTATTCTCCTTGATCAAGGTGGAAATCGAGCTAGAGGACACTTAAGTCTTGGTAGTTTCCCAATAATCTTCCTCCAGCAGGTGACCACTGTCCCTTTCCCACTCTCTCTATGCCTGTTTCCGGAGACCAGCAAGCTGTCAAGGAGAATGTTATAAAAAGAAGATACCATACCTCTCCTCAAGAATTAGGTGTGACAAATCCCTTCAAGTAGAGATATACGGTGAGGGGATCTGCCGAACAGGAGAGGTTGCATTAAATGTCTAAGTTGTAGATACTCCAAAAATTTGGGTTGAGTTCAGGATATTTGTAATGAAGATCTTCATAAGAGAGCAAGGTCCCCTGGAATAAGATGTCCCTAACGAATCTAACACCTGAATCTATCGACGCTCGAGAAAAGGGGTTATACTATTTGGATGAGAAGTCAGAGTTGTTCCATAGAGGTATGTTGAACAGGGGAGAGGGCGATATTGATAGGTAGTGATTGCAAGTCTCCAAGATCTTTGCTGAAAAAAATCAAGGTGGGGAGGGTTTTACAAGGATGGATCTATGCTCATTCGGAAGGCTCCAAATACTGTATAGCGAATATATCTTAAGGTATTTGAACCCTATGTCAGCCAGGGAGAGGTTGACCAGAGGAGCAAAATATGTTACAATTTGGCTGAGTGAGCAGCCCAGTAGTAGGAATTATAATTCAGGAACCCCCCTTGTCCTCTGAGAGATGGACTTCTTGAGAGGTGCCAGGCTGATTCTGGGAGACTTGCTTTTCCAGTAAAATTTAGTTAAACATGTTTGAATGTCAAGGAGATCAGAGAATGGTACTCTAATAGGAAGGGTTTGAAAAAGATATAGGAGCTTAGGGAGGACATTCATTTTCTTGGCAATAATCCTGCCCGGAAATGAGATGATCAGAGAACGCAAGGTGACTAGTGAATAGACCTGAGTAATTCTTCTGGTAGAGAAACTTTTTTTTTGTGATGTTTGCTTTATTTGTGTCGATATTTATGTATGTCATGTTAATACATATTTCGGTATTTTTGTAGTTAATTTGGTGTTGTACGAATTAAGTAGTTTGTGATTTGTATAGTATGTTGTATTATGATGGTTTAGTAATTTTTGTTTGGAGGTATGTTTTTTGTGTAGGTGTTTTACATGTGTAGTGAATATATGTGTCGTCATTTTCGTTGTAGACATGTTTAAATGTCAGTGTTTTAATAGTGTCTTCATTGACTGGGTCGGCTAACATATTGTGTCTAAATATTAGCAATTGTTTTTTTTGTGTCTAAATTACTGGCGTCGGATTAATCAGCGTCGCAAATATGACTACCAACACTTTTGTTTACATATCTCACCTATATGAACTGGCGACCTGGATTTTCACGCACTTCAATAATAAAGAGGGAACTATTAGAAGTAATCCCCATGGGATTCCCATATTCCAGATAAGCTATTTATGTTTTGAATGTACATACAATCTTGAATGTGTCTATTTATATTAAAGTACCTCTGATTCTAGACTATAGAACTGCTTTTTTTAATCAATAGTTTTTTTAAAAGCATTTTATACATACAAAAATCATGACATCAATCACATGTTTTACAATGCTGCAAAGGAAATAAAAATATCAGCTTAAACACTGGAAGTTATCAAAAAAGCTAAATAAAACCTTTGTAGGAGACTGATAATTAATGCTACAATTGAATCAAATATTCATTGAGACCAATAAACAACTTATTATGGATATCAATGTGCTCGTAAAATAAATAGCACCCCTCAACTTACTCATTGGTACTTCCACTATGACTGCTTTTTTATATATTTTCTAAATTTTAAGGAACTAAGTTCTAGCAAATAAGGAAGATACAGATGACCAATGGATTCCCTACAGATAAGCCCAACATTTTTCTTTTCACTTTGTACACAGTTAATTTGCACCTTTTAGTCTATTTTATGTTTCTGGAAATTCACTACACTATAAGGAGCCTATTTTTCATGAACCATTGCATTGCTTTATTCCTGTGAGCTGTGTACCTGTCAACCTTCCTTGTTTTTAGCTCTCATCCACTGGGGATGGGCTTACACAAAATGGCATGGCATAGGCAGACGATTGTGTAGTTCGGCTAGATTGGGGTGCAGTCTAATATGTTTTTTTCCATTAATATAGTTGTCAGGTATGAAGGCAGAGTGAAGGGCTAAGTATGATGGCAAAGTGAAGGGCTAAGCATGTTAATTAGACCTTTTGATGTGTGAGGGTCTAGTACCTGAAGGCACAGAAAGGTTTAATTAGACTGCTGTTAAATTTCCTGTGTCCCAAATAAGATGCAGGAAATCACGGCAAGTTTTAGGATTTCAGAAATAAGTGTAAATATTGTTAGCTTTGCATTGCATGTAAATCCATGTTTGGGTAAACAAATTGCATCCTAATTCTAAAAATAGCTCAGACCTCAGTGGGCTGGCTTACCCTTAGAGGTTGTATTCAAATCTGTATAAAAAGTACTGTCTTTTAATGAAAATTGTTCTTTATGTTCCATCTGACTTGCTCCCCTGTACCTTCAACCAGGGTGAGCAAATAAACATCACTTGCTTCAAAGACCTGCTTGGAAACTTCCCTATCCCTGTGACCTACATATTAGACCCAAAATCGAATGCGTTCCCGGCTGTTTCTGAGGTTTGGACCCAGCATCCAGTACCACCGCTCTGCCCGCTACCCAGCAGCTCTGGCTAGTGCGATAGGCCAGGGGGGATCCATACACAGCAACCATGATCCATAGAAAGGAGTACCAGACCAGGTACACCAGTAACGGGGCACACTCGCAGCATCAGTTACCCAGAAGAAACCCGGTTCTGGATGACGGTAAAGGAATCCAGTAGTGGCAGCATTTGTAAGCCCCTCCTGAGAGGGCGCATTTGGGATAACGAAAGGGAACGGTGGCAAGTAAGCCCAGCCGTTTCCCAGCAACAGCAGACAGGGTGGCATAGGCTATCCATCCTGTCACAGTATACTTTATAAAGTATCCTTTATAAAGACAAAGTATCATTCCCCTCTTCAATTGCACCACATAATTTGGATAAATTGTTCTTTTCTACTCTCTCATTACCTACACTAACTAATACACATTCATTCACATCTCTCAATCAGGCACCTACACAATTTACAGTCTCTCCTATTTATTGTCACCATACTTCTCTCCAAACTTCACTTCTTTCTCCATCATCCTATTCCTCCCTCCCCAATTATGATTTCCCCTTCACTACTTACCTCCTCTCTAGTCTGTACATATGACCTGTTTTGTATCCTGCACATACCACACTCACCAGCCTACATAAACAGAAAAAACCCCCACACCCAAAAATCCTCCTCGCATGTCCTCTTTCTCACCCTGCTCCTTCTCATGGCTGCTGGTGATATCTCCCTTAACATTGGGCCCCGTACAATCCCCATTATCTGCTCACACTCCTCGCTCCACCCCAAACCTTTCCATCCATTCCATACTTCCAATCCCACCAACCTGAGGTGGAGTGCTGACATTGGATTGCTATTTGGAGGCTTCTTGGGTACCTCTTTGGTATGTTAGCTCTCAATTTAAAAACACATATGTATGGCCCAAATATATGGGACTCTCATTGTTTAGAGTTAGGACCACCCTATTATCAAAAGCGCCGTGGAGTGGCGGGTGGCTTTAACATACAGTGTGCAACTAAGACTTTTGCATTTTTATCTACAGTAGAAATAGCAGATCTGTTGCTGGCTATAGCAGTGTGCTGGGGGATCTCTCTCTGTGTTTGTTCCTTTCAGGATAACCCCACCCTTTCAAGCACCTGCTATAGCCTATAAATTGATTGAGCAACTTCCACTTCTTTATTTGTCTGAGAGGCATGTTGGTGTCAGTAGCTGAGGGGGAGTGCTGACATTGGATTGCTATTTGGAGGCTTCTGGGGTACCTCTTTGGTAAGTTAGCTCTCAATTTAAAAACACATTTGTATGGCCCAAATATATGGGACTCTCATTGTTTAGAGTTAGTACCACCCTATTAGCAAAAGCGCCGTGGAGTGGCGGGTGGCTTTAACATACATTTGCAAATGTGTGCAACTAATACTTTTGCATTTTTATCTACAGTAGAAATGTCAGATCTGTTGCTGGCTATAGCAGTGTGCTGGGGGATCTCTCTCTGTGTTTGTTCCTTTCAGGATAACCCCACCCTTTCAAGCACCTGCTATAGCCTATAAATTGATTGAGCAACTTCCACTTCTTTATATCTCCCTTAACCCTGGGCCCAGTACAATCCCCATTATCTGCTCACACTCCTCGCTCCACCACAAACCTTTCCATCCATTCCATACTTCCAATCCCACCAACCTTATCCACATATTTCCACTACCCTATCTTCCCTTCTCCTGTGCACTATGGAACGCCAGATCTGTTTGTAACAAACTTACATCCATCGATGATCTATTAATTTCTAAATCCCTCAACCTCCTTGCCATTACAGAAACTAGGCTCACCTCCTCTGATACTACATCCCCTGCTCTCTCTCCTATGGGGGACTCTTCCTCAGCCACACTCCGAGACCCGGAAACAGACAAGGTGGTGGAGTAGGCATTCTACTCTCTCCAAAGCTGCACCTTCCTAGTCATACAATTTTTTCCACCTTCGTGTTGCTCTCATTTATCACCCCCCAGTTCCAGTTTCCTAATTCCATGACACCTTGTGGCCTGACTCACTTATTTCCTATCCTTTGACCTGCCTACACTCATACTAGGTGAGTTCAACATTCCCATTGATAATTCCACTGCCACTAAACTTCTTTCACTTACTTCCTCCTTTGGTCTCTCCCAATGGACCTCATCTCCCACCCACTGTGATCGGCACTCTCTTGACCTTGTATTCTCCAGCTACTGCGATATCTCTAGTTTCTCCAATTTAGCCTTTCCACTCTACGACCACAACCTCCTTTCCTTCAGCCTCACCTTACCTCATGTCTTTCCCCCTGCACCCAAATGCACACATACACAATGAAACCTAAGTACTCTTAACCCAATCTCATTTTACTAAAACAACTATTTTCTCCAATGACTGCATTGTCCTGTCTTAATCAGGCTGCCTCTTTCTATAACAAAACACTCACTTCAGCCCTAGACAATGCAGCTCCAGCTACTACATATAGTCTCCCCCAGCTATGGCACAACAAACAGACTCGCTACCTGCAAAAGTAATCTCGTTCCTAACCCGATTTCCTCCACTATAAATTCATCCTTTCATCTTTACATCACTGCTCTTTCAATTTCCAAACAAACATTTTTCAAATCTCTAATATCCACCCAGTCTTCTGACCCACGTCGCCTCATCATCATTATCATCATCACCATTTATTTATATATTTAATTATTGCCTCTTTGCAACCTTCACTTCTCTGCCCATCTGCACCTCCTCTTCCTTCCTCCCTCACTTCCCATGATTTTTCCACCTATTTCAAAGACAAAATTGACACCATTCGACAAGATATATCCTCATGCCAAATTCCACTCACTCCACTCACTCTACCCACCTTTACCTACACTCCTCAATCCACCCTTAATTCATTCTCTCCAGTAACTGAAGACAAAGACACTGTACTCATCTTATAATCTCACTCTACAACCTGTCCACTCTACCCTATTTCCTCCTAACACCTCCGCTCCCTCTCCTCCACTGCATGCCCACCTCTAACTCACCTCTTCAACCTGTCTCTCTCCACTGGCACATTTCCATCCTCCTTTAAACATTTGCTCATCTCACCTATTCTAAAGAAACCATCCATCGATCCAGCCTCTCTCTCCAACTACCTCCCCTTTGCCTCCAAACTTCTTGAGCGATTAGTGTACTAATGTCTCAACTATTGTCTCTCCTCTCATTTCATTCTCGACTCTCTGCAATCAGACTTCTGCCTTCAACATTCCATTGAAACTGCACTCACAATAGTGACCAATGATCTACTTACTACAAAATGTAATGGTCATTTCTCCATATTTATTCTCCTGGACCTCTCTGCTACTTTTGATAATGTTGATCACCCTTTTCTCCCAAACACCCTTCACTCCATTGGCCTTCATGATACAGTTCTTTCCTGGTTCACTTCCTACCTATCAAACCGCTCCTTGAATGTTTCTACCTCTGGCACAATCTCTCCTCCACTCCCACTAACTATTGGGGTCCCACAAGGCTCTGTTCTTGGCCCTTTACTATTTTCATTGTACACATCTTCTCTTGGGGCACTAATTTGCTCATTTGGCCTCCAATACCACCTCTATGCTGATGACACCCAAATCTATATCTCTTCCCCTGACCTATCTCTTTCTGTGCTATCTTGTGTAACCAACTGTCTTTCTGCTATATGCCCATGGACGTCTCAACACTATCTAAAGCTCAACATGTCCAAAACAGAGCTTATTATCTTCCCTCTTGCCAGATTCACCATCTGCCCTCAAATCTCTCTCACTGTCAATAACACCACAATTTCCTCAGTGTCCTAAGCCCACTGCCTTGGTGTCACACTTGACTCCACCCTCTGCTTCATTCCTCACATCCAGACTCTCTCCCAGTCCTGTCAACTCCACCTTAAAAACATTGCCTGAATACGCCCTTTTCTTACTCAACATGCTACCAAAACTCTTATCCATTCTCTCATCATCTCCCATCTTGTCTATTGCAACCTCCTGCGATCTGGCATTTCTGACACCTATACATCCACACACTTCAATTCATCATAAATGCTGCTGCAAGACTGATCTTCCTCTCTCACTGCTCCACTTTGCAAATCCCTACACTGACTCCCCGTGTCCTCCAGAATCAAATTCAAATTACTCACACTTATCTACAAAGCCCTCAATAACACAAGCCCTGCATACATCTCAAATCTTATATCAAAATACTATCCCTACCACCTTCTTAGATGTACCTCTAACCTGCGCCTTGTCTCGTGTCTGGTATCCACTTCTCACTCCCACCTTCAAGACTTCTCCCGTGCTGCTCCCCACTTATGGAATTCCCCACCACGTTCAATCAGACTTTTCCACATCCTTCGAATCTTTAGATGCTCTTTGAAAACCCATCTCTTTTTTATCGTCGATAACACTATTTACACTAATGCACCCTCACAACTATCCCAATCTCTACTCTGAGACATATCTACTCCTCCTTGCTTTAGCTTTGCCCTCTTCCACTTATAATGTAAGCTCTCTAATGAGCAGGGTCCTTCATACCCTTTGTTTTCATGTCTGCATTTATTTTGTCTACCTTGTATGTCCCTGTTTTATGTATGTACTGTTTTCCCTACTGTACGGCCCTGCGGAGCACTATGGCACCTTACAAATCTACGATAATAATAACAATAATAATAATTATCTCCTTCTGAAGACCCTTCTATCTCTCTATCTCTCTGGCACTGTCCTTGCATGGTTTACCTTATACCTTGCCAACCGCTCCTGTTTTCACTCCTAACTCATCCTCATGCCCCTCTGCCCTCCCTGTTAGAGTCCCTCAAGGCTCTGTTCTCTGCCCTCTTCTTTTCTCACTGTACACTACCTCCCCGGGTGATTTCATCTTTTCCTTTGGTCTCCAGTACCACCTCTACGCCGATGACATTCAACTCTACATCTCTTCCCCTGACCTCCCCCCTTCTCTCTTGTGTTTCTGACTGTCTTTCCGCCATTTCCTCCTGGATGTCCTAACATTTTCTCAAAATCAACATTGCTAAAACTGAACTCATTGTTTTCTGTCATTCTAAGTCTTCACCCCATCTTGATCTCTCTATCACCATTAATAACACCAAAATCTCTCCTGTTCCCCAACTCCACTGCCTGGGCGTCACCCTCAACTCTTCCCTTTCTTTTGCACCCCACATTCAATCTCGTGCCCAATCCTGTCGCTTCCAACTACGGAATATTGCCCGCATCCGGCCCTTTTTTTCTCAGGACACCAAAACCATTATCCACACACTCATCATTTTCCTTCTCAATTACTTTAACCTTCTGCTCACCGGCCTCCCCCACTAGCATCTCACCCCCCTTCACTCTATTCTTAATGCGGCTGCGAGACTTATCTTTCTTTCACGCCGCTCCTCCTCCGCCGCTGAGTTGAGCAGGGAGCAGCGTGGAAACTGCACACACGAGTAGAGCTGGAAGCAGTTTGGAAACTGCACACAGGAGTAGAGCTGGAAGCAGTTTGGAAACTGCACACAGGAGTAGAGCTGGAAGCAGTTTGGAAACTGCACACAGGAGTAGAGCTGGAAGCAGTTTGGAAACTGCACACAGGAGTAGAGCTGGAAGCAGTTTGGAAACTGCACACAGGAGTAGAGCTGGAAGCAGCTTGGAAACTGCACACAGGTATAGAAGTTCACTGGGAGTGAGACTTCAAGATCAGGCCACTACCTAAGGCTGCAGGTGCCTTAAGTAGGGAGGGGTGATTGATCCATCAATCACATTAGTGGTCAGGTGTAGTTGTTAAAGGGACCTGTGCATGCGCAGTGCGACAGGATGGCGGACGGCCGTGGTTCCACACAGGTGTGAGCGGGAAAGATGGAGAACCACGTACCAGAGTGGAGGCACTCACACTCCGGTGAGTGACACCCACTTTGCTCTATTCTCAATGCAGCTGCAAGATTTATCTTTCTTTTATGCTGCTCCTCCTCTGCCTCCCCACTCTACCTTGCCTTAAACTGCAGAGTCATCTTTAAACTCTTCACCGTCAACTACAAGGCCCTTTCCCATTCCACTGCCCCTTATATCTCTAACCTCCTTTCCATTCACACTCCCACTCGTTCCCTGCACTTGGCCAATAATTGTCTCCTCTCCTCACCACTCATCACTTCATACAATGCTAGAATTCAAGATTTCTCCTGTGCTCCCCCCCTCCACTGGAATAACCTCCCTCACTCCATCTGTCTGTCGCCCCAATCAAGCACCTTCAAACAGGCTCTCTCAAAACCCATCTATTCCTCAAAGCCTAACAACCATCCACCTAATCTTCTCCATCCTTGTTCTCCTCACCTCCCACTTCTCTGTTCGCGCTCCTTTTGCGCTTGATCTCCTCCACTGACTCCTCTCGTATCTGATATCTGTTTCTCCTCCCTTTAGTATGTAAGTTCTTATGAGCAGGGCCCTCTTACCTTCTGTATCAATACTATTTCTTCTTCTCCGATGTCACTGTACTTGCTTTGCTTGGAGCTTTTGGAGTCTTGGTTTTACTCATTTTGCTCTGTACTGTTTTACCCTCTATGGCCTACTGGATGTTTTTTTTTTTGTAATTTGTACAGCGCCTTGGAAACCTTGTGGTGCCCTATAAATAAAGAATAATAATAATAATAATAATAATAATTGCAGTCTTAGTATAGTTGTAGTGTAGGGTTAAACAGTTTAAATAATAGGAAGTAGTATACCATAGGTAAAGTTAGTTCAGTACAGTGTAGTTATTACAGGAATATAGATTTATTAAGCAGTATACAGCAGGTAGTTAGCGGTATACAGTAGGTAAACAGTACAGATAATAGAGAGTAGTATACAATATGTAAACAGTATATATAATAGAGAGTTATTTAGTCCAGTACAGTATATAGTAGGATATTAACAAGATGTATTAGAAAAGTAAGTTAGGTAAAAAGGTAAAGTAAACGCATAAGAACAGTATTATAGATTATAGCAAATGTTAAGTATATTTAAGCAGTGTTATTAACAGTAATCCCAGTACTTTTAAAAGATGCAGAGCACTGCTTTTAGAGCCTCCAAACCCTGCTCTTTGCTGGCCCCCTATAGAGCTGTGATGTGCAGCACTTAGGTATGAACCCGCAGGTAGCCAGTTTATAGTTTGCTCCCAGATGCGCGCCATTGCCGTTGATTGAATATTGTACATGCGCCACTCTCCACACATTCAGTCCGCATCTGAAGACACAGCGGGCATTACTGGAAATCCTCTGGGATTCCCAAGGCCAATCCAAGCCCACATGATGACATCATTGTAGGGGGAGTTGTCCAGGAGCAATCAATCCTTCACAGTAGTCAAATTGCTTTACTGTAAATTTCAAGTATGATAGAGTCAGAAAATACAGTTTATTTGCATAATGTAACATCTAATAAATATTTAGATCTAGCAGCATATTTCACCTTAATTTTACAAAACAATTTACATTATGGTACTCTACACATTTACACAAACACACACTAGCCTCAAAGCTGCTGTTAGTTTGCAAATTCTCTCTTCATCCGCTGTACTTGGCACCTCAGGTTACCCCGAAACCTAAAGGGTTTTCGACTGCCTGTCTGATTTTGAAATCAGGGCGGACCAGATAGTCATCCAGGCATGACTTCGCTCCTGCAGATCTCTAGGAACTAAATGACCTTTGAGATGGGCTACAGGCAGCACAAACTATTGGTGATTATGACGCACATGCCACATTTGCAATACACGGCATTAGTCCAGTTAGCACTAGCGATGACTATTCGGACTCTGATCGGGGTCCACACAATGCTGTAAAGCTGTTGCACTTGCAGCTGCTGGGTGGGAAGTTTCACATTTGACTAGATGCACAGATAGGAGCACGAGGAGGGGAAATGGTTAAATGTGCTAACACAGCGCTAATGTGGGGAATTATGACTAGCGCTATGAAAAAGAACAGGAAGGAAGTCTATGTAGATCTGTTCACCATTACTGATATGGCTAAAAAGGGCCTCATAGCTAACTGGATTTTTGCGTGTTCGCGGCGGCGTGCATAGAAGCCATACCAGCGGAATACACAAATAAATTACATGTTTATCAATGATGAAGCATTGGCTTGATGTACCTGCTGCTAGAGTTTTTGTTTGAAGCTTAGTGGTCGGTTAAGCCTGTCGCTGGATTTTAAAGATGTTGAGATATAGTTGAAACCTGGCTTACTTCTTCTGATACCATTTCACCTGCCGCTCTCTCCTACGGGGGCCTCTCACCCACTCCACCAGACCAGACGAGCATCCAGGAGGCGGAGTGGGCCTCCTCCTATCCCCTAACTGCACTTTTCGTGTCATTCCCACTTTACCTTCCCTCTCCTTCTCCTCCTTTGAAGTACACTCCATCCGTCTCTTCTCCCCCATCCACCTGCGTGTCTCCGTCATCTATCGTCCACCAGGGCCCTCCTCCCTTTTCCTTGACAACTTCGCTGCCTGGCTCCCCCACTACCTTTCCTCTGACCTTCCCTCCATCATACTTGGCGACTTTAATATCCCTATTGACAACTGTTCTGACCCCGCCACCATTAAACTTCTCGCCATTTCCTCCTCCCTAGGCCTTACTCAGTGGACCTCTTCCCCCACCCACTGTCTTGGTCACTCCCTTGACCTTGTCTTCTCTCATCTCTGTGATCTCTCTGACTTCTCCAACTCTCCCCACTATCTGACCACCACCTCCTCTCCTTAACTCTGTCCTCCTCCCCTGCTCCTGCATCGCCCAAAGCCACCCTCACTAGACGTAACCTGGATGCTATTGACCCCACCTCCTTCTCCTCCTCTCTCGAAACTCTCCATTCACCCCTTCCCTCCCTGGCCTGTCCCGACCAGGCCTCCTCTCTCTACAATCACTCCCTCACCACTGCCCTGGACGCTGTTGCCCCGGCCTCTTCTATCCGCCGACGCCGCATTATTCCCCAACCCTGGCACTCAAAACTCACCCGCTTCCTCCAAAGATGCTCTCGCACTGCTGAATGCCTCTGGAGGAAATCTCGCTCCCTGGCTGACTTCCTCCACTTTAAATTCATACTCTCTTCTTTCTCCTCTGCCCTCTCCCTTGCTAAACAATCCTTCTTTAAGTCCCTCATTTCTTCTCAGTCCTCCAATCCCCGCCGCCTCTTTGCCACCTTCAGCTTCCTCCTCTCCCCCCTCCCCCTCTGTCCCGCCTTCCCTCTCCGCTTCTGACTTCGCCACTTTCTTCTCTTCCAAAATTGAGGCCATCAGACTGAACATCTCCTCCTCCCCTTCTCCTGACACCCTCATCGCTTCACCTCCCCCAATCAACCAACTCTGTTGCTCCTTCAGCCCTACAACCGGTGAAGAAGTTCGCTCCCTTATTCTTTCCTCTCCACCCTCTACCTGCCCTCTTGATCCCATCCCCTCCCACGTCCTTCGCTCTCTCTCTCCAACGGCCTGCTCTTACCTAGCACACCTTTTCAACCTATCACTCTCCTCTGGTGTAGTACCCTCCTCTTTTAAACATGCTCTTATCTCTCCTATCCCCAAAAAACCCAATCTTGACCCCACCTCTCTTGCTAATTATCACCCTATCTCTCTTCTCCCCTATGCCTCCAAATTACTTGAGCGGATTGTCTGCAGCCGCCTAACCAGGCACCTCGCGGACAATTCCCTCCTTGACCCTCTCCAATCTGGCTACCGCCCCCTCCATTCTACCAAAACTGCCCTGGCCAAGGTTACTAATGATCTCCTATCAGCCAAATCCAAGGGTCACTTCTCCGTACTCATCCTCCTTGACCTCTCTGCAGCCTTTGACACCGTGAACCATCCCCTCCTGCTGCAAACTCTTCTCTCTCTCGGCCTCCCTGGTTCTGTCCATGCCTGGTTTGCCTCATACATCGCTAATCGCTCCTTCTCTGTATCCACGTCTGGTTCTTCCTCCTCCCCCTACCCTCTCCCCGTAGGAGTCCCGCAGGGCTCTGTTCTTGGCCCTCTACTCTTTTTGCTCTACACTTCCTCCCTTGGTGCTCTCATCTCCTCCTTCGGTCTTCAGTATCACCTTTATGCTGACGACATTCAACTCAATATCTCCTCTCCTGATCTTTCCTCCACCCTCCTTGCTCGGGTATCCGACTGCCTCTCCGCCATCTCCTCCTGGATGTCTGAGCGCTTTCTCAAAATCAACATCTCTAAAACTGAACTCATTGTCTTTCCTCCGCCCAGACTCCCATCTCACCATGACCTCTCTATTGTCGTCAAAAACACCACCATCTCCTCTGTCACCCAACTTCGCTGCCTGGGTGTCACGCTCGACTCCTCTCTCTCTTTTGCCCCCCACATTCATTCCCTTGCCCAAGTCTGTTGCTTCCAACTACGCAACATCGCCTGTCCTTTTCTCTCTCAGGATGCCACCAAAACTGTCATCCATGCACTCATCATCTCCCGCCTCGATTATTGTAACCTCCTCCTCACTGGCCTCCCCCACTCCCGTCTCTCCCCCCTCCGCTCTATACTCAATGCATCTGCAAGACTCATCTTCCTCTCACGCCGCTCCTCCTCTGCCTCCCCTCTCTGCCTTGCCTTACACTGGCTACCCTTCCCCTATCAAATCCTTTTCAAACTCCTCACCACCACTTACAAGGCTCTCTCCAAATCTACTGCCCCTTATATCTCTAACCTCCTCTCCATTCACATTGCTGCCCGCTCCCTGCGCTCGGCCAACGACCGCCGCCTCTCCTCCACTCTTATCACCTCTTCCCACTCCAGAATCCAAGACTTTTCCCGTGCAGCCCTCCTTCTCTGGAAGGACCTCCCTCGTTCCATCCGTCTCTCTTCTACTCTGTGCTCCTTCAAACGTGCACTCAAAACTCACCTCTTCCTCAAAGCCTACCAACCATCTACTTAACCCCCATCTCCTTTCTTTAGCTCATCCTCCCTTCTCTCCTCTTGCCTCAACTGGCTCCTCTTGTGCCTGGTCTGTTTACCCTCCCTTAGGATGTAAGCTCGTATGAGCAGGGCCCCCTCCCCTCCTGTCTCCATACTTGTTCTTCCGCTCCGTCTTTACTGCATATGACTAGCCGGAGTTTCTGAAGTATTGGTACTTTTTGTTCATTGTTCTGTATGGTTTCACCCTGTATAGTCTACTCTTAGTACTGTGTGCGGCGCTGCGGATACCTTGAGGCGCCTAACAAATAAATGATAATAATAATAATAATAGTTTGTGCTGATGTCTACAAATGGTGCCTCAACATTCCGCTGCGGGACCAAGTGATTTCCGATACAGGGGAGGATCAGTACTTTGTAAAAAAAAAATAAGAAATTGGGTGCTCAAAAAACAAATTTAAAATTATAATACTGGTGCTCTCAACAACAGGAATCTGAATCTGTGTATATATAGAAAATAAAAGTATGAAGAAATTTATGAAAATTTATTGAAAACCAATCAAATACGCCAGACGTAGCTGACAAGAGTAACACCTGCCCAAACATTCCTTTGCATAATACATTATTCATAACAGCACTAAACAAATACATATGAAAAATAGAATAGTCTTAGCACCCCTCTAGGAGTGTATTTTCACACAAGAGAGTAGCCTCCATCACAGTTTTGAAAATGACACAAATATTATTTTTAACAAAATCTGCTGCCGCCTCAGTTTTTATGATGGCAATTTGCATATACTCCAGAATGTCATGAAGAGTGATCAGATGGATTGCAATTAATTTCAAAGTCCCTCTTTGCCATGCCAATTAACTTTATCCCAAAAACAACATTTCCAACAGTAAAGCATCCTGAGACCATTCATGTGTGGGGTTGCTTCTCAGCCAAGGAAGTGGGCTCACTCACAATTTTTGCCTAAGAACACAGCCATGAATTAAGAATGGTTCCAAAACATCCTCCAAGAGCAACTTCTCCCAACCATCCAAGAACAGTTTGGTGATGAACAATGTCTTTTCCAGCCCGGGGATCAAAACATCGTAATTTTGGGTCAAAGGCGAGGAAACTCCCCAGACCTTAATCCCATTGAGAACTTGTGGCCTTATTCAAGAGGCGGATGGACAAACAAATCTTACAAATTCTGACAAAATACAAGCATTGATTAGGCAAGAATGGGTGTCCATCAGTCAGTATGTAGCCCAGAAGTTGATTGACAGCATGCCAGGGCGAATTGCAGAGGTCTTCAAAAAGAAGGGTTAACACTGCAAATATTGACTCTTTGCATAAACTTAATGTAATTGACAATAAAAGCCTTTGACACTTATGAAATGCTTGTAATTTTATTTTAGTATACCATAGAAACATCTGACAAAAAGGTCTAAAAACACTGAAGTAGCTAACTTTGTGAAAACCAATACTTGTACCATTCTTAAAACTTTTGGCCATGACTGTGCATTCTTAGTCCACACCTTTTAATTTCACAGGTTATCAGTAGAAAGAATGGCAAGATGGCAAACAAATGGATCAGCTAATGAGCTCTCCACTAGCTTAGATGAAACAATCGCCTAAGGATTTTAGTTGCAAATCAGACCCTCCATATGTACGGAATAAAATGACAATTCAGTGGTAATGAAATGCAGACCATATAACCTGCAGTAACTATGATTGAATTTCCATTAAGAATCTCTGATAATCCTGGAAAACATGATTAAAGATCCTGAGCATGTCATTGTGAGTCTAGAGGGGGCTGTAGTTTCTCTGATGTCAAATTAAGCGCCGTCCATTCAGCATGGGATAATATCCTTGGTTTAGTGGATTTCAGGCCTGTTGGTTTAGTATTAGTCTGTTTAGCTGAACTATTTTGCTTTCTCCGCTACCATTTCAATTTTAATTAAAACTGTGACCTTATTTAAAAAGTTTATATCTATGTCCATGCCTTTATACCATGAGTACAGTAAAAAGTTTAACGTGTTAAAAGAGGTTTATTGTATAGTTATGCAGTTTAGTTACACATCAAGTATATACAACCTTCTAATCAAACCCTTTCAATGAATTAATTTTTTTTGTTGGATACATTTATTTATAAAACAAGATTTTATTAATTGTCTTTTTCAGAGCAACATTGACCTCCTTATTTCTTAGAGTATAGATAATTGGGTTCAGGGCAGGGGTCACTACAGCATAGAGAAGAGATACGAGCTGGTCTTGGTCCAGTGAGTTGCTAGATGTTGGCCTCATGTACATGAAACTGATGCTTCCAAAGAAGATGATGACAACGATTAGGTGAGAAGCACATGTGGAAAATGTTTTGCTTCTACCCACATTTGTGTGGATTTTCAGGATGGCTGAGATTATATGGACATAGGACACCAAGGTGAGCACAAAGGAGCTGAGACCTAAAAATCCTCCAGCTGTGAGGATGAATACTTTGTTTAAGAAGGTATCAGAACATGCAAGCTTGAGCATTGGTGGAATATCACAGAAGAAATGAGAGATCCTGTGTGAATCACAGTAAGACAATTGGGCTGTCAAAATGGTATGTGTAATTGAAGTTACAAAGCCAATGAGCCAGAGACCCATGGCTAATTGGAGGCACATTTGTTTATTCATGATGGTGGTGTAGTGCATCGGGTTACAAATAGCCATATATCTGTCAAACCCCATGACTGAGAGGAGCAAACACTCTGTGCTACAGCATGAGACATAGAAATAGAGTTGAGTCATGCACCCTCTGTATGAAATCTCTGAACTTCCGCCTGCAAGACCCATAAGCAACTTGGGCACAGTCACTGAAGAGTAGCAGATGTCCAGAAATGAAAGGTTTCCAAGAAAGAAATACATAGGTGTATGCAGTTTCTCTTCTGTCCATATAGTTGTGGTAATAGTGAGATTTCCACCAAGTGACATGAGATATAAAAACAAGAATATGACAAAGAGTAAATACTGAATTCTTTCATCATTGGATAGGCCAGAAAGAGTAAAATCTGTCTCTGATGTCCAGTTCAACCAGTTCATCTTAGAGACTACCTACCTGGTGAAAAAGATTACAAAGAATGTATGACATAGCATTAATAAGATTTCATAGGGCCAATTTAGGTTTCAACTTAATGGCTACTACTAGACTAGCACTTATAATTGCTCTCTCTCTATAAGCATAGACATGTATACATATATGATCAAAAAACATAGGAAGAAAGGGCGTTCATGGTGTAATAATTAATGTGCAATCAATGAAACTATTGAATGAAAGCAGTGTACATTTTTCAAATAAAAATAAAGCTTATCTGTCAAATGCTCAACAGATGTACTACGGGCAGAATCCTCAGCTCTCACTTATAATCACTTCATTATCTGTGAAGGAAATACACATTGAGAAGACAACTGCCTATGTGTGAAATCTTTTAAAACAGACAATTTTTAATTTAAACAAGGTTAAAGACCCTTACAGAAGATAACATAAAAACAGCGCTTATCTGAGTCCACGGTGATGTAGATACCAAGGAGGAACACATGAAGCTGTTCGGATCAGCAGTTATAATTGTTTCACTGGCAGTAAAAAAATCACTCTAAAAAATGACAATATTGTGAGGACAAAACCGTACATGTTTCGTTCTCTCGAACTTCATCGCCCCTGATTCAAGTGCAGTCTAGCTGGTGGGCTGTAAAAGATGAAATAACAGAAGATGACTTATGAGTCACTTGTAAACTGGGGTCCAGTTTATTGGTAATTGAAGTCACAATAATTACAAGGCTGGGATCCTTAGCAGATTGCTGACCACCATTGCAGCCGTGGAAAGCCAATTAGAGAATAAAGGTAGTCAATACACTATTTTATAAACAGCTGGAAGTCAGCAGGAAGAACTCTCATATAGAAAATAATTATCAGCCTGTCTCAGAAACCTCTCCGAGTAACATAGTTAGGGTCTGATTAGTGTTTGGAAGTATGTCAATTTGCATAGTGTATCTTGCATGAAATAACTCTGTTTATGCTCAGAAATGGACCTTACTCCAATGTCCATAATTTCATGCAAGTCATGTGCAAACGTATGTAACACTAAAGCCTACAACTCAAGGATGGATGGGGAGGGAAGAGACAGACTAATATAGGCAATGTACAATAAGGGCGTGCCAAGGACAATCCGTCACAGATGTGGCTGATTCAAGTCCTGAGTCTCCATCTCCCCTTTGGTCTCTTATCCTGCACCAGTGGTGCAGGATAAGAGACCAGATAATGATTTTATTTTTAATTATTGTTCATTTATTCTCTAATATATTTTTTGCATGCATTTTGATATGACCTCATATTGCTGCAGTCTGTTCTGTCTAGCTACGTAAGGTAAGTACTGTTTACACAACTTACATCCGAAGATGGAACAGGCCCTAAAGTTCTTTACAAGCATATCAAAATTCCTGTTATATATTGACTGTAAAACTACCTTCCGTCTCTCTAGAGGGCGCTGTGTTGTATACACTGTTTGGAAGTAACACTTTTTAGTTTCAGTCCTGTTTATTTCCTCCATTTTGTTCAATAAACTGTTATTCCAGCAGCTTTCTACTGTTGCTTAAAGTTTTTTTTCAATGTGCCAATTTGTAGTTAATGTACAATTTAGTATCATATTTTTGGATAATAGTGAAAGAAACTTAAGCTAACATACATGTTGCTTTTAACTATATCTATTTAACTAATATCCTGTACTGTTTATCATATGTATATAGTATATGTAACACTGGAGTGGGACCTTTCATCCAGAATGCTTGGGATTTATGGATTTCTGAACCTGTCTATATTTTGGAGCACTACGCCTAAAATCTAATAAATTACTTAAAAATTACTCCTGGCTTCCTGAGCAATCTCTCATTTATATTGAGAGAACAGTGCTCCTCACAGTGACTTTAAGAGGAGACCCTCAGTGATCATGTTACAGCAAATATTTACTTTTTTGTTTTTGTTTTTTGGAACCTTCAAGACACGGGGCTAGATTTACTAAGCTGCGGGTTTGAAAAAGTGGGGATGTTGCCTATAGCAGATTCTAGCTTTCATTTATTTAGTACATTCTACAAAATGATAGCTAGAATCTGATTGGTTGCTATAGGCAACATCCCCACTTTTTTTTAAACCCGCAGCTTAGTAAATCTAGCCCACAGAGTCTTGATACGGTATGCCATACTGGCACTTCTCTCCACTGCTATCACTCTATGACAAGTTGGTAGGTTCCTTCTGTATAAGAGGAGCGAAGAGCGAGTCGTGGGACATACAATAGACATAGGAGGAGGAATGAGTGAATAACAGACAAAACACAGACAGTAATAATAGTGTACATTCAGTTACACATTCCATGATAAATGTTTATGAAGTACAAATTAATTTCTTGCAACAAAATTATATTTTGTAACACAGAATGTTGTTCACGGGACCAGTAAATCTAGCAAAGTGCATTATTTAAATGATCTACTATGACATTCACAACTCTATACTATACATTGAGATTTGAAATTCTTTTCACATTTATCAATCCTTTAAATGCATGCTATTGTTCTGTTAGCTGTCATTTCAGACAAAGTGAGACTGTCAGCAATATGGATAAAATGATGATAAAACTACAAACATGGGAGCAGAGGGGAACTATTTAAATACGTTTCACCTACAAATTTTGAATGCAGTGACAAAAATAATAAATTAATGGTACAAGCTGATCACATAAATGACTATTGAGCATAGTTGTCAAATGTTCCTAATTTCCAGGGACAGTCATAGATTTTAAAGGTTTGTTCTTGTAAGTGTCTTTATTTTTCAATATTTACACAATAAAATATATATTTGTCTGCATGTAGGATGTAGTTCTTACCTTATATTCTTATTCTTTAGGCTTTGCAGGTTAACATTTATTAAAAAAAGGACTTAAATGCAAAAAAGTACATTATTACCACATGTTATAAACATGCCATGATGGGAATTGTAGTGCTCTAAGCTCCACCGATTCAGTGTACAACCTATGTAGATGCTCTGTTTCAACATCAAGGTCCCGTGAAAGTATTATAAAACAATGGCAACTGTAACAGACAATGATAGTGTATAGTTATTTGCTTTTAGATGTGACAGAACAATTTAGCTGCAAAGTGATGTAAAATATAACCAATAAGGAAAAGGGAGCATTGACAGAGAAATATAATTATGGCAATTGTTCAAATTAAATTCACCGTAATATTACCAACGAGTTTATTGTGCAGCTTCTAAAAATAAAAGATAAACTGTTATTCCTTGTAGCTACTATAGAATTTTATCCCTCATTCCAGCCATATTGCAATTTCAGTAACTGCACAAAAATGCCGGTTTTCTAATGGCCGCTTTAAAATTGTCGCTGAAAATGCTTCTGCCACATACACTTTTCCCACTACCAGCTACAATTGTTATTCCACTACCTTATATATATCAATTGTTCCCCACAACTCTTAGATTGTAAGCTCATATGGACATATGCTTCAATGAATGTCGAAATGGCTAAAAATCAGATATAGGGAAAAAAATAAAATATTTGCTGAAGGCAAAAGCGTTAGGGGTAGTTGAAAAACAACGTCTGTTGGAGACAAAAACACTTGTAATTTGAGCATTTTCAAAGCTTTATTTGTAAATAAAAGATAATAATAATAATAAAAATATTATTATTATTATAATTATTATTATAATTATTAAAATAATAAAAGTTTTATCTAGTTAATAAGCACTCCAACAGAACTGCATTACATTATACCAAGCATCAAGGCTTGTGAACACTGCAGGCAACACTGAAACTGGCACAAAGCAATATGATTGCATATCATAATGTTTGCACAGGTCCTTTTGCTTACATTTTGTTTTGGGCTATCAGTGTTAAAACATGTTTAATAAGCTTGTAAAAGGCCTAAAATGGATCACAGTACAGGTCCTCCCTATTCCCTGTGTATATTTAAATATTATTATAAAATCTGCTCTCTATAATTACACAGTGTAATACAATGATGGACAAATATATTAGGACTCGATTAATAAGAAAATGCAAGTACGCCACTTAAAGATAGACATTCACATATTGCAATTAACTGAATGTATACAGAAACAAAACATAGCTAAGATAATTTAAGATATTATTGTTTTTTCTTTTGTGACTGTTTAGCTCAATATTTGCTGCATCTATTATATAATTCACTCTGCCTTTAGCCCAGAATAAGTTTGTGATAATTCTCTGCATAGTTTTCCCCATCTAGTCCTATATCTAGTTCTCTATTTCCAATAATGGTCTAATAATTCAATTAGTAATAACATTGCATGTTATCATGCCTCAGTGTTTTTGTTTTTAATAAAGATTTCACTAACCTGGCTCTACAGGCCTGGGAAAGTAGTCACAATAGTTAAATTATTATATACCTGAGATTTGAAGTAACTTTGTAAGAGTAACAGTGTGTAGGTGGATTTTCCAGTTTGAGAAAGTAGGTGATGCATACTATAAGATATACTTTAAATACATTATTATTTTTCTGAGCTGCTTTATTTAAACATTATGCCTCCCTGTAGTGTTGCAGTGCTAAAAGGAAAGGTAATGAGAGGCACTTCAGGGACTAGACGATTATTTTAAAAGAAAAAAAGTTCAAGTCCTATCTGATCTTAACCCCTACTAGAGATTTATGGTTAGGGAATACACAACAGAGCATACATATAAACCAGTAGTCAATGTGGGGGTATATACGGTGGTATGCCATACCGCCATATCCCTACTGCCTTCATTGTAAAACTATCAAATTCTATTCACTAAAATTTCCATTATATTTTTCATACAGTCACTTCTAAATTTCCATACCGCCACTCCTAAGTGTCCACTTCGACCACTGATCTAAACACAAGTTTTATTTTAATGCATTTTACATTATTATTCCGGCAGAGAAAAAGCCACCTCTCATTTGAAATTATATCCTGAATATTGTTGAAAGAGGAGAGCTACGCTCTGTCTCCTTCGTCCTCGGTAGTCGAATGACTGGGACTTTGCCTGGAGCTCATCAAATGGAATTTCTATTCTTCCGTTTCCGTTTAATTTAAACATATTTATTCCACCAGGCAGGGGGAGTTGGGGTCCGGGCTTTTTGTATAACTGTCACAAAAATGCTCTCTGTATTGTATGGTGGTCATAGGAATGCTGTCTGTATTGTATGGCGAACACAAATGCTCTCTGTATGTATGGCAGTCATAGAAATACTCTCTGTATGTATGGCAGTCATAGGAATGCTTTCTATATTATATGCCAATCATAGCAATGTTCTGTTTACTGTATGGTGGTAATAGGGATGCTTTCTGTATTCTATGGTGGACACAAGATTGCTCCCTGTATTGAATGGCGGTCATAGGAATGCTCTCTGAATTCTATGTATTGTATGACATTATGGTGACGCTCTCTATATTCTATGGCGGACACAAGAATGTATTGTATGACATCATAGGAATGCTCTCTGTATTCTATGACAGAAATAAGAATGCTCTCTCTATTGTATGGCAGAGACAAGAATGCTCTTTGTATTGTATGGCGGTCACTAGGATGCTCGCTGTATTTTATGGCGGTCACAAGCATGCTCTCTGTGTTGTATTGTATTCACTACATTAATATGTATCACTATCGTTGCCTTGATCTGGGACAGGTATAGAACTCGGGTCGACTCACAGTCACCAATCCTCCACATACTCCCCTTATGGAACAACCATGACTTCCTTCCAGATCTCTCTCGTTCTCACTCCCAGCCTTGGAAGGTTGCAGGCATCCCTTTTGCTTTCAATCTTACCATCAGAGGCACTTGGCTGCCATTTGATGCCCTTTGTGCCAAACACCCTGAACTTTCTTGGAAGCTTTTTAACTACATTCAATTTAGACTCTTTTTGGGCTCCCTCCCATCAGACAGACTCCTTTGTGACCATACTGACTTTGATGACCTTTCCTCAAATCACCACTTAGGTGATCTTATCACTCTATGGCATGCTTTTGGATTGGGCCTTGGGTCCTCAGGGCAAGCAAGAGTGGAGAAAAGGATCTTGGCCCCCTCCTGATTAGGACTCCTGGGAAATAATCAGGGAAAAGTTTGCACCCAGCTCCATCTGTTAGAGCTACGGCAAATCTCATAAACTTGTAGAACAGGTAGCAGAGGTCTTCACCTATAGCAGCCGCCTTTCCCGTAGAGCTGAGTGCACTCACAGGTACTCGGATGCCCCAGGACTTAAATTCAGAGTAGTACAACAGAGTCCAGTAAGCGAGCCAAGGGTCATATACGAAAGATTCAATCGAAATCACAAGAGCAGAGGAGTTGGCTGGGTTGTGGCGGTAATGTACTGATCCTGGCCGTTACCATGGCAATGGCCGGGATGAAAACCGGAAGTGACGCCCCAGTCGTCATGACGATGGCCGGGAAGTGTCTGAGGGGACAGAGTGAGTCGCGGCGGTGCCGAGCCGCCAGCGCTCATAACACCATCTCTTTTATGTACAATTTATAGAGCTCCCACATTTATATGACAGAAAATCGTGCCATATATTTAATGAAACAGGAACATATTAGAGCCCTGGACATTGAGTCATGGCTTATCATTGTTTTACAGACTCCATATTTTTGCCAAACCCATGACTACCTCCATACAACCACCATAATCATATTTGCAGTCATTACAGTTGGAAATTATTTTGTTGCGCTCACAACTTATTCAGTTACAGACTTTGTTACCTAACTTGCTCAAATGTTTCTCATCCCTGTCTGAATCCAGTCGTGGTAATGATACCAGAAAGCCTAACATTCTAGCACTTCACAAATAGAATACACCACAATAAATTTCTGACCACATGGACACCTAGGGGTGAGGTGGTCCTCGCCCCACCTGACTAGAAAGAACATCTTCGCAGAAGGATTTTTAACCTATGTTTCTACTATGCCAGTAAAGAACATGTTTTGCAGCAATGTGTTTAAACAGAAAGCCCTGTCCAGTTTCTCAGAAACAATATTTCTCAGGACTCCCGCCTGTTCGGCCAGAGATGCCTCACAGCACTGTTTGGCCACAGGGGCCTCACAGGGCTGTTCAATCAGAGGTGCCTTAGGATGCCCATCTCAGACCTCAGTGCTCAGTCCAAGCCTCCAGAAATATGTGCTCAGTCCGAGCTCATTCATTTATATCCTATTTCTGAATTACAGAGACTTCTATCCTCACCTTTGGGCGTGAACTCAATTTTGCCCTTACCATTGTTCTAGCTGTCGTCCCAATCAGGGGCTCCAGCTCTCCTGTCATCCCAGCTGGGGACTTCAGTCCTGCAGCCCATTTTGAGTGCACAGAGACTGCTGCCCAGTCCGAGCTTCCATAGACTGCTGCCCAGTCTGGGCCTTCTGAGTTGTGTGCCCAGCCTGGACCTTCTGAGTTGTGTGCCCAGCATGGGCCTTCAGAGATGTATGCTGAGCAAAAGCCACCTGAGATATGTGCTCAGGCAGAGTCCTCTATGATCTGTGCTCTGTCTGTATCTGAGCTATCCGCTCCATCTAAGCTAAATTTTTTGTGTTCTACTAGTGTCCCAGTCAGGGACTCCTGTTCTGCTCTCCCAGTGGGGTACATCTCTGAGACTGCTGCCAAGCTTGGGTGTCCAGAGACTGCTGTCCAGTTCTGGCCTGTGGACGGTATCTCCTTGGCCACCGGCTCTGAGGACCCTATTTCCCCGGCCTCTGGGCCTGAGGGGACATCGTTGTCTGCTCTGCCTGAGGTGCCATAATCATCAGTGCAAGGACCAGTCAATTGTTTTTGATGGAGACATTACTCAGTATATGGCATTGATGCATCAATGTGCGAGTCAATTATATGCCCACCTCGGGCCATAAGGTCCTTTCAGGAATAAACAAGCATAAAAATTAAAAGTCATGTGGAGTGTCTGGAATCCACGCCCTAAAGGGGGGGCTATGTTAAGACTCTGTATATATAAATGCCCTCTGCAGTATCTTTGTCTTACCAGAGGTGATGCTCTTGTGGACTTTTGAGACATTGCACCTCACCTTATCATTTCCTGTTCATCACCTGCACCTGCCCCACTGCTTTTTCTACCCACCCCAAACATTGCACATTGCTGGTCATTAATTGTTATTGTTTTGATCCTTTTCATGTTCCAGACCCTGGTCGGTCGGATTCAGAACATCTCTCCAAAGCTTGTTGCAGGTAATACTTCTCTATTTATTTAGTTTCCAGTAGCCGTTCCCTCCTACCTGTCTCTTACATCAGTAGGCTAAACCAAGGGCTGTGACCTATGGTTTCCCGGCCGCTAAGTCCATCCCATCTTGCGGCGGTTCTTGGTGAAAAACAGGGAGGCTGTTAGGCTCCACGCCTTGCTAAGCCAGTGCTAATACTGATTGGGAGTACATCTCTGTGCATAACAGTTTGCTCTGACCAAAGTTATGGAGTAAACTGGCAATCCGTCTCTGCAAGACCTTCTGGAACAACTGGTTGGACGCGTGGAGTAACAAGAGAAAAATCAGGCCCAACTCCTACAATATCTGAGGGGCCTCTCTTCACGACTTGATACATTACAAAACACCTTGGCTACCCAAGTTAATCCTCCATCTCTCACTTCTCCGTCGCCTAGCTCTGCAGTAACACAATCTTCTACGTCACAGCTCCAAATTCTTAACCCTTCGAAGTTTGATGGGGTTTTTAAAGCAGTGCGCCATACAGTTCGAACTGCAGCTGGGAAACTTTTGTACTGAAAAGACGAAAGATGCATATATCATTTCTCTACTATCCGGACAGGCCTTGGCATGGGCCTCACCATTGTGGGAGCACAACGATCCTCTACTACATAACTACATTTCATTCCTGGAGACGTTCAAGAAAATTTTTGATGGACCGGGCAGGGTCTCCAGTACAGCCTCTGGTTTACTTTGTTTACGGCAGGGTACACTTCCTCTGGATCGATACGCTATTCAGTTCCGTAGTCTGGCTTCTTAGCTACGATGGAACAATAGCGCCCTGGTAGCAACCTTCTGGCAGGGGTTATCCGATCAAATAAAGGATCAGCTAGCTGGTTGGGACCCACCTGCTTCTCTTGATGCGCTTATCTCTCATTGCAACCAAATTGACAACCATTTCAGGGAAAGTATTCAGGAGAGAGAACATTCCCGTCGCTCTACACCCCGAGTGGCTCCCAGATTCCAGAATCCTGTTGTCCCTGTAGAGTTACCCATGCAATTGGGCCGAGCACATCTCTCGCCAAAAGAGAGGGAGAGACGTTTTAAGAATAATCTCTGCTTGTACTGTGGTGAACCTGGACATCTCTTAAGCAATTCTTCTAAGCGCCCAGGAAACTAGAGGGCCTAACCAGATTCGGAAAAGCCGGGTTAGGTATATCAAGGATCTTTCTACACTACTCAAATATTTCCTTTGAAGTACTTATTCGTTATGCGGGCCTGCAGGTGTCACTACTGGCGCTCATTGACCACGATGCAGTAGGAAATTTTATGTCCACCGATACGGCGGCTAAGGTATCCGCACCCATGCAACCCCTTCCTCATCCCATAACTATCACTGCTATTAACGGTAGTCAGATTGTCGGGGGTTCGGTTACATCTTGCACCATTCCTCTCTCTCTTCAGGTCGGTGCGCAGCACACCAAGACCATCTCCTTTCTGGTAATTGCTAAGGCCACTAATCCACTGGTATTGGGCCTCCCTTGGTTCCAGCTTCATTAACCAAAATTGGTTTGCAAAAGCCTTTGATTTACTCAAGAAGGCCTTCACTTCTGCCCCCATCTTGCAACAGCCCGATGCTACCCTTCCTTTTCTTCTTGAAGTGGATGCATCCTCCATTGGAGTCGGGGGCAGTCCTGTCACAAAGGTACTCTACTGGTAAAATTTACCCCTGTGGATTCATCTCCCAAAAGAATTATCCTCAGCAGAAAAGAATTATGGTATCAGTGATCGGGAATTACTTGCCATAAAACTAGCCTTGGAAGAATGGAGACATCTGCTGGAAGACGCTTCTTTCCCGGTAACTGTTTATACCGACCATAAAAACCTTTTATATTTACAAACAGCTACCTGCTTCAATCCCCGACAAGTGAGATTGTCCCTGTTCTTTTCTCGTTTTAATCTCTGCATTACCTTTAGACCAGAATAAAAAAATAAGAATGCTGATGCTCTCTCCCATTCGTTTGATTCTGCCAAACTAGAGGACACAAAGAAACCTTTTATTGATTCTGAATGTATTGTAGCAACTACTCACACACATCTAAAAATACCCAAGTGAAAAACCTTTATACCCTCTCATTTACAATGGTATACTCCTTAAATGAGCCCATGCCTCTCGTTTTGCAGGCCATGCTGGTATCAAGAAAACCAAAGAATTAGTTTCTCGCAGTTATTAGTGGCCGTCATTGTTTTCTGATATTCGGGAATATGTTTCTTCTTGCTCAACCTGTGCCCAGAATAAAGTCCCCAGACAAAACCCGTAGGGTCTCCTGCACCCTCTTCCCATTCCAGATCGAACCTGGAGCCATTTATCAATAGACTTTATCACGGACTTCCGCTATCCAAAGGTTTCTCCGTGGTCTGGGCAATCGCAGACAGTTTTTTGAGAGCCACTCATTTTGTAACTTTGAAAGGGCTACCATCAGCTTCCACCTTGGCTCAACTCTTTATAAAGGAGATCTTTTGATTACACATATGCCCTGATAAGATCATTTCTGACACTCAGTTCGTGGCTAAGTTCTGGAGGACCTTCTGCCATGTCTGTGGAATCAATTTAAATTTTTCCTCCGCCTATCATCCTGAGACTAATGGCCTCATGGATAGAACTAATCAGGAGTTGGAAAAACTCCTTAGATGTTATATCTCTTCTGCCCACGATAACTGGCTTGACTTATTGCCATGGGCAGAGCTTGCCCACAACAATTTATGGCATGAGTCTACCTCTGTATCTCCTTATTATGCTCTCCAAGGATTGCATCCCAGACTTCCTCCTTTTTCTGATATTCCATCTTTCAGAGTTCCAACAGTTGATCTTCTATTTTTAAGATTTTTCTTCCCGTTGGTTGCATCTCTCACAGCACTACACAAGCACTTCCCGAAACGTAAAACAAACCTCAAACTGATTACACTACGTGACCAGCTACAACAACTCCTCTCCAAAAAAGCTGTTAAACCCCAGCGATGGCTTCACCAGAAGTTCTATGAGAGGGGACAAAGGGCAGACAAACTCCTGGCACAGAAACTGCGCGATAAGCAAACTCGCAACCATATCTCTTCCTCACCTGTGACCCTAAACGTATAATGGACATTTTTAGAGATTTCTACTCTACTCTATATCTCCCATACTAAATCTCAGACACAGCCTCTCTGCAATCCAAAATCAAAGTATTCTTGTCCTCTATTGCCCCACTCTCTCTCTCCCCCACGCAATCCGACTATCTCAATAATCCCATCACTACGGACAAGATTTCTCGGACAATCAAGGAACTTAAAAATTCTTCTGCCCCCGGACCTGAGGCCCTTACGGCCATATATTACAAAACTTTCATAAACCCCCTCATGCCCATGCTTCTTGAGCTCTTTAATTCGATACTGCTCGTCTTTAAATATAATCCAGCCATCACTCGCGCAGACATTGTAGTCATACCCAAACCTGGATGAGACCCTTAGTGCTGTGTCAATTACAGGCCCATTTTTCTTTTAAACGTCGATCTCAAATTATTCGCGAAACTTCTCGGCAATCGCCTGTATGCGGTCATCAGCTCACTGGTTCATCTTGACCAGGTTGGCTTTATCCCAGGGCAACAGGCCTAGGATAACACCAGGCGAGCCATTGACTTGACCTATGCCTCCAACCTTCAAAACATTCCCACCTTGCTTCTAGCACTTGATGCGGAAAAGACTTTCTACAGGGTGGGATGGCCCTATGTGCAACAGACTCTCGCAGCCATGGGCATAGGGTGCCGCTTCTTATGAATCGCTGCCTCCATTCCTCTCCTTTTGCAATACATAATGGCACTCGCCAGGTTTGCCCATTATCCCCACTCATATTTGCTTTACTGACTGAGCCCCTAGCCCAGAAAATCTGCACTAATCCTGATATCTCTGGTATCCACATGGGTCCCTCCGAACACAAATTATCCCTCTACGTGGAAGACATCCTTCTGTCAATTACAAACCCCAACATATCCCTTCCAAATCTTCTTAACGATATATATCTTTCTCTTCGGCACTTTCTTTAACTATAAAATGAATGACTCTAAATCAGAAATCCTTTACCGAAATGTTCCCCTGCCCTACTGTCATACCTTAAATCTAACTTCACTTCAGATGGCAATAACATAAACTAAAATACCTAGGGGTTTAACTGACCCGCTCCTATGATCAACTGTATGCTGCAGATTTCCCTCCATTAATGTCTGCCATCAAAGCAGATCTCTTAAAATGGGATAAACTCATAATCTCTTGGACGAATAGGATAAACTCTCTTAAAATGAATGTCCTTCCCCGCCTTTTATACCTTTTTCAAGCTTTGCTCCTTAAAGTTCCCGCCAACTCTTTCAAGTTCCTACAAAAAATGGCCACTAAATTTGTCAGGTCTGCTAAGAAACCTAGGATTCGGTTACAGATACTTCATAAACCAATCCAAAAAGGTGGTGCTCGGAGTCCCTAATTTCCTCAAATATTATCGCGCCATTCACCTCACTCAATGTGTACTCCTTCACTCCCCTCCGGGTCTACATGTTTGGGTTGATATCGAAGCTGCTCTCTCCGTTACTATCTCACCCACCTCGCTACTCTGGCTAAAACCTCAACACCGACTCCCCCAATCACAACTCCCCCCTTTTGCATTATCGCTCACCTCTTGGAATCACACAGTATCCTCCTACAATTTAGCCCGCAATGCCTGGCGTATGACACCGCTGGGGCATATTCCTTCTTTCAACTTTCATACCCGGAATCCATCCATCTCATTTCTCTCACTGCACATGTCGTAGCATAAACTTTCTTACTGACTTAGCTCTTCTCCAGTTTTTCCCCTCTTTTGCCGACATACAGACACATTGTTGCATCCCATCAACTTGTTTTTTTTCAGTACCTCCAACTTCGTCACTTGTACAACACTATCCAACGCACAGTTGTTGATATTCATCTCTCTTCCCCATTGGTTTCTTTCTGTTCCCTTTGATCCTCTGCTCAGGGTCTGATATCTACCTTCTACTGCCTCATTCTGAAACACAAACGCCCCCCTCAAAGACCCACACGAACTTTAATAGGAGGAGGACATGGGGGGAGACGCTTATCCTGGAAGAGTGGGACAAGATTCACTTGAACTTATCTAAGACTTCTATGTGTGTTAAAATAAGTGAAAATAATTGTCGGTATCGTTGGTACCTGGCTCCACACTGCCTCCATGAAAAATATACCCGGGCACATCCCAGCTGTGCTGGCAACTGTGTGGACATGAGGGTACCCAATCCCACATATGGTGGAACTGTCTGAAACTTCACCCCTTCGGGGAATCTATCCACCTATTAATCTTCAATATCAATCAGATCTCTCTCCCTCCATCTCTGTCCTACTTACTGCTTCCTCTCTCAATTCCTAAAATCTCCAAACACACTCAGAAACTCATTACTCACATGCTCAGTGCTGTTAGATGCCAAATTGCATTTGGCAAGTATATCATATGGAATACATTACAAGTATTCTCCATCACATCCCTATCCCATCCATTTAATAATGTCTGGAGTCCTTGGACTGACTATCATGGGGCTTCTCCTCCCTTGGCTTTCTAAGGCCTTATAGCCCTCACGATCTCTTTCTCATGTCATGGATTTATACCTTCCCTACACAATTCTTCTTTCCTTTTTTTGGCTAGTGATCCCTTCCTCCCTCTCCCACTCCTTCCTCTCCTTCTTCTCTTTTGTCACCCCACTCTTGACATTATATACTGTTTGGAATATGCTGCCTTATTTCCTTGGAAGCTATACACTGTTTTGTTTTACATACAATGTGAACTTCCCTCTCTCTGTTATTTACCTGTAAAATTCAATAAAATGTTTATTAAAAAAAAAAAAAAAGAATCCCTAATGTCTTTCATGTTTCTTTTTTAAAACTATTGGTAATTAATACATTTTCCTCCTTTAGAGGAAATCCCCTTGCTATCTCGTTACAGAATCTAGGAGGACACTTCAGTTCTTGTTTGATTGGAGGGGCTACAGTCCTGAAGAACGCTCATGGATCCATGCCCGAGATCTTCACGCATTTAATCTTCTAAAATGTTTCCACAACACATTTCCCAAAAAACCCTCTAGGGTGTCCTGAGGCCACCCTTAAGGGGGAGTTACTGTAAGGAAACCTACCCAATCTGTGCTCCTACTCCCTTCTGATAGCCACGCAGGACTTCTGGATATCGGTGGTGGCGATCATGTGCTCTTCAGCAGGGAATTCAAACATCCCCTTCCTATTTAAGCAATGCTATGACACTTGTGTTGAAGTCGTATAATTGGATGAACGAAAGTATATTGGTTTAATATTGGTTTGCCGTGCGTATTGCGAAGCGTACGCCACGTAACACGTGGCGTGATGTGATCGCACGGTAAAATACGCACGCACACACTCGCATTACAACATTTAGTTATTTATATAATTTCATATTGGTTCTGTTACACTGTAATTCAGGAGCAGATAGTATTTGGTTTATTATTAGTCTATATATATATATATATATATATATATATATATATATATATAGTGATTATATGTACATTGTAGTGTTATTAAAGGTTTAGGTTATAGGAAAGGTGTCATGCCTGATATCATATTGATCCCCTAATCATCAGCAGCTGTCCGGTGCAGTCGGCGACGAGATCGCACATTGCATACTATTAGGGAATAATCCTTTGTATGATGCTGGCTATGAAAAGAGCAGACCCCCTGGAGAGACGACCCCCACCTTTGGATTCCTTAGATTGAATCAACCTATGATCTGTTTACACTGGACCCACCCAACGTCTGGACCTATAGAAACAATCTACGTCATCTCTATTGTTTAAGTGTAACACTGTACTGTATATAATCATAGCTGCACACACCCTGGCCCTCAGTCAACTCTGACACAGTATTCTAAACAGATATACTGTCCACCGGGTCCCGTGGGTGCGCAGCGTGCGCAAGCGATTGCATTGGTATGTACTTATCTTTTTTGGTATTGGCTGTGCTGTACTGTACTTTATAATAATATTATAATGTATTGAATTGTTGATTATTTACATCTGCTAAAATAAACCACCATGTGCTTTGGAAACACATACAATTGATTGGGCAATGCTTATTTTAAAACAATAGAAATTACTTTAATAATATGGGGGCTCGAAGGTGAGTTACGTTACCGGCAGGTAAGCAACGCTTACGTTATTCGGTTCCTCAACAAAGGGTGGATTGACAGACGCGTCGCATGGCAGGAAAGAACGTAATGTGTTTCACTTCACTTTCTGTGGTTCACTTTGTGTTGAGAAACCGAATGTCCGTTGTTGCATAGACTGAAGGAACGCTAATTGGAATCTAGGGACAAGAAAGAAAAATGTTTCTTTTTATTGTTGTTTTACGTTTTAAAGTGTATTGCATTGCTGAGCGTATGTGTATTTCCTGCTGTGCGTACGCGAACTTCCGGTAGATTTACCACGTGGTTAAACAATCGTCTTGATAGTTAGTATATGTGCATAGTATAATTACTTGTGAAAACCTCTGAGACATTATTACTGTTGTTGGGAACTTTCAATTTTCTGCGCAGAAAAGGTGTATAGTGTGTGATTTTGTAACGTAGATACACTGTTATTATTCATTGTACTCAGTTGCTGTCTGACGAGGCGGATTGCCCAACTGAAGGACGGTATACAGGGCAGGTATACTGAATGCGAAAACCGAGTTTTCGCAAAGCACTACCAAGAGATCGCAAGGTTTGCTAATAATTAGTATTGGTAGGCTGTGCGATCTAACCGCATGACAACCATCAGTGCGAATTGGTGAAGCAGCTAGGAGGAATTATGTTGGAAAGGCTGGTTGATTGTATCGACTTTGTTCTCCCAGTTATAATAAACTCAGCAGATTTTTGTGGTTTAGCCAGGGTATCGAGGAGCTGATAGCCCTTGGGTCCCACAGTGATATTGTCTGTGTTAGGGGTCCTTGTTTAATACAAGAGGAAGTGAATGGACGCGGCTTGAGCAAATACGTCCACGGCCAGTAAAAGATCTCTAGCGGTAGAGTGTTTGTAGCAAATTGTTGAAAGCGTTATTGTTCAACATGGGTGCTAAGCATACGCTAAAGATGGCCATTGTACTGCCTAAGGAAGGTCTTATTGAGTCAGCGAGATTTCTCATGTGTGAAAAATATGGTGCATACGCAACTGTGTATTGTGACACGTGGGTCGAAATGACCAAAGATTGTTGTAGGCCTTTCCCAACAACAGGGAATCTTAATGCAGAGCTACTAAATACCGTAAAAGATAAAGTACGGTTGATTAAGTCAACGAAAGTGAGAAATGCACATAATCATTTGTTTAAAATCGTGGCAAATGGAAGGTAACACGTGGCAGAGCAGCGAACGCACAGCGGAAGTGAGTGTGGCGAAAAACGCGTGTTCAGCGGAAGTAAGCGTACCGGAAACAAGCATTCCGGAAGTGTGCGTTGCAAAGCGTGGCGAACTGAGTGCAAACACGCCCCCGACAAATTCGGTCGGGGCGGGAAGTACAGCCAATGCCAAAAATGTAAAAACTGTAACTAGTAACTTGTATGTTGTTTTAAGTAATGTTAAAAGTAATGTTTCAGGACAAAGAAGAGGGACGGTCCCACCAGCAGGGGCAGCGGCTGAAAGTGGTAAGAATAATGAAAAGGTTAACACAGGGGGAGACATCCATTGTACTGCAGCAGCAATTTCAGCAACTAGTTCAGAACATAGTCATTTGGTAGACTTACATCCTGTCTGCATTACAACAGTTCCCAATGGGAAAGCGGACAGAGATGGTGACGTTCCCTTAAAACATGTAGCAAAGCATGATACATGCACTAGATCTGAAACGTTTTCAATCTTGTCTGATTTCCCTGATCCTAGGAAAGATTTGACCAAATGTCAGCAGTTTATTAGATATTATGGTAATAACGATTGGCGAGTATTATTGAAAACCTGTCTTCCTCTCAATACTGATATACAAAAGTTCATTAAGGATTGTATGTTGGAGGAGGATGAATCCTTAACCGAGGATGATAATCAGGACAATATTAGACAAATAATCACACGGTTGGCCATATATTTTCCAGTGATAGTGGACTGGAGTAAAGTTTTTCCTATCCAGCAAAAAGATAGTGAAAAAGCAACAGACTATTTTTGCAGAGCTCTAATAGAAATGGGCAAATATACTGGGGTACCAGACATAAAAGATAGTGTACCCTACAGAGAGGTTGCTGTTAAAGTTCTAATGGATGGCCTCAGCGAAAACTTGAAAAGAAGGGTGCAAACTTCATTACCAAACTGGAAAGGAATCACTGTAAGTGCTCTCAGGGAGTCAGCTATAGAACATGATAGAAGTATGAATAAAGAGAAAGAGACACTAAGTGATAGGGTAATGCTGGTAAGTATCCCAGCATTAGAGGGTCTGCACACCCGACCACCAGCATACAACCCACATAATAAGAAACATAGAAAAATCAGGTGTTTTAAGTGTAACGAAGAAGGCCATTTCGCAAGAGATTGTAAAAAGGAAGAGAAACAACATGAGTTGAGGAAGTGTTTTCAATGCAATAAAATAGGACACCTAGCAAAACAGTGTGCAGACATGACAGGGACGTGCTTCTACTGCTGTAAGAAGGGACACATGAGTAGGAACTGTGTAGAGAGAAGAATGGATACCTGGGTTGGAAATCACATAGACATCCACAAAGGAGGCGTACACTTCTCTCAGAGGTTCCCCTACAATTGATTGCACACTCTGTAACAACTAATATTTTGGGGGAGAAATATAGCCGACTCTAGAGTTAATCTGTGGTAAGTATTGAGGCGCAAAATGTAGAAAGAAACTTATTTAAACGGTAATCTTTGTTGATTTTGTTTGTTTGTTTTATGTTGTCACATGTTTGCTTTCCTAAATCGCTGGACGATGGAAAAGAATGAGAATGTTTGGTTTGTTTGTTGTTTAAAGATAACTATCTTGTCTTTTCTTCACAGATAAAGACAGACAAAAGAAGTATAGACTAGTGTTTAAAAGGGGTGAGATAGAGAAATAGAAGAATTACTCTTGAAAGACTAATTAACAACAGACAAATGGAACACTCTTTGTTTTAGGCTGCAGTGTCTCATGATAATTTGTTTGGCTGAGAATCATTATCCAACAATGAAGTATATACATACTTTGCTCCAAAATATCGTTTAGGTATCTCAGATGAGTCATCAACAGTTAAATTTTACATTTCTCTATTATAAGTTAGGAAAGTCCGTTGAAAAGGTATGTAGTCAATGAGATACCGAGTTCTTAATGAACAAATGACGGACGACACTGGATTGCACGGTTAAGACCCCCTAGTCATTCTTGGGAGGGATCATAGTTAAATGAATACAGCCATTTCCCCATAGAGTCAGAGTCCAATCCAGCTGTCATTTTGTTGTAAAAAAAATCTCCCTTTCTGCATGTATGTTTGTATTCAAATCTTTATATTCCCATCATTCATTGCTTTCCTATTTCTCATTCTTTACACAAACGCTAGTACCTCTCTCCCTCTCTCTCCCTCTCTCTCTCTCTCTCTCTCTCTGCTCTGGTAGAGATACAATCAGAAACAGTCTCAACAATGGGGCTAAAACATATTTTTATTTTTTTACATAAGACAAATTCAGAGATACACACACTAGATTGACATGAGTTACAGAAACAGTCAGGGGTTTTGTTTTCATGTGTATAGAAACTGCTGATTTTAAGCAGAAAGGTTCTGTTGTGGAAATACGATTCATGTTTTATAGATTGCATATCTGTTTTTTTTTTTTTTTGGTTTGGTTCGTGCCTCCTGTACAAAAATGTGCCTTTATATGGATGCACAAAGGGTGGGGAGGACAGGAGGACAGAAGAATGCTAGAGGTTAGGCATACAGATATGCATCTCTGTATAGAACATTGGAGTAGGATTTTTACTACAAGATACGACATAATGTGAAACCCTAGAAAATGTAGAATTTTCATGTTTTATATTTTTTTACTGTTAGACAGGCATGTACTGGATACTGTTATATTTGAAGAAAGTGTTATAGAAATAGACCCCTTTGCCTTTCCCACTTAGTCAAGTAGCTGAATGTGAGGTACTGAGAATGACATGTGAGTTGGCAGAGGGAAAATCGATTGATATACATTGGTCTTCAGCATTTTTCTAGTCAAGGGGGCGATGTTGAGGTGACTGAGAAATCGTTTTATAGCAATACCAGCACATGATTAGGACACTACATAGAGGACTTTATACAGTGACACAATGATTAGGACACTACATAGAGGACTTTATACAGTGACACAGTTACCAACTGAAGTAGCTGTTAGTAAGGTCCACACTTACACACATGACCATACATGGCTGTCACACCAGGGCGAACATAGCTGTCAAATAGACAGCAGGGTTTTATGTGACAGTTAACAAATCTATGTTTTGTTTTGTTTTTCGTTGTATTGTTTTAAGTTTTAAAATGTGAACACACACACACACACACACATGCACGCATACACATATTGGTTAATATAGGAAGATTTGTGTTACCTGAGGGATAAACTGTCTGGAAGGTGAAGAGATGTGGTGAGGAGTCTGGTGGACTCTGGAGAGATGGACAAGGTAGACCAATAGAGCCATCCCATATCCCTCCTGCTGATGGGTTTTCCTCCAGGTAAAACAAATACACGTCATCCAATTACCACCATGCAGGATCCTCAAGTATACACTGGTGTACCAATCAAATATGTCTGGGTAGAGGTGTATTGAAATGTGTCTAATGTATTACTGTATCATACTCAAAGCTTTTGTTATTCAATGTGATAGTCCTAGAGTTATAATAGATGATAGGGGTATTCATGTTATTGATAATAGAGGTATAATGTATGAGCAGTGGTAACAAATCACATACTTTCAATTAACCATAAACCAGTGTGAACATAAAGTAGTGGTACTAGGTAGAACGAATTGAATAGAATAAGAGTTGGAACTTGATTGAAGTGACTGATAGCTTCGGCCACTAGTCCTTTCCCGCTACCAAAAGATCACTCCTGGGCAGACTCCTAACCTGTCAGTTTTTGAAATGTTCTTGACCCCTCGTGAGATGAGATTGTAACTGGGAGGCTAGGTTACATCTTGAGAGAAGGTAAATAGTGAGACAGCAACCAAGAACGTCCAAAACACTGTTTCCTGAAAGGTCACACTAACTGTCAGGATGTTGGATCGGGAGAGTAAGTTGTGGAGCAGAAATTTCTTAAGCTTAGGTTATTTGTCAGACAGGTACCAGGTGTAGGCTACCAGCATCATGGCTTCAAGGGTAGCAGAGACACACTGGTGCCCATTCCACCTACTGCAGAGGGGCCAACACTCAGAGAAGGGTCCAAGGGCACTCATGAGTCTGTACTGGAAGGCCTCGAATGCAGTTAGTAGCACCTGAGCCAAAGGCTAAGATTGTTGTCCAGCATGAAGTTGTAGTTTTTCCTGTTTTGTGTTCTCTCATTTCATTCTCTTCTCAGGGCGGTTAATTCTTTTGATTATTAACAGGTGACAGAGACTGGTTCAGGTAATGATAAGGAGGTATTGGGGAGGAAGAAGTTAGTAGCATAATCAGTCCAGCCAATTACTCTTTTCAATTCAGGGGTAAAGGAAAATTTAGAAACCTTGGAGCTTGGAGAAAGTGCGAGGGGCTATTGTCTGAGTAGCATTACTTCCGTAAGTACGGCGACCCCATGGTTAGAAAAGAGATACACCCAGCGATGCCAGTCCAGTAATATTCGGACTTGAGCAGGCATCCTTGAGAATGATTATCATTCTTGGGAGGGTAAGGTTTTAGACCAAACAAAGTGCTGGGCATGCTCACACGTGCCTCAGTGATTATATCAAGTAGGATTAGTTCTCTTTCCACTAAATATTCTTGAGGTACCCGAACTATAGGCGGGAGGTCACTAAGGGAAAAAGTAGGACACCTAGGTCCCTTAGTCTGAAGTCTCCCAATGCTTTGCAAGCCGATCACTGTTAAATCTGAGTATTGAGAGACTGGGAAGAACGAACAGACAATAGCCCGCCCACAAGTGTTGATGAAAAGAACTGATGACATTATTAGAAATGTATATTAACGCAAGCTGAAGGAGATTGTATATGACATTATCGATAGACATAGGATGATGCTATTGATGAACATGAAGTGTTTAAATGTATTCTGAGCTTAAAGACATGCGTTGGACAGAAGAACCTGTTAAACTTGAAGAACTGTAGTAGAGAATTCTGTATAGCTGATACATGTTCTATTGTACCTTGTACCTTTCCAAATAATGTATTAAGTGTTTTATTGCACCCTTGAAGGGCATACAAAAGGTTATCTCCAAGCTCCAGAAGTGTACGGTTTATAGTAAAAGAAGAAATCGTTTAGAGGATTAAGACTCTCTCTTATGATAACTTGTTTAGATCTACAAACAGCGTGGTCATACACCAAGGGGGATTTGTATTACATAACAATGAAACGTGGTACTGAGATCCTGCATATAACATCTTTAAGGTGATAGTTTATTATACTATCAAAGGGTGGACTGTTGAAGTCGTATAATTGGATGAACGAAAGTATATTGGTTTAATATTGGTTTGCCGTGCGTATTGCGAAGCGTGATGCGATCGCACGGTAAAATACGCACGCACACACTCGCATTACAACATTTAGTTATTTATATAATTTCATATTGGTTCTGTTACACTGTAATTCAGGAGCAGATAGTATTTGGTTTATTATTAGTCTATATATATATATATATATATATATATATATATATATATAGTGATTATATGTATATTGTAGTGTTATTAAAGGTTTAGGTTATAGGAAAGGTGTCGTGCCTGATATCATATTGATCCCCTAATCATCAGCAGCTGTCCGGTGCAGTCGGCGAAGAGATCGCACATTGCATACTTTAGTTATTGATATTAGGGAATAATCCTTTGTATGATGCTGGCTATGAAAGGAGCAGACCCCCTGGAGAGACGATCCCCACCTTTGGATTCCTTAGATTGAATCAACCTATGATCTGTTTACACTGGACCCACCCAACGTCAGGACCTATAGAAACAATCTACGTCATCTCTATTGTTTAAGTGTAACACTGTACTGTATATAATCATAGCTGCACTCACCCTGGCCCTCAGTCAACTCTGACACAGTATTCAGATATACTGTCCACCGGGTCCCGTGGATGCGCAGCGTGCGCAAGCGATTGCATTGGTATGTACTTATCTTTTTTGGTATTGGCTGTGCTGTACTGTACTTTATCATAATATAATAATGTATTGAATTGTTGATTATTTACATCTGCTAAAATAAACCACCATGCTCTTTGGAAACACATACAATTGATTGGGCAATGCTTATTTTAAAACAATAGAAATTACTTTAATACTTGCATGGTGTCAGAGCAACAGGTTACCCAGCATCTGACTCGTCTGTGCATTGGTACATTCCTGGGATTTCATCCTGTGTACTACTGTCATCTGATTTAGTGTACCAGACCTTGGCTTCCTGTTTGACTACTCCCCCGGATTGCTCTTGTGTACTGCTGTTATTTGATTTAGTGTACCAGACCATGGCTTGCTAATTGAATACTTCGGATTGCTCCTGTGTACTGCTGTCATCTGATTTAATGTACCAGACCTCGGCTTCCTATTTGACTACGCCCCCAGATTGCTCCTGTGTACTGCTGTTATTTGATTTGGTGTACCAGACCTCTGCTTGCTATTTGGCTACTTCTCCGAATTGTCCCTGTGTACTGCTGTCATCTAATTTAGTGTACCAGACCTTGGTTTGCTATTTGACTACTCCACCGGATGATCCCTGTGTACTGCTGCCATCTGACTCGTGTTCCAGACCCTGGCCAGTTGGATGCAGAACATCTCTCTTAAGCTTGTTGCAGGTAATACTTCTCTATTCATTTGGTCTCCAGTAGCCCTTCACTTCTACCTGTCTCTTACATCAGTAGGCTGAACTAAAGGCCATGACCTGGGGTCTCCTGGGTGCTATGTCTATCTCACCTTGCGGCAGTTCTTGGTGAAAACCAGGGAGGCCGTTAGACTCCGTGCCTTGCTAAGCCAGTGCTAGTACTGGTTGGGAGTAGACTCCTGTGCATAACAGCTGTATATTAGATGGTAGTGATAGTTTGCAAGCAGAGGTAGTACAGAAGTCCAGGCAAACTGTGAAGCTTGGAGCTGGAGACCAGGTGGCAATAGTCTGCAGGAACAGGTATCACGGAAGTCCAGGTAGGCTGAAAAGCTTGGTGCCAGATGCAAGTGTGGTAAGATGATCTGCAAGCACAGGGAGACTAATCGGAGAATCAGGCAAGCCAGGGGACAGAAGCCAGAAGGTCCACGATGATGCCAGGAAGAAAGCAGGAGGGAATTTAAAATTAAGCCAGGGTCTGGGTCATAAGATGAGGTGAAAGACAGCAACAATCACATACCAGGAAGTCAGTCAGAATAAGAACACATGAGTTACACTAAAGAACCAGCAGCAGCAAAGACAATTGATGTACTGGCTAAGACTACTGGGAGAGGCAGTCTTTTAAAGTCCAAAGACAGGTGAGCATGATCGTTGTCCAACGATGAAAGCTTAACCCTTTGTAGGCAGGATCCAGGATTTAGAACTGCAGTTAGTGGTAGATCAAGGCAGCACTGCCATAACGATCAATGTTCAAGAAGTTCCCAACCTGTAAGGTTGAGCTGCAAATGCTCCACCAACCAGTTAGGACACCAACGGAGTGATTTGTGGCTGAGGCAGGCATACCTCCTGGCAAACCCCTGCAGAAAGACACGGAAGTCTAAGTTTGCAACAAATCATTTCTGATTAACATTTTTTTAGATTATTTCACAAAAGAAACCTACAGGAGGTTAGAAAGTAGGAGTTAGAATAATGTTTGTTTTGAGAGCAGTGCAAGCTAATGCCCCCCCTGAACCTTTAAAGAGGGCAAAGAGAAGAAGAGAAGAACACTCACCCAATCTGCGATCCAGTGGAGGTAAATTCTTCTTTCTTCTAGGGTCCCCCAAATCTGATGACAGAGAATCAGAAAAGATTCACTGCCAGCCAATCAATGGCCGGGTCGGTGAGCCAATCAGGGCTTACTTCCAGCCATTTGAATTTTTGGCTCTGCGGGGTGCCAGTCAGTACTCACCGCATCACCATACTGCGCCCATGTGATGGCTATTATATATTCGTCCCATACAGTGTGGTTTGAGTTCAATGGCGGAGGCCAACCTGAAATAAGCCCTGTAGAGAAAAGGTTGAGATCCAAAGTGAAGATGTGAGAAGAACAAACAAAGATGTTGGATAGAAGAAAGAAGCCAGTGGGGTTAACAGAGAAGAGGTCGGACAGAAGAAAGAAACTGGCAGAGAGGAGAGGAGAAGACTTAAGACAAAAACAGACAGCGCAGATCCTGAGAGCTTCTGGATCAATACATATGGAAGAGTACTATCCGTACCAGAATCATCTTCTAAGATTTTTGTTTAACTTTCTACTGTCAAAATATCCAAAACTTAATGCAAATTTTTAAGGGGCGTTCTCCTGGAACAAATGCAGTAATCAAAAGAAGAAGGAAGGAAAGAGTTCCAACTTGGGGGACACCTATCTATTGCCAGTATTGGAACACAAGAATTTACAATAAACTCATCTTGAAATGATTATGGTTAAAAATAAACTTTTATTAGTCAATAGTAAAATTTGTTGCAATTGATATGTTATGACCCAAGCAAAATATTAAAACAATGCTATTAGTGAAAAAGTTAGAAAACTATGTGTTAAAATTATAACATCAAGAGGAAAAGAGGTTCCTCTAATGAATACCCAATGCTCTCATTATTTACTGTACAATATGTAAATTACAAATACAAATTCACATATATATGCGTGTTCAGCGCTCCCCGAGTGGGTGTAGGGTAATGGATGCTGCCAGATACCCTTGAGGGTTGTCTTACTTTCTCTCAAAATAAAGATGATATTATTAGTTGTTATATGCAATTCTTATACATTATAGTTCATAGCTGTTTGTTTTTAATTTATACAGCAGCAGTAGTTTTTTTTTTTTTGCAATCAATTTTTATTGGAAAAAAGTGAAAGGTAAATGATAAGGTAAATAAATTATTCTAGCAATGTAGGATATTTATCCCATAATATAATTATGATTTAAAATGTTCATGACATAACAGTTTGTTTACAAGATTAAAAAAAAGGAATCCTCTTAAACGAAATAGCTGTAAATATATATAAGCATATATTAGTAAACTAGGATTGTTATGTTATTTAAACTGAATTGTAGGATACGGAATGTGGGGAAAAGGAGAGAGGGGGAGAAAAAGTAGGGGAAGGGTGGATAGGAGCTGATGTGTATTAAACAAGGATATTGAGATAATATTGGGACGTTGTCTTTTGGAAGGAAACAGGTTTCAATTATTCCAGAGGGTATATATATGTATTTCTTTGAATTTCAGCTATTTGAACCATATTAGATAACATTTTTGGAATTTGTCTTTTGATGAATAGATCAGATCGTCCATTGACATGTGGAAGTTTAATCTCTTAACGCATTCTTTAATGGATGATGGTATTGGGGATTTTCAGTGGACTAGTATTACAGCCTTTGCTGTGCAATTGAGGTATTTTGAGGTGGATTTCTTAGAGTCTTTAAGCAACCAAAAGTTCGGACCCTCGGGATCCTTGATTCCCATGATTTTTTTGGAAATAAGTGTTACATTATCCCAGAAAAGGCGAAGGACTGTGCATTCCCACCAGATGTGTAGAGAGGTGCCAGGAGCCTGTTAGCATCTCCAACATAGATTGGGGAGTCCAGGATACATTTTGGTCAGTTGAATGGGGCATCGATACCAACGAGTCAGGACTTTGTATTGGGTTTCGATTAATTGAGTGCTAACTGAGCTGAGGTGCATGCGTTAGAAAATGTTCTTCCAGTGCTGATCAGGGATGACAATTTCTAATTCATGTTCCCAATCACTGGTGAATTTCAGTAAGGCTCTAAACGTATGTTCAATTAGAATCTTATAGATATAAAACATTGTGGGCCTGATTCATTAAGGAAAGTAAAGCAAAACAATGAGTAACTTTGCACCTTGGCAAAACCATGTTGCTTTGGAGGGAGAGCTAAATTTAAAATGTGGGGACAGATTTATAGTTGGGGAAGATTATGTTCTAGATCAACTTTAAATGTCATTGTAAAAATAAAGCTATCCAATATTTGTGTGCTATATGAAAAAACAGCCTGTATTTAACTTATGTGCAAAATAATAAACTAATTTGCACCCCTTGCATTGTAACATGGTTTTAACCAGGAAAAACCTGGTGATTTTTTTGCCTTACTTTCCCTAAAGAATCAGGCCCTGTATGTTTAGGGTATTGGGTCTTGAATAATGTTGGTTCTCTTCCCACCAGCAAGTAAATCTCCAAGGAGCTTAAGAAGCATTTTAGTTCTAACAGTAGTGCACACAGTATTGCCTGTGTATTTGTATAAAATGTGTCTGAAATGATACATAATAGGGACCCTGCTGTCTTAAATACCCTGAGCTCCCCAAGCCTTAATCTACCTCTGGTTAGGGGAAGGGAGCTGATAGCTGCTCCCAGTCCCCGGACAGGACACAGCCTTCAGAGCAAGCCAAAGAGCTCTAAGTAACACAAGATTTGGTAATCTCGTGAGAAAAAGAGCTTCCCTGCTCACTCTACAGGAAGTTCCACCCTGATGGATGTCAGCAACACCAGAAGCATAGATAAGAACAGTGGGCTGGAGGTGTCATAATGTGACTGGGAGGGCGTGATAAATGTAATGTTTTAATACAATATATGTATCAATGTCCCATGTTGATCCCTCCCCAGCACAATGTGACCACGCCCTTTTTGGCGCAGCGACACACAGTTTGTTTGCTACTTGTCTATGGATGTGGGCCTCAAAAGTTCACTGTACCTGGGCCCCAAATATCTCTTGCCGGTCCTGTGTATACCATTATCTGATACTGGTAAGTCCTATGCTTAGAGAGTCAACCTACGTGTAATACATTTGTATCTCATGGGACACCGTATAACAATGAGCTTTGCAAGAAGATTATATAAATATGATATATACTGTAATATTATTATTATTATCTGGAACAGAGTTGGGCCTGTGTGCTTTAAATGCCAGATCTGATTTTTAGTCCCAGTCCGGCCCTGTTGGTGAATGAAGCATAATGAATCATGTCAATTATTTTTATGGTGTTGTCGCAAGCTTCTCAGCCTGGGACAAAACCTACCTGTTCAGAATTAATCACTTTAGAAGAAATTAGTTTTAATCTATTAGCTATAAGTTTAGCAAACAATTTAATGTCTACATTATTAAGTAGGCAGGGCCTGTAGCTAGAACATAAAGTAGGATCTATCCCTTCCTGGGGTAGGACTGTAATATGTGCTGCTAGAGAGTGAGTGGAAAATGGGATTTGGTGGAGATTAAGTTGAAGGTCTGAAGCATAAGTGGAATCAACTTATTTTTGAAAGTTTTGAAATAAGAGTTTGTAAAGCCATCTGGCCAGGGCTCTTCTCTGAAGGGGTAGTTTTAATAGCCTCTTCTAATTCTCTTGTGGGGAAGGGTTCTTCTAGTGACTTTATATCATCTGTATGAAGTGTGGGAAAATTCCTTTTTTTGTGATAGGAAGCAATTCTATCTTGGGACATGTTGTAAAGTTTAGAATAATAAGTATGAAATTCTACTGCTATTTCAGTCGAAGAGGTGTATAGTTTTCCTGTATCATTTCTAATATGTGGAATGCCCAGTTGAGTTCTTTGCCATCTTAAGGCTCTTACCAGGAATTTAACCCATTGGTAATATCTATTGTGGTATTTACAGAGGTTTTATTTTAACTGACGGTAAATTGTTCAGTTTTGTTCTCGTCTCCGCTAGTTCAGTAAGGATGGTTGGATCTAAGGAGGTTTTATGTCTTGTTTCGAGAATTTAAATTTTTAGGAGAAGGGCGTCTTGTTGAGCAATCTTCTGTTTTTTTATATATGTGCCTAATTGTATAAATGTTCCTCTGATAACACATTTATGAGCTTCCCATACTGAAATTTTAGATATATCAGGGGAATCGCTAAACTGTATCTATTTGTCAATTGTAGTTTCAATTTGGGATTTACAATGGGTGTTTTGTCGTAATAGTTCATTTAGTTTCCAGGTGAATGGTCTGTGATCTGTAATGAGTGCTAGGGGATACAAAGTCACACAAGCCACAATCCCACTCCCAACACCCTTGGTGCTCACCCAATCCCGAGGGATAGCTAGGAGTCCCACCATGTTTTCTCTGATGGCAATCTGGAACTCTCATCTTGCGTTAGTTCCCCTTCCTCTTCCCCTAGTTCCCCTTCTGGTTACTGCCATGACCACCTCATCTCGGACCTCACGTATCAACTGGCACAGCCACTCCACAGGCCTCCGCCCGTGGCCTGAACCCCAGCTTTTGTGCCCGCCTAGTGGAGCTCAGGACTTTGGGTGCCCTTCCGGACTGGAAAGAGGAGTCTGGTACACTACCTCTTGACAACCAAGCAGTAACTAAGATCAGAGAGCAGCTGTCCCTCTAGTCACAGGGCTTAGTACCCTTCTGCTCTATCAGGAGCCTATCACTCCTCTAACAACCAGGGCCTAGCGCCCCTCCTACTCTATCAGGAGCCTATCGCCTCTCTAACAACCAGGGCCTAGCGCTACTCCTACTGTATCAGGAGCCTATCGTCCCTCTAACAACCAGGGTCTAGCGCCCCTTCTACTGTATCAGGAGCCTATCGCTCCTCTAACAACCAGGCCCTGGCAGCTCCCCTAACAACCAGGGCCTAGCGCCACTCCTACTCTATCAGGAGCCTATCGCTCCTCTAATAACCAGGCCCTAGCGCCTCCCCTAACAACCATGGCCTAATGCCCCTCATAACAACCAAGGCCTAGTGCCCCTCCTAACAACCTAGTGACCTTGTGCCCCAAGTTACTACCTAATGGGCCTTGTGCCCAACTCCAACTAAAGGGTCTTCTGCTCTAACTAATGGGCTTTGTGCCCAACTCTATCCTAGGGGCCTAGTGCCCCACTAACTACTGTCAGGGGCCTGGTGTCCTACCAACTAATATAAGTGGCCTAGTGTCCCACCAACTATGATAAGGGGCCCAGTGCCCAACAAAATCTCCCTAATGTGGCCACCCTATCTGCTGCTCGGGACTAATTCCCGTTTTTGTGGCTCGGGCCTAGTTCCCAGTGTGGAAGTGGGGATAGATGGAAGTGCAGGTGGGGCCATACAGTAGTGTAACCAAATCATATTATGCCACAATAGTGCCCCTAAATCACATTATACCACAGAGTAGTGCCCCCAAATAACATTATAATACTGAGTAATGCCCCCAAATAATATAATGCTATACAGTAGTGTCCCCAAATAATATTATGCCATACAGTACTGCCTCCAAGTATTATGACATACAGTAGTGCCCTCAAATAATAATATGCCACACAGTAGTGCCCCCGAATAATATGCCACACAGTAGTGCTCTCAAATAATAATATGCCACAGAGTAGTGCCCTCAAATAATAATATGCCCTTTGTAGTGCCCTCAAATAATGATATGCCATAAAGTAGTGCCCTCATAGAATAATATGCCACACAGTAGTGCCCTCAAATAATAATATGCCATACAGTAGTGCCCTCAAATAATAATATTCCACATAGTATTTCCCCCAAATCATATTATGCCATACAGTATTGCCCCCCAAATGATATTATGCCACACAGTAGTGCCCACAAATAATATTATGCCACACAGTAGTGCCTCCAAATAATGTTATATTTCACAGTAGTGCCCCCAAATTATATCATGCCACACAGTAGTTCCCCCAGTTCAATAAAAGGTGGTTTAAAAGTAATCAAAAATACATTGCACCCAAGAAAATATTTTAACATACTTGATTATGGCATCCTGTGTTCTGTTTTCCTACTAGGAGCGCCGGCGAGGAGGGATCCGCAGCTATCAGCTCAGACAGGCAGTTCGGAGCAGGAACAGAGGGAAGAAGGAGGTCAAGATAAGGAAGAGGGGAAGGAGGGGATGGAACAGCTCTGATCCGTTTGGCCATGGCACATGTAGTAAGGTGGCTGGGGAGGAGTCAGCCACCAGGAAGCCTGTCACTTTCGGGGCCGGCCCCATTTGTTCTCATGTACCGAAATTATGTAATGCCAGCCGCACCAGCCCATCTAGCCATCGGCTCTTCTGGCAATTGCCAGAAGTGTCAGATGTCCAGTCTGCCCCAGCTTAACGTTTTATACGCAATTTCTTGCAGGCTTGTATTTTCGGAAGATTTGGAACTGCGTTCTAAGTTACTTTTGCTATGTTTTAATTGTATTGTTTGAAAACTTAAATAACAATTGTTGATGAAAAGAAAAGCAGAAATTAATGTTGTTTGATATAGAATTTTATGTAATATGAAGAGAAAAATAAACCACTCTGTAGAGTCATGGGAAATCGTGACCTAAACATGATTCGGAAATTGTGTGGTTTGGGGGTCAATGGGGTTTAATGACAGAGACAATCATATAGTGAGAAAGCTTATGAATATCAGTGTCTGTAGCAATGAATATAAACAAGTGTACATAATAACTTACATTTAAAAGAATAAACATTTCAACAACATTAAAAATTTAGTAAAATATGAGATATCATTATTGGGATTATGGAAGCAGCTTGTATGTATGTAAATTGTTGTGACCTTTAGTCAACATCTTACTCCCCTTTAGTTGGCAATGGATTAGATACATACAATAAATGATATTCGTAGTGAAAGAAATAAAGAACTCATCTATAAAGGTACGGATTGCATCATTCAGGTGATCATTCAGGAATCGTCTTTGGTTTGTAGGATTTTAAAACCTGTAGAGAAAAAAGGGATGGACAACAAACAATATGCTGGAATAACAAGAGTAAGGTATAAGGGAAACTAGCAAGTTAATAAGGAATATCAATTAATTAAGGGTACAGAGAGAAGTTTCAAGGTTTATCATAGATAGTATTGATTGTCCAAAAAAATCAAGTGATTTCTTGGTTAGTCATATTTTGATGCTTTTTAAGATTTCTTTTGGGTCTGCCAGTTTGTTGGAATCCATTTTCTACAGTAGGTAAGGCTGATGGGTTTAATCGTGAATAGGATTCTTACCATTCCTGTAGTGGAATTACTTGAAAATTCAAGGTGGAACAAAAGGTGGCGATATCTGATGGGTCTCATAGAGTTGTTGATATCCCATTGTGGGTTACTTGCAGTTGAAATGGGAAACCCCAGCGGTATTTGATATTGTTCTTTTGTAATTCATCTGTGAGTGATCTCAACATTTTTCTTTGCTGAAGAGTTTGCCAGGAGAGATCATGTAAAACCTAGATTTCATGTCTGTTATATTTAAGACCTTCAATTTGTCTCATTTTTGTATTATTTCATCTTTTTGAGTGAAGTAATGTAGACGACATATGACATCTCTAGGGCGATCTGGCAGAGCTCCTTTAGGGCGTATCGCCCGGTGAGCTCTGTTGAATGTGATCAGGGTATGAATGTTTAAATATTTAATTGAATAGCTTTGTAAGAATATCAATCAGACCCTGGGTGGGTATGTCTTCTGGGATTCTCAAGTTATTTCTGCGGCCTCTATTTTCTAGATTGTCTGTTTTATAGTGTAACCGTTGTAGAGCTTTAGCCTGGTTAGATACTGTGGTTTATAAAGTGGAATAACGTTCATCTCCTGCCTCTTTATCTTTTTTTAAAGTCAGCAATTTCATGTTTTACCACTACTTTGAGTTTGACCACTAGTGTCTCAAAGTCTTTTTTAGAAGGCAGCTCTTGTTTGGTTGGTAATTATTTGATCATCTGTAAGATTTGTATCAAATCTGTTTGTTCTGTTTTTGAAGGTGGTGTATTTGTTTGGTCTCACATGGAAATAGAACCATTTATGGGTTGTTGTGGAGAATTATTTGACAAGTCAGTGTTACTCATGTTAGAGTCTGCAGTTGATTTCACGAATGTACATATATCTGAGTGTTGGTGAGTTGTTGTTTTTTAGGAATCCTTTCTTGCCAAATTTTTCCTGTCTCAGCCCATCGGGCATACATTAAATTACACCTATGGTTGACTGTCACTGGCCACTTTTCCCCATTTGGGGACTAGGCAACCATATTGATGGTTTAAATATAAATATTATATATCAAAAATAAAACACGTTGTAATGTAGAGTTTAGAAAAGTAATGGTTTGGTTTCAAGGTAGAATATCAGTGTCTTAATAGTAAATTTGTACGTTCAATATAAAAATGATTTATAAGGTTCTAATATTGTTAAAGAATCAATTCAGAACGAATGTCAATTTTACAGTATTTCTCTTGTTATTAATTGCTGGGGTGAGATTTCTTTGTGCAGCAGATTGTAGGCATTTATTTACATGTGAATTAGTAGTCTATATCCACCAGTGTTTTCCCTTGAAGATGATGTATAGATCTTATTATGATAAATGAGGAGTATTTATTTTATTATTACATTTACAACTTCAGCCACTAGGTAGCTATAGAGTATCGAAGACTTTTATTTAGTAATGACTTATATGAGAGTAATATTAATTAAACTTGATGGTTCACATATGAAGATAGTAATTGAAGATAATCAATTAGAAGAGTATAAGAAGGTACTTTTCTGTTATCTGGAGCCATTTGAAAAAATGGCAATTTTTTCAAATTATTTGAAAAAATGAATTCAACCAACATTTAAAACTTTACTATTATCTGGAGCCATTTGAAAAACAAAAAATACAAATGACATTTAAAAATGAATTTATTTACTCTGCCTTCTACCGAAAGAGAGACTGTGGCATTTTTGCAAAAGAAAGGAATACTGTAAGGTAGGATGCTGTGTCAAAGAAATAATGAAATGAAGCTCTACTTTGGTTCTTGTATTTCCTGGAATTGTAGAAAACCTACTTGTCGTAAGAAGGTCAACATCCGCCAGGGAAATTGATTCACTGACAGTCGTCTAAGATTTGTGACAGTCGTTTGCATCTTCTATTGCTGGGCCAATGAATTGACTTGATCAAGTTGTGCAAACAGGAATTGGGCATGAACAAAAATACAACCGTCAAGCGGATCAACTACATGCAAGAAATCTGCGCTGAGCGTCTCAATCGACAAGCCAAAACAGAAGATCAGAGGTGAAGGATTTATCATCGCAATCGTCGAGAGCTTGTTTACTAAGCGTAAGAACAATGCTGGCCGCGTGCTTCCTCAGCAGTGGATCTTCAGAGGACTCTGTCGGGAGACGCAGAAATGCTTTTTGGTAAAAGTGGATGACCACAGTGCAGAAACGCTAATGACGGCGATTTTTGACAATATTGAAAGAGGCTCTATAATTTACTCGGATAGCTGGCACCCCTACAAGACGGAAGAACTGGAAAAGGCTGGATTTCAACATTTCAATGTAAATCATCGCTACAATTTTGTCAATTCTGACACTGATGTCCATACTCAGAGCGTTGATCGAATGTTGGGATCCGCTAAATGGCGGAATAAACAACATAGAGGAACAATGCGGCAGCATTTGAAGTCATATTTAGCTGAATTTATTTGGAGACTGGAAGTCGGAGAAGACAACGTATTCGAGTCGCTTTTGGACGTAATTTTCTGGTCTCCGGAAAATAAAATAAAAAATGGCATACAATAAAAAAATTGCTCCAGATAGCAGGAAAGTACCTATAAGAATACAAAATTGCTATCCTGTGTTATTTTTTTGTTTGAAGATGTAGGGCCTGATTCATTAAGGAAAGTAGGGCAAAAAAATGATGTTTTCTCATGGACAAAACCATGTTACAATGCAAGGGGTGCAAATTATTTTTTTTTATTGTGCACATAATTTAAATACTGGCTGTTTTTTTCATGTAGCACACAAATACTTGAAGCTTTATTTGTACACTGACATTAAAAGTTGATCTAGGACACGCTCTACCCCAATTATAAAATTGTCCTCACATTTTAAATTGACCTACCCTTCCAGTAAAACATGGCTTTGCCAAGGTGCAAAGTTACTAATTTTTTTTGCTTTACTTTCCTTAATGAATGAGGCCTGTAGTGTCTAATATAATCATACACATATAATTATTAATAATAATTGTTATGAGGTACAGGGGGTTCATATAGGGTAAGAGAAGGTCCAATAGATAGGTCAGTAGGATGTGTTCTTATTACATATGTTTCTAATAATCTCTTTAGAGAATAAGTCAAACATAATATTTAATGTCATTTTCAAAAAGTTTTCAAAAAGTATGTGTGGTTATTTTGTCTGTTAAGTCACAATCCAGTATTGCTATTTAATATGATTGTTGTAGTATAGTAACTGTATAAGGTGAGGACTATGTCTCCATTTTAGGCTCAAGGGAGATGTGTCCTCCAACTGTACCTTTCCATCGTTTTCCTGACAGCTATTTACCGCAAATCCCCTGGACATTTTGGTAATTTGATCTCTTATAACGTGGATCTCCATCAGCGATGTAGGATGAAAATGCGCAGAAGATACTTTTTCAGTCACTGTGTGTCCAACAGTTAGGACCTGCCATTAAGCGTCGTTCGTGCCAAAATATGAGCAGAATTTGTTTTGGTGATAATTCTATTTTAGGATCTCTATTTGGTATTGTATAGTTATTAAGTTGATCAAGGTATAGTTATGTTGATCAAGGTCCCTGACAATCTTTAAGGTGAACATCGGTTTTCTTACGCATGTGGTGTATAATCCACTTTTCTAAATCGTCAGGGACCAAGCTGTTAGCAATCACGTCCGGCCAAATTGGTAGCCAAGCTCCCTCTCAGCAGGAGTTTGTTTATAAATCTCAGCATTGTAACTGCTATATCATAAAACAAACATGTAGCTTCACTTGTGCATTTGCTGCTCACAGCTCGTGTTATTAGCAGCCCCACATCCACGTTATTATCAGATACTCATATCACCAATTGTTTTGTTTTTTGGGAATAAAGGTTTATTACCATAAATGGGCCACATACTACTCATAGATAGTTTATGAGTATGCACAAATGTATTGATTTTTTATATATTATTTATTGATTTTAGTAGTTTGTATTTAAATTGGGTTGTTCACAAATCTCAGCAACACCTCTTATAGGGGTCTATTTATTACCCTTCAGTTTTTTCAGTAGAAACTTTTTAATCCTCATCGCATAGATGCAGATTGAAAAGTTTCTCATATATATTAAAAAAATCAACACAGGAACAGCCGCTCCGAAACGGCTGTTCCTGTGAAGAGTATCACTTACCTTTCACTTGAGTCTGCTCTTCTCCTCCCTGTGCGATGCTGCTCACCCCTGTTTCAATCCCTGTGAGCATGCGCCGACCGGTAACCTCGGGCATGCGCACAGAAATCTCTGAATGAAAGAACCTGAGGCATGTGACATGGAGGGATCATGTGATCCCTCCACACATGCGTTGTGCACCTCTGCTCTTCGGAGCAGAGCTGTTTTCAGTGAAAGTTTTCAATCATGGTAATGTACGCCAGCTTCAGATGGCGCCAGCTTCAGATGGCTTACATTAACATGATTGAAAACTCAGTTTCGGTCATTGTTACATAGCGTTACTGACCACTTCCCATACACTGTTATGGGGAGTGCTAAGTAAAATGATGAGAGATGCAAAGCAGCAGATATCTGAGATATCTGCTGCGATGCTAGAATAATACATAGTAATTTAGTGACTAATCACCGAAAACCGTTGTTTTCGGGGATTTACCGCTAAATTACATGGGGGATAGCTTTGATAGGCCCCTTAATGAGAAACAAAACCTTAACAGGTGTTTGGGGATACCTGCTGCCCTCCTCACAAACTTCATTATTACTAAAAATATATGGGAGTTAAGATCAGCACGTTACCTTAGTGGTTAGCACTTCTGTCTCACAAAACTGGCGTTATGAATTTGAATTTCACACATGGCCTTAGCATCTGTGTGCTTTTTGTGGGACTGAATCATTAAGAAAGGAACACAAGAGGAACTTTGTCCAAACCAGCAGATGTTTTTACTTAGCAAGGGGTAGTGTTAGGCTATTATTTAGCAAATAAGGAAAGTAATGTTTGTTATTCATGTAACACACAAACACTTGATAGCTTTATTTTTACTGTGACATTCAAAGTAGATCTACGACACGCTCTACCAAAATTATAAATCTGCCCTCATATTTTAGATGTACCTCCCCCTAAAATGCCACTTTGTTAGGCCAAAGAACGTTTTTTATTTATGACAATGTTTTTTGTGCAAAAATGTATCTGGCCCACAGGACACATTCATTTACATTATCTGCATGCTGCCCATCTATTAATATGAATACCCTAACACTTGGAGGGGGGGTTGATTTGGAAGGGACAGGCTCCTTTGAGGTAAATGCAACTATTGTCTGCTAAACCTTTTCTTCATGTCCCGCTTTTATGTTATGTATGTCAGCTTCCAATAAAAACAATGAAGCCAACACTTGAGCACCATGGAAGCTTAGCGGCTAGCAGTTCTGACTTACAGCACTGGGGTCATGAGTTCAGTTCCCTACCATGGCCTTATCTGTGTTCACTTTGTGGGCCTGAATAAGCGAAATAAATTTAGCAAAAAAACTATTTGAACCTTGCCCAAACCTTGTTGTGACCACATAAACTAAAGCTCAATGTATGTGGTTCATATGCAATCATTGTTTGCTAAAGTAACATGAAGACATGTTTTATAATTACATTAAAAAAAACAAACACACAATTTTTTTCTAATAAATCAATTAACAAAAACATGTTAAAAACAAATAACAAAGCAAACCCAAATAAAAAATTAACAAGAACTATAAAATTTATTTAAGACTAAAATAGTTTTTTTTTTATTGTGTTTCTAATTTTTTTCCATGAGCGAACCCACCGATGGTGGGTTCCCCTCCCTTTCTGGTGTCTTCTGTAGCTGTGAAAAATAAGGAAAAAAACACAATTAGCATGCTTACGTTATTTATCATACATTAATTACTTCTTGGTGGTTGTTTGAAGGAATCAGCAGAGGTGTAAATTGTGACATAACTTAACACAGTCTGAAAAGTTGAATGGGATGCTAAACACATTAGTAGCCACAGGACTAATAGCTTTTGGTATTATATATATATAATACCAAAAGCCCTGTGACTACTAATGTGTGTAGCATCCCATACACCTTTTCAGACTTATATATACATATATATATATATATATATATATATATATATACACATATGTGTATGTGTGTATATATATATATATATATATGTATGTATATATGTATATATATATATATATATATATATATATAAATATATATATATATATATATATATATATATATATAAATATATATATACATACATACACAGCTTTGTGTGGTGGCCGGGGGGAGGGGTTATATTGATTTAAACCAAACAATTATTAGGGCCATCATGGTCAAAACCTGTGCAATGGATAACTAGGTATCAGGTAAATCGCATGTGGTAAATCAGGGATTTTGGACAACTACAATACGCCTCAAAAGGGTACAAATATGAAAGGGGTTTGATGTCAATACTTACATTCTACCATCGCCTCAATCTCCTGTCTGTCCTTGGCCACCTCCTCTTCCGCCTGTTTGGCTGCCACAGGAGCCTCCGCCACCTCCTACTCCACCGCCACCACCTCCACAACCTCCGCCGCCTCATCTAACTCCTACCCCGCCTCCTCCGCCACTTCCTCTGCCACCTCCGCTGCCTCCTCTCTTTGGCAGTCATGATTCATATGGTCTGTTGGAATATATATTACACATAAGCTTATTGTTAAAAGTTCTAGCTGCTTCACAACTATATACATGTAGATCAGACAAAAGAGGATTTGTATGCCACAATATAATGCATTGAATACATTAAGTAGTCACAGACTTTCTAACTGACAACAACAGGTTAAAAACAGAATTCTTATCCAATCCAACATTAGCAAATCTGATTGGTTCTTTGAACGTTAAATGCCTCGTTTTCTATGTCAGTCAGTTTGCTTTGACAAAGCTAACAGGGAAAAGTGCGTTGGCGTTCTTTGCTGTGCATGACTAATCCATAATCGGATATTTGCTTAGTTTAGCACCCTTATCAGCTTTTGGTAGGATACAACCCCAAGCAAAAAAACTTGACAGGTAGTTAGCAAATAACTCACTGAATGTTTATTTAGCGTATATACTCGAGTATAAGCCGACCCGAATATAAGCCGAGGACCACAAAAAACTGGGAAAAATTATTGATTCGAGTATAAGCCGAGGGGGGGCTTTTTAAGCATACAAAATGTGCTGAAAAACTCGGATTTTACACGAGTATATACGGTATCCTTCTAAACAAGACTAAGATTATTGTCTCAGCAACCTGCTTAACAACTAAGCTATGCCACAGCTCTGATTATCTAACTGCATCCTGTGGATACTATTTGTTTATTCCGAACAGTATAATGATAGGGGAACTAAGCAATAATACTTTTGTTATGATTTAAACAGCTAACAACTTGTCATGTCAGCTGGATCTGAAACCAAATGGCTACAATTAACCAGTGTGACTGACATTTAGCTGCAGCAGTTGCTTAATATATTTATTCCAGTAATTACTGATATGGGACAATATTACTGTAATATCAACATATTTATGCAAATTATTGCTTATTTGGAGGATGACTCCCCCCTAAGCTGATTATTTAAGATAAGGTGTTTTATTATTATATATTAGTAAGAAATAAGAGTCATGCAAAACAAGTTTTAAAACACTTTATTTTCACTTTTTCACATTTATATTTCCCTGCGTTTTAGGATCAAACCTTTTATCTTTTACTAATAAGATATGTTTTATTCCAATTACTTGGTACATGTGCATTTCAAATAAGAGACTCAATACTACACAGTGCACCTTTAAGATCCAGTTCTTTTTTCTCCTTTTTGTTTACTTCTAATTACATACTTGTAGCCAGATAATTATGTTAGCTCACATTGTGAAACATGCATTTTTCAGCAGATATAAATAGAATATTTAACAAAAGGATATATAAATTACAGACAGACACCACTTTTAGATGGCCTGTAACAATGTTTGGTTTGGGCTTAGGGATGTTGAAATTTCATTATTAATGTCTAAATAAGTATGAAATTATTATTTATTTTTATGACACATAATTAGAACATCTAATTAGTGAGAGATTAGGGAGACATATTACAGGAGGTATGTGGGTAAGGCCTTGTAATATGTGAAAATCAGATTAGGGCAACTGTGAGCGTTGTCCCCAAAAATCGCATGAAAATATATTTGAAATATACCACATCTGTCACTGTTATAAATGTCTGAAAGTTAATGTTGGCAAATTGTCTTAGTGGTTAGCACTTCTGCCTTACAGCACTGAGGTCATGAGTTTGAATCCCAAACATGCCTTATTGGTCTGGAGTTTGGGCCTCAATCAGTAAGGAAAGTAAATGTAATTAAAAATAATTATGTCACATGGGCCAAAGCATGTTGCATTGGAGGGTGAGTTACAATTTTAATCTGGAGACAGATTTAGATATGGGGTAGGGCATGTCCTTGGAAAACTTTGAAACTATTCGTAAAAGTAAAGCAAGTATGTGTATTACAGTATTTTTCAGAATAATAGAGAACTCACATCTAACAATCTCCTGCCTCAGAGCCGCCAAAAACTGTGGCTGTCACCGCCGTAAAATGCTCCAGCGGTGCTGGAGCTGGACTACGGACCGACGGCAATGAAACCGTCGCCATATGTACCGGCGCACCCTCTGGTACGCGCGCAGCTTCATCTCATTCGAGATATAACGGCCTGCGAGCATACTATCCATGCCCTCGTCCAGGACCTTCAGCTCTCTGCATGTGAAAGTGCTCGCCCTCATCTTGGAAATAAGCTACTCTCCAATACTCTGTTATTGGTTCTCAGAGCACGTGTGGGCGAGCTCACGTCATTCGTGGATCCTTTCCATACTTGTGCTTAAAATATTGGCTTGTCATTCATTCCTCGTGTTCTAGCAATGGGGATGGGTGACATATCTATGAGAAATGTACTCGGCTATTTGCAATTACTGGCACTTGATAACAGGAACCTGTAATTGCAGGCACCTGATAACACCTGATTACAGGCACAAGATTTATAATTGTGGTAGTTCTTGTCCTAGCTGAACATTAAATGTCAGTGTATAAATAAAGTGTAAAGTTTTTGTGCCACTACCAGAAAAAGCAGACAGCAATTTACTTATTTATTAAATTTCAAACACATATTTTAAACCTTTTACTTTGTGATATGGTTTTGCGAAGGTGCGAAGTGACACATTTATGGTGTCTTATTTTGCTTCAGGAATCTGGGCCTCCTATCCTCATCACAAGCTTACTGAGGAATTAAATGTTATGCAACACAGAGGGTATAGTGGTGTTATTGACAGTGAGTGAGATTGGAGGCCAATTGGTGACTCTGGCATGAGGGACAATAATAAGCTCTGTTTAGAACATGTTGAGCTTTAGGTATCGTTGTGACATCCATGGGACGAATGCAGAAAGACAGTGGTTTAGAACAGATGGTACTGAAGGAAATAGGTCAGATAAAGCAATGTACATTTGGGTGTCCTCAGCGTAGAGATGGTATTGTAGGCCAAATGAGCAACTTAGTGCCTCAAGAGAGGAGGTGTACAATATTAAAGTACAACATTTAGAAAAAAAAGCCTTTCAGGACCACAATAGATAGTGGGATTGAAGGGGAGAATGTGCCAGAGTTGGATACACTGCAGGAGCGGTTCGAGAGGTGGGATGTGAACCAGGAAAGAACTGTGTCTAAATGGACAAAGGAGTGAAGGATGTGTAGGAGAAGAGGGTGTTCAACAGTGTCCAAAGCAGCAGAGAGTTATAGGAGAATGAGTATTGAGAATTAATAATATTAATATGTATTCATAAATCCCATTTTCAGTAATCAAATAAAACAGAAATGAAAAACAAACTGTAAATACAAAATCCTTTATGTAAACCCCCCCCATCAAATACAAACACATGGATGTAGTTTTTTCCCCCAAGGTTAGAGGTGTTGCAAGGCAGGTCATGCAGTAACCCATAAGGGCTGTCTTCTTTATCTGTTTAAAATATTATAGAGAAGAGATCAACCTTAAGCCATTTTAAAATAAATTACTACTAGACTGTGTACTTTGTACACACCTGTACTTTCCAGCTGTAAAATCCACAATTTCTGATGTCTTAACTTTAACGCAGGTCCCCCAATATCCTAAAAGGACTAACATTGTTAGCTATAGATACTTACATGCTTACAAAGGAGAATCCTTCATGTCCTGATCCTCCTCTTCCTCAATGAAATGATCCTGGCCACACCTCATTGGTGCTCCAGATGACAGCTGGGTCTGTTGGAATAAATTACACACATTTAGCCATTTACTAAAATGCTGTCTGTTTCTCCTTTATCCACAAAATGAAATATAATGTAAGGTGTCTCTATTAGAACACATTGACAAATCAGTGCCTTCAAATCAATAAACAGATACAACACTTACGTTACGTACGTAACCTGGGCAGAAAAGAACATTCACATAGTGAGTCAGATATATGATTAACACAGTCTATGGTTGATTGCTGAATATTTTCCAGGTGAGGCACACATCTTCTAGCTAAGGCTTGGTAGTTCATCAATGAAAGCCTTTATTTTGGTCTTTTTTCAGCTAAGCTCTAACAGTCAAACTTCAACATTATTTTTTTATTAGTGCTATGACTAGAAAACTCACATCTGATAATCTCAGTAGGGACGGGGCAGCCCTTACAGCCCGATTAGAAAATATTTGCAGATTTCAAAGGTTAACATTTTTTTTAGTCAAAACTCTTTGGGGCATGAATTTGTATATGTTAGATAAATTAAACATGCCTTTACTTTCTTTTTAACAGAATTATTTTTTATTGGGGTATTTAAATGGTAAGGGAAAGGGATACAGAAAAAGGGAAAGGATTGGGGAGGGGTACATAGTGGGGAGCAGACAAAACACAAGATGCATACAATCAAAATATGAAATGGCATTAGTGCATGGGGGTTAATATACAACCTCAGGCAGATAAATAAGCTAGGACCAAAGGCTGTACAAGAGGGTCAAAAGTAGCAGTGGTCAACAAGTCTGGTGGGCATAACATCTTAGAACCTTCACCTTCATTGCTGAACACAGGCCAGGTCATCCACTTGACAATGGGTGAGGATGGTGCCATAGAATAAGGGACATCATATGTCTCCATCTCATAACTGAAGTGGATTTTAGCTACAACTTTGGAAATTGAGGGAGGGGAGGATTGTTTCCACTGTTGTGCAATGGCTGCTCTAGCAGTTAATAGGATGTGGCTCCACACATATCTATCGTGTTTCGATAGTTGTTCGGGGAATAGTTGGAAAAGAGCGATGAGTGGAGATGGGGTTAGTTGCACCTTTGTGACTTTTTCTGCTAGTCAAAAAACTTCTGCCCAAATCACCTGAATTACTAGACAGGACCAAAACACATGAAAGTTATCTCCAACAGCCAAAGCTGAGAGTGAGAGGGCCGTATCTTGTGTAGTCAGGAAAGGGGCTAGGTATGTCCTATATAGAAGCTTCATAAACATTTCTAGGTGGTTAGTGCATTTAAACATTTTAGATAAATTATTATAGATATAATCCCATTGAGTTGAGAAGAGATATATTGAGATCGGATTCCTACTTTGTTTGAGAAGTATTTTTAGTTGTAACAGGGAGAGTGGTGAGATATGTGTACCAGAATGTAATACCTCCTTTATAGTTGCCTCTAGTCAGTTAAGAATAGAGGAGGGGCGGAGGAGGGTTCAACAGGCAGGTCCGACGGAGAAGGCCAGTGATCCAATGTCGTAGCCGCAGCTACTTGTTGAAGTCATTAGAGGGAAGGCCAAAGCGATCCTGCAGTTGTGCAAAGGAGCAGAGACCCTCAGCGTCAAATAAATGTGCCAAAGAGCAAAAGCTCTCAGAGAGCCAGCCAGAGAGATCCAGGTCAGGGAAAAGTATAGAAACACTGGAAAGAAAGACATTACTGGTTGGGGGTACAAAATCTGGGGAGGATCCTACCATCCTATCCCAAACCCTGAGTGCATCCCGAATGAAGGAGGGGACAGGAAGTCAGGAAGGCAGATAAGTTCCGCTATGGGAAAGGAAGGGTGAAGGGCATGTTTAAGGTCAACCCAGGGCTTGTGATTAGCTGGAAGAGCCCAATTCTGGATCTGAGATATAATACATGCCTCTTGATATTTTATCAGATTAGGTAGGGCAAGCCCACCTTGTCTTCTGTGTAGAACCATTCGTGTAAAGGACAGACGTGAGGGTTTGCCACTCCAGATGTATTTAAGCATAAGATAACATACATAAGTTTAGGGAGCAACATCGTTTTGAACGCAGCCACTATACCCAGCCAGGAGACCTCATAGCCATCCAAGTGGTTGATAACCTGGTAAGCTGGGCAATCAATAGCGGGTAATTACTGTCAATAGCGGATAATTAATGTTGGCCAGGATGTGTATCCCCATTGTCACTCACCGGACTGTTAGTGCTACTTCTCGTGTGTTTAGGAACCGTGGCCGTCCACCATCCTGAGGGTCTGCGCATGTGCAGCCCTTTCAACCCTTCAGTACATGTTCCTTTTAGTTAATTGGCTGATCAGGCAACACTCCCTATTTAAAGCACCTGTGGTCAATACCTCGTTGCCTGATCTTGGAGTCTCATTCCCCATGAGCCTCTGAAGGTGTTCCTGTGTTTCCTCGTGTATTCAGCTCCTGCTGATTCCTGTTGTTCGTTTGTGGTTTCCAAACCACTTCAACTCTCCTGTGTTTCATCGTGACTGCACCAGCTGATTCCTATCCGCTGCCTCCGTGCTTCTACAGTCTCCAAACCACTTCAACTCTCCCGTGTTTCATCGTGACTGCACCAGCTGATTCCTATCCGCTGCCTCCGTGCTTCTACAGTCTCCAAACCACTTCAACTCTCCCGTGTTTCATCGTGACTGCACCAGCTGATTCCTATCCGCTGCCTCCGTGCTTCTACAGTCTCCAAACCACTTCAACTCTCCCGTGTTTCATCGTGACTGCACCAGCTGATTCCTATCCGCTGCCTCCGTGCTTCTACAGTATACTGCTCACATCAACTCTCCCGTGTTTCATCGTGACTGCACCAGCTGATTCCTATCTGCTGCCTCCGTGTATCTGCAGTGTCCTGCTCATCGCAACCCTCCAGTACTCATCGTGTCTGCAGCCAGCCGATCCGCTGTCTCCGGGCTTCTACAGCGTTCCTGCTTGTGTCAACTCGCCTGTCTGCATCGGATCAACGCTCCGCTGCTTTCATCTCAGCTAGACCGCCTCAACTCTCCCGTGTTCTCCAGGTGTCCAGTTCTATATACTACTGCTTCCTGAGTATTGTGTTCATCCTTGCTGGTCTACCTAGCATGCGCTGCACCTACTTGGTTACCGCTTCCACCCTCCTGGGACTTCGCATCCTGCCGGCCTCCAGCCGTTCAGGTATCCCTGCACCTCTCTCTGACAGCCTGCTCTCCTGAACCACGGTATGCATACTTCTCATTGACTGTGCTGGTGTATTGCATATCTAGCTGGACTGAGTTGTTCTCCTCCGGAGTTTAATATCCACTGAGACTATTGCTATCATTTGACTGTGTTACCGTTTAGCCTGGATAGTTCTCGTGACTTTGTATATTTGTGCAGTGCTGCTCAGTTATTATTATTGTGTGCATATCATCGTGGGATCAAGTTCAGTGTGCCCGTGTAAACTCTGCATTGCATTTATCTCCCCATGCTCCTACTCACTTATATATTTCAGTGGTACAACTTGCTAGAGGCAGACCACTGTTCCCTGTTTTCTGAGTCACCAGTTTCCAGTATCCTTTCACATAGCAGTGGTACAACTTGCTAACGCAGACCACTGACTGCCCGGATACCCTCACCTGCATTCCATTCCTTCACCCAGACAGCGGTACAACTTGCTATACGCAGACCGCTGACTCTCATCACCTCCTCGTTACTCCTGGACATTCCTTCTCGCTATAGCAGTGGTACAACTTGCTATACGCAGACCACTGACTACCCTCACGTTTCCTTGTCCATCCAGTTCCTCGTGTACAGTTATCTACCTATTACCAGTGCTGCTAGTCATAGACTTTCCTCGAGCATTCTCTTATCATCTGCTGTCTCCTGTTCCGTGATCACCCCGCTACCAGAGTATCATATTACCACCTATACTGCTCTGGTAAGTCTATCATCTGGTGATACCTGGGTAAAGACTCCTAGTGCCCGTGACACCCATGTAGGAAAGTGAGCTTTTTTCCACGCAAATTTAAAACAAGCCTTCAGGTGTGTCATGGAGTCCAGAGGGAGGTTTAGAGGGAGAGCTTCAGTTTTTGTAGGGTTTAACTTATAATATGATGCCCGGCTATATTTAGCTAGAATTTTGTGTAGGTCCAATAATGAGGTCTCCGGACTGGATACAAGGAGAAGCACATTGTCCGCAAAGAGACAAAGACCGTGGTCGGTCCCCCGGAGGTTGAAACCCTTGCAAACATTACAGTGGCGTATGCGTTCTGCCAATGGTTCAATGGCCAATATATACATGAGAGGGGTCAAGGGGCAACACTGTCTGGTGCCATTAGAGATGGCAAATTTGTCAGAAAGGAATCCATTGCTAAACACTTTGGCAGACGGGCCATCATAAAGTGCCAAGATAACCTTCAAAATACTGCTAGTAAAACCAAATTTCAACAAGACCTGGTGCATATATCCCCAATGGAGTCTGTGGACTGTTTTTTCCACGTCCAGGGAAAGCATCCAAGGAGCTGTTGATGCTAGAAGCTCAAGTCACCACTTGAGCTTCTAACATCTCCTTTGGGAACCGACCACAGTCTGTATAGAAGTCATTAAAGTACCCCCCTGGGTGCCGGGGCCTTACATTTCGGGAGGTTTTTTTCATCACTAAGAAGACTTCCTGGGGGGTCCAGGGAGTATTCAGTGATTGTAAGGCATCGACATCTATAGAGGGGAGGTTAAATTGATGTAGGAAGTTCTGGATGTGGTTAGGTGAAGGTTGTGGGACAGTTTGGTGATTTTTAATGTTATAGAGGCTCTCATAATACTTAACGAAAAGATTGGCTATGTCTCGGGGGTTTGAAATCTTTAAGCCTTTGGGGTTGGAAAGATGTCGAATCTTGTTTCTAGCCTGCTGGCCCCTAAGCTTCCTAGACATCATCTGTCCTGCCTTATTGCCTGTGGTGTAGAATTTATGTCGGAGACGGGAAAGTACAGCCTGGGGCAACAAAACTTTTTGAAGCTTAGGCTGTTGCTTAACTTGGGTCAACTCCAATTTCAGTGCTGGCGAGGGAGAGGATTTGTTGCGAGCCTCTAATATTGAAAGCTTAGATTCAAGTTCCTGCTGAAAGAAGGCATTCGCCTTTTTCAGTGTAGAGCCCTCTTTGTATTGCTGTCCCCTGCAGGACTGCCTTAAGAGTTCACCAGTAAGTAAAATAGAAGTGTCTTCAGGCTTGTTAGTGTTCATGTATAGAGTAAGGGCTTTTTGAAGGGCTAATTTACTTTCTAGGGTTGTGAGGAGATAACTGGAGAGACACGATGGCCTAGGTGGAGTGGTTCGAGCAGAGCGTGCCCACACCAAGAGTAAAGGGGCATGATTTGACCAGGTAATTGGGAGGATGCAAACAATTTTAGTATGATGTAGGGACCATTTGTCAGTGAGTATTATGTCTATGTGAGAGAAGGTTTTGTGAACATGTGAGTAGTACATGTATTCTTTTGTAGCTGGACCAGAGGCTCGCCATGCATCGTAGAGGTCGTACTTAGCAATCAACTTGCGGAAAGCCAAAGACGGACAAGTGATGTCTGGGGGTGGTGTTGTTCCATTAGGGTAAGTCCTATCTAAACCGGGGTCTAGAACAAGGTTAAAATCTCCCAGCAGCATCAGACTACCTTTTCTACCGTTCAGAACCTCCCACGGAGCAGCCTTGAAGAAGGGGATCTGCCTGGAATTAGAAGCATAAAGGGAAACAATCGTAACCAACTTATCTTCCTATAGGCCAGTTAACATTAAGGATCTGCCTTGCTTTTCTTCATATTTATGTGAAAGAACAAATGTGGTTTTAGAACTAAATAGAATGGCTACACCATTATGTTTAAGGGTACCATTGGCCGAAAAGCAAGTGGGGTAGTGGCGGTCCCGCAGGGTGGGGGGGAGCCCAGACGCAAAGTGGGTCTCCTAGTGCGCCCCCACATCTGCTTTATGATTAAAGAAAAAATTGTTCGGTGAATTGAGACCCCGTACATTTAAAGAGAGAAACAACCATAAGAGCTGGAATGGGCAGTATGCAGGGCTTAAATTTGTATCTTTAAAGGAGATATTGAGCCTGAGTAAGGCAGTGAGGGAGGAAACTGCCAAATCAGAGTGGGATTGTCTGTTGGAGGAAGGGGAGGAAACATAGAATACAAAGGGCAGAAGGAGGGGGAAGGTGAGGGGGACTGGGGTAGCCCAAAAAGTGGGCTAGTACATTTGCCGCTTAGAGAGGGGGGGGTAACATTTGGGGGTGTGGTACTTGCATAGAGAGCAAGCCCCACTCATGTCTGAGAAACACCAGAACAAACAGAACATAAAGTAAGACAAAATAGATCAAAATAGGGAAAGGCAACCTGAAGAAATCAGAGGGGGTACGTCTATTCAGTAAAAGTGGGTGTGTGGGGCACTCTACAAAGGAACTCAAAGATTTAGCTGTTCCTAAAGTTGCATAACAAAGCACTGAGGACATAGCCTTATACACAACTTGGTAGAACCCTTAGAATATATAATGGCAAGTACAAAAACGGTTACAACGAACAGCAAAATATGAAGTATGAAATATGAACGGGGCCTATAATATACCCCAGGTTGGCTTGAAAATGGGGGACATGATCAGAATACACTCCACAAACATAATAGCGCAGATCCCGCCATGCCCCCGGCCAGACAACCCACCACATACACAGTGCAAAGGAAAAGGTGAAAACACAGTATAACCCATAATAGAAACTTAGTAGGGCTCTAGCTGTCTGAGACCACAAGGTAAGGCCGACAGAGTCAGATGCAATCATGTGCGGCCCTCTAGGTGCACCGCGGGAGATGCTGCAAGAGTCTGTGTCAGGGGACCAAAGCGGATTGAATTGAATTGGTGATGGCTCCCAGGGAGGGAGTAGACACCAGAGTATAATGAACAGTACCTGAGAGTCAGCGGACAAAACCTTACGATATGAGTCCTCAGGTTTCCAGAAGGGAAATCTTGAGAATGATAGAGATCACAACGGAAGGCATCAGTCCATGACACACCTAGAAAAAAGAGAGAGAAGATAGCAACTCGAAGGTCTCCAATTCAGTTCTATCCCACCGTCGACTGCTCAGTAGGGATGAGGGCCCGAAGTTGAGAAGTATTAGGTACACAGACAATGTTCCATCCTTTTAGTAGTTGGACCCCTTCATCAGGAGTATTAACAATATGTGTAGAATTATTCCTCTGTACGATGAGCTTGACTGGAAACCCCCAGCGGTAAGGGATTTCGTTGCTCCTCAGGGCTGTGGTTACAGCTTGGAAAGATCTCGTTTTGAGGGTAGTAACTGCGGAGAAGTCCGGGAACAGTTGGATATCAGCAAGAACCTCCATATTTTCTGTCCCCTTGGCCGCTCTCAGGGATTGTTCCTTCATATGAAAAAAGTGCAACCGAAGGAGCCTATCTCTAGGTGAAGAGCCTACATAGGACCGGAGTTTCGTTAGTCTATGAACTAGATCTATGATGAGATCTTGCTCCGAGGCCGAGGGTAGGAGCTTCCAGAACAGGGACAGGACATACGATTGAAGGTCTGTATTAGTGACTGTTTCTTGGATACCTCTGATTTTCACATTATTGCGTCTACAATGATCCTCCATATCTGCGATCTTTTCTCTTAGGGAATCTAGTTCCCGTCGGAGGGTATCGTGAGCATTTATCAAGTCATTGTGCGAGGGTACCAGCTCGCTCATATTTTGTTTCAGTTGATAAGTATGTTTAGTTCTTGTATAGATGCTTTCATAGCATTATTGAGCTCTGTGTTTTGTTTAGACATCATCAATTGCATGGTGCCAACCGTTAGGGGGGCACAAGGATCCAAATGGGCTGTAGGAGTGGTAGAGGGGTCCATTGACTCAGAGGATCTGGGGGATTCCAGCCTCTGAGGCTGATGTGGCTGCTGGCATAGAAGGATTTTTATTTTCCATGCCTATCAACACGTGTCTAAAGTAATTCACAGCCGGTAGGGGTTTAGTATTTTTGAGTTTTTTCGGGGCCATTGCGATAATGTGTCAAGGTGGATCGGTACAGAGGATTTCAGGTTATGGGGGGGAAAGAACGGTGTCATTATTTAGACATGGATGGGTCAATAGAGCATGTTCAGTATCTCAACATGCTGGGCAAGTAGTCCTAAATGACTCATTAAGAGCCGTCAAGCATTAATAAGGCTAACCCTGTATTATAGGATTAAAAAAGTAGAGGAATCCTATAACACAATATTTATATATAATCACACAGCTCTGCATAACCTGCAGGCTGCCCAGAAATGGAGTCTTTGGTCTTTTAATAAAACAGTACATCAGATTGATTGTGGCCAGTATCTGATTTCACCCTGTAACCCAATAACAAATCTATTTAAAAAAAATAAATATATATATATATATATATATATATATATATATATATATATATTATATATAGTCCAAACTTGTTGTGTCATGTTATAAATGTTTTTTGTTTGTTTTTGTTGTTCGTTTTTTTTCATATACATTAGCAATGTTAGTTTTAATGTGTGTTATCAATGCTATTTTGATGTGCGGTACCATTGCTAGTTTTAATATGGAGTTTCAATACTCATTTTAATGAAGGGTTTAGATTGTTTTAATGTACAGTATTTTAGTGTGTGGTAGGAATGATTTTTTTATGCTTTATTTTGCTTTGTTCCGAATTCAACTATTTGGAAACCCCCCCTTAAAAATCCTGCGTTTGCCCCTGGGCAGGGGGACCCTGCTGTGTGTCCCCCTGCTATAGTGCCACCCAACCCAAGCTGGTTTGCCTAGTGCTGGTTATGTAAAAATTGGGGGGACCCCACTGAAATTTTTCCCTCGATTTTTACGCAACCAGCTGTAAGCTGGCAGCACTAGGTTTAATAATGGTAGGACGGGGGGACTCCACGCTTTTTTAAAAAAACTTTATCTATCTTTAAACATTTGACAGCCGCCAGACCTCTGCCTCTATAGACAGACAGTGTAACAGTAATGTGTTTACTAATCTAGCTAGATAAAGACAACACAGGAGAGTTAGCTAAACACGGGAGTGTTTAACATCACAAATCGCCAGAGATGACCAGCGATTTTGAAGATCAGGGTAAAAATCGCAGCTTAATACATTTGATAACTTTTGGACTAAAATCGGAGGTTAACACCAGCGATTTTCTGCAAATTTTAAACCGCTGAAAAAATCGGACCTTGATACATTTACCTCCTAGTGTGCATGAGCCGGTATTTTATAGTGGATTGTAATGAGATAATGAGACAAATGTATGCAGGTGTATGATCCACTGTGGGATCAGATGACAAGATCTGATGCTTGGTCTATGCAACGCTCTTTATTTTAAATAAAAAACAAACAAACATGATCCTTCATGTCGGTGATTGAAGAGGTGTGTGCAGTTGTTCATTTAATTAAGTTCATTAACACTTTAAGTTACCACAAGTGCCTGTGTTGTGGTCAGACCTCTGACCTCTGATGAAACTGCCCAATAATGGGGTGGAGAAATGCGTCAATAAGATGCCAGCAAACTCGGAAGCACCTTGTTTTCAGTTTTGTCCATGTATACAAGTTTTTTGGGACAGTACAATACATTGGAGTAAGTGTAATCTCTTGTGCACTTTAAGCTGACAGCTTTATTCAATCTCAAAGACTCAAATATTGATTACAAGGAGGATACCGCAAATTATCAACAGCCCCTGTAAGGTACACCAGTTGTTTGTTTACTGTAGAGGAGACGATTCTGCATACTAAGTGTGCTTGGGCTCCCTAGTTACAGTTCATTATCGCTGGATTTATTCTCTATTGAGGTCACATTTTCAATATCTTTGTACCTTGGGGTATCTAGCTGGATATTCTCCCTGATTATATGTTGTCATTGGACATTGAGTCTGTTTTAACTGTCAATAATAGTGTTTTTCTATACTAACATTTTATGGTGAATTGGTGCTGCTCTATAGGCTTGCTGAACATTTTATGAGTATATTAAAATAATATGGAGAGGTCCCACAAGGGGTTAATGGCGCACACTGTATAGGTGGAGGAATAAACACAAAATAAAAATTAAAATTAAATATTAATAAAAACACATGGAGGGGATAATACAGATCTCAGCTGCTGCACTGTCGTTAAAATAATATAATAAATATGTTGTTTTAAGATTTACCAGCGCCACCACTTGCCTTTTTCTATATTTTTGTGGATTAGCAAGTAACAGTACTCAGTGTCAGACTGGGGCATGAAGGGCCCACCGGGGGACTGCAACACTAGGGGCCCACCAGAGGGGGTGTGGCCAGCCATCATAGAGGCGGGACCAGACACTAGAGGGGGAGTGGTCAGCCTACGAAGGACAGTTAGCACCATAGTGTAGTATATAAAGAATGCAGTGTGTATATAAAGAGCACACAGTCTTGATTTGCCCCTTAGATTGGGCAGAACAGTCACCATGTAGTTAAACTTTAGCACCAGGTCATAAAGCAAACCACAAATTCTTTGCAACCAAAACATTTCATTGTAGAAATTAATGCTATTATTATTAGGGAATGATAGTTATGCTTTAATAAACAACTTCAAAAAACAATAATGTATTTTTCACATTTGCAGGATCCAACGTGTAATAATAACAGGCTTACCGTCCTGAGGTGAACATATTGAAACTATAACTGTTCCATTCCAGGAGCAGTTTCGTAGAGTGTTAAAAGCGCAGAGTCTTGTAGCCACCCTCCTAATAGGAAAGACAGCCTTTTGGAAAAGTGGTTGCAGACTGGAAACAGAGGGACATGAGGACCAAGCATTGAGAGTTATTTTATTTTATGTTCAAATAAACGTCTTCTGCGTTATGATATGACTTTTTATTGTACTTACGCATGTGCGTATACCGTAGGGGTGTGCACCGGCCACTTTTGGTGTTTTGGGTTCTGATTTGTTTTGCCAAAACACCCCACAAAAGGTTTTGGTTCTGATTTTGGGTTTTGGATTCTGATTTTTTTTTTAAAAAAGCATAAAAAGTGCTAAAATCCATATTTTTGTTTTTTTTTCACTATTATTAACCTCAATAACGTTCATTTCCACTAATTTCCAGTCTATTCTGAACACCTCACAATATTGTTTTTAGTCCAAAAGGTTGCACCGAGGTAGCTGGATGTCTAAGCTAAGCGACACAAGTGGGCGGCACAAACACGTGGCCCATCTAGGAGTGGCACTGCAGTGGCAGACAGGATGGCAGTTTGCAAGAGTTTGCTAGAGGTGCAAGATGGAATTGTCCTTGGGCCCTCCCACCCACCCTGATGTTGTTGAAATAGGACATTCGCACTTTAACAAACCAATCAGGAACAGTAAACGTAGTTTAATCTCTGGTACTAATATTTCTGGACTGCAGGAACAGTGAACGTAGTTTAATCACTGGTACTAATATTTCTGGACTGCAGGAACAGTGAACGTAGGTAAATATTGCAGTACTAATATTTCTGGACTGCAAGAACAGTGAACGTAGGTAAATATTGCAGTACTAATATTTCTGGACTGCAAGAACTGTGAACGTAGGTAAATATTGCAGTACTAATATTTCTGGACTGCAGGAACAGTGAACGTATTTTAATTTAGCAGTACTAATATTTCTGGACTGCAAGAATATATTGCACTAGAATTATTTTTATACTTTTTAAATTATTTTTTTCTATTTTTTTTAAATTATTTTTGTATAATTTTATTTTTATTTTTGCAAAAAATTTTTATGATTTTTTAATAATTATAAAATTACTATGGACTTAGCAGAACAAAGCACAGGACAAAAGCACCACTGGACTCAGCAGGACAGAGCACTGGCCAAAGCACCACTGGATTCAGCAGGACAGAGCACTGGCCAAAGCACCACTGGACTCAGCAGGACAGAGCACAGGACAAAAGCACCACTGGACTCAGCAGGACAGAGCACAGGACAAAAGCACCAGTGGACTCAGCAGGACAGAGCACTGGCCAAAGCACCACTGGACTCAGCAGCATAAAGCACCACTGGACTGATCACAGGAGCACAGGAGCACAGAACCACCCTCTTCCCTGATATCAACCCAAATGAAGATGGCGGCCGCAAGCGGGGAATTTATGACATCCGAGTCTCGCGAGATCCGACGCGAGACTTGGATGTCAAAGCCTTGTTTTGGTTTCATTTAGCTGCCGGAAATACCCGAACAGTGCTCGGATCCCGTCGGATCCGCACTGTTCGGGTGGGCTCGGATTAGCGGAATCCGAGCCCGCTCATCTTTAGTATACCGCAGTCTGTTCTGTGCATCTACGTATGGCAAGTACTGTTTAGGCACAGCGTACTTACAACCGGATTCAAATTGAAGAGTATCTTGAGATACGCTTGTATTTGAATATGGCCGGAACTACAGTAAAGACGCATGCTCTTTTTTAAAAAATGCAACTTAAATTCGGACATGAATGTGGCCCTTTATGTATAACAATACTGCCACAACCTTAAAATACTTTTGTTCAATGAAAGTTATACTGTCACCGCATGGGATAGGGGGTCATGTTTTTAGGTGTCGCAGCCCCTAAAGTTTCAGATGATAGCCCTTAAACCAGAAACATCATTGCCGGGGTACTTTATAGTGAGAGTATACAGGAGGTGTGCAGTGACTTACTGTGGTTAAGTGTGAAGGAGCTTTCTAAACTGCTGAGATGTTTTGAAAAATGGACATATAAACACAGTATGTTGATGATGACAAGTGAAATGTCACACATAAAGCACCTCACTCTCTTATGTGATATATACACTTTGATTTGATTGTTTAGATTGGACTTCACCTTACAGGATTACACTATGTTATCTTTTCTCTCCTTGTTTGAGATTTAAAGAGAAGTACCTGTATGGATCCACATCCAAGAATATAAGTATTATTTTATATTTTTCTATATAATTTATTTTCAGTTTTTTAAGGGACCACAGCGCAGAAACATTGGTTTACTTTGTATGTATATATATTTTATTGGATTTTTGTGTTTGGTCTATGTTCCAATATATCTGCAGCAGTGTTATTGGAAGTGCTGTAAGGGATTTGACATCTTATATTATCTACCCTTTGAGATTGAATTTGACAAACAATGTTTGGATTTTGAGGACGTTTTTGTCAATTTTCTTCCTGCATTACCTTTTTTACTGAACTGCTCCTGATCTGTACAGTGATATATGGTTGCCAAGAAGAGTAATGCTACTTAAACAGATTGGAGTTACTTGTAGATGCCTGTCACCAAACCAAGGGAAAGCCCAATGATATAGGGAAATGAAGGAATGTTATCTTGCAATTCTTATGACACTGCTCCACAATATACTTCTAACAAACAAGTTTTATATTTTTTATTTTTTTTGGACATTGATGGTTTAATATGTATCTGTTTATTATTTTTTTTTAAAAACATTTTTATTGAAGACATTCAGACATCAATTATGTAATACTGTTCATTTCACAAAAGAAGAGAGACATTCCATTGTAAATACAATCAATATACATGTACATGGGTATTATTACACTTTTTCCTTGGGTTCAACTTGAGGAGGTTTGATGACCATAATACAAACATTCTAAAATATGTGTGCCCGATAATAATATATTATCGCTTTGAAATATAAAACAAGGCAAAATTGCAGTAATGGTAACATTAGTGGTGAAAATAAATACGCCATCATCTCTCAATAAAAGGAGCAGACATGACATTACAATTTCCCCTCCCCCAACCCACCATCAGGGTGCGAAGGGACCAGAGGAAGAGGACAGGCCCACCCCATCATCCCCTACAAAAATTGGGGGGTCTTGAAGAAATACCCTCGTTTCATACCACAGTGTCTGGTGAAAGCATTCATATAGTTGGTTGCGTAATTGGGACGGTAGGATATTAATATAGCTTTCCCAAGTCTCAAAAAATTTGCGAGTTAGGGTACTTTTCTGGAGAGAAGCTTCCAGCCAATCCATTCTCAGGAGAAAGTAAATTTTTTCTTTAAATAGCTTGAGTGTTGGAGGGGCGTTCTGGATCCACATATGGAGAATCGATTTCCTAGCCGCTGCAGATATTGCCATATGCAACTTTCTGCCTCCTGTAGATGTTCGCGTATCGGGAGGTAAAATACCCAGTATTGCCCAATCAGGAGTGAATGGCAAATAATTAATTAAGTCTGTAGTTGCAAACCTCCATACCCGGGTCCAGAAAGCCTTGATAACAGGACATGCCCATAGACAATGAAATAGGTCTGCTTGGGTTTCACCACATTTAGGACATCTAGAATCAGCTGAAAGACCAATAATATTTCGACGATGCAGTGAGAGGTAGCCCCTGTGGAATATGTTGAGGAACATCTCTGCATATGTAGAAGCTGGGAAAAGTTTTATCGAGGTGGCCAACCCCTTCAACAACATCTGTTCTGTTAATTGGGGGAAATAACGCAACCAACCACTTAGGCCCGAATTGATTTTAGTGTGATCTATTATAGTTCTCAGAAAAGCATAGTTGGATGAAATTGCTCCTCTCTTGGAGGATACAGTTAATAATAAAGTATCAAGAGGGTTATCCCAATCAACTGCTGTGAAGAGTGATATCACCTCTCGGACATAGTGCTGGACCTGAATGAAGGAAAGACCGCACGGGCCTAAAAATGTAAACAGCTCCAATGCCTCCGCGTGGCGGAGTGGCCTTCTCCCAGTCCTGTCCAGCAGCTGCCCAACTGACCGCAGTCCTTCCCTCTCCCACACAGTGAAGGGGCGAGCCACCATGCCGTTCTGAAATGCGGGATTTTTGATAAACGGTAAATGCATGGACTTGTAGGGGTTAATGTGAAGTTTGTGTCTTAATATATGCCAAATTTTTTTGACTGAAAGGACAAGAGGTTTTTTTAAGAATATTAGAGGACAATTCTTGGTCATGTAAGTGAAGAAAAGCCTTTGGATTAGTATCCAAAAGTAATTGTTTTTCTACTGCTAAGTTAGTGTAGGTGCTCTGATCCATTATCCAATCCTTCAGGTATCGTAGATGAGCTGCATGGCTGTACTGAACTATGTCTGGGAAATTTATGCCTCCATTTGTCTTGGGTTGTTGAAGTTTGATAAGGCTAATCCTGGGGTGTTTCTTTTTCCAAATAAATTTACGGAAAAGATAATTAATTTGTTGTGCATCTTTTTGCGTTAGAAGGAGTGGCAATGTTTGTAATGGGTATAGTAATCGTGGAAACTATATCATCTTCAGGAGGTTTGCCCTGCCCAAGTAGGATAGATTGAGTCGTTCCCAGCCCCCCAACTCCCTTTGCATGTCTGTTATGACTTTGCTAATATTAAGATTATAGAGAGTGGCCATGTTCTTCGGGAGCTGGACCCCCAAATATGGTATTGACCTATTTGCCCACTGCAGCCCAAGGGGCCGAGCCCAATGAGGTTCTGCCGGGCTTCTCCTCAAATAAATAGCCGTTGATTTTTCAAGGTTTACTTCAAACCCTGAAACTGAACCTATTTCTTTAATCTTCTCCATCAGCGGACCCAGACAAGACTCTGGATTCGAGATGTGAAGCAGAATATCGTCGGCAAATGCTGTTATATTTGTGCATTCTGTACCAACCGAAATGCCCTTCATCCAGGGCCACTGCTGGATAATTCTCAGCATAGGGTCTATCGATAAGTTAAACAACAGTGGGGACATCGGGCATCCCTGTCGAGTGCCTCTTGTCATTACTATTGGATCTCCCAGTAATGTATTAATGATTAGAGATGTTAATGGGGTTTCATAGAAATAATCTATCATTGCTATAAAATCTTGGCCAAATTCCCTCTCCTTCAATACGGCTGATAAGAAAGACCATGACACTGTATCAAATGCCTTGTGAGCATCTAAACTGAGAAGCATATTAGATGAGCGGGGGTCTTGGGAAGAGGCAATTATTGATGCTATTGCAGTACGAATACCACGCACCGAGTGGCGTCCGTGCACAAAGCCTAACTGGTGTGATGTCAACAGGAAGGGTAATATAGTTTGGAGGCGTTTGGCCATTATACGGGAAATAATTTTAAAATCAAGGTTTAGCAGAGTTATAGGGTGTTATGAAGACATTAACATAGGGTCTTTATTTGGCTTTGGAATTAAAGTAGTGTACGCCTGGTTGAAGGATGGGTAATGGGGACGGTGCCGGTGAATTGTCCGATATAGTTCCAGTAAGGTAGGAACTATCTCTACTTTTAGAAGTTAAAAAATATTCGCCTGTGAATCCATCAGGGCCAGGGGATTTATGAAGCTTCAGATCCGAGATAGTGTCCAAGATCTCTTGAGATGAAATCTCTAAGTTTAATAATTCCTGTTGTTCAGGGGACAGTTTTGGCAAATTAGCTTCTTGCAATATTTCACTCAGGAGTGCATCATTAGATGGAGTAGCCGTATATAATGTCTGATAATATTTTAAGAAGGCTCCCGCTATTTCTTTAGATTTAGTGAGGGGCAGTGAGGATTTTGGTGTTGTGATAGCCACTATATGGCTTTTACGTCTAAAAGGCTTTGAAAGGTTTGCCAAAAGTCTTCCAGTTCTATTGCCCCACCTGTAGTATCTATTCTTTGTGTAGTCTATTTTAGATTGAGCTTGGGACAGTAAGAAATTTTCTAATGTTTGTTTTGCCTGTTTATAGCTAGCGTATGTTATATCTTTAGGATCAGACAGATAGGCATTATACTGAGTTCGCATTGTTTGTGAAAGGGATTGGTAAATTTTATTTGATTCTTTTTTCCGATTGGCCATATATGCTATTATATTCCCTCGCAGGACTGCCTTAGATGCCTCCCAAAATAGTATAGGGTTGTCAAAGTATTCGATGTTATTGTCTTGGTAATCCAGCCAATGGTATTTACGATGCTGTTTAAAATTCTCTGAGGTATATAAATAGGAAGGGAATCGCCAAGTAGAATTCCGTTGTCCTTCCAAGGGCAAACGGAGCGTTATTGTTACAGGGGCATGATCAGATATAAGTATTGAGCCAATATCAGTTTTGATGAGTTCAGTTACCAAAGAATCGGCTATTAGTATATAGTCAAGCCTAGAAAAGTAATTATGCACCCCTGAATGAAATGTAAAAGATTTGTCAGAGGGATTTAGCAGTCTCCATGGATCTATGAGATTATGTGCCATCTTTAGGGCAGAGATTTGAGTCCATAGCTCTGATCTGATATTTTGGGGAACAGGGTTTTTGTCTACAGTTGGATCATCTACCACATTAAAATCACCCCCTATTATTAGATTTGTCGTTTCTCTTGAAGTGACCAATTGGGATATAAAGTGTAAGAATTCTTTTTGATTTACGTTAGGGGCATATATGTTTTGAAGTGTATATTTGTAATCATGGATTTGGACGTCAAGTAATATATATCTGCCATTTGGATCAATTACTCTGTCTAAAATGGTATAGGACACATTCCTCCCGAACAACACGGTCACTCCCCTGGACTTATTTTTGTATGGGGCTGATATACACTCAGCAATCCAAGTATCTTTAAGGTTAGAGTCTTCTCCCATTTTCCAATGTGTTTCCTGCAAGAAGATGATATCGGGCTTATGGCGCTTAAGGTGTGTTATAACTCTTTTTCGCTTTATGGGGGTATTTAGGCCATCTACATTCCACGAAATTACTTTCAGCTGTGGAGGAGGACGAGGAGGGGAAACTATGTCAGGGTGTGTAGACGACATGGTCAGCTCGTCCCCCCACCCGGGGATTGATTACTTACAAACTGCAGCCCTTCTTGATGCATTCTTAAGATGATAGAAGCAGGCGTGTCCACAACCTTTCAAATAGATTCTGGTCTCCTCCGCACCCCCCATGTATCTTCAAATATTGGATCTCTGTACATGTTAAAAAAAATAAAAGCCATTACTGTCTGAATAATCTTCATCCACCATTTTCTATTTTTCCTATTTTCCAATAACAAGCTAGGGTGAATCCCGGACGTGTAGTCGGGACTCATCCTCAAAGATATGAACATTTCAGTAACTTTGTTATTCATAACCATAACGAGAAGAAATGTAACTATTATATTAGTGTAAAACATAACACAACCTATTAACATAGAAGAGGCACAATATTTGTTAAAGTGGCCAAAAATCTAGAACACTATCTGTGCATGTAATGTCTCAGCGGTGAGGGGACACTCTGTCACCAGTTGGTGTCCCTTGTGATGGTGACTTACGTAAGAAGTATCTAGTGGCCTCGGCTGGATCTTCAAAAAACAGGGTCTTTCCATTCTCTACTACCCTAAGTTTGGCTGGGAAGAGTAGAGTAAAGCGTTTATTGCTGTCTATTAGGTGTTTGCATACAGCTGAAAATTCTTTGCGTTTTTGTGATACTATGACTGAGAAATCTTGAAATATCAGAATTATTGTGCCTTCAATAATCAGTGACCCCTGTTTTCTATACGCCCCAAGTATTGATTCTTTTGCTCTTTAGTCCAGAAACCGGGCTATGACTGGGCGGGGTCTGGGCCTGTCTCCTTCTCTTTCTTGACCAATTCTATGCGCCCTTTCAATTTGGGGTTTCTCCATTGTTTCCTCAAGCTCTAGTGCCAGGGGAATCAAAACACTTAAATAATGAGTGAGTTGTTGACCTTTTATTGTCTCTGGAATACCTATGAACCGGAGATTATTTCTTCTGTTCCTGTTCTCCTGATCGTCAATCTTATCAATTAGTTGTTGTAAAGTTTGGGAGTGGCCATCTACTTTAGCTTCTAAAGATTGATTTCTATCTTCCACATCGCTAGTTCGTTGTTCCAACTTAGCAATGCGGGTTGTATTAGCCGCAATAGTAGATAAGACATTCTCAACCGTATCACGCAGAGCCTGAAATTGTTTATCAATCTGGGGCATGAATATGGCTGAGAATTCCATTGCTGAAATGGAAGGAGAGATATTTTGCGATAGGGCCACCGTAGCATCAGGGTTGTTTGGTTGAGCATTATCTGACAATGGGGGGGGTGGTGGAGAGGGTACAGGTTTATTAGTTTGTGATTTCGGTTTTCCCATTGTGGAGACTTTGGGTGCACTTGTCCCTGTTTTTTGTTCATGTAAGTATCTTTCCATGAACTGAACAGGACAAGTGGAAAAAGGGGATCCCAGTTTAGGTGGTGTGCCTAGGTTGTGAATTTTAAGATAAGAGTTTACATTTACTTCTCTCCTTGAGAGACTACATTTACATTGTTTGCTTGAGTCAGTAAAACACTTTATGTAAAGAGGTTACATAAAAGTTACATTTATATTATTTAGTTAAGCAGTAGGTGTATTGAAGTTGTGTTAGAAATTTTTTTTTTTTTTTTGGCTTTCAAGTTGTACAGTTGCTAGTGTAATTAAAACACCATATATTGACTTGAAGATATTTGACAACTATTACCACAAGGTGGCAGCAGAGTCACAACTTATATAGATTGTTCCTGTTCAAGAATGCCTCGTAAACATTTATCACGTTCTCAATATCAGAATAGATCTTGGTAATTATGCAAGATATTACAGCAAGCATTCAAATCTTGGAAAACATAACAAATTGTACTTCAGCTCTATTTTAGCTATATCAAAGCAATAATAATGAAAGATAAAGACAAATTTTCCTAGTATACAAGCTCTATCTTTCAATTTCAACAGAGATACAGTCAGCTACACAAAATAAACCTAGACCTGGTTATCCAGGACTCAGCTAGAGAATACAGAAGTGTTCAGCTTCTGCAGCCCACACTGCCAGATCTCTCTCCGGTAAGCTGGTGCACCAGGTGATGTTAAACTGTCCGATCTCCAACTCTTTTTTTTTCTCCGGCCAGTTACCAGCTGTTATTAGTGTATCGCTGATCTCCTCTGCCTGGATGTACACTTCTCCTCTGTCTTCTACACTGCACAGCAGTCAGTGCTCTCCACACAGAACTGCCTGTAGCTCCCGTCCCGCGTCCGCCACCGGATCAAGGCCGCCAACACAAGATCCTCCACCCCAGATCCCAGGTAAGTGGTGTCGCTTTCAGCGTCGGAACGATGGGGTCACCGTTTTTTTCCTCCACCAGGATCAGACCCTCCAACGCGGCTTCCGGACACCTGGGTAAGCGATAAGATCTCTGACCCCGTTTCTCCTCTTGGTTCAGCCTCCACCATTCATTGTCAGAATATCACCTGATTCCTTTTGCCTTTGCAGAGCCTTCCGGACAGAATTATAGGAAGGTAGCGGTATTACTGGTCTCGTCCCTTCTCAGTTTTGTGCAGAAAATCTGGGTTCCTATTAAATCTGCTCCTGGAGGGCTTGTGGTATCATTGCCCATTAATATGGTACATGAATTAGTGGGACAGGGTGTTCTTCTTTGGCTTTCTAAAAGACATCCGCCATGTGGCGGGAAAACTTAGCGTGGCTCTCAAACAGAGCCGGACTCCGGGGATAACCAGCGACTTAACCCCGTGCTACCAAGCAGGTCTCTTCTAGACTCCTGGGCTTAGTATAAGCCAAATTCTGGTGCTTTTCGGAGTTGTCTAGTACCCTGATGCCAACAGATGGTAACGAGTTGCATGGAGTCAAACTAAAAAGCGGCCATTCCAGATGCCTCGCCCACCGGAAGTCCAAGTTTTATATTTTATCGAGGGGGTTGTGCTGCTCTGAGTCAAAGACAAAAATACCATGTTTACTTTTTTGGGGTATGTATCTGCTGCTGACCCTCACACACAAACACACTTCTATAATATGGATGTCACTGAATGACTCTTCCAAAATTCAAGTATTGAAGAATAGAAAAGATTACAATATATAGTGTTTTTTGGGGTGTGTAGCTGCTGCTGACTCTCACATGCAAACACCCTTTTTTAATATGCATGTCACTGCATGAGCTATTCAAAACTGACAAGAATTGAAAATAACTTGAAAATATTAGAATATAATAAATATACTGTATGTAGGCTTGTTTTGGGGGATGCAACTGCTGCTGAATCTCACACGCAAACACACTGTTTTTTTCAAAATTATTTCACTTGTCACTGCCCCTCACAGGATTACTTTCACTAGAAAAACTTTCAATTTTAAAAGAAAGAAATCAGTTTGACTTTTTAGCAGCAGAATCCAAAAAAACAGACAGCAAAAGCACACTGTTGTTTTCCAAGAAATAAATATAAAGCAATGCATTAACAACCAGTAGCCACAAGTCTGTGTAAAGTCTATTTAAGATTGAAAATAAAATTAATTGATCAGCAAACTATTGTAGCTGACTATTCTCTACAGAACTGCTTTACAATAATGACAGGATTGTATTGTGTCCTAGTCCCTACTGCACCAAAAGCTAGAAAAAATCTTCAGAAATATGACAGAAATCGTGTGCTTCTTTCTATATATTAAAAAGATTTTTTATTTCACAAATAAAACAATTGTTAAAAAACTGATATAACAGATATCAATATCTGAAAACCAACTTATAATAAACAACTACATATTTCTCCAGGTTGGTGACTCTGAGTTAGAGATGGTCACTGAACCCCGTGTTTTGGTTTTGGTTTTGGATCTGGATTACTTTCGTGTTTTGGTTTTGGTTTTGCAAAACCGCCCTTGCGTGTTTTGGTTTTGGTTTTGTTTGGTTTTGTTTTGCTATTTTTGAAAAAAATATTTTTTTTTGGGTCTAAAATAGCCTAATTTAGTGCTCCACCAGTTTCTTAGATAAGTGAGGTAATTCTAAAGCTAATAAATTATGAAAAAAACAGTTTAATCCCTGGTAGGCCGTCCTTAATGCGAACACTTGTCTGCAAATTATACAGTCAAACCTGGTTGTCTACCTCCTCCATCTTTGATTATTGGCAATGTAGCCATCGTCTTTGGGTGTATATTACACCCTACACTTGTAGTTGAATGTTAAAAAAGCAGCCTGCACAGACTGTGGAGCTAGAAAGTAAAATTAAATGGACCACGGTACTTTGGTGGCTATCTATGCACCCCCCCGCCCTCCACTTGTAGTTGAATATAAAAAAAGCAGCCTGCATAGAGTGTAGAACTAGAAATTCGAATATACAAAGAAATGGACAAAGGCAGTTTGGTATCTGTCTGCATCAAACCCCCCCTCTCCCCATCCACGTGTAGTAAAATAGAAAAAAAAAGCAGCCTGCATAGACTGTAGAACTAGAAATTCGAATATACAAAGAAATGGACAAAGGCAGTTTGGTATCTGTCTGCATCAGATCCCCCCCTCTCCACTAGGAGTAAAATAGAAAACTATTCAGCCATTATATAATCTAGAATATAAATAGAAATTGAGAAAGGCAATTTGGTATCTGTCTGCATCATAATCATCAACATCCTCATTAGCGCCCTCGTCACCTCCATAAATCTCCACCTCATCCTCTTCTATTTCCAAAGTGGCATCCTCAATTTGTGTATCACCGGCTACACTCGAGCTGTTCAGGTACACATCAGCAGAACTGTTGAAAGGGCCCTTCTTTATGGGTACACTAACAGAATGCTCACGATTAGACATACCACTGTTGGATGGACTCTCCACAGGGATTGGTGTCATTTGTGAATCAGAGCAAACATTATCCTCTAATGCCTTACTGTTATCTTGCAGCTCGGCTTTGACCCGTAACAGTAGTTGTGCACCAATTGTAGGCTCGGTAACTTTTTGGGATCTGCCACTAATAGCCAAAAGTGAAGGCCTCATTCTCTCTTTGCAAAGCACTTGTAGTGGTAAAAATTATTTGGTAAGATGCTGCTGACAGATATGACTTTTGACAGCCAGAAATATTTATGCACAACTATGGGGGACACCCCAAAAGCACTGAGGAGTGCTAAAAATTAATTGGTAGATACTGCTGACAGATATGACTTTTGACAGCCAGAAATATTTATGCACAATTAGGAAAGGACACCCCAAAAGCACTGAGGAGTGCTAAAAATTAGTTGGTTGATACTGCTGACAGATATGACTTTTGACAGCCAGAAATATTTATGTACAATTATGGGGGACACCCTAAAAGCACTGGGGAGTGCCAAATATTAAAAAAATAATAATAAACCTCTATCCTCCTCTCTTCTCTAGCGATTTTTGTTAGAGCAATTGCAAGAAGAATATTGGATTCTCTGTCCCTGCTCTAATCAGCCTGTGACTACACCCTGCTCTCTCCCTCTGTCAAATGGCGATGGATTGCTGTGGAGGCGTGTATTTATAATCTTGAAGTATCTCGAGAACAGAGCCCCGATATCCGTCACGATGACGTTCGGCCTCGATTTGGATTCGGAGCGGGCGGGAGAGTACCGAGCTACTCAGCTCGGTACTCGGATACGCAAAGTTCGGGTGGGTTCGGTTCTCAGGGAACCGGACCCGCCCATCTCTACTCTGAGTTCAAAGCCCATTTTGAGTGAGTTGGATTAGGTGCCCGATAAAAAGTTTTTGTTTTTTTTGTTTTTTATTATTATTATTAATATTGTCAACTAGCTTTAATGCTGCTTTAAAAACACTGGCATTTAACTAGCATTTATGTATTATAGAACAGTACGCTCCATCATCGGGCTATGCACTGCTATTAGATGCGACATATAGCTTTGTGGTTAAAATGAGTTTTGTGAAAAAGTGCACGGACTAAAGTTTTCCTTTCTCTTTTTTTAGTTTCTGTCGTTTCCAATATATTCCTGTTTTATAGACTATTTAATAGATTGAGTTGTGGCTCAACACTCTACTGCACACCCCTCTGGACTGGTTGCTCTGGGTTCAAGGTTTGTCTTTGAGTGAGTTGGATTAGGTGTTTATTTCTTCTTTTTTTTCTATCTCTAACAATGCCGTGAATAAAGCTGTTTATATAGATCCAAGTAGGTTGGAGCACCTATCAATATGGAATAATGTAATTGTGTTTAAAAAGGACTGGGGGTGCTGATCCTCATCCAAATGCTGGAGGGATGTCATTGGGCTATTTAGTTTGCAAAAAAAATAAAAAATTAAGTGCTAACTGTTTACTTGAAAATGTAGGTGAAACTTTCACATGTGCATCTCAGTAACAACAAAACAAAATGATTTCAAATGCATTGCATACGATAGCATGTGCTGATATTTGAAATAGTCTTTTTGACCCTGTGAAAACATTTGTAGACATTTGCATTGCAATACATTTTTAGAACTCTAAATACTGTGGCACGGGCATACTTCAGGTAATACACACACAAAGACCTTCTTTTTTTTAACTTTGCTTTTATTGTCAGGATGGTAAAGTAAATTGGCAGCATAGTGTTCCACACTTTTTCCTGTGACCGTAACGCTAGATAGACAGAGACCAACTGCCTAGCCACCGGCCACTATCTACCATCGGTCACAACTGACCAATGAAACGGAGAGGTTTAAATAGTTTACACTCCTCCCACAGCCCTAACTTGATGGACAGATGACACGCCTAACTTGCCTTTAAAAAATAAAAACTTTTTCAAAATGGGTACTCTACTGCAAGGAAGGAAAATATACTATTGACAAGGGTGTACAAATAGCCTTGGGCATTTAAATGTTACTGTATCCGATGCTTGCCACATCGACACACATCATACCATGACTCAGGCAGTTATTGCCATATCCTGGTCCTCCCTTCATCATTAGGTAACAAAAGCAGGAGTGATTAAAATTAAGAATGATAAATGTTGTGCTCTGATACACCTCTTTCAACATCACTGTTGTATTCAGCTAGTTTTAGGAACTTGAGCTCATATGCTACTTTGTATAAATTGTGTCAGTCTCAGTTGGCCAGATTTCAAGTCAGAGGACTGCAATTAGCTGGATTTTATTTATTAATGTGTGTATTGGCAGACTAATGAATAAAGCAGGCAACTAAATGCTGCAAGGACAGACTCAGACTAGTGCCTATGTCATATACACCACATTAAATCTGGCCCCTGGCTGGAGAGGAACCTTATGGTCATTATTAAACTTGCATCACATAATACTTTCAAAGCTCCTAATTAGACATCGTACTATACTGTTGCCAGTGGAATAAAACATTTACATAATCATGGCTGGGAAATGGTAAATAGCAATTGGGATATCCTGAAAACTTCTACCAGCATTTGTTAGTCTCATCTTTTTGTCACATTTTACTCTCTTTTGTTAATACTGAACAAATTGGACATTTCTTTGAAGTGAATCTGTTTCTGTTCCCCATTATGAAAGCTGTTGACAGAAATTGCAAGACAACAACTCATAGCCGATCCGAGTACCAATGATCCTAGTCGGCTTGGTACTTTCCCACACCCTGGGATCTGAAAATGAATCAAAACATCATTGTCTCATCGTCGGATCACACAAGTTTTGGATTCTATAAGTACTGCCCTCCACAGAAATCCGTCTCCAGTGCAGTGGGCAGCGTCATTAATGAAAGTTATAGAGAAGGGTTGGCAGTGTTCTTGAAAGTCTCCAGTGACATTAGACATAGTTATAGCTCACCCAGAAACAGGAGAGGTGGCAGATTTCAGTGCTGAAAGTGAAATTATAGGGCTGGCAGTGTTCTTCAAAGTTTTTAATCACATTGTACTGTGTTATTATAGCTCTTCCAGAAACGGGAGGTGGCAGTGTTCAGTACTGAAACAGAAATTCAAATAATAGGGCTGGCAGTGTTCTTAAAAGTCTCCAGTCACATTCTACTGTGCCATAGCTCACCCAGAAACAGGAGAGGTGGCAGTTTTCAGTGCTGAAAAAGAAATTCAAATAATAGGGATGGCAGTGTTCTTAAAATTCTCCAGTCACATTATACTGTGCCACAGCTCACCCAGAAACAGGAGAGGTGGCAGTTTTCAGTGCTGAAACATAAATTTAAATAATAGGGATGGCAGTGTTCTGCAGGATCCTACAGATCTGCATACCTCTGGAAAAGCAATAGCTGGCTGCTCATACAGCTAGATTGCATGTAGAGCCCAACACAGCGCTGGTCTACATAATGCTCAATGAGTCAGAGATGAAGGATTGAAATTCTTGGAAGGAGGGCAACTTTAGTTGGCTTTTGACAGCCCAAAAATGCATTTTATAGAAGGAATAGCACACCAGGTATGACTGAGACACTAGTACAATTAGGTATCAAGTGAGATTTAGCAAAAAGAGGTGAGGAAATCTTTGTCTTACTAGAAAAACATGAAGATTCAAGGTGGGATGCCAAGTGGTTGACACCACGCAACCTGAGCAGGAATTTACTTTGACAACAGGCTATCCTGTCCTGGCTATCCTAAAAGTATCAAAGAAGAACCATCATCATCAACAGCTATTTATATTGCGCTACTAATTCCGCAGCGCTGTACAGATTCCCTAACACCCACACACACACACACTAGGGTCAATTTGGTAGCAGCCAATTAACCTACTAGTATGTTTTTGAAATGTGGGAGGTAACCTGAGAAAACCCACGCAAACACAGGGAGAACATACAAACTCCCCACAGAGAAGGCCATGGTCGGGAATTGAACTCATGACCCCAGTGCTGTGAAGCAGAAATGCTAGCCACTAAGCCACCGTGCTGCCCATACCAGAACAAAGCCAGAAGTTTGTTCAAAAAATGGTGCACAAAAAACTCCCTTATATTCACCACTATAAGTATTTTAATTGGGAGCGTCTTAATACTGTTTAAAATTTAACTTTTATTTCAATAATATTAAAATTAGAATGATATAAGAACCAGCGAAATATAAAAGACAAAAATCCGCATGTGAATAAACAAAAATGTGTGTTTAAAATTAAACTGGATGCACTTCCTTGTTCTCTTGTATTATATGAGGATTTTATTCTTGAAATATTCAGATACACTATTTAAGGTTAGGCTTATTTTCTAGGGATTAGATTTCATTTATATCGCCACTACTTATCCTTATAGAGTTGCACTCCTTCATCATCACCATTTATTTATATAGAGCCACTGATTCCGCAGCGCTGTACAGAGAACTCATTCACATCAGTCCCTGCCCCATTGGAGCTTACAGTCTAAATTCCCTAACAGAGACAGACAGACTAGGGTGAATTTTGTTAGCAGCCAATAAACCTACCAGTATGTTTTTGGAGTGTGGGAGGAAACCCACGCAAACACGGGGAGAACATGCAAACTCCACACAGATAAGGCCATGTCGGGAATTGAACTCAGCGCTGTAAGGCAGAAGTGCTAACCACTTAGCCACCGTGCTGCCCACTCCTTCTTAGCAAATCAGTGCAGACATACCACTAATATTCTGAATATGCCTGGTCTATTGCTCCATTAATGAGCATTTCTAAAGTATTATACAAGGAAGAAATGCATTGTGAGTCACCACTCATTTCCAACTAATTCCTGAATACATCATAAAAGGAATGGAATGTATATATACCGGAAATTTGTTTCAAGAGAACAGATTATGGGAAGCCACATACTAGATAATAGATTAGTAATACCTATAGAGATCTAATTGTAAATGGTGGAAGAGTCTTATTGCCAGTGACAACAGGAGTTTAAGCCAGCAATAGGGCTTATGAATCGTTCTATACATCTTAGGGGTTGCTGTCAGCAATAATATCTCAGGTTGGTTTTAACAGAACAAAAGTTTTAAGAAGTATTCTTAGAAAATTATTTTACAAATATGCATTTCTTAAAATAAATAACATACATTTGTTATACTTATTGAAGCTGGCTCACTGGCTTGTGTGCATGTGTAGACTGGCCCTGTGAAATGGTAAGTTAACACTTACTGCTCCTGCCTAGTGCAGCTGAGTGATTAATCTGCCTTGTGTAATTTATTTTTTTCATAAACGCAGGTGACAGATAATGTTTTATTGCCACTTTTCAGACTTATAGTCCCACAAAACTTTTTATGTATACACAGACATCAGAAAGTATGGAAATGTATATTATTCTAAACATATACATTTATCTACACACACACACTCTGATAAACTTCTAAATATTGTGCATACAAACTCACACATACAGGGTGCGTGGCACCCAAGCAGTGTTACCACTTTAAAATTCCAGATTTCCTAGTCTTGACTTGTTATTTTTCTGAAAAATGTGAAACACAAGGGCAATTTTCCAAGGGTTCATCCTGTCCCAAAAAAGACAGCAGTTTTCTTTTTCCATTAATAATGTCTACACAAACTAAGGGCCTGCTGAGGATATACTAAAATAGTTTAATTTTAATCCATTTTGATTATAGTTTTGGGAATATAGAGTTGCTGGTGTCAAGGAGCACCGTCCAGTGAAAATGGGCCAATCATATGATACAAATCAGATGTCAGCTGTATTGCCTGATTAAGGGTTCAGGCCACCCTAAGTTAATGCACTCGTAGTGGCCCCTTGCCTTCCATGCCAGGGTAATAAGCAGTAGACAAAATCAAGTATGTCCTGAATTTAAAATCCGGTTTCCTTCATCACCTACCAATGTTTACATTTGCGTGTTTTAGAAACACATTTCATTTGGCTGTTTAAATGGGTCCCAGCAATCTTTGTCACTCATTTAGTTTAAATTAAAATCAAAATTGTATAGTGGAACAGAAGCATGAATGAGCGAAACTGAGGGTGAAGGTATTAAGGTGGAGGGGGTGGGCTTATTCACAGCATAAATAGTAATTGGACAATTATAAAACGGGAAAGAAATAAAAGACTTATCAACCCCCCCAGGGCACCCAATCCAACTCACCCAAAGATGGGCCTTGAACCCAGAGCAACCAGCCCAGAGGGGCGTGCACTAGAGTGTTGCCACAACTCAATCTAATAGTCTATAAAACAGGAATATATTGGAAACCACAGAAACTAAAAAAAGAGAAAAAAAAAACCTTTAGTCCGTGCACTTTTTCACAACTCAATTTAACCACAAAGCTATATGTCATATCGAATCGCAGTGCATAGCCCGATGATGGAGCATACTGTTCTATAATACATAAATGCTAGTTAAATGCAAGTGTTTTTAATGCAGATATAAATATATAAAGCGGGATTAAAGCTAGTTCACAATATTAATAATAAAAAAAACAAAAAAAGCAAAACTTTTTATCGGGTACCTAATCGAACTCACTCAAAGTGGGCTTTGACATCAGTCACCAAACTGGATAAATATGTAGCTGTTTATTATAAGTTATTTTTCAGATATTGATATCTGTTTATATCTAATTATTTAACAATTGTTTTATTTGTGAAATAAAAAATCTTTTTAATATATCGAAAGAAGCACATGATTTCCGTCATATTTCTTAAGATTTTTTTCTAGCTTTTGGTGCAGTAGGGACTAGGCCGCAATACAATCCTGTCATTATTGTAAAGCAGTTATGTAGAGAATAGTCAGCTACAATAGTTTGCTGATCAATTAATTTTAATTTCAATCTTAAATAGACTTGTGGCTACTGGTTGTTAATGCATTGCATTATATTTATTTCTTAGAAAAAAACAGTGTGCTTTTGCCGTCTGACTTTTTAGCAGCAGAATCCAAAAAACAAACTGATCTCTTTCTTTAAAATTGATAGTTTTTCTAGTGAAAGTAATGTTGTGAGGGGCAGTGACAAGTGAAATAATTTTGAAAAAAACAGTGTGTTTGCGTGTGAGATTCAGCAGCAGTTGCAGCCCCCAAAACAAGCCTACATACAGTATATTTATTATATTCTAATATTTTCAAGTTATTTTTGAAACTTGTCAGTTTTGAATAGCTCATGCAGTGACATGCATATTAAATAAAGGGTGTTTGCGTGTGAGAGTCAGCAGCAGCTACACACCCCAAAAAACATTTTGAAAGGGTCATTCAGTGAAAGCTTTATTTAAAAAAAGAGTGTTTGTGAGGGTCAGCACGCAGCTGTGCACCCTCAAAAAAAACACCTTATATTCTAATCTATAATATAGATGTCACCGAAGGACTCTTCCAAAATTGTCAAGTATTGAAGAATAGCAAAGAAGTGTGTTTGTATATGAGGGTCAGCAGCAGATACATACCCCAAAAAAGTAAACAGGGTGTTTTTGTATTTGACTCAGAGCAGCACAACCCCCCCTATAAAATATAAAACTTGTTTGTTAGAAGTATATTGTGGAGCAGTGTCATTAGAATTGCAAGATATCATTCCTTCCTTTCCCTATATCATTAGGCATTCATCTGGTTTGGTGACAGGCATCTACAAGTAACTCCAATCTGTTTAAGTAGCATTACTCCTCTTGGCAACCATATATCACTGTACAGATCAAGAGCAGTCCAGTACCAGTAAAAAAGGTAATGCGGGAAGAAAATTGACAAAAACGTCCTCAAAATCCAAACACTGTTTGTATAATTCAATCTCAAAGAAAACATCAGCTTTTAAAGTGATGGATTAAGAGGGAATTTTCTGACGAATGTGGTGATTTTTCCAAAAAAAGTAAAATTGCTAACGTTCCATACACCACCTGAAGTGGCAAGACAAGGCTCAGACTATGTCCATTTTTTGCTAGTAGGGGTCCTGCTACTGCTAGTACTGGTATACATACTAGAATGGCCATAAAAAAACAGAGCGCCCAACGTGGTCGTGCATCTTTCTCAACTTCACATGCACCACCTTGTCGCTCAGAGTGTGCCTCTGTTACTGACAAATCCAAAACAGACAAATCAGTGCCTGAGGATAACACTGAGGTTGAAGAATAACTTGGGCAGTCTCAGAATCCTGAGGATAGACTAAGGAGGGTATCCATGTGTGCTACATGTGAGTTGGAGGTGGCAGATTCAGACACTGTAATAATAGAGGAGACTCCTTTGAAATGCCTTCAACCATTTGGAAATGTGAGAATGGGTAGCAGTAGTATTAGTGTTGATGATGATTTACACATAGAAATTGAGAACTACTATGGAAGTTGCAAATGTGCAAGATGATGAGGGGGATAATTTAGGAAATTAAAATGAATGTGTTGTACAAGGACGAGATAATAAGAATGATGATGATGATGATTGTGTTAAAGTAAGGTGGCCACCAATGTTACCACCAGCAGATATTCATGATAAGCGCATTATCATGCCAGGGCACAAGACAAAAAAAACACATCTTGTGTTTGGAAATGTTTTTATCCAAACCCAGGCAACATTTGTCAAGGCATCTGTAATTTTTGTCAGGCCAAAATAAGTAGAGGTAAGGACGTTGATCATCTACGCACCTCCTTCCTGTTGTGTCATTTGCAACGAGTTCATTCAAGTCATGTTTCCAAATGTGGCAAATTGTGTATACTAGCAAGTAGCCCAGCATCAGCTACCAGCCAAATAGAAAGACACCTGCTCATCGGTGTCAACACCTTCATCATCATCATCAATATCATCCTCATCATCCTTAGTATTAGCAGTACTAGACCGGCATCCAATTATCAAATTCCAAAAAACTCTCTAATGTAAACCATAATTCCCAAGAAACATCCTTGGACGCTACAGCTGCTGCTGCTGCTGAGGTGGAGAAATCTATACAGAAGAAGAGCAATACAACTAAGCATATCACTAAAGCCATGACAGCTATATTAGCATTGGATGTGTTCCCAATTTCCTCCATCAATGCATCAGGTTTTAGACGATTAGTTGAGGTCATGTGTCCACGCTATCAAACTTCATCTTGATTTCATTTATCTAGAAAATTAATTACTCAGCTGTACTGTGAGGCTAAGCAAAAAGTCATTCAGTCCCTAGAAAATGCCATTGTATCAAGAGCCCACTCAACTACGGATATGTGGACAAGCGGTCCTGGTCAAAACAAAGACTATATAACCGTGACAGCCTACTGGGTAGTTATATCGCCATCAGCAGCAGCAGCACCGGTAGCTTCATCATCATGCTCCTTATCCTTTCGGCATAGTAGACCTAGCACTCAATGCCAGGTCATTCACAGGCAAGCTACTCTGTGTATTTCTGGTTTCATAAAGAAACATACTGGTGTCAATCTTTACAAAAAATTCAGGAATGCGATAGCAAGATGGCTCACACCCGCAAAGACTCTCCCCAGGATTCCTCATTGCTGATAACAGAACTAACATTGTGTGTGCATTACGACTTGATGAAATTCAACATGTACCATTCTTTGTACACAGTCCCTTGTGAGCAAGCATTCAACTTTTCTGATAGTCACACTGATTATAAATCAAGAACACAGCAGAACACCAATGTAAAAGTTTTTGACATCTGGTCAGGCTTAAAATAATTGTCCAAATCTATTGTCACTATTACAATTCTAAAGAAACCTGTGCCAATCCCAATTAGCACTAGCAGACCAGCAGCACAGAGTCTAATGAGTTCCCCGGTTTTCACCAAGAACCGCAGCAAGACAGGATGGGGTTAGCTGCCGAGAACTCGCAGGTTGTGGCCCCCTGGACTGCCTTAGGATGTAACAACAGGGTCTATATAAGAGAGAAGTACCATGGAGGTGCTGTGAAAACAGGAACACAGTAGCCGTAGTGGAATGGTTAACAGTCCAGGATCTGGTACACAGAGGATCAGGCAGATGATAGTCAGACAGGCTAAGAACTGGTACACTTTAAGTCAGGCAAGGAATGGTCAAACAGGCAGAGTTCGATACACAGGCGATCAGCAGCGCTTGGTCAAACAGACAGAGTTCGGTACACATAAGATTAGCAACAATTGGACAAACAAGCAAGATTTGGTACACAGGAGATCAGCAGCACTAGGTCAAACAGGCAAGGTTCGGTACATAGGAGATCAGCAGACAAGAACACTCATGGAACAGCTCACAGGTCAGCAGCATGGCAAACAAGTAGCATTATATAGAGAGGCAAGTTTGAAAAACCCATCCGGAGAAAAGAGTCATGTGATCCGCCACCAGGAAGTGCCGCGGGTGGCACGCAGACCTCAGTGCTGAAGTGTGGAAAGGTAAGTTTCATTACAGTCACCTCTAGTGTGTCTCAAACTGATACATCTTTTCTTAGTAGAATGGTGGAGGATTACATTAATGATAAAGTAGAAGTTAGTGTCTCAGACAGTCCCTAAGAATTCTGAGAGTGAGAAATTTGGAGACCCTTGTACAAACTAGCTATGGTGTCCTTAAATTGCCCACCTTCCAGTGTGTACTCGGAAAGAGTGTTTAGCTCAGCCGGGAACGTTGTGAGCGATCGTCGGAGGAGACTACATCCAAAAAATGTAAAAAAAACGGTATTCATCAAAGTAAACTACAAATTGTATGAAAAATACTGTTATTGTCGCCAATTGCCGCCAATTACCAACAGAATGTGTAGATTCCAGTGGTGATGAATTAATATTGCGTGATGATGATGATTATGACATCAGTGATGATGATGAGGTTGAGGACACGGTCATCAACACAGAGGAAGATGACAACTGTTAGCCAAATGACCATTAGTAATTTGTAAAAAAAGGAAAAAAAAGCTGCTATCTATTCTGTCCAATTCATCGACCAACACCCAAAATGTTCTCTTATGTGGGGGCCCGAACAAGTCAAGCACTTCAGCCACAAAAGTGGCAGCCCCTACCGCTGACATGCTTGGTTTGTTAAACTATGTGCATGTCATTTTTAACATATGGGTGGTTGGGTGGGCCCAATAAAAATCCTATCTTGCACCATTTTACAATTTGGCATTGGTCAGCTTGTGTAACAGTCGACAAATGAAGTGTCAACAGTATTAATAGGTTTCCAATTCACATGGTGGACAGTATGATTAGGTAGACAATTCAAATGTAGGCAGTATTATTATAGAGTTGGGGACAGGGTTAGGGACAGGGACAGGGACAGAGTTAGGGATAATACTGTCTACATTTGAATTGTCAACCTAATAAATACCGTCCACATTTCGATTATTGTCCTAGTAATGCCGTTGATGTCATTATATTGTCAACTTTATAACCCTGTTTATTCTGCTGCCCACCAATCATATTAGGTCAATCCTGTAGCTGTTGAACCACATGTATGTATCACACCTGGGTGGGTGGCCCCAAGTATAATGTCATCTTGCACAATTTAAGATTGTGCCCTCATTGTATTATCATCTGTTAAATAATGTCTACTGAATGACGACGCTGTCCGTCTAATGAGCTCTGATATTGCCACTGCTGTCCCCGCTCCAATGTATTGCTGCTGTACCCTCTCAAATGTATTTGCTGCTGACCCTCTCAAATGTGTCACACATTCTGCCTAATAGGTATCGACTTGGTGTTTCTTCTATATTCAAATGAAAATGTAATTGGATGTAGACATCTTCAATGAGGATGATGATGAGGGAGATGATTGGTTACCATTAAGGAAGATGACCACTGTTATCTAAATTCCCATGATTCAATTGTGAACATCCCTATCTAATTTCCAGTCGAACAACCAAAAAGTTGACTTTTGTGGGGTTACAAACAAATTAAAAACTTAAATCACAAAAGGGTCAGTGCCTGTCGCTAGAGTGCCTGGTTTGTTAACCTATGTGCATGTCAATGCCATTTTACACGATATTGGCTCCTCCACTTTTATCAAATAATCTTCTGAAGCCTTCGTTACATTCTTGCACCAAAATTCCCTTTTTTGGGGGGCTATGAGTTACAACTCGTTGCTATGCCTAACTGTTTTCAGCATATTACTAGAGCCAACTGACTGCTGGTTGGATAACTAATATGCCAAATTCTGCCTCTTTATTTCTCAGAATGTGGAGTTTCAAATTCAATGGCATGGTCATGTCAATACAGATGTTTGGCAGCCAAATCTGCATCAATGTGAGTTATACATACTTGTTTGACAAGACCAACTATTGCCCAGTTTGAACTGTTTGGTTTACATAATTGTTACACTTCACTAACATAACATATATGTATTACTTATACATTCCATATATATACATTCCATATTGATATACATGACATGTATTATACATGACATAGTGATATACTTGCAAATATATATGAGTGACAAGTCCCCTTGTTTGATTCACAGCATTACAGCACATACTAATTTCTTTTCAGTCAGATCTACCGTACTCATACCATAACAAGCACTTATAGTAAAACAACTGCTCTCAGTTTACGGTGTATACTCTGCCCAACGATAAGTGCATAGTAAATAAATTGATGAGGGTGCAGGCCACCTTCATTTATTTAGTTTTTTTAATGTCTAACTGTATTAATACCACTGTCCATCTAATTAATGCTGCCTGTTTCTGTAGCATAAGTGTCTATGATGGATGCTCTGTTATGTTTCAAATTTATTGTATGTTTACTGTTTGAAGTTGTTTATTGTGGATGCACTCCACCTTTGTCGATCATCATCTAAATTTATTTATATAGCCCCATCAATTTATGCTACACTTTACAATTGGATATCTATCTACTTCTCTAAATCTGTATATGTATTATTTATACATTCCATATTGATATACATGACATCAATTATACATGATATATTTTTACTTTTTGTGACCTGTTGTATTAATTCTTCAAGATTCTATGTTTTCTGTACAGAGCTTTAAAAAACTTGAAATAAATATGAACAAATAATAATGAGATTATTAATTGTAAAACTGACAACATAATAATAATAAGCATATAGACATAACACGTCAGTTTGACCAGAGTCTGAAATCACTGCTCTATGCTGTTGTGGGCATCTTCTCCTATCACACTCAGTCTGTGACCACATGCCTTCATTCCCTTCATAGCATCACAACACTGCACTTTTAACCTCATGTAACCTAGTCACACAAGTGGACAGATCAAATGATCACAATCATGTCCTGAAATAATCTGTCTGGTTAGAGCTTGTTTTATTTCAGACAATTTAACAACTGGGGACATCTGCAGAAGTAACTAAGATAATCTGAGCAATAGATCATTAAGTCACCATGGGACACCAAGGGTTATATTTCCTAAACTGCGGGTTTGAAAAAGTGGAGATGTTGCCTATAGCAACCAATCAGATTCTAGCTATCATTTCTGTAGAATGTACTAAATAAATGACAGCTAAAATGTGATTGTTTGCTATAGTCAACATCCCCACTTTTTCAAACCCACAGTTTAGGAAATATACCCCCAAATGTTTTCAGAATAAGAGCTTTCTAATGTCATATATCAGGTGACTTTGAAACAGAAATTATTTTTGAAAAATAGTTTAAATTTGCTTATGTACATTATATATATATATATATATATATATATATATATATATATATATATATATATATATATACAGTAATTCAGGCCATTACAGTATAGGTATTATATTTAGTATGACAGTATAAAAAGGTCTCTTCAGCTATCTCTCCTACCTCCAATTACCAACTAGTTTTGCACATGGTGATAAGGCTTTCTGTGCAATTACGTTGGTATAATACATAACATATTTGTATCAGCAAGTAAATATATCTCTATTACAGTGAATTGTAATAAATATTCTGTGCCCACGAACGTGACACTTTTTTTAAAAAAAAAATCAGCCTAAACATTGCAAATTGATTTATAGAGTTTTTCTTGTACCTTTTTAAAAGCCTTTTTGAATTCTCTATTTCTAAGACTATATATAAGAGGATTTAAAAGTGGAGTTATTACAGAATAAAACAGAGATATGATTTTATCTTTATCAGAAAAGTAGGAGGCTCTTGGACGGACATACATGAATATAACAGTTCCATAGAATATTATCACCACTGTTAAGTGTGCAGCACAGGTTGAGAAGGCCTTCTTACGACCAAGACTGGATGGAATATGGAGGATGGTCTTAATTATGTAGGAATAAGAGACAGATGTAAAACTAAGTGAGCTAAGCACAACTACCCAAGCAAATGCGAAAAAAACTGTTTCGCTACTGGCAGTGTCAGAACAAGACAGTTTTATCAGTGGAATATAATCACAGAAAAAATGATCAATTAGATTGGGTCCACAAAAGTTCAGCAAGGCAGTTGGAATTGTCAATGTCCAGCCAGTAAAGAAACCACTCATCCAGGAACCAATAACTAAATAAAGACATATCTGACTGCTCATCATTGTTGCATATTTTAAAGGAAAACAGATTGCAAGATATCGGTCATAAGCCATAACAGTAAGTAAGAAAAATTCAGTAGGGCCCACAGAGTGTACAAAGCACAGTTGGGCAAGGCAGCCAGAATGAGAAATCCGCTTATCCTGTGTGATCAGATAGCTAAGTGTTTTGGGGATGACGGCAGTTGAACACCAGGTGTCCAGTACAGCAAAGTTACTGAGGAACAAATACATAGGGATGTGAAGATGAGAATTTAGACTAACTACTGAGACTATGAGAAGATTGGCAACCAAAGTCAGGATGTAAATGACAAAAAATATTGAAAAGTAAAACAGCTGCATTTCAGAAGTTCCAGGGAAACCAAGCAGAATGAAGAATTTGACTTCTGTTTCATTGCTACGCAAATGTTCTTTTTCAAGGGAGCTGCAATGATAAAAAATGTTAGTGGATACCTTTCAGAGAACAATTTACACAACATGCATTTTTATGAATTGTAATAATCTGCTGACAATCTGATGTTCATTTTCTTTTACTTTCTCTTTCTATACTAACGTTTCATTCATAATAATGCAGTTAATGAGATATCAGTGTGTTCAAACATTTGATAACTCAGAATTGAATTGATATCAGTTGATGACACCAGTGGTAACTTTCCAATAGATGATTAATCTCATTCACTAAATAAATCCAGGATTCTTTAAATAATAGAAAAGAGCTAAATTTACAATTGACTGTGATTTTGTTGTTGTCGTTCTTACAACTTGTTTGCTATTATATTTGAATGCTTATTACAGCACAATTTGAAAACGCATTTGCAAATTCAACTTTAAATGAATGTTATGTTAAGTACATGAATAATGTTAATATGTTAATATTAATATGTTTATTATTATATTTTTTAGGCTTACTGTTTCATACCAAAAGAAAATTAGTTAGATACAAACATGCGATATGTATATTTCATGTGATTTCAGTATCAAACTGCATATTTGGCATGGCTAATTATGGCTCATAGTAAAGGAAGCCTCCTAATAGTGTATAGTATATTCTGTTACAGTCCCAGGTTTTAGGGGTTGGTCAATGACCATATTTAGCAATGTCAATTTCTGGGTTTTTTTGCTGCTCCATATTCAGTTTCTCTTATTCTGTAAATTAGATGTTATTATCATTATATATTCTAATAATTACATGTGACCAATCAATGTTAATATTTAGTGGAAAATCCACAAATTCCCATTGTAGACATAACTCGGCAGTAAACATGACTATGGCAGTCATATTTTTACAAGTTTCAACTACATTACACCTTGTGTGACATGTTCAGATGCATTTATTTACCACCCCCAAGTGTATTTTTCATAAGTGGGAACCTAAAAATAAACGCATGCAATGCTGCCAGCCATCCTGCATTTTCAAGTACAGTACCAGGATTTAAATAAGTCAACATTTTTCATGTAACATAATAATTGCACAGTAAAAATTATCTTATTCTGTTTAATGAATGCAATTCTCCATATGTATTAATATTCTCTAATCTTTATACGTTTTGATTATTTATTGAAGAAGAGTATGTAATATGCAAAGACAAGCAAAAAAAAATAGATTAAAAAACAAAGTCATGATTATATAGTGAGGTATACTGTAGTGCAGTAAGGACAATCTAGAGCCTAGGGGCCCAATTCATTAAGGATCTTAACTTGAGAAACTTCTTATTTCAGTCTCCTGGACAAAACCATGTTTCAATGCAAGGGGTGCAAATTAGTATTCTGTTTTGCACATAAGTTAAATACTGACTGTTTTTTCATGTAGCACACAAATACTTGATAGCTTATTTGTACACTGACATTTAAAGTTGATATTTGTGTGCTACATGAAAAAACAGTCAGTATTTAACTTATGTGCAAAACAGAATACTAATTTGCACCCCTTGCATTGTAACATGGTTTTGTCCAGGAGACTGAAATAAGAAGTTTCTCAAGTTAAGATCCTTAATGAATCAGGCCCCAGGTTCTCAATTTGTAGTTTGTGCATGCCAATTTACTTCAATCTGTTTATATAATTTTAATATAAAAGTTATTAGTAGCGAATAAAACATATAGAAACTATTCCAAAGGGCTATTTTAAAACATTTAACAGCACAAGGATTTGCATGATATACAGTTACTCAGATAACACAGTACTAAATTTACAAACATTAAGGGGTTCTAAGTGCAAACAAACACGCGTTAGGACATAAGAGGAAAACATTTATCATCAGAGAGTCGTATATGTTAAAAACAATGGTATGGAAACCCTGATCTAAAGTGTACAGCGTGTGATATCCAGAAATCATCCCACTCAATGGTAGAGACCCTGGAAATTATTTCAAAAATGGTTTTATGAGCATTTTCTACCAGATGCATTGTTGGAGGTAATGACATTGTGAAGGTGGAGTCACACCTGTCTCCACCAAATCATGTACTTGTTCTTGAAGCAGTCCTAACTGTATAGATCATATGTATGTGGTAATGTATTTTAGCCCTTTTGCCATTGACACACATCAAAAAAAAGATAATGAGTGTAAAATGATAATACGTATACATTGAAAGTTTTACATGCACACCTGTTCCATTAAATACATTACCTTGGCATTAGAGCAGATCAGTGCTGTAACTACTCAGTGCAATATCTTTATAATGGATAACAACTGGATAAGTAGAGTCATTTGCAGAATAAGTTAGTCAGGCTCTCGATATCTCAGCAATAAATCTGAAAGGTTAAGTTGGAATTTAAAGGCTTCCAGTGTATTATCAGAGGGACTGACATTAATTGCAAGTCAAAAATGTAACACTAGTTTGCAGGGCCAATTAAGAATGAAAGGATGAGCCTAGGGATAGAACAGAAATCCCATGTGCTTGCATGAAGATCTGGGGTAAATTAATTAGTTTGTGTCTACAATCAGAGCTCATTTCTGTCATTACTAAACTATAACAATAGTATTACTGGCTTTGTATATGATTTATGTGCACATGATAAATGTGTCAATATAACTTGATTGAATTCAGGATGAGCCTTATATTTCTTTGTACACTGACCACTCGTATTGTTATATGATGGAGATAAGAGCTTTCCAAAACTATTTGGTGCAGAGTCATAAGGAGGTTTTATAATTTTGTTTCAAGCTGCCTTCTATTCCCCCCTGCTGTTACAGACATCAGACTCCTTCTGTACAGCTGATCAGAAGACTACATAGAACTGCTGGGGGCACAGATGGTGGCAAGCATATAGGGGGCACAAATGGTGTGCACATAGGAAAACATGTGTTGGAGTCCCAGGTCTAATATTTACATTGGAGACATGGAGTTTCTAGCTACGCCACTGGCTGCATGTCTGCGGTTTTTACTATGCAAGAATGGACTAATTGCATGGCACCCATGCAGCCTGTGCATTTCATAGGTGCTTGGATTTACATGGCTGAAGTACTAACCCTAGGAATAGGGCAGGCATGTCAAACTCAAAATCCCAATTGGGCCAAATAATCAATAAGATTGTGTGGGCCGCAAGAAAAAGAAAAAGTCTCATATGCATTTGCGGGTAGTCAGAAGCATGTGTAAGTAGGGGATGATGAACACCCGAACTAGCGAACCACTTGTAATTAAAGGGTTGCGATTGATTCGCATGCGGTTATTGAGACTTTAATAGTCACTCCGCCCTAGATTTGGACTTGAAGAGCGTATTGTAGCCAGAGATGAGTCGGCCCCGCGATGAAGATAAAAGACAGCAGGATCAAGCAAGGAGTTACTGGATCAGAAAAGAGAAGATAGAGCGGCGAGAACAGAAAGAAGACGTCAGAAGAGGCAGAAGAAGAAAAAAGAAGAAAAAAGATGGCAACAGAGAGAGCAGAGCCGGAGAACTGCAGGATCAAGAAAGAATACCGCTGAAAACTCAATCAAGCAGCAGCAGGAGGCGGAAGCAAAAGAGCTGTCATGGATTCCTCCTGCTGCCAGCAAAAGCTGCTAGAGTCAGGTAAGGCCCTATGGGCAGCCCTCTACCAGGTCCACTCCTGCACTCTATATTTCTTACACTTTGGGCTCAAGGTCCTGGGCATGTTTCAGGCATTAGGCCGGTGCAGCAACAGTGAGCACAAGGCGCTGGGTATTTAGGGGTGTTTAGGCTATTTGAATATTTTTTCTTTTGGGCGCATTTATTTAATTTCAGGCTTAGACTGTGCCAGCATTTAATTTCAGGCTTAGTCTGTGGTCCCATATAATTGCAGGATTATGTGGTCACATTTAGAAGGTACCCTATCAATTTGAGACCGTGCACAGTCTGTCACCATTGTATTATATTCAGGATGTCATTGTCTGGTAGTCACTTTATTGTTTTGTATTTGTTTAAGGTATTTTACCTTACAGGATACAGAAGTCAGGCCCCCATTAAAGATAGGCTTTTGGTATCTGTTATTCTATGTCGTCTGTCTTTTGTGGTTGATGTTTGTGAACTGTAAGGTTTGAGTTAGGGCAGTACACTACACCTGGTGCTAGAAGTTTATAATTACACAGCATGTAGTCACATAGTTTGGTTGTTAGGACCAGAGCGCTGTTGTTTTGTTGTGTTATTGTAGTGTTTATTTACAGATTATTCAGCTCGAATTGTGTGGTGATCAATTTGGTGTGAGAGAGTGAAGAGCAGATAGGCAGTGGCTACTGGTTGTAACAGTAAATCATAACGTATATAATATAGACATCTGAACTATTTGTGGAGAAAAAGCAAATGTTGTTTGACTGTGAGCAGGACACCCTCACCAAAAATATTTTTTTTCTTTTAAAATCCCAAGTGTTTAAATATGAAAGCAATTGTGTGAGTTGTAGTAACAAGGTCAAAATAACTATTTAGTAGACAAAAACAGGATGCTGCTTGACTGTAAGCAGCACGCCACAAAGAATATATATAACTAGATGAAGTACCCGGCGTTGCTTGGGTTTAAATCTTCAAGTTATTAAGTTATCAGAGTTGGATGTACCTGTGAACCTTTTAAAAATAATTAGCAAATTATCAGCTCTTCCAACACACCCATAAGGAGGCTCCCCAGGGTTGTTTTTGTTTTTATATTAAAAGTCATCCAAATCCATCAAGTGTAAGGCTCAGAACAGGCTCCAGGGTCAAAATTCTGCCCAACGTACACCAGCGGAATGTCTAACCGGGACCTCAACCCCCTAGTATGTGTTCTTGGATCCATTGTGACCAATCTGTGAAGTTTTCATCCATATTCATCCAGTGGAAGGCTCAGAACATGCTCCCTGGGTCAAAGTTCTACCCAGCATATACCAACAGGGGCTCCGACCAGGACCCATTGGTTTAATTTCAATCGGTGCAGGGGTGTCCGAATGCAGGCTCAGAACATCCTCCTTGGGTCAATGTTCTGACCAGAGTACTCCAACGGGAGGTCTGATTGGGACCCTAGCCCTTCTAAAACCTGACCAAGATCCAATTGGACCACCTCATGTTGGTTTCATCCCAATTAGTACAGGGGTGTCTGAATGCAGGCTCAGAACAGGATGTCCGGGTCAATTTTCTGCCCAGCGTACATCAACTGGAGGTGCGACCGGTACCCTAAACCCCCTAAAACCTGGCCGGGAACCAACTGGATTACCTCGCATTGGTTTCATCCCAATTGGTGGAGGGGTGTCTGAATACAGGCTCAGAATTAGAGATGTTCACTGACCACCAAGTTTTGGTTTTGGTCTTGGATCTGGATTAATTTTGGGTTTTGGTTTTGGTTTTGGATCTATATCTGTATTTTTTACAAAAATATCTAAAATATGCTAAAATTGCATAATGTTGCTCATTTTTTGTTCTTACATTTTTATTAACCTCACAAACACTAATTTCCAGTCATTTCCAGTCAATTTTGACCACCAAAAGGACATAAGTAGTGATGAATATCACCTGAAAAGGGTTGGTTGATGAGATACTCCAGTCCAATTTATAAAAACAATCTTTATTAGAAAATTATATTAAATCAAATAACCAGGTATCAAAGAGATCGGCAAATTGATTTAAAAAGTAAAGAAAAGTGATAAAGATTGAAAAATAAGTGATAAAGATATAAAAAGAACCCTTCTGGGAAGCCGGTCACATAAATTAATGTTGTAGTTGATGATCTTATAATAGGAGAGTAATTGAATATAATGTGTCCACTGTTATTGGTTCTGTATCATATCAATCAAAGAAACAAATCCTTTATTTCACATATTCATTAATATATTGTGTTTTTCTCATACATTATCCTAGTGCATCCACTCCAATGAAATAATCACAGTATCTATAGTTATAGGCGCTATAAATAGAAATACTAGAGTTCAAAGTAATAAACCCACTAAATACTAACCAAATGGTCTAATTGTATAAGGATAAGGTGTCCCTTAGTTGTTATACATATTTATATGGCACTCTGGCATGACACACTCAATTCCTATTAGGCATAGGTATTACACAGAGAACACCCTCAGTGGTAAGGAAAATAGTCAGTGCCATGGAAAAAATCCCTTTTGAGACATAACGCTGGTATCGTTAGACACTATTGGTTAACACAAACTATTCCTATTGATCCTCTAGGGTAGCGTCATACTATATATTTTTCTAATATAGCGTCATTCAGAACTTATTGTTGAAAACTGCACTAACTCGGAGCACAGCACGATCGCGGCTATGTCCCGCCGACCAGCTTGTCACTTCCAGGTGTGTGACATCATAAGTCACACATGACCCGACGTACTTTTCGCCACATAGGCTTATTCATTGGGAATCTTGGAATACACTGCATTGAACAGAGATTTAAACCAATATATAGATGCAAAAACAAAGATATATATCAGCAAAAAATTGCGCTAAACCAGACTGCTGCTAATCCTCTTAAGAGAACCACACATCTGTTCTCAGAAATTAGTATTGAATGTATACTGGATAAGAGTACAATATACAAATGAAAAATGAAAAATGAAAATTATACTTACATTTTTCTGATAAGATTCATCAAATTCTTTTCTCCATATTGTGAGTTGAGTGATGCATTATATAAAAAACAAACACATACAACATAGTGTGATACCGTTTAAATAATAAATATTAAATAAAATAAACTTTAAACTTGAAATTTCTTCTTAGAGTATTTTCAGCCGATTATATCCATATATGTTCACTCTTATGTGATCACACTTACTAGAGAACAAAAATATATTCACCTGTAGTGTTTATACACAATAATGTGTTATAGTGCTGGATCCATCACCTCACCAATCCTTCTGTGAGAACACTTACAAGATGTATATTGATAGAGAGCCTGATATCAAGTTTCTTTAAATCCTCCTGAATATATAGATGACTGTTCCTCAATGGGAGTATACAAGAGAAAAAAATGGAATCTAGTGCATTACCATTTACTAAAAAAAAACCACTTTATTGCACATCTTTACTTATTAAAAATTAATAAAGACCTGCTTTTGGAGGGTCGAAACGCGTTGGTAAAACAAAAGGGTTACCAGACTGAATGTTATTAGGATGCAGTTTAGGAGACTGTACTTAAATTGAAACTTGACCCACCGGATGTGATCCCAGATTTAAGAGAGCTTGAACATGAAAGATACACTGCACTTCAGAAAAATAATACAGAGGAGTTTCGGAGTCAGGACAATAAATATGTCCAGTTTAAAGAACAGCTAAAAAACCTGAGAAAACAAATGGGTGTGTCACCAGCCCCTGCAGACAAAGATTTGGATGAAGATGAAGACGAGGAGATCGCCGTCACCCAGAGCACTCCTATAACATGGTTGGAGATGGGGAACCCAGTGAAAAAACAAAGTATGTGTTCACACGTACGAGAGAGAAGAGATTAAAAGGATGATTGAAAACAAACTTCAGCACTTATAGCACATGTACCTATCATTGGCACACAGCGGTAGCTCCCACCCACCCTTACAATAGATCTTAATAAGGACATGCACTCTTTAACAAACCAAGCACTTTTCAGCGACAAGGAGTGACAATTTTGTGGCTGAAGTGCTTGGTTTGTTTGGGCCCCCCACAAAACAAGGTAACAATGGGCTTAAGGCAGCTAAGGTAACAGTGCTGTCAATGAACTCTACAGTGGAAAGATGTTGTTGTCATCATCTTCAGCCTCATCCTGATCAGTGTGTACATCATCGTAACATAATATTAATTCAACCCTGCAGGAAACCCCCATTACAGAAGTCTCTGTAACATGAATGTCAAAAACAAAAATGTAAGAAAAAAGCTTTTACCTTTTTAAAGAAAAAACATATCTTTAATAAAAATGAAATTTACTGTAGAAAAACATAACATTGCCAACATGCCATTGTGAGAGATATACATTTTATGAACTTCTTAATGTAATGCATTTTGTATAATTACTATTGAAAGAAGAATAGTCTGCAAGCTGCAGAATATTCTCCATGAACTTTGCCTTACATTCATTTCTTTCTCGCCAACATGTCTCTTCTCAAGAATGTGCACATCCAGCAAGTTTGGTACCAGGAGCCCACGACCCCCACTTGAGGCCTACGTGACTGTGATAAGACATCTGCTCTACATCATGCCCACAAACTGCTGACATGGACAAGTTGCCTTGAGAAACCTTGCATTCCTTATCTCTCTTTTTCTGTGAAACTATGTATAAATAAAACTACTCTGACTTAGGGCTGGTCAGAACCAGATACATTTTCAGCCTAACATCTGAAGTTGTCTGTTTTCTCTATCGATCGATACCCACAAGGTATAGCAGCTGGAGTTCAGGAGAAAGGACCCGTTTAGGTCATCTCTGACACCATTTTACCCAAATATTAATAAGCATTCCAGCATCAGCTATTTTCCTTCTCTCAACTAAATCCCAGCACCTGCAATCTACATTGTCATCAGCCTCACCCTCATCAGTGTGTACATCATCATCACTCAATACTAATAAATCCCGGCTGGAATCCACCATTACAGAAGTCTCTGTACTTTGATCTAAATGCCAGTAAAGGCTTTCCTTGTGAAATTTGTAGTTCATTTTTCGACAGAGCCGTCACAATTTTTGGGTAATTATTTTAGACCAGACCAAATGTCAAAATGTTCTGCTGAATCATCTGCATCATCCTTGGGCCTCTTAGAAAAGCTTAGTTTTTTTCCTAGCAGCAGTAGCCTGAGAAACTGAAGGAGGGGACGCCTCTGGCAACAGATACTATTAAGAGTATCAAGGTACTTGTGTGTAATCTGTCTTGTATTGTTACATGTATTGATATATTGTCTTCTCTATGCCATACACCTGATACATATATGCACATGAATAACACCACAGAACTCAGTCAGATCACACAGTTGACCCTGCAAATAATCTTGATTGTATACTTGATTGTGTTTTTTGTTGGATTTTAGTAAAAGTAGTCAGGAACATTCAGAAAGGCAGACCAGCTGCAACCTTGTTGTAAAGCAAAACAGGAACAAATAAAAGTTTTCTCATTCAAAATATATTGGACCATAAGGTAATCCCAGTATGGGAAATAAAGGGTTTAAGACAGGAGAGAAATCCGAAAAGTACGGGGATCTAGACCCCATAAAGTATATGCGAAAGCATAAAGGCAAGGATTTCATAAAAGGGATGAGAAAACTGTTCAAAGCTGCAGGGGTGTCTGAGAACGGTACATTAAAAGTTCCATTTTTGAAACAACTAATTAAAGACAATGAGAAAGCACTGAAAGAAAAAGGTTATTTTGACAGATGTGTTGCATGGTGTAAAATGTCAGAAGAGTTAGAGAATGACAATGATTGCTGTGATATGTTACAGTTAACAAATTTAAGTGACACTGATGAAATAGAAAATGTATCACAAGCTAAATGATATAATGACTAAAACAATGAATCAAGTAGGTTGTGTACTAAAAATGTATGTTTAAATGCTGCGCAGCTGAAGAGTGAGATGTGCCCCTCCCTTATTCTGTGTAAAAGATTTCAGTGTGTTGAGATAAGAAGCACTCTGTGTTTTTTTGTTATCTGACAATGTAACATTGATAAAATGGTTCTTCCAAGTATGTTTCTATTTTTCAATAGGAAAAATATGTCCTGAGTGCTGATTGATATTAGCATGTTGAAGCTAATGTGTATTTAGTCTAATGCTGGGACTTGTAGTTCCACAGCAGTAGGCTGGAAGATAGCAGTTAAGTTTTCTTTCTCTGTATGTGAGTTTTATCTCCGTCTTACTGTGTGTGAGGGAGATCCGTGTTTGTCTGTCTTGACCGTTTTACAAGAGACATGTTTCAAGGTTGAAAAAGCTGTACAGTTGTAAATGTAATGTTTTTGAAGAGATGCAAAAGAAGTTTTAAAGTCTTTGGTCCGTCACAAGACTGTAAATAATGTACATTATCACTATTACTGGTTTCAGAACAAAGTTGGCTGGGGTCCAACAAGCCGTTTCTATATTTGAACAAAGTAATTTTTTATTTATTTATTTTTTTGAGAAAAAATAGCTTTCTCTTTAATGAAGTTGAGAATTGTGGGAGTGAGCTTTACATGGAGAGATATTACAAGCTGTTTTTATCTGTGTAAAATGGCGCTGATAAATGTTCTCAGAAATCAGGAGGGTTTGTTATGCCCATAAAGAATTGTTACGAGATAAAATGTTGTCTGTGAGCGAGAATTGTGAATATATATTTGTACTTTAAACATGGAAATCACAGAATCTGGAAATATGTGTGAATATTTGGTTTACAAAGAGATGATGAGAAAGGAGTGGCTTTGAACACTCGACCAGGTCTCATCACTTTGACATTCCCTGTTTGTGATATTGGGGACTGCCTCTTTGAGGAAATCAGTTTTTCATTGCATGGAACGCATAGCGTCACAGTTAAGCTACAAAGAGAAACTTTTAAGCAAGTGTCGTATTAGCAGCTGTTCAACGTTAATTAATAACAGTTACTGTAATTCCTAGTGAATAAATGTTAATCTTTATGCAAAAGTTTTTTTCTTCACAGATCTCCAGCAAAAAAAGACCATTTAGGCAATCCAGATTGCATTGATCCAACTTCCAATGAATAGAAGTTGCAATATGTTTTGGTCAACAGCTGAACAAAAAGCAGCTTTTGAGCTGATCAAAGATTTAATCACAAGCGCCCCAGCCCTTGGGCTACCTAACTATGAACTACCGTTTAACTTGTTCTGCCATGAACAAGAAGGGCACGCTCATGGCGTACTAACACAAGAGCATGGGAGCAGACAAAGACCATTGGGGTACTACTCCCAGAAGCTAGATTCTGTCATAGTGGGAGCCCCAACATGTATAAAAGCAGTAGCAGCAGCCGCTTTATTGCTACAAAAAGTTGCAGACATAGTGCTGGATCACCCTCTCACCATTCAGGTACCACACTCAGTCATGGAAATACTGAATCAAGCTAGAACAAAACACATCTCAGCGGCTAGATTAACTAAATACGAAGTAGCACTACTGACACCCTCAAACGTTACACTAAAAAGATGCACAGTTTTAAATCCAGCAACATTGTTCCCAAGTTGCATGGATATAAAAGAGGGGAGTAACAGTATAAATGCTGCAAACACTGAAGACACAGACAGTAACAGTATAGACGCTGCAGACACAGACAGTAACACTATAGATGCTGCAGACGCAGACAGTATAGAAAGTGTTGCTGAAGACACAGTCAATACAGAGAGTGTTGAGGCTGTGACAAAGCAGGAAACACAACTAAAAAATTTTCTCTGTGATCATGACTGTCTAGCCTTAATGGATCTGGAAACTAAACCTCCCGGGGATGTTAAAGAGACACCTCTTAGCAACCCTGATTTACTCCTGTTTGTAGATGGGTCCAGGTATTATGAGGAGGGCTCTCCCAAAACAGGTTATGCAGTTACAACAGAAACAGACATTGTACTCCAGCAACCCCTCCCACCAAGTCAATCTGCACAGCAAGCTGAATTAGAAGCACTTATAAGTGTATGTCAGTATGCAGAAGGGAGAACAGCTAACATTTACACTGACTCCAGATATGCCTTTGGGGTTGCACATGACTATCAAAGTATTTGGAAGAACAGACACTTTATGGCCTCTAACGGTAAACCCATTAAAAATGCAGAAATCATTTTGAGGTTGTTTGCTGCATTAGAACTGCCCAAGGAAGTGGCAGTCATAAAGGTAAAAGCACACACCAGAGAGCAGACTATGGAAGTAAGAGGGAACAGACTAGCAGACCAGGCTGCAAAAGCTGCAGCAGACTTACCGCTAGTACAACACTATTTAGTGTCCACAACACCCCCCACCCTCCCTATAGATCTGGAAATGCTAAAAATCCTACAAAAGCAAGAAGCAGTATCTGAAAGAGAGGAGTGAAAAAAAGAGGGGGGCGGAACACATAGAGGGCATATGGGCCACAACAGACAGACACTGTCTCCCTAGAGTCCTTTTTCCTACACTGGCTGCTCTAGTGCATGGGCCTTCCCATGTTTCAAAAGACGCAATAATTAACACTGTATTCAGACACTGGATTGCGCCAGGCTTCAGCACAGCTGCCAGTAATCTGGTAAAGGCCTGCGCCATCTGTAACACACACAACCCTGGTCACACAGTAACAGTACCTCCCAGGGTGACACCTAAACCCCTCTACCCCTTTCAGCGCATACAGATAGATTACATTCAGCTACCCAAATGTGGAATATATGAATATGTCCTAGTAGCTACTGATCTATTCTCCAGTCTCTTCGGAAGCGTGGGGGATATCCAAAGCCATAGCAAAAAACACAGCCAAGAAGCTGCTATCTGAGGTAGTATGTAGATACGGGGTTCCAGAGGTGATTGAATCAGACAGAGGTACTACTTTTACAGGAGAAGTGATGACATCTATCATGTCAGACTTGGGAATTGCTCAAGCATTCCATACCCCCTACCACCCACAGAGTAGTGGCAAGGTAGAAAGGCTAAATGGCACTCTCAAGCTCAAAATACAGAAAGCCATGAAAAGCACAGGGATGCCCTGGCTGCAATGCCTTCCCCTCGCCCTATACTCAGTCAGGACAACACCTAATAAGAAACACAGGCTGAGCCCCTATGAAATACTGTTTGGGGGGCCGCCAAAGACAGGGTGTTATTTTCCACAATCTTTAGTGAAACACCAAGGTGAACTGACTAGTTATGTGAAAGAACTACAGAAGTCCCTCACTAACATACATTCTTGAGTTTTCTCTTCAATCCCAGATCCAGAGGATTGCACTGGAACACATGCCCTGGTGCCAGGAGATTACGTCTTCGTAAAAAGACACGTGAGGAGGTCTCTGGAACCACGATTTGAGGGGCCATATCAAGTTCTGTTGACTACACCCACTTCTGTGAAACTTGAAGGAAAGGATCCTTGGATCCACGCCAGTCACTGCAAAAAGGCTACGGTGACCCAGGAAAAACCATGAAGGGGAGTAAGGTCCTTTAAAAAATTGTTCTTTTTCTATGTTTTCCTACAGCCTTTTCTAATTTAGAAGAGCCAGAGAATGTTATAGCACACTTGCACAACGCCATCAGTCAAATAACCAATACCAGCAACTGCTGGGTATGTTCTCGTACTCCTACCATCAGTAAAAATATAGCCCTGGTTCCCATACCTTTGAGTAGTGAAGAGCTGACTAAAATGAGAGAGGGAAACTTCTCATGTGGACGCATGGTCAGCTACAAGTATAAAACCACCAGATACCCAGTAGTAAAACTAAACACGAATGGAGTCAGACCAAAATATTGTTTCAATAAGGGAATAGAATCCAATAGGGCTATAAATGAGTCAATATGGACCCCATATGGCCAAATACGCATTAGTTACCAAAATAAGAGTTTCCCTTTAGGGTCCATCCCTAAATCACTCTGTCAAGTTATAGTGAATTTCACCTAACCTTATTTATCACACTGTAATTCTGAATGCAACCAAACAGTGAAGATGAAACCCGGAAAAGGTACTATTTTTTTTAAAGAGCCAGGAGTGTATAAAATGTCAATATGACAGATATAATCTCACCTGGAACGGCACACTGCCTGCCTTTGACAATGACAGAGCAGAAAATGACACTTCATGTCACTTAGGACAACAGGTATCTACATATTGCCTGTTTTATGATATCCCCTACCTTTTACCAGATGATGTTTATTATGTGTGTGGACGCAATGCCTACAGGTGGCTCCCCCCAAATTCCATAGGGGTATGCTACTTGGCCAGATTGGTTCCTGAATTCTATGTCATGACCCATGATGACCTCAAAGGAGTATTCAGGAATAAAAAGGACCATAGGCTTGAGAAAAGGGAAATTAAGACAATAGATACTGAACATATCCCTCTCATAGCAAAGTCCAAAGGGCACAATGTGGGTATTGGATTTGGTAACATCATTTCAATAGGGACATGGGGGTACATGGCAAACTATAATATGATATTAAAGGTTGCAGGACTTTTAGATAACATAACAGAAATTTATGACAAATCCTTTAGGTATGTTGGAAAAGAACTGCAGGCGATGAAAACCCAGTTAATACAACATCAACTTGTATTAGACTACATCACTGCTCAGTCAGGAGGGTACTGTTTGACCCTAGAAACAGAATATGGAATACATTGTTGTAACTTTGTAACAAATGACACTGATAATCCAGAAGAAGTAATAGACAGGTACATGACAGAAGCCAAAGAAATGAAGGAGAATTTCAGGAAAGAGAATTTTGACCCCGATACGGTTAATGATGGCTGGTGGACATCAGCCTTCTCATGGTTAAATCCTAGCAATTGGGGCAAAGGTATTTTCGCATGGATTTCAGGCATTTTAATATGGATAGCTAAGATATTCGCTTTATTGTTGTTGCTATATGTCATTTTTAAACTAAGCTTATGTTTTTTCCAATGCTGTTTGAAAAGGTGCAAAAATGATCTCACGCTGAATAAAAAGTCTTTTAAAAGACATGTAAAGCCCAAACCGGTATCAGAGGTTTATCTTGTCCTCTCTGAGCTTTAAGGCTCTTTTGTACTCTCCCCCCCTCAGTCTTTCCCATTTTCTTTTTTATTATTTTTAAGAATTAGGTGTACATGAACCATAGACCTGATTGAATGTATCTTTACCATCCTCTAAGGGCCTATCAGAGGTTCCATTGAATTGAATGAAGTAGGTCGGGTGCAGGAGTGCTTCATGCACACCAAAAGGATAGGCAGGGTAATTATAAAAATGATAAAAAGAGGGGTTTATGTGAGAGATATACATTTTATGAACTTCTTAATGTAATGCATTTTGTATAATTACTATTGAAAGAAGAATAGTCTGCAAGCTGCAGAATATTCTCCATGAACTTTGCCTTACATTCATTTCTTTCTCGCCAACATGTCTATTCTCAAGAATGTGCACATCCAGCAAGTTTGGTACCAGGAGCCCACGACCCCCACTTGAGGCCTACGTGACTGTGATAAGACATCTGCTCTACATCATGCCCACAAACTGCTGACATGGACAAGTTGCCTTGAGAAACCTTGCATTCCTTATCTCTCTTTTTCTGTGAAACTATGTATAAATAAAACTACTCTGACTTAGGGCTGGTCAGAACCAGATACATTTTCAGCCTAACATCTGAAGTTGTCTGTTTTCTCTATCGATCGATACCCACAAGGTATAGCAGCTGGAGTTCAGGAGAAAGGACCCGTTTAGGTCATCTCTGACACCATTTTACCCAAATATTAATAAGCATTCCAGCATCAGCTATTTTCCTTCTCTCAACTAAATCCCAGCACCTGCAATCTACATTGTCATCAGCCTCACCCTCATCAGTGTGTACATCATCATCACTCAATACTAATAAATCCCGGCTGGAATCCACCATTACAGAAGTCTCTGTACTTTGATCTAAATGCCAGTAAAGGCTTTCCTTGTGAAATTTGTAGTTCATTTTTCGACAGAGCCGTCACAATTTTTGGGTAATTATTTTAGACCAGACCAAATGTCAAAATGTTCTGCTGAATCATCTGCATCATCCTTGGGCCTCTTAGAAAAGCTTAGTTTTTTTCCTAGCAGCAGTAGCCTGAGAAACTGAAGGAGGGGACGCCGTCATGTTAGGTACCACTTCAGCTGTCAATTTATTCACCAGGAGCTTATTGCATTACAATTGCATTGTAATCTGGGACTCTCCTGAGGATAGGCCATCTATGATAACGCCACCAATATTGTGAGAGCATTACAGCTGGGTGAAATCCATCAAATTCCCTATTTTGTTCACACAATCTACTTGGTGGTACAGAGCTTTTTGAAAAATGACAGGGACGTGCAGGAGAAGACATAGCTCTTAAACATAGGATCAAGCATAGTCACCAACATTTAGTGAAATGATTTCCAGAAGTGGATAACTCTTCGATCCTGGTGAAGCGATAAAATTACTTCATAAACAAGTCTGTCATAATTTCTTTGTTTCATCTCCTCCTTCAATTTTTTAAGGTGCTTTTCCAAAAGTCTAATTAAGGAAATCACTTTGCACAAGCTATCAGTGTCTGAACTCAGTTCACAGGTGACTACTTTGAATCGTTTCAGCACCTTGCACAACACGGAAAGTTTTCTCCACTGTGCTGGACTAAAATACATTCCCCCTCCTTTCCCAATGTCATGGCTTGTGGAGTAAGCGTGAATGACTTTTCGCTGATCCAAAATATTCCAAAGAGGTTTGTACCATAAGTACTGCATCCTCCATCCTCACAAGCATATAAAGTGTAGAATTCCACCTTGTTATCACTTTTTTTTTCAGTTGGCAGGTGGCAGGACAAAATAAATTGTTCTTGCAGCTGCTGCAATTACCTACATGCTGTTGCAGAATGCCGAAAATGTCTCAAAATTTTTCGGGCCACAGACAGCTTCCCAGTGTCAAGGACACCTCATTATATGCAGATCCTACACTGATCTATATGCTTTAAACACCATTAAAATGGAGTTAAAATCAGATGCACTCACCTACCAGGTTTACATCTAGCAAGGGCTGCCTTGTAAGCCTTACCCAAATCTGCCTTAAATAAGCTTGGTCTATTTAAGGCAGAATTCCACATCTTATCCAGAGGCATATTGTTGAAGACCTAAAAATTTTATGTGCTGCAAACGGTATGTTAAGGAGAATAAATATTTGATTCTACACGCACAGTACAATATTCCAAAGAGGTTTGTACCATAAGTACTGCACCAACAACACTAGCAAACACTTTTTTTTTGATACACTCAGTGAATCAATCCTAACAGATTTGGTTGGAAAGTTTATGAGATTTTTTAGGCTTGCACTAAAATTTATGTATCCATCAAGCAAGAGTGTAGCAGAGGAAAATTATTTCCCAGGTACTTCTGTCCAGCATCATGTACTTTATGGAACTCCAAACTAGACAAAAAAAGACTAGAAAGTACTCATATGCCTGTCTCTTATATAAACACCAACAACTCATACTTTAGTTTTTTCAAAAGTAGAACATTTAGGAAGGACATGTGTGGTGGTCGAGTAGTGATGGGAAATCCTTCCCTTACCTTGTCTCCCAGATACGAGTCAGGTTCTTTTCTCTTTTGGATATCCGGTGGTCAGGAGATAAATACTTCAATGAAAGGGACAAAGATTGGTCAAACAACTTGATTTTATTAAGAATGCGGTAAGGATAGTTTTGGTAAGCCACCGCGCCACTGACCACTTCAGCTCAATAGTAATGACAAAATAATGCGTCTGATCAGCATAGAGCACAATAGCACTTAACATATAACATACACCTGGTGATTATAAGGCAGAATAATGATAACATCTTCAATACACAGTGTCTAATAAGGCACACTGGTAATCACAGTTACTACTTTCACGTTAACAATATCTGACTGGTGATGATGCAATAACCATCAATAATAACCCATTAAGACTCTTACGGTCACTACCGCGCCCACTAGAGGGCTACTTATTCAGGTGTTTGGGGTACCGTGCTATTCCCTATGGGTCAGGCGCCCCACTTTTAGCATCTACTGCTGAGTTAACTTGAATTGCAGCGGTACCACTAACACTGAATGTCACACCTTCAATATTAATAAATCAATTCTTAGGTAAATCACATAACATTAACATCATCTAAAACATTTGGTGCACCAATATTATCCCCGGTAACGTTACCATATTTTCCACTCAGTCCTGGGCTGACCTGTGCACAGGAATTTGGGTAGTGTTCCAATGTCCTACAGAGGTTTCCATCAAGGGTTAAGTATTATAGTAGAAAGCAGTGCTGTTGCTCATTTCAGCCACAAGATGGCGCTGTTCTCTCAACAGTCAATGAATCTCTATCAGCACATGTGCTCTGCAGCAGGGTATAATGTCCAGATATCAGCACAACAACAGGATATAGCTGAAACGACCATCTTAATTGTTCCCTGCAGCCTGTGTAAGGGTATGATCTGGGGGAAAAGCTCTCACAATCCTTCCTTGTATAAGAATGCAATGTCAGTTTTGGATAGATTCTCTCATCACTCTTCCCTCTGACACTGGGGTGTGTGCAGTACACTGCAGGCTAGTGTTTTACTGGGGACGGTTCTGCAGTTAGTGGAGACTGTCTTTGGCGCCCCGCTGTGTGTCCCCAGCTTTTCTCCGTCCGCTTTGCTGGCAATGTCACAGTTCTGGCAGCAGCTTATCTTCTCTCTGCTCGGCTGCACATCCTCCCCCTTGTTCCTTCTACCATGCTGCTCTCTTTCTCTCCTCCTTCCTGCACATCCCCTTCCTGTTACTCCCCCAGCCAATCAGGGCCTTCATCCTCCTCCTGTCAATCACTCCTGGGCACAAGTTTTCAGGAGCACAATTAACCCCTTGTAGCCCTGCATTTTAAAAGCGTTTATGCACTCCTCTGTGCTGTTCAACAGGGCTTTGGGGTACCACACATGTGTATGACACAATGTTCCAGGTTGAATGAGGTTCTTTCGGTTTTAAAGAGTTAATGACTCATGAATGCAAGATTTATTCTGAAGTTTACCTTTATTTTTACAACATAATATAAAAGTGAAAGTAAATCATATACTTAGCTTCCAATATGTTCAAGTAACAGTCAATTTCCAGGACCCCTCTTTCACACGAAATCTGGAAAAACAATAGGCACCTTTCTATATCAATGTCCAGTCATGAGTCAAGGGTCTCTCTAGCTGCCTTCCAGTTTAATACTCAGAGAACAAAGGGTCTTGGAATCAACGTACATATAAGGGTGTGAACATATTTTAAGACTCTCTATTGGTACATTACTGACAAGAAAGAATATATTTTCGCTCATGTGCAGAAGCATCTGAGACACCGCCCTGGCATAATATGTAGAGATGTCTCGGCCCAGCCTTTCATCAGATAAGCATTTTGCAATACACACAGAAAAATATAAATACAACAAAATGGAGCTTAGTGGCCATTTTGATAGGCCTGTCACATACAAAGAGGAAATTTAAGAAGGAAAATGTTACAAAATCTATTTAAACGCCTTCAAACAAATGAAACTATAATTTCTGAAATTACAGAAACAGTGAAAAATACACTGTTCACTGTATTTAGACAGCTGCTAATTGATTTGAACTTACCTCTACAAATAGCACATCCTGGTCACCTGGGCACATTTAACCAATGGCTGCTATCAGATACCTCTCTTAAATTCAATGGGGAAACATTTTTCTCTGAATTTGAAGTAAATGATGTTATAGGCGGTATAATCAGCAGTCTGTCTGAGTATATGTATTATCCTATGGCAACAAATGCAACAAGTAGAGGTGATTTTATTTAACCATATTGTACTTAGAGTGCCACATAGAACTTTAATATTTTCAAATCCATTTTTACTAAATTACATAATGTTGCATCTCTAAATTTGATGTTATTTGTTAAGTGAAATAGTGGTTTGATCGAGTACTGACAGCGTTCCAAAAGATCTACTGCCCAATATGTACACACTAGGAAAGGTTCCCTTCTTCCTATACACAACAACAGTAATGAAAGATCAACGGTGTACATACATAAGGCACCAATCTATGATCCCAACAGAGATGGAACACTCTTCCTTCAAATGTATATGTAAACAATAATAAACATCAACGATATACGTACATTGGGCATCAAGTTTTGTCCCCAAAGAAGGTGGAACACTCTTTCTTCAATATATCGATGTTAAGTCAGCTCGTTCTTATAGCTAGAACTTAAAGAGGTATGACATAGTGTAACATGTTTTAACGCCCACTTCCTGGTCACAAATAGTCTATTCCAAACACCATGTGAATAATCAATATAAGACACCCAAATGAAATGCAGGTCTGTGGATTTTCTGTGACACCTTGACCCCAATGGACATATGTTTACAGTGTTTCCACTTTAAACGAGCCTTCAGACAAAATTCGCACTTTATTTCTTCTCCCTCTCCTTCATTTAGATGTTATTACATTCTCCATGATGCATATAAATAAAGTGAAGACAGGAAGAATCTAGTGCAACACTGTTTTACTTCTTATATGGACATTTAAAAACAAATATACTTTTAAAACAAGTAAATAAAAACAATCCCAAAATGGATAAGTCAGGGACTCATACCAGATGAAGACAGAACACAGGCATAAATCACAGCAATGCTCCAGATCTGTTCCCCGTCCAGGTCAGGTCCCACTATCCCCAACGCGTTTCAACTCTCTCTGAGTCTTTCTCAAGGCTGATGTTATTTGTTAAGTGACTAAGAAAACATGACCTGCTTCTGGTACTGAGAGAGACATGCTGTGTATAATAAACTAAGCCAAAGGGGTAACAAATTAAATTATTAAAGCAGCGAAAAGGAAACTCAACATTAAATTGAAGATACATTTCCCACGGAATTAACACTCTAAAATACTGTTCAAATATATAATAATAATAATAGAGTGACTCTGTTTCAATGCTTCAAACTAACACTGAATTTGCAGTAATCCACAACATTGCGGTACTACTTACTATTACATTCTAATACATCATTCCATATATTTCAAATGCTACGGAATTAGTGGCGCTGTAAAAATAGCCGATGATGATGATTCTCATATTACAGTATGTCTATTTACATATTATGAAATATAAAGATAATATTACTGCATTTTTCCTACTAGCCAGCACACTGACTATATCAGTTTTGTAACTAGTCATTTTCTACTAATCAGCCCAGCTGCTGTATCCAGGGCCGGATTAAGGGAATGAAGGCCCCTGGGCTAAGGGGGCCTCCATTACCCCGTGATCTGAGCCACCCCCCCGGTGAGGCCCCCCCCCTGTGAGCCGAGCCGCCCCCACCCCTCAAGGCACTTACCTCCTTCTCCTGGCATTGCAGTCCTTCCCCGGTGTGCTGTACGCTCCTTACTGATGAGATCTCGTGAGAGTGAGACTCACGAGATCTCTTCAGTAAGGAGACTACAGCGCGCCGGGGAAGGACCGCAATGAAGGTGCTCAGCAGTATTGATCGGGCTGTCCCCGACCGATCAATAATGCTGCTGAGCACTTTCAACGGCCCCCTTGATGCCTGATGCCCCTGAGCTGTAGTCCAGTTAGACCTCGGGTTAATCCGGCCCTGGCTGTATCCAAGCGTGTACTGTGAACTGCTGTAGGAGGTATTTTCAAGAGATTTGAAATAAACTTCCCGCTCAACACTTTATTGTTATTCACTGCTATTCCTGTCCCTAAGGCATGATTTGTCTCCCATTTTCATTTTTGCTTTGTAGTAAACCACTACTGTGAACATTCTACACTTTCTGATGGTGCCTATGCACAAAGACTATCCCCAATTCCCTCAGATAAATAACTAATATTATTTGTAGATTAGATTTGCCAGTTACTACACTAACCAAGACGAGTTTCGCTTTATGCTTGATCACTGCTAAATCTGAATCCAACATATATGTAGGGACCAGAGAATCTGCAAATAATAGTAATTATTTATCTGGGGGAATTGGGATAATGGTGTAATAGAGGTAAGGATGACCGCACTAAATGGAATGATAATATAAATAGTACTTAACCCCAATATCCTTATTCCAGATTAGTTGTTATAATATTATAGCTGGAGGGTGCTCCCTTATACTTATATATTAGGATAAGAGCCAAGGGAAAGAGAGTATATGTAGAGGCACTCCGGGGTATTGAATTAAAATAACTTAATTTTATTAGTATGCATTAAAAAGTATTTAGTACAACTTGCGAAAATATAAAACCAGTGCTAAGTGAAAAATAAAATGCAGATTTTAACTGCAAAATCGCTGTATTCTCATGCCATGATACAAAGTTTCTTGTTGAAATGATATTTTTATTTTTGTATTTTTATTTAATTATTCTGCTGATTAGAGTGGGACTTATTAACTCACTTGCTAATAATATTAAAGTATAATAGTGCCTAATAACATATATATATAGTAAGGAAACCGATATAGATGGTATAGCCAGCAGTATCACTGTCTAAGATGTTGAGGCAGTGATGAGGCTGAAACTATGTCAATTGGTATTTTGTATGATTATTGTATATTATTGAGACATATCTATACCAATCCTATGACTCATAAGTCTAGACTGAAATATTGTAATGCCAGAATGCTAGTTGTTGTAATTATCCTGTCTAGGATCTTCTAATCTCACTGTGTCACTATAGCACAGATAGCGTGATTAAATAGCGTATAGAGATGCCGTCAGGTAGCTGGTTGTTGCCTAATGGTAGTATCTGTAACAGATTAAAGGTATCTGTATAATGTCTTAGGTCAGCAGTAGCTAGCGTAGTACAACTGTGTCACTATAGCACAGATAGCGTGATTGAATAGCGTATAGAGATGACATTACAATATTTCAGTCTAGACTTATGACTTTAATATTATTAGCAAGTGAGTTAATAAGTCCCACTCTAATCAGCAGAATAATTAAATAAAAATACAAAAATAAAAATATAATTTCAACAAGAAACTTTGTATCATGGCATGAGAACACAACAATTTTGCAGTTAAAATCTGCATTTTATTTTTCACTTGGAATTGGGATAATGTGAGCATTGTGAGTAGTACATTATCCATATTTGCAATAACCTTGATAATAAATATAAAGGACAGAGCACATTCATTCTTTGCAAAGATAAGTTTTGTTCACAATAATATTCTCTTTGCACATTTCCATAATTTTAAATATTTCACTGATTTAAAGTTGCAGAGATAGTTTAATGGAAATCAGATAAAAGTTTTTCCTACTTTGCATTTGTGTTGGTCTTTGATAGCACCATTGCAAGTTACATTGTTGATGTAGTTGTAGATTTCTTGAAAAACAGTTACCAAAATGAAGAAAGACAGTCCAAAACACAGTTTACATAAAACACTTGTCTGACATTAAAATCTTCCAATGTAAAGCTATCAAAAGACTTGCAATGGAAGTTGCAAGAATGACAGTAACAATGATTCGGAATTGTGTAAAGGGTATAAATACGGAACTGGAAGAACATAGAGGGCCTGATACATTAAGACGTGCAAAACGAACATAAATTGTGTTTTATTAAATGCACACCCATATTCAACAAGGAGGGGATCTGAAGAAACTAAAACTAGGTGTTATTTATTTTTATTATACATGTTAAATTATGAAAGTGTAGCTCAAGATGATATTTTCATGAGACACTTATTTCTAGTGAATTGATAGGTTGCATTTTCATAACTATGTTTCAAAACGACTGCCTTTTTTGTGTCAGGTGCACTTTAAGGTTACATGTGCACTTCAAAAACTGTTGCATGATTTTAGAAAATTATCTTTAAGAGCTTGGAAAAAAGTGGAATGAAATGAAGAGGTAACCAAAGTAAAAGAGTTTATTATGGTCATAAAGATGAGGGCAGTTAATATTTAAAAAGCACATTTCCTTTTTATATTTACAAAAAAGTAATGCACAGTATGTAGCATAAGGGGTGATTAAGACATTGTATAATCCAGTTCACTGCCTCACAACTCCCTCTGCTGGAAACCTTGGAGTGTGTTAATATCCTCTAACATGAGCTTAGACTTTACTCATTTCTATTCAAAGTCAACAAAACAAAATGTAAGCATGTCTAAACAATATGTGTGTTTAGTGGGTGGGATATTGTGATACCCCAACCAAACCTTGAGAATCCCTTTGGTGTATATAAGTGTACACATGGCTATGTTCAGCTACCTACCTGGTTGGCTGTGGTTACATTTGTTAGTTATTGTATGTGTTTATAAAGAAATAATAATAGAATAATAATAATAATAATTTCTGCAGTGAGGGAAGTGACAGCTGGTGCTGTGAGGACAGTGATGGTGATCAGAAGAGATGTGAGAAGACAGTGCAAGAAGTGACAGTATGTGAGTAAAATAAACATCTTTATACACATTTTACCTTAGTTTTCATGGTAACTGTGAGCTAAATGCCATGCTGTGAAATATCAGTTGCTAAATGGAAAGAAACAATATCTATCATATTTATCATATTCCTTCTGCCGTATCGAATACTGATTAGTGAACTGTTATAAACTAATTCACTGATTGAAGCATTTTCTTGAAAACTAATATTTAGAGACATTTATTTCTCTGCTCGAACTATTGACTAATAAACGGTCATAAGCGGTCTTCAGTGATCACTCTTCTCCATAGTGTCACTGTATAAGATGTTAGAATAGACCTCGAACCCTGCCCAGGTCATGAGAAATCTCCAAGAGGTGCGGAGTCTAACGGAAGAGAGGTATTCACCAGGGATCCCCACAGGGGGATAAGGGCTTGGCTGCTCTCTAACCGCAGGTCGCGGTCCTCTAGGAGGCACAGAGCAGAGTATGACAACCCGGACACAGATGAGACGAGATGCTGAGCTGGAGCACTGGAAGGTAAGTACATAGATAGACCTCAGGAACGAAATGGGATGGCACCTAGTAGGCAATAGAGCACAGGATCCATGGAGATGCAGTGTTCTTGCGGAACAGACCACAACCAGGGTTGAAGGAAGATGACCAAAACTAGAGAATGAGGTGATGGGCTGCAGAGTCAGCCAATATGAATCCAGGAGAAGATTGAAAGTGCCGGGCTTGCACATGCGCAGCAACTACCAGCCAAATGTCCTCAGAAAGGAACGCAGAGCAAACCAAACAGTAGCAGTAGTCAAGGGAAACCACAATATCGGTAATCCCGGACAGAATAGCAGGTGAGGTGTTTAATACATAGACTTTAGGTTTGTCCATCATCAATGGACCACATAGCTGCATTAATGTATTAACAATGTTATTACAAGAAAAGACTACATAGTGAGAACCATAATTTACTATCCATACATAACTGGAGTTTGACAAAGTATCACTCAGGAGGAACTAATAAAGAAACAGACAATAACCAAATAGATTGCTTCCTTATACATTAAACCACTATTTATTATATTGCAGAAGATAATACAGTTCTGATAACCAGCTATTAGCTGTTGAATCTACAGTTACAACTGTTACAACTGTTAACCTCCTCACATTTCACCAATGTGCACAATGTGTCTTATGAGCTAAAATTACATGTATCTAGTAGGATAAATATATATTGTGTTGATTGAAACTTGTATATAATTCTATAGTTGTTCAAAAACAGAGTGTATTAGTATAATAATAACTGAGGATTGTAATTATTAAAGATTTTAAAATAAAATAGCATAAGATCACTGGTAATAAATAGCTTAAGAAAAGAATATTAATAAAAATAATAATAATAATAATAATAATAATAATATTAAAAATAATAATAATAATAATAATAATAATAATAATAATAATAATAATAATAATAGTTAATAGTCAGTGTTAGAATATAAGACAGTAAATTAGCGAGTTTAGTGATTGCACTAAGAATAAGTAATTCATAGTATATAAATTGTAAACATAAGTTTAATTAATGCATTTCGGATCACAAACATTATTGTAATAGGATATTGTTTAGAAGTGGTTGTGCATTTTTAAAATTCATATAAGGAGTAATTCTTCTGAATAAAGGTAAATTATTTCATAATATACTTTTGTCATTTTCAATGTCTGTGGATGAACCTCCTTAGCTCTCTGGTGTATAGAAAATCCGAACTATTAAAACCGGGAAGAGAACTATCTTATAATGGTAAGGTGCAATTTCAATGTGTTACATTAAACCACACCACATGGGGTATTGCAATATCATACGCACCATTTATTTATGTTGAAGGATAATTCTAAATTCAGCTTTATACAAAGTCTATCCTTTTTAGAAAATGGTGCCTTTTTGTATGTTGGGATCTCAATTAGGCTAGAACATTTTTTCAATTAGCAAAATAATCATTAATTTTTTCTTTTTTTTTGATCACCCAATTACTAACCTGCAAAACGCATTTTAAAAAAGAAGACACTAAAAGAGAAACGATTTAAGAATACTTTTAGTCAAATAAAATAAAGATAGTTTTTGTGTCTGGATCACTTATAAATAACTTATTTCTGGCTGGATCATGTAGAAATAATTTCTTGTAAAAATGTATTTCAATTTTCAATTAGTAGTGCAGGCACCAATGTATATAATTGCAAATGCATTTATTGTGTTACATTGGGATCTAATCTAATGCACCATTACTGCAGGCACTACAACAAACTCAGACTGTAACACTGCAATTATCTCTAGCCACAAATGGTGATCCTTATACAAGTACATCAGCTTTTTCATCTGCTTCAGTATGAACACAAATGCCCTCAAAAGACAGAGAGACATTAGGGGCGGGTAACTTCAACCACCACCATAGAAAGGAATGGACAAGAAACAGATGCAACACCTCGTCTCCGCACACAACCTACATTAGTCATATAACTTTTTAATCCATTATGGACTGTCACTATACCTGAGTTACTTGCATCACAGGTTGACGCCAGACCTGTTATATTGGATTCCACCTGGACAGTTCGCATTCTATTTTCTAACTCTGAATAACATCACATTGCTAAAGATTGTACAAATCCAATGGCAGATTTTCAAGGTGTAATTTAGTATATAAGACAAGTGGTATCTATTTTACAGCCAATGTTAGCTGTTTTAATACACATGTTATAAACACTTACAGGAGCAGATGGCAGGAATATACTCAACCAACTAGATTGAGTAGATATGATGGCACAGTTTCACTTTCTACACAAGCACTTGCTGCACAAACAGATAAACTTTATGTGGCATTGAGAGAGATATACACACAAACATGCAAAATTTACTTGCCATAAAACAGGATACTAACTCGCTAACCCACAGTTAGCACCTTTAGTGAGCACTGCTCTTATCCAAAGTCCAAACATTAGGATTAGAAACAGACTCACTCTTAGTAATCCAGTTTAGAAAGCAGACCTGCACATTTATATGAGCTAGCAAAACATCAGGAAGTGAACTACAACACAAAGAAATAGAACACAATGGTCAAACTCATAAACATGCAGATCTCACATTTTATATAGATGGAAGCTGTCACATGCAGATGGTTCTTTATTTCTTGGCTATTCTGTAGTTGATGATGGAAAAATGATAGAAGCTAGACCTCTTCTTCCACCACATTCTGCACAGTTAGCGGAACTAAAAGCACTCGCAAGAGCATGTGAATTAGTAGAAGGAAAAATAGTGAACATATACACTGACTCCAGATATACATTTGGAGTAGTACATTATTTCAGGGCAATATGGAAGATGATAAATGTCCTCACTTCTAATGGTACGCCCATAGCACATGCTAAGCAAGTACTATTTAAAGTGCTTATGATACCCCAAAAAGTTTTAATAATGAAAAGCCAAGCACACACAGGCAAATTAGGTCAAGTTATACAAGAAAAGGATAGAGCTGATATAGCATCTAAACAAGCAGCTCAATAGCCAATTGATAATGTTGCCTTCCATGTATTTGATATACCTGATAATCAACAACTAACGCAAAAATTTTGTAGTCCACAGTAATTTTCCCTTTGTATGACATAGAGATATGAGTCAGATACTAATGGACTGTAGAGAGACATAGGAGGAAGACCAATAGCTCCAAAGGGGATTTTAGCTGAGGTAGTCCACAGGCTAGGAATCTCCTCAACTTCGCCAACAAATGAGAATCATGTTTGACATGCTTGAGGAAAAACCCTGGTTATCTTACAAACCGGTGAAAAGTACCATATCAAGTGTTGCTTACCTCAAATACTACATCTAAGGTGAAGGAGAGACCAACTTGGGTCCATGCTTCTCACTGCAAGAAAGTAAACATACCATCAAAAAAAACACTGCAAGGATTTCAGGATGTCCTTGCTAAACCAGAAGATGGACAATAAATGCATGGGCGAGTAGGAGGCATAATAACTATCTGCTACTCAGTCTACAGGACGTCAGCGAACAGCTACTCTGGTGGCTCCTACCCGGCCTTCTGTTTAGATGTACAACATGATAGGACCAGTGCCAGGTAAAGAACCCTGGACATTCATCCTTGGATCAGGTTATCTTGTGTTTTTAATTACCACTTTGATTAAGAGATGTTGGGAGGAAGGTCTTTATAGAGATACAGGTAAATCTTTGACCAGTCTGAGCCTGTGGAACCTTACAAACACCTCCAGCAATACTGACATTGGTATTACAAGTGACCTTTCAAAGTCAACCCTAACAATAATCACAACACAAATATGATCATTAAGGCAAATGCACTATTCACACTTGAAAAGGAAACAGCCCAGAAACATCTTAGAGGCTCCATCCTCTTCATCTGGAAACAATGCATTTCAAACCATAATAAACACCCCAAAAACCCAATAATTGACATTAATAAATTCAGAGCAAACCAAGGTACATGCCACCAACTTATGTTGCATGCTCAGGATATATTTTTGCTGGTATGTGTGCAATGTGAGAAATATACCTGGCTAAGACGGGGGAGGAAGAGAGTGTGGATCCTACCATGAAAGTAATATAAAACTTTAAAGTTAAATTCATAATTATAAATATTATTATTATTATGATAGATATGTAAGGCGCTACAGTGCTCTGCAGTGCTGCACAGTAGGGAAAACAGGACATACATAAAACAAGGACATACAAGGCAGACAAAATAAATGAAGACATAAAAACAAAGGGTATTGAGGACACTGCTCATTTTAGAGCTTATATTCTAAGTGGAAGAGGGCACAGCTGAAACAAGAGGAGCAAATGTGGCTTAGAGTGGAGATTGGGACAGCTGTGAGGGTATATTAGTGTGAATAGTAACATCAGGGATGAGGTAAGCTTTAAAAAAGAGATGGGTTTTTAGCAGAGATGCTCGGACTTAGTTCTACGAGAACGGAGCCCACCCGAACTTCGCTGATTTGAGAAACGAGCCAAGCCAGCTCAGTACTTTTGCGCACCCTCGAAAGTGAAACCGAGGCAAAACACCATTGTTGCATCGGAGGATCTGCCAAGTTTTGGATTCTATATGTACCGCCCTCCACGTAGATCCGCCGCCATTTCACAGAGAGACACAGAAGGGGTGGCACGGTTCTTGCCAATCTCTTGTGCAGTTGGGCAGCATCATATCTAAAGCAGAAAGAGGAGGGGTGGCAGTCTCCAGTGACATTCTACTTAGTTATAGCTTACAAAGTCACAGGAGAGGTCCCAGTGTTGTTGCCAGTCTACAGTCTATGTGCCATTGCTCCATTGCTAATTGTCATTGCTGAAATAGAAATAATAGAGCTGTCAGTGTTTTTCAAAAGCTGAAGTCACATTTTACTGTGTTATTATAACTCAAACAGAAACAGGAGAGGTCCCAGTGTTGCCAGTCTACAGTCCACGTGCCATTGCTCCATTGCTCATTGTCATTGCTGAAATAGAAATAATAGGGCTGTCAGTGTTTTTCAAAATCTGCAGTCACATTGTACTGTGTTATCAAAATGGTTTCATACTAGTACACAGAAGACCAGGAGCACCAAGCAGCTGCTGGCACCAGTCATGATGAGAGCAATCCCTCTACGTCATCTGCTAAAGCCTATGTTAAAGTGCATAATGTTTTTAAGTCAGGAAAAACAAAAATGTAAAAAAACCCTTTTACCTTGGTAAAGAAAAAAAGACCTGTAATCCAGACAAAGTTATCTGCAGAAAAACAAAGTTGCCAACATGCCATTCTATACACACAGTGGCAAGGAAAGAATCAGGCCTTCGCCTTTCTCTATGAGTGCTAGTTCTGCATCTGTCACTGAGGCATCTTCTTGTAAGGTCAGTCATGATCAAGCAATACTTAGTCATTTTGACTCAAAAAGTGGCACCCAAATACTTTTACGCGTAAAAGCCGAGCTGGAAGAAAACAGTAAGGCATTAGAAGAAAATGTATGTTCAGATTCAGAAATGACACAAATCCCTGAGGAGAGTCTATCCACAAGTGCTATGTGTAAGCCTGACCTTTCTGATTCTGTACCCATAACGAAGGCTCCTTTCAGCATTTCTGCAGATGTGTGGATGAGCAGCCCAAGTGTAGCCGGTGATACACAAATTGAGGATGCCACTTTGGAATTGCAACAGTATGAGGGGGATATTTGTGTAGCTTACGACAGCGCTAATGAGGATGTTGATGAGGATGATGTTGTTTGTGTAAGACCTGCACCAGTGGAAGCAGTTCTTGCACGTTATAAGAAGAAGGCCATTGTCATGCCTGGGCATAAGACCAAAATATCCACTTCTTATGTGTGGAATTATTTTTACCCAAATCCTGACAACAGTTGTCTAGCCGTTTGTAGCGTTTGTAAAGCCCCAGTCAGCAGAGACAGGGACCTTAACCATCTAGGAACCTCATGCATGTTACACCATTTGAAGCGTGTTCATGGCAAGCTGTTGGGAAAATATGAAACTTATGCTTAAAAAATAACAGCATGCAGTCCTGCATCAGCTAGGTCTCTTCTCTCAGCTAGATCCCGGCACCTGCAATCTAAACCCATAACACCTTCTTCATCAATATCCTCAGTAGCGATCGGAGTTAGTCCTGCATCCACGTTGTTAAGGTTAGATGACTCCTCCACTATCCAGAAGTCCTCATAAGAATTCTTGAGTGTTAGTCCCTCTGCTGCTGCTGGGGGTGGATCTTCATCCCAGAAGCAGACCAAGAAGAAGACTACTACTACTACAACAATTGACTGTTAAACAACCCTTTTGCAAGAGGAAGCAAGTATGTAACCTGTCACCCAGTCGCAAAGCGGATCACAGGCGCATTGAGGACTATGGCAGTATTAGATCTGCATCCAATATCCACTATTAATTCAGCTGGTTTTAGACAGTCAATTGAGGTCGTGTCCCTGTTACCAAATTCCACCAGGACACCATTTTACTAGAAAAGCTATTCCTCACCTCTACCAGAAGGTTTGTAAAAATGTAATTATTGGGATGCAAAATGCCATTCTACCCACTTTACACTTAACCACAGATATGTGGACAAGCGGAACTGGGCAAACTAAAGAATATATGTGACAACCCACTGGGTTGGTGATTCGCCTACACAAGCTGGAACAGCAACAGTATGTACCCAAGCATGTCACATTTTTCAGAGGCAGGGTACTCTGTGTATCACCGGCTTTACTAACAGGCATACAGCTGACAATCTGTTACAAAAAGTAAGGAATGTCATTGCAACATGGCTTATCCCGCTTGGACTCTCCTACATGCCTTGTTTAGGTGGTCTATAATGGATTATTGTATTTGAACTAAACGGTTGTTAACATTTTTATAGTTCTAATACAATTTTACCTTTAAGCCTTTTCTACCACTGATGTGGCTAAAGATAACTGTGATAACTCTTACTATTTTTGTTATAGCCCCACCCAAATTAGATTTTGCACCCTTGTGAGGCTACTTTCAAAAATTGTTCCAGGGCCACTTTAAGATCTTTGTTTGATACAAGCCAGCATGTTACAGGAGAGAATAACAATACCTTCAATTATTTTTTTACATAGCACAGATTTACAGTTATTAATATTTGTCATCTTTCAAATTTGGTGCACTAATTACGTGATTTGTTAGTTATAACATTGTTTTGTATAGCGATAGTCAATGTTAGCTATACTCTTTATTAAGATTGTTATCATTTTGATGCGGAGAAGAGGTATACTTTGTGTTTCAGTGTTGCAACTTTATATTTTATGAATATAAACTAATGATTTTTAAACACATCAACATTAATTTACAAAAACAATTATACATTTTGGAAACTACTTTTAAATATTTTTCTATTCTTGCCAGGCTTTGCCTAACAAATCTCATTTCCCTCTCCACCCTGTTAATATATTGTTGTACACATTAGTGTCTAGCTGCTTTAGGGGGGAACTTTTTTAAAAAAAAGTAAAACTCAAGCCAATGTTGCATAACTTTCCTGTATGTGAATGTTTGATGTCCCATACTTTTGACAGCACCCTTACGGCTTTGTCTCTGTATAATTACTGTGTTTGGACAAATATCTCAAGCTCTACAAAGTAAGCAGGTGCTAGCTTCATTAATATTTATAGTATTAATAATACTTTCATGAAAGATAAACTATGGACTGTAAAGTGGGGGAATTTATTATTAATAACCCAAACATTTCTGGATACAGGTCTACAAAAGGAGGACCCTGCACAAAATGGGATCCAGGCACTCCTTGGGCCAATTGCAACAACACTGTAGCAACCTGAGGAGGAGGCTAGTGGAGCTCTGCCAACAGATAGCGGAGTATAAAATGTTCACAGGTATTAATTAGGGATGAGCGCACTCGGATTTATGAAATCCGAGCCCACCCGAACGTTGCCGATCCGAGTCGGATCCGAGACAGATCCGGGTATTGGCGCCAAATTCAAATCTGAAACTGAGGCTCTGACTCATAATCCCGTTGTCGGATCTCGCGATACTCGGATCCTATAAATTCCCCGCTAGTCGCCGCTATTAAAGTAATTCTATCGTTTTAAAATAAGCATTGCCCAATCAATTGAATGTGTGTCCAAAGCACAAAGTGATTTATTTTTAACAGATGTAAATAGTCAATAATTTAATACATTATTATATCATGATAAAGTACAGTACAGCACAGCCAATACCAAAAGATAAGTACATACCAATGCAATCGCTTGCGCTCGCTTGCGCACCCACGGGACCCGATGGACAATATTCTGTATAGAATATTGTGTCAGAGTTGACTGAGCCCCAGTGAGATGCAGCTAATATATATACAGTCAGTGTTTCATTGTGAACAATAGAGATGACGTAGATTGTTTCTATAGGTCCAGACGTTGGGTGGGTCCAGGCCAGACAGGTAATAGGTTGATTCAATCTAAGGAATCCAAAGGTGGGGGTCTTCTCTCCAGGGGGTCTGCTCCTTTTCATAGCCAGTATCATACAAAGGTTTTACTCTCTAATATCAATAACTAAAGTATGCAATGTGCGATCTCTTCGCCGATTGCACCGGACAGCTGCTGATGATTAGGGCTTCAATATGATATCAGGCATGACACCTTTCCTATTACCTAAACCTTTAATAACACTACAATGTACATATAATCACTATATATATATATATATATCTATATATATATATATATATATAGACTAATAATAAACCGAATACTATCTGCTCCTGAATTACAGTGTAACAGAACCAATATGAAATGATATAAATAACTAACTGTTGTAATGCGAGTGTGTGTGTGCGTATTTTACCGTGCGAATGCACCACGTCACGTAACACGTGGTGTACGCTTCGCAATACGCACGACAAACCAATATTAAACCAATATACTTTCGTTCATCCAATTATACGACTTCAACAGTCCACCCTTTGATAGTACAATAAACTATCACCTTAAAGATGTTATAAGCAGGATCTCAGTACCACGTTTCATTGTTATGTAATACAAATCCCCTTTGGTGTATGTCCACACTGTTTGTAGATCTAAACAAGTTATCATAAGAGAGAGTCTTAATCCTCTAAACGACTTCTTCTTTTACTATAAACCGTACACTTCTGGAGCTTGGAGATAACTTTTTGTATGCCCTTCAAGGGTGCAATAAAACACTTAATACATCATTTGGAAAGGTACATGGTACAGTAGAACGTGTATCAGCTATACAGAATTCTCTACTACAGTTCTTCAAGTTTAACAGGTTCTTCTGTCCAACGCATGTCTTTAAGCTCAGAATACATTTAAACACTTCATGTTCATCAATAGCATCATCCTATGTCTATCAATATTGTCATATGCAATCTCCTTCAGCTTGCGTTAATATACACACATCTAATAATGTCACCAGTTCTTTTCATCAACCCTTGTGGGCGGGCTATTGTCTGTTCGTTCTTCCCAGTCTCTCAATGCTCAGATTTAACAGTGATCGGCTTGCAAAGCATTGGGAGACTTCAGACTAAGGGACCTAGGTGTCCTACTTTTTCCACTAGTGACCTCCCACCCATAGTTCAGGTACCTCAAGAATATTTAGTGGAAAGAGAACTAATCCTACTTGATATAATCACTGAGGCACGTGTGAGCACGCCCAGCACTTTGTTTGGTCTAAAACCTTACCCTCCCAAGAATGATAATCATTCTCAAGGATGCCTGCTCAAGTCCGAATATTACTGGACTGGCATCGCTGGGTGTGTCTCTTTTCTAACCATGGGGTCGCCGTACTTACGGACGTAATGCTACTCAGACAATAGCCCCTCGCACTTTCTCCAAGCTCCAAGGTTTCCAAATTTTCCTTTACCCCTGAATTGAATAGAGTAATTGGCCGGACTGATTATGCTACTAACTTCTTCCTCCCCAACACCTCCTTATCATTACCTGAACCAGTCTCTGTCACCTGCTAATAATCAAAAGAATTAACCGTCCTGAGAAGAGAGTGAAATGGGAGAACACAAAAGAGGATAAACTACAACTTCATGCTGGACAACAGTCTTAGCCTTTGGCTCAGGTGCTACTAACTGCATTCGAGGCCTTTCAGTACAGACTCATGAGTGCCCTTGGACCCTTCTCTGAGTGTTGGCCCCTCTGCAGTGGGTGGTATGGGCACCAGTGTGTCTCTGCTACCCTTGAAGCCGTGAGGCTGGTAGCCTACACCTGGTACCTGTCTGGCAAATAACCTAAGCTTAAGAAATTACTGCTCCACAACTTACTCTCCTGATCCAACATCCTGACAGTTAGTGTGACCTTTCAGGAAACAGTGTTTTGGACGTTCTCGGTTGCTGTCTCACTATTTACCTTCTCTCAAGGTCTAACCTAGCCTCCCAGTTACAATCTCATCTCACGAGGGGTCAAGAACATTTCAAAAACCGACAGGTTAGGAGTCTGCCCAGGGGTGATCTTTTAGTAGCGGGAAAGGACTAGTGGCACTTCAATCAAGTTCCAACTCTTATTCTATTCAATTCATTCTACCGAGTACCACTACTTTATGTTCACACTGGTTTATGGCTAACTGAAAGTATGTGATTTGTTACCACTACTCATACATTATACATCTATTATCAATAACATGAATACCCCTATCATCTATTATAACTCTAGGACTATCACATTAAATAACAAAAGCTTTGAGTATGAAACAGTAATACATTAGACACATTTCAATACACCTCTACCTAGACATATTTCATTGGTACACCTGTGTATACTTGAGGATCCTGCATGGTGGTAATTGGATGACGTGTATTTGTTTTACCTGGAGGAAAACCCATCAGCAGGAGGGATATGGGATGGCTCTATTGGTCTACCTTGTCCATCTCTCCAGAGTCCACCAGACTCCTCACCACATCTCTTCACCTTCCAGACAGTTTATCCCTCGGGTAACACAAATCTTCCTATATTAACCAATATGTGTATGCGTGCATGTGTGTTCACCTTTTTAAAACTAAAACAATACAACGAAAAACAAACAAAACATAGATTTGTTAGCTGTCACATAAAACCCTGTTGTCTATTTGACAGCTATGTTCTCCCTGGTGTGACAGCCCTGTATGGTTGTGCGTGTAAGTGTGGACCTTACTAGCAGCTACTTCAGTTGGTAACTGTGTCACTGTATAAAGTCCTCTATGTAGTGTCCTAATCATGTGCTGGTATTGCTATAAAACGATTTCTTAGTCACCTCAACATCGCCCTCTAGACTAGAAAAAATGCTAAAGACCAATGTATATCAATCGATTTTCCCTCTGCCAACTCACATGTCATTCTCAGTACCTCATATTCAGCTACTTGACTAAGTGGGAAAAGGCAAAGGGGTCTCTTTCTATAACACTTTCTTCAAATATAACAGTATCCAGTACATGTCTGTCTAACAGTGAAAATTATAAAACATGAAAATTCTACATTTTCTAGGGTTTCACATTATGTCGTATCTTGTGGTAAAAATCCTACTCCAATGTTCTACACAGAGATGCATATCTGTATGCCTATCCTCTAGCAATCTCCTGTCTCCACCCTTTGTGCATCCATAAAAAGGCACATTTTTGTACAGGAGGCACGAGCCAAAACAAAAAAAAACCAAAACAGATATGCAATCTATAACACATGAATCGTATTTCCACAACAGAACCTTTCTGCTTAAAATCAGCAGTTTCTATACACATGAAAACAAAACCCCTGACTGTTTCTGTAACTCATATCAATCTAGTGTGTGTATCTCTGAATTTGTCTTATGTAAAAACATAAAAATATGTTTTAGCCCCATTGTTGAGACTGTCAGATTTTATCTCTACCAGAGCAGAGAGAGAGAGAGAGAGAGAGGGTAGAGAGAGAGAGAGAGAGAGAGAGGGTAGAGAGAGAGAGAGAGAGAGAGAGAGAGAGGGGTAGAGAGAGAGAGAGGTAGGGGGAGAGACTAGCGTTTGTGTAAAGAATGAGAAATAGGAAAGCAATGAATGATGGGAATACAAAGGTTTGAATACAAACATACATGTAGAAAGGGAGATTTTTTTTTACAACAAAATGACAGCTGGATTGGACTCTGACTCTATGGGGAAATGGCTGTATTCATTCCACTGTTCCCCTTAGCTATTTGCTAACTATGACCCCTCCCCATACTTGACTAGGGGTTCTTAACAGTGCAATCCAGTGTCGTCCGTCATTTGTTCATTAAGAACTCGGTATCTCATTGACTACATACCTTTTCAACGGACTTTTCTAACTTATAATAGAGAAATGTGAAAATGTACTCTTAGTGACTCATATTTTCTCTGAAATACATAAAACGATATTTTGGAGCAAAGTATGTACATACTTCATTGTTGGATAATGATTCTCAGCCAAACAAATTATCATGAGTCACTGCAGCCTAAAACAAAAGAGTGTTCCAATTGTCTATTGTTAATTAGTCTTTCAAGAGTAATTCTTCTATTTCTCTATCTCACCCCTTTTAAACACTTGTCTATACTTCTTTTGTGTCCCTTTTATCTGTGAAAAGAAAAACAAGATAGTTATCTTAAAACAGCAAACAAAACAAACATTTCTATTCTTTGCCGTCGGCTAGCGATTTAGGAAAACAAACATGTGACAACATAAAACGAACAAACAAAATCAACAAAGATTACTTTTAAAAAAATAAGTTTCTTTCTACATTTTGCACCTTAATGCTCACCACAGATTAACTCTAGAGTCGGCTATATTTCTCCCCCAGAATATTAGTTGTTACAGAGTGTGCAATCAATTAAAGGGGAACCTCTGAGAGAAGTGTACGCCTCCTTTGTGGATGTTTATGTGATTTCCAACCCAGGTATTCATTCTTCTCTCTACACAGTTCCTACTCATGTGTCCCTTCTTATGGCAGTAGAAGCACGTCCCTGTCATGTCTGCACAATGTTTTGCTAGGTGTCCTATTTTATTGCCTTGAAAACACTTCCTCAACTCGTGTTGTTTCTCTTCCTTTTTACAATCTTTCCTAATGTGTCCTTCTTCTCTGCAATTGTAACATCTCACTATTCTGGGTTTCCTGTTATGTGGGTTGTATTCTGGTGGTCGTGTGTGCAGTCCCTCTAGTGCTGGGATACTTATCATCATTACCCTATCACTTAGTGTCTCTTTCTGTTTGTTTATACTTTTATCATGTTCTATAGCTGACTCCCTGAGAGCACTTACAGTGGTTCCTTTCCAGTATGGTAATGAAGTTTGCACCCTTCTTTTTAAGTTTTCCCTGAGGCCATCCATTAGAACTTTAACAGCAACCTCTCTGTAATATGGATTATCTTTTATGTCTGGTACCCCAGTATATTTGCCCATTGCTATCAAAGCTCTGCAAAAATAGTCTGCTGCATTTTCACTATCTTTTTGCTGGATACTAAAAATTTTACTCCAGTCCACTATCACTGGGAAATATGTGGCCAACTGTGTGATTATATTTCTAATATTGTCCTGATTATCATCCTCGGTTAAGGATTCATCCTCCTCCAACATACAATCATTAATGAACTTTTGTATATCAGTATTGAGAGGAAGACAGGCCTTCAATAATACTCGCCAATCTTTATTAGTTGGCTCATACACATTACCATAATATCTAATAAACTGCTGACATTTGGTCAAATATTTCCTAGGATCAGGGAAATCAGACAAAATTGAAAATGTTTCAGACCTAGTGCATGGATCATGCTTTGCTACATGTTTTAAGGGAACATCACTATTCCTGTCTGCTTTCCCATTGGGAACTGCTGCTGTGCAGACAGGATGTAAGTCTACCAAATCACTGAAACTAGTTGCTGAAATTGCTGCTGCAGTAAAATGGATGTCTCCCCCTGTGTTAACCTTTTCATTACTCTCACCACTTTCAGCAGCTGCCCCTGCTGGTGGGACCGTTCCTCTTCTTTGTCCTGAAACATTACTTTTAACGTTACTTAAAACAACATACAAGTTACTAGTTACAGTTTTTACATTTTTGGTATTGGCTGTACTTCCCGCCCCGACCGAATTTATCGGGGGCGTGTTTGCGCTCAGTTCGCCACGCTTTGCAACGCACACTTCCGGAATGCTTGTTTCCGGTACGCTTACTTCCGCTGAACACGTGTTTTTCCTTACACTCACTTCCGCTGTGCGTTCGCTGCTCTGCCACGTGTTACCTTCCATTTGCCACGATTTTAAACAATGATTATGTGCATTTCTCACTTTCGTTGACTTAATCAACCGTACTTTATCTTTTACGGTATTTAGCACCTCTGCATTAAAACTCCCTGTTGTTGGGAAAGGCCTATCACAATCTTTGGTCATTTCGACCCACGTGTCACAATACACAGTTGCGTATGCACCATATTTTGCACACATGAGAAATCTTGCTGACTCAATAAGACCTTCCTTAGGCAGTAAACTGGCAATCTCTAGCGTATGCCTAGCACCCATGTTGCACAATATACTCTCTACCCGGAACACAGACACACCGCAATGCTCTGTTCCTTCCGGCAAAATGTGAAATACAGACACACCGCAATGCTCTGTTCTTTCCACTAAATAATTTCAACTCTGTTGCTATACTCACCGCTAGAGATCTATAATGCTCGGTGAACGTATTTCCTTTAGCCGCACTCACTCGCTTTTCTCGCCCTTGGCGAGGGTCCCTAATACAGAAATATCACTGTGGGCCCCAAGGGCTATCAGCTCCTCGATACCCTGGCTCAACCACAAAAATCTGCTGAGTTTATTATCGCTGGGAGCGCAAGTTAATACAATCAACCTGCCTTTCCAGTATAATTCCTCCTAGCTGCTTCACCAATTCGCACTAACGGTGCGATCGGATCGCACTGCCTACCAATACTAATTATTAGCAAACCTTGCGATCTATTGGTAGCGCTTTTGCGAAAACTTCGTTTTCGCATTCGGTATACCTGCCCTTTATACCGTCCTTCAGTTGGGCAATCCGCCTCGTCAGACAGCAACTGAGCACCTCAACAATAAAACAGTGTATCTACGTTACAACATCACACACTATACACCTTTTCTGCGCAGAAAATCAAAAGTTCCCAACAACAGTAATAATACCTCAGAGGCTTTCACAAGTAATTATACTTTACACGTACAATAACTATCAAAACGATTGTTTAACCACGTGGCAAGTCTACCGGAAGTTCGCGTACGCACAGCAGGAAATACACATACGCTAAGCAATGCAATACAGCTAAAACGCACAATGACAGAAAAAAGAAACAGTTTTCTCTTTTGTCCCTAGGTTCTAGTTAGCGTGCCCTAGATAATGCAAAACGGACATTCGGTTTCACAACACAGAGTAAAATTCAGGTTTTGAACACAATGTGTTCTTACCCGTTTATGACGCGTCTCCACCCTTTGTTGAGGAACCGAAATCCGTTGGTCTTGCGTATCATCGGCAACGAAACCTCCAAAGCTCACGAGCCCCCAAATTATTAAAGTAATTCTATCGTTTTAAAATAAGCATTGCCCAATCAATTGAATGTGTGTCCAAAGCACAAAGTGATTTATTTTTAACAGATGTAAATAGTCAATAATTTAATACATTATTATATCATGATAAAGTACAGTACAGCACAGCCAATACCAAAAGATAAGTACATACCAATGCAATCGCTTGCGCTCGCTTGCGCACCCACGGGACCCGATGGACAATATTCTGTATAGAATATTGTGTCAGAGTTGACTGAGCCCCAGTGAGATGCAGCTAATATATATACAGTCAGTGTTTCATTGTGAACAATAGAGATGACGTAGATTGTTTCTATAGGTCCAGACGTTGGGTGGGTCCAGGCCAGACAGGTAATAGGTTGATTCAATCTAAGGAATCCAAAGGTGGGGGTCTTCTCTCCAGGGGGTCTGCTCCTTTTCATAGCCAGTATCATACAAAGGTTTTACTCTCTAATATCAATAACTAAAGTATGCAATGTGCGATCTCTTCGCCGATTGCACCGGACAGCTGCTGATGATTAGGGCTTCAATATGATATCAGGCATGACACCTTTCCTATTACCTAAACCTTTAATAACACTACAATGTACATATAATCACTATATATATATATATATATATATATCTATATATATATATATATATATATAGACTAATAATAAACCGAATGCTATCTGCTCCTGAATTACAGTGTAACAGAACCAATATGAAATGATATAAATAACTAACTGTTGTAATGCGAGTGTGTGCGTGCGTATTTTACCGTGCGAATGCACCACGTCACGTAACACGTGGCGTACGCTTCGCAATACGCACGGCAAACCAATATTAAACCAATATACTTTCGTTCATCCAATTATACGACTTCAACACCGCCATCTTCACTCGGGCATTGATCAGGGTAGAGGGAGGGTGTGTTAGGTGGTCCTCTGTCCTGGTAGATCTCGTGCTGTGCTGTTTAGTTCTGTGCTGTGCTGTTTAGTTCTGTGCTGTGCTGTGCTGTGCTGTGTTCTGCAGTATCAGTCCAGTGGTGCTGTGTGCTGTGCTCTGTCCTTCTGAGGTCAGTGGTGCTGCTGGGTCCTGTGCTGTGTCCTGTTCAGTCCAGTGGTGCTGTGTCCTGTGCTCTGTGCTTCTAAGGGCATAGTTATTTCCCCAATATTCCCCTGTGTTTAAAAAAATAAAAAAAAGTTATTTAAAAAAATACCAAAAACTAATTTAATTTTTTTTAATTACCACAAAATTTGCACAACCAATCCTGCAGTATAAGCCCATTGGTACTGCAATATTACCAAGTTCACACATTCAGCAGTAAAAGTCCAGTGGTACTGCAATATTACAAAGTTTACACATTCTGCAGTATCAGTCCAGTGGTGCTGTGTCCTGTGCTCTGTCCTGCTGAGTTCCGTAGTGCTGCTGGGTCCTGTGCCGTGTCCTGTTCAGTCCAGTGGTGCTGTGTCCTGTGCTCTGTGCTTCTAAGGGCATAGTTATTTCCCCATTATTCCCAAGTTTTTAAAAAATAAAAAAAAAGTAAAAAAAAAATTACAATTAAAAATTAAAAAAAATATATATAATTATAACCAAATTTGCAAAACCAATCCAGCAGTATAAGTCCATTGGTACTGCAATATTACAAAGTTCACACATTCTGCAGTATCAGTCCAGTGGTGCTGTGTCCTGTGCTCTGTCCTGCTGAGTTCCGTAGTGCTGCTGGGTCCTGTGCCGTGTCCTGTTCAGTCCAGTGGTGCTGTGTCCTGTGCTCTGTGCTTCTAAGGGCATAGTTATTTCCCCATTATTCCCAAGTTTTTAAAAAATTTAAAAAAAGTAAAAAAAAAAATAAAAAAAAATAAATATAATAATTATAACCAAATTTGCAAAACCAATACAGCAGTATAAGTCCATTGGTACTGCAATATTACCAAGTTCACACATTCTGCAGTATCTTGTGCTACATATAATGGAGACCAAAAATTTGGAGGATAAAGTAGGGAAAGATCAAGACCCACTTCCTCCTAATGCTGAAGCTGCTGCCACTAGTCATGACATAGACGATGAAATGCCATCAACCTCGTCTTCCAAGCCCGATGCCCAATCTCGTAGTACCGGGCATGTAAAATCCAAAAAGCCCAAGTTAAGAAAAAGTAGCAAAAAGAGAAACTTAAAATCATCTGAGGAGAAACGTAAAGTTGCCAATATGCCATTTACGACACGGAGTGGCAAGGAACGGCTTAGGCCCTGGCCCGTGTTCATGACTAGTGGTTCAGCTTCACCCACGGATCTTAGCCCTCCTCCTCCTCCCCCCCCTACAAAAAATTGAAGAGAGTTATGCTGTCAGCAACAAAACAGCAAACAACTCTGCCTTCTAAAGAGAAATTATCACAAATCCACAAGGCGAGTCCAAGGATGTTGGTGGTTGTCAAGCCTGACCTTCCCATCACTGTACGGGAAGAGGTGGCTCGGGAGGAGGCTATTGATGATGTAGCTGGCGCTGTGGAGGAACTTGATGATGAGGATGGTGATGTGGTTATTGTAAATGAGGCACCAGGGGGGGAAACAGCTGATGTCCATGGGATGAAAAAGCCCATCGTCATGCCTGGTCAGAAGACCAAAAAATGCACCTCTTCGGTCTGGAGTTATTTTTATCCAAATCCAGACAACCAATGTATGGCCATATGTAGCTTATGTAAAGCTCAAATAAGCAGGGGTAAGGATCTTGCCCACCTAGGAACATCCTCCCTTATACGTCACCTGAATAACCTTCATAGTTCAGTGGTTAGTTCAGGAACTGGGGCTAGGACCCTCATCGGTACAGGGACACCTAAATCCCGTGGTCCAGTTGGATACACACCAGCAACACCCTCCTTGTCAACTTCCTCCACAATCTCCATCAGATTCAGTCCTGCAGCCCAAGTCAGCAGCCAGACTGAGTCCTCCTCAATACGGGATTCATCCGAGGAATCCTGCAGCGGTACGCCTACTACTGCCACTGCTGCTGTTGCTGCTGTTAGTCGGTCATCTTCCCAGAGGGGAAGTCGTAAGACCGCTAAGTCTTTCACAATACAATTGACCGTCCAACAGTCGTTTGCCATGACCACAAAATACGATAGTAGTCACCCTATTGCAAAGCGTATAACTGCGGCTGGAACTGCAATGTTGGTGTTAGACGTGCGCCCGGTGTCCGCCATCAGTGGAGTGGGATTTAGAGGGTTGATGGAGGTATTGTGTCCCCGGTACCAAATCCCGTCGAGATTCCACTTCACTAGGCAGGCGATACCAAAAATGTACAGAGAAGTACGATCAAGTGTCCTCAGTGCTCTATAAAATGCGGTTGTACCCACTGTCCACTTAACCACGGACATGTGGACAAGTGGTTCTGGGCAAACGAAGGACTATATGACTGTGACAGCCCACTGGGTAGATGCATCCCCTTCCGCAGCAACAGCAACAGCTGCATCAGTAGCAGCAACTACAAAATGGCGGCTCGTGCAAAGGCAGGCAACATTGTGTATTACAGGCTTTAATAAGAGGCACAACGCTGACAACATATTAGAGAAAATGAGGGAAATTATCTCCCAGTGGCTTACCCCACTTAGACTCTCATGGGGATTTGTGGTGTCAGACAATGCCAGTAACATTGTGCGGGCATTAAATATGGGCAATTTCCAGCACGTCCCATGTTTTGCCCACACCATTAATTTGGTGGTGCAGCATTACCTCAAGAGTGACAGGGGTGTGCAGGAGATGCTTGCGGTGGCGCGCAAAATTGCTGGACACTTTCGGCATTCAGCCAGTGCCTACCGCAGACTAGAGGCACATCAAAAAAGCATGAACCTGCCCTGCCATCACCTCAAACAAGAGGTTGTGACGCGCTGGAACTCCACCCTCTATATGCTGCAGAGGATGGAGGAGCAGCAAAAGGCCATTCAGGCCTACACAGCCACCTACGACATAGGCAAAGGAGTGGGGATGCGCCTCAGTCAAGCGCAGTGGAGACTGATTTCCGTGTTGTGCAAGGTTCTGCAGCCATTTGAACTTGCCACACGAGAAGTCAGTTCCGACACTGCCAGCTTGAGTCAGGTCATTCCCCTGATCAGGCTGTTGCAGAAGCAGCTGGAGAAAGTGAGGGAGGAGCTGGTAAGCCATTGCGATTACACCAAGCATGTAGCTCTTGTGGATGTAGCCCTTCAGACGCTTTGCCAGGATCCGAGGGTGGTCACTCTTTTAAAGTCAGAGGAATACATTCTGGCCACCGTGCACGATCCTCGGTTTAAAGCGTATGTTGTGTCTCTGTTTCCGGCGGACACAAGTCTACAGCGGTGCAAAGACCTGCTGGTCAGGAGATTGTCCTCTGAAGAGGACCGTGACATGCCAACAGCTCCACCCTCATTTTCTTCCACATCTATGGCTGCGAGGAAAAAGCTCAGTTTTCCCAAAAGAGGCACTGGCGGGGATGCTGATAACATCTGGTCCGGACTGAAGGACCTGCCAACCATTGCAGACATGTCTACTCTCGCTGCATTGGATGCTGTCACAATAGAAAAAATTGTGGATGATTACTTTGCTGACACCATCCAAGTAGACATGTCAGACAGTCCATATTGTTACTGGCAGGAAAAAAAGGCAGTTTGGAAGCCCCTGTACAAACTGGCTCTATTTTACCTGAGTTGTCCCCCCTCCAGTGTGTACTCGGAAAGAGTTTTTAGTGCAGCGGGGAACCTGGTCAGTGAGCGGCGAAGGAGGTTGCTTCCTCAGAACGTTGAAAAAATGATGTTTATAAAAATGAATAATCAATTCCTCAATGAAGTACAGCACTGCCCTCCAGATACTACAGAGGGACCCGTGGTTGTGGAGTCCAGCGGGGACGAATTGATAATGTGTGATGAGGAGGAAGTACACACTGTAGGGGGAGAGGAATCAGAGGTTGAGGATGAGGACGACATCTTGCCTCAGTAGAGCCTGTTTAGTCTGTACAGGGAGAGATGAATAGCTTTTTTGGTGTGGGGGCCCAAACAAACCAATCATTTCAGCCAAAGTTGTTTGGTAGGCCCTGTCGCTGAAATGATTGGTTTGTTAAAGTGTGCATGTCCTATTTCAACAACATAAGGGTGGGTGGGAGGGCCCAAGGACAATTCCATCTTGGACCTTTTTTTTTTGCATTATATGACCAATCAACAGTCGTTTGCCATGTTCAAAAAGTAAAACCAAATTTAAAAAAATTCAAGAAATTAAACCAAAAGTAAAATGCCCTGTCATAATTTAAAACAAGAGGTATTGACGTGCTCTAAAACTACTGTATTGTTGTTTATATTTTATAAACACTACACTTGAAAGCTTGAGTCTTTCAATAAAAAAGTAACTGTCCATTGCACGAATATTTGCAACAGGGACAATTTTAGGGTTAAGAAAGTCAACTAATAACACTTCGACGCTGTCTGTCTTTATAAACACTACACTTGGAAGTTGGAGGAGGTATTGTGGCCCCGGCACCAAATTTACTACCGGGGCCACTCCACTGTGCAGTCCATATTTAGGTGTATCAGATATTAAACAACGGTGACAGTTGATGCCCAATTTTTTAATTATATTGTGGCCTCGGTACCAAATTGTGTACCGGGGCCACCACACTACGCAGTCCATACCCTTTTTTGGTGGAATTCTGACACGTGGAGGGTTTTTTAATTATATTGTGGCCTCGGTACCAAATTGTGTACCGGGGCCACCACACTACGCAGTCAAGATAGATAGATGCGTATCATAGATAAAGTACATTCAGTGGTGTGGGGCAAATTGAAAAATATTCAAAATGCACTGACATTATCAAAAACAAGAGGTTGTCACACGCTAAAACTCCAACATGTATATGATGGAGAGGATGGAGGAGCAGCCGTATGTGTAGTGTAATGCAGACCTGTTGAAGGTTTTTTATATATTTTATTGTGGTGCCCAGTGCCCACTCCTCTACGCAGTCCAGATACATTTATTGGTGCGAATCATAAAAGTTCAGGGTTTTTAATATATATTGTGGTGACCCACTCCTCTACGCAGTCCAGGTACATTTATTGGTGCGAATCATAAAAGTTCAGGGTTTTTAATATATATTGTGGTGACCCACTCCTCTACGCAGTCCAGATACATTTATTGGTGCGAATCATACAAGTTGATGGTTTTCTTATTATATATATTGTGGTGACCCACTCCTCTACGCAGTCCAGATACATTTATTGGTGCGAATCATAAAAGTTCAGGGTTTTTAATATATATTGTGGTGACCCACTCCTCTACGCAGTCCAGGTACATTTATTGGTGCGAATCATAAAAGTTCAGGGTTTTTAATATATATTGTGGTGACCCACTCCTCTACGCAGTCCAGATACATTTATTGGTGCGAATCATACAAGTTGATGGTTTTCTTATTATATATATTGTGGTGACCCACTCCTCTACGCAGTCCAGATACATTTATTGGTGCGAATCATAAAAGTTCAGGGTTTTTAATATATATTGTGGTGACCCACTCCTCTACGCAGTCCAGGTACATTTATTGGTGCGAATCATAAAAGTTCAGGGTTTTTAATATATATTGTGGTGACCCACTCCTCTACGCAGTCCAGATACATTTATTGGTGCGAATCATACAAGTTGATGGTTTTCTTATTATATATATTGTGGTGACCCACTCCTCTACGCAGTCCAGATACATTTATTGGTGCGAATCATAAAAGTTCAGGGTTTTTAATATATATTGTGGTGACCCACTCCTCTACGCAGTCCAGATACATTTATTGGTGCGAATCATAAAAGTTCAGGGTTTTTAATATATATTGTGGTGACCCACTCCTCTACGCAGTCCAGGTACATTTATTGGTGCGAATCATAAAAGTTCAGGGTTTTTAATATATATTGTGGTGACCCACTCCTCTACGCAGTCCAGATACATTTATTGGTGCGAATCATAAAAGTTCAGGGTTTTTAATATATATTGTGGTGACCCACTCCTCTACGCAGTCCAGGTACATTTATTGGTGCGAATCATACAAGTTGATGGTTTTCTTATTATATATATTGTGGTGACCCACTCCTCTACGCAGTCCAGATACATTTATTGGTGCGAATCATAAAAGTTCAGGGTTTTTAATAGGGATGAGCGCACTCGGATTTATGAAATCCGAGCCCACCCGAACGTTGCGGATCCGAGTCGGATCCGAGACAGATCCGGGTATTGGCGCCAAATTCAAATGTGAAACTGAGGCTCTGACTCATAATCCCGTTGTCGGATCTCGCGATACTCGGATCCTATAAATTCCCCGCTAGTCGCCGCCATCTTCACTCGGGCATTGATCAGGGTAGAGGGAGGGTGTGTTAGGTGGTCCTCTGTCCTGGTAGATCTCGTGCTGTGCTGTTTAGTTCTGTGCTGTGCTGTTTAGTTCTGTGCTGTGCTGTGCTGTGCTGTGTTCTGCAGTATCAGTCCAGTGGTGCTGTGTGCTGTGCTCTGTCCTTCTGAGGTCAGTGGTGCTGCTGGGTCCTGTGCTGTGTCCTGTTCAGTCCAGTGGTGCTGTGTCCTGTGCTCTGTGCTTCTAAGGGCATAGTTATTTCCCCAATATTCCCCTGTGTTTAAAAAAATAAAAAAAAGTTTTTTAAAAAAATACCAAAAACTACTTTAATTTTTTTTAATTACCACAAAATTTGCACAACCAATCCTGCAGTATAAGCCCATTGCTACTGCAATATTACCAAGTTCACACATTCAGCAGTAAAAGTCCAGTGGTACTGCAATATTACAAAGTTTACACATTCTGCAGTATCAGTCCAGTGGTGCTGTGTCCTGTGCTCTGTCCTGCTGAGTTCCGTAGTGCTGCTGGGTCCTGTGCCGTGTCCTGTTCAGTCCAGTGGTGCTGTGTCCTGTGCTCTGTGCTTCTAAGGGCATAGTTATTTCCCCATTATTCCCAAGTTTTTAAAAAATAAAAAAAAAGTAAAAAAAAATAAAAAATTTAAAAAAAAAAAAATATATAATAATTATAACCAAATTTGCAAAACCAATCCAGCAGTATAAGTCCATTGGTACTGCAATATTACAAAGTTCACACATTCTGCAGTATCAGTCCAGTGGTGCTGTGTCCTGTGCTCTGTCCTGCTGAGTTCCGTAGTGCTGCTGGGTCCTGTGCCGTGTCCTGTTCAGTCCAGTGGTGCTGTGTCCTGTGCTCTGTGCTTCTAAGGGCATAGTTATTTCCCCATTATTCCCAAGTTTTTAAAAAATAAAAAAAAAGTAAAAAAAAATTAAAAATTAAAAAAAAAAAAAAATATATAATAATTATAACCAAATTTGCAAAACCAATCCAGCAGTATAAGTCCATTGGTACTGCAATATTACAAAGTTCACACATTCTGCAGTATCAGTCCAGTGGTGCTGTGTCCTGTGCTCTGTCCTGCTGAGGTCCGTAGTGCTGCTGGGTCCTGTGCCGTGTCCTGTTCAGTCCAGTGGTGCTGTGTCCTGTGCTCTGTGCTTCTAAGGGCATAGTTATTTCCCCATTATTCCCAAGTTTTTAAAAAATAAAAAAAAAGTAAAAAAAAAAAATAAAAATAAAAAAAATAAAATAAAAATATAATAATTATAACCAAATTTGCAAAACCAATCCAGCAGTATAAGTCCATTGGTACTGCAATATTACAAAGTTCACACATTCTGCAGTATCAGTCCAGTGGTGCTGTGTCCTGTGCTCTGTCCTGCTGAGTTCCGTAGTGCTGCTGGGTCCTGTGCCGTGTCCTGTTCAGTCCAGTGGTGCTGTGTCCTGTGCTCTGTGCTTCTAAGGGCATAGTTATTTCCCCACTATTCCCAAGTTTTTTAAAAATAAAAAAAAAGTAAAAAAAAAAAAAAAATTAAAAAAAAAATATATATATAATAATTATAACCAAATTTGCAAAACCAATACAGCAGTATAAGTCCATTGGTACTGCAATATTACCAAGTTCACACATTCTGCAGTATCTTGTGCTACATATAATGGAGACCAAAAATTTGGAGGATAAAGTAGGGAAAGATCAAGACCCACTTCCTCCTAATGCTGAAGCTGCTGCCACTAGTCATGACATAGACGATGAAATGCCATCAACGTCGTCTTCCAAGCCCGATGCCCAATCTCGTAGTACCGGGCATGTAAAATCCAAAAAGCCCAAGTTAAGAAAAAGTAGCAAAAAGAGAAACTTAAAATCATCTGAGGAGAAACGTAAAGTTGCCAATATGCCATTTACGACACGGAGTGGCAAGGAACGGCTTAGGCCCTGGCCCATGTTCATGACTAGTGGTTCAGCTTCACCCACGGATCTTAGCCCTCCTCCTCCTCCCCCCCCTACAAAAAATTGAAGAGAGTTATGCTGTCAGCAACAAAACAGCAAACAACTCTGCCTTCTAAAGAGAAATTATCACAAATCCACAAGGCGAGTCCAAGGATGTTGGTGGTTGTCAAGCCTGACCTTCCCATCACTGTACGGGAAGAGGTGGCTCGGGAGGAGGCTATTGATGATGTAGCTGGCGCTGTGGAGGAACTTGATGATGAGGATGGTGATGTGGTTATTGTAAATGAGGCACCAGGGGGGGAAACAGCTGATGTCCATGGGATGAAAAAGCCCATCGTCATGCCTGGTCAGAAGACCAAAAAATGCACCTCTTCGGTCTGGAGTTATTTTTATCCAAATCCAGACAACCAATGTATGGCCATATGTAGCTTATGTAAAGCTCAAATAAGCAGGGGTAAGGATCTTGCCCACCTAGGAACATCCTCCCTTATATGTCACCTGAATAACCTTCATAGTTCAGTGGTTAGTTCAGGAACTGGGGCTAGGACCCTCATCGGTACAGGGACACCTAAATCCCGTGGTCCAGTTGGATACACACCAGCAACACCCTCCTCGTCAACTTCCTCCACAATCTCCATCAGATTCAGTCCTGCAGCCCAAGTCAGCAGCCAGACTGAGTCCTCCTCAATACGGGATTCATCCGAGGAATCCTGCAGCGGTACGCCTACTACTGCCACTGCTGCTGTTGCTGCTGTTAGTCGGTCATCTTCCCAGAGGGGAAGTCGTAAGACCGCTAAGTCTTTCACAAAACAATTGACCGTCCAACAGTCGTTTGCCATGACCACAAAATACGATAGTAGTCACCCTATTGCAAAGCGTATAACTGCGGCTGTAACTGCAATGTTGGTGTTAGACGTGCGCCCGGTGTCCGCCATCAGTGGAGTGGGATTTAGAGGGTTGATGGAGGTATTGTGTCCCCGGTACCAAATTTACTACCGGGGCCACTCCACTGTGCAGTCCATATTTAGGTGTATCAGATATTAAACAACGGTGACAGTTGATGCCCAATTTTTTAATTATATTGTGGCCTCGGTACCAAATTGTGTACCGGGGCCACCACACTACGCAGTACATACCCTTTTTTGGTGGAATTCTGACACGTGGAGGGTTTTTTAATTATATTGTGGCCTCGGTACCAAATTGTGTACCGGGGCCACCACACTACGCAGTCCAGATACTTGTTTGGTGGAATTCAGACCAGTTGAGGGTTTTATTATTATATTGTGGGGACCACTCTATCTATACCACACTACAACTCTATACCACTCTATTTAATACTTTAATTCTATTTAATACTTTAATTCTATTTAATACTTTAATTCTATTACTAATTACCATAAAGAGGAACTGCGGCTTCTATTTAATACTTTAATTCTATTAGTAGTTACCATAAAGAGGAACAAAATAAACCAATTTTACCAAAAGTATAATATGACTTAGACTTACAAACACTACACTTGAAAGATGGTGCCTTTAAATGAAAAAGTCAGTCTTCATTGCACGACTATGTGCAACAGGGACAGTTTTTTGGTTTACAAAGTCAACCAATAACACTTGGACCCTGTCTGTCTTTAACATACTTGATGGGATCTCAATGACGAATTGTCTGTACCATGTTTGGAGGAGGTATTGTGGCCCCGGTATCAAATTGGGTACCGGGGCCACCCCACTACGCAGTCCAGATACTTGTTTGGTGGAATTCTGACACGTGGAGGGTGTATTTATTTTATTGTGGCCCCGGTATCAAATTGGGTACCGGGGCCACCCCACTACGCAGTCCAGATACTTGTTTGGTGGAATTCTGACACGTGGAGGGTTTTTTAATTATATTGTGGCCTCGGTACCAAATTGTGTACCGGGGCCACCACACTACGCAGTCAAGATAGATAGATGCGTATCATAGATAAAGTACATTCAGTGGTGTGGGGCAAATTGAAAAATATTCAAAATGCACTGACATTATCAAAAACAAGAGGTTGTCACACGCTAAAACTCCAACATGTATATGATGGAGAAGATGGAGGAGCAGCCGTATGTGTAGTGTAATGCAGACCTGTTGAAGGTTTTTTATATATTTTATTGTGGTGCCCAGTGCCCACTCCTCTAGGCAGTCCAGGTACATTTATTGGTGCGATTCATAAAAGTTCAGGGTTTTTAATATATTGTGGTGACCCACTCCTCTACGCAGTCCAGGTACATTTATTGGTGCGAATCAAACAAGTTGATGGTTTTCTTATTATATATATTGTGGTGACCCACTCCTCTACGCAGTCCAGGTACATTTATTGGTGAGATTCATAAAAGTTCAGGGTTTTTAATATATTGTGGTGACCCACTCCTCTACGCAGTCCAGGTACATTTATTGGTGCGAATCAAACAAGTTGATGGTTTTCTTATTAAATATATTGTTGTGACCCACTCCTCTAGGCAGTCCAGGTACATTTATTGGTGCGATTCATAAAAGTTCAGGGTTTTTAATATATTGTGGTGACCCACTCCTCTAAGCAGTCCAGGTACATTTATTGGTGCGAATCAAACAAGTTGATGGTTTTCTTATTATATATATTGTGGTGACCCACTCCTCTACGCAGTCCAGGTACATTTATTGGTGCGAATCATAAAAGTTCAGGGTTTTTAATATATATTGTGGTGACCCACTCCTCTACGCAGTCCAGGTACATTTATTGGTGCGATTCATAAAAGTTCAGGGTTTTTAATATATTGTGGTGACCCACTCCTCTACGCAGTCCAGGTACATTTATTGGTGCGATTCATAAAAGTTGATGGTTTTCTTATTATATATATTGTGGTGACCCACTCCTCTACGCAGTCCAGGTACATTTATTGGTGCGATTCATAAAAGTTCAGGGTTTTTAATATATATTGTGGTGACCCACTCCTCTAGGCAGTCCAGGTACATTTATTGGTGCGAATCATAAAAGTTCAGGGTTTTTAATATATATTGTGGTGACCCACTCCTCTACGCAGTCCAGGTACATTTATTGGTGCGATTCATAAAAGTTCAGGGTTTTTAATATATTGTGGTGACCCACTCCTCTACGCAGTCCAGGTACATTTATTGGTGCGATTCATAAAAGTTGATGGTTTTCTTATTATATATATTGTGGTGACCCACTCCTCTACGCAGTCCAGGTACATTTATTTGTGCGATTCATAAAAGTTCAGGGTTTTTAATATATATTGTGGTGACCCACTCCTCTAGGCAGTCCAGGTACATTTATTGGTGCGAATCATAAAAGTTCAGGGTTTTTAATATATATTGTGGTGACCCACTCCTCTACGCAGTCCAGGTACATTTATTGGTGCGATTCATAAAAGTTCAGGGTTTTTAATATATTGTGGTGACCCACTCCTCTACGCAGTCCAGGTACATTTATTGGTGCGAATCATAAAAGTTCAGGGTTTTTAATATATATTGTGGTGACCCACTCCTCTACGCAGTCCAGGTACATTTATTGGTGCGATTCATAAAAGTTCAGGGTTTTTAATATATTGTGGTGACCCACTCCTCTACGCAGTCCAGGTACATTTATTGGTGCGAATCAAACAAGTTGATGGTTTTCTTATTATATATATTGTGGTGACCCACTCCTCTATGCAGTCCAGGTACATTTATTGGTGCGAATCATAAAAGTTCAGGGTTTTTAATATATATTGTGGTGACCCACTCCTCTACGCAGTCCAGAAAGATACCTTGTTGCAACGTTTTGGACTAATAACTATATTGTGAGGTGTTCAGAATACACTGTAAATTAGTGGAAATGCTTGTTATTGTATGTTATTGAGGTTAATAATAGCGTAGGAGTGAAAATAAGCCCAAAAACTTGATTTTTAAACTTTTTATGTTTTTTTTCAAAAAAAATCCGAATCCAAAACCTTAAATCCGAACCGAGACCTTTCGTCAAGTGTTTTGCGAGACAAATCCGAACCCCAAAAATAACGAAAATCCGGATCCAAAACACAAAACCTCAAAAGTCGCCGGTGCACATCCCTAGTATTAATTATATGTTGTGTACTATGTAGATATCCCAATGTAGTTTATACAATAGTATATACAATAATGTTGCTTGGAGAAACATTCCCCTTTAAAGCACCAGGCCCAACAAATGCTGTGTAACTGTGATGTGCTAGTATCCTCATCATCATTTATTTATATAGCGCCAACATATTCCGTAGCGCTTTACAATTGGGGACAAACGTAATAAACTAATAAACAAACTGGGTAAAACAGACAAAGAGGTGAGAAGGCCCTGCTCGCAACCTTACAATCTATGGGACAATGGGAGATTGACACATGAGGTTAAGTATACATTTTGCATCTTGGCCCAGCCAGACTGCAAAGGTAAGGTGACTCATAAGCTAAATGATCCTGTCACACAACAATGTTGGTCCGGGGGTAGTTGTCTTCTGTGAAATTGTGTAACAGGCTAAAGGTAGTGAGGTTAAGATGGTGGTTGAGGAATATTATAAGCTTGTCTGAATAGGTAGGTTTTCAGAGAACGCTTGAAAGTTTGTAGAACAGAGGAGAGTCTTATTGTGCGAGGGAGAGAGTTCCATAGAGTGGGTGCAGCCCGAAAAAAGTCCTGTAACCGGGAATGGGAGGATGTAATGAGGGTGGATGAGAGACGCAGATCTTTTGCAGAACGGAGTTGCCGAGTTGGGAGATATTTTGAGACAAGAGAGGAGATTTATGTTGGTGCAGCTTTGTTGATGGCCTTGTAGGTTAGTAAAAGTATTTTATATTGGATTTGGTAGAAGACAGGCAGCCAGTGTAGAGACATACAGAGTGATTCAACAGAGGAATAGCTATTTGCAAGGAAAATCAGTCTTGCCGAAGCATGCAAAATAGATTTTAGGGGTTTGAGTCTGTTTTTGGGAAGACCAGTAAGGAGGGAATTGCAATAGTCAATGCGGGAGATGATTAGTGCATGAATTAAGGTTTTAGCAGTGTCTTGTGTGAGATATGTGCGGATTCTGGAAATGTTCTTTAGATGTATGTAACATGATTTAGATATAGAGTCAATGTGGGGAACAAAGGATAGGCGTGAATCAAGGATTACACCTAGGCAGCGAGCTTGTGGGGTGGGATTTATGGTCATGTTATCAACAGAGATAGAAATGTCAGGTATGCTCTTGTTGGCGGGTGGGAATATTATTAACTCTGTTTTAGAAAGATTAAGTTTGAGTTGACGAGAGGACATCCAAGATGAAATGGCAGAAAGACAGTCAGTTACACGGGACAACACAGATGTCGAGATATCAGGAGAGGATAGATAGATTTGGGTATCATCCGCATAGAGATGATACTGAAAGCCAAAGGAACTTATTAGATTTCCAAGAGAAGCGGTATAGATAGAGAACAGCAGAGGACCTAGCACCGAGCCTTGTGGTACTCCAACTGATAGGGGAAGCGGAGCAGAGGTGGCTCCAGAGAAATTAACATTGAAAGAGCGATTAGAGAGGTAGGATGAGAACCAGGATAGAACTGTGTCTTGAAGACCTAGGGATTGCAGCGTTTGTATGAGAAGAGAGTGGTCAACGGTGTCAAATGCAGCCGAGAGATCAAGGAGAATTAGGAGAGAGTAATGGCGTTCAGTCTTAGCAGTGATCAGATCATTAACAACCTTGGTCAGCGCAGTCTCTGTGGAGTGTTGAGAACGAAAGCCAGACTGAAGAGGATCCAACAGGTTGTTTGCGGAAAGAAAGAGTGTGAGGCGAGTGTAGGCAAGTCTCTCTAGAAGAATGGAGGGGCAAGGGAGCTGAGAGATGGGACGGTAATTTGAGAGAGAGTTTGGGTCGGAGTTTTGTTTTTTTAGAATAGGAGTAATCACTGCATGCTTGTATAGTGATGGAAAGATGCCAGTAGAGAGTGAGAGATTACAGATTTGAGTTCGAGGTGAAATGAGCACAGAAGACAGGGATCTACCAATTTGCGAGGGAATAGGATCAAGAGGACAGGAGGTAGAGTAGGAAGATAAGAAGAGCGTAGAAATTTCCTCTTCATTTGTGGGGTCAAATGAAGAAAGGGTGTCAGAGGGTAGTGGAAAGGAAATGAGCTGATGGCTTGTTGAGGAAGAGGATACCATTTCTAGTCTGATCTTGTCAATCTTGTCCTTGAAGTAGGAAGCAAGATCCTGAGCACTGATAGTAGATGGAGGGTTCGGGGTGGGAGGATTGAGAAGATGATTAAATGTATTGAAAAGGCGTTTGGGGTTAGAAGCCTGAGCATAGATAAGAGATTGAAAGTATGTTTGTTTTGCAGTGTCCAGAGCATTTCGATAGGAGTGGTAGACAGAAGTATATGTGAAGAAGTCATTAGAGCTTCGAGATTTACGCCAGTGACGTTCTGCTTTACGGGACAGTTTTTGAAGATTTCGTGTTGCTTTGGTGTGCCACGGTTGACATCGAAGTCGACGTGTAGTATGAAGTGTCGCTGGAGCCACTTGATCAAGGGCCGTTGCTAAGGTTAGGTGAAAATGAGGTACTGCCATCTCAGGGGATGAGAATGTAGAGATAGGGGAGAGAAGGTGTTGGAGAGAGGTGGAAAATTGTTGAAGATTAATAGAATTAAGACTTATGCGGGTATGAGGAGGCTTGGTTGAGTTAGACAGTAGAGAGGTTAGAGCAGTGGGGGTGAGAGTGTAGCTGATAAGGTGATGATCCGAGAGGGGGAAGGGTGTATTAATAAAATTAGAAACTGAGCATAGTCTAGAGAAAACAAGATCAAGGCAGTGGCCATCCTTATGAGTAGATGATTTTACCCTTTGTTTTGAGAACTGCATATTGCACAAAACACTATTTCATATTCTGCTATAAAAGTTTTATCACAAGTTGCACAAATTCTCTACGAGAGTGCTGGCAATGGGAACACTATTACTAACTGACCAAGAGTACAATACTCTTTCCTGCAGTGGGTGGTCTTCAGCATTTCAGGATCAGGCTCAGGCCACATCTTGCTGACTGACATAAGGTTGCTGCACTTATTAAAGTGATCACAGTAAAGATGTTCACTGACCCCCGTGGTTTGGTTTTGTTTTTAGTTTTGGATCTGGATTACCTTTGTGTTTTGGTTTTGTTTTGCTATTTTGATTAAAAATCAATGTTTTTGGGCCTAAAATAACCAAATTTAGTGCTGCGCCTGTTTGTAGGATGAGTAATGTAATTGTAAAGCTAATAAATTATCCAAAAACCAGTTTCATTCCTGGTAGGCTTTCATTAATTCTACACACAAAACAGATTGTCTTCCTCTCCATCTATTAATATTGGCAATGCAGCCATCGTTTTTGTATGTATATTACACCCTACACTTAAATATGTAAAGAAATGGGCAAAGACAGTTTGGTTTTGGTCTCTCTAAGCCCCCCTCCACTTGTAGAAAATACCCAAAAATTCAGCCGTCATAGACTGTACAATATTAAGAGAAATAGACAAAGACAGTTTAGGGTCACTGTGTATGACACCCTACCCTTAAGGAGAAATTGCCCAAACAGCAGCCTTTCAAGACGGTACGTGATATGGAAATGGCCCAAGTCCCTTTCCTCTTTGGGGGTAGGTTGCACCCTACACTTACATAGAAAGTTTTAAAAAGATGTTATCATCATCATCTGGAGCTTCATCCTCACCCTCAAAAGTGTGTATGTCATCCCCACAGACTATCAATTCATTGCCGGTTGAATCCGCCATTAGAGTCAGTGCTTGGATGGTGAATAATTAAGCCTTCCTCCAGCCCCAACATTAAAATAATAGTATTCACATTTAATAAATAAACCAATTCCCTTCCTGCAAACAGCAATACCTATTTCCCGCAATCATCACTGCCATTAAATAACTCAAAGTCACATTAAATAAACAGACCTCATTCTCCCTAAACTCACCCCCATATTCAATAGCCCCCAAACCACCCCATCTTAAATTAATAGTCCCCACTATTAAATTGCCCCACCACCACCCTACAAACAAAATAGCGCCCATTAATTAGCCACCACCTACCACACACACACACTACATTGCAACAAGCCCCCTGTGCCATCACACATACAATACTGTGCCCGTTCATCACAACTACACTGCGCCCTCCATGCTGCTTTCCCCCCTTCTTTTTCACTCTGTGCCTCTCCCCCTTTTTTTTTTTTAATTAGTGCTTCTCTCCCCTTTTTTTCCGGTGTTCCTTTTTTTTCTCTGTGCCTCTGTGTCCCTTTTTTTCTCTGTGCCTCTGTGTCCCTTTTATCCTCTGTGCCTCTGTGTCCCTTTTATCCTCTGTGCCTCTCTGCCTTTTCTTTATAGCCGCTGTCCCTTTCTGTTTTCCTTTCCTTGACTCTCCGTTTCTTTACTTACCTTTTGGTAGGTTCTTTTCTCTTCTGTCTTCTCTTCTCTTCTTTCTTCTGGCTTCTTTCCTCATGCTGCGGCGCTCCTCACTGACTGACTGTCGGGCAAGACTTGATGACGTCAAGCCCGACAGTCAGTGTGAATGGAGAAGACAGGAGAGGAGGGACGAGGCGCCGCGGTCACGCAAGTATTAATTTTTTTACTTTTTTCATATCTTATTGCTCCCCCCACCAACGGACCCCCCCCCCCCCTTCCTGGGAAAAAAATAATATATATATTTATATACAAAAGCGCAAGATAAATTTTTTTTTTTTTTTAAAAAAAAAAGAAAAAAAAAAAAAAAAAAAAATAGCAGCGAGGGCCTGGCCCGTCCCCCTGGCATGGCCGGGCCCGGTTAAAATGTACCCGCTCCCCCTCTCCCTCTCGGTGGCACTGGGCAAGGTCACCCATTTTTTGGAAAAATCCTTCAAACCAGCCCAGATGTTAAACTGTTCTGGTCTGCAGTCTGCGTCCTACCTGCTTTTTTTGGGAAAATTCAATTTTTTACGAGCAGCAGCTGCTTGAGAAACTGAAGGAGGACATGTCGTCAAGCCAAGGCCCAGTTCAGCAGACAACTTGCTGAGCAATAGCTCCTTGCAAAAGTTCACATCTCGTTCATTTTGAAGCAAAGATTCAATGTAGGTCTTAAACCTTGGATCAAGCACAGTGGCCAAAACGTACTGATCCGAGCTCAAGATCTTAATAACTCGAGGATCATTGTGAAGCAAATTAAGTACTTGATCTACAAGGCCAACATACTTTGCTGAATTGCTTGCTTTCATCTCCTCCCTCAGTTTCTCAAGCTGCTTTTCCAATAGTCTAATTAAAGGAATGACTTGGCTCAAACTAGCAGAATCTGCACTCACTTCACGCATCACAACTTCAAATGGTTTCAGCACCTTGCACAGCACTGAAAGGATTCCCCACTGTGCAAGACTGAAATACATACCCCCTCCTTTCCCAATGTCATGGCTTGTGCAATACGCTTGGATGGCTTTGCGCTGTTCCTCCATCCTCTGCAGCATGTACAGGGTGGAATTCCACCTAGTTACCACCTCCTGCTTAAGTTGGTGACAAGGCAAGTTAAACTGCTCTTGGAGCTGCTGCAATCTCCTACATGCTGTGGCCGAATGCCTGAAATGGCCTGAAATCTTACGGGCCACCGAAAGCATCTCCTGCACCTCACGACTATTTCGTAGGAAGCTCTGCACCACCAAGTTGATGGTGTGAGCAAAACAGGGAATGTGCTGGAAATCACCCAGCTGTAATGCTCTCACTATATTGTTGGCGTTATCAGAAATGATATATCCTGGGGAGAGTCCAAGTGGTAAAAGCCATGTATCAATCACATCTCTTAGTTTGCATAACAAATTGTCAGCTGTATGTCTGTTAGTGAAGCCGGTGATACAAAGAGTGGCCTGCCTGTGACAAATGTTACGTAGTGGTGTACATGCTGCTGCTGTTCCTGCTGGTGAAGGTGAATGACCAACCCAGTGGGCTGTCACAGTCATATAGTCTTTGGTTTGACCACTTCAACTTGTCCACATATCTGTGGTTAAGTGGACAGTGGGCAGAAGGACATTTGTACACACTTTTTGGTATAGTTGTGGAATAGCTTTACGGGAAAAATGGTGTTGCGATGGAATTCTGTAACGCAGACACAAAACCTCAATTAAGTGTGGAAAAAACAGCTTCCTTTATTGTGGAGGTTGGACGCAGATCCTACACCAACATGGCAGCCATGGCGTCTGTGATTCGCTTGGCGACTGTGTGACTGCTGTCATATTTGAAACAATCATTTGCTAGGGGAAGCACAGTTAATTGTTGAAATGTAGGACTGCTCTTTTTCTTGGCCTTCCTCTGGGCTGACGATTCACCCCCAGCAGCAGCAACAGCAGCAGCAGCGGGACTAACGCTTTCTTCAGAGGAATCAATAATAGTGCAGGAGTCATCCAGCCTCAATAATTGGGATGCAGGGCTAACTCCGAGCACTACTGAGGATATTGATGAGGATGGTGTTGTGGGTGTATTTTGTAGCCGTCGGGATGTCGGTGAGCGCAGGGTCCTATCTGATGATGGAGTTTTTTTAAATTTTTGGAAGAACTTTTAGCTTTTCCCAACACTTTTCCATGAACTCTCATCAAATGGGGTAACATAGACGAGGTTCCAAGATGGTTAAGGTCCCTCCCTCCACTGACTGTGGCTTGACATACACTACAAATGGCTATACAATTGTTGTCTGGATTGGGGTAGAAATAATTCCACACATAAGTAGTGGATTTTTTTGTTTTATGGACTGGCATGACAATGGCCTTTTTCTTGTCACGTGCCAGAACTGCTGCCACTGGTGCAGGACTTACACAAACAACCTCATCCTCATCAACATCCTCATTAACGCCCTCATCGCCTACAAAAATCTCCCCCTCATCCTCTTCTATTTTCATAGTGGCATCCTCAATTTTTGTATCACCGGCTACACTCGGACTGTTCAGGAACACATCAGCAGAACTGCTGAAAGGGTCAGTCTTTATGGGTACAGTAACAGAATGCTCACGAAAGGACATCCCACTGTTGGATGGACTCTCCACAGGGATTGGTGTCATTTGTGATTCAGAGCAAACATTATCCTCTAATGTCTTACTGTTATCTTGCAGCTCGACTTTGACGCGTAACAGTAGTTGTGCACCAATTGTAGACTCGGTAACGTTTTGGGATCTGCCACTAATAGCCAAAGGTGAAGGCCTCATTCTCTCTTTGCCACTGCGTGTGTAGAATGGCATGTTGGCAATTTTTTTTTTTAATCGGCAATTAACTTTTCCTCAGTTACACTTCTTTTTCGCTTCAACACAGTAAATTTTTTTTTGGGTTGTGTTTTTTTGACTGATTTCAAAAGACTGTGTAGTTTGACATCGCCTTGCCCAGATGATGTACTGGGAACACTACCATCAGGACTGGGGACAGAACCTGGTTGCTCATTCTGCTCATATGTGGACTGCTTTGAATCCATTCTGAGCCCAACGCACTTGTAGTGCTACAAATTGTTTTAGATACTGCTGACAAATATGACTTTTGACAGCCAGAAATATTAATGCTAAAGAATGGGGGCACCCAAAAAGCACTTGTAGTGCCAAATATTGAAAAAAAAACAAAACTCCTCTATCCTCTTCTTCTCTATCGATTGTTATCAGCATTGTAATGAGAATTATATTGTCTGTCCCTGCTCTAATCAGCCTGTGACTACACCCTGCTCTCTCCCTCTGTCAAATGGCTTTGGATTGCTGTGGAGGCAGGTATTTATAATTTTAAAGTATCGCGAGAACAGACGACGTCACAATGACGTTCGGCCTCACTTTGGATTCCGAGCGTGCGGGAGAGTACCTTGCCTGCTCGGCTCGGTACTCGGTTAGGCAAAGTTCGGGTGGGTTCGGTTCTCGGGGAACCGAGCCTGCCCATCTCTAGATCACAGCACTATCCTCTTGAACAGGAAACACTTTTGCTGCAGTCACAAGCTAATGCAATGTACCTTGTGATAATATGGTGTGCTCATGCACTGCCACCAGCATCCTAAGGCGTGTATTTTCAAAATCCACACTATCTACCAATGCTGCCCCCGGTGGTAGCAGCACAGCGGTTCCCAGATCACCGACCCAACATCAGTGGTGCATCGCTGTGAGAAAACCTGATAAGCCCCGCACTACAGATAAAAACAACAAACCTAACCCTAGTTCCCTGATCTAGCTAGAGAAAGAAAGACATGAAGGAAAGAGATGAGCTTGTTTATATACTGTGAGGGGGCGTTTTTGTTTGACCTGCCTCTAGCCAAACAAAACAGACCCAAAGTAAAGGCTGCCATGAAGATGAAATACTGGCTTTCTTTCATAAAATTTGTATTAACAATTGTTGGAATTCATCAAAATAACAGAACTTGTACTTGTGTCAGGCTGTTTTTATACTGAATCAAGGCATTGTTCTGTTCTTATCTGTAGGGAGCCGTGGAGCGCAGCTTGTAGTGGGTTGCTGTGGTGTAGTTGTTTACGGTAGTCCATAGACCTCTACCCAACTCAATACTTTGACATATTTAACTTGCTAGTTTATCCCTCCCATACATCACTGTTGGCTTCTTGGCCCTAGTATTCCTTAACTGCATTTCTTAGTTCTGCCCACCAAATACTGTATAGATGATAAATTTGAAGATAGAAAGAATTAAAAACAAGTACAACTGTTTGAATGCAAATGTAATCAATACCGTTTAATCTGTATGGTAAACTAGAAGAGTGTAACAGATACATGCAAGCTGGTCTTCAGGTGATTGGTTTAGTTACATTCAATGCACTTTTGAAGTTTCTCTAATATATGTTGTTTGCTCAGTTCCACATTCAACTTTGAAACTCGCAGAAGCTCTTTTAGTTCAGATGCATCATATGAAAGCTTACGGGTAGCATAATTTATTCTCATTTCATTAACTTTACCTGTAAGTAAAACAAAGTATGTTAAACAGTTTGCCCATGCTGTATAAGGATATTATAACTATTTGACCCATTAAATCATGTATTTTTTTTGTTCTTTAAGTATAACCCCGAATTATTATATTTACTTATCTATCGCATTCAGTTTTGCCAGGATGCTGCTCTGCTTAGAACATACAGTGTTGCACTTACACATTATATTTTCAGAAGATTCCCTTGTAAAAACACCCTGCATGAACTTTTGCGGGATTGTAGGCTTGTTTAGATTTGACTTTTTTCAACCATGCATATTTCCAAAGTCCTGACTACTAGCACTTTAGGACCATTCCTTATAAGTTTTTCTCCTAAAATACTGCTGAGCTGTTCCCCATGATAGTTTTAAATTTAGCATGAATGTGTGAGGAGACAACAGGACTTTTATTACATGTGTCACTATTGTATATACAAAGGTTTTATTTCATTGCTGTTTGTCCAGAAGCATCTATGGTTCCTAATTTAACAACATTATTTTTCGTAAGGGAGCCAAATCTAACTTCTGTGCAGGGCCATATCTATTATGTGTGTACAGGGCAAAAGGTGGTGCAGGCCTAGCACTGCCAAAATAATAAAATATACAAAACAGTTATTAGCATATCAAAAAAAAGCAGAAGGAATATATGATAACAATACTAACAAAACAACCAAACTGGGCCTTGTGTGATTAGGCTTATGAGACCAGTAAGTGACAGGGGCAGTGTCATAATATGAGGAAATGAAAGGAGGCAAACAAGAAGCCGTAGACAGAGTTAGATAATGGAAGGAGTGTGGCCATCCAATAGCACAGATTTGTTATGTAAGGATCTTGTCACAAATGCACCTATATATATAAAAAAGGTCATACATCCAATATATTGATGTTTATTTTTTTCTTTATTTAAAATGTCTATAGCAATAGACCCCAATGATTTCTGTTGAGTGGGCAAAGACTGTGTTTTGCCACCCCCATTAAATTCTGCACAAAAGACTTCATGCTATTTTCTGAAGTATTGGTATCTGTTCTAAACTTGTGAAACTTTTTAAAAAATTATAGATCGTCTTAGTATAACTACCAAATATTCTTTAATCTAGATTGCCTTTGATTTGTTTATTTAAAAAAACTCTATCAATCTATATTAAATCTATACTAAGTGCTTCGTTCATAAACATTTAATAAATTATCTGTATTGATGATGAATAACTATTCACTTTACTTTTACCCTGAATTTTGTGTGGTGCGTCCAGTAACAAACATGAAATATAGCAATTTAAATTTATAGCACATACCATAACCAGTGAGGCAGGGATGATAGATTTTAAAATACTCCCAATCAAATGAGATTTGGTTGTCAATGAAATCTGAATAAAAAGTAGGTTAATGACTATGAAACACCTAATTTTTTTTTTTTTTTTTAAGATGAACAATCTATTTAGCCTATATTTCTAACACTGATTGTACCAATTGGTAGTTAATATTAATAATAATATTTATTCAGTAATGTATAAATAAATTGTTCTAATAGAAGAAACAATGAAACTGGGTTTGTCCAATCCCTGAAACACTGACAAAAATTAACATAGGACTGAGAGCCTTTGTATATCTATGGTCACTGTTACAATTGTCGTAAAACGACATAGCATGAGAAAATGGGGCTCTAGGATTTCTGGACGTCCTTGGCCTTTTGTCCCCCCCCCCACAATAAAAATGTTCATTCCTGCTCCCCTGAACTTGGAATGAAAGGAGGCGGAGGAGTAGAAATATGGAGGGTTGAATGCCGTTTCCTGTTGACAAATTTCTACTTGTAGAACAGGTAATTTTAGTTATGAGTAATGATATACATTTTATATTTTAGTATTTTAGCAAGAGGAGAGAATAATACACAAGGTATTTGGTAGCTATGGTTGACTATGTAAAGATAAGTTAACAAAGGATAACATACACTAATAACGCCTTTATTGCAAGATGAGGCAACACGTGGCCTAGTGGTTAGCAACTCTGCCTCACAGCGCTGAGTTCAATTGCCAACTATGGCCTTATCTGTGTGGAGTTTGTATGTTCTCCCGGTGTGTGCGTGGGTTTCTTTCGGGTGCTCCGGTTTCCTCCCACATTCCAAAAACATACTAGTAGGTTAATTGGCTGCTATCAAATGAACGTGTGTGTGTGTGGTGTGTGGTGTATATTATGGAATTTAGACTGTAAGCTCCAATGGGGCAGGGACTGAAGTGTGTGAGTACAGCGCTGCGGAATTAGTGGCATTATATAAATCACTGATGATTATGAGGTTATATTTATGAAAAACTCATTTAATTGTAGCTTGCAGTATTCTTAGGACTAAAAATAATATCTTACAGCCAAAAGGGCAAGTCACCAGACATGTCGTATACAAGTCATTAGCCCACTTTTGCTGTCAAATTGCCATAAGATGTTTTCACCATAGATTTTTAGAATGTAGAAAATAGTATAAATATCTAAAGTTATGCATGTAATGTTAGAACGCTTTCCTACTTGCATTGAAACTCTACACACTGTCATTGTGGTATATATATATATATATATCTATCCTGATCCGATTCTGTATCGGGACTGCAGTACTTCTATGTTGCCAGAGCTGTTGCTGCTGCTGTTGAGACTTTGGACATTTTCACCATGCTTACAGCTGTTAATCACCTTCCCCTCTTGGATCACCTGCACCTGTTTCCCTATTTATTCCCGTCACTCACCATGCACCTTGCAGGTTATTGACTGTTCTTATCCTGTGCCTTGGACATTCCGCTCACCATTCTTTGTTCCCGTGTAACTTCTACCTTCCACCATCATTTCAAACTCACAGCTTACCTAGGATTCCTCCAGCATCTTGTTTGCAAAATTTCCCTATGCCTAAGTATTCTACTATATTGTACTTTATTGTTTATAGCCTGTTACACCTGGACTGTGTTCTGTTTATTCCCTACTATTCCAGGATTGTATTTATTGTTATTCAAGACTCCATCATTTTCTGCAACTAAGTGTTTGTGCTTCAATATAGTAACTATATCCTTCACCTATTTCTGGACTACTTTGATATCCTTGCAAACACCCAGTAATCATAACAATAACTAAAGTTAGTTTCCCAAAATCCTGTTTGAATCTTTACTCCCTAGGTCTATACCCAGGGTGCAGAAATGCATATGAAAATTAATATGGCACATCCTCCTACATGCTGACGAATGCCAGATAGCTGAATGTATTAAAATCTTAGCTCTACCCTCAGTTTCAGTCATCAATAGAATTTGGACAACATACTAAATGGTATATATTATGACTTTGTTGCATAATAACTACTAAGCCACCATGTTGGGCAGCACAGTGGCTTATTGGTTAGCAATTCTGCCTCACAGCACTGGGGTCAAGATTTTGATTCCCGACCATGGCCTTATCTGTGCGGAGTTTGTATGTTCTCATGCTTGTGTGGATTTGCTCCAGTTTCCACTACAATCCAAAAACATACTAGTAGGTTAATTGGCTGCTGTGTGTGTTAGGGAATTTGGACTGTAAGCTCCAATGGGGCAAAGACTGATGTGAGCGTGTACACTGTACAGACCTACGGTGCTATATAAATAAATTATGATAATACTCCAAAATGCCTTCACAGTTATGTGGACTTTGCATTTCAAGGCCTCACCAACAACATTAGATTCAACAATGGCTTCTACTTCACCCTAAAAATACTTCACCGACAGCTGTGCAGGATGACCCATCCCATCCTTTTTCCCCTCCCACCACAATATAAAGCTTTTAAGTTTTTCACCTTAATTAAAACTTTCTTATATTAAATAAGCCATATTTTCTATAAACTAATTTGGGAATCATTGTTTTGTGTTGTTGCATACAACCAGTTATTAACCTGTACCTCAAGTTTATACCTCCATCACCCCCCTTTCATTTGCCCTTTTCACCCATTGTCTTTTCTGCCCCTACCTCACTAACTCCTAACCAGATCATTTCTAAGATTTTTATTAAAATCAATAAGTTATGGTCAAAAAGAAACTCTACATGCCAAACACTCACAATCAATCGCTCTATCTGCATACTATGAATTTTCACTGCCTTACAGTTTATTTTCATTTATTGTTCTTGTGCAATTGATTAACATATGTTATGTTTGCGTATTTATGTTAATAGGAACAAGGTTACCTAAGCCAGACAGGGTATTCTTAAGTGACACCAGGTGGAATGTAAATCAGAGATAAATGAGGACAGGGTTAAACAATCAGTGTACACATATATATAATTCTTTTAACTCTCTCCTGTTTAGTCAACCAGGTCATTGTTATACTAGCATTCCCAGATTAGACTCCTAGGCACTTTCTTCACAGGGATCCAACAGCCCCCAATCAATATGGTGGAAGACCCTTGGAATTATGCCTTATCACTGACGCACCTATCATAATCTTGTCCCTAGTCTGCCCACCATTAACCCCACCACTGTGGGAATATTGAAGGGGATATAAGCTGTGTTTTGACTGTATGGATGGTGTTCATGGATTGGCGACTATGAACTGCAGTTCCGTGTATGCTTTACCTACAAAGAATCGCATCTGTCTGGTGATTGTATATCTGCATGTTGGTATTGCTATCTATGAAATAAACTGCACTTTGGTTGAAACAAAACAGTGTGGGTGGTTTCCAAGAACACACGGAGACGTCCAATCACCACAACTTCTCTAAAAGAAGTTTATACCATGTTAGTATTGCCTTCAGATTTTCCAACAATAAATTTGTCCCTTTTAATAGCACTAATGTAGGTTAGCATTTTTTTCTTCATGTACCACTGTTCTACTTCACAAACGAATATCATAGTAAGTCGAGAACAACATTTAATGCATTTGCTTCAATTGGGTGTATCATACAAAAATGAAAATCCCAAAAATTTTATTTTTGTATAAATGTATTGCATTAAATGTGTCTTTCTGGCATCCTGTAATCTTATATGTATATAATGTATCTGTATATTACTAATTTCTCCTTCCTTTTTCAGGAATCCCTGACCACTTCCTCATTCATGATCGGCATGTCAGCAATCTCATTTGACAGCTCTGCCGTAGACCCAGCTCAATAGTTAGATCTATAGAGTGTCAGCAGGCTGTTCTGTTCTGGTCACTTGGTACATCCCCCTTCCTTACATTAAAGGGAATCCCTCCATTTATCATAAGCAGGCTTTCTAAAAACATGTGGTCATGCTGTATTTAAGCTAAAAAAAAGCTGTATTGTACTATATTATATTGAGCAGATGGAATTTAGTAGAGCTAAAAACAGGGTGGAAAAAATCTGACGTTACTCAACAGAGCATCCTCATTCAGGTTTGCTTATGGTTGCCCTACTGCAGTACCAAATCATGTATCCAACTCTGGATTAGCAAATAGACTGGGCTTGTGAAACATGTGTCAAAAGAGAGTTGTTCTTTAACAGCTATAAGCAATATGTAAAGAGGTAACACAACTTCATATTTTAGTCATAGTTTTACAATCTGTAAACCAACCTTCACAGTTCTGGTTGTTGAAGAGTGGAAAATGCATTATATCAGGTGTCCCTTTGTCATCTCCTTCAAAGACATAGCAACTTTTTGAGGGAATCTCCATTTCTTTATCTTCTATGCTTATTTTGGGAAAGGGAATTTCATTTGACTTGCAGTATTCAGCTGTGCTTTTCAGTGTCTGGATGTATAAACAAATTATCATATTAAATGATTTTATAACATTATATGAATTTGACATTATTTATGCATTTCCTAGATGAATAGTTATTTTTGGCTTATCTACCCCACTTTAACCTGTAATCCATGTACTGCACATGTATATAATAATGTTTATATACTCTGCTAGTCGGTCTTACCGTTTGTCACATGCTTATCTCCAAGTCCCTGATTTGCAGTTTTCTTCTGGCCCAGGGACTTTGTTGCATTTGTGCAGACAGAGTAAGCCAAAATGATCACGTGAACTCAGTGGCGATTTGTATCACCACCACCTACAAATTATTCACAATTGCAATAACTTTTAGCTTTTTAAATATGCAATTTAATAATTCAGGCTGTTTAGAGTAATTATGGTGTTTGGTCAAATACAATGCACAAACTGAGTCTTATTGTTACGAGCCACAGCGATTCGCGGCTCGCCCCTTCCAGCTGTGTTCCGGCTGTCATGGCAACAGCCGAGACGTTACTTCCTGTTTCCAAACAGCGCCGAAACCCGGCAACACTGCGCAGCTAGGCGCGTGCGTATAGAATAACATAGCCTGCGGGCTAATTAATCTAGTTACTATTTAATTAAGCACCCTCTGAGGGTACTTGAAGGGCAGGGCTCTGATTGGCTGCTGTCTATATTTAAAGCAGGGAGGGCTTAATCTCCCTGCCGGTTATCGCGTTCACAGCAGTCTGTGCTGTTGTTGACCTGCTGTTTGTCTCCTGACTTTCGCCAACCTTTTGTTGTGACCTTGCCTGTTTCCGTGTTGCTCTGACCTTTTGCTTGAATACTGGACTCCACTGTTTCTCTTGTGACCCTGACCTCTGTTTGGATACCGATTTTGCCTGCCTGCTATGGACCCCTGACCTCGGCCTGCCACTTATCACCCACTCCAGTCTGGGCCAGCACCTCCGGTTCCATTTGCGCTACGGCCATCATAGATGAGCTTTTACTCCACTGAGCTTAAGACTTGGGGGCATCCAAGTACCTAAAGCTTTACGGGAAAGGCTGCTGCTAAAGGTGAAGACCTCAACACTATCCGTTCTAAAAGCTCATCTTGCAGGTAGTGAGCCGTAACACTTATTAAACTGGTTTGTTCATCTCTACAGGTCAAGGATTACAGGAGTTGTCCACCTCAAGTAGAAATAGTATCCAAAGAGAACATCCGTTAAGTTTATTATTTTGTGATACATTTTCTTATATCCCTAGTTATGAGTTACTTGGACATGATATTAGAGAACATTTACCAGAAACGGATCTCCTTCACTGTAGTCATAAGACAAAATGAGATCTACTTTGCGATTGGGAGGCAACATTAACGGGTATGCAGCATTTATTTCCAGTCCAGCATCAATTAAGTATATGTACTCCTGACTGTAGATGTCATGAGGGACATTACCTGAAAAAAAAAAAATCAAAACAGAATATTAATATACATGTAAAATATAGTTGGAACAGATAAAGGTATATTTGTCAGTTTGCATATACCTGGTTTATCAGGCTTTAAAATATAGATTTAAAATTCATCTCTAAACCACACAGACAATTTACATTAAATAATGCCTCAGTAAAACCAGCAATCTCACCTACTTTCAGAACATTATGAAAAATTATCTTTTTGTCTAATGTTTCTATTTAAGTTGGATATTTTCAACAGTTTCCTCATATTCCTTATGTGAACAGGTTTTTTTTTTCCATATACTGACCCTAAAAACACTAAATGGCTCAATAAAATTTGGAAATTTCGGTAAATTATACATATTAAAAAGTCCAACTTTGCTTGTTTCTCCTGAGGAGGAATGTCATGAGCTGGATGGCTCCCTCAATGAACCTACTGTGACCATTATTATAATATGATTTAACTTGATGTTCCAATAGGCCAGGATTATGTGATTCGTATTCTAGCTGTTGTATTATTGTTATTACTTTGTGCAGTTATGGTATAACCTTGAAATAGAAAGTGAAATACATTTAAAAACATTTTGGCTTTTTTTGGACACCGCTCATGAATGAAATGAAAAAAAAAAAAAAGCAACGAACAAGACACTTACTTTTACGAGGGGCGTGGCTTGACAGCCACACTGGCCGGACGGAAAATTTGAGAGCTCTCCTCTGCACTCACAGTTATCGCCTTCCATCTGCGTTTTCCTAGCACCTATCCATGCAGTTATTGTTGCTCTTGCTGGAGCTCTCTCCCACCTCTGGTTTGAGCCCTCTATTCTGCACCGTGGCAGACCAATTCCGCCTGAGCCAGGCCTAACGGACGGAGGAGCCAGAGACTGGCGCGCCCCATGTGGAGTTCAACCGGATAGCTCTGTGCGGGAAGCCAGTGCTTCCAGAGTCCCCAAGCACCAACTCACCTCTGCAACATCCCTGCGGGACCTTGGTACCACCGCTATGGGCTCCCTGACAGCCGCTGGGGCCTCCCGCCGTCCAGCTTTCCTGGCAATGCCAAACCGGAAGTTCGCGGACCTCCGCACTTCCGGTCTTGACTGCTTACACCCCACGCCATTGTGAAGCACCCTAATTGTGGGTTCCCCTGCTTCAGCAGGATTACCACTCCTTGGACACCCTGGCACTGAGAGCGACTGCGGAGACCAAGTTTGATCCACACTGGAGTAAAAACCATACCAACACTGGGACGAATTGAGACATGTACCCAGGTACGATTTCCCCTCCTCTACAGCACATCTCTACTGTCTATCATTGGGCTGGTAACTTCACTCACCAATTTTTGCTCAAAGTAAGCCTACCTTCAGTCCCTCCTCAAGCAGTCTCCTATAACAACATCAGATAGAAGCGGAAGGCTTGTCAGAAATCACAGACTCCAGCACTCTACTCTTTATCTGATAAGATTAACACACATTTGCAATTGCTTCAACCACTTAACTTTGTTGGGCTGGGACAGCTGGATTTTAACATTGTCTTCCACTCTAATATCACTATCTGTGTGGGATTCCTGCTATCTAGTGGCGGTTTGTCAATACTGCAACCAACAAAGCATTCCTGTTTAAGTCCTCCCTGGTCTTCAGGTCTACAATAAATATGAAAAAGGGATAAAAACTTTGCTACCCATTATTGCTTGGAGCCACCCAGGACCAAGTATCCAACATGCTGAGATACCAAAGATGCCTTTTCTAACCCCCCCATGTCTGAATACTGATTTTGCACCTCTAACCCTGGCAACCTGAATACGTCTGCAACCCTCTTGTGCGACACATTGTCCCGTCTGGTCACTGTCTTACTGGTGTCGTCATAGCTCTGAAGAAACACAGAAATATTAAGCCTATACCTGCCGTGAATTATTTCAGACCTGTGACGACAAGTAAGGAAGAGAGAAATCCTACCTCGCTAGTTGCCCCACCGGTCTTAAGCTGGTTCTCCTCGGCCCCCAGAGTCTGCAGTATTCGCTTACGACTCCTGCGGTGCAACTCGACCCTAATGCTCCCCTAACAGTTGGTGCTATGCAATTGATGATCTCTAAACAAAATGCAGCGCTCACCAATGCCATGAAAGTGTCCATATGGGAACTCAGAGAACAAATTCAGGAGATAGGAGATCGTACTAATCAACTAGAACAAAATATGAGTGACCGTGTACCCTCCCACAATGATCTGAGAAAAGCACATGATACCCTACGTCAGGAACTAGACTCTCTACCGGACAAGATGGCAGACATAAAGGATAATTCTAGACGTAATAATGTGAAGATCAGGGGGGTCCCAGAAACAGTCTCAAATGCAGATCTCTAACCGTATGTTCTGGCAATATTTCGGAGGCTATTACCCTCGGCTTCGGAGCAAGATCTACTTATTGATAGAATTCATAGGTTTCCAAAACCCCGGTCCTATGTGGGATCCTCGTCTAGAGACACACTTCTCCGCATGCAATTTTTCCATATGAAAGAACGTCTCGAGAGCAGCCAGGGAGGCGGACAACACAGAGGTCCTTGTCGATATCCAAGTGTTCCCAGACTTCTCTGCAGCGACTATTACCAAAAGGAGATCCTTCCAGGCTGTAACCACAGATTTGGGGATTTCCTGTCAAGCTCATCATACAGAGGAATAACTCTACCCATGTAATCACCTCACCTGAAGAAGGCGCCCAGCTATTAAAAGGATGGGACATCACTTGCCCATCTGGCCCTGCGCACACTCGGTCCCGCGTTCCTACTTTGGAATAGACTGTGGATTAGCCCTGACTTTGTGACTCCCGAGATAGTATCCTCTCTTGCTGTTCTTTCTTTTCCTTTCATGTGCTCCATAGCCCATGATAGTGTGGCTACCGATGTGGCCTATATTTTTACCTAAGTTCACTCGTTTAAGAGCTTGTCAACCCGTTCCGGGAGACATGCCCGTTAACGCTCAGGTACTGTTTGTTATAATTTGGGACCCTCTTCCTGTACGAGAAGGGACAATACTACCCTCAGCTTTAGCCTAGTCCTTAGTCTTGTGGAGTTGGTTACCCCTCATGAGGTAACTGAAGGGCCACACTTGATTTGATTACTTCTGACGCTCCCTGCTCTTCCTTTCGGCCCCGAGTACCTGGAGTGCTCCCCAGAGGATACAGTGGGCTATATTGTGAATTCATTAACCATCATAACTTGGATGCATCATTTCAAACCTTCCCTATACCCTGTATTATCTTACATTGCTTACATAACATAACTAAAATAATGACACAGATACTGAAATACGTAGCAAAATTAGGTCACAGTTTATTTAAATGACTTGGTGGCAGAGACAGTGCACTGCGAGACAGCTAACGACTGATAGCTGAACCAAGTGTGAACATGGTAGGCTAAGGGTTCCCTCACACAAAAAGGACCAAGAGTCACTTTACCTCGAAGGGGGCAGTGATGTGTGGCCAATCAGCAATAGCGCCATATTCATCAGCCGCTGCCCGCATTGCCCTTCCTACCACTGCTGGCATTAGGGAACCGACAGCCCGCCAACCTCAGACCTAAGGAAAAACCCCAATAAACTATAAATGGTCTTTATGAAAATTTCAACGGCCTCTGGAGCTAAATATACCCCATCCTTTACGATACAAATGGACCTGATCTACAGATATCCACCCGTGTTCTATACTGAAACCATCTAGCGAGACCACAATCTTTCTCACTGTCCGATTAACCTTTTTAACTAGGTTACCCATAATCTTCAGGGGAATGTTTATACTCCAACTCAGACGGGGAATTAATGCGGACCAAACTACCACCGTGGTCGGCCATTTATTTCTCATGACATTCAGGTCTTGATGGATGTTAATAATCAAATCTAGAGATTTCCCCTGCCCCAGGTCGTTTCACCCCACGTGAATAACCAATGCATCCGGCGGACTCCACTGCCTGATTAGTTCCGTTAGCCAGGGAAGAAGATTGCGCCAACAAAGCCCTCTTTTTCCCTAATCAATAAATTTCCACGGGCGCAGGGAATTCAGACTTGTCGTGTTTGGCCGCCCAGAACACGTACAAATGTACAACAATCCAAATGGATTTTATTTTTCTCAGGACACCTGCGAAACAAATTACTTCCTATCAGGATTCTGTCTGGTTGAGGTGATGTATTTGAAAACAACATTTGGTTAACTGTGTCACCTGTTATGATTCAGCAAAGCAGAGTAGAAAAGTAGAAGTAGTAAAGGGAGGCCACCCATGTCAAGGTAAAAACCTGAAAACCCCGGAGGCACACCACTAATCAGGCCTTGATCCATGGAGAAAACAGGAAAAATCCCTTCACGTCCTTACGTAAAAGCGACAAGCGGTGAAGCCATGGGTGACCAAAGAAGAGAGAGTGTAGAGAAGTACGAAAGAGTGTAAAGCAAAGAAGACACAAACATAAAAGTTAAACATTAAGCCTAATATATTTCTTTTATATGTAGCAGATTTCCATCGGCCTAGTGTCTTAATCTCCGCTACCGAAGAACCTGCCAATGCAGCGGAGATTACTGTGTCTATGCGGAAAGAATATGTACGGTAAAGCGAGGTGTCCAAACCTAAGAATGTCAGCGACTTCTTGAATACGGCCTTAAACTGATACCTAGTTAAAGGGAAACCATTCTGATGAACTTTAAACAATGCAACGTTCCTGGGTCTAATCTTAGTGTACTATGCTGCTATTGTAATGGGGCAACTTTCCACATTCTTTTGCGCCTGCAATTGAATCAAACAACCTTTACCCGCCTGATCGGTTTCGGACCTGCTAATTTTACATAACAACTAGAGATGCTCACTGACCCCCGTGTTTTGGTTTTGGATCTGGATTACCGTCGTGTTTTGGTTTTGGTTTTGCCAAACCGCCCTTGCGAGTTTTGGTTTTGGTTTTGTTTTGCAATTTTGTTTAAAAATCAATGTTTTTGGGCATAAAATAACCAAATTTAGTGCTCCACCTGTTTCTTGGATAAGTAATGTAATTGTAAAGCTAATAAATGATCAAAAAAACAGTTTAATTCCTGGTAGGCCGTCATTAATTCTACACACAAACCAGATGGTCTTCCTCTTCATCTATGCATATTTGCAAAGCAGCCATCGTATTTGGGTGTATATTACACCCTACACTTATAGTTAAATATGTAAAAAAAATGGACAAAGGCAGTTTTTTTCTGTCTCTGTAGGCCCCCCTCCACTTGTAGAAAATACCAAAAAATTCAGCCGTTATAGACTGTACAATATTAATTCAAAATGGACAAAGCCAGTTTGGGGTCAGTCGGTGTATGACACCCTAACCTTAATGAGAAATTGCCAAAACAGCAGCCTTTCAAGACGGTACGTGATATAGAAATGCCCCAAGTCCCTTTCCTCTTTGGGGATAGGCTGCACCCTACACTTAAATAGAAAGATTTAAAAACATGTTATCCTCACCCTCACCAGTGTGTACGTCAACATCACAGACTATCAATTCATCGCCACTTGAATCCGCCATTAGAGAACAGTCAGTGCTTGGATGTCTTTGATGGTGAAGGCCTTCCACATGGAAGTTGTAGTTAATTTTATAAACATAATTTTCTCCACATTTTTGGGAAGGAATCTTCTACGGCAATCACTGACTAAGTTCCCTGCTGTGCTGAACACTCGTTCAGAGTACACACTGGAGGGTGGGCAGCTTAGGTATTGCAAAGCAAGTTTGTACATGGGTTTCCAAATGGCCTGCTTTTCTTCCCAGTAAGGAAAGGGACTGTCTGACATTTCCATATCAACTACCTCTTGAAAGTAATCCTCCACCATCCTTTGCATGTTTATACTCGTATTGGATGGAGTTATGGGCAAGGTCACACATTTTTTTGAAAAATCCTTCAAACCAGCCCAGGGGGTAAATGAATTAACCTCCGGATTCTTGAACTCCCGCGAGTTCGGCGTCTTCAGCGCTTAAATTTAAAGCAGCGCTGCCTTGTAAAGGGAAGTTTCCCCTTTACAAGGCAGCGCCGCTTTACATTTAAGCCCTGAATACGCCGAACTCGCGGGAGTTCAAGAATCCGGAGGTTAATACATTTACCCCCAGATGTTAAACTGTTCTGGTCTGCCCCCTGCGTCTTCCCTGCTTCTTTTTGGAAAATTTTATTTTTTACGAGCAGCAGCTGCTTGAGAAACTGAAGGAGAACATGTCGGCAAGCCAAGGCCCAGTTCAGCGGACAACTTGCTGAGCAATAGCTCCTTGCAAAAGTTCACATATCGCTCATTTTCAAGCAAAGACTCAATGTAGGTCTTAAACCTTGGATCAAGCACAGTGGCCAAAACGTACTGATCTGAGTTCAAGATCTTAATAACTCGAGGATCATTGTGAAGCGAATTAAGTACTTGATCTACAAGGCCAACATACTTTGCGGAATTGCTTGCTTTCATCGCCTCCTTCAGTTTCTCAAGCTGCTTTTCCAATAGTCTAATTTAAGGAATGACTTGGCTCAAACTAGCAGAGTCTGCACTCACTTCACACGTCACAACTTCAAATGGTTTCAGCACCTTGCACAGCACTGAAAGGATTCCCCACTGTGCAAGACTGAAATACATCCCCCCTCCTTTCCCAATGTCATGGCTTGTGCAATACGCTTGGATGGCTTTGCGCTGTTCCTCCATCCTCTGAAGCATGTATAGGGTGGAATTCATGCTAGTTACCACCTCTTGCTTAAGTTGGTGGCAGGGCAAGTTAAACTGTTCTTGGAGCTGCTGCAATCTCCTACATGCTGTGGCAGAATGCCTGAAATTTTACGGACCACCGAAAGCATCTCCTGCACCTCACGGTTATTTCTTAGGAAGTTCTGCACCACCAAGTTCATGGTGTGAGCAAAACAGGGAATGTGGTGAAATTCACCCAGCTGTAATGCTCGCACTATATTGTTGGCGTTATCAGAAATGACATATCCTGGGGAGAGTCCAAGAGGTACAAGCCATGTATCAATCACATCTCTCAGTTTGCGTAACAAATTGTCAGCTGTATGCCTGTTAGTGAAGCCAGTGATACAAAGAGTGGCCTGCCTTTGACAAATGTTACGTAGTGGTGTACATGCTGCTGCTGTTCCTGCTGGTGAAGGTGAATAACCAACCCAGTGGGCTGTCACAGTCATATAGTCTTTGGTTTGCCCACTTCCACTTGTCCACATATCTGTGGTTGAGTGGACAGTGGGCAGAAGGACATTTGTACACACTTTTTGGTATAGTTGTGGAATAGCTTTACGGGAAAAATGGTGTCGCGATGGAATTCTGTATCACGGACACAAAACCTCAATTAAGTGTGAAAAACCAGCTGCATTTATTGTGGATATTGGACGCAGATCTAACACTAACATGGCAGCCATGGCGTCTGTGATTCGATTGGTGACTGCTGTCATATTTGCTTCCCCTAGCAAATGATTGTTTCACAGTTAATTGTTGAAATGTAGGACTGCTCTTTTTCTTGGCCTTCCTCTGGGCTGACGATTCACCCCCAACAGCAGCAGCAGTGGGACTAACGCTTTCTTCAGAGGAATAAATTATAGTGCAGGAGTCATCCAGCCTTACTAAGTGGGATGCAGGGCTAACTCCGAGCGCTACTGAGGATATTGATGAGAATGGTGTTGTGGGTGTGTTTTGTAGCCGTCGAGATGTCGGTGACCGAAGGGTCCTAACTGATGGAGTGCTTGTAATTTTTTTGGAAGAACTTTCAGCTTTTCCCCAACACTTTGCCATGAACTCTCGTCAAATGGCGTAACATAGACGAGGTTCCAAGATGGTTAAGGTCCCTCCCTTGACTGACTGTGGCTTGACATACACTACAAATGGCTATACAATTGTTGTCTGGATTTGGGTAGAAATAATTCCACACATAAGAAGTGGATTTTTTTGTTTTATGCCCAGGCATGACAATGACTTTTTTCTTGTCACGTGCCAGAACTGTTGCCACTGGTGCAGGACTTACACAAACAACCTCATCCTCATCAACATCCCCATTAGCGCCCTCGTCGCCTACACAAATCTCCCCCTCATCCTCTTCTAATTCTAAAGTGGCATCCTCAATTTGTGCATCACCGGCTACACTCGGGCTGTGCAGGCAAACATCAGCAGAACTGCTGAAAGGGCCCTTCTTTATGGGTACACTAACAGAATGCTCACAATTAAACATACCACTGGTGGATGGACTCTCCACAGGGATTGGTGTCATTTCTGATTCACAGCATACATTCTCCTCTAATGCCTTACTGTTTTCTTGCAGCTTGGCTTTGACGCGCAACAGTAGTTGTGCACCACTTTTAGACTCTAAATTACTTGGTCTTGCTTGGTCACGAGTAACCGTACAAGGCGGCGGCTCAGTAACATTTTTTGATCTGCCACTAATAGAGAAAGGCGAAGGCCTCATTCTTTTTTTGCCACTGCGTGATTAGAATGGCATGTTGGCAATTTTTTTTTTTTTTTAAATCGACAATTAACTTTTCCTCAGTTACACTTCTTTTTCGCTTCAACGCGGTAATTTTTTTTTGGTGTGTGTTTTTTTCCCTGATTTAAAAAGACTATGTACTTTTACATCGCCTTTTCCAGACGACGTACTGGGAACTCCACCATCAGGACTGGTGACAGAACCTGGTTGCTGATTCTGCTCATATGTGGACTGCTTTAAATCCATTTTAATTAGATTGTATTAGATAGATACTGCTGACAAATATGAATTTTTTTTGACGGCCAGAAAAATTACTGTTTCACACTGGGGAATATGGGACACCCCAAAGCACTTGCAGTGCAAAACATTGAAAAATAAGCCTCCTCTATTCCTGCTCTAACAATTGCTAATAGGATTTGAATTAATAATAAAATTGAATAGATTTGAAATGAAAGAATAATAGAAAGAATAAGGTGTACAATTATTGCTCTGTCCTGCTCGGCTCGGTACTCGGATAGGCGAAATTCGGATGGATTCGGATCTCGGGGAACCAAGCTCGCCCATCTCTAATAATAACCGATTTCTTTGGACTATCGTGTGTTGCGCCAGCAGACCCGACAAAAATCGTGCTCTGGAATACGCTACCAACTCTGACACTCTAAATGCTCCTAAAAATGCTAAATAGAATGCTGTTCGAAACAGTAGTAACTCATAATTATCATGGGTAACAGAAATCAGGGCCCGCATTAAACATCACTAAATCTACCAGCCTCCTGGTGTCCGGTGGTATGGGCCTATCCTTAGCCCACCCCTTCAAAGCTTTAGAAATTAGAAAACTTTTTGTAACATCGTGGGTACCTTGCAACCGAGACATAAACGATATACCTGCCAGGGTAGCAGCCATAGCTGTCTTTGATGACCCTCCTCTGTGTCGCTCCCACATGAACGCTGACATTGCCTCTCCTTGACCTGACCCTGGAGTCTTCCTAGACTCCAGGAAATGGGACCAATCTAGCTATGCCTTCAAGTAGGCTCGTCTCGTGGGTTCCACCAACGATCGTTCGGTCAGTCCTTTTATGCCAGCTTGATGGAGCTAATGCCCTAAACCTACGCCACTGAAAACGAGACAACGCCATTCTCAATCCCGGGTACGTGCCTTGCCCTGAACGTGATATCATGTTCGAGACAACGAAGCATCAGATGTCGTAACAAGGATATGGCATGTTGGGACGATGCGCTCTGCTTATTGATCGATTGAACAACACCCAGATTGTCGCACCAGAAAATGATATGGCAGCCCCCCAAACGTGATGCCCAAAGCTCAAGGGAAACAACGATCGGAAACAGTTCTAAAACGAATAAGTTGTGTACTAAACCTGATCGCCGCCATGAGTCCGGCCAGTAAGAGGCACACCACTCCCCGTTGAGGTAAGCCCCGAGTCCCTGTCCTCCCAATGCATCCGTGTACAAGTCGAATTGTTTGTTAGCCATAGGAGGGGTCGGCCATATTCTCTTACCGTCGAAATCCGAAGGAATTTCAACCAAATAAGCAAGTCTCCCCTTATCTCCCGTGATAAACAAATGGTGGCGTGTGGATTCACTTTCCCTGCCGTGGCCCTTTGGAGTTTCTGGCAAAAAACCTGCCCCATAGAGATGATCCAACAAGCAAAGCGGGGCAGCACGGTGGCTAAGTGGTTAGCACTTCTGCCTTACAGCACTGGGGTCATGAGTTCAATTCCCAACCATGGTCTTATCTGTGTGGAGTTTGTATGTTCTCCCCGTGTTTGCGTGGGTTTCATCCGGGTGCTCTGGTTTCCTCCCACACTCCGAAAACATACTGGTAGGTTAATTGGCTGCTAACAAATTGACCCTAATCTCTCTCTCTGTCTGTGTATGTGTGTGTGTTTGTGTGTGTGTTAGGGAATTTAGGCTTAGCCCCAATGGGGCAGGGACTGATGTGAGTGAGTTCTCTGTACAGCGCTGCAGAATTAGTGGCACTATATAAATAAATGGTGATGATGAAAGTTAAAACAGGCACAACAGGAACTTTACCTTGTGAAGCTGTCGCCCGATTAGACTGGAAAACGGCAATTGCTTCAATCATCATTGTAATTTTGTCGTCTGGCAGACGACAACAACCTGCCTGTGTCAATTTCGATCTCTAAAAATGACAACTTATGCGTTGGGCCCTCCGTCTTATCATGGGCTATAGGAACACCCAAAACCGTAAACAAGTCTTGCGCTGATGACAAAATATGTTCTTACACTGTGGGGATCCTGCCTTGCCTATTATCAAGAAGTTGTCAAGGTAATGCGCTATTCCTTTGTGTCCCGTCCCTGCTTGAATGCACCAATGTAGAAACGAACTGAACCTCTCAATATATGCGCAGGAGATATCACAACCCATGGTTAGACACCGATCTATGTAAAACCCCTCTTGGTAACGAAAGCCCATGAACTTAAAAGAGTTAAGTTAAAGCGGAAGCAATCGGAATGCCGCTTGGATGTCTAGCTTAGCTAATTACGAGCCCCGCATATACTCTTGTACTAGCAAGAGGGAGGATTCAAATGCTTGGTAGGCCACTAAGCTATGAGAGGGGGTCTATGCCATCGTTCACTGATCCGCTGGCCAGGTAAGATAAGTGTTGTGTCAAACGAAACTTGCCGGGCGTTTTCTTGGGAACTACCCCAATAGGAGATACCACTAAATTGTTCAAGGGGAGCTTGAACAAAAGGGCCCATCATGCGGTACAATTTAATCTCTTTCGCAATTTTGTCGGCCAATGCCTCAGGAAAGATATCTGTGGATTCTAAATTTCGAGGAATCGGGGGCCTCAAAGTAACCTGAACTGGGATATGAAAGCCATAATGGAAGCCATTTGTCAAGAAGGAAGCCAATTCTAAATCCAGGGTAAGGCTAAGCCATCGATTCAGTGCCACTTGGTTAATTGGAGAGGGAGTTTTGCTGCTTAGCTACCACCTGGCTACCTCTTCCTCTGCCCCCCTGCATGAGAGGCCCTGGGACATTCTGTGACTGGGTCAGAATCCCGGCACTCGGAGGACACGGGTCTATATTTACACTCTGCTCCTCGCGAGCTAAAGCCTGTATTGAAAGCGTAGCATCTATTCTTTTGGGGCGGGAGGTGCTGATGCCCTCCCTCCTGCCTGAAATCGATTTTGTTCAACCGCTATGTTAGGGTGACTACTGGGGCGCATCAGCTCCATCCAGGTGTCAATATCCTTATGACCAAGGGAGATACTAGAACGGCCACTCATTTTACATCTAAACATGTCTTCATATGCTCTCCATATGTGGCTCTCGACCTTGATGAACATGTCGTTGATCATGAACAAGTACCGCTAAACATTGATACTTTCTGCTGGTCTATACTCCATGTAGATAGCCGCGAATATACAGTACCATTTAAGCCAATTGGGGAAGAATCTGTATGCTTCCTTACCTATACCATTCCTACCACGTGCTTCGCCCAGGTTCTTTTTGCCTGATATAATCGTAAACATATCAACAAAGATACCCCTCCTAATTTTGTCCCTCACACTGGGTCTCACTCCAAAAGTGATAGCCTGATTCTCACATTGCTCCATATTGCCCTCTTGCTCTCCAATCTGGGGTCCCAATACTAAACTATCTTTTGAAGTAGGCTTATCGATTGTGTCTGCAATAACTAACAATTTACGCGGGCCTGGCTCTGCATCCGATGACTCGTCACTAGTGGTGTCAACGGGGGGCATTTATTATTATTATTAATATTTATTTATAAGGCGCCACAAGACATCCGCAGCGCCGTACAGAGACAAACAAAATCACAATACAATGGGAGACAGCACAGTACAGAAAACACAGCAACTCAGTACGCTCAATGCACAGCTAGAGAGGGCGGGGAAGGGGGAGGGAGGATCCGCAAACGACGGGGGCCCAAGAAGGAGGGCGCGGAAGACAGGGAGACCCACAGGGGGGAGGAGGGAGAGAGAGTGGATGTGGGGTGGAGGACCTTTGAGGAGGAGGGCTAAGTAGCTGGAGAGCAGAGTTAGAAGTGGTGGAAACAGGAGGAGAGATGGCCCTGCTCAGAGGAGCATACAATCTAAGGGGAGGGATGGACAGACAGAGAGACGCAGGGGATGTCATGCAGTGTAGAGTGTGAAACATTTAAAGCCATCTCACCCGCAGCGTTGTTCCCCGCTGGTTCCATCTCGGCTCCTGGGTTGGCTTGAGGCAGTACCGCTTGCTCTTTGTTGCTGTCCCCTGGTGTCACCTCGCCCAAACCATGTGGAACCCGACTCTCCCCTTCTTCCGCGGACTGCATCTGCGGTGCTGAAACAGACATGTTAACATCCTTGGCCATCACATTAACAGCATCACCTGAGGTAAGCTGACTAGCCGCACGGAAAAACACTAACTCAGGGCTGGTTGCGCAGGAAACAAAAATCTGATCCGTACCTACAGCATGTCCCTGGTCGTGCCTGTAAACTCGTGGCCACTATTCCTGAAACAAGGGGATGGGTACAGAGTATGGGTCAAAGCGAACACGGAAAACTTCTTCGCTCTTGAACGAATGTTGATGGCCTGGGCTCCTATGGGGACTGCGGGAATCCATTGCAAAGGGACTGGCTGAATCAACCCATTCTGTGGGCCGCATAACAGGAGGCTGTGAGTTGGCCACCCTGTCTAGCCCCCGGTACCCTCTAGTATCGATTGCTCTGGGAGAAGGGGGGTGGGGGCTAAGATGACCCGTAAACCCAAATTGACTATATGGCTGCAAACTCATAAGGGGAACAGGTCCGCTCCGGCGTGGGGTGTTAGTAACAGTATACCCCTGCTCTGCCTGCCAAATTTGTTTTTGGGCCCGCCTCCAACTAAGTGCGGTATAGGGCTTTCCTCGCTAGGGGGGGGGAGGGGGGCGGGTCATTACAAAAATCGGGCACACCAGTCAGATCCCCTTGAATTGCTTGGCAGGAAAGGGCTTAGCGGAAAAAATAATTGTTGAAAGACGGGCCATGGCTCAAGACCACTGCCTTGAATTCTTGCTGGCAAAGGGGGGGTTAATTGCAAGTCTAACCTACCAGCAAATCCTGAAAAAGTCTGCCACCTAGTGGCGAAACCTCTAACATGTTATTCAAAGAAGTGCCACTAGGGGGAGTGCTGACGGTGAAACCTTAACTGTTCCTTGACTGAGAGCTGCCTAAAGAACCCGGGCCTCTATTACCTGCCGTCCCTGCTGCTCGGCCTGCCACAGAAGGGGCCCTGGACTTCTTCAGACTCCTGGATGCCGCCCTGGATATGGAACAGCGCCCACCGCCCACCTGAGACTGCGAACAGTAGGGGAGACAGACCTGCCATCACCACCCCTGGCTCTGGATGAGGGACCCGCGCCAGCATCGGACTCTGACGCGGCTAGTACCCCTGGAGGGGGGAGTGCCTGGTTCATTCAGCCCTTGCTGCGCTGCTGGCAGGGAGCCATCATGGCCAACGGGGGAGAGAAGGGGAGATGGGGAGCATCGCAGACGGAGGTGGAGGACGGCATTCCTCTTTTGCCGGGGCATGCTGCAGTCTTAGCCAAGCTGAACAGGGGGGGTGGGGGCTGAGAGGGAAAACGAGGGAGCGCTCCTGACCCCACAAAAAAATTGGATGCAAGCGGGGGTAGAGGGGGAAATTTTCCGGAGAGGAGAGAGTGCAGGTAACAGGGTATAGGCACCCAGGGTCAAGCTATGGGGACACACACAGATTATTGTCGCCCAAAACCAACACCCAGAGCCCTGTTAATAGGCAAGACTTAAATGTATAAGAACAATCTGATACAAATCCTTCTTCCATTGTCCAGGATCTCGTGAAGCAGACTGAACTGGATTCTTTCCAAGGGGATATATAAGAGTTGACCAGCCCTCCCACTTTTACTCCTATTGGTTGGCCTGATCCCAGGATAATTTAACCCTCAATGGTAAGTGCAGGCTATTGAAAAAACACAGAAGTATGCTGCTTAAGTGCGTTCGTCTTTAGAGACTCTTTTCATTTTGCTCCCTGCGATGTTTGGTTATATGCTTGTGCACAGGGGTTGGGCACCTGGTGGGTGGTGCAATGGGGCCCGCACGCCCTTAGTGGTGGCGTGTGCTCTTGTCATGCCCCCTTCCTGGCGTCCCAACTTGAGAAGTGTTGCGGGCCTCCTTGATGTCCCGCACTCCATAATCTGTTGCATGTGTTAGCCGTTTGGTAATGATCTGTTTATATTTTTATTACCACATGAAGTTTTGTACAATGATCTGTTCTCCGAGTTCTGATATACAATTCTAGGTTTGGTTAAAGCTTCGAGCCCTTTTACGAGATTTATGACACGATCACTTTTTCTAAATACATGGGGCCCCAATCATATGATGTTTATATACTCTTTGCATTTTTTATTATATGCATAATTTTTTTTATGTACTTTTTTCTCTCAGGTTGCCTTTCCTCTCTACTTGATATATGCTACACCTTAATATGTTTTATTGGTTCTAATGTCCCTCAGACATCGGTGGGGCTTGCTCCCTATGCAAGAACCACGCTCCAAAACTCTACCTACTTTGCCAATTTTTCCCCTAGGCGGCAAATACATTAACCCACGTTTTGGGTTACCCTTCTCTCTCCCCCTTTCCTCCTTCTCTTGCCCTCTTAATGTTATGGCTCATCAACCCCCAGCAGCAGACAAGCTCAATCTGACTTGTCAGCTTCCTCCATTATCGCATGTCTCTGACACAACATCCCCTATAAATTTGCAGATGTCAACCCTGCACACCGCTTACCCCAGCGCCGATGGTCAAGTTCCTTTCCTTAAATGTTCAGGGTCTTAACTCCCCGAATAAGAGACGGCTGGCCCTTAACTCTAATTATAAAGCCAATGTAGTGGCGCTCCAGGAGACCCATTTTGTGTCTGGGGGCCCCCTATCCTACGAGACCGCCACTATCCCATCTGCTATACAGTCAATGGTCCCCTTAAGCGTAATGAGGTAGCCATCTTATTCAGCTCCAACACCACATTTGTTCTCTCATATAAACATGAAAATAAGCAAGGCAAATTCTTAATTTTAACTGGCCTCCTGGAAGATAGGGTGGTTACAATTGTTTCCCTGTATGCTTCTAATTTCAGGCAGATTCCTTTCCTTAAGGCAGTTCTCCGAGAGGTTGCGAAGATTAGAAAGGGTAGCATGATTTTGCTAGGAGATTTTAATCTCGTTTTAGATCCCTGACTAGATAAGACATACCCACCAGGCCCACACCTAGCCCAAACACCATTGACCCATCTTTATCTTTCCGCAAGCTGATTGCTGAATATGACCTTTATGATGCTTGGCAAGTTTTTGCTCCAGCCACAAAAGACTACACATTCTTTTCACATGTTCATAACACCTATTCTCGTACTGACATGATACTCACTAATAAATGGTCTCTCCAACACTCCAAAACTGTCTCCATCCTCCCAATCACCTGGTCCGATCATGCCCCTCTACTTTGGGTGTGGTCCTTCTCTGCCCGAACCACTCCACCTAGGCCGTGGTACCTTTCTAACTATCTACTCACAACCCTGGAGAGTAAATTAGCTCTTCAGGAAGCCCTTACTCTTTACATGAACACCAACAAAACAGAAAACACCTCTATTTTTACCTACTGGTGCACTCAAGGCAGTATTGCGGGGGACAGTGCTACAAGTAGGCACTAGAATGAAAAGGGCAAATACATTGTTCCAATGGCAGCTTGAATCCAAGCTTTCCAAATTGGAGACTTGCAATAAAGCATCTCCCTCGCCGGCACTGAAACTAGAGCGGACCCAAGTTAAGCAACAACTTAAAAAAAAATTTTTGGCCCGTACCCAGTCGGCACTCTCCCGCCTCCGACATAAATTCTACACCACAAGTAATAAGGCAGGAAGAATGTTGGCTAGGAAGCTTAGGGGACAATAGGACAGAAACAGGATCCGGCATCTTTCCAATTCTGAGGGTTTAGAGATCTTGAACCCTCGTGATATAGCCAATCTATTTGCCAAGTATTTTGAGGGCCTTTATAACCTTAAATATGACTGACAATCTGCAACACACTCCTACCCTTATCAAAGACTTCCTACAGCAACTTAGTGTCCCGTCATTAAATGCGAATGCCATACATTCCCTAAGCACCCCATGGACCCCGCCGGAAGTCTTTGCAGTGATAAAAAAAGTACCGAAATGTAAGGCCCCTGGGCCAGTTGGATACATCAATGATTTCTATACCACCTTTGGTAAAGATATTGTTCCTATATTGGTTGATCTATATAATATTGCTACTGACTGTGGTCGGTTCCCGGAGGAGATGTTAGAAGCCCAATTAGTGACGATTCCGAAACCTGGCAAAGACGCAGCTGACTGTCGTAATTATAGGCCGATCGCTCTTCTTAATACGGACCTAAAGATCTTTGCTAAGTTGATCGCCAATAGGCTTGGCCCTCTGATACCTGGCCTAGCCCTCCCTGATCAGGTGGGCTTCGTCACAAGGCGCCAGGCCTCTGACAACACAAGAAGAGTCTTGGATGTTGTGGAGTATATTTCTAGGTCTCGAGATGAGCTGTTGATGCTCTCACTGGACGCAGAGAACGCATTCGACAGACTCCACTGGGGGATATATGCGACAGGTCTTTCTGAAATTTGCCTTTACTGGTATTTTGAAGGCGATTATGGCATCATATGATGGCCCTTCTGCCAAAGTGTTCAGCAATGGGTTCCTCTCTGATGAATTTGCCATATCTAATGGTACTAGGCAGGGTTGCTCTTTATCCCCCCTCATTTATATATTGGCCATTGAACCTTTGGCTGAACGGATAACTCGCTCAGATGCCTACAAGGGTTTTAGTTTCCTGGGGAACCAATCACGGTCTTTGTCTGTTTGCTGATGATGTGCTGTTTCTTTTGTCTAGTCCGGAATGAATATAGTCGTGTGTCCTATTATAAATTAAATACTACGAAAACGAAAGCTCTCCTCCTTAATCTCCCTCTAGACTCCTCGATGCGTCTGAGGGCTCGATTTAAATATACACGTGGAAGGAACACTCACTCTCCTACCTTGGGATCCACATCCCGGCCAACATTTCTGATGTATTTGATCTAAAATTACCCGCCTTTGATGGTCCAGCTCACTAAATTATCAACTACTTGGATGGGCTATGAGGTCTCCTGGCTGGGCAGAGTGGCAGCGTTAAAAATGATGCTGCTCCCCAAACTCATGTATATTTTTAGAACAATCCTATATCTGCTACCTAAGAAATATCTAGATGCGCTGCACTCCCTTATGATTAAGTACATTTAGAGGGGTAAGCCCTCACGTTTGTCATTTACTCAAATGGCTTTGCCCAGAAGGCAAGGTGGGCTTGTGTTACCCAACCTAGTAAAATATCAAGAGGCATTGTCTCAGATGCGAGATTGGGCCTTTTCGGCTAGACACAAACCCTGGGTGGACCTGGAGCATGCCTTTTACCCCTCATTTCCTATAGCTAAACTAATCTGGCTCCCTTTCCCTCTGAGACCTCAACCCCCCAGCCCCCTTCCTCTATCCGTGACACTCTTAAAGTTTGGGATAGGACAGTGGGATTCTCTCCAGACTTTGTACACCCCATCAGTAATATCTCCCTCTCTAGTGTCGCTTCACTTATTCCCGACCTTGATCTCTCTAATTGGATCTCTGAGAGTTTTTGCTACTTGGCACATTTGTTTGGTGTGGAGGGTCTTTGCTCCTTTGCACAGCTGCAAGATAGCTTTGACCTTCCCTCCAGAGATTTTTATAAGCACCTGCGGCATTGGATCACTGACCTTCTGCGCAGTACTTGTCCGGTGAACCCTCCTCCACATCTGCTCTATTCTAAATTTATTAGAGGTAATAATAAAGTATCACATTTTGGTACACCTACCGCTTCACACTCGCTGCTAGGAGTAATCATACTTCCCAAACAAAATGGGAATCCGATTTAGATTTATCTCTTTCTCCGACTCAATGGGACCACATTTATAATAATTTATCTAAAATCTCTAAATGCACAAACTACCTGGAAATGTTTATGAAGCTCCTATATAGGACTTACTTAACCCCTGACCGCCTACATAAAATATGGCCCTCTCACTCACAGCTTTGCTGGCGTGGTTGTGGGGAGGTTGGAGTTATCTTCCATGTGTTTTGGTCCTGCCCAATAATTCAGCCGATATGGATTGAAGTTTTCCAACTCGCAGAAAGAATCACGACGGTAAAATTATCCCCGTCTCCACTCATTGCCCTTTCCGAACTATTCCTAGAAAAGCTACCGAAATATCAGATACGTATGGGGTCATATCATGATCGCTGTTAGCGCGGCCATTGCACAGCAGTGGAAACAAGCCTCCCCTCCCCCCATTAAAATTGTAGCTAAAATCCATTTCAGTTACGAGATGGAGACGCAAGAGGTCCCTTATTCCATGGCCCCATCCTCACCCATAGTTAAGAGGTTGACTTGGCACGAGTTTGTTACGGAGGGTGAGGGGGTTAGGATGCTTGGCCCTCCATATAGGTTGCTTACTGCTATCCTGGACCCTCATGTACAGTCTACCCAAGCCCCATCATAAGACATGCAACAGTTCAGCCCTAGAGTATGTAATGTACTTATCTGCCGGAAGTTTGACTGATTTATTAATCTTTATCTGCTAATGCCATTTACAATTCTGATTATATATAGCTTGTGTTGTGTCTGCTCCCCACTATGTACCCCTTTCCACTCCCCTCCTTTTTCTGTACCCCTTCCCTTACCATTTAAATACCTCAATAAAAATAAATCTGTTGAAAAAAAAACAAAAAAAAACTCACTTTTACATTCATAGAGGAAGTTATTTGTTGTTCCCCATTTCCATTCAATTAAAGATTTCAAGATGTGGAAAATCACTTTCACCATTTCACAAGAACCTACAAAAAAATCGGAGCAAATAAGAGAATGATTAGGAACAAAAGGTTCACAATTATTTTATCAAGATCAGCAGACATTTTTTAAGCAAACAGATTTAAAAAGATGGTGTTATTTATAGTTGTTATTTATTTTTCAAAGGACAATACATAATGGTTAAATATATATAACAATGGGATTAGGAATCTATTGACCTGCATACCAGATTTGGCAAAATCCATGCTTGCTGTCACTTTATCATCAAAGTTTTTTTCCATGGTATCTGGATAATGTGAACAGTAATATAAATATCAGTCTCACATACACTACAGTATACTATGACAAAAAAAGGAGATTTTACAGGACAGTAAATGTGACATTTAAAAAACAAAAACAGTCTATGGAGTCATCAAAATGGGCATTTTAAATATCTTATATATAAAAATCATTGGACTGTTTGTCTGTCCAGTTATGCATTCAAACACCCTTGCACTGATTGGGATGAAACAAATGCAAGGCAGTCAGTCCAATTGGATTCTGGCCAGATGTTAGGGCAGGTCTGTCCAACCTGCAGCCCTCCAGGTGTTGCGAAACTACAAGTCCCAGCATGCCCTTCCAGCTATCAACTGGTTGTCTACCAGCAAAGCATGCTGGGGCTTGTAGTTTCACAACATCTGGAGGGCCGCAGGTTTGACAGGCCTGTTTTAGGGGGTTAGGGACCTTCTTTTGGTGTACACTGGGCAGATTTTTAATCCGGGTAGCCTTTCCTGAGCCTTCCACTGGATGGATTTGGATGACATTTAATATAAAAACATGGGTGTATTAGAAGAGCTGCTAACCTGCTAATCTGTTTTAAAAGGTTGACAGTTACAGCCAACTCATTGATAACTTGAAGATTTAAACCTGGGCAATGCTGGGTACATCAGCTAGTACTTTACAATTCAATGCTTCATTTTATAAAGTATTGCATACATTTCATTATATATATGTTTAGTTTAAGAAGAGTATTTTTTCACTCTTTCAAAGGTCACTGTTACAATAGTTGTAAAAAGCATTTGGTAAACATCAAGATTAGAGATGTTCACTGACCCCGTGTTCTGGTTTTGGTTTTGGATCTGAATTAACTTCATGTTTTGGTAAAACCACCCTTGCGTGTTTTGTTTTCCGATTTTTTTTTCTAAAATCCCTATTTTTTTTGCTAAAAAAATCACATATTTTTGCTTTTTTCCCCCTACATTATTATTAACCTCAATAACACTAATTTCAAGTCATTTGCAGTCATTTTTGACCACCTCACAGGTCACAATATTATTTTCATACACTTTCAAGCAAAGACTGAAGCGACCTGGCTGGATGCTAAGCGACAGAGCAATGAATCAAACACACGGCAGTTCATAGCACATATAGGAAACATTGCCACACAGCAGTGGCAGAAAAAAAAAGTGGTGCAAGATGGAATTGTCTTTGGATCATGAAATCAGTTATGGTCCATTTGATTTCTCCACCTGTTCTTTGGAGAACTGTGGTTAATTCTACAGCTAATACATGGCGACGAGCGCTAACACCCCCCCCAGCATGCGTTCTTTTATCAGACCCAGACCAATCCAGGGTGCCAGACAATGCACTAAAAAGAGCTATTGTAATTTCACAGCAAAAGACAAGTTCATCACTGAGCTTCGAATCAGCCCCAATTCCAAAAAATTATAATATAGTTAGGTACCTTTGACGTAAAGTGCAGATTACAAAACACTTTGTGCAATACTGATGAAACAGCAGCAAAAGTGGAAGGTTATACATATACGACATCTATTTAGACATCCATGCTTACATTACTGTGGCTTTACAGCTACAAATGGCTAGACAACTGTTGTCAGGATTTGGGTAAAAATAATTCCACACGAGTGGATTTTTTTGTTCTTATGCCCAGGCATGACATTTTGCCTTTTTATCACGTGTAAGAACTGCTTCCACTGGTGCAGGACTTACACAAACAACATCATCCTCCTCATCAATATCCTCATTAGCTCCCTCGTCAGTTACGCAAATATCCCCCCTTATCCTGTTGCAATTCCAAAGTGGCATCCTCAATTCGTGTATCACCGGCTACACTTGGACTGTTCATGCACACATGCCCCCCGTGCGGGGGGCGGTGGGTGTGCCGTGAGTCGGGTTGAGGGGCTAGGGGTAGAGGCTAAATCCCCTTCAGCTTAGGTACCTTGGCACGTCAATATGACATCACAGGGTCATGTGCTCGCAGCGGTCACATGGTACACAGTGTAGGCAGGGCTGCTGAAATTCTAAGGTAGTCGGTGCAGGAGCTCCATCATTTCTTTCTGTTCCTGGCATCATTCGTGTGGAAAAAAGGTAAGAAGAAAGGGAGCTATTGTGTGTATGTCAAACATGTGTGATGGAAGCTGCAGGGCACAGAGGGGGGCATGCGTGATGGAAGCTGCAGGGGGGGGCATGCGTGATGGAAGCTACAGGGGGGCATGCGTGATGGAAGCTACAGGGGGGGGGCATGCGTGATGGAAGCTACAGGGGGGGGGGCATGCGTGATGGAAGCTACGGGGGGGTGGGGGCATGCGTGATGGAAGCTACAGGGGGGGGGGCATGCGTGATGGAAGCTACAGGGGGGGGGGGCATGCGTGATGGAAGCTACAGGGGGGGGGCATGCGTGATGGAAGCTACAGGGGGGGGCATGCGTGATGGAAGCTACAGGGGGGGGCATGCGTGATGGAGAGCTACAGGGGGGGCATGCGTGATGGAAGCTCCGGGGGGGAGGCATGTGTGATGGAAGCTCCGGGGGGGGGCATGTGTGATGGAAGCTCCGGGGGGGGGGGGGCATGTGTGATGGAAGCTCCGGTGGGGGGGCATGTGTGATGGAAGCTCCGGGGGGGGGGGGGCATGTGTGATGGAAGCTCCGGGGGGGGGCATGTGTGATGGAAGCTCCAGGGGGGGGGCATGTGTGATGGTAAGCTGCAGGTGGGGCATGTGTGATGGAAGCTGCAGGGCATAGGGGGGGTGCATGTGTGATGGAAGCTGCAGGGCATAGGGGGGTGGCATGTGTGATGGAACCTGCAGGGCATAGGGAAGGGGGGCGGCATGTGTGATGGAACCTGCAGGGCATAAGGGGGGGCATGTGTGATGGAAGCTACAGGGCACAGGAGGGGGGCATTAGTGATGGAAGCTGCAGGGCACAGGGGGGGGCATGTGTGGCTAAAGGTGCTGGGCAGATGGGGGGGGCATACGAGTTAGAAGCCTGTTCCCCACATGACCCCTCCTCTCAGCCAACAATACCCTTACAATACTCACCAGCTTTTCTCTGATATTCCCCATGACACGTGCTCATTTTCTTTTCCCTCACATGACCCGCTGCCTCAATCCGGACACCTCTCTTACCTCAAAATGAAAAGAGGCACCCTTTTATATTAATATAATGTGTTTGTGTGAGGGGCCAGTGTATGTATATTGTATGTGTGTGAGGGACCAGTGTATTTAGATTATGTGTTTGTGTGTATGAGGGAGGCTGTTTGTGGGAGGGAAATAGGTTTATTTATTAAATGTCTATGCTATTAATTTAATGTTTGGTTGGAGGGAGGCCTACTTATAAAATGTGGGTGCTATGTTGATTTAACACTGGGGCTGGTTGGAGTTTACTAAATTCATGTAACCCATTTTTTTCCCCAAATACGGCCTCCAACATTCCAGGATCCAGACAAGCAGCAACTGATCTAAAGACACAGCAGCCACAAGTGGTGAAAGTGACGAGAACAGGTAGGAAAGAGCAGGACAGTCTGCCAACTATCCTGAATCTGGTGGGATTTATATTATGAGGAGGTCTGACTTGTTTAAAATGTTGCACTATGGGATTCATGCAGAAGACTGAACATATTAACATGATTATTACATTCCAGCACTTTTTAATGATGTTTCTGTAAGTAGGAGGGCTGCAGTCAGTAACTGTAGTGGCGGACGGTCTGTGACGTGGCAGTGATAGGAGACTGCTGTTTTTTTTATTACCTGGGGCTTGCTAACCCTGAACTGCAGTTTCTTGACATGGTTAATTATGATTAGAGATGGGCGGGTCCGGTTCTCCGAGAACCGAACCCACACGAACTTTGGGTATCCGAGTACCGAGCTGAGCAGCTCTCGGTACTCTCCCACCCATTCCGAATCCAAATCGAGGCCGAACATCATTGTGACGTCGTCGGATCTCGGGGCTCGGGTTCTCGCGATACTTCAACTTTATAAATACACGCCCTCCACAGCAATCCATCGCCATTTGACAGAGGAGAGAGAGCAGGGTGCAGTCATAGGCTAATTAGAGCAGGGACAGAGAATACAATATTGTTCTTGTCAATTGCTCTAACCAAAATCGCTAGTGCAGAGAGGAGGATAGAGGTTTATTATTTTTTCTTCATATTTGGCACTCCCCAGCGCTTTTGGGGTGTCCCCCATAATTGTGCATAAATATTTCTGGCTGTCAAAAGTCATATCTGTCAGCAGTATCTACTAAATCATTTTTAGCACTCCTCAGTGCTTTTGGGGTGTCCTCCCTAATTGTGCATTAATATTTCTGGCTGTCAAAGTCATATCTGTCAGCCAGTATCTACTAAATCATTTTA